>NC_045620.1:74227620-75681786 GCF_009829155.1 Mustela erminea
TTACAAGAGTGTGCCTAGAATGATGGAGCCTGGAGTCAGGTTTGGGCAAGATGAGAAATGGGCTGGGAAGAAATTGATGGGTGTTGAGAACCGGTTGTCTTATTCAGTTGTGGGCCTAAGGACTTGTGACAGCTTTCGGGAGCACTGTTGTGTTGCACAATGCAGCCGGGAATCAGCAGAGTCAATGCAGAAGGAAAGGGATGGAGTGGGGTTCTGAGACATCTCTGATGTTTCCCGCCCTGCTGTGAGTGAAGTGCTGGTGTGGATAGGCTCTATCACTGGCTTTTTTCTGTGTCCAGTGGTTCTTTAACTGGACTTCATCTGAGTACTGCTAAATGGAACTTCCTCCAGCTGCCTGAAAAATTAGTGAAATTTCACACACTTTGGGGTTGTCATGATTTTCTTTTTTCACTGCTTTTTATTATGGGATTTTCAAACCTATCCATGAATAGAGAGAATGGGACAACAAATCCCATGTGTCTGTTACCCAGCTTCAGTAATAATTTCTGCCATTCTAATTCCACATAGTTCTCCAACTTGTTTTTTGCTTTTCTCATTGTTAAGAGTATATAAAGCCAATTTCCTGCATCGTATTATGCACCTGTAAGTTAGGTTGAACAATGTGAAACTGTCAATTTGACAAAATTTTAAGGTACAAACCGGCAATTTCACATTTTTTAATCTAAAACCTTCACTGTTTTTCTCTGACAGAAACTCTATGTGCGTGTCAATGTATTTTTCTTTTCTTTATTTCTTTCTTTGTTTGACAGCCAGAGATCACAAGTAGGCAGAGAGACAGAGAGAGAGAGAGAGAGAGAGAGGAGGAAGTAGGCTCCCTGCTGAGCAGAGAGCCCGATGCGGGGCTTGATCCCAGGACCCTGAGATCATGACCTGAGCCGAAGGCAGAGGCTTTAACCCACTGAGCCACCCAGGCACCCTCAATGTATTTTTCCAAACCCACAGCAGATCTATCTCCAAATACCAAAGTGCATTCTGTCACAGGTCTGCTGCATCTTCCCTGAGGCTTGTCTTTTTCCCAGGGTGGGTCTCTGCCTGCTGGACAGCCATCATTCTCATGCTGCCCTTTGTCCCTTTCTTGTGAATGGGTTCCTGTTTTCTCAATCGTATTTTCATCATCTTTGATTTATTCCTTTGTTTTGTTGAAGCATAATTCTCCCTAAGATTCCCAGGAAAGGTACCAGAGAGACAAAAAGTTTGTACCCTTGCCCGCCTTCATTTGCCCTCATACTTGATTGCTTGTTCAGGTTATAAAATTCTCTGCCCTTGGGGTGCTTGGGGGGCTCGCTAGGTTAAGTGCTGACTCTTGATTTTTGCTCAGGTCATGATCTCAGGATCGTGAGTTCTAGGGCTGTGCTCAGCCGGGAGTCTGTGAGAGACTCACTCTTCCTCTCCCTCAGCCCCTCCCCCTGCTAGTGTGTGTGTACATTCTTTCTCAAATTAATCTTTAAAAAGAAATTCTATGCCCCAAAATATCACCCACTCAGAATTTTGAAGGCAAAACTGCATGACTTCTTGTGCTGCTGTCATTCTCCTACAAAGGAGTGGAAGTTATGTTTATTTCACTCAGAAAGCTTTTTAGATATTCATTGTATCCCTATTTTTCTGTGTTTCACAGTTATCTGCCTTTGTCCTTCTTCTTTTTTTTTTTTTTTTTTTTAAAGATTTTATTTATTTATTTGACAGACAGAGATCACAAGCAGGCAGAGAGAGAGGCAGGCTCCCCGCTGAGCAGAGGGGCTGGACAGGGGGCTGGACGCGGGGCTGGACGTGGGGCTGGACGCGGGGCTCGGCGCGGGGCTCGACCCCACAACCCTGGGATCATGACCTGAGCCCAAGGCAGAGGCTTTAACCCACTGAGCCATCCAGGCGACCCCCTTTGTGCTTCTTTTTAATTGCACTTTAAATGCTGGTCTCTTAGAGGAGGAGAATCCTCTGTCTCTGACGATTTCTTGCCTGCTCTCTCCTCCGTTCTCTTCTTTTGAAACTTGCTTGTGGACCTCATCCTCTAATTTTCATTTTTTCTTCACCTAGTTTCCAAACTTGGTTATCTGAAAACTATCTTACTTTCGTCTTCCAACTTTCTGATTAATTTTGTTTTTGTTGCGGTGTTTTGTTTCTGCTTCATAGCTCTTCATGTTTTCTCTAGATCTCTCTGAGGGCATTTTTCTGTGTGTGTGTGTGTGTGTGTGTGTGTGTGTGTGTGCGCGCGTGCGCGTGTTGTTATCTTCTGCTTTTTTCATTGTTTCTGTTTCCTCGAAGTTCCTCTCCCCACCCCTTCCTTGCCTTTCCTTGTTTTTGGTTTGCTTATTTTGGTTCTTTGTTGTTATACTTTACTTACAATCATATTTTCAGTAACTTCCTCATAAATATGAACAGACAGCCAAGAACAAACAGACTTTTAAGGAAATTCTCCAACACGTAATTATAACTGTTGGCTGGAGGAATGGTGGAGAAACAGGGAGAGGTGGCCTTTTTGTTGGCAAACCTCCAAAATGTTAAATCTGTAGGTCTTGCCTTCTGTTTTTCCTGGTGCCTCCAGTTCCGGACACTTCTGTGGTGGAGTCAGGAGGAGAGATGACTTGCTGCTCCTTGTTTTGGGTTCTGCAGTCACTTACGCAGAAGCTATCTTTTGTTTTTCTGTGTAGTTACTTATCCCACATCTGCTTTCCTTTGAATGTATTGAAATCTCTTGCTCAGGTTATAGTTCTGTATCAGCTGGAACTGTTTCAGCTGCAAGTTAATAGAAAGCCAGACTTAGAATAGATAGACCAAACAGGGGTTCATTTTTCTCAGTAACAAGAAGTCTGGGGGTCGATGCTTACTGGGCTTGGTTCAGTAGCTCTGTGGTGTCAGGGTCAATGTCTCTGTGATTCTCTCAGCCTTTCCTTCGTGGTCAAAAAAAGGGAAAGTGCAGCTGCACAGAATATCCATAATTAAGGCCTGAAGAAAGCAAGGAGGGATAATGGTTGCGTTGCTTTCCCGGAACTTGCCCAAACAGACATCTGTGAGTGTTTCACTGCCTTGCATATTGGTCATATAAATACTCTTTGCTACAAAGAAGACTGGGAAATTGGTTTGGCATATTGATTCCCTGAACAAAATTAGTGTCCTCTGGGCCAGGAAGAAGGGGAGAGTAATGGGTAATAATAGATAAGCCATGAATGATGTCTGCTACCTTTTTTTGTATTTTGATGCTATCATTTTAATGGGGTTTCAGGTAAAAGGAGATAAGCATACCACGTTTAATTGCACTGTGAAGATTAAGTGAGAAAATCCACGTAAAGCACTTAGCACAGAGCCTGGCACAGAAAGTAATAAATAAACATTTGCTATGGTTATGGGACCGTGATTCTCCATATTTGCACTTGTTTTAGTGGCAGTTGGACTGGCCAGGTGGAAATGCCACTAGGCTCTTGGATATATGGGTCATCCCTGCAGAGAACCTGGGCTAGAGAAATAAATTTGGTTGTCATCACTGTTTGGGTAGTGTTTGAAGTTCTGTGCATGGATGGGATTATCCAGGGAGAGCTTTTGTGATGACAAGCAAGCGGGAAGCACACATCAGAGAATGTAAATCAAGCTTAACCAACATGATAAATTGGGATGTCATTACAAATAAACATATTTAGATTGTGGAGAGTGAATTTATTCTTCTAGCAGCTACTTTGTGCCATATATTGTTTAAAGTACTGAATTATCCAAAAATTAAACCGCCATTGAGAGGTGTTACAGAAATAAGTGGTAAGGTCAGACCCCATGTGCTATATTTATAGTTATATAAATATGGCCTTATTTTCATCCTGTTATTAAAAAAAAACTTTCTTTACTTACTTAAGAATGCTATGACATCAAAAATCAGAATTAAATTGTCTTCATAAACACAGGTGTGTTTTCTTCCTAAGTTATTGAAATGTGGAGTTCAATGGGGACCATCATTTGGAGGTGGTCTGGCTGGAACTAGAGCAGCTGTGCTCTCTTCTTGCAAAGGAACCAGCAGCGTCCCAGGACCAGCTACAGATCTCTGTGCTTCCTTCCCCTTCTGTGTTTCATTTTCTCAGAAGCAATGACTGATGACTTTCTTCTGCAAATTGCACTGTGTGATTCCAATTGTGGCAGTAAGATCTGCCAACATTTTTTGATGTGCAGAAGCCATTTGAGTCTTTTGTTTTAGAAAACCTATTCCCTCCCACCCCCCCCCAAATTCAACAAAAATATATATACTATTTCTTGGTAATCATCTTTTGACTAAATCTATCCAAAAAATATTTTTCTTTGAAACTAAGTGGTAATTCTGAAAACACACACACACACACACAAACAACACAAAAAACTAAAAACATTTGCATTTGGAGACATTGAGCCAAATTCTAAAATTAAAATTCCATCTTGATTGGTACATATTTTTAAAACCATATGTCCTGTATCTGTACTTTGCACTTGTAAGCATCGCTGATGGGCTGGAGTATGTACTCTAGATAGCGATCAAACGCTCTGTGGCTCGGATGACGGTGTCACAGCACAGGGAGTGCTTGAAGGTGGGGAGGGTATTTATACTGGAGAAAAGAATACTTGAAAGAATTGTGATCATTTACTTCAAGTATTTGGAGGGCTGATGCGTGGGGAAAGATGAATGTTCTCTGTTGTTCCAGAGGGTGAGAATTTTGGGTATAGCAATGGATGAATTTGTGTATTTCAGTTCACCTTGACAAAGAATTTTCCCATAAAGACATCTAATATATCTAATGGAATTTTAGCCATGACTAGGAGTGGTCTGCATACTATATCCTGGGGTCACTGCCTGTTTTGTAAATAAAGGCTTTTGGGAGCACAGCCACGCCCATCCATTCCGCCTTTGCTCTGCTGTTGCTTTTGTGGCAGAGTTAGCAATTGAAAGAGACCAGATGACCACAAAGCCTCAAGTATTTACTATCTGTCCCCTTAAGGAAAGAATCTGCCAGCCTGTGCTTGAGATAGCAGACTGGTTAGGGACGTTGTGGAAGATCTTATTGGGTGGTAAGTTAGTAGAGGTGACCTTCTAGATCCTGCCCAGCTAAGGTTCTGTGGCTGTCTACAGAGTTGATAATGTACATGAATTTAAAATGTGTTCATAGTTTAAGAGTTAAAAGTAGAATAGGGGTGGATTCACTGAAATCATTCTGTTTATCTCTTCCACAGATATTTAGCATTTGTGCGAGATGGCCAATTTTAACAGCCTTCTGCTCTGAGAAATGCCATTGTTTTGAACTTCTAGTTGTTACAGCAGTAGATTGGAATAGGTTTTGTAAACAATTAGGTAGTGTCCAATTCAAAGTTACTTAAAATTTTTAAAAATAACTTTTCTCTGGCAGACCTTTAGTGGCGTGAATTTCTATGGAATCAGAATTGCTAGTTTTTCCTAACCTTTTCATCAGGGGATCTCAAAGCATTGAGCTAACCCTTTTATGCCCTATCTGATGAAGTCCCAGAACCTAAGTCAGGTTCCGTGGGGTGAGGAGGTTCGGAGCCGACGACTAAAGAAAGAATTCTTAAGACGTCGTTGGTGCAAAATGGTGGTTTATTAAAGCACGGACGGGGACAGGACCCGTGGGCAGGAAGAGCAGCTGCCCCGGGTTGTGAGGGTAGGCATGGTATATACCCCACGGTTGGGGGGAGGTGGTGAAGGGATGGGAGGTTTCAACAGAGTTCTCACATGTTAGGGAGGGCCTACAAGGTGCCGGGGGGAGGCCTTGCCCTTATGGCTTGATCAATGTCGTCTATAGGTCAGGCACTAACATCAAGATAATTGGGGGATTCTTGGTGGGGTATTATGATCCTGCTGTCATTTACATTCCCTTCTACCTCAGCTTCCTCCAGTTTATGGTGGGAGGGAGACATTAGGGCTTCAGGAACCAAGAGTTATTTGCCTCTGGAAATTTGTGCTATTGATAAGGTAACCTCCCTGTTTAGGTCTCTGGGACATCTTGTAGAGCAAGGGAGATTCCTGTTCTGCAGGATTGCGATCCCTGCAAGTTAACTATTTATCGTTTTATGGCAGTCAGGGGTGCCTGAGGAATGCTACACTATGGAGGGGAGCGGGTGAAGAGAGGGTGCAAGGCACCAGCTTCTGCTTTGTCCTCAGCCAGCCTCCTGCTCCCTCATCACTATCCATCAGTATTTCTTATATGAGTACATGGGATTGTTAAGGAAATTCCTTTGGATGTTCTGTATGAGTGTGTGTGTGTGTGTGGTGTGTGTGTGTGTGTTTTCCAATCAAATACTGAAATACAGAAGACTTGGACATTTTTTAGGGCAAAAATTAATTGATGAGGTGTAATTTTGGAAAAAATTTTCGTGTGACCTGATGATATAAATCATTCCAATGAGAAATTAGAAATAAAAAAAATATCTATAGTGGAGCTGGAGTTCTCACATCAGGTTTTAGACCTCAAATACTAAGCCATTTATTTTCCTTTGGAATGTAAGATCTTTATTAAAACTGCTTAAATTCATGGTTTTTGCTGTAAAAGTTTACATTTTAGATATGTGAATTTGGTAAGATAATCATATTTAAGAGATGCATAATGCAGCACTAATTAATTTTTTAAAGATTAATAGATTTTATTGTTAAGAGAATTTAGGATTACAGAAAAATTAAGTACAGAAAGTAGAGTTCCCATCCGTCCCCTCACATCTGCCCCCCAACCCCACCCCTCTTTCCTTTATATTATAAAGATCATATGTTAGTGTAGCACATTTGTTACAATTGATGAGCCAATATTGATACACTGCTATTAACTAAAGCCCATAGTTTACATTGGAGTTCCTTCTTTGTGTTGTATATTTTGTGGGGTTTTGACAAATTATAATGACATGTATCCACCATTGTAGTATGATACAGAACAGCCTACTCCACCTATTTATTCTTTTCTCCCCCTCCCTAACTGCTGCCAAGCAGTCATGTTTTTACTGTCTCCACAGTTTTACTTTGTTCGTAATGTCATATAGTTGGAATCCCATAGTGTTCAGCCTTTTCAGATGGGCTTCTTTCACTTAGAAACATGCCTTTAAGATTCCTCCATGTCTTTTCCTGGATTGAGAGTTCCTTCCTTCTTTTGGGGTGTGTGTGTATGTGTGTGTGTGTATTTGTGTGTGTGGTCGTGGAATTTATTTCAAAAAACTGATTTTGGTTAGATGTATAGTCAATGTATACATTGCATTTTAAAAGTTACAGAAACAGTGACATTTTTAAAGCTTTTTTTTTTAAATGCTTTTTAAGAGAAATTTTAGGTGTATAATAAAATTGAGAAGAAGGCTTAATCATATCCCATATATGCCTTCCCCCACACATGCAGAACTTACCCAATTATCAGTATCACTCACCAAAATGGCACTTTTTTTTTTTTTTTAAACCAAGGATGAACCTGCATTGACACATTGTAACCACACAAGGTCCACAATTTACCTTGGGGTTCACTCTTGGTGCTGTACATTTTGTGGCTTTGGCTCATTTCCTTTTAGAGCTGAGTACTCCACTGTATGGATGTACCACAGTAAGTTTATCCATCTAGTTATTGAAAGACATCTTGGTTATGAGATTAATTACTTTTTAAAATATAAATAAAATAAATACACTTTAAAAATATTTATTGTCATATATTTTAAAGTTAACTTATGTATGAAAATGTGGGCATAAAATATTTTTTAAAAAGATACCTCAAATTTTTTAGCAGCTTGAAACCTGTTTCAGTGTACCCACTATAAAATAAATGTGTTAATTCCTTTTTTTAATTTGCAGGTTTACATGGTTGTTCCCAGAATTCAAGTGCTATAGAATCATATGGCCTAAAAGACGTAGGCCTTGCCTGTTTTTCCAAGATCATAGTCTTACACATTTTTACTTAGGCGCATAAAACATGTATATATGTTAAAAATACATATGGTATAATCCTGTTATTATAAAAAACCCATAACTATATATGCCCATATGGTTACATTCATCTCTTTATCATTTGCAAAGATGGAATCATGCTATACATATTATTCTGCAACTTTTAAGCATTTCACGGTACTTTGTGGTACTTTGTGTTTTGTGGATAGCTTTTCTTAAAATCTGAAGTTTGGTTGACATACAGTGTTCCATTAGTTTCTGGTGTACATCGTAGTGATTTGACAAGTCTATACTTATGCCCTGCTCACCATAAGTGTAGCTACCGTCTGTCATCATACAACACTGTTATAGTACCATGGGTATCTTTTCAGGGCAGTTAAGTGTCCTTTTAAATCCCTGCAGAGTATTCCACTGTATGGATCAATCATAATTTAATCATTCATCTACTGTTGGACCTTCATATTGTAACTTTTTGCTACTACGAATCTTGTTACAGTGAGCATTCATATTTATGTATGCATTTCTTTTTCATTTATTCTGTAATTATTTATTTGGCTTCTTATGTGTCCCAGGGAGTTCCAGGTGCTGGCATTCATCAGTGAGCCAGAGATGATGTTCAATTTCTTGTGTGGGGAAACCCACAATAAATAAACAATAACTAAACTAGATACTTTCACATAGAAGGGAGTAGTGGTGGTTTTCCGACTTCAGATGTGATGGCCAAGGAAGAGGTTTCCATGGAGGTGACATCCCAGCTGAGAGCTGCATGGTGTAGAGGAGGCTGCCGGTTTGTGATTGAGCCTGGGAGTATGTGGGGGGGGGGGGGGGGACAAGCAGCTGTGCACCTGGCAGGGCAGGGCAGTGGGAGCATCTGCCTGGTACAGGCAACGAGGGTGCCTGTATGTAGGGAACCTGAAAATGAGAAAACCAGCTAAAATTGGGTCACTTTTTATTACCACCCTGTGCCAGCAATTCTAACCAATAACACTAGGTCCCCCAACGACAACACGGACATTGTGTTCTTATTTCTATATCCCTGTAGTTTTGAAGTACTGATTCCTAGACATGAGTCAAACAAAAGTATGTGCTTTTTTTTTTTTTTAAAGAATTTATTTATTTATTTATTTGACAGATCACAAGTAGGCAGAGAGGCAGGCAGAGAGAGAGGAGAAAGCAGGCTCCCTGCTGAGCAGAGAGCCCAATGCGGGGCTCGATCCCAGGACCCTGAGATCATGACCTGAGCCCAAGGCAGATGCCCAGGCACCCCTTTTCTTTTCTTTTTTAAATTTTTAATTTTTTAAATTACTTTTCAGTGTACTAGAATTCATTGTTTATGTACCACACCCAGTGCTCCTTGCAATATGTGCCCTCCACAATACCCACCATCAGGCTGGCCCAACTTCCCACACCTGCCCCTTCAAATCCCTCAGATTGTTTTTCAGAATCCATAGTCTTTCATGGAGCGCAGACATTTATTGATATTTTTAAAAAGATTTTATTTATTTAACAGTCAGAGATCCCAAGTAGGCAGGGAGGCAGGCAGAGAGAGAGAGGAGGAAGCAGGCTTCCTGCTGAGCAGAGCCTGATGTGGGGCTCCATCCCAGGACCCTGGGATTATGACCTGAACTGAAGGCAGAGGCTTAACCCACTGAGCCACATAGGCGCCCCAGGTATGTGCTTTTTAAATGTAAATTGGTAGTTCACTTTCAATTATAAAAATTAAGTATTTTTCAGATAAATACTGAATAAACTAAGGACTCATTAATGAAGAAGTTTTGTTTTATGTACTTTTGTGAGTAAACAATTGTATAGATTTAAGAAATGGAAATGAAATAGTCATCCATAAACTCACTGTTTAAAAATAAATACAAACAAATAAATGCCGGTATTATTTTGATTAATAATGGAACTATTTGTTTCTCTTTTGCTGGGATATTAAAGTCAAGATCCTAGTGATTTTAGAAAATACTCATATTTAGGAAGTTATAGGACTGTTAGGCTTATCAGAATTCACATAATATTTTAACCCTATTAAGGTCCTGTTGGAACAGGCATCTCAATCATGAGGAGAAGGCATGCCTGCATGGATGATGGGACTTACTTGCAGAATGGGGCCTCAAAAATTGTAATCAGTCAGGTCCCTTATTGGATTATAACTTTGGGAGATAATTTTTTTTTTTAAGGTTTTATTCATTTATTTGACAGACAGAGATCACAAGTAGGCAGAGAGAGAGGGGGAAGCAGGTTCCTTGCTGAACAGAGAGCCCGATGTGGGGCTTAATCCCAAGACCCTGGGATCATGACCTGAGCAGAAGGCAGAGGCTTAACCTACTGAGCCACACAGGTGCTCCTGGGAGATGATATTTAACAGTTAAAATACTCTATCATGATAATGTTTTATCCAGCAGGTATTTAGTATGTGTCTTCCCATGTTCCCCTGCTAGGTGCTGGGGGTACAAAGATGGTCGAATGTATTGTGACAAGTCCAGTCTATGAGGGAAAAAGAGGCAACGGGTTGATTCAGGCCACGGTGGGGCCTGGGAATGGAATGAGGTGGGTGAGGGTGTGTGTGTGCACGGTGCAAGCGTGCCCCTCCTGCCTTGGGGAGCATTCCAGGCCGTGCCTCTCTTTTGGCCTCTTGTGCCACTGTTCTTTTCACTGACTTTTAGTCCCTCCACCATACCACGCTCTTGCACACTTGGGACTTCTGCAGGGGCTGCTCTGCCAGCCTGGAATTTTTACCTCCAAGCCTCTCTGATGATTCCCACCCACCCTGTTAGACCCTCTCAGCGCATGCTCTGCTTCTACATACTATGCTTCTGCATAATACAGCTGTTAGGGAGAATTACTTGCTTACTATCTACCATCTGTACCCCAAGAGAATGCTTTCAGCTGCTGTAAGGAACAGGAAACCTGATAAACAAGTGGCTCAGACAGAGAAGGGTTGGTTCTTCGCAGATGTAAAGGAGACTGGAGACCAGAGCACATTGGAGGTAATTGTCTTACTATCCGCATCAGCTGTTTGTTGTGAAGGATTCTCTTGGTCTTTCCTTCTGGTTATAAAATGACTGCCCCCACTCCTAGCCTCACCCACATTCAAGGCTGAAGGAAGGGACAGCTCTGGGTCTATTGTTTACGTCTTGGAAGCAAACTTTCCCAGAAGCCTGCAGCACACTTTCTTGTTTGTGCCACTGGTCATCCGTACCTGTGACCAGCTTTTCCAGCACCTGGTGCAGAAGGTAAGTGTTTTGTGTTTTTTTATGAGTTGGTCAGTCTGCTGCGGCTACAGGAGGAGACAGCAGCTTCGGAAAAGAGTATTATACTTGAGCTCTTTGAGATGGTGGAGTTGGCCTGCCACACAGGGTCACAGGGGAAAACACCAGCACGGTCAGGAGGGAGCAAAGGGAAGGTTAGGCCAGAGCCTGCATCAGGGTTTCCAAGGGAAAGGCAAGACAGGGCGTGATGAACAGTTAAGGATTGGGTAGTTTGAAGGATTCCAGAGGGCTTTGGGTTTTAGTTGCTGGGTACCTGGCCCTGGGATTCACGGGTGTGAGAGAGGAAGGGGTAGGGTTCTGGATTGTTTTGTTTGTGTATTAAAGGTATACTCAAGGCTGAACTCTGCTACTTGGAAGAATTGGTTAGTCCCCAGGAGAGGCAGTCTCCACTTTCCCCTCCGCCAGACAGAAGGTTTTTTAAGACGTCAAAACATAATATACAGAAAGTTAAAAAAGTATGGGTATACACACACATGCACACACACACACACACACTCATACAATACAGTGAGAAGGGATAATTATCATGTGTTGGGTTCACTGTTCAACAATGGCCATCACACCCCTCTAAGCTCCTTACAGGAAGGAATTGTATGTCCTGTTCTTCCTTGATTTCTCAGTGCCTAGCACGGTACCTGGTATGCTGCGTGGTGACATGTATGTCAGGAAAAGAATGGAGAATAAGGACATTCCAGGAGAAAGGAATATTTAATACAAACGCATTGAGCTGAAAGAGCCTCCGTTGTGTGTTTTGGGGATTAGCGGAAATTGAAGCTAGCAAAGTGGTTTTGGGTTAAACTGTGAGAAGCCTTGAATGTCATGGTAATTTGTCCTCTCCCTGTATTAGCACTGGGGAGTTGCTGGAGAGTGTCAGGCAAGGGAGTGACCATAGGATTTGGGGGTTAGCATAGTAAACGTGTTGGTACTGTGGTGTAGGAACTGGTGAGAGAGTGATTGGAGTCCGGGAGGCTCATTAACAGTATCTAACTGGGGTTTGTTATGGTAGAGTAAGGGTAATTTGGGGGAATTTGGAGAATGTCATTTTGAGGTCCTCATCTAGAACAGTAATCCTCCAAGTATGATCCAAGCTCCATAACATCAACACTATGTGGCAGTTTGTTAGAAATGGAAATTCATGCACCACCACTGAATCAGAATCCCCGGGGCGACTCCAGCAGTCTGTTGGAACAAGCCCTTCAGGTGACTCTCAAGCACCTAATCTTTGAGAGCCACTACCTAGAGCCACAGACACCTGAGATGAAGAGCTTGAGCATTTGGTCTGATGCAACCAGTCTGCATGGCAGAATCATCTGTGCAGCTTTTTTTTTTTTTTTTTTTTTAAATTGTCAGTGAGGTTGGGCCCCACATTGGAGCAATTAAATAAAAATCTCTGGGGGTGGGAACCAGACAGAGCAATCTCTGTTGCTCTCCGAGGATTCTAGTGTGCAGCCAGGGCTGAGAACTAAACTTGCAGAACCCCTATTGATGAGAAAACTGAGGGCTGGAAATCCTCTTGCTCAAGGTCATAAAACAAGTTCAGGTGAGAGTGATTTTCTTTCCTCTTTTCTTCCCCCATTTCTTCCCCCTTTTCTTCCCCTCCCTTCTTTCTTTCTAGAGCTCAAGAGTAGGTAGGGAGAGCAGAAGGAAAGGGAGGTGAGACTCTTAAGTAGACTCTGCATGCCTGGATCTTACAACCCTGAGATCATGGTGGGACCCAAATTCAAACATTCAGGTGCTTAACCAACTGAGCCACCCAGATGCCCCCAGAGTCAATTTTTAAAACTGTCTTCTCTGTACGGTGATGGACACTATTCCCACTTTTTAATAAACTGCTTTTAGGAGACTGGTTTTTAAATCTGTCACAGTGACAAAGCTGCCAAATTATTGGAAAAAAAGCTTACAGACAGGTTTATAAAAATATTACTTTCTGCTCTTAGCTAACATTACCTCACACTTGAGGAAATTACTCTTTCTATAAAGGTATTGTAAAAATATTTTTTCAACATCAGTGAAAAGTAGTGTATAGATACTGGTAAATAGTGCTTTGTCATTTGTGTGTTCAGGTAACGAGAACCTGTTTGCAAACTCTAGGTGGAGCTCTTTGGTTTATATGTATATTGTTCTAGTTATAATTTTGAGAGTCTTTGTTTCAGAAAAGGTGTTTGGGATTCTTCTTAAAAAGACGTTAAAAAATTCGTAAGTATTACAACATTTCTCAATTCTCCTTTTCTTGTTTTAGAGCCATACTGATAAATGCTTACACTTCTGTTTCATTGCTTGCCCAAAGAATCCAAATCCAGAGCTCAGAGTCATTTTCAAATCCATCTTAAATCTGTATTGTTATCTGTAGTATTTAATGAATGGGATGTTTTCCATGGTTTTTGTTTCTGATGATTCTGTGTTGAAATAGAATTGACGTAAGGTGGGATTCCTTTTGTCGGTGGAGAAAGACTGTGGTGAACACAGCTGTTGCTATAGTAACTTCTTCAGCTGTTTTTACCCCATTGTGTACAAAGGCGTGTTAACAATTACCTTCCTATAACAAAAAGGAAATATTTTGCTGCCACTTCTTTTCTCTTACCTGTTAACTAGCTCAGTATTCTCCCTTCTGCTGGAAGTACGCTTGAAGCAAAATTTCCAGAATAGGCAGCGTGTTGTTTTGGGTTGGTGCAACCTAGTGGTTGTGGTTTCTGGACCAGCAGCATCACCACTGGCATTACCTGGAAGTTTGTTAGAAACGCCTGTTCTTTGCTCCCACCTAAGACCTACCGAACCAGAAACCCTGTGGGTAGTGTCCGACCTATGTGAGCCCCTGGTATAAGCTATTTTGAAAAGATGAGAAAATTCCATACTCATTGATGCCTACTTCCAAAAACTGTACAATCAGCTGTGCTCATTTAAGGTTCTCAAGTGCTTTTAAAATCACTTTGGGATTTTGTTAAAAGGCAGAATTCTTACCGAATAAGTTTGAGGTGGAGCCTGTGACTCTGTATTTCTAACAAGCTCCCAACTGATGTGTGTTTTTCTTGTCCATGGATTAGATTTTGAGTAGGGAGGACATTGACTAGGATATTGACTATACTCATGCCCACATATGGGAGTCATCTATGATTTATCAAGATCTACTTTTGGTTTAGTATGCCTAAAGTCATTGTGTTTTCCCTTATCCGTCACAGTGTGAAGAAGGTATTTCTAGAATATAACGCTGTCTTGTCTAAAGTGACTCACCCTTGTTAAATGCTACAAGAGGGTATTGTTTGCCAGAATCTGTCTCTGAGACCCTCTATGCTAAACAATAAGCATGCTGTGCATTGCATTATTTTTTTAATTGAGGAAACTCGTTCATTCATGGCATGATAAAGGTAGGGAGACAATTCTGAAGTTTGGTGTTTGTAGGCAAAAGAATCTCAACCAAAGAGAAGTGGTTTACAAGTGCTGGGAATCAGTCATTGCTCCATACTTACTGAGCCTCTGGCATGGGAAGCATTGCAATACGCACTTAAGAAAAAAAATTAAAAAAGCTAAAGTCCTTGACCTTGGAGATGACAATCTACCTGAGACAATAAAACCTCTACATGTATAAGCTAATTACCAATATAGGGAGCATTCTGTCAAATGGTAAAGAAGTGTGGTTGAACCTCAAAGACCAAAGGATAGCTATTGGCTGAGGAGGTTAAAAGTGGGGAATCTGGGCTCTGGGGGTGGGTAGAATTGGGATATTTAGAGGAGAATAAAAGAAGGGGGATTCCATAAAACACAAGGTGGCATGGGCCAAGGTGTGGCTTCCAGGAGTGAATCTTTGGTGTACATGGGGACAGAGGAATAGCTCAGAACACAGAGGTTAGACTTCTTGTTTTGGGGACTTTGTGAAGGGGAGCTAGAGCCTGATTGGTAAGGATTTAACTGCCAGACTTCGGAGTTTTGCCTGAAATTCCTTGTGTATCAAGGAGCTATTGAAGAAGGCTTTGGTGGGGGGCAGGGTGTGCGTGAATGACCCAGTCATGAGGACTTAGAAAAAGTCATTAAGGAAATGTTCAGGAAGAATTGAAATGGCAAAGACTGGAGGCAGAAACACTTTGGATTCCATTGGGTGGCCTTGGCAGTAGGCCAGAGAGAACGCTGCAGGAAATATGAGGAAGAGATTTGGCAAAGGAGCAATCTAAGCCAAAAATACAAGTGGGTTAAAAAGTTAAGATAAATTAATATAAGTGGCAACTAGGGACTTTGGGCCCTCATGTCTATCCTTTTGAGGTCCTCCTTTTGGTAAACAACCTATCTCCCATGTAAACCTCTTGAAGACACTGTGTAGACTAGGTGGGTTAAGTAATATTGCCTTTCTATATGGTTTGAGATTTATAGTTTATTATACTCAAATTTATCTTATGGGTTTTATATCTCCTTTTATGGTGCTCTGCCTTACTTTGTGCTATGATGAGTATGTTTCTGCATCCTGCCAGTTACAAATTCCCAAGATGTTAGGTTGTACTTTGAAAGCAATCATATTAAAATTTTAAATCTAGAAGGAGCCTGAGAAGTGATCTAGTAGGACACACACATTCTGTCTTTCCTGGTCTTCTCTCTCTTGTACTTTAGAGACAGCAGAAGTCCTTTAGAACTTGAGGCAGAAGGAAACTACACTTGAAAATAATGACTAGTATCACCAAGCCCTGTCCCTGATAAGATGCTTTACAAAGCTGTGTCTGATCTGATCACAGGTGCTTCAGGCTGGGGTGGGGGGTGTCTGTCTTGGTATGAGTAGAGCACTCTGAAGCAGAGTTTCAAAGAGTCTCCTTCCCTCTTCTACCCCAGGGGAAAGCCAGTGCACTTGGACTGGGATATTCTGGCAGGAAATCTAGGTGGCTCCTTATTGACAACTAATGGCCATTTGCAGATTAGCTCTCCCAAAATCCCTGGAACCCTTATAAGGGTTTTGAGTCAGTGAAGAAGATACAGTGCCTTACTACACCAAAACACGCTAGTGTGAACTCTAAGTTTGTGGCTGTGCATTTTAGCTCAGACAGTCACATAGCAAAATGGGAGCTTTAACCAGTGGTGCCTCGTTTATGTTTGTTTGTTTGTTTTTTAATGTGGGTGCAGTCTCCGTTCCAAGGAGACTCAAGGGTATTTTCTCTATGGCTGCGATAGTGCCTTGAGAGCGTCCAGAATATTATGTAAAATCTTCGATACATGATAGGAGGCACTGATGATTGCCTGTTTTCTGTAGGTAAGTGTATGTTCATTCCATGATGTTTCTATTGTGTATCAACCAGGGAGAGGATTGAACTCTGGATACAAAGATGAGTCATGGAGTCTCTGCCCTCAAAGGCTCAGGGAAGATGGACAAAGGAACAAAGAAGATGTATATAGGATGAAGCAAGACGAGGATTTGACCCTAAAGGGTCCTGGGGGCTGTGTACAGGACTTCACCCTTCTCAGAAACTGAGACCCTCCTGCTTCCCTTCTCACTTCTATATGCTGAGGTCACAGCATTCTGGTACTTTGGTATTTTATTGCTCAAACATGTCCTCATCTCCAGTTTGGCTGATACTTATGTTCTTGTGACATCTGCCCAACGCCGGGCTAGGGAATCTCTGACAGTGGGCTGGGCCAAGTGCCTGAGTTAGATGCCTGAGTGGCACTGAGTTCTCACCAGCAAAGTCGGTAGGCTGCCTCACTTCTCACCTTGAGTTGTTCCGGAACCACAGACCCGTGGGATTTTTACAGCAGTTTGGCTTTTGTACTTCTGCCTTTCATCCCACCTCTTTGTTCTATTTCTTAGTTGGACATTGATCAACCCCGTATCCATTATAATGTGAAGCTGACAAACAGCTCACAGGCAGGGAAGGGCAGTGGCCCCTCTTGATAAAGGATCCCCCCACCTTTTTTAAATGCTTCCAACAACTTTCATTTGTTGTAGCCATCATGAAAGCTAGAAGGCAGTCCTTAGGTCCCTTCCTCATTACTACATCTGTTGTCTTTCTGCTTCCAGCTTTCGCTGAACATAAAAATATATCCAATATATCACCACTCCTTTCACCAATCCTTGTTATATTTAGTTAAAATTTTTTGGGTCTTGATTCAGGTGTCCAGCACCTCCATTATTTCTCCCAGCTCATCAACTGGCAAATTTGACAAAGCTATTTCTATATCATTGTCCAAGTAATTGATGACCATATTGAACAGGACAAGGCCCAGTAACATGATTGAGAAACTTCTCTTTCATGCATATAGACAAATATGTAAAAACGTAATATGTAATATTTTGAGCATTAGATTATAAATATTTTCAAATGAATAGGAGGTGAGGGAATAGCATAATGAACACCTACCTCTAGATTTTGTAATTGTAAGGTCTTTCTGATTCCTGTCAAAAAGATAGATACTAATTTTTCTTTTTTTCTTGATTTGGATAAACCAGCTGTGAAAGATACTTGAGGGACTATTGGGAGACATTTGAATATGGCCTGGGAACAAAAGAATATTAAGGAATTGATGTTAAATTTGTTAGTTGTGATATTAACATCATGATTATATAGGAAAGGGCTTTGTTTTTCAGAGCTGTATAGTGAAGTATTTGGAGTATAAGTGTTGTGATGTCTGTAACTTTATTTACAATGCTTCAGACTGTCATGAGGAAGTCTGTGGGGAGAGAGTTGTGTAGGGGATACCTAAAGAGAAAGTAATGGCTAATGGTCTGTTGTCATTCTGTACGGATATACTTGTTTTGGGTCTGGAATATTTTGGTAAGTTCTTAATAATAAGCCAATTTTTAAAAAAGATTTATTTATTTTAGAAAGAGTATGTGTGGGGGAGGTGGGACAGGCAGAAGAAGAGAGCGTCTTAAGCAGACTCTGCATTGAGCATGGAGCTCAATGGGGTCAATTTCACGACCCTGAGACTTCAACCTGGGTCGAAACCAAGAGTTGGACACTTACCCGACTGGGAGGCCTGGGTGCCCCACAAGCTAATTAAAAAAAATTTACCATATTATATGCAAACCAGAAACTCTTCTCCTGGTTCCTTTACCATCCCAGGGCCTCACACCATCCCATCTCCCCACCCCTAGTGTTACTGTAATTCAGAATAAAGTGTTTCTATATTTTGGTATAGACCTTTCAAAATGTGTACTTTGCTGTTGGCTCTATGCCAACAGACATGCCCCAGACAAAACCACTGTGTCAAATCTGTTACACCAAAATATTCAATAAAGGAAAAAGGCAACATGAATGGTGAATTAGGGGCCATAAAAAGTAATGGGATATTACCAAGGGAAGCATTAATAATATAACTTTACACATATTACTAGAATAATATTTAGACAGGTGTAATAGAATCAATTATTATATATCTGCAGTTATTTAAAAATACATATGGTAATTGTTGAATTAAAGTAAGAAATTCCATTTAATAAAGAAGAACTGAAAATGAATATAAAACATCTCTTGGGAAATGTAACATGGATAATAAGACATCAGTACTAGAGAATATGATTATTATAGATAATACATTGGTTGTGGTATGACTGTATTTATAACCATTAGAAGTAAAAGTTTAAGTATTGGAGTTTTCTGGAGAGCTAGGGATGACAAAGGCAAAATTTGTATTGCATGAATTCAATGAAATGGCGTATAAAGTGGGCAACCAAAGTGAAACGCGGGTTTCACTTTATTTTTGGCACCAGTTTCCATCCCTTTAAACCTGGTGGGATTTGTAAAATTGATTTTATTGCCAAAAGAGCCAATTAGGGATGTTAGAGGTAGTGTGTTGTTGGTGGTTTTTTTTTTTTTTTTTTTTTTTAACCTACACATTTTTGATGTTCTTCTTTGTAGACTACTAAAGTGTATTACATTCATCCATTTACCTCACCGCCCCCCCCCCAAGTTGAAACTGTTTTATAGATGTTAACCTTTTCTGGACCACTTCAGTCGGTAATGTCAGCAATGACTGTTCCAGGGCCAATTAACATGTGTAGTGTCATTTGTGCTAATGCCAAATGGCCACTGTGTTCTTGAGTTCTTCAGTCCTTCTATGGTATTCTCGACTTGTTGGGTCTGCCTGGCTTTTACTAGTTTCTGTAAAATTGTGGTCATGCCCATGAGAGCCTTTCCCTTCTCTCTCCAACCTTCCATTTCTTTCTCTCTCTTTCTCTCTCTCTTTTTCTTATTTATTTGACAGAGTGTGATCAAGCATGCATACAAGCAGGGGGAGTGGCAGGCAGAGGGAGAGAGAGAAGCAGGCTCCCCACTGAGTAGGGAGCCTGATGCGGGACTCAATCCCAGGACCCCAGGATCATGACCTGAGTTGAAGGCAGACATTTAACCCCCTGAAGTACCACCCCTGCCCCTCCCTCCAGTCTTCCATTTCTAAAATATGGGCGTCACTGACCTAAACAAACACTTACTTTTATCTGGCCCTTATATCAGAAAAATTACTAGAAAAATTCAACCTCTACGATTTTGACTTCAAACTAGCTGTAGTCTACCAGTTATATCTGTGTTACCCTAGACATTTTTTAAAAAAGATTTTATTTATTCATCTGACTGAGTGAGAGATCACAAGTAGGCAGAGCAGCAAGCGGGGGTGGAGGGGTGGGGAAGCAGGTTCCCTGCTCAGCAGAGAGCCCGATGTAGGGCTCAATCCCAGGACCCTGAGATTATGACCTGCGCCAAAGGCAGAGGCTTAACCCACTGAGCCACCCAGGGGCCCCACTCTAGACATTTTTGACAAACAGTTCATAGGAAAGGCCCACAAAAGTTAATAGTTTTTTCCCACCTAAGGAAAACTCTGCCTTGTGTGTTTTTAATTTTGTTTTGTTTTTAAAGATTTTATTTATTTGACAGACAGAGATCACAAGTGGACAGAGAGTCAGGCCCAGAGAGAGGGAGAAGAAGGCTCCCTGCTGAGCAGAGAGCCCGATGCGGGGCTCAATCCCAGGACCCTGGGATCATGAGCCGAGGGCAGAGGCCCCCAATCCACTGAGCCACCCAGGTGCCCCGATTTTGTTTTTTATTTAAAAAAATGACCTTGTTTTAAAAATGAAATAGTGCTAAAAGTAACAAACTGTAGCCTCCCCTCTCCAAGCCATTCCATCCTGCTCCTCAGCAATAGTTTTAATGATTTCTTTGGGTGTTCCTTTGAATTTCTAAATAATACCCTTCAAGTATACTTAGTATAAAGTACATATATCTCTGTTGACTTTCTCCTATGCTAGATGACTCTATTGACGTTTTATTATGATCGATGAGGATGTAACTCTGTTACACTGCTTATACCACACTTAGCTTTCCTCATCCCCCTAGTGTGTCTGTATCTGACTTTGGATTGTATGAATTAGCAGTCAGTTTTTATATTCTGAGATCTCAGTGTTACTGCTAGGTGAGTTGTCTGCTCTCCAAGAATATACTTGGGAGCGCTTAGAGGCCATCCTTGCAGGTGCCTGTAACTTGCCTCCCTTTTCCTTTTCTCTCTTTCTTTCTCTCTTTCTCTTTCTCTCTCCCTTACTTCCTTGATGTATTTGTTTTAGAGAGTGAGTGCAGGACCAAGTGAGAGTGCGGCAGGGGAAGGGGCAGAAGGAGAGGGAGAATCTCAAGCAGACTCCACACTGAGCCTGGAGCCCATTGTGGGCTCCATCTCCTGACCCTGAGATCATGATCTGAGCTGAAATAAAGAGTTGCTCAACCGACTGAGACACCTAGGCACCCCTTTTCCTTTTTAAAGCCTGAGAGGGGGTACAACTGTTCTTCATTCTCCTGAGAAGCCCCAGGAAGGAATCTGGCTCCAGTTTTTGTCTCCTTTTTATAATTTGATGACACTTAATGGTATTTTATTGTCCATTATATGCAATTGGCAAACTTTGACTCCTGGATCTAGTTAACCTTTTATTTAAAACACTTTTTAAAAAATAATTTTATTCTAGAGAGGGAGAGAGCAAGAGAGCACACACAAGTCGGGGGAGTAGAAGTGGTAGAGAGAGAATCTGAAGCAGATTCCATGCTGAGGGCAGAGACCAACACAGTACTTGATCTCAGGATCCCGAAATCATGAGCTGAAATCAAGAGTCAGATGCCTCACTGACTGAGCCACCTATGTGCTCCCAAAACACTTTTGGCCATAGACCAAACATAATCTCTTTGATGGTTGGAAGCCTATTCACATCTCTCCCTAGATTTTGAAAATTCTTGAGAGCAGGGATTCCGAATAGGGGATTTGGGAAGGGCAGTTTAGGATTTGAATAAGCCACAGAAGGGAGGGTACATCTTTTATATTCTTGGTCTCTTGACTTTATCTGAAGTTCCTGAACTCCTTGGATGGCACATAGTTATGCAGTCGTGGTCTACCTCTGACTGCTGCTCTTCCTGTAGCTGGTTAGTGAGGGGAGTGGAATGGTTACATGAGGCGGAGTATGCTGGCTTTGAAGGTTATGGGTGGGTCTTGTATTCCCAAGGTTTCCTGCTGGCTTTTTTCCTTCATGTCTGCTCTGTACCAGCCCCAAATAGGGACCCTTTCAGTACCACAAAACTACTTAAAAGAACTATAAGACACAGGAGCTCAGTTTTCAGTCACAAGTGTCCTCGCATTGAAGATAGCAATTAGACTAGGAAATACTGGGGCGCATGGGTGGCTCAGTTGGTTGGGCAGCTGCTTTGGCTCAGGTCATGGCCCTGGACTCCTGGGGTCGAGCCCTGCATCAGGCTCCCAGCTCCACAGGGAGTCTGCTTCTCCTTCTGACTTTCTCCCCTCTTATGTTCTCTCATACACTCTCTCTCTCAAATAAATAAATGAAATCTAAAACAAAAAGAAAATACTGTCGAAGGATGAGTTGATTGTTTCCTATCTCTTGAGAGTTTTCATTTCTGGTGACTGAATTTACAAAAAATAAGTAACTTGCTACCAGGAATTTTTCTTTGCATAAATTGAGCAGACTCTCTTGGTGTCACTTGTGGTTATGTAAGAATCGCAATGTGTTAGTGGTTGCTAAATACGTAATTACCCTGCTGGAGAGCAAGAGTGTAGTTTCTTTGTTTGTGAAGGTCAGTTTTCATGAGTTAGGAGAATTATAAACAAAATTAACGGGGGGACTTAATTTTATTTCCTGTAAGAGATTTCTTCACCCCTTAAGATAGTGATTCTAAAAATCTGAATTGGAAAATTTAATAATAGACTAAGTAGATCTAAGCTTCTTTGGAAGTTAGACGTGTCAGTTCTATTTTTGGTTTCTTAGGAAACAAGTTAAAAACAGCTTTTTAGGCCTTAATACATTTCTAATTACATTTCTTCTCTTTTGAGAAGCTTGTTTTTCTTTAAAAAGGTGTTGAGTTCTTTGTACTAATAGGTTTTAAAAATTCATATTTCCTCCAACCGTCCTTTTTAAAAATACATGCGAAGGGATAACACAAAAGTCCTGTTTTAAGTAAGGCTTTTCACACTGATGTTGTTGACTATGATCATGTGCTTTTATTTGTGAAAACATTTGTAGCAACGGCAGTGATGGGCTGGGTTAAATTTCTTTCATCTCCAAATCCACGACACCCGACAGCATGTATAACCCATGATGGTGAATGGGTGTGGAGACCAAGACCGCTTCCACTCCTGGCCTAGGAACCGTGAGCCAGAATGGGGAGGGGGTGGGGAACTGCACTGCAGTCAGCCCTCGGCTCATCTGTCTGTAGTTGGTAGCTCATGGATCTGGCAGGTCGCAAGACTTACATATTACCTTGACTGATGTCTACTAAGTTGCTCACTTCATTTCCAAACACTTGGAGATGAAAAGTGGAAGGAAAAGGGTAATTTTCAGTTGAGTTGCTGTCTCTTTTGGGAGTGTGAATGGAGGGAAATGGTGCAAATTCTTAGCCTGTCTGCCATTGTGACTCCATGTCTTTGACATTGGCCAAGTGGTGGTCACTATTGGTTCTTCAGCTGCTCTCATCAAGTTCCAGGTAGATCGTTAATGTCCCTGACAATCTCTAGAGGCATGACGAGTACATTCACTTTTCTATCACCTTCTCCCCGTTGCCCGTGCACCTGCTCTGTTGGTCATCTTCTTGGTCCTCCAATACTGCAAGGTTGGAGGGTCCCCATCTTCACAAGGTTATCCCCTTGTCATTCAGTGCCCCATTTAAGCACCCCTTCTCAGAGAGATTTGTGGGACACTTTATCTGAGTAGGCCTGGTGTCACTCTCTGTCACCCTAGCCTTATTTTTACCACAGCACTACTGCCATTGGGTATTTTCGTGTTTTTCTCTATCTCCTTCCAGAATCTTAGCTCCGTGAGAATTGAGTCTGTATTTGGGCTGGGTCAATGGTATATCCTCATCATCAAGGGAAGGGATTCAGCCTTTTTTTTTTTTTTTTTTCCTGTGAAGATCCAGATAACACGTATTTAAGGCTTCATCGGCCAAAAAGTCTGTCACAACTTCTCAGCTTTTTTCTCATAATTCAAAAGCAGCCATACATGATAGGTAAGCAAATGAATGAAGTTGTGTTCTGATAAAGCTTTATGAACAGTGAAATCTGAATTTCATGTAATTTTTATGTGTCATGATTATTAGTCTTTTTTCTTAACCTTTTATTTTTTTTTTAAGTTTATTTTTTTATTTGACAGACAGAGATCACAAGAGGGGGAAGGAGGCTCCCTGCTGAGCAGAAAGCCTGATTCAGGGCTCAATCTGAGGACCCTGGGATCATGACCTGAGCTGAAGGCAGAGGCCTTAACCCACTGAGCCACCCAGGCACCCCTTAACCTTTTTTTATTGGGATAGCTTTATGTACTTATTTGTTAATATATTCTCTAATAAAATTGTCAAAATAAGCACTTGGTTTCCAATATAATACATTATTTTTAAATTTTAGTATAGTTAACATATACTGTTATATTAGTTTTTGATGTACAATATAGTTATTCAACAATTCTGTACATTTCTTCGTTCTCATCATGAAAGGTATACTCTTAATCCCCATCACCTATTTCATCCCTACTCACCTCCCCTCAGGAATGATCATTTTGTTCTTCATAGTCAAGAGTCTGTTTATTGGCTTATCTCTTTTTTAAAAATTTATTTATTTATTTTTAAAATTTTTATTTTTTATAAACATATAATATATTTTTATTCCCAGGGGTACAAGTTTGTGAATTGCCAGGTTTACACACTTCACAGCACTCACCATAGCACATACCCTCTCCAATGTCCATAACCCCAATCCCCCTGCCCCCAGCAACCCTCAGTTTGTTTTGTGAGATTAAGAGTCACTTATGGTTTGTCTGGCTTATCTCTTTTTTTTTTTTCTCCTTTGTTCATTTGCTTGATTTCTTAAATTCCACATAGAAGTCAAATCACATAGTGTTTTGTCTTTCTCTGATAGCATTAGATCCATCCTTGTTGTTGGAAATGGCAAGATTTCATTCTTTTATATGCCTGAGTAATAGTCTGTTATAAATTGTGTGTGTGTGTGTGTGTGTGTGTGTGTGTGTGAGATACCACCTCTTTGTTCATCTATAAATGGATGCTTGGGCTGCTTTCATAATTTGGCTATTGTAAATAATGCTGTAGCCTTAACCTTTTTAATTTGTGAAAACCATTCTTGCTTGTGGGCTAGATACAAACAGATGGCAGGTCAGATCTTGTCCTCAAGCTGTAGTTTCCTGACCCCTGATGAAGAACATTGATTAGCCAACACTTATTACAGTTTATTATAATGAATGAATTAGTAAAGTAGAATGAAAGGGAGGAATTTTTACATGAAGAAATCAATATATGTACTCCAAAAAAATAGATTGTGAAAATATTCTTGTAAATTAATTCTGAATAAATACATAGTTCTAGAAGGATAAGAATAATATCCACTCTTTCAATGTCCTGGATTTGGCCTGGCTAATAGAATACATGTTGTGAATTATCTTAGTCAGTTTAGACATGCATGACTCTTGTGTTCTTTCTGTTGAGTAATGATAGCTATCAGAGGGCTGGTATGGTTAGTTATTCTCACAGACTTACTGTCAGTAATAATAACAGCAGGTTTTGGGCAAAATTTAGGCACACATACAGGTTTTTATTGAGCAGTCATCAGCAAGTAGCCCAAAGCAGTTCATTCAAACTTTCTGTAAACCCGGTGGAGTTTCAGTGCCCTGTTCTTGTAAGTGCTTTGACTTTAGGTCATATGCAAAGTTTATTAAAGACGGACATTACATTCTCAGAGGAAGAAAATAAAATCATGCTGTCACTACTCCTCTGAAACTAGTAATTCATATGGGACCAATTACAGAATCAAACCCTTACTGTCATCCCTAATAGGGCATGCTATAAGTCACTGTTTTATACTGTATTTGTGCAAAGATAGAGGAATGTTTCTAAGCCATTTGAGCTAATCCACATACTTGGAATACCTTTAATTTTGCCAATGATAATTCATTTCGAACATTTGTGCCAATGAACAAGTCACCAATTCACCAGTAAAAACTGGTTTTTGATAAAAGAGCACCTGGGTAGCAAAGTGTCATTCATTGGTATGAACAGTCGAAGGATTTGTAGAAGCTGCCTCAAGAAGTTTGTCTTTTTTATAACATCAAGTGACCGCTCTGGACTATGATTCTTGATAGCAAGTTACCTGACCAGCCCTAGCTTTTGAAGTTAGACCCACTAGCATCTACTTACTGTCACACTGATGGTACTGAAGTGGTAACAGACTTTGTAACAACAGCCAGTGCCCTCAGTCCTTAACCCTCCAACAAAATGTGTAGCTAAGGGCACCAACCTTCTTTTCTGTTTCTCTGCATCCCAGTGAGGAGTTTAAGAATTACAGGGAATGGGAAGAGAAATATTTGTTGTAAGTTTTGTAGGTGTACATAGGGGCCACACAAGAGCAGCTCTCCAGTGTTGCTAGCCCTGGGGTGCTTCACCCTCTCTCCGTGGTTTCCTCTATCCCTGCTCAGTCCTTTGTAAGCAGTCAGTTAGCGTGGTCACCCCATTTGAGTACGCCATCTCTTCTTTGGAAGGACCAGGACTGATGCCAAGATGAGTGGAAAGCATTCCCCACTTTTTAAATATTCTTCTGAAACAGGATTTTTATTGGCCACGTGAAATTGTCACATAGCCTTCCCAGTGTTTCCCGAACTAGATCTCTATTTTTGAAGTGTATACAGTGTTATACTGATTTTTATCATGATACGTCAAAGCATTTATGGTACCATGAAAAACTCCCACTAAACACATTTTTAAATGTTTACTCTGTTATGAACAAAGCACAAAGCTTGAGTTGTTTATTGAATAGTGACAAGAGATTTGCTCTCAACCATCTGGTTTGTTTAATGTAGTGTTTATGATGACAAAGAAGTATATTTTCAAGATAGTTGGCTGGCTGTACTCTGTCCTCTATAAGCAAGTCTGTGGCCCAGACCTATACCTTCAAGTTCTTTAATTCTGGGCTCTCAGAACAGTTGAACTGACTGATGGAAGTAACAGTTTTACTTGAATCTGAGATTTTTTTCTGTTTTCTGGGCCAGCCTTTGTTTGGGTGTTGGATAATGGACTAGGTGAACTTTTTATTTTCCTGTGTGCTCATAATTCTAGAAAAAGTAAAAAGCACTTAGTGGAAAAGATTTGGAGAGAACACAGTTTGATCACCTAGCTTGTGTAGGAATAGTGCCATATTTGAAAACATTAGGAGTAGGGTTTTAATCAAGGAGTAGGAGACAAAGGAATAATGGGCTCTTAAATTCTGGGCCGCTAGTTCTCTACCTTACTAGCTGTGTACTAACTGTACGTTAGTGTACACAGCTGTGTACGTTCCCTTGACTTAGGTTAATTTTCCCCTAGTTTTACAAAAATCCCTTGAGCCCGTTCATTCATTCACTCATTCATTCAGTGCATTCAAAAAATACTCACCGAGCACCTACCATGTTGTAGGGACCAGGCTGTGGCTGTGAACAAGCTGGCTAAATTATCTACTTGTAGATGTACCTGACATCTCTCGAGGGAGTTGGATAATTAGTGAGTACACAAATAAGATACTCATGAATAATGACAAGAAGGAGATATATAGGATGATGGAGAGTAAATGAGATAGGGCACTTTATGTTGGATGGTCAAGGGTAAGGCCAAACTCATTTTGTCACAGAAGTTAGCACCCTAGAATAGAATGATGTAGTCAAATGGGGACTTGGCTTCAGGACCTTTGGCAAATTGCTCAGCCTCTCAGAACACCTTGACAGCTTGAAGATAATGAATCCTACAGTAGTTACAGAATTAGAAAATTCCTGACACTGTGAGCATTATTTTCTATCAGGTCACAAATAAATATTAGGTTTCTTGTTAAAGCTCTTAAAATTTATATATAATCTGAATTTTAGAATACCCATTTTCCAATGATCTAACTTTAGAAAACTCGTCTGTACATCTTTGAATCAATTTAACACATCTGATATTTACTGAGCACTTACTGTGCACCTGTCTGTGGTGATCCATTATGGCAAATGAAAGAGTCACCATCCCTGTCTTGTCAGAATTCATCTGATAACCTTATTTGTGACTGACAAAACTGTTTCTGAGCACTGGTTCTCCTGACGAGTAGTGACAGTGCTTCATCCCACTGGTAGGCACATTTTACATTCAAATTTTGTTGTGGTTGTGAAATGAAATAAACATGTACAAAAACTGCATAAAACATGGGCTATAAATCTTACAGTCTGATGAGCCCTCTCTTACAAAATGCTTATTTCTGTGCCAATTATAAATCTCTGTTCCTTCACTAAGAAGAATAAAAGAAACAGAAAAATAGAAGAGAGCATTTATGACCACCATTGGCTGCCCGGACAGCCTTGCTTCTGGATTCAGGCTTGGAGCAAAAGAACTGGGGTGCAATCCTGCAAAGTTATGAAACGGGTAGTGACTCTGAATTTTGAGCAGTTTATCCAGTTGGGTGTTGTGGGGGGGTCTCTTGTTTATTTTTTTGTTTTGGATTATCATTTGTGTTTAGTGGTGTTCACATTCGTACAAACCCATATTCCCCAGAACTTGCCAGGGAGAACTGGACAACTAGTTCTGGAAGGATCTCCTATGGAAGGGACAAAGAATATATTAAACCAACATCAAAGTGATATTTAATGGCACAATACTAAAGGCAAATCCAATTCAAGGTATGAACAAGACAGGGATATCTGCTCTTACCACCCCTGAATCCTGATTTGAGAGTTTAAGGTAATACAATGCAAATGAAAGCTATAACAAATTTGTGAAGCAGGAGATAAGATTATCATTATTTGCCTTTATGTCATTGTTTACCTAGAAAATCCACCAGAACCAACAGAAAAATTACTGGAATTCGTAAGAGTTCATTAAGAGGGAAGATTCAGGGGCACTTGGGTGGCTCAGTCTGTTAAGCATCTGTTTTTGGCCCAGGTCATGATCTTGGGGTCCTGGGACCAAGTCCCACATAGAGGGGAGCCTGCTTCCAAGCAGATAGAATCTGTGTCTCCATTTCTCTCTGCCCCTACCCCAGCTCGTGCTCCTGTGTTCCCTCTCTGTCTCTCCCTCTCTTTCAAATAAATAAATAAATAAGAGGGAAGATATAAAATGAATTTATGAAATTAAGTACCTGCCTTATATTTCAGTGTAATTTTAATTTTGTTAACTGCTGGCATTTTATCTTTAGAGAATCACCCCGATCCACTCCATGTGACCCTTGCCCAGGCCCAGATACAGAGCAGGGTATGAGATGTTGCTGGGCTTGTCACGATACCACATTCCCTTGGTACCATGATACATCTGGAGTGTGAGCATAGGCCCCAAGCAGGACTAATAAGAAATGCTGAAAGAGCCCACCTTCTACTAGGACTACAGAGTCAGGAGCTGACGGCATTGTCAGCAGCTGTCCCATCCTAGCAACCTCATTTGATCCCTGGATCTAGCCGTACTTAGGCCACATAAAAACATCAGACCAGGTCCTTGCCTAATTGCAGGGTCTGGGTGAGAGGAAAAACGGAGGCCCACCAACCATGTGTTTCTATGTTGAATTTTAAATTAAGCCATTAAATAAAATGTTTTACCTCCCTACTTTGATAACCCTTCTAGTACAACAGAATTAAACATGCAAATCAGAATTATAGAACAGTGCTGTCTATAAGACAGTAAACTGTCAAAATAAAAAAATGTTTGCATTAAATAATTATCTTGCAAACCTGGGTGTGCTTATCAGGGGTCAGAAATTTAGGATGAGTACTAATATAAAATAACACAAGTCATAATTCTACAAAATATATTTCCCTTACATTTTAGCAAAATCACTAAAATTACGATTAGTAATTTTTGTTCTACTACAATAATCTAAAATATTAAAAAATGCAATTATATTAAAAATGTACCCAATTGAATATTTCATTAAAATGTATATTAGAGCAATTGCAAACATTTGAAAGATTAAATGTTCTAATATATATTTTAAATTATTAGAGAGACAGAGACAGAGAGAAGCACAAGTAGCGGGAGGTGGAGAGGGAGAAGCAGACTCCCAGCTGAGCATGGAACCCCGTGTGAGACTTGATCCCAGGACCATGAGATCATGACCTGAGCTGAAGTCAGATGCCTAACCATCTGAGCCACCCAGGCATCCCTTTAATATATTTTCCAAAAATGTTATTTATTCCCTAAAATATTTAGAATTCTCTAAAAATTAAGTCATTTAAATAAATGAAGATTTAACATTCAAATCTTTTGAAATTTAATCCTATTTTCAGGAAAATAAAACTATTCTTAATTAGGAGCAGGGTCTGTCTCAAAAGTCACAGTTGGAGAGTATTTAGAAGAAGTTGCTGTTTAATTTTGAGGACATAGGGCAAGAAGTGACGAAAAATATTTCCCAGGAGCCTGAATAGTGTTAGTCACAAGAGTGGCTGTTTAGCATTACAGGTTGCATTTGTCACCTCTTAGTGTCACTTCCTGAGTAACAGAGGAACTCATGCACTGTTTAATAAATGTATTTATTAGTGTCCTTTCTGGTGGGGGGCCTGTAGAGTGTGAGGCCACGGCAGGAGCCCTCTTGCTTGTGTTGAAGGGTAGTACTCTCTAAGACTTGGCAGGGACCTAAACCAGCAAACTTTCATACAACTTTGTAGAAAATATAATGAAATAAGATCCTATTCATAATAGAACCTTAAATAAAAATTATCTGGAAATAGGTAGATTATGAAATACATACATGTATAGTGTGTTTATGAAGAAAACCACAAGCCCTTACTAAAATACATATTGGAAAAGCAAAAAATTTGAATAAATGGGAAGAGGTGCTATGTCTTTGGATAAAAAGTCTAAAAATTATAAAGATGCCAGTGCATTTAAAATTAATGCATTTAAACAGTTCTTTTCTTTTTTTTTTTTTTTTTTTTAAGATTTTATTTATTTGACAGAGAGAGGATTACAAGTAGGCCGAGAGGCAGGCAGAAAAAGAAAAGGGAAAGCAGGCTGCCTGCTGAGCAGAGAGTCCAGTGCAGGACTTGATCCCAGGACCCTGGGATCACAACCTGAGCCAAAGGCAGAGACTTAACCCACTGAGCCATCCAAGCACCTATATATTTAAGCAGTTCTAATTGTAGTGAAAGTTGTGACTGTCTCCTCAATACACATTCCATGCCAGGTTTGTGGGTACCCCTCATTAATCCAAGCAAATAATTTTAATCTTGTTTTTCTTAGTTGTGATTGATTTAAAAAAAAAAAAAAAGGGGGAGAGAACTGGTGGGATGACATGATTCAGGCCTAACTGCATAGAGCAAACAATTGCTGGTGTCTCCTCGTCTTCAGCTGGCTGTCAGTGAGGACGCAATGGTCCAGGTTGCTTCTGGCAGCCATCCTGCAGCCATGAGGAGATGTAGCTTTAAGATGAACTTGACCTAATGGGTAGCAGAGCTGGAGGCTGACACATGGGTTATTAATGACACGGAGGGGGGCCGTTGTTTCAAGGAATACTGAAATTTGATCTGCTTTTGGATTCACAGTTACGAATACCAATCAATTCCTTTATTGTTTTAATGTCTTTGAATTGGGCTTTCAGGGTTTTGTACCCTAGAGCATCTTAACTAATATAGTCATCATTTTCTCCCACAAATGTTTTTTTAATGAAATGAGAAAATGCTTTTCAAATTTATGTGGAGGAATGAAAAATTTAAAATCTTACAGTAATCTTAACAGTGCAATACTAATCCAAATACATTAGTCAGGCCAGTGAAAGAGAATAGGAAGTTCGGAAACAGACCCTAATGCATGCGCTTCCTGTATGATGAAAATGGATTATTTAATAAGCAATGCCAAGATCATGGGTAACTATTAAGAAGAATGTTAGGGAGCACCTGGGTGGCTCAGTGGGTTAAGGCCTCTGCCTTCAGCTCAGGTCATGATCTCAGGGTCCTGGGATCGAGCCCCACATTAGGCTCTCTGCTCAACAGGGAGCCTGTTTCCCCCTCTCTCTCTGCCTGCTTCTCTGCCTACTTGTGATCTCTGTCAAATAAATAAATTAAAAAAAATATATTAGTTTCCTTCCTCCTACCAGGTAAATCCTATCTAGTTTAAGAGTTGAGTGTAAAAGATGAAACCATAGAAGAACTGGAAGGATATACAGATACAAATCTCTACATTGGAGTTAGTGAGGGCCTTATAAACTGAAAGGCAAATAAAATGTAAAGGATACATAAGGTAAACTTGAAGTGTTTAGAACTTTATATGCCAAAGGACACCATAAACAAAATTTATGGGCAAAAGGAAATTTTTAAAATATAGCTAAATGAGGTATGTTGTGAGTAGAAAATAAATATGAGAATAAAACATTGCCTGAAAAAATTCAAAGGGAAAAAAAATGGCCAGATAGTTCACAAAAAAAATTTTTGATCAGCAAATACATGCAAAAGGTTTAATATCCCTAGTAGTTAAGAAATTCAATTTAGAGAGACCTTTCCCACCACAAACTGGCAAAGATTAAAAAGAATACTATAAGAATATCTGAATGAACATGTATACATATATATCAAAATAGGGTAGCCAGCAATTCTTGCTTGGGAAATAACTTTTTTCCTTATTCTGGAAGTCTGTCCTTCCTCGTACAGTATCAAAATATCCTTTCTTTAATTAATTGCTTTTGATAGTAGATCATAGTTTTAAATGTTTTCCTAATATCCTTATTTTATTACTCTAATTAATATAATACTATTTTTTACAAAGACTTTTTAAATTTATTTGACAGAGCCACAGCGAAAGAAGGAGAAGTAGGCTCCCTGCCGAGCAGGGAGTCCAATGTGGGGTTCGGTCCCAGGACTCTGGGATCATGGCCTGAGCTGAAGGCAGATACTTAACCACTGAACCACCCTGGCACCCCTAAAATGCTATTATCCCTATTCTTAAATTTCTTACAAATTTGAAGAATGAAATGTTGTCAACATTATGGTACTTCTCAAAATTGAAAAAACCAAAACCAAAACCAACTGGTCTGTGAAATCCAGAATTCTAAGCACTGTTCAAAATACAAATACCGGTAACATTCAATTTCATAGATGTAAGGTTCTGACTCCAGCAAAAACCTGGGAAGTTGTGTTGTTAGTAGACTTTGGTGCCACTTAATTAGTTAGATTTTGCCTTTTACAAAAAAATGGAAGGTTGGAATATTTTTAATATAGGAGAAAGCTGGTTTTCAATTAGTAGTCCTTATTTTAAAGAATATTACAAATGTGAATTAAACATGACAACAGTGCTGATCACTGCTGTTCCTGTAACCTACATTTGGACGCAAGTTGAGGGCTTGTTTTAAGACCTATTGAGGTTTTTACTAGCCTTGGAAGGAGGAAAAGATGTCTGTATTCTTTTTTTATCAAGGTGTACTTTTAAGCTTTATTGTAACAATATAGAAATAACAGGTAGTTTGCTGAACGTTTATGTATTTGTTGTCACATGAATATATTATTTCACTTAATTTTTGGATTAGTTCTGTAAGACTGTAATTATTAACAAACTTTGTTAACTGTTGAGGAAAGGGAAGTTTAGGGAAGGTGAAGGAACTTGTTGAACCTGATGCCATTTATAGATGGTAGGACTGGAAAGAGCCCCCACCAAGGGACTTCACAATGAGTTTGAATCATTAATTTAGTTCCTGAAAACTGGCATACTCAGGATAACCGCTCAAAGATAAAATACATCAAAGTAAACGAAACTTTGTTTTCTGGAAGGTGTGTTCTTATTTTGCTCAAGAGTCTAGTTTTTCATTTAATGATAATGTGAGTTATATTATGTGAATTATTTTATTTATAATATATATAATTATATTAATTATATATAATTATACTACCGTAAAGATTAAGCTCATATTTTTTAGCCTATAATATAGGCTGGAATGTAAGTAACTTGGAATGATCGACAACTATTATTATACAAATAGCACATTCTGCTAGAACAATGGCAGCAATTTATGTTTTGTAATTGTTGTTATTGTCTATTTGCAAGTGATACTCATAGATTAGAAAATAGTTGACATTATGAATTTGCAGAATATGGAAACGTTCCCATTTACAATTCAGTTAAAGTTTGCTTCAAAATTAGAGTAAAGGGTGCATTGGGTGGCTCAGTTGGTTAAACAACCAACTTTCGATAACTGCCCAGGTCTGGATCTCAGGGTTGTGAGATCAAGACCCACATAGGGTTAGGGTTAGGGTCTCTCTTCTGTCCCCCATCCCAATAAAATAAAATAAAACAAAATTAGAGTAAAATATTTCTTTGTTTTGCTTTTATTTGTACTGTGTTCACAAAGAGGGGTTGCTTAGTCAGTTAGGGGTTGGACTCTTCATTTCAGCTCAGATCCTGAGCTCAGGGTCATGATATTGAAGCCTGCCTCATCTCAGTGCTGCTGGGCATGGAACCTGCTTAAGGTTCTCCCTCTACCTCCTCCCTCCCAACACCAACCCCCATGCCGTTTGCACTCACTCTCCAAAAAAAAAAAAAAATAGAAGCCAGAGCTTTAAATAGGCATGATACATAAAACCTCAAGACTGATCATTTTTCATCCCATTGGCATTTTCTTTGGGAACACTGTATAATGGTTTTTGGTCAATGCTCCAGGAAGATATCAGTAAGTGAAGCTGAAAAAAATTAACTGTTCATGTTTAATGAGTTAAATCTTGTATGCTGCCCAGCCTCTTTATCTTTGAAGTATTTGATTCAAATCTTAAATGCACTGAAATTTTTCTCTTATCAGGAAGTCCCTATTATAATTTTATATAAAGATAAAATACATACCTATAGAGTAGTACGGTCAATGTCAATGATTCTTATTTTCCTCAACATTTAATTTTGTTATTTTCTTTTCTATATTTACTCTATTTACAAGTTCTGTTAACATTTTTTCTTTTCCTTTGCTTTGTAATTTACAACTGATTTCTTTGTAAGTGTAATGGTTGTTATTTCTACCTACATATGAAAAATATTTAGGTTAGAGGTGAATTATCTTCTTTTATAAACTTTTGTACCTCATTAAAATGCTGTCCACACAGTGAGTGCTTGCTCAGCTGTGATATTACTTAGTGTAAATATTCAGAGTTGGTATCACTAGCAAAAATTCTAGGAGCTATTTTAGAAGTTGTATTTTCTGATAAATGAATATTCAAGTGGAAGTCAAGAAAGCAAGAACCATATACGTTTGCTTGTTTGGGGGACCTCCCCAAACTGGGTCAAAAAGAGACCTGAAAACTCCGACTAAACTGCATCATTCTTTTCTTTTTAGTTAAATTTTGATCTTCACTGCACCTGGCATGCAGCTGTCTGCAGGATGACAGTTGTCTTATCTCAGCCTTAGCTCATTTGGGAATGTTGTTGTTGTCAGGGGTGGAGTGTGGGTTCCTGCGTGCTTCCATCATGGAGGGCTATACTCACCACAGACCGATTCAGTCAGCCTCTTGCACTGCAGATCTTCTCAGGTTCTTAGACTTCTTTGGCATGATAGTCAACTGAGAGATTGTATTTTACATATAGCTCTTTTGACATTCACTTATCTTTTATGACTATGGTTTGTAGGTTTAATCTCTTGAGTAAACATTAGGAATAGGTTTAGCTGCATGTCACAGAAAATCCAAGTAATTAATACTGGCTGAAACAAAACAAAGATTTGATTTTTTTCTTGGGTAAGAAAAGTCCAGAGACAGGCAGCTCAAGACTCACTTGGCAGTTCCTCAGTCATCAGGATCACAGACTCCATCCTCTAGGGCTCCTCAGAATTGCAAGATGGCCCCTGAAGTTCAGCTATAACATCGACAGCTGAGGCAGCAGGAAGAAGGGGCAAGGGCAAAAGGGCATGCTTCCTGGCTTAAAAGCATTTTTCAGGAGACCCATTTAGTGATTTGTGCTGTATTAGTCACAAGAAAGGATGATAAATAAATTCTTTGAGCTGGCATATTGGCATATCAATTAAAATTGGGGTTCTGTTACTAAGGAAGAAGGGCGAAATATGTCTTATATGGATGTTTAGAAACTTCCGCTGCTTTTTGATATTTAACCCATTTTATTTTTAAGATTTGTCCTTTCTTACCAAGTGAGCCATGGAGGTATGTTTCATTTGGTTTTGTTTCTGTGGTCAACGTGAACAAATGTTTTGTCAACACTTAATTTTCTTCTTCTGATAGGATTATTTCAAGAAAAATTTTTAGAGTTTTTGATGAGTTACATTAAATATTTATGAGGCTCCTATTGTAATCAGGATATTGTGCTAAACAGTGTTTTTCCACCTTGGAACCCTTGGCATTTTGGCAGATAATTCGTTGTTGTGAGGGGTATGTCTTGCGCAGTGTCCCTCGATGCCAGTAACAGCTCCCAATTTTGACAATCAGAAGTGCCTCCACATGTTGCCATGTGTTCCCTGGGGAGACAAAATCATCCCCACTGAGAACCATTGTGCTGGAAGATAGCCCCACATATATTTAAATTGTCTGTTCGGTTTCCCGTAAAAGCGTGTCATTGTAGATCTTACTTGTTCACTGTTTGTTACGAACAAAGTACTATTGGTTGAATTTTTACTGTGTGCCACGCACCAGGATGAGAACTCCACATATATTACTTGATGTAAAAGCACTGCATTAAAAGTATTAATGATATTAGATAGTATTATTACCCCCATGTTACAGATGAGAAAAAGGAGTTTTGGAGGTTATTTTAGCTTTGATTCCCCTGAGGCCCTGGCTTGGGTGTGACTGAATTGGGAGGCAGTCCCAGGAGGCAGGGATGGAGAAGGGAGAAGGAAAATTGGGAGGAAAAACCGCCAGTAAGGAATTGGTGTTGAGCTGGGATCTGGTTACCCCAAGGCTACCAGAGCACTCTACCTCTCAGGACCCTTCTGAGGAGCCATGAGGAGTGCATCTCAGAATTAATTCCCTTCCTTGTCTTCTAAGTTTGAAAGAGACTAAGAAATGTCTCCCCTGACTCCCATTGGTTACCTTAAGGGGCAGTAAGCTGCCTTCTTCACAAAGACCCAGCCTCTATTCCCTGAAGGAGTCTGTTAATTTTCTATCAGTGTGTAACAGCTTACTACAAATTTAGTGGTTTATTTTTTATTTTTAAAAAGATTTTATTTATTTGTCAGAGAGAGAGCAAGAGAGAGCAGAGAAGCAAGTTGCGTGGCAGGCAGAGGGAGAAGCAGGCTTCCCGCTGAGCAAGGGGCCCGATGTGGAACTTGATCCCAGGACCTTGGATCATGACTGTTGGGCTGGCAGAAAGGGCTACTTAAGATGGCAAATTTCCCACCACAAAACCTGAGCTCGGACAGGAGAACAAAGGCCCAAGCAGGAATCTGAGACCCCCGCCCCCGGCTCCAGCGGACCAATGGGATCCCAAAGAGCAGGCGAGATATCCGAATAAGGGAAACTTGCCAAAAGACCCCTGAGCTCCCCTCGAGACCCCTTAAAAGCCCCCTCCTCCCTGCCTTGGGCGCGACTTCCGCCACTCTGCTTTCCAGAGTCCCGGAACCTCCCCTGAGGGTGCCCACCTCCTCCCGGCGCAACTTTCCTGGCTCCCCTTCTCCTGAGCCCCGAAACTTCCCCGGAGAGTGTTTTTAATAAATCTTGCCTTGCACCCACTTTGCCTGGTGTTGTTTATCTCACCGGAAAAAAAACTTTACAATGACCTGAGCTAAAGGTGGACAAGTAACTGACTGAGCTGCCTAGGTGTCCCAAATTTAATGGTTTAAAACAACACGCATTTAGTAGCTCACAGTTTTGTAGGTCAGATGTCTGACATGGCATTGTTGGGTTTCCTGCTCAAGGTATCACAAAAGCCAGAAACCAGGTTCCTGTCACTCTTCAGACACTGTGGAAAAATCCACTTCCAAGTGCTTTCAGGTTTTTGGTAGAATCCAGTTCCTTGTGGTTGTAGGACTGGGATCCTCACATTCTTGCTGGCTGTTTTCTGGGGGTTGCTTTCAGCTTTTAGGAGTGATTTGATCTAATTCCATCTTTAAAAAATAAAATTTAATTCCAGTATAGTTAACATGGAGTGTCACATTGATTTCAGGTCTACAGTACAGTTTCAACAATTCCGTACATCACTCAGTGCTCATTACTACAAGTGCACCCTGTAATCCCCATCATTTCTTTCACCCATTTCCCTTCCCCCCCATCGTCAGTTTATTCTCCATAGTGGAGAATCTGTTTTTGGTTTGTGTGTGTCTCTTCCCCACCTCTCCTTGGTTTTGTTTATTTATTTATTTATAATTTAAGTAGGCTCCATGCCCCAGTGCAGAGCCCAATGCAGGGCTTGAACTCATGACTCTAAGATCAAGACCCGAGTTAAAATCAAGAGTTGGATGCTTAACCAACTGAGCCACCCAGGCACTCCCGTTTTGTTTTTTATATTCCACTTATGAGAGTGGAATCATATGAACCACTTATGAGTGGAATCATATGAACCACTCCCATTTTTCAGCCAGCAACCATGCATGAAATCCTTTTCATGCTTCAAGTCTCTGACTTCCTCTTCTACCACTTAAAACAGTTCATGGTTTCTAGTGTAGTCACAAGATTATGCAAGCATTATGACCACCTAATTGCAGAATGTTTTCCTCACTTCAAAGAGAAACCCATTAGTGATCACCCCCTTTCCCTGGTAGCCTCAAATCCTGGCAACCACTAACCTATGCTCTGCCCCTCTGATTTGCCTGTCCTCAACATTTTGTATAAATGGTATCCTACAATATGTGCCCTTTGGTGTCTGGCTTCTTTCTAGGTTCATTTGTGTTGCAGCATGGATCAGTACTTCATTCTTTTTTATGGCTGAATAACATTCTATTGTGTGACCTGACCAAATCTAATTTACTCATTCATCAGTTGATAGACATTTGGGTTGTTTCCTCTTTGGGCCATTATGAATAATGATGCTGTAAACATTTGTATGCAGGATTTTGTGTGGACCTAAGTTTCTAGTTCTTTTGAGAATATTCCTAGGATTGGAATTAAGTCATTTGGTAACTGTATATTTAAGATTTTGAGGGGCACTTGATCTGTTTTCTAAAGTGGCTGCACCATTTTTGCAAAGCAATGCATGAGAATTCTGATTTCTTCACATCTTCACCAACACACATTCTTGTCTTCTTTTTGTTGTATCATAGGCATCCTAGTGGGTATGAACTGGTATCTCATTGTGGTTTTGGTTTTCATTTCGCTGATGGCTAATGATAACATTTTCTCATGTGTTTATTAGCTTCTAGTTTTATACACTTTGAAGAAATGTTTATCTACATCCTTTGCCATTTAAAAAAATTTGGTTGCCTTTTTATTCAGTTTTAAGAGTTTTCTATATACCATATTCTTCTGTTAGACCCCTATCACATATAGAGTTTGCAAACATATTCCCCCTTTCTGTAGACTTCTTTCATTTTCTTTTTCTTTTTCTTTTTTTAAAGTCCTATTTATTTACATAATCTCTGTACCCAACATGGGGGTTAAACTCATGATCCTAAGATCAAGAGTCACATACTCCTTTGACTTGAGTCAGTCAGGCACCCCTCTTTTCATTTTCTTGATAATGTCCTTTGAAACAAAAAAAAATTTTAATCGTTTTTCCTCTTTTTTAAAAAAGATTTTATTTATTTATTTGAGAGAGAGCACAAGTGGAGGGGAGGGAAGGAAAGAGGCAGAGGGAAAAGTAGGCTACCTGCTGAGCAGGGAGCCCAATGCAGGACTCAATCCCAGGACTGTGAGACCATGACCTGAGCTGAAGACAGAGGCCTAACTGACTGAACAACCCAGGCACCCACAAAAAATTTTAATTTGATGATATCTGTGGTTCTTTTGTTGCTTGTGCATTTGGTGTTACATATAGGAAACCTTGCTTATTCCAAAGTCGGGAAGATTTATTCCAGTTTTTTACTTCTAAGAATTATATGCATATATTTTAGGGATGCCTGGGTGGCTCAGTCAGTTAAGCGTAGGACTCTTGATTTCAGCTCAGGTGTCATGATCCTGAGATGGAGCCCGGAGTTGGGCTCAGGGGGGAGTCTGCCTGAGGTTCCCTCCCTCTCCCATTCCCTCTCCCCCAACTCTGTCTTACACGCTCTCTTTCTGTCTCTAAAAATAAATAAATCTTTAAAAAATACTTATTTTTTTATTGTTTTAAGTAAACTCTACCCCCAATATGGGGCTCACATGACCTCAAGATCAACAGTTGGCATGTTTCACTGACTGAGCCAGCCAGGCACCCTGAGTTTTATATTTTAAGCTCTTATATTTTGATTTTTTATTCATTTGGAGTTAATTTTTACATATGGAATAAGGTTAGGGATCCACCTACTTTCTTCTACAGATAGGTATTCAGTTGTCCAACATCATTTCTTAGAGGACTCTTTCCTGATTGAATAATCTTGGTTTCCTTGTAGGAAATCAATTGATAATAGAGAGATAGGCATATTACTAGTTCTCTTCCAATTTACCTCTATGTCTCCATATGGTATTACCACACATTTTTGATTACTATAGAGTCATACTGTATTTTGAAGTTGGAAAGTGTGAGTGCTCCGACTAAGTCTTCCTTTTCAAGGTTTGTTTTTGTTTTGTTTTGTCTTATTTTTTTTGCTATTCATGGTCTCTTGAAATTCAATGTGAATTTTTCTTTTTTAAAGACTTTATTTATTTATTTGACAGAGAGAAATCACAAGTAGATGGAGAGGCAGGCAGAGAGAGAGAGAGGAAAGCAGGCTCCCTGCTGAGCAGAGAGCCCGATGCGGGGCTCGATCCCAGGACCCTGAGATCATGACCTGAGCCGAAGGCAGCGGCCTAACCCACTGAGCCACCCAGGTGCCCCCAATGTGAATTTTAGGATCAGTTTTTCCATTTAAGCAAAAAGAAGTTGGAATTTTAATAGGAATTTTATTTAAACTATAGATTTCAAGAGTATTGACATATTAACAATATTAAGTCTTTGAGTCCGTGAACATGAGATGCTTTTCCATTTATTTAGGTCTTCAATTTCTTTCCACAGTACTGTGTGGTTTCTGGTGCATAGGCTTGCTCTTCATTTGTTAAATTTATTCCTAATGTATTATATTCCTTTTGATTCTGTTGTGAATGTAACTGTTTTCTTAATTTCATTTTCACATTTTTCACTGTTAGTCTAGAGAAAGACAACTGATTTTTTAAAAAATTTTTTATTAACATATAATGTATTATTAGCCCCAGGGATACAGGTCTGTGAATCGCCAGGTTTACATTACACTTCACAGCACTCACCATAGTGCATACCTTCCCCAATGTCCATAACCCAACCACCCTCTCTTACCTGCCCACCCCCCACTGCCCTGGCAACCCTCAGTTTGTTTTGTGAGATTAAGAGTCTCTTATGGTTTGTCTCCCTCCTGATCCCATCTTGTTTCATTTATTCCTTTCCTACCCCCCAAACCCCCAAAGTTGCATTTCTACTTCCTCATATCAGGGGGATCATATGATAATTGTCCTCTGATTGACTTATTTCGCTAAGCATAATACCCTTTAGTTCCATCCATGTCGTCGCAAATTGCAAGATTTCATTTCTTTTGATGACTGTGTAGTATTCCATTGTATATATATACCATATCTTCTTTATCCATTCATCTGTTGATGGATGTCTAGGTTCTTTCCATAGTTTAGCTATTGTGGACATTGCTGCTATAAACATTTGGGTGCACCTGCCCCTTCAGATCACTACATTTGTACCTTCAGGGTAAATACCCAGTAGTGCAGTTGCTGGGATGTAGCTCTATTTTCAATTTTTTGAGGAATCTTCATGCTGTTTTCCAGAGTGGTTGCACCAGCTTGGATTCCCACCAACAGTGTAGGAGGGTTCCCCTTTCTCTGCATCCTTGCCAGCATCTGTCATTTCCTGACTTGTTAATTTTAGCCATGTCGAGTGATGTGGAGCACTTTTTCATGTGTCTGTTGGCCATCTGGATGACTTCTTTGCAGAAATGTCTGTTCATGTCCTCTGCCCATTTCTTGATTGGATTATTTGTTCTTTGGGTATTGAGTTTGATAAGTTCTTTATAGATTTTGAATACTAGTCTTTATTGATATGTTGTTTGCCAATATCTTCTCCCATTCTGTCAGTTGTCTTTTGGTTTTGTTAACTGTTTCCTTTGCTGTGCAAAAGCTTTTGATCTTGATAAAGTCCCAATGGTTCATTTTTGCCCTTGCTTCCCTTGCCTTTGGCGATGTTCCGAGGAAGAAGTTGCTGTGGCTGAGGTGGAAGAGGTTGCTGCCTGTGTTCTCCTTAAGGATTTTGACCGATTCCTTTCTCACATTGAGGTCCTTCATCCATTTTGAGTCTATTTTCATGTGTGGTGTAAGGAAATGCATTTTTCTGCATGTAGCTGTCAAGTTTTCCCAAAACCATTTGTTGAAGAGACTTTTTTCTATTGGACATTCTTTCTTGCTTTGTCACAGATTAGTTGACAATAGAGTTGAAGGTCTATTTCTGGGCTTTCTATTCTGTTCCATTGATCTATGTGTCTCTTTTTGTGCCAGTACCATACTGTCTTGATGATGATAGCTTTGTAGTAGAGCTTGAAGTCTGGAATTGTGATGCCACCAACTTTGGCTTTCTTTTTCAACATTCCTCTGGCTATTCAAGGTCTTTTCTGGGTCCATATAAATTTTAGGATTATTTGTTCCATTTCTTTGAAAAAAAAATGCACGGTAGTTTGATAGGGATTGCATTAAATGTGTAGATTGCTTTAGGTAGCATAGACATTTTCACAATATTTATTCTTCCAATCCATGAGCATGGAACATTTCTCCATTTCTTTGTGTCTTCTTCAATTTCTTTCGTGAGTACTTTATAGTTTTCTGAGTACAGATTCTTTGCCTCTTTGGTTAGATTTATTCCTAGGTATGTTATGGTTTTGGATGCAATTATAAATGGGATTGACTCCTTAATTTCTCTTTCTTCAGACAACTGATTTTTAATTTGATCTTGCCTCCTATGGCCTTACTGAATCCATTTATTAGTTCATATAATTTTTTAGTTGATTCTTTATGATTTTCTATATACAAGATCATGTCATGTGCAAATAGAGATAGTTTCATTTCTTCCTGTCCTGCCTAGATGAATTTTATTTCTGTTTCTTGACTAGTTGACCTTGTTAGAACCTCTAGTACAATGTTGAACAGAAGTGTTGAGGTTGGAGATCCTTATCCTATTGTTAAAGGGATAGCTGTGGGTTTCTCGTAGATGTCCCTTGTTAGCTTGAGAAAGCTGCCTTCTATTCCTAGTTTGTTGAGTGGTTTTTAATCCTCTCAGCATGCTAGAATTTGTCAAAATGTTTTTCCTGCATCTGTTGAATTGGTCACATGGTTTTTCTTTCTAATACTATGGGATATTAGGCTAACTGATTTTTTAAAATATGTTGAACCTGAAGTGATTTTTTAATTCTCTTTTTCCTTCAACAAAAGGTAAATGAGTGATCCATTTTCTGAATCCTTTTAAGTCTGAAATTTCTCTCATTCAAGTTACATGCTATATATTGTTTGGAGACAGGATTCTTGGAATGCAGTCCCTTTTTCTTTAAAGTCTATATACATCTTTCAGGGGCCAGTATTGTATGAATGATCCTTTGGCAGTATGATTATTTTATCTTTGTGAATATCCCATTCTCTCTCAAGATCTCTGAGAGTTGGTTTTTATTCTTGGAGTTCAAAAACTTCACCATAAAATGTTAATTGTGTCTCTTCCCACCCTCCTTGCCCCCATTACAACTGCTTGGCATTTGGTGAACGTTTTTGATTTGAAAACTCAATTTTTTCTTCAGCTCACAAAAGTTTTCATATTTGAACATTGCTTCTGTTCTTTTCTCTTTTTCTGGAAATCCTGGGTTGGCCCTCTATGCCTCTTACATTTTTACCAGTAATTTACATTTCTTTGTAATCTGTGCTTTATCATGTGATAGTTCCTTTACTTCATCTTCCTGTTTATAGTTTGGTTTTCAAAACTAGCCATTTTACTTCCTCTGTTGGAATTTTGACCTTAGATTTCATGTTTCCCTTAGCAACCCCCTCCCTGAAATTTTTGTAATTTTTCTTTGTGTTTCCCCTTGGACATTCTTAATACTTTTTTTTTATTGTTTCTTCCATTCACCTGGTGTTGGTAAAAGCTGCTTATTCTGTCCATTCTGGTTTCCCTAGTTTGAACTGCCAGTTCCCTGAAATGTCTGTGCAGTTTTTTTGTTTTGTTTTGTTTTTTGCTTTCTTAGGTCCAGGGAGTGTTCTCTCCCAAGCATCTCACGGGGTGTGTTGGGTGAAGTCTCTTGGCCCGGGTGAATGTTGGTAATGACCTGGGCCTGGAGAGTCCATTTTGGTCAAAGGCAAGGTGAAGAACCAAAGGAAACCAGTTTGCTTCAAAGAGATAATGCCCAAAGAGAAGCAGATAGGTTGACTGTGAGAAAGGAAAGGTTCAGTTCTTGAAGGGGAGGTCTACTTTTTAAATTTTATTTTTTTAAATCTTTGGTTTCTCACAAAACTTTTGTATATCTCCTTAGGTTACTGGTTATATATCTCCTCTTCCCATCCACTCCTACAGCACGCTTACCCTCCACCCCTTTCTTAAGAGGATTTGAGTGGATTTCTTTTCCCAGATGAAGCAGCAGTCACATCATTGTTGCCTGGGATGCTTTCGTCTCCCCACAGCCTCAGGAGGTGGTGGGGAGCCATCTCCTCAATATTCTTGCCTTTAGTGGCTTAGAATTACCTTACCAGGTTCCTCCTTTCTGGTAATCTCTTCCAGTAGTAACTCAATCCGTGCCTAAATCCCTTCTCCTGAAATTCTCTTCTACTCCCCAGAGTTTAACCCTCTTCATTGTACCTTTAATCTATACAGATTTACCAAAGTGATTCACGTATTGGGTCACAAATACTCCTATGCAGCTAACTTTGCACTCTTCCTGTGATACAGACTTTGCTTTATGGTTAAATAGATTTCAGTAATCCTGACTAATGAGCAAATAGACACCCCCTTTTAGAGTATATTTCCTGAATACTTATGACTGTATTCTCTATCACTAATTCATGTATTTACTGTTCTAACTTACTTCTGTTTTCTTATTCAAGGATCACAAACTGGCAGCTGTTGGTTGAATTCCGCTTGGGGCTGATGCATTTACTTGGGAAGAAATAAAGTTGTTAACCATGTCATTTTAGTGTACACATCTCTTTTTGATGGAGTCTGCGTGCCCTTTGTCCTCACTCGTCTATTATACCTCATGCTTCCCGCATTTCTATTCACTCCCTTATTCTAAAATGCATTTGGGTTTTAAGTTTGGGAACTTGGGCTCAAGATGTCATTGTAATTTATTTGTTGGCCAGTAGTTTTCTTAAATAACTATATCTGTGAATTAGAGGCACATGTCACAAATTGCAGTTTAGATCTGTTATTGACTGTCATTGCTGGCTGCACCCAGAGAATGATCTGGCATTGTTTTCTATTCAGTTAAGGTTTTTTTCCCCTCAAGTCCTGTGGTGTTTATAAGATGTTTCTAGCCAAAATCTTTCATATGTTTTTGTTTAATTAGGCTGCCTGTCACTTTGCTAAAGGTGTAATTAGTGATACCTCTATTGTGTTTGATTCAAAACTAATATACTAAAAGGTTCTTTGAAAACAAGATAATTTATCCTTTGTGCTTTGACAGACCTAAGACTCTTAGAGGTTTCAGAGCTGACATCCTTTATTTATGCCAGGTGCCTGTTAGCATTATATAAATTCTTCATGGTATTGCTGTCTCTTTCTTGCTTCCCTGAAACAGGTGTATCAACCCGTTTCACTTTGGTTTAATCAAATATTCTTTGTAATCTTTCCCTCCTGTTAATTGTTCCAAAATATAATTTAGAAATGCAAACTAAATGTTCCCCTGTAGGGGGTGCAATCTGTTTTAAACTCTTAGTAAGTATAATAAAATCTATAATCCATAGAGGGAATATTTGTAGGCTCTCTTCATATTAACACAGGTTCTGAGTGATTTGAAAACCATGAAAATGTGATGATGACCGATGTTTGTCACTACTTATAAAATTGGAATTTTATTAGGATAAACAATATACTCATTTTTTTGGTTAGGATTTTGGGCATTGCATTAATCAGAGTTCCAGGGAAGCAGAACCAATAGTATATATATAAATATATGTGGTATACTAGGATACTATTATACACACACACACACACACACACACACTACATATAAATACAGAAATTGATTTACTGTCATGGGAGCTAACAAGTCCAAAATCTGTAGAATATCCTGCTAGGCTAGAAATTCAGTTAAGAATTGATACTGCAGTCCTTAGTCTGAAAACTGGAAACCCAGGCAGAATTTCCAAGTTGCAGTCTGGAGACAGAATTCCATCCTCTTGGAAACCTTAGTTTTTACTCTGAAGGTCTTTAACTGATTGGATGGTGCCTACCTACATTATGGAGAATACTCTGCTTTACTTAAAGTCTACTGATTATAAGTGTTAATTGCATCTTTTTTTTTTTTAAAGATTTTATTTATTTATTTGACAGAGAGATCACAAGTAGGCAGAGAGGCAGGCAGAGAGAGAGGAGGAAGCAGGCTCCCTGCTGAGCAGAGAGCCTGATGCGGGGCTCAATCCCAGGACCCTAAGATCATGACCTGAGCTGAAGGCAGAGGCTTAACCCACTGAGACACCCAGGCACCCCGTATTAATTGCATCTTTAAAATACCTGTACAGCAACATCTAGACTAATATTTGACCAAACAACCGAACACTATGGAGTCTAACCGAGCTGACACATAAAATTAATCATCACTGGCATCTTGCATACGTTTATGAACCTAAATTAAATATAATTAGATAGGTTTTTTGGTAGCTTGGATTCGATATTTGGCACAGCTCTACAGTAATAAAGATATCGATTTGTACCTTACTTAGTACTCCAAAGTTGAGTGGGAAACATGAAACATATAAATCATAAGCCATACTTTTTATTAATAAGTTTGGATTTTTTCCCTTTTTGGAGGGAGGGGTCAATCTCCTATAATAGTATAGTTCCAGTATGTTCTTTGAAACTTAGCCTTCAAATTCTTTGTGTGAATTCAATATTGGGCAATCTTGAGCACATAATTAGAATACTGGCCAAAAGGTAGATTAAAGAGAGAAGGCTAATCAACTGGTTATCCTGTGGAATTTCTGAAATCCCAAAATTGTTACAACACAGAATGTTCCAGGACCTCACACAGATCCATAAAATATATCTTCTGGGTTATATTCCTCATGTGGTTTGTGTCTGCTTCCAGCTCTTCCAGCTCAAGGAGATGTGGAGCTTGCTTTTCCTTTGACCTCACATGATCCAGTTGGAAGTTGCACTCCACCCTCTAATTTTTATTTTTGTCTCCAAGTTAAAAAAAAAAAAATGTGTATTTATCTTTTCCCCTGCAGTCCTAAAGTGCTTCTCCCTCTTCTTCTCTTCCCTTTCCCTCCTCCCTTCCCTCCTTTTGCCCCTTCAGTTCTGATCCTGCTGTTAAGAAATCTAAGATTAAGGACAGTATATTATTATTTTCAACTTAGGTGACAGTCTTCAACTGTATTTTTTCCCTAAGATGATTGCAGTTTAGTCTTTAAATCTAGAATGGTGAATGGAAGTTGAGTGAGTGTGTGTGTCTTTTTAATTGCTGGAGCTTGATCTCTACATGATTTTCCATTAACTTGGTATCATGTGACCCTTAGGGTTGGGCAGGAAATTAATTTTTTTACAGAATAGTGGGACACAACAGAAATGATTTTCTTAGCTCCAAAGCCTCTTTGCTGCAGAAGCAAAACTAAAATAGTGGCTTAGTGATTGACTTAACTCATTAGACAACCTGCTGAGAGTGGAGGTTTAGACTTTGGAAGAAAAGGGAGATTTTTTTTTTTTTCAGGGTTTAGCATAGGTCCTGGTCATAGAAAAAATTAAGGAGAAAAACTGTTACTTGCCTAGAGTACTGAGCAATATTCTGGGTCATAAATCACCTTTTATAGGATTAGTCATTTATCAGATTGTGTTCACACTTTATTGTGTGATTGCGTGTGTATGTGTGGAGGGCATATATGTTCACCGAAGCAATTCCTAATATAAAGTTTATTAGCTTTTCCTTTGATTTCTCCTTTATGAAAGAAAAGTATGGAGGAAATGACAAAAACACTTTTTTTTTTTTTTTGGCAAACTCAGCTTTTTCAAGCTGTTTATTTTTGCAGATGTGTTTCATCAGTTCTTAAGAATGAAGCTAAGAATGTTTGCTGGCTTCTAGGTTAGTACCACCCAGAAAGGTTTTTTTTTTTTTTTTTTTAAATCTGTTTTCTTAAAATATATTTGGGGGAGGTATGGAGACTTTTCATTTTTGTGAATGACTAAATTAAAAATGTATTTTAGAACATTTTGAATACTGCCTTTTAATTTACTATTAGCTTTTGGCTTCTTGTTCTGGGTTGATGTATTCATTACTTCATAGTTAATGATTGTTATGGAAAGGAGATAAAATTGCTCATGTTTATTTTCTTTGGAAAATTTGAATATACAGTTCATGTGATCTTAGGATTGTTGATGATCATTTGGAGAGCCTCCTACAGAGGTTAGTCTGGGAGAATATTGATACTTACTAATCGATTGTGACTGTTTGGTTAGTCAACATCAAATACACTTCTTGTAGAGTATTTCTTAAAATAACTGTATTAAGACATTGTTCTGACCCATTTTCTTGGAACTAGACTGGAGTAAAAGGAGTTGAGAAAATAACCTGGACTGGTTCATTCCTTCATTTGGCAAACAATTATTAAGCCTCCCAGTTGTGACAGGGCGTGATGCTGCCCTGTCCCTGTTACAGAAGGGGTTCCTTTTCCTGATTGTGTCCTACCATTTCTGGTCATCTCTAGATGGCCTACTACTTTGAGCTTTGAAGTTGGGGAATAAAGCAGAAGCAAGGACAAGGAACAACTTACTTTGAAATGAAGAAATAAAATTTAAGCTGCCAGCAGAGAACCATGGTAATATGCTTCCTTTTCTCTTAAATCCTAGATAAAACTAATGTGCCATAAAACAGAATTCCTCAAGTTGAAGGATTTGTCCAACTTTGTTGAAAAAGTAAAATACCTGTAAACTCCTGTGTTGACCTAAATGATTATATTACTCAAAACACTTATTTTACTTAAATTCTTCATTATGTTACTTAATATACACAAACTTAAAACTACAATATAGTATCTTATGCTTGTAACTCTAAGACTATATAAAACCAAAACAAATTTTCATACTACATGTAAATAGAACTATGAAAGCAGTAGAGTTCAAATGAACATTACAATTGAAGGCCTAGCCACATGGATTTAATGGGATGGGTGATGCTACTTTGCTAAAATAGCTGTTGATTGGGGGGCTCACAGCAGAAAGATGTCACCTCGGGTCTAGTTGTGTGGTTCATCCATTTCTGTATTTGGATCCTGATAAGATTCAATAAATGCCTGTTTACTCAAGTATGTTATTCAAAGAATGTTAGTACCTTGAAGTCTATAATTGGAAGTTAGGCTAATTAAGCTTTATCTTTAGTGAAACTGCCAGTGAGTAGTCTTGGTACAGCACATTAAAGCTACAGTCCTGGGTGACTCTGTAAAACCTCATCACTTGATAAAGTTAGCCTAACTGATGTCTTCATTAAATAGGTATCTGATGTAATTGTTGCAAGGGTTAGTAATAGAAAATTTATTTATCACCATACTCCCAGTAAATGGATATAGGTTGGCGCAAAGGTGATACTGGGCTCTCCTACCACTCAGTTTATTTGGACCCCAACACCTTTCAGGTGCACAGCTTTGCCTGATGACAAATGACATAAACCCACTTATACTTACAACCCACTGCATAAAAATCTTGTGGCAATATGCAGTTGCATGGAGATCGTCCAAAAGATGCAGATTGTCTTTATATTCTTTGTAAAAAATTATAAAAATTAAAACACTTATTTTTATAAATCATCATCCAGAACTTGAAGACCTTTAATACAGTATTCTTGGATTTTAGTTTGAGAAATACTGCTACAGAGTACTCAACAGTTTACTGATACTAAAAAAAGACTCTGGGCTCCAAATACAAATTTCTGTCTTTAAATAGATTTGTGAATAGGTTTGTGAATAGGTTCTCAATTCTAGATCCACTATTTGTGGATAGATTTGTGAATAGGTGTTCAATTCTATATCCACTATTAAAGCATAGCACTTTGATATTTAAATCTGTTACCTAGGACCTAGAATGAAATATGTATTATATTTATTTATGAAATATGTTGTTATAAAGAACTTGGATATGTCCTAGGTTTTAAGATACCACACTAACTGCTGTTAGCCTTTGCTCTTCTGAGGCAGTGAACATCCTAAACTACTTAGCATGGCTGAAAGACTGACCATGAAGCTCAGCTTTGGGGCCATCTTCATCTGCGTCTTTGTCGTCATTGTCATTATCTTCATGGTTGCCTTATTCTTCTTCTTGTTAAAAGATTGTATTTGTGAGAGAGAGCAAGCATGCATGTGTGCAAGTAGGGGGAGCGGCAGTGGGGAATGGATGGGGAGAGAGAGAGAGAATCTCAAGCAGACTTGGAGCTAAGCCTGATGAGGGGCTTAATCTAACAACCTGAGAACTTACCTGAGTGGAAACCAAGAGTCCATCCCTTAACTGACTGAACTCCCCAGGTGCCCCAACTCCGCTTTTGTGTATTCTGTATCCAGTCCTGACTCTGGACACTGTTGTTGGTTTTATGTTTAAGTATGTAATTTTATTTTACTTTGAGAATTGAACTCTAGCCTCACCAGTTATTTTCCCTACCCTTTCTGCGTGTCAGATGTCTGGCTCCTGCCATTTCTCTATGGTTTGCATTACAGTGGCTTCTTTCTTGTACAACTTCAGGACTCATTATTTTCACCTTTAATGGACCAAAAGGGTAGGACATGATCAGTGCTTGAAAATTCAAGCAGAGCAAAGCTGTATTCTTCATGATGCCAGGATCTCTGCTTGCTTGCTTGATTTGTTGAATTTATTTTCCGCTAACTTAGGTCTGGCACAGTTTCAATCAGGGGCGTAATATGTTTACATTTGGGGCTGATTGTAAGCTCCATGCACTGCCTGCTATAGTGTTTGGCAGGTAGGTATTCATTGTAGGTGAAGAAAGAAGAAATGAATGAAAAATGAATGGATGGATGAATTTTGTGTGGTAGTAGAAGTGATGGTGGGGCCATGTTAGTTTCTCAAGAGAGGTATGTTTTGTTTTATTTATTTATTTATAAGGATTTTATTTATTTATTTGACAGAGAGAGTGATCACAAGTAGGCAGAGAGGCAGGCAGAGAGAGGGGGGGAAGCAGGCTCCCTGCTGAGCAGAGAGCCCTATGCGGGGCTTGATCCCAGGACTCTGAGATCATGACCTGAGCTGATGGCACAGGCTTAACCCTCTGAGCCACCCAGACACACCAGAGAGGTATGTTTTAGGTGGTTTATCATTTGAAGCTGGAGACTTTGTCTTACTGATTTTTGTATTGAGTGAAACTTTACTTTTGGAGATTCAGGAATCTTGTGGAAAATTTGCTAGTTCTTTTAGTTAATGTATTTAGAAGGAACATGATCTTTGGATAACCAAGTGGATGGATTGCCTTTCACATTACAGGAAATGGTTGTCATAGATCATACATCAAATTGCACATTGAATTTCTACTTTGTTTTGCTTTTCAATTTTAGTTTGAACTCACTTGGGATCTTCAGATGTAATCTCCTTTTCCTTGCACTATTGAGTGAGAATGTATATCTCTGTGCCTTACTGGGCCTGGAATAACGCAGTTATGATCATATTAGTAGTAGTCTGTCTTGTCGGCCTTTACCATTTGCTTCCCTGTTCCCAGCATCAGTGGGTTAGTGAGACACTAAAAGAATACAAAGAAAATGGCTTAATGTCTGACCTTGTACATATAGCTTCTTAGATGTGACCCAGGCAATAAGTGTGAAGCAGAGTAGGTCATGTGCATTCCTCATTGGTCAGTTTGCCCATTGGGTCAGCAAGTTTCCTTTTATGAAGTTGTCGTGTATTCACTAGCTACACAGTAGCCAGATGTACTTGATGAATCAAGTTTACTTTATTTTGACCAAAAGAGTAAATATATTCTTGTATAAAAATATTCAGAAAGTCTTGGTGAAGAAAATATTAATCAACTATAATCCTACTTCCTAGAAATAACCACATTTTAATTGAAGTTACCTTTAGCCTTTTTTTGCTTAGAAATTGTGTGTGTGTGTGTGTGTATTTTTTTTTTTAAATGTGAAGTTCTTTAAGCAGTATGTGCCCTCTTTAATACCCATCACCAGGCTAACTCATCCCCCCACTGCTCTCCTGTCTAAAACCCTCATTTGTTCCCCAGAGTCCATAGTCTCTCATGGTTTGTTTCCCCCTCTGATTTCCCCCCTTCGTTTCCCCCTCTTTCAGGTCTCCTTCAGTCCTCCATGATATTCCTTATGTTCCACAAATAAGTGAAACCATATGATAATTGACTTTCTCTACTTATTTCACTTAGCACAATCTCCTCCAATTCCGTCCATGTTGTAAAAGTTGGGTATTCATCCTTTCTGATGGCTGAATAATAGTCTATTGTATATTTGGACTATATCTTTTTCCACTCATCTGTTGAAGGGCATCTGTGCTCTCTCCACCCTTTGGCTATTGTGGATATTGCTGCTATGAACACTGGGGTCTCCATGGCCCTTCTTTTCACTGTATCTCTATCTTTGGGGTAGATACCCTGTAGTGCAATTGCTGGGTCATAGCATAGCCATATTTTTAACTTTCTGAGGAACGTCCACACTGTTTTCCAAAGTGGCTGCACCAACTTGCATTCCCACAATGGTGTAAGAGAGTTCTTTCTCCATAACCTCTCTAACATTTGTTATTTCTTGCCTTGTCAATTTTTGTCATTCTGACTGGTATAAGGTGGTATCTCAATGTGGTTTTGGTTTGAATTTTGCTGATGCCTAATGATGATGAGCCTTTTTTCATATGTGTATTGGCCATTTGTATGTCTTCATTAGAGAAGTGTCTGTTCATGTCTTCTGCCCATTTCTTGACTTGATTATTTGTTTTTTGGGTATTGAATTTGAGAAGTTCTTTATAGATCTTGGATATTAGCCTTCTGTCTATAGTGTCATTTGCAAATATCTTCTCCCATTCTGTGGGTTGCCTCTTTGTTTTGTTGACTGTTTCCTTTGCTGTGCAGAAGATTTTTATATTGATGAAGTCCCAAAAGATCATTTTTGCTTTTGTTTCCCTTGCCTTTGGAGACACATCTTGAAAGAAGTTGCTGTGGCCAAGGTCGAAGAGGTTACTGCTTATGTTCTTATCTGGATTTTGATGGATTCCTGTCTTTTATTGTCTATCATCCATTTAGAGTTTATCTCTGTGTATGGTGTAAGAGAATGGTCGAGTTTCACTATTCTGTGTAGCTGTCCAATTTTCCCAGCACCATTTATTAAAGAGACTATCTTTTTTTCCATTGGATATTTTTTCCTGTTTTGTCAAAGATTAGTTGACAATAGAGTTCAGGGTCCACATCTGGGCTCTTTATCCTGTTCCATTCATCTATGTGCCTATTGTTGTGCCAGTACCATGCTGTCATGGTGATCACAGCTTTGTAATATAGCTTGATCAGGCAACATGATGCCCCCAGGTTTGTTTTTCTTTTTTAGCATTTCCTTTGCAATTCAGGGTCTTTTCTGGTTTCATACAAATTTTAAGATTGTTAGTTTCAGCTCTGTGAAAAATGCCATTGGTATTTTGATAGGGATAGTGTTGAAAGTATAGATTGCTCTGAAAAGCATAGACATTTTAATACTCTTTATTCTTCTGATCCATCAGCATGGAATGTTCTTCCATCTTTTCGTGTCTTCTTTAGTGTCTTTCCTGAGTGTTCTGTAGTTCCTAGAGTGTAGATCCTTTACCTCTTTGGTTAGGTTTATTCCATGGTAGCTTATGGTTTTTGGTGCTATCGTAAATGGAATAGATTCCCTAATTTCTCTTTCTATAGCTACATTTTTAGTGTATAGAAAAGCAACTGATTTCTGTGTACTGATTATGTATCCTGCCACATTACTGAAGTGCTGAGTTCTAGTAATTTGGGATAGAGTCTTTTGGATTTTCCATATAAATTATCATGTCATCTGAGAAGAGAGTTTGACTTCTTTGCCAATTTGAATACCTTTTATTTCTTTTTTTTTGTTTGTTTGATTGCTATTCCTTCTAGTACATAGACTTCTAGTACTATGTTGAACAATAGTGGCGAGAGTGGGCATCCTTGTCATGTTCCTGGTCTTAAGGGAAAGGCCCTCAGCTTTTCCCCATTGAGAATGATATTCACTGTGGGCTTTTCATAGATGATTTTGATGAAATTGAGGAATGTTCTCTCTATCCCTACATTCTGAAAAGTTTTAATTAAGAAAGGATGCTGTATATTGTCAAATGCTTTTTCTGCATCAATTGAGAGGACCATGTGGTTCTTCTCTCTCCTTTTATTAATGTGTTCTTTCACAGTGATTGATTTGTGGATGTTGAATCCCCTTCCATCCCAGCAATAAATCTCACGTGGTCATGATGTATAATCCTTTTAATGTACTGTTGTATCCTATTAGCTAGGATCTTGCTGTGAATTTTGGCGTTCATATTCATTGGGGATATTGGTCTGAAATTCTCGTTTTTGTTGGAGTCTTTGCCTGACTTTGGGATCAGGGTAATGCTGGCCTCAGAATGAGTCTGGAAGTTTTCCTTCTATACCTATTTTTTTGAAACTGCTTCAGGAGAATAGGTATTATTTTTTCTTTGAATATTTGGTAGAATTCCTCAGGGAATCCATCAGGTCCTGGACTCTTGTATTTTGGGAAGTTTTTGATTACTGCTTCAATCTTGTTACTGGTTATTGGTCTATTCAGATTGTCAGTTTCTTCCTGTTTCAGTCTTGGTAGTTTATAGGTATCTAGGAATGCATCCATTTCTTCCAGGTTGCTTAATGTATTGGTATATAGTTGTTAATAATAATTTCCGATAATTGTCTTTATTTCCTTGGTGTTAGTTGTGATCTCTCCTCTTTCATTCATAATTTTATTAATTTGGGTCTTTTCTGTTTTCTTTTGGGTAAGTCTGGCCAGTAGTTTATTGATCTTACTAATTCTTGCAAAGAGCCAGCTTCTGGTTTTGTTCGTCTGCTCTATTTCTGGTTTCTAATTCATTGATCTCTGCTCTAATCTTAATTATTTCTCTTCTAATGCCTGGTTTAGGCTTCATTTGTTGATTTTTCTCCAGTTCTTTAAGGTGTAAAGTTAGATGGTGAATTCAGGAATTTTCTGTTTTGAGTGAGGCTTGAATGGTTATATATTTCCCCTTTAGGACTGCCTATATATTATCTGACAGATTTTGCACTGATGTGTTGTTGTTCTCACTGGTTTCCATGAATTGTTTAAGTTTTTCTTTGATTTTCTGGTTGACCCAAACATTCTCAAGCTGGATGGTCTTTAGCTTCCAAGTGTTTGAATTTCTTCCAAACTTTTTCTTGTGATTGAGTTCCAGTTTCAAAGCATTGTGTTCTGTGAATATGCAGGAAATAATCTGCATCTTTTGGTATCGGTTGAGCCCTGATTTGTGTCCCAGGATGTGGTCTCTTCAGGAGAAAGTTCCATGTGCACTTGAGAAGAATGAGTATTCTGTTGTTTTAGGGTGGAATGTTCTGTGTGTATCTGTGAGGTCCGTCTGGTCCAGTGCGTCATTCACAGCTCTTGTTTCTTTATTGATTTTCTGCTTAGATGATCTGTCTATTGCTAAGAGTAGAGTGTTGAGGTCTCCTACTATTAATGTTTTCTGATCAATGTGTCTCTTTATTTTGATTAACAGTTGGCTTATGTAGTTGGCTGCCCCCATGTTGGGGGCATAGATATTTACAATTGTTAGATCCTATTCTTGGATAGACCCTTGAAGAGTATCCGTCTGTATCTCTGCCTACAGTCTTCAGTTTAAAATCTAATTTGTCTGACATGAGACTTGCTATCCCAGCTTTCTTTTGCAGTCTGTTGGCATGAAAGATATTTCTCCATCCCTCCACTTTCAGTCTGGATGTATCTTCAGGTTTGAAATGAGTCTCTTATAGATAGTATATGGATGGGTCCTGTCTTTTTATCCAGTCTGCAACCCTGTGCCATTTCATGGGAGCATTTAGGCCATTCATGTTGAGAGTGATTATTGAAAGATAAGACTTCATTGTCCTCTTGTTGCCTGTGATGTCCTTGTTTCTATAGATTGTCTCTGTATATTTCTGTTCTGTGTCACTATTAGGGTCTTTCTCCTTTTATAGGATCCCCCCTTTAATATTTCTTGCAGGGCCAGCTTAGTGGTTCATGTATTCTTTCAGTTTTTGCCGGTCCTAGAAGCTTTTTATCTCCATATCCATTCTGAATGACAGCCTTGCTGGATAAAGTATTCTTGGCTGCATGTTCTTCTCATTTATTGCCCTGAATATGTCTTGCCAGCCCTTTCTGGCTTGCCAGGCCTCTGTGGGCAGGTCTGACATTGTTCCAATATTCCTCCCTCTGTATATAAGGACTTCTTCCCCCTAACTGCCTTTGAGATAATTTCCTTGGTTCTAAGATTTGTGAGTTTTGCTATTACATGCCAGGCTGTTTGTCTGTTCTCACTGATCTTGGGAGGGGTCCTTGCTGCCTCTAGGGCATGAATGCCTGTTTCATTCCCTAGATTAGGTAAGTTCCCAGCTACTATATATATATATATATATATATATATATATATATATATATATATGCATGCTATACCTATATATATTTATTAAATTTATAATTTTATATAAATTATTTTTATTTATAAATTTATATTAAAATATATATTTAATAAATTTATAAAATCATAAAATTCATAAAATTTTATTAAAATTTATTAAAATTTAGAAAATTTACATTTTTATTAAATATATTTTTATTAAACACTTATTTTATTAAATATATATTTTATATTTATTTAAAAATGTAAAGATATTTTAAATATATATTAAACATATATTATATATAATATACATATTATATATATTAGTATTGAATAGGGAAAAAAGGACTACATTGAAGTTTATATATATGTATATAAAAAAGAAAAAGTGTATATGTGTAAAACAAAAGTTAAAAAGTTACTAGGGAATATGTTGTATTAAGCATCTAGTTTAAATACTAAGTAGGTAAACAGAAAAAACATGAGAAAGAATAAAAATGTTGAATCTAAGAATTACACAGGCCGTGAGGCAACACCAGGCATTCAGTATACTATTTACCCCTGGTGTTGGGGTTTTACAGTTTTATGGGGACTCTGAGGTTGTTGTCCTCTTGTTCTTCCAGCTTGTCTTCTGGGGTAGGGGCCTGCTGGGTTATTTTTCAGGCACCCCTGCTTTTGGCAGAATTAACCTGCCCCCATCAAGGGGCTGGGTTCTGTGGTAATTGGTTTTTCAGCTTTTGTTCTCTGGCTGCATTTCTCAGGGCAAAGGAAAATATCCGCACCCACACCTCTGCCCCAGAGGAGAGAAGCCACAGTCTGCTCCTCTCTGAACCCTCTAGAACACAGTCGCCCCCTCTAAGTGCCAGTGAAAACTGCAGCCCCCCACAGGCAGTACATGCCCCCAGCGATCCTCTCAATGGTTGACCCAGGCCCCTGCTTGTCTCTGTCCCCATGTCTCCAAAACCTCCAGCAATCCATGCCTGGGAAGGTTCGGTGGTGGGTGCTGGCAGTGAGTGTAGGCAGTGGCACCCAAGGCCAGCCCCCCAGGTCTGAAGGCACAGTTCTGCACAAGCAGCCATGGGGTCCCAGCATTTGTCCCTTAAGCTCCTGGATTCTGTTTGAGCACTGTTATCAGGTATTTCCTGTCCCACCACCACTGCTCTGCAAGCTATCACTGATCCCTATGTGCAGGACATTTTGGACTGGGGTGTTATTTTCTTTCCAGTGGGTAGCTTCTGATGGACCCCCCCCCACCTTCTTTTTATCCTCCAATATCCGTGCCATCACAACTCTGTCCTTTGTACCTCGAGACTGAAGATCCTCTGCCTCTGTAGAGATCCAGACCTATAAACTTACAACTCAGGCTAATTTCATGGGTGTTCAGACTGGTTTAGTAGATATCCACCTATATTCAGGGGACTGGTTAAAATGGAGTCCCCCCACTCCCTTCTATCTTGCCCCTCCTCCAAACTTTTTCTTTTTCATTTTTTTTCCTTAATGTCTTGGCTATTTTCACCACAAGAACTTAAAATTACTTATTTTTTTACCTAGGTAACATATATTTAGTTGTAGAAAAAATAGAAGATATAGGTTAAAATTTAAAAATACCCATTGTGGGGGCACCTGGGTGGCTCAGTGGGTTAAAGCCTCTGCCTTAGGCTCAGGTCATAATCCCAGGGTTCTGGGATGGAGCCCCACATTGCGCTCTCTGCTCAGCAGGGAGCCCGCCCCCCCCCACCTGCCTCTCTGCCTACTTGTTATCTTTGTCTGTCAAATAAATAAATAAAATCTTTTAAAAAATACCCATTGTAATGCCATCTAGAGATAGCAGATATTAAGATTTTGGTATAGATTCTTCCAGACTAAAATTGCACAATAAATTATATAAATTTATGACTAGATGGAAGCACACCATACATACTAATGTGTCTTTTTTGTGTATCTTTCCATGTTAGTAAATACATATTCCCATTATTAATAAAAGCTGTGTGACATTCCATTGTATGGATATATTAAAAAATACATTATTTCAAAAGCTCATTAAGATTAAAAAATTATCTTACAATTCTTTATGATGGGGTTTGTACTGTACATAAGTTTTTACATTTTTATGAGTCCAATCTCTCAATCTTGTTACTGTGTCTGTTTTGGGGATCATTCCTAGGATATCCTTCTCAATACAAATTTAAAAAAAATTATTCAGCTCTGTTTTTTTTCTAGTACTTTGGTTGGTTGGTTTCTAATTAAATAGTACAAGCTTGAGCCAATATAGAATTTGTCTCATATTATGAGACGGAAAGCTAACTTTATTTTTATTCTAAAACCCTTTGCTAAGTAATTTATTCCTCCACTAATTTAAGATGCCAGTTTGGTCATAAACAATGATTGATATAAATAATTAGATCTGTTCTTAGACATTTAAATTTCATTTCATTGATGTATTCTCTTCCTGTGTAAGATCCGGGTTTATTGTTTTAATTTTTATTTGTAATATTCATTTGCTATATTTGAGCAAAACCTCATAAAGTTTCTTGGCTAGTCTAATAGCTGGTCATTTTCTAGATAAATTTGAGAATAATTTGTCAAGTTCCAAATTTTTTTGTAACTTGAATATTATTGAATTATGTTAAATATAAAGATTACTTTTGGGAGATTAACATATTTATGATATTTTCCCATTAAATATAAACTCTGTTGGCTATGGTTAATAGTACTGTAGTAGAGAGTAGATCTTAAATGTTTTTAGCACACAGAAAGTAACTATGTGAGGTAATGGATGTATTAATTAACCTTATTGCAGTAATGTCACAATATACATATGTCATATTACATTGTATGCCTTAAGCATACACAATATTATATGTCAATTATTTCTCAATAAATATGGAAAAAACCTAATATAAAACATATCCATATTTATTCATTTTATCTATTTTACTTCCAAATGACCTTTTTTAGCTTATTCATATAGTTAATATTCTTATTAAGTTTATTACAAAACACTTTATTCTTTGTTGATATTATAAATAGGACCCTTTTCTCTTTTTGATTATTGCTATTAAAAATACATGTGAATTTGATTATATTTGTTTTATATAGAATTTTTTTAACTTTTGTTTCTTCTAACAGATTTTTATCTTATTTTTTCTGGGTTTTTCGTAGAGACAATCATTTCATTCCATTAGATCTCATTTCCCTTTCCTGATGCATTGTGTTAGGCTCAAACTTATTGTAGGAAAGTATTCAAAATTTCAATAACTGGGCTTCCTTCTTGATTCCTGACTTGAAAGAGAAAGACTAGGTTATTAGTTTTATTAAGTAGAATTTCTGTAACTATGCGATTATTTTCCCAATGTCCCATACATATGGCCATGTGAGAACTTGAAATGTCACTAGTGAGAAAAGTGAAATTTGAAAGTTGAGTTTTAATTTTACTTGATTTCAAATAATTTAAATCTCAACAGCCAGCAGTTTAGAGGCTATTGTATTGAACAGCTCTAGGTTTTCACTGTTAATTATATTGAGTATTTATTTTAGATGCCTCTTAAAGATAGCAAAGCCAGCTAGGAGGAAAGGAGATGGGGTAAAAGTGAGATGCCTGTAACGTAATGTGAGAGTTGAGTAGAATAACTGGATGAGGGTTGAAGGAAAGCTTGTTTTTCATTTATTTATTTTGTTACTAAGACTCCTAAACTCAACCTTCTGTTTATCTACCTAAACATGTATGTGTTCCTTATTTCTGCATTTCTACCATTATCCCAGCCCAAAACTGTGTCCTTTTTCTCCCCTCTGTCTAGTCTCCAAATACCCAGACACTCCTCCACCCCTCCCCTCTTTCCACAGACGTACTTCTTACCCATTCTTGAAGGTCCTTCATGAATGTATCTTCTGTATGAAAGAACCCTTTTTTGATGTCATTGATTAAAAGTAGCTTTGTCTTCCTTGAAACTAGGATTTAATTTCATTTTTGTAGTAGTTAGTCCTACACATTTTCTTCAAACTATTCATGAATGCCTATCAGATACATATCTGTACCTATTGATAGGTTTTACAAAAGATATGTTTATCTATTACAGTATTTATAATATCTATAAATACTGATTTATTTTTTAAATACTGACTGATTTATTTTTCTGTCCTCTGCTGTGTGTATGTGTGTGTGTGTATGTATGTGTATTCACATTCACACACACACACACGTGTGTCTATATACATGTGCTCAGTAAGTATTAAATGCCTCATATAATATCTATATTGATCATCAGTGTTTTGTAAGTCTTTCTTCAAATGATAACTTTGGGAGAGTAGAGATCATATGTATTTTTGTATTTTCTGTGTATTAGCACAAGGCTAAGTATTGAATAACTGGTAATTATTTAAAATATTCATAAAAAGTTTCAAGACCTATCACTTAGGATTGTCATTTTGCTGTGTGTAATGGATATCTGACTAGACTAGCCTAATGACACATGAGTTATTTTTCTCAAATAATAAGTCTGGAGACATACAGTCTAGGGCTGGTACAGTGATGCCATAATGTCATGAATGTGCCAGGGGTTTTTTGTCCTTAACATTTAAGGACATATAAAACATGTCACATTTTGTCCTTATAATCGTGTGAGGGTCTTCCACCTCCAAGCATCATATTTATGTTTTTGTCCCTTCTATCAGGAGAACAGTAGCTTTTCTAGAGGTCTCTAAAAATAGACTTCTCTTATTTCTTTAGTTTAAACTGTGGTCACATGGGCATTTCCATCTGCCAGGAATTTTGGAATGTGCATGTCTTTAACTGCGTACATTGTTACCTAGCAAAACTTGGATTCTATTCATAAGGAAGAAAAGGAGAATGAATCTTAGATAGGCAACCTGGAGTATGTACTTTGGATATGGAATGTACACTTAAAGCCATTAGGATCTGCAAGGGGATAAGATACATGTGAAAAGTTCAAATCAAGACAATTACAGGGACAATTTTTAAATTTTTGTTTGTAATATTCATTTGCTGTGTTTGAGCAAAACCTCTTAAAGTTTCTTGGCTAGTCTAATAGCGGGTCATTTTCTAGATAAATCTGAGAATAATTTGTCAAGTTCCAAAATTTTTTGCAGGGAAAATTTCATAGGTACGACCAGGTAGTAAGTGCTCCTAAACATTTGAAGTACAAGAGCTCTCGGAAAAATGGAGTTGACCAGGAAATCTTGAGTGTGAGAGGTAGGACTTGAGTACTGTCTTAGTATGATACAGAGGCACTGGATGCCTCTTTTGCAAGTAAGGAAATAACATACTTAAGCTATGCTTTTGAGTTACGGGATCAGCTTAGCAAAAGTAATGAACTCTTGTTACGAGGGAAGAGAAAATAAGTTGGGGAGAATGTTTAAAAGAATAACTCACAGATTTGTTCATTAGAATTAATTTCTAATGCAGTACCTCCTATCCAGTAGTTAAGATGGTTCATAATACTTTTGACCAAAGCAATTGGTTCTAAGGAGTCTCCAGTACTTAAAATAGATAGCTGATATTGTTATATTTGAAGTCTCCAGTTACAGTCCAGTGTAACTTGAGAAATCAAATTTTCTGTTAAAAGTATTTTTTTAATATTATGGAGAGATTCTGTTTCCCGTAATACCAATAGATTTTAAATATTATGTCAGCATATTTTATCATATTAATACCCACATGTAATCTTTCTTAATTAAAATCATTTCTCTAAGCTTGCACTGAATAATTTATAAAAAGATGATTGAAAACAGATTGGTGCTCTTTTGACTAAATGGACTTTTGATGTACATTTGATATACATGTACGCTATTTTCTCAACCTAGAATTTTAAGTTTGTCAAAAATGCTTAACCTTCAAAGCACTTACGTTGACCTAATGTTTCATTTTCGTTTTTAAGTCACTCTTAGTACAGTTTGTGAAGTTTCTTTTAAATAAGTAAGGTGTGTTGGGATTTTCACCAGTGCACTTAAGAATTTTACAAAATGACAGCTATTTATTCAAGTGTAAATCTCTAAATAGTAAAGATTTATCTTCTATTTTAATAGTAACATCAATTAGTTTTGATGGTTTGACACAGCAGTTTGGGAAGAAGACAGTTTGATTCAATTGAAACACATAAAACATGCTTGAAATTATTTCCTACATAATCATAAATGAACATCTGAAGCCTGAGTTTACATCACTTATTTAGTAATTGGAGTATCAGAAATTTTCAGCTTCATTAGTGTCTTATCTCTCCGGAATTTCCTCTTAATTACCACAAGATCTTTCCTGTCAGAGATTCCATAGTATAAATTTAGCTCCATGTAGAAATAAATATATAATGCAATTATACCCAATTAGTTAAAATTTTAGTGTTCACTGTTGGCTATTCTCTGACTGTTCAGCCCCCATCCCACTGATAATGGGTTTGGCCGTGAGACTTGCTTTGGTCAATGGAATGTTGGTGGACGTGACACAAAGCCGTATGTATATTCGCATGGTTTGGCTTTGGTTTTGCACACTGGTAATATCCCTTGTGAAGACCTTGGGCACCTGCTGCCCCTTCTTCAGCTTGGTCTCAGAGTGAACATAGGTGGAATGAGCCTGAACGGAACCACAGTCTGAAGCAAAGCGTCTCAACCAAGCCTTGCCTAGACCAGCCGAACCTCAGTCAACATGGACGTTGCATACTCAGATGCATGAGCATGAGAGTAAGTGCTTGTTATAAGCCATTGAGTTTGGGATTTTATTTCTGTAGGATTACTGTAGCAACAGCTGACTAGCATGGTCTATAAAAAATCAGTCTTTATATTTTCATTGAGAAAAAGCATAATTATTCATGCCTAAACTATCAGCTCCCTGCTTTATTTTATTTTTTTAAGACTTTTTTTTTTTTTTTTCAATTTGTGAGAGAGAGAGAAAGAGCACAAGCAGGGAGAGCTGCAGACGGAGGGAGAAGCAGACTCCCTGCTGAGTAAGGAGCCCATTGCAGGGGATCATGACCTGGGTCAAAGGCAGACACTTAACCAGCTGAGCCACCCAGGTGTCCCAGCTCTCTGCTTTATTAGTTGAAAAGTAATATTACATAACACTATTTAAGATTATCTCTTGGCAAGTGGCCATTTCAAATTTTGAGTAAAATGCTTGAAATGAAACTTGATGAATTAGTTTTTGAAGCCCTCCCCTCCCCTCCCCTCCCCTCCCCTCCCCTCCCCTCCCTTCCTCTCCCCTCCCCTCCCTTCCTCTCCCCTCCCCTCCCTTCCCCTTCATTCTCCTCCCACTCTCTCTCCCTCTCTTTCTTTCAACATGACTGTACTTGAATCACAAAATGGAATGACATAGGAGCCATGGCTAACATTTGTTCAGGGCCTGGCCACACATGTGCTTGGCATTAATATCACATCTTATTCTCATAGCAAACCTATCATTCAGTAAACAGATATTTATTGAGCCACTAATTATATGCCATACTGCAAAGTATGTCTTGCGTTCATTTTTGTTGATATTGAGGCTCAGGGCAATTAAGTGACCTGTTCAAGTTTCACAGATAGGGAAGGGCAGAGCTGGGATTTGACTTGTGGTTGGACTTCAAAGATCAAACTACTGCTGTCACTGTATTGCTCATGTTTGGAAGGGGGGAAGCAGGAGAGAAGATAGAATTTATGAACGGATTTACCATATGCTTGTTGGTGTGCTATCCCTCTCTAACCATCATTTGCTGTTTAAACCAGGTATCACGTGGAATTACGTCAGCGTTCAGAAATCAGTAATTAGGGGCACCTGGGTGGCTCAGTGGGTTAAAGCCTCTGCCTTCGGCTCAGGTCATGATCCCAGGATTCTGGGATCGAGCCCCACATCAGACTCTCTGCTCATCGGTGAGCCTGCTTCCCCTCCCCTCTCTCTGCCTGCTTCTCTGCTTGCTTGTACTCTATCTCTCTGTCAAATAAATAAAAAAAAAAAAAAGAAAAGAAATCAGTAATTAGCTTAGACCCAGTTATGATACGGCCTTTGAAAGTCTGAAGCTGTCTCCACAATTTCTAATTCCCAGGTTTCATGCTCTTATGTTCCCTCTCCTGTGTGTCTGGAGGCCACCTTGATCTGCCACATCTGGGTGTAGAGCTCTGTCCTTCCCAGTTCCAGCAGCACATGACCTTCACCAAGCAATTTATGAACATTTATGAATATTTAAATTTATGAACTAAGGATCCCATGAAACACCTAAGATCTTCCACCATTCTTCCTCTCTCAGCCTTGTCCCTAATTGCAAAGCTCTCTCCAAATTCTCCTTCTGTTCTGCGGAGTATCTTTCTGTTCCCTTTGAAGCCTTGATACTCCAGGCACCTGACAGCTCTGGGAATCATCTCTCTCCCCAGATGGGAGTACCACGGTGTGCCTTCCCTGTCTCTATCTCATTAAAGGCAAAAATAGATCCTCCTGGGAAAACAGCAAAAGTTGGAATTAGTCCCATCACTGTCACAGCCCCCATTTAGCTGGATTTTTATTTGAATTTCACTGAATTTTCAACATCAACAGTTTTGTTCAACTAACCTTAAATGGTGAGAACTGAAAACATCTAATAAAAGAAAGAGCTACTCCTCTTAGGTTGGAAATAAAATACTTTACATAACTAAGAAAAAGCCTATATTTAGAATTTTCTTCCTACCTCTTTCCAAAAATGTGATTTACAAAAATTACAGAATAAATCCGAATATAAGCTTTTTCTGTCTTTTTTTTTTTTTTTCAGACCTCTTTTCCTATTAGCTATTCAGAGTGAATTTTAGGAGTTTGAGAGCTTAGTTTGTGTATGAGTCTAGAATTTAGCTACTGGTATAAATTTAAAGAGTCTGAAGCATTTGCTTCTACAACACTGTATTAGATATGGTTGAAGAACTGCTTTCTGCTTCTGGATAAGCCCAGACTACTGTCTTGTCTTGTATGATTGGCCACTAAAATTTTAATTCCTGTCAGAATTATTCTTAATGGAGAAATCTAAAAACCAGTTGACTAAAAACACTTTGATTCTCACTCATTTCAAATATAATATTCATTGATTCATTTTTAATTTAGGAAGCAATTTTCCTAGTAATTTGGCAGACATTAGTTCCTTTAAATAAAACCTTACCAAAGATACTGGCCCTAAGGATTTTTTGAGGAATTCATGTGTTTTTTTAATATTTCATTATTATAGTGGTACTGTTTTTTACTCAACAAACCTTATTTTCTTTGTGAAAGCATTGCATTGGGGCATGTTTCAAACATGTAAGCAGTAGCAAAAGGGAATGAGGGAAAGATGGGGTGGATCTCAGAAGTGAGATGCATTTGAAAGTGGGATGTCTCATGATTCCACATTGGAACATTGGTGTTAAGGTGCTTTTACTGTTAATGAGGTCTTAATACTAAGACGAAAAATAACATTTTACCCCTGTGTGACCTTGACCAGATTCTCAACCTTCCTGAAACCTCCTATTCCTTATGTGTTAAATAGGGGTAGTATTTGCCTTGCCTACCTCTCAAGGTTGTAAGGATCAGACAAAAACTGTAAATATGAAAGTCCTTTGTGTTGTAAGGTAACTAGACATGGGTGATTATATTTGTGGAGCACAAAAGTGGCAAGATGAAGAAGAAGGAAGGTTGTTCTTAAATTCGTTCCCTCAGTGTATTTGAAAATGGATTGTCTTCAAATCCTAAATGGTTGAAAGATGGCAGGGAGGGCGCCTGGTGCTCAATTGATCAAGTGTCTGCCTTTGGCTCAGGTCATGATCCCAGGGTCCTGAAATTGAGTCCCACACTGGGCTCCCTGCTCAGCAGGGGAGTCAGCATCTCCCCCTCTGCCTGCCACTTCCCCTGCTTGTGCTCTCTCTCTCCCTCTCTCTCCCCATCTCTCTTTCTCTCAAATAAATAAATATTTTTTTAAAGATTTTATTTATTTATTTGACAGAGAGAGATCACAAGCAGGCAGAGAGGGTGAGAGGGAAGCAGGCTCCCTGCTGAGCAGAGAGCCCAATGTGGGACTCAATCCCAGGACCCTGAGATCATGACCTGAGCCGAAGGCAGCAGCTTAACCCATTGAGCCACCCAGGTGCCCCAATAAATAAAATCTTTAAAAGAAAGAAAGATGGCAGGGAGGGTACCACCAGTGGGTGGCACAGCAATGACAGGACTATTTCACTGACCCCAGTGAATGCCAACTCTAATCATTTAAGTAATATTGAGTGTTTACAAAGGACTGGGCACATGGAGGTTGCTAGAGATACATACAATGACAAGATACACATCTTGCCCTCCAGCAGTTTCCAATCCAGCCTTGGACAACAGAGCTGTACATCCTTACTCAGAGGTGAGCTGGAAGAAGGCTGGGCGGAGTGTGATTGGAGCAGAGAAGAGCTGGTTATTGTGACTGGGTGTGGCATGTCTTTTTCCATCATTAAATAGGGTAATTTAAGCTACAGTTGTGGTGAAAGCATAGCATATGGTGTAGACTTCTGGAACCATTATGTTGTACACCTGAAACTAATGTAACATTGTGTGTAAATTGTACCTAAACAAAAAAATAAGAAACAATGCACCATATTTTTAACAGTTTAACATTAAAAAAGAAAAGAATTAGGGTGTTTAAAAAGTGTGGATACAAAGAAAATCCCATGATCATATCTTTTCCTTTAACATTTTAAAAAAATTGGAGTATCCACTATCTCAGACATTTTTTTTGTTTTTGAAGATTTTATTTATTTGTCAAAGAGACAGAGCACAAGCAAGGGGGAGCAGCAGGCAGAGGGAGAAGCTGGCTCCTCGCGGAGCAAGGAGCCTGATATGGGACTCGATCCCAGAATCAAAGGCAGCCACTTAACTGCCTGAGCCACCCAGGCATCCCTCAAATATTTTCTTTATTCAGTATCTTAATGTCTTATTCATGAGTCTGTTGATGGGCCTTTAGGTTGCTTCCATATCTTGGCTATTGTAAATAATACTGCAGTAAACATAGGGGCGCATATATCTTTTCAATGTAGTGTCTTCATTTTCTTTGGGTAGATAAATACCCAGTAGTGGAATTAGTGAACCATACAGTAATTCTTTTTAAATTTTTGAGGAAACTACATACTGTTTTCCACAGCAACTGTATCAGTCTGCCTTCCCACCAATGGTGCGCATGAGGATTCCCTTTTCTCCACAGCCTCACTAACATGTATCATTTACTGTCTTGAGTTTAACCATTCTGAAAGGTGTCAGTTGGTATCTCGCTGTGGTTTTAATTTATGCTTGCTTCGGTAGCACATACACTAAAACTGGGATGATACAGGGATTAGCATGGTCCCTGAGTATACCTTTTTTGTTGTTGTTGTTAAATGAGGAGTTGCAGGGTCTTCTTTATAGTTTTGTCATGTTTCATGTTTCTTTTATGCTCTTTTCAGATTTCAAGAACACTGTCACTTTGAGGTTCTACTCTATTGCTAGTGTTCTGGTTGGACAGTAAATCTTCAGCCGTCCTTTTTAACCTCATCTTTTGTATTCAAAAGTTACATTGCTAGTGAGCTTTATCTCTGATGGTTTTTAAAGGAAATAAGTGGATAACATATTATTCATATTAATGAGGACCCAATGAAAAGATTACTCCCAATTAATGGTAATCATTTTTTTCTCCAAAGTGCCTTAAGGATTTCTTCCCAACTTAATTCTTTCTTAGACAAATAATAAAATAAGCAGTTCACTTTCATGGTAGTACAACAGTAAGAAGGGGAGACATTCTAGAATATGCCAAGTAAAGTAAGGAAGCTAACCTAGGACTAAAAACTACAAAAAATCTAGGCGTGGCATGGGAAGTAATCTGGTATTAAAGCAAATTCTGTACTGTATCTAACTACTGTTCTACTACAGTAGAATTGCTACTTTGGTGCCTATTTTAACCTAAATATTTAGAGAAAATAAGGGAAAGTTTGTGAGAAGATGAAGTCTTGTGTAAACATGCTGGTCTTAATTATTTGTATTTATGGTATAAATCCCACAGTGGTACTAGTGTGGCCCAAATACTCACTGTTATCAAAAAGTCACACGATGTACTGAATGCTTGGGGAGATGGTAGCTAAGCCCACGTTCAAAACTCAAAAAAAAAAATGTTTCAATACCCAAGTGAGTACAAATGGATTCTCTTGGCTAAGTCTGGATCGGTGTTTTAAAGATGTTGAGCATCTGGCATTTTTATGTGCATTTGTGAGGCCCGTTTGCTTGGACAGTCTGTCGTTGTTACTGGCTGTAGGCAATAAAAAAGGGCAGGGTCCAGAAGGACAAAGAATTTACAGTGTAGAACTTTCAATAATAATGTTGATGTCAGGAAGAGTTGAGCCATTTCTGGTAAGAAAGAAGTGTTCATTTCAAATACTGGAGAACATACCTCTGCCATCTAATCCTGAAAAGTAACAGGGGAATTCACAGACCGTGGGTCACAAGATGCATTGAAGTAATCAATTCCTAAGTGAAACCACAGAGAAGAGAAGTAAATGCTGGCAGAGGTGACAGAGTTCAGCCCTAGGAAGGGAATCCAGCGTCTTCTCTGACTGATATTCTTGCCCCAGCTTGGAATTTGGCAGCAGCTACTTCCTCACCACTCCCTTACCATGAATCCACACCTAGCAGCCAGCACAGTGTTAAAACACAATTCCGGATGAGAGTCTCAGAACAGCTTGACTCTTCATAGCCCTGATCTTGATGCTCAAAGAAACACGATGACATTTTCCTAAACAGATTTAGGATTTTTATCAATACATTTGGCTAGAGTAATGGAAAGCTGTCCAAGTCTATGAAATTGGGTAAGAATATATTTTAGTGAAGGTATGTGTAATCTGAAGATCTGTCCGTAAGCCTTCAGGAATAAATATTGAAAGTGAGTTGAATTTGGTGGTTGACTGCTTCAGGGTTCCAAATTGGACAGTCAGTGGTAGGATGTCTTCAGTTTCAAATCCAGCCTTCATAGCTGTACCTATTTAGAGTATCTTTTCTTACAAAGTATGAGTAACGAGTTTTTCTTTTTCCAAAGGCAGTTTAGCCAGGTATTAGATGGATAGCGACTGGGTTTCTTATTTAACTCTTCCTTGTAAGAGTTTAGAGTAAATCCCTTTTTATTTTGTATATTGTATTCAGTTTATAAAATTGGTACACTAATTCTGGCTTGCCTGTATCTGAAGGTGTCATGCGTGGACCACTCTTCATGATAAAGCCTTAAAATATCAGAAGTAGATAGACTTTATCAACCCAGGGTTTTGTTATGTATATGGACTTTGGTAGCAACATTGCATAAAATAATAGCAGTCATGTAAATGAATGCTATATTATTTAATCTTTATTAGTCACAGTTAATAAATATTTATATTCCTGTTTTATAAAAATTCCACAAGTATTTGGAACAACAAAATCAGATGCAATGGTTCCTACATGTCTATTTTCAGATTCTATCTTTCAGGTCATAGCTTAAAGATTCTAGCATTAAGGTCTTGTAGGAATGGAACAGGTCAGTACCCAAAGCTACTACCATTTTGGCTAAAACATTTGCAAAACTTACACATCAGCTGCTCAGAAACTAAACCCCAGTTGCTCCTTAAGATAAGCCATGATGACAGGGTGGCTCTAAAAGTAGCATCTCCTAGATACAGAGAAGTATGAACAGGTTCAGCTGGGTAAACAATAGCTCCTTTCTCTTTGGAAGGAAAAGAATATAGATGCAAGCAATGGGTTTCCATCCCTTATTACTTTCTTTTGGAAAAATGATTAAATTTACTGTAAATTAAGGAGAAATTTACATACAGGTAGGGAGGCAGATCACAAATGAATAGACATGGGGTCAGGCAGATCTCCCGCGTCAGGTAAGACCTAAAGATAGTAAAACAGCCTATAATTTCATAGATGGGAAGACAGGAATGATAATAATAACAACAGCTAATTTTTATGGAGTGCTCATTATTTATCAGCCACATTGACAGAGAATTCACATGTGAGGCAGGTTCTGTTTTTATCTCTGTTTAAGAAATGGAGAAATCATGGGGCACCTGGGTGGCTCAGTGGGTTAAAGCCTCTGCCTTCGGCTCAGGTCATGATCCCAGGGTCAAGCCCCACATCGGGCTCTCTGCTCGGCAGGGAGCCTGCTTCCTCCTCTCTCTCTGCCTACTTATGATCTCTGTCTGTCAAATAAACAAATAAAATCTTAAAAAAAAAAAAAGAAATGGAGAAATCAAGGTATACAGAGAATAAGAATCTTGTTACTCAAGGTCATACATAGCTGGGCTAGCTTTCACACCTGGGAAATCTGATTGCCAGCCAGTCTGATTGATAACAAGTCTGTCATACTACTTCCATGAATGTGAAAAGTAGATTCCTAATCCATCAAATTTGTTAACAGATAAGGGGATGGTGTGGATCTGGTGGAATATGGCTCTAACAGAGGCCAACTTCTAAATTACTTAGGAAGTGGCCCAAATACCAAGATAATTCTTAAAAACAAACAAACAAAAAAAACCCAAAGGTCCAGTCCAACAGGTACTTTGTATTGTGGGAGTCTCCCATGAAGTATTAAGGACCCATTAAAGGAGATGGAGGAGGTCACAGTAAGATACCCAGCCACAGGAAACTGGATTACGAGGCAGGGAACCCAGTCAGAGGGCACTGGGATAAAATCAGAGCAAAGTCAGAGGAACAATAATTCAGGGCACAGGCAGGAAGATCTTGACAAAGGATTTCTTACTGTATCTAACCTGCTGAGAGCTGGAGTTGGCCCCAGAGTTGGATGTGTAACTGTATAGGTGAGGTTAATTTCATAGATTCAGCTCAGAGGAAAAGAGAAGCAAGGACACCAGCTGCGTGAGCCATGACAACCTAACCAGAGTGGGTTAGAGCTCCAGGGAGAGGCTTGAATCTACTCATTTCACTAACATCATTTCTTCCCCATGGCAGCCCTTGTCTCTCAGGGAGATGGTGAGAGATCATGTGGCTGTGCCAGGAGATTCCAAGACTGTGGAATATGGCAGTGAACTTGGATAGCATAATTACAAACCTAAATAGCATCCTTTCACATATATCTTAGGGCCCAATCTAAGTTCTGTTCTCTTACTATTTTTTTTTTAAAAACAAACATAGTATGTTATGTAATATATTGACTGTGGAGTTTGCTAAGACACTTGGGAGATTATTAGAAAGAACAAGTAGATATGAAATTGTTCTTTAATAATTCATGTCACTTGTTTATTCTGACTTATAATAACTTTTGGAGAGTAGATAGGGTTTGTATCCTTAAAAGACTGAGTAGACATTCAAGATAGCAGTACTTAGGAGAGTCATTTAAATGGTTTACATTTCCTATTCCCATCCTCTATTCTGTGGAAGAAACAAGCAATTTTATTTTTTCTTTCATGTAGTGTTTATCTGTTCCATATTTTATCTTAGAACAGCTCTGAAGACTGTACAATGATCCATTCTTTTTAAAGGTCGTGATTTCATAGATCTAGTTGTAAGGGCTGTTAAAGATCTCCCAAAAATGTTTTCAAGAACCCAGGTTAGCTTCATTTGTGTTAGGAAGCTCTTCTCTAGATGACTCCCATAATACGGGGTGGTTTCTATTCAAAAATCTTTCCCTTAATCTATGCATTTGTCATGATCTGTTCAGTAAAGAGCTTTGTTACTGTGGACCAAGTCTGAGATGTCCAAAAGAAGAAATGTTAAAATACAGGATGCATCCAGGAATTAGAGTGACTTTCTGTGATGTCTGTACTGTAAGTTGTTAGGCTTTACGTGCGTGTTAGTCTCATTCTCCCTTAGGGAGCCAGCCTGAGAGGGAGCATGGGCCTGGACTTGAGTTGGGATCTGTGGTGAAAGCAGGTTGTCACCATTTATTTACCCGGCTACTGAGTCAGTTCACTTCTCTGAATTTGTTTCTTGATGGGTCCTTTAGGAATAGTACCTATCTTGCAGGGTCCTTGTGAAAAAACAGATGTGTTGGGGTTGCCTGGGTGGCTCAGTGGGTTAAGCAGTCTGTCTTCGGCTCAGGTCATGATCCCAGGATCCTGGGATTGAGCCCCACATCTGGCTTTCTGCTCAGCAGGGAGCCTGCTTCCCTCTCTCTCTGCCTGCCTTTCTGCCTACTTGTGGATCTCTCTCTCTCTGTGTCAAATAAATAAAATCTTTAAAAAAAAAAACCAACAACAGATATGTATAAAGTTGCAAATGTAGGTTTCCAGTAAAAACTATTACCATTCATTGGCATCAGAACTTTAAGACTGTTGAGTCAAATTAACACATTGTAAGAAAATATTGTTGACATAAAAGACTTCCCTGCCTCCCTGGGCACTCTATACAACCCGCTGCATCATTAGCTGTCTGAAGTTAGTGGTGATGGCCTACTGTGCTTCTGGCCCTGTGCCAAGTGATTTCTGTATATTACGTCATTTAATCAGAACAGCCATTCTTTGAAGGAAAGTTTTAGTTTCTGACTGTGTACCACAATTTTGAACTGTGTGTATTTTCTTTTAGGGCATATATTCTTTGCCCTTTGTTTGCCTTAGTCGTTCTATTGATTTGAACTAATTATGGCACTTTATATAGTCAGACTGTATCAGGAGGCATTGAGAGGCAAATAACAGAAAAGCGGAACCATTCTGGCTCAAAAAATAAAAGGAATTTTTCACACACACACACACACACACACACACACACACACACACACACAGAATAATTCATGACTGGGCTATATTCTCTGTGATTCTTTTCATTCCATCTTCGTCCATGGCTCCCCTTACCGTATTAGAAATTGTTGCAGCAGTTCCTGACAGGACATATTGTACTCTGCTTTAGAATGAGAGGTTCTCTTCTCCCAGACAGAAACTCTTTGTCTTTCTTTGACTGGACCGATTTAGATCTTGTGCTACCTTTGACACATTCACTGAGAGTAGGGGGTTGGAGTGCGTTGACTAACTTATTCCTGTCCTTCCTTGGATTTATCCCTGGACACAAGGAATCTGTTCAGCTGCTTAGCTCAAACCTATACCTGAGGCTGTGATCAGTGTCAATCAAATCAGAGAGGCACATAATGGAGCAAGAGGTGAAGTGATAGTGGGAAGACATCTTTGTTTTATTCCCAGTCTCACATGGAAAGGTTTTGACACTTTAATTTGAAGTATGATGTTTTGCTATAGGAGTTTTTTTTTTTTTTTTTTAAGATATTCCTTATCAGTTTAAGGAAATTACTTTCACTGTTTAAGAATTGTTTTTTAAAATCATGAATGGAAGTTGACTTTTATCAAATGTTTCTTCATTTCTGTTGAGATGATCGTGTGGATTTTTTATTCTCTTTTTTTTCCTTTTCTTTCTTTTTTAAAGATTTATGTATTTAACAGACAGAAATCACAAGTAGACAGAGGCAGGCAGAGAGAGAGGGGGAAGCAGACTCCCTGTCAAGCAGAGAGCCCGATGTGGGGCTCGATCCCAGGACCATGGGATCACGACCTGAGCCGAAGGCAGAGGCTGAACCCACTGAGCCACCCAGGCGCCCCTCTTTATTCTTTTAATGTGATACATTACTTTAATTGGCCAACTGATTTTATTTTAAAAAATTTTAACAACATTCAGTACTCATCACTAGTGCCCTCCTTAATACCCATCACCGATTTAACCCGTACCCCTGTCCTCCCCTCCAACAGCCCTCCATTTGTTCTTTCTACTTAGGATTCTGTTTTATGGTTTTTTTCTCTTTCCTCCCACCACATTCATCTGTTTCGTTTCTTAAATTCCCGTATGAATGAAATCATATGGTATTTGTCCTTCTCTAACTGACTGACTGACTTGACTTAGCATAGTACACTTTAGCTCCATTCATATCACTGCAAATGGCAGGATTTCATTCCTTTTTTATGGCTAAGTAATATTCCCTTGTATAAATTCACCACAACTTCTTTATCCTTTTTTTGTTTAAAAAGATTTTGTTTATTTGGCAGAAAGGGAGAAGGAGAAAGGGAAGGAACAACCAGGGGGAGCAGCAGAGGGAGAGGGAGATGCAGGCTCTCCACTGAGCAGGGGGCCTGATGTAGGGCTCAATCCCAGGACCCTGGGATCATGACCTGAACCAAAGGCAGACACTTAACCAACTGAGCCACCCATGTACTCTCTTTATCATTTTTTAAAACAACTTTAATGATGTATCCTGATATAAAATAAACTTCACATACTTGTATTCTATAGTGGGATCATTTTTCATATATGTTTATACCTATGACACTATCACTGAAATCAAATAATGAACATATTTATCACTTCCCTCCAAAGGTATCCTCATGCCCCTAATCTATCTTTCGTCCCTTCCCTGGAGATGCCTCTTCACAGAGACTCCCAGTCACTGACCTATTATCATTATAGATGACCATATGCTGTCACTATAGATGAGCTGCATTACTGACTGAATTTTTGAATGTCAAACTAACTTTCCATTTCTGAAATAAACCCAACCAAATAATTGTATATTGGCTGTCTTTCTTATATATTTCCATATTCATTTAATCTAATATCCTGCTTAGATGCAAAATCCTATGTTTATAACTACAATTGGACTATAATTTTTCGTTATACTAACACCTTTGTTGTACTTCAGTATTAAGGTTATGCTGACTGCCTGAAATGAGCCAAACGGTGTTTTCTACTCTCCTCTATTCACTGGAAGAACTTGTATAAAAGAGATGTTATTTTTCTTAAATATTTGGTTTGAACCAACAAGGTAAATCAACTGGACCTAGAGTTTTCTTTGTGGATAAGTTTTAAAATACTGATTCATTTTAAAAATAGACAGAGTTCATAATGACATGGATGGAGCTAGAGAGTATTATGCTAAGTGAAGTAAGTCAGGGACAGAAAGACAAGTACCATATGATTTCACTCACATGGAATATAGGAAACAAAACAAACAGGTAAAGAGAAAAAGACAAATCAGTCAACAAACTCTTAGTTACAGAGAACAAACTGATGGGTTATCAGAGGGGAAGGAGATGTGGGGATAGGTGTAATAGGCAATGGGGATTAAGGAGTACACTTGTAATGAACACTGTGCAATGTGTGGAAGTGCTGAATCATGTTGAGCACCTGTAACTAGTAGTACATTGTATGTTAACTAACTGGAATTAAAATAAAAACTAAAAAAATATGCAAAATTTAAATGAACAAAATAAAATAGACACAGGTCATTCACATTTTGTTTCTTCATTTGCTGTAAGTTTTTATAAGATGCATGTTTTCTTGAGTTTTGTGAAATATAACAGATACCTAATGGGGTGTATAGTATTAAGCACAAAGGCTGATTTTTTTTATTTTTTACAAATGCACACTTTATTGGTTGCTCACAATATTTTTTGATATCTGTAGGCTCTGTACTTATATCCCCTCTTTTATTTCTAATATTATTATTTAAGCTAACTCTGTATTTATTCATTATTCTCCATCATAGTGGGAGTGGGGCTGGTTTATATCTTGTCATTTCAAAAGACCAGTTTTTATTTTTTCTGATCTCCTGTGTCTGTTTTTTTAAAATTTTACTTGTTACTGTTTTTACTTTTTTATTTGTGTCTTTTTATTTTCTTTGTTTCTTTTATAACTTTTTATTATGGATGTTTAGCTCAGTGCCTTTCAGCTTTCCTTTTTTCTCTAATATATGTATTTAGGAACATAAATTTTCCTCTTAAAATACTTGTAATGCATCTCATAAATTTTCATGAACATTGACTTCAAAGTGTTTTCTGATTTCCATTGTGCTTTTCTTCTTGAACCTATGGGTTATTAGGAAGTATATTTTTTAATTTACAAGCATTGCAGATTTTCTAAGTATATTTTTTGTTAGCAATTTCTAGTCTAACTCCTTAGTGTTCAAAAATTGGCTTTTATGAATTCAATTTGTTAGAATTTGTAGCAGTTTGCTTTCACATGGTTGATTTTTATAATGATATATGTATATTTGAAAGCAATGTGTATTCTGGGGTTTTAGGGGACAGTGTTTTATGTGTGGTTATTAGGTCAAATATGTAAATTTTGCTGTTCAAATCTTATATATTTGTATACACTATTTTGTCTAATGTGCCTCAAAGAGGTATCTTAAAATTGCTCTATGATTTTTTTTCCCCCTGATGTGTCAATATTTGTTTGATATATAGTTTTGGACTGTTACTAGGTGCATGAAAAATGTAGGATTATTATCTTTGAAAATCCTATGTAATTTTGAAGTATTTCTAGTTATGGTTTTGGACTTAGTCTCCTGTGTCTGATACAAATATGGCTTATAATATTTTCATTTTATATGTACCTAAAATTCCCTAATACATTATTATAATTCTTGCTATGTTCAGTTAAAATTCATTTAGGTTTATTCACATGTTTGTCCTTTCCATTATTTTTAGATTCCTTCCAGCACCTTTGTGCTCCCAATTTGGTATCTAATACTGTAACATCTAAATACGTCCTTTAGTATTTTCTTTAAAGTAGCATTTAAAGTGCCTGACTGGCTCCCTTGCTCAAGTCTGCAACTCTTTTTTTTTTCTTTTTTCTTTTTTAAGGATTTATTAATTTATTTTAGAGAGCAAGAGCAAGGGGGTAGGGACAAAAGGAGAGGGAGAGAGAAAGTTAAGCAGACTCTGGGCTGAGTATGGAGCCCAGTGCGGGACTTGATTTCATGACTTGAGATCACCACCTGAGCCCAAACCAAGAATCAGATCTCAACTGACTGGGCCAACCACATGCCCCTACATCGTGCAACTACTGATCTCAGGGTCTTAAGTTCAAGCCATACATTGGGTTTACCCCTTAAAAAAAAAAAAAAAAAGTAGCGTGTTGGTGAAAAATTCTCCCCATTTCTTCCCTGAAAAAATGTGTTGTTCACTGCATTATTGAGGATTGACTTCACTATTCTTTTTGCACTTAGAAGATCCCATTTTCTTCTGCATTTCCTTGATTCTTCAGAGAAGTCAGCTGTCAGTCTAAAATTTACTCCTTTGAAGTTCATTTTTATCTTTAAATTTTCTTTTAATATTCTTTCTTTAACATTGATTTTCAACAGTTTTACTCTAATGTGTCATGTGTACTTCTTCTTATTTATCTTACTTTGTATTCAGAGAGCTACTTTAATCTGTGACTTTTCATCAACTTTGGGGAAAATCTTAGCTATTATCTTCTTAAATATTGCTTCTTTCTCATTCTTTCTTCCCTCGCCTCTGGGGACTTTCTCAGACTTTCTCCCTCTAACTTTCCGGGCATACATGAATGGATCCTTAACTCTATCCTCAGCCACACTCTGTCACTTGTTTTAACCACCTTGCTGTTTCCCTAACAAGCCAAGCATGTTCCTGCCTCAGGCTTTTTGAAAGTACCACTTCCTTAGCCTGGAACACTGTTTTCCCTGTATGTTCAAGAAGCATTCTCTTACATGATTCGAGTATCTGCTCAATGTGGTCGTATCAGAGACTTGCCCTGATTACTTTTTCAAAATGATTACTCAGACTCCTCTTCTTCCACATTGCACTCTTACCCTTTACCTAGTTTTGTTTCTTCATAGCACTTAATAGGACATATTTTATATTTAGTATTTGTTTGCTTTTCTCTGTCTCCCTCCATTAGAATATAAACTCTATGAGAAAGAGACTTTTTTGCTCACATCACTGGAACTCTGCCTGGAGCAGAGCTAGGTGCTCAGTAAATACTTGTTGGGATGAATGAATGAATGTGTGATTAATAGATAATGCATATAGGAAGATAAAGTTCTCTACAGAAAAGGAAAAAAAGCAGACAAAAAAATAAACTAAGCAAGGCACTTAAATTTTATTATCTATGCTTTATTCTTTTGTAAATAAGGATCGTATCGATGATGTTCTAGAATACAGGAGAGGTTTGGTGTGGTGAGGTCTAGAGCTAATGACCAAGAAAGAATTCTTGAGACATCTTTGGTGCAAAATAGTGGTTTATTAAAGCACAGGGACAAGACCTATGGGCTGCTGCCCCAGGTGGTGAGGGATGGCAGGTTATGTACCTTGGGGTTAGGGGAAGTAAAGAAAAGGGAGGTTTCAATAGAACTTTCATATGCTAAAGAGGACCTACAAAGATACCAGATACCAGAGGCCTTGCCTTTGCAGAGGTCATTTTGCCCTCTAGCAAGGTATTAACATTAAGATGGGTGGGAGATTCCTAAAGAATGTCAGAGATGTCCCACCCAGGAATGGGGAGGGTTTGGAGGGTGTCAGCTTTTGCTTTGTCCTCAGCCAGCCTTCTGTTCCCTCATCAGTATCATTGATTATATTTCTATCATTGTTACCTAAAATAGCAACATGAAATATTACTGTTTGAAAATAGTGCTTTCATTAATTTAAATTAATTGGCATCTCATCACTTAGTTTAGACACATGTCCCATGTGCTTTAACTTCTTAAAGATATTTTAATTAAAAAAAAAGTTAAACCTGTATTAGCTAAACAAAATACCATGGAATAGGTGGCTTAAACAACAGAGATTTATATTGTCATAGTTCTGGAGGCTAGAAATTTGAGATCTGGGTTCCAACATGGTCAGGTTCGGCTGACCATCTTCCTGGTTTGCCAACGCTGCATCCTTGCTGTGTCCTCACATGGCAGAGAGAGCTGGTGCCTTTTTCTTTTCTTATAAGGGCACTAATCTCAGCAGTTGAACCCCACACTACTTCATCTAAACCTAATTTTTTCCCGAAGGCTGCATGTCCAAATACTATCACATTGGAGTTAGGGCTTCAACATATAAATTTTGGTGAGTATAAGGTTCAGTTTACAGCACCTACCAAATCAGCTACATTATTTTCCAGTGAAATAATAAACATGTGCATTCAAGACGAGTATTTTTCATAGTACAAAATTATTGTGACTGCACAGAAAATTTTATTTTTTTAAGATACTATGAATGCTTATAAGTACAAAGGCTAAATTCAGCAGCACCTGGGTATTACTTTCTCTGTTTCATTTGTTTATGGTGTTGCTATTTAGGGACTCACATGAATAGATCGTTTTTTTATGGGCAAAAAAACTAACTCTGATTTCTGAATATCTTCATAAATCTCTTCCCCTAAATAAACCATAAGTCTACCTATAATGCCTAGACTTATACATGATGTGCTGTCATTGTAGCTACTCAAAGAATCTATCATGTAGGCCAAAGCTAGTTGCCTAGAGAGACTGGACTCTCCTAATAGTAAGGTGTTTTTTTGTTTGTTTTTGTTTTGTTTTGTTTTGTTTTGTCTCACTGCTGCCCACTATTTTGCTAGGTTGCCCGAAGTCAGCATGCCTTTCTGGTGTTCTTGGACTGTGCTGCTTTTTTAGGAATGTCTTAAGAGGGATCCTGCCTGAAAGAAAAGATACCATACTGTAACATTTCACTGTCTATAAAGAGAGCAGGAATGGGCTTTGTCTTGTTCTTTTAGCCAGCTTAAAACAAACTTGGCCAGCTAAAAAAACAGAAATGGAACTGATAAAGTCATCAACTCAGAGCCTCCTTGCACCACCCATGTGTTTTTCTAGTCTAGAATGAAGCTAATGATGTAAATAAGCACTTCCTAGAAAGGTTAAGAAGGAAAGCTTCCACCACCCCACAGCTCCTCCCATTCCTCATCTTTGAGATAGGGTTGTTAGAATCTGATAGGAACTAGAGGAGGATGAGGGCTAGCCATATGTCCCTGTCAGAAACAGTGATCTCATAATGACTAAGAAACAACAGGGGGTTGTCTAAGCCACCAAGGTTATGAGGGGCACAAGCATTATTTCAGCTGCACTAAAATTTAATGTAATTCTTACTTTACCACCCACGGTGACCTAAGAAGGTGGTATGGCAGAGAAACTAAATAGAAGGGCTTAGTCACAGCTGATTGAAAGGCCAAATACGCTGTTTTCATGGTGAAATAGGGAAGAAGAAACTGGTAAATATTTCTAAATGTCATAGGTTTCCATCTGAATTTATTCATTTCTATATTTTTAGGATTCTTCTGAGAAGTACTCTAAAGCAAGCCCTTAATATAAAGTATTTATAACAAAAACAATACATATATTCAGCAATGAAAAATTAAAGAGTGTTCCCTAGAAGGAAGGGTGACTCCAGTGGTGTAGGGGCCAAGCATTCTGCCAGTAGAGGTGGGAATTTCTTCTCAGAATGACTTTAAAGGTGTGCTCTTGCCTTTGTGACCAAGTGGATCGTTGAGAGGGTTCTGGGGCTCCTGTAACGCAGGTTGGTGGGGCTGATACTGCCTACAGAGGTGGCTGGGGTGGGGCTGGGCAGTGTCACTGTGACCTAAATTTTAGGTGAAGAATGAAGTCATAATCTCATAAGAAGAGAATGATGAATAAAGTAGATACAGTGTATTAATTTAGAGTAGAAAACACACCTAATTCAGGAATCCATCTGCATGTGTACAGGGGAGGCAAAGAATCAAAGAAAATTGCCTTTTCTGTAAAGTATTCATCAAACTATTGTGGCCTGGAGAACTCACTTTTCTTCTCTACTCTGGAGATGTTTCTTTCTCTATTAACTTGGAAATGTCTGTAATCAGAGCTCCTGTACCATACCTGAAGACATCTGTAACTTTCTCCTTCTCCAGCTTCTAGTTTTCCTATTTTTATGGAAAAGAACTTTTTCCATTGTAGCATCCCCTGCTTCCTCATACCCATGGCAAGTTAAAATTCCCAGGACTCAGACTTGTATTGCAAAGGACTCAACTGAGATGAGCAGCTCCCCCGCAGATAGCGTGAGGAGCACCAGGATGTTTGGGACAGAAAACCAATGGGGGCCAGACCATGCCTCCTGTTCCTTCACAGGCTGACCGTGATTACGTTTTTCTGGCTTCAGTGGCTCACACTGCAAAATAAGGTCCCTTTCACCTTTGACATGTAACTTAGATCTAACACTTGAATTTTAGTAATTCTAGAAAGAAAATGTTTAGGCTGAGGGAATGAATCTGTGTTCTTGCTGAAGTTAAGAGGGGTTTTTTGTTTTTTTTTTTAAAATCATTCTTTCTTGATAAAAATGTTCCTTTTTAATCCTGTAGTCTTGATTTGTGTTCTTTTCTCTTTCTTTGGCTTGCTGGAGAGCAGGTGCCATTGACATGGTCCAAAGAATGTATTCTTTTCACCCTTGGAGCAAGGAGTACCAAAATGGAGCACTCTTATCCCCTCTGCAAATGCCCGTTAGTGGCAAGCTATGAAAAAATATTTGTTAATTAAGTTAATTCAGTTATTATAAGTTGAATTGATTTCTAATTTAGGCATAGCATGGGAAACAATTTATAATATATGCTGATTGACCATTATCCAAATTTTCATGGAAATAGCACTCTTAGGACACAGTGTGTTCTTGGACTGTTTTGAAATATCCAGCTGCTTTGTGTGGTACTGACCCTAAAACAGAAATCCTTCTACTCACAGAGCTTTTTTCAAGTATGTGCTCAGGTGCTCAGGAGGTAGGCTTACCTTGATAAAACTCACTGAAAAGATTCTAGGTACAGTAACCTAGGTAATTCTAGGTAATACTTACCTAATTCTAGGTAAGTAACCTCTTTAATGGAAACCTGTGATGTTATTGGGTTGTTTCTATCCAAAGTCAAACACTGAAAGAGACTGCAAAAAAATTTTGTGGTTTTATTTTTTTTTTCCTCTGTGAGACCAAGATTTATATGTCAGGAGACCTGGAGGTAATGATCCTCTTCTCTCGAATGATCGAATAAAGTTCTTGTCCAAGAGATAAACCATATTTCAGTAGTACCAGATTTACTCTTCATGTGTTGCTGTTAAGAGTATAAAAATACTTTAGATGAAATAATAGTATGTGGGAAAAAAATTAGCTGTGAATTTTTAATAGGCCTAATAAAAGTGCAGAGGCCATAACAGCATGGCATATTTGGTGAAAGTAACATCAGCGTTGCCATATTCATATCATTCGAGTTAACCTGTGCAAACTCATGCACACCACTCCAGAAGTGACTTTGATGGCTGCAGTCTGCGGCAGTTAAAACACATCCTCAAACAGGATGGAAATGATCAGGCTTGTTAAATAGAATATCCTCCCAGAATGTAGTAATCCCAAGGTGACCTTGCTCATCACTGATGTCCTGTGAGACAGGTGCAGGCTTGTCTTCCTCATTTTGCGCTGGTGGCCTTCTGGTTATTGGTTTCCCCCACTAAAATGGAAAACAGACTTGTATTTGACAGAAGAAACATTTACTTGACACCTTAGGTGAAATTAACACATCAACTGAAGTTAGTATCCTTCTTTGGGAAATCCCTGGCTCAGTGATTTACAGCCTTTCAGAGTAATCCTTTCTTACCCTTCTAGAAATTTGGTGATACAAAATTACATATTCCCAGTTGGGGATTTTTCTTTTTACTTGCTTATGGATTTTTTTTTTATCATGTAGATTTTAAGTCTTCCCCCCCCAGTTTTACTGAGAAATAACTGACCTACAACACTGTAAGTTCAAGACATATAGTGTGATGGTTTGCATACACACACTGGGATGACTGCCAAAGTAGGTTCAGCTAAGCTCCATCCTCCCATATAGATACGATAAAAAAGAAAAGAATGAGGAAAAGAAAAAAGAGGAAAAAATTTTCATCTTGTGTTGAGAACTTGCAGGAATACTCTCTTACCAACTTTATTGTATATCACATAGCTGTATTAGCTGTAGTCATCGTGCCATATGTTATATCCCTGGTACTTACTTATCTTAAAACTAGACATTAGTAACTTCTGGCCAGTTTCCTCCAATCAGCCTCCTCCTTCTGCCCCATTTCTAGTAAACACAAGTCTCTTCTCTCTCTCTCTCTCTCTTTAAGATTTTACTTATTTATTTGACAGAGAGAGACACAGCAAGAGAGGGAACACAAGTAAGGGGAGTGTGAGAGGAAGAAGCAGGCTTCCGATCCCAGGATCATGGCGATCATGACCTGAGCCAGAGGCAGATACTTAATGGCTGAGCCACCCAGGTGCCCCAGTCTCATTTCTTTATATATGGGTTGGGTTTTTTTTTTTTTTTTTAAGATTTCACATTAAGGTGAGACCACAGAGGTTTGGGCTTTCTTTCTTTCTTTTTTTTTTTAAAACATTAAGTGCTCAAGGTCCATCCATATGGTCACAAATGGCAGGATGTGTGTGTGTGTGTGTGTGTGTGTGTGTGTGTGTGTGTGTGTATGTGTTTAGGGCTGCATAATGTTCCATTGTATGTATATAGCACAACTTCTTTATCCATTCATGCATCTTTATCCATCATGCATTGGTATAACATCAGTGGTCACTGGAGTTGTTCCACTGTTGTGGCTCTTGTAAGTTAAACTGATAGAAACAGTGTGCAGATATATTTTCAAGTTCGTATTTTTGTTACCTTTAGAATATGTTCATCCTAATGGAATTACTGGATCATACGGTACTTATATTTTTAACTTTTAGAACACCCTCCATACTCCTTTTCATAGTGGCTGTACCAATCTATAATCCCACCAGAAGTGCACAAGGATGGCTTTTGTTCCAGATCCCCACCAGCATTTGTGTTATCTCTTGTCTTTTACATGATGGCCATTCTAAAAGGCGTAAGAGTTTTGGTTTTGATTGTCATTTCCCTAATGACTAATGATATTGAACATCATTTCATGTACCTGTTTACCTTCTTTGGATTTGGAGAAATGTCTATTTAGGTCCTTTACCCATTTCTTAATTGGATTATGTGTTCTTGGTATTCAGTTGTATGATTTCTTTATGTTTTGGATACTAACCTCTTTCCACATAGATGGTTTGCAAATATTTTTTCTCATTCCATAGGTTGTCTTTTCACTTTGTTGATGGTTTCTTTTGCTGTGTGGAAGTTTTTAGTTTGATGTAGTCCCACTTTTATTTATTGCTTGTTCCTTAGATAATCATATCCAAAAAATCATCAATAAGACCTATGATAAGGAACTTTGTCTCCCTTCTCTGAGTTTTATGGTTTCAGGTCTTACACTTAAGTTTTTAATCTATTTTGAGTCAGTTTTTTTTTGTGTAAGATACGGGTCCAGTTTCATTCTTTAACATGTGAATATCCAATGATTCTAACACTATTTATTTAACAGATTGTCTTTGTTGAGTATTTTTGGCTCCCTTGTCAAATATTATTTGAGTGAATATGCTTAGGTTTATTTCTGGGCTCTTGATTCTGTTCCATTTGGTCTGTTTTTATACCAATAACATAGAGTTTTCATGACTATAACTTTATAGTATAGCTTGAAATCAGGAGTGTGATGCCTCCTGCTTTGTTTTTCTTTCTCAGGATTTCGTTGGCTATTTGCGGGATGGTCTGTTGCGGTTTCATACAAATTTTAGGAGGTTTTTTTTTTTTTAACTTGTTTAAAAATTACCGTTGGACTCATGATAGAGATTGCACTAAGTTCATAGATTGCTTTTGGTAGCATTGATATTTTAATGATATTCTTCCAACCCATGAACAGGGGATACCTTTCCATTCATTCATGTTTTCTTTGATTTCTTTCATCAGTATCTTATAGTTTTCAGCATTGAGAGCTTTCGCCTCCTTAGTTAAATTCGTTCCTAAGTATTTTATTCTTTTTCATGCTATTGTAAATTATTAATTTATTTATATAAATTAATATATATATGGGTAAAAGACCTAAATGGACACACACATATATTATATATTAGTATATATTGTAGTAGTATACTATTATATAATATAAACTATATAATATATGGTATGGATGATATATTTCATAAATATTATATATTCTAGAAATAGAATATTAAAAATATTATGAATTGGGTTAATTTATTTCTTTTTCAGAAATTTTGTTAGTATGTAGAAAGGCTAGTAGTGGTTTTTGTTTGCTAACTTTATATCCTGCAACTTTTCTGAATTCATTTATTAGATCTAAGAGTTTTTTAGTTGAGTGTTCAGGATTTACAAAAATAAAATCATACTGTCTACAAATCATACTTTCCAAATTTTGATAGTTTTTTCTTCCTTTCTCTTTCTTTTCTTTCTTTCTTTTCTTTGTTTTTCTTCTTCCCCACCTCCCCTGCCCACCCCCATGCTCTAGCTAAGACTTCTAGTACTCTGTTGAATAGGAGTGGTGAGAGTCCATTCTTGTTCCTGACCTTACAGTAAAAGTTTTTATCCTTTTCACCATTGATTATGATGTTAGCTGAGGGCCTGTCATGTATGGCCTTTATAGTGTTGAAATATATTCCTTCTATGCCTAACTGGTTAAGAGTTTTTATCATGGGGGCGCCTGAGTGGCTCAGTTGTTAGGTGTCTGCCTTTGGCTCAGGTCATGATCCCAGGGTCCTGGGATTGAGCCCCGTATCAGGCTCCCTGCTCTGTGGGAAGCCTGCTTCGCCCTCTCCCACTCCCCCTGCTTGTGTTCCCTCTCTCGCGGTCTCTGTCTGTCAAAAAAAGAAATAAGCTCTCCAAACCAAAAAACAAACAAACAAAACAATTTGAAGGAAATAAAAAAGAGTAGAAATGAGGGGATGTATTCCTAATACTTATTATAAATTAACATAAAGCTGCAATAATTAAAAGTGTAGTCTTTACACAATAATAGACAGATGAATCAATGGAATACAAAAGGAAATCTGGAAACAGGCCCTACTGCATACAGAACTTGGTGTAGGATAAACATGGTACCTAAAATCATTGAAGAAAAGATGAACAACTCTAAAAACTCTAAAAGCTAGAGAGACTTTTTTAGTAAAATAAATTTGGATTTATGCCTCATGATGTATACCATGTAAATTTCAAAGAAGACTTAAATTTTTAAAAATGAAATCATAAAAAAAACTAGAAGAACACAAAAGAGAATCTCTTTATTAACTTGGAGTGGAGAGCCCTCTCTATTATTTTAAAATATGGATATGTTAAGGAAAAGATTCATACATACATAAAAGATAATAATGATAACTAAATGTAAGTCATTAAAAAAAATTTTAAATCTACACAGTCAATATCCATTCATGATAAAAACTCTCTCTCTCTCTTTTTTTAAGATTTTATTTATATTTGACACAGAAAGAGAGACAGTGAGAGAGGAAGCACAATCAGGGGCAGAGGGAAAGGGAGAAGCAGGCTTCCTGGCTCATGACCTGAGCCGAAGGCAGATGCCTAATGACTGAGCCACCCAGGTGCCCACTGTTTTTGTTTGTTTGTTTGTTTTAAGATTGACAGAGAGAGATAGCAAGAGAGGGAATACAAGCAGGGCCAATGGGAGAGGGAGAAGCAGGCTTCCTGTCCAGCAGGGAGCCCGATGTGGGGCTTGATCCCAGGACCCTGGGATCATGACCAGAGCTGAAGGCAGACGCCCAGTGACTGAGCCACCCAGGCGCCCCATGCCCATTGTTTTTTAATATGCTTTAGAATTTTCTCTCTTCGACCCTTCCTAAACTTCTGGACTTGACCAATTAAAAACCACTTTATTCAATAGTACTCCTTTATTTTGTCTTTTTGTTTTTGTTTTGTTATATTATGTTAGTCAACATACAGTACATCATTAGTTTTTGATGTCGTGTTCCATGATTCATTGTTTGCATATAACACCCAGGGCTCCATGCAATAGATGACCTTGTTAATACCCATCACTAGGTACACCCATCCCCCTTCCCCGCCCCTCTGAAACCCTCAGTTTGTTTCTCAGAGTCTATAGTATCTCATGGTTCATCTTCCCTTCTGATCTCCCCTACTTTATTTTTCCCTTCCCTCTCCTAAAGTCCTCCATGCTATTCCTTATGTTACACGTATAAGTGAAACCATATGGTAATTGTTTTTTTCTGCTTGACTTATTTCACTTAGCATAATCCCCTCTAGTTTGATCCATGTTGATGCAAATGGTGGGTATTTATACTTTCTGATGGCTGAGTAATATTTCATTGTATATATTGACTACATCTTTATCCACTCATTTGTTAAAGGGCATCTCGGCTTTTTCTATAGTTTGGTTATTGTAGACATTGCTGCTATGAACATTGGGGTGCATGTAGCCCTTCTTTTCACTATATCTGTATCTTTGGGGTAAATACTCAGTAGTGCAATTGCTGGGTCATACAATAACTTCTAAAATTTGTTTAGGAAGAACTGATAATTTTGAATTTGAGATTTCCTATCTAAGAACTTGTTACACTATTTCTTTTCTTCTTCTTCTTCTTCCTTCTTCTTCCTTCTTCTCCTTCTCCTTCTCCTTCTCCTTCTTCTTCTTCTTCTTAAGAGTTTATTTGTCAGAGAGTGCAAGCAGAGGGCAGGGCAGGCAGAGCAGGCAGAGGGAGAAGTAGGGTTCCTGCTGAGCAAGAGCCCAATTCAGGACTCGATCCCAGGAACCTGGGATCACGATCTGAGCCAAAGGCAGCCCCTTACCGACTGAGCCACCCAGGCATCCCTATGCCATTCCTTTTCTACACATCTTTGTGGCTTTGAAATTGTATTTATAAATCTTAAATATTTCTGAAATTCTTTTTCTTAGATATTTCATCCTTTACCTTTGCAATGGTAAATGGAGTCTTCCTCCATTTCCTCTTCTAGTTTGCTGTCTTTGTTAATCTGAAATTTACTGATATCTTTCTAGTAATTCTCTGTCATGTTACTTTATTAATTTTTCTTGTTTATAGTACTTTTTCAGTTGAATATCTCAGGTTTCCCACAATAACAAATGGTGATATTTTTATTTCATTCTCTACATTTCTGTACCTCTAATTTTCTCTTATTAATTGTACTATCTAATATCAAGTACTGTTAAGTAATAGTGATGACAAATGAATGTGAATGTCCTTCTTTGTTCCTAACCTGAGTGGGAATACCTCTACTGCTGCTCTCAGAAGTACAGCAGTCACTTTAGGGACAAGATATATTTTATCAAGTTAAGAAGATACCCATTTATATCTCCTTTATTAAGTTCTACCATATTTCTAAGTAGTAGTAAAGCCCTGGGGATGTGTATCTGCAGCCTCCATAGCATCGTAGGATCAAAGCTCTAAAAGGAAACTTAGACTTTCTAGTCCACTTCCCTCTCATCATGAGTAATAAATTCCAACCACAGGGATATTACACCCCCCCCCATAAGTCCCAAAATTAGATTGAAAAACAAGCTGGAACTAAAAATCACTGTCTCTTAGGTCTCTTACACCAGTGGTCTTTTGCGTATATACAACTAACATTGCAAATTTCTCTTACAACTATTTTTCTCTTCCATTATGCTTTCTCCTTGATATTTTTCCATTTTATCCTTCTCTTTCCATCACATTTCTGGGAGTTCACATGTATTGCTTGGCTGTGGGTTCTTTCCCCAGCCTGCCATTGCTGAGGAGCCAAGTTTATCAAAGATTTCCAGACAGTGACATAATCCCTTCCCCACCCAGAAAGATCTCTGTTATTTGGTCTTCCTGGACAAATTGAATTGTCTTCCAAATCCTGTTGGTTACTTTGGGACAGAAAGCTTGTTGGAGCCACCTGAATACCTAAAAATATGATTCAGCTGTGACAGTGACTTTAGCAAAGTGATGCAAACCCACAGTAGATGTGCCATAAGTGCCATTGTATCTCAAAGTCATTTGTATGTGGTATTCAGATTTCAAAAGACATTAGGTCATAGTATGGTTGATAATCGTTAAAGGAAAAACAATTATATATTATTAGTACTGCTCTTCTGATTTTGCACTTACCCTTTCTTGTTGGAATTTTCATTAATCAACAAAATTGGTAAAGTGTTTCATATGCTATAAAAAAAAATCGAAACCACTGGCAGATTATCTTGATTAACGGTTTTCCACTATAAAACAAAAGATAAGATTTCTATCCATATATAGTTATGAGCCTCTGGAGTCAGAGCTGGGTTTGAATCTTGGGTTTACTACTACCTTGGTGAGTGACCAAACACAAGTATCTCAACTGTGTCTCATTTTCTTCATTTGGAAAATGGGAACAGGAATATCTTGTAGAGTTGTATGAGAATTAAGGGAATAATCTACATAAAGTGCTTAGCACAGTGGTACTGTGATGTAGGGACTTAATAAATGAGAGCTATTATTAGTATAATCTGTTGTTAAGGACTGTAATAAGGTTTGTTTTCTTTTTAACTTAGATGAATTTAGAGATTAAGGAGCAAATATCACAGTGTTGATACAATTTGGATCTGAAATTTCAAAACAGCTCACTTATCCACATATACTCCTTTCTGAGACTTGGAATTAAGGTATACGGAAGGATTTTTACTGAAGTCTCCACTCTGGCTCTTCATTCTTAGGAATTATTTGGGTAGCTATGCCTGTTAGCACTTACCTAAAACCTCAAACCTAAAAATAGGTTATTAACTTTTTTTATGAGGTTTTCATTAACCAATTATTAATTGGCTTCTGATAAGTATGATTAAAAGGTACAAAAGACTAATATGATTCACTTACACATTTAGAACTATAAATGACTTGGCCATCTTTTATTTACACATTCATTCATTTTGGAGGGTCTTTTTTATGCTAAACATAAAAAAAATGTATCCCTCTGGATACAGAGATGAAAAGATAAATGTCTTCTCTGAAGAAGCTTATAGTCTAGTATGGTGTCTACAAAGGAACTTGAAAGCCACCTCTTATAATACTATAAGCCTTCCCTGACACCCCTTAGCCTCAGCTTGGGAAACACTATTCTCATGTAGTCCCGTGGCATTCTGTGCTTACACTCCTTTTAGCATTTCTCACACTGTAAATTGTCTCCTGTGCTAGATTCTAGGCTACCTGAGGACAAGACTGTGTCTTATCTATTACAGAAGAAAAAGATAACTACAGCATGATCTTGGCCCTTAAATAACTTAAAATTGAGTAACAAAGACCTATATAACCAAGTAAAATATATAAAGAATACAGTATGAATCTGTATGAAATAAATGCCTACAAAGTGTATGCCACAGGAAGTAGGGGGTTGGGGATGTTATTTAGAAGAGATGGCATTTAAATTGAATTTTGATAGGACTTCCATAGGTAGGGAGGTAGGAAGAAAATTCAAGATGAGGGAAAGGCACAGAAGCAGGACAGTGCATGGCTGCTTGAGGTACAGTAGAGAGCCCCATGTGAGTGGGCAAGATGATTGGGTGGGGGCTACTGAGTGCAGTAGCTGGGTGTTGGGACTTTGTTCTGTAGGCAGTGGTGTGCTGACAAAGATACCTGGACAAAAGGGACTTGATCACTCTGTCAATGTTGGGAAAAGAAAGATCAGATTTAGCAGAGGCAGACTGGAGATTTCTGAAAACACTGTACAAATGGACATGTCAGACCCTGATCTAGAGTGAGGATTAGCGATTCCAGATTTCAGAGTCCTTTTTTCAAAAGTGATGGGAGGCTAAGGTCACCCATGAAAAGTACCGAGACAGCAAGCCTGGTAATGGCACAGAACTTTGCAGAAAGTTTTGCATTACCTATGTTTTAATGCATAGGTAAATCTTCAGATTTAGAAGAGGAATAAAACTCTCTTTGGAATTAAATGGTTTGCCAACAACTTAGGGCAGAGCCCCCTAGAACGAAGGTGGCCCCACCTGTAACTCAGTGCACTATTAGTTTAATGCTCTGGACTCTGGTTTAATGCTAGATTCAAAAATCTCACCTATTACCTTTTTGTCACTATCCAACTTGGTAAGAAAGAATAAACTTGAATTTTGGAACCCTTTGCATGAATCACAGTATCCTATATGTCCTATGCTTCTGGCTACCAGTAGCAAACAGAAAATTTTGCCATTGAAAACAGGGCAAGCCATCCAAATGGATGTCATTTAAAATTATGTGTGATATGAGTTGATAGGAGGCATTGTAAAAAGCTTAATCTACCTTATGCTTCAAGGCAATAAGTTAATCTTGTATATTATTAAATGTTTTTATATCCCTTATGTGAAAGCGAAGCTTACATTTTGAACACTGAATTATTTTTTTATCCCCCAATACCTTGCTATATACAGAAATGAAAATAATTTTGCTCAAATAAGCCAAACCAAATTTTTTCTTTACATTTTAAAAAAAGATTTATTTATTTATTTGACAGACAGAGATCACAAGAAGGCAGAGAGGCAAGCAGATAGAGAGGGGAAGCAGGCTCCCTACTGAGCAGAGAGCCCAATGCGAGGCTTGATCCCAGGACCCTGAGATCATGACCTGAGCCAAAGGCAGAGGCTTTAACCCACTTAGCCACCCAGGCACCCCTTTTCTTTTTTTCATTTTTAATTTTTTAAATTACTTTTCAGTGTACTAGAATTCATTGTTTATGCACCACACCCAGTGCTCCATGCAATATGTGACCTCCACAATACCCACCACCAGGCTGGCCCAACTTCCCACCCCCTGCCCCTTCAAAACCCTCAGATTGTTTTTCAGAGTCCATAGTCTCTCATGATTCATCTCCCCCTCCAATTTCCCTCAACTCCCTTCTTCTCTCCATCTCCCCATGTCCTCCTTGTTATTTCTTATGCTCCACAAATAAGTGAAACCATATGATAATTGACTTTCTCTGCTTATTTCACTCAGCATAATCTCTTCCAGTCCCGTCCATGTTGATACAGAAGTTGGGTATTCATCCTTTCTGATGGAGGCATAATACTCCATAGTGTATATGGACCACATCTTCCTTATGCATTCATCTGTTGAAGGGCATCTTGATTCTTTATACAGTTTGGCAACCGTGGCCGTTGCTGCTATGAACATTGGGGTACAGATGGCCCTTCTTTTCACTACATCTGTATCTTTGGGGTAAATACCCAGTAGTGCAATTGCAAGGTCATAGGGAAGCTCTATTTTTAATTCTTAAGGAATCTCCACACTGTTCTCCAAATTGGCTGCACCAACTTGCATTCCCACCAACCGTGTAAGAGGGTTCCCCTTTCTCCACATCCTTTCCAACACATATTGTTTCCTGTCTTGTTAATTTTGGCCATTCTAACTGGTATGAGGTGGTATCTCAATGTGGTTTTAATTTGAATCTCCCTGATGGCTAGTGATGATGAACATTTTTTCATGTGTCTGATAGCCATTTGTATGTCTTCATTGGAGAAGTGTCTGTTCATGTCTTCTGCCCATTTTTTGACATGATTATCAAAATGTTTTGTGTGTGTTGAGTTTGAGAAGTTCTTTATAGTTCTTTATAGATCTATAGTTCTTTATAGATCCTGGATATCAGCCGTTTGTCTATACTATCATTTGCAGATATCTTCTCTCATTCCGTGGGTTGCCTCTTTGTTTTGTTGAGTGTTTCCTTTGCTGGCACCCCTTTTCTTTACATTTTTAATAGAAGATCGTGTTGCTATTTTTTGAGAAATTGATATATTATTAAATATATATATGTGTATATATACATATATATTTAAACTTTTAATTCAATTAATTAACATATAATATATTTTTGGTTTCAGAGGTACAGGTCTGTGGTTCATCAGTCTTACATAATATCTGGTACTCATTATATCACATGCCCTCCTTAATATCCATCCCCATACCTCCCTCCCCTCCAGCAACCCTCAGTTTGTTTCCTATGGTTAAGAGTCTCTTATGGGTGTCTCCCTTTCTGATTTTGTCTTGTTTCTTTTTTTCCTCTCCTTCCCTATGATCCTCTGTTTCTTAAATTTCACATATCAGTGAGATCATATGATAATTGTCTTTCTCTGACTGACTTTTTCACTTATTAGCATGATACCCTCTAGTTCCATCAATGTCATTGCAAATGGCAAAATTTCATTTTTGATGGCTAAGTAGTATTCCATAACACACACACACACACACACACACACACACACACACACACACACACATCTTCTTTATCCATTCATTTTAGAATGGCTAAAATCAACAAGTCAGGAAATGACAGATGCTGGCGAGGATGCTGAGAAAGGGGAACCCTTCTACACTGTTGGTGGGAATGCAAGCTGGTGCAGCCACTCTGGAAAACAGCATGGAGGTTCCTCAAAATGTTGAAAATAGAACTGCCCTATGACCCAGCAATAGCACTACTGGGTATTTACCCTAAAGATACAAACGTAGTGATCCAAAGGGGCACGTGCACCCGAATGTTTATAGCAGCAATGTCCACAATAGCCAAACTATGGAAAGAACCTAGATGTCCATCAACAGATGAATGGATCAAGAAGATGTGGTATATATACACAATGGAATACTATGCAGCCATCAAAAGAAATGAAATCTTGCCATTTGTGACAACATGGATGGAACTAGAGCGTATCATGCTTAGCGAAATAAGTCAAGCGGAGAAAGACAACTATCATATGATCTCCCTGATATGAGGAAGTGGTGATGAAACATGGGGGCTTAAGTGGGTAGAAGAAGAGTCAATGAAACAAGACGGAATTGGGAGGGAGACAAACCATAAGTGACTCTTAATCTCACAAAACAAACTGAGGGTTGCTGGGGGGAGGGAGGTTGGGAGAAGGGGGTGGGATTATGGACATTGGGGAGGGTATGTGCTTTGGTGAGTGCTGTGAAGTGTGTAAACCTGGTGATTCACAGACCTGTACACCTGGGGATAAAAATATATGTTTATAAAAAATAAAAAATTAAAAAAATATATGTATATTGGTCTAAGAAGCTTACACGTTTTAAGAATATTCTTCCAATCCATGAACATGGAATGTTTTTCCATTTGTTCATGTCTTCCTCAATTTCCTCAATTTCTTTCATGAGTGTTCTATAGTCTTCTGAGTACAAATCCTTTACCTCTTTGGTTAGGTTTATTCCTAGGTATCCTATGGCTTTTGCCATTGTAAATGGAATCAGCTCCTAGTTTCTTTTTCTTCTATCTCATTGTTGGTGTATAGAGATGACACTGATTTCTATGCATTGATTTTATATCCTGCCACTTTTCTGAATTCCTGTATGAGTTTTAGCAATTTGGGGGTAGAGTCCTTTGGGTTTTCCACATCTGCAAAGAGTGAGAGTTTAACTTCTTCTTTGCCGATTCAGATGCCTTTTATTTCTTTTTGTTGTCTGATTGCTAAGGTTAAGACTTCTAGTAATATGTTGAATAGCAGTGATGATAGGGGATATCCCTGTTGTGTTCGTTACCTTAGGGATAAAGCTCTCAGTTTTTCTCCATTAAGAATGATATTTCCTATGGGCTTTTCATAGATGGCTTTTATGATATTGAGGTATGTTCCCTCTATTCCTACATGTGAAGAGTTTTTTTTTTTTTTTTTAAAGATTATTTATTTATTTATTTGACAGACAGAGGTCACAAGTAGGCAGAAAGGTAGGCAGAGACAGAGAGAGAGGGAAGCAGGCTCCCTGCTGAGCAGAGAACCCGACACGGGGCTCGATCCCAAGATCCTGGGATCATGACCTGAGCCGAAGGCAGAGGTTTCAACCCACTGAGCCACCCAGGCGCCCCAATGTGAAGAGTTTTAATCAAGAAAGAATGCTGTGCTTTGTCAAATGCCTTTTCTACACCTATTGAGAGGATATATGGTCTCCTTTCTTTTATTTTTGTAGTGATTTGTAGATGTTGAACCACCCTTGCAGCCCAGGAATAAATCCCACTGGGTCATGGTGAATAATCCTTTTAATGTACTGTTGGATCCTATTGGCTAGTATTTTGGTGAGAAATTTTGCATGCATGTTCTTCAGGAATATTAGTCTGTAATTCTCCTTTTTGGTGGAGTCTTTGTTTGGTTTTGGGATGAAAGTAATACTGGCCTCATAGAAAGAGTTTGGAAATTTCCTTCCATTTCTATTTTTTGAAATAGCTTCAGAAGGATAAGTATTAATTCTTCTTTAAATGTTTGGTAGAATTCACCTGGGAAGCCATCTGGTTCTGGGCTCTGGTTTTTTTTTGGGAGATTTTTGATTGCTGCTTCAATTTCCTTGCTGGTTATGGGTCTCTTTAGGTTCCTATTTCTCCCTGGTTCATTTTTGGCAGTTTATACATCTCTAAGAATGCATCCATTTCTTCCAGATTGCCTAATTTGTTGGCATATAGTTGATCATATTATGTTCTTATAATTGTTTGTATTTCTTCGATGTTGGTTGTGATCTCTTCTCTTTGATTCATGATTTTATTTATTTGGGTCCTTTCTCTTTTCTTTTTGATAACTTGGGCCAGGGGCTTATCAGTCTTAATAATTCTTTCAAAGAGCCATCTACGAGTTTTGTTGATTTTACTGTTCTTTTGGTTTCTATTTCATTGATTTCTGCTCTAATCTTTATTATTTCTCTTCTGCTGCTGGATTTAGCTTTATTTGCTGTTCTTTCTCCAGCTCCTTTAGGTGTAAGATTAGGTTGTATATTTGAGACCTTTCTTGTTCCTTGAGAAGGGTTTATGTTGCTATATAGTTCCCTTTTAGGACCGCCTTTGCTGCATCCCAAGGATTTTGAACAGTTGTGTTTTCCTTTTCATTTGTTTCCATGAATTTTAAAAAATTCTTCTTATTTTCCTGGTTGACTCATTCATTCTTTAGTAGGATGTTCTTTAGCCTCCATGTATTTGAGTTCTTTCCAAATTTCTTCTTGTGATTGAATTCCAGGTTCAACGTACCATGGTCTGAAAATAGGGAATTATCCCAGTCTTTTGGTACTAGTTGAGACGTGATTTGTGACCCACTATGTGATATATTCTGGAGAATGTTCCATTCCAGAATATTCTGGAGAATGTGCACTTGAGAAGAATGTGCATTCCATTGCTTTAGGATGGGATGTTCTGAATATATCTGTGATGTCCATCTAGTCCAGTGTGTCATTCAAAGTCCTTATTTCCTTATTGATCTCCTGTTTAGAAGATCTGTCCACTGTAGTGAGGGGGGCATTAAAGTCCCCTACTATTATTGTATTATTATTAATGTGTTTCTTTGATTTTGTTATGAATTGGTTTATATAATGGCTGATCTCATGTTAGGGGCATAAATATTTATAATTGTTAATCTTGTTGGATAGATCCTTTAATTATGATATAGTATTCTTCTTCATCTCTTGTTACAGTCATTGTTTTAAAATCTAATTTGTCTGATACAACGTTTGCCACCCCAGCTTTCTTTTGATGTTCATAAACATAGTAAATGGTTTTCCATGCCCACACTTTCAATCTGGAGGTACCTTTGGGTCTAAAGTGAGTCTTATGCAGATAGCATATTGATGGATCTTGATTTTTTTTCCAGTCTGATATCCTGTATCTTTTGATTGGGGCATTTAGCCCATTTACATTGAGAGTAGTTATTGAAAGGTGAATTTAGGCCATTGTATTACCTGTAAAGTGACTATTAGTACAGCACCTTGTCTCTACTCCTTTCTGGTCTGTGTTACTTTTGGGCTCTCTCTTTGCTTAGAGGGTCCCTTTTAATATTTCTTGTAGGACTTGTTTGGTGATCAGAAATTATTTTAGTTTCTGTTTGTCCTCGAAGCTTTTTATTGCTCCTATTTTGAATGAGACCCTAGTGGGATAAAATATTCTTGGCTGCATATTTTTCTCATTTAGTACCCAAGATTGTGTTGTTATTAATGACAGTCTTCTATGGTATGTGCCAAAGGTGTGGCTTGAGGTTATTTTAACTCTTAATTATCAAGTGAAATACTTACACTTCAAAGAGGGAGACCTGAAAACAGAGTCATGAAACTTTGATAAAGACCATCTTGATGATATATAATGGGGCCCATCCTTGGGCCAGCATCACCCTTTCTGAACAATGGAACTAAATTATACACAGATTTTATTTATTAGGCTGGTGGAGCTGAACTTTGAAATGAACTATCACCTCGTTAAAAAAGAAAAAAAAAAGAAAAAAAAAAAGACCCAAATGGATAAAATCACAAAAAACAACAACAAAAAAAAAAAAAGAAAAAAAAAAAAAGGAGAAAGAACAACCAACACCAGAAATACAAACAACTTTAAGAGAATATAATGGAAAAAATCATATGCCAACAAATTGGACAACTTAGAAGAAATGGATAAATTCCTAGAAACATATCATCTTCCAAATACTCAATCAGGAAGAAAGAAAATATTTGAACAGACTGAGTACAGCAATGAAATTGAATCAGTAATCTAAAAGCTTCCAATAAATTAAAGTCCAGAACCTGGCAGCTTCACAGGCAAATTCTACCAAACATTTAAAGAAGAGTTAATATTTATTCTTCTCAAACTATTCCAAAAATACAAGAGAAAGGAAAACTTCCAAATTCATTTGATAAGACCAGTATCACCCAGTATCAAAACCAGATAAAGACACTACAGAAAAAGAGAACTACAGACCAATTATCTCTGATAAACATGGATGCAAAAATCCTCAACAAAATACCAGCAAACCAAATCCAACAATATACATTCAAAAAATCATTCACCACAATCAAGTGGGACTTATTCCCAGGATGCAAGGGTGGTTCAATTTCTCAAGTCAATCAGTGTGATATAGCTCATAGATAAGAGAAAGGATAAAAATCATATCATTTCAATAGATGCAGAAAAAGCATTTGACAAAATACCACATCCATTCATGATGAAATCCCTCAACAAAGTAGCTCTAGAGGGAACATGCCTTAACATAATAAAAGCCTTATATGCAAAACTCACAGTGAACATCATGCTCAATGGGAAAAACCTGAGAGCTTTTTCCCTAATGCCAGGGACAAGACAAGGATATCTACTTTTATCACTTTTATTCAACAGAGTACTAGAAGTCCTAGCTACAGCAGTCATACAAGAAAAAGAAGTAAAGCATCCAGTTTGGTAAGGAATAAGTAAAGTTTTCACAATTTGTAGATGACATGATACATGATATATAGAAAACCCTAAGGATTCCACCAAAAAAAACGACTAGAAGTGACAAATTCAGTAAAATCATGAAATACAAAATCAATGTACAAAAATCTGTTGGATTTCTATACACTAATAATGAAGCAGCAGAAAGTGAAATTAAGAAAACAATGCCATTTAAAATTACACCAAAACCAATAAAATATCTAGAGGTAAATTTAACCAAAGACATGAAAGACCTGTTCTCTGAAAACTATGAAATGCTAATGAAAGAAATTGATGATGATACAAAGAAATGGAAAGACATTCCATGCTTATAGATTAGAAGAATGAATAGTGTTAAAATGTCTATACTAGGGGCACCTGGGTGGCTCAGTGGGTTAAAGCCTCTGCCTTCGGCTCAGGTCATGATCCCAGGGTCCTGGGATCAAGTCCCACATTGGGCTCTCTGCTTCAGCAGGGAGCCTGCTTCCTCCTCTCTCTGCCTTCCTCTCTGCCTACTTGATCTCTATTTGTCAAGTAAATAAATAAAATCTTTATAAAAAAAAAAAGTCTATACTATCCAAAGCAATACACAGATTTAATGCAATCCCTACCAAAAGATTTCCAACATTTTTCATAGAACTAGAACAAATAACCCTAAAAATTGTATGGACCCACAAAAGACCCTGAATAGCCAAAGCAGCCTTGAAAAAGAAAAAAACAGGAGGTATCATGAATCCAGACTGCAACTTAAATTACAAAGTGGCAATAATTAAAACAGTATTGTAATGGCATAAAAACAGATACATAAATCAATGGAACATAATAGAAAACCTGGAAATAAACCCATTATTACATGGTCAGATAAACTTTGATAAAGGAGGAAAGAGTGAACATGGGAAAAACAAATGGCGCTGGGAAAATTGGACATCTGCATGTGTAAAAATGTGATCCAATTGCATTCTTTCACAATACTCACAAAAATAAACTCAAAATAGATTAAAGACCTAAGTGTGAGACATGAAGCCACCAAAATCCTTGAAGAGAACATAGGTAGAAATGTCTCTGACATCAAATATAGCAACTTCTTTCTAGATATATCGCCTAAGGAAAGGGAAAAAAAAGCAAAAATAAGCTATTGGGTCAACATCAAAATAAAAAGCTTCTGCACAGTTAAGAAAACAACCAATAATGGAATGGGAGAAAATATTTGCAAATGACAAATCCAATAAAGGGTTAATATCTAAAAAATATAAAGAATTTATAAAACTCAACAACCAAAAATGAATAATCCAGTTGAAAAATGGGTGGGAGGCATGATCAGGCATTTCCCCAGAGAAGACATCCAGATAGCCAACTGACACAAGAAAAGATTTTCAACATCACCCATCATTAGGGAAATACAAATCAAAACTACAACATGATATCCCCTCAGAACTGTCAGAATGACTGAAATAAAAAAAATAAACAAAAAAAGAAGGAACAAGGAGGATTGATGAGGATATGGAGAAAAAGGAATCCTCTTGCACTGTTGGTGAGAATGTAAATTAGTATGGCCACTGTGGAAAACAGTATGGAGTTTTCCTTAAAAAATTAAAACAGAACTATCCTATGATCCAGTAATTGGACTGCTGGGTTTTTACCCCAAAATCCAAAAACACGAATCCAAAGGGAATACATATGCACCCGTATGTTTATTACAGCATTATTTACAATAACCAAATTATGGAAATAGCCCAAGTGTCCATCAACTGTTGAATGATAAAGAAGATGTGGTGTGTGTGTGTGTGTGTGTGTGTGTGTGTGTGTGTATTGAAATATTATTCAGCCATAAAAAAGAGTGGATCTTATCATTTACAATGACATGAACGGAACAGAGTGTAATACTAAGCGAAATAAATCAGAGAAAGACAAATAACATATGATTTCATTCATATGTGGAATTTAAGAAACAAAACCAAAAGGCAAAGTGAAAAAAAAAAGACAAACCAAGAAACAGACTCTTAACTATGGAGAACAAACTGATGGTTACCAGAGGGGAGGTGGGTGAAATATGTGATGAGAATTAAAGAGTACACTTAACGTGATGGAAAAAGAAATGAACTATCAAAAGCCATGATTAATGAACTGTTTATGGCTGAAAAACTCTGATAAAGGTCAGTTGACATAAGGAGCAGGCACAGTAAAAATAGTAAAAGTTGATGGCCCATACCTAGATAATTGAGTACCTTTATTCTTAGAAAATGGATTTTAGTCATTTGACTCTGACACAGTAAATGACCCTATTAGAATTCTCATCTATGGAATCATTGCCCACCCAGAAAGATCTGAGACACACTTTTGAATTGGCCAGTCATTTTCTAGCATGGAGGTTCCAGAAAAATGATGAGATTTTGTTGTTGTTGTTTTTGGTTTGTCTTATTTTTCTTAGTTTACTTTGCATTTCCTTTTTTTTTTTTTTCTCAAGTATATTTCTTTAAAGGATAATATACATATAGAAAAGTATGTTTCTCAGGTGTACAACTCAGTGAAGTTTCACAAATTGAATATACCCAGGTATCCAGCACCCAGATCAAGACACAGAATACCCCCAGTCCTTTAGAATCCACCCATTATAGTCCCTTCCAGTCAACAGGTATCCACCCCCCAAAACTGTTGGGAGATCGTTATTATGGGTTTCTGATGTTTCTGCCCTCTTGGAAGCAGAAACACTATCTGCCTTTGTTCAGAGTATCTTTTCAAGGGTATCTGTGAATAGGCTTGGAAGACAAAAATGGTGTTTCCCTCCAGAGCAAAGGGCAGTTTGCTTACAGCCTTGAAAAAGTAGAGCTTGTGTCTCCTATGGAGCAAAGTACAGGTTTACTTGCTGTTCAGCATAATTAAGATAATGTCTGCCTTCAAAGCCAAGGGCAGACACCTTAATTCCCATTATAAAGGATTCACTTTCCTTAAGCCCAGGGTTCCTCTCTAATGCAGCCCACTTTGTGGGCAGGTGTCACATGGCTTTCTTCATGCTGCAGAATAAGAATTAGGGCTCAAGAGACTGGTGTGAGTACTGACACTGGCCTTTGGCTCTGACTCAGCATTTTCTAACTAGGTAGCCTACCATGTTAAGTTCGCAAGTAGAGGGGGTCGGATACCAGAATCTTCGCTGTTCTTGGTAGTCATGACGGTTTGGACTTCTGCTACCATAGATCGTTTATCTGTTCTTAAATGTCATATCTAAATGGAATTATATAGCATATACTCTTGAGTTTGGCTTCTGTCCAACATCATGTTTGTGAATCTCATTCATACTATTACATGTAGGCATAGATCTTTATTTCTCACAGTGTTTCATGGTATGAATATTTAAAGCTTGTTTATTTTTTTCAACCAGTAGTGAATATATTGGGGCAGTTCCCAGTGTTAGCTAGTAGAATTGTGCTGTTGTAAACACATCTATGCATGTCTTTGTGAATACATATATGCATTTCTGTTGGGAATATTCCCAGAGCTGGATCAGAGGGTGTGCATAGAGACTGCCAAACAGTTGTCTGAAGTACTCATATCAGGCTACTCTTTACCATTCTGGTTTCTCTGTGTACTTTTCCACCCTTGTTATTTTCCATCTTTTTAGTTTCACTGTTTTTTCAGGCTGACATGCTTTGATTTTGCCATACTGTGTGTAAATAGAGATAAATATGCCAATGGTACCCTTCCAATTTTACAGAGCAATCTCACAGGTCATTTTGCTATTTAGAAAAAAGAGAGACATCAATGACTAAGTTGTTACCAGGGTAAATTATCAAGACAATCAGAGCCACAAATTTTTTGTTAGGGAATTTTTCCATGAAGACAACAATTTCTGAAGTCTTCAGCTTCTGACAAAACTACGTTATTCAAATTGAATTTCTAAAGACAGTTTTAACAGAAACAAGGTGAAAACTGTAATGAATATTCACAGAATCCTCTATGGTATACGGGCAAGAGACGGATATTCTTCCAAATGTTCCCAGTTGAAAACAAAACAGATTCTATTTCTGCCAAATCTTCCCAGTAAACAGAAGCAGAGAAAGTAATAGGATTTTACTAAACACGAGTGAAATTAAGGGCACAGTAGTATTGTATTGATCTTCCACATGAATAAGATCACATGGAAACAAGAGAGAAAACAGCCAACATGGCACCGTTTTTCTTTAGAGAACCCTTTGTGGGGCAACAGAGTGAATTCTTCAGTCACGGCAGTTCTCCCAGGCCAGTCCTGAGAAAAGTATTCTTCCTCCCATCACCACTCGCAGAGCGAGTCTGCCTTCCTCGCAGGCTCGCGGTCAAGCCAGTCTTAATTCTAGGCCCTGCGTGTCACTGGCTTATTTCTGCATCTGGCCTTTTGTTCAGTTTGCCTTGCTTAGGGCACCAACCACAATCTGTTTGGTTCCTTTCATCCATTCTGAACTGGAAACACCTTTCCTTCCCTGTGCAGCAGTCTTCTTTGAGCACTGTAGGCACTGCTAAGGGAGGGAAGGGCTGGAAGACCACAGAGGGACAATAAGAACTCCAGAAGTTTCCATGACAGGACACCCGCTCTGCCTCTGGAGAGGAAAAGGGAGTCAGACTAAAGAGCCTGCTTCCGCAGACGTGTCTGGGCTACCATTTTTTTTTTTTTTTTTTTTGGTGGGGGAGAGTGGCTACCGCTTTTAAAAAAGAGGTAGAAGAGATACGAAAGAGGGATGAGAAACAGAAGGAGATGAGGAGAAGAAAGAGAAGAGAAGGTGTACAGCACCCTGGCACCTCTGACACTTGGTCATGTCGAGGACGAAGAAAGAAGGCAAATCAAAGTCCCTACATTTTGTATGAATTCACTGGATAAGACTGAGAAAGCCTGGTACTTTCTTATCAGGGACATTACCGTCACCCTTGCCTTGTGAATCGGGTCTAACTTGTCCCCTCAGCCACAGGCTGACAGCCAGTAGTCCCTGAATGGTGGTCATGGTGGTGTGGAATTAAGGTCGTTGAGGGGAAGAATAGGAATGCCTTTTATGGGCTGGCGGGGAACCTGTGTCTACCAGCATTTATGGAGATCATTCTTGATCAAAAACCAGGAAGTTGAGCTGGAAAATGTATATCCATCAGGCAGCAGTCAAAGCTGGGGGGCGGGGGGTGTATTGCCAGTTGCAGGCAGCACTCAGTGACTGGAAGGGCAGGGAGATCAGAGGGGTTGCATATATCACATAGACCAAGTGGCACACTGCCGTTCTCCCTGGGCTTGCCCAGCAGTTGTCCACAGTGATGAGCGGAGGGAGTCAAACAGGTTCCTGAGGACACATGATGTCATGAGCACTGGGTGTTATGTAAGACTGAAGAATCAATGACCTCTCCCTCTGAAACTAATAATACATGTTAGTTAACTGAATTTAAATTAAAAAATACATTAAAAAAAAACAAAACAAAACAAAAAACAGGCTCCTAAACATAACTAGAAACCCAGGTGGTAGTAACAAGACTAGAGGCCCTGGGAACAAACAGGGTGCAAGCAGTGTAGATAAAGACAGTGCAATTTATAGCATCATTTGTTTGGCTTGGAAGCGTGTGAACCGTTAATGCAGAAGAGCCACAAAGGTCTCAGTCCTGCAGCTAAGAGAGTGAGTGTTCAAAGGAAGGAAGGTGCAGAAAGGTCAGCAGACAAAGAGTAATGGGCACAGGTCCAGCAGGAAGTGGTAGGGGATCTTGCATGTGGGTATCTCCAAGGGCAGCTGTTAACAAGATTGGAACCCAAAGAGATGTCCATCAGCTTCCTTATCTGGCAGAGTGTAACTCTACGGGCCCCTTTACACAATAGGTAATACTCAAGTGGATTTGGTCGAAGAGGTCCCCTCTGATAATCTCGGCTCTGGAAGGATGTGATCTGAAAACCACGTGAAGAAGCTGCAGGTGATGTCTTGATTCCTGTGAATGAAGGACTAGAGTTCATGGCCTGGGGGCCATGTGATTGGAGTGGCAAGAGATTCCACTTGGCTAGATGATCTAACCTCCTATTCCTTGACAGTCAGCTTGTTTCTGCACTGTGGGTTTATCTGAAGGAACTTGAACTTGCAACCCATCCTAAGGTGTCTCCAAATTGGCTCTATATCTTAACATGTCTGCTTCTGGGCCTCTAAGCAGGGTAGACAGCTGTTGCTGATTCCAAAAGGCACTGACCCAGAAGCCAGGGGGTATTCTGAGTGATGCAGTTCCTCCGCTCTAGGAAGTATTGATGTAGCTGACCACACTTCAGTCTCTACTTCCAGTTGGATGATGGCCTCCAGGGAGCATCCACGTTCAGGGACCAGGGACCTGCCTTGACCTTCACTTCACTTACCACCTTATTTTTCTCCATCACTTCTGTTTCTTCACTCCACCACTTCAGCCCCCTCCTCCTTGTCCAGTGCTCCAGGGAAGACGGCACATCCTGCAGGCTTTGTTTCCTTGGCCTTTGCCCCAGTCATTACTTCAGACCCCAGCTTCCCCGTGCCCTAGATTTCTAAGCCCTTGTTCTACCAGGGCCATGTGGCTCTTCACACTGAAAGCCTTTTTTTGGTCAGGCAGCTATCAATTGCCCAGAGGCTGCTTCCAGGCCCTCCATGGGTCAGTCTCATGACAGTCCATTTCCATAACCTCTGTCATCCTTTTTATTTCTGTGTTGCTAGTGGGTGTGTGACGGGATCACACGGCGGTCTTGTTGCATTTACCTACTGTGTAACAAAATGAGAACCTTTTCGTGTGGTTTGGGGCCATTCTGATATCCTCTCTTTATGAAGTATCTGAGTCTTCTCCCCATTTTTCTATTGAGTATTCTGTATTTTCACATTTTTAGTAGGAATCTTTTATATGTGCTAGATATAAATCTGTTTTCAGGAGGGTGTCTTGTAAATATCTTCTCCCTTTCTGAGTTGCTTTTCTCTTTATTAATGATGTCTTCGGATGAACCAAAGTTGCAAATTGTAATGTAGTCTAATTTGTCATTTTCCCCCTTAGATTAGTGCTTTTCGTGCTATTAAAGAAATCTTCCCTCTCCAAGATCTTTCACTTTTATATCGCAACCAATCTGAAATTGGCTTTTGTGGGTGGTGTGATAGGAATCAAGATGTGTTTTTTCCATATGAATATTGAATTGACTAGATACTGTTTATTGAAAAGACTCACTTCTCCGTGCATTAAATATTTTCATCAAAACTGGCATATATCATTGGCCAGAGCCAGTCAGATAGCCTTGCCTAGTTCAGAAGGTCGGGTAAGTGTTATCTCCTGAGCCTGGAAGAGGAAAACAAGAAGTACCTGTGAGCACTATATCACTCCTCAAAGAGTATAACTTGAGTAATGGGTAAAAGATCAGCAGAGTTAGGCCAAAGAAAGTAGAGGAAAGGTAATGAACATAAGAGAAGAAAGGTGAATGACAAAAGAGTATCAGCTAAAGATTAGCAATAAAAGGAGAGAGAGATAAACAGTATTTGGGGTGAAAAATGTAGTTACAGCAGTGATCTAAAGAAATATCAGAGAGCATGTTGGACAGCTTTATGCCAGTGCATTTTCAAACCTGGATGAAATATATTCATGGCATGTATAACTTATTAACACTGAAATGCATAGAAAACCTAAATAGACAGAGAAGCAATAAATAAGTTAAATCAAGAGTTTGAAAAGAATCTTACCACAGAAACAGCATGAAGCTGAAATGGTCTTGAGGCAAATACTACCATACATTTAAGGAATGCATAACCTACTAAACATTAAATATTTATTGTGTGCCTGTGGTATACCTGACACTCTTCTAGGTCCTTAGGATATATCAGTAAATAGAACAAAGATTTCTTCCCTCTCAAAATTGGTAACAGAGAAAGACAATGAATAACAAGTGAATAGTAAATCATACTAGAAAGTGATGAGTGGTAAGGAAAAGAAACAGAGTTGAATAAAGGGTTGAGGGTTCTTGGGGTTGGGAGTGGGGAGCAGTAGTTTAAGATAAAGTGGTCAGACGAAGCCTCATTGAAAATGTGAAATTTTGGCACAGTTTCAAAGATGAGAGACTTAGCTAGTGGGTATTCTACAGAAGAGCATTCTAGGAAGACAGAAGAGCTAAGCAGAAACCCTAAGACAGGAGCGTGCCTAGGGTGTTCGAGGAATAACCAGATCAGTGTGGCTGGAGCAGACTGAAGGAGAGAGGCCAGATCAAGTAGTGTCTAATATGATATTGTAAGATATCTGGCTTCTGCATAGTGAAATGGAAAGACATTTCAGGATTTTGAAGAGACAACTCAGAATTTGATGTAGGTTTTGCATGGATCGCTGTGGCTCTGGCATGAGGAATATAGTGGATGTGGGCAGTAGTAGATGTAGGGAGATCTTATAGAAGGCTATCCAAGTAAACCAGGTGAATAGAAATTTCTCAGGTGAAGTGGTAGTGATGGAGGTGGATGGTGGATGTAGTATGATGTTATAGCCAGCATGGTTTCATGGTGAACTGAATGGAGAAATAAAAGAAAGAAGTCAAGGATGACTCCATGGACTTTGACCTCAGTAACTGGTAAGATTACTGCCAGAAACAAAGAAGGGGAAGGTCGTGATGGAGCAGATCTCCACAAGAGAATCAGAAGTTTGCTTTTGGATGAGTTAAATTTAAAATCACTCTTGGACAAAAGAGTTGAGATAATAAGCATTAGGAATTTGGAGCTCAGAAAAGGCCTGGGACAGGAATACATATTTGGAAATAGTCAGTATACATGATATTTAAAGCCTTAGAGCTGGATGAACTCACCAAGGGTGTGAATACTGGTAGACTAAGCCCTGGGGCCTCCAAAATTACAAGGTCAAGGAGAACACGACGACTAAGGAGAGATCAGTGAGGTAGGAGGGAATATGCAATGTGTGTGCAATGTGCTGGCAGCCAGATGTGTAAAGGAGAGTGTTGAACTGTGTGATGTGGTGCTGTCAGGTCAAGTAAAATGAACTCTGAGCAGTGTTCAGTGGATTTTACAACAAAAACTTACTGGTAACTCAGAGCAGTTTCAGTGGAATAGTGGTGGTTGGAATAGGTTTTAAAAGGAATGAGAGGAAAGGAATTGGAGACAATGAACACTGACAATCCTTTGGAAGAATTTGCTCCAAAAGGAAATAAAGAAATAGGGTCTTCACTTGACAACAGGTTTGGAAGAGCGGGAGGATGTCAGCTTAGCCATTATGTGCATAAGAGGAAATGGGAAGGGAGAGAGGGAAAGCAGCAAGAGTACACAACTCTCGAGGAGCTCACTTCAGGGAAGTGCGATCATGGCTGATGGAGAAAGTGGGTCAAAGAAAATGTTTTTAAAATGAGACAAAAAGAAGTATGTGTACATACTGATGTCAATGATTTAGTAGGGAGCAGAGACTAATGATGTAGGAGAGAGGAAGGAGAACGAATGGATAGAGGTCCTTGAATAGATAAGAGCAGATGGAATCTGCCAAGTGGAGGAGGAGGCGGTCTATGGGTGCATGACGAGTTCACCCATGGGAACCAGCAGGAAGGCAAAGGATGAGGGTGTGTATGTTGGTCAGTGGATAGAAGTGGTGGAATCTATGGAATTCTCTTCTGGTTGTTTCAGTGTTCCCAGTAAATAGAAAGCAAGATTATTAAGTGGGTGAGGATGAAGCAAGAGGCAGTGGACTCTGAGGAAAGAGCATCAAGGTCATAAATTTGAAGTAAGGCCCATCAGCGTGGTTGTGAACTTTCTTCAGCCACATTGAGTGTACAGGCCCAGCATGAGTATGCAGAGTTAGATTTAGAGCTGAAGTAAGACAGGCAAGAGAATAACAATAATCAATCTTAGAATTTAAGCCTGGAGGAGTGGAGGACACACAGGGATGAGGGGCAGTGAAACGGTGTCCTGATCAATACACTGGAAGACCCAGGGAATTGAAGGTCACTGAGGCCGAGTAGCAGAGTGAGCTAGAAGGATGCCGTAGTGGTCTGGGAGTGGACTGCAAGGGATTGGTCAGAATCGTACGCATCCTTCCAAGTGGGGCTTGGATGAAGCAGACTGAGAGTGAGGCCATTCCAGGAAGGTCAATGAACCAGGAGGCTGGGGTGGGATGGATCACTGATGCGTATTTTGAAATCACAGAAAAATAAGACCAGAGAGCAGTGAGAACGAGCCAGGAGCTAAAATCATTAAGAATGAGGGGAATGAAGTGGGAGTGGCATGAATGCACGACATTAGGTGATCTAAACTGATGACAGATTTAAAGCTCGGTCTGTATTCTGGGGCCAAGGTTAATTACATAGCAATGCCACCTTTGGCTGAAATCAGTTAGTGGGAAAGCAGGCACCTTTAGAATTGCATGTTAAAGTCACAGACCCTGTATTTTTCTATTTTTCTTTTTTTCTAAGTGCATAGAGGAAGGTTACACATAGAATAGCTAATCAAAATTAAGGTATGTCTACTTTTTTTTTTAATTGGAAAGTGAGCGGTGATAATACTGTTTAGTGTGAAATGTAATTTTCTCTTGGAGTCTTTTATTCTGCTTGTGTCCTAGAGGATGGACTAGAAACGACTAAAAAGAACAAAATAGGATGTTCTGGCAATACACTCATACATACACACACACACACAAACACACATATATAAATAATCTTTTCTTTAGAAAGGGGGGATAAAGAGAGATAATACAAAATACCTGGTTGACCATCTAGTCAACCAGAGGCAGAGACAGAGATGAGAAAGGAGAGGAAGAGGGAATGGGAAGGGATAGAAAGAGAAAGAAAAAGGGAAGGAAGAAAAGAAGAAAAACAAAGAAGGAAGGATGGCTATTGGGGAGAGGTACAGTGTGACCACTGTTCTGCATAGTGTAGAATTGTGAAGTGTTTGACTTCCCTGGGAAACAGGGAAAGCATGCTCTTTTAATGGATAAACTTAATAGAAGATGAATGAAGAGAGGCTGTGAATTGTATAGTCTTCTTTCCCTTGGACTCTTGCAATTTTGCTGAGCAGTGCTTCCCTGTTTTGAAAGGGATCTCTCACTCTTGCCTTAATTCTTTAAACAAGTGTGTTTGTCTAGTGATTTGGCATGCAGAGCTGTGGTTCCTTGGACTAGCCCACCCAGGGCAGAATGTCGAGGGCCTCAGGACTATATTACTTGCTTAAGACTGGAAAGAACGTGGGTAGAGGAGAGACAGAGATGCACACTTTGTTCGTTTCCTCAGTTTCCCCTAGAAAGCCCATGAAACCGTGTTTGCAGAGGGAATGGTGATAAAGAGACTTTGCGTGATTGACCAAATAGACTTACAGTGGCAGTCATCTATGGCCTCTTAGAAACGTATATAAATAAAGAGAAGTGGAGTGAAAATATTTTAGTTACCAGAGTGTGGATAATGATTTACTCTGGGAAAGTCAATAATTGTGATTTAATCATTTTCTAGTAAGACAGCACTCAGAGAGAGCAAACACTCATGATGGTGCCTGATGGGTCTGTGAGAGGCTGAAGGTCTGTGTTGATGGCTGGACTGGCAGACTGGCCCCAGGGTGGCAGAGCCAGATGGCAGGGGTTGACCAAGGTCAGCCCAGGGGTCTACAGAGCCAGTACAAAAATGGAAAAATACATTATAAAACACAATATGGAAAATGTGTTTGTAATATCTAAATGTTAAACATAATTATTCCAGCCTGTATAAAATGAATGACTAAGAATAATGACTGAGACTATAGCAAGTCAAAATATATTTATGAAAATTGGAAATATTGTGGGATCTTTTAAAAAAAAATAGTGTGACCTTAAAAAACAAATTACATCAATGGTGTTACATTGCAAGAACATACTTTTTGAGCAAATTCTTCCTGCTGCTTTAGACTCCTTTAGACTCTACACTAGTTAAAGAATGGTGAACAGAATGTTCTAATGCCTGGTGCTTTCTTCTCAGCTGTCATTTTTAAATAATCTCTTTCTGATCTTTTTTTTTTTTTTTCTTTAGAGACAACAAAATTTTTGCATTTTGGTGCATTACATCCTCACTGAACCCTCTGAACTAGGTACCGTTATTAGCCCCATTTCACAGATAGAAAAACTGAGGTGCAGAACTAATAAGTAATTTGCTCACAGACACATAGTAAATTGCTAAGGCAAGATAGGAATCCAGGCAATCCGACCCCACAGCTCTTCCTCTGAAACACTGCAGGGTATATTCTGAGCCTTTCTCTGCCTCAGTTTTCTCCCAGTTGCTGTGACGATGAGATAAGATATGGAGCTTAGGCAGGGGAGGCATTGATTCTGTCTTTATCTGTTTCTATGTTGTTTGATTTGTTAATAACAAACATGAATTATTAATACATTTTTGTGATCAAGAAAAAAATACCAGGCCCCTGGGTAGCTCAGTGGGTTGAGCATCTGACTTAATTTTGGCTCAGATCATGATCTCAGGGTTGTGAGATCAAGCTTCCTTTTGGCTCTGTGCTGGGTGTGGAATCTGCTTGTGATTCTCTCTACTTCTCCTCCTGCCCCTCTCCCCACCTCTCTTTCCCTCTCAATTAATTAATTAAAAAATGCTAAGGCCTATAAGACTGTCTGGCATAGAGAGCCACCTAATAAAGTCATTGTTACTATGTCTGAAAGCAAAGTCCTCGAGTTTCCACTTGACCTAGGGGGGATTTATTAGCTCCAGAAGCTTGGTTGTTGAAGGAAGAAATAAGATAGGGCAATAGGCAGAGAAGAATTGGGGTTAGAGGTTTCTAAATTTCTGGTAAGAAGGGCTTGTATATGCTCAAGTGTGGGGTAGAAGGGTGGGAGAAAGAGCACATCAGTTTAGGTGAGTGTGAAAACGAATGGAGTTAAGTCCCAAGGAATGGGGGAGAGGGATAGTCCTAGAACCTTGGCTAAAGGAACTTACCTTGAGAAAGACTAATATGACCTAACCATTAGTAGATGAGTCCCACTTTTTTGAGCTCACTGAGGTAACAAAAATAACAACATAGTTTTGGAAAATGAGAAGGGAATGAAAAGAACTCTATGGTTTTATTTATCTGCCTTGTTCTGGCGATGTGAGAATAGGTTGTCTGAAGAGGAGCCAACATTGTATTTTTCTATTTGTGAGTTATAGTGGTAAATGATTGCTGGCAAAAGAACATCTTTTCAAGTGGCTTCCCTTGGTGTAGGTCCGGGGGCAACAAGAGGAGGTATTTTTATAGCTGGGAGAAGAGTTCAGTACTGTCTTCCTGGGCTCTCATTTCAGAGTCTAAAATAGATTCGAAATACTGTGCTATTTGGGAATTGGGGCCCATTCCTTCTAAGCACATCTGTTGGTAGCTGCTGAAATTCAAATAAATTCAAATGAGGTCCAAGGAATGCTCATATTACATTTACTGATTGCAAGGAGCATTTGAAAAACACATCCAGAAAACCCACACTAGTCACTGACAGTGCCGAAGACACAAAGCCTTGATTTTCTGCCAGCCATAGGTATTCTGAGCCTGAGCCACAACATTTAATTTCTTTAAAATGCCCTTTTCTCCCTATCTGAACTTTTTAACTGAGATTCATTTTTTATTTTCAAAAGTTTAAATATGAACCCCATCACATAGTCGTGTAGTTTGATTTTGATCGTTCTACAGCCTTCACTTGGAGAAATGAGGTTTTTGGACTATTAGAGTCAGAAAGCCAGGATCAAACAGATGCATTTTCTTCTGTCTTTTCTCCACTTTTAGTAAATGAAAATTTTCATTTGGGTGTTGGAATTAAGGGAACTTGGTATATCTATTTATACATGAATCCATTTTAGGAAGAAATCAGAGCATCTTTAAAAATGCAAAGACGGGGGTTACCTGGGTGGCTCGGTGGTTAGGCATCTGACTTTGGCTCAGAACATGATCTCAGGGTGCTGGTATCAGCCCCACATCAGTGGGGATCAGTGGGGACTTGGCTTGTCCCTCACCCTTTCTGCCTCCCACTTACGCTCGTGTGCACACACAAACTGTCTCTCTCAAATAAATTTTGTTTTGTTTTGTTTTGTTTTGTTTTAAAAAAAAAGGCAAAGACAGGACAGAAAATATGGAAAGTTCTCTTTTTCATTAAGCCATGACACTCTGTAAGGAAAATGATCCACTAAACATACTGGAAGAAATAGAAGGACCATTTTAAGGTTGTAAGTTTTCCTTTTTATCTTTGTAGTTGAAATCGTGGTAGTTGAATAGAATTTCAAGTGGCATATTCAAATGTCATTACCTGAAAGTTTAATGTTAGAAGTAGATACCACACCAAATACATTACATGAATTATCTTCTTTAGTTTAAATCTCATAATTACCCATCCTATGGAGTATTATTTCCATCTTACAAATGAAGGTATCCAAAGATTAAAAATAAGCAGTTTGCTCAAAGTCACACAGCTGAGTCAGAATTCAAATCCATGTCTGTTATTTCTAGTTAATAACTCCTGATCTAAATTATGTCTTTTATATGGAATTTGGCAAAGGACCTTAAAAAGAAAGCAAAATGTATTAGGAGTTGTAAGAAATAAATTCACATGTAAAAGATGAAGACATTTGTCTAAATTCGGGCAAACTTTTAAAATAAATATTATGGTAAAAATAAAGCATCATCAGGAAGAGGGAAGACAGGATACCAACAGCTCAGAACAAGGCTCCACAAAGGTGTGGCAAAATCGCAAACCCGTGTTTCTCAAGGTGTGTTCCTTGCATTCTCCTGAGCCTTTTGGAAACAGGAGTGGTCTCTGTAAGGTGCTGGCACAGTGAAAGATCCTTCCTCTAGGAAAGCTAATAACTTGCCACTTGACACTGATATTCCTATTTCCTTCTAACTTTTTACTTTCATCTAAAATACTGTAGGTGTGGGACGCCTGGGTGGCTCAGTTGGTTGGACGACTGCCTTCGGCTCAGGTCATGATCCTAGAGTCCCGAGATCGAGTTCCGCATCGGACTCCCAGCTCCATGGGGAGTCTGCTTCTCCCTCTGACCTTCTCCTCGTTCATGCTCTCTCTCACTGTCTCTCTCAAGTAAATAAATAAAAATCTTTAAAAAAATAAAAAAAATAAAATAAAAAAAATAAAATACTGTAGGTGTTAGGGTATGTCTGGATGGCTCAGTTGGTTAAGCATCTGCCTTCAGCTCGGGTCATCATCCAGGAGCCTGGGATTTAGCCCCAGGTCAGGCTTCTTGCTTAGCTGGAGTCTGCTTCTCCCTCTCCCCTATCCCCTCTCCCATGAGCTCTTTCTCGAATAAAATAAAATCTTAAAAAAATTATAAAATACCATAGGTACTGAAAAATAACCTAGGTGTTAGAGTCAGTAATGTTCAACAACTAGTACTGTCCAACTACTGGTATGGCTGGTTCCTCCTTCTTCCCCAGATTTATATACAGAAAAAAATTCTATCCATGATTGCACTAGTCCATGTCAATAGTGACTTTCAGTTCTGTCTTCTTCAATATGCACAGTAAGTGGAATTACTACTGGGCTCCCCTCCACTATTAAATAAGAACATTTTGTTCTGGTTTTTATAATTCTAATACCTATATATAATAGCCTATTGGGTTGATATAGTATAGTTATATTTTGCTTGTTTCCAGTTTTTGCTGTTGTAAATAGTCTTCTAATATTATATATTATATAATACCTATATTTTTGAGTATATGTTACATATTTTATTATATTTAATATACATATATAATTCACATTTTTTCATAAGAGAATTGTATGTTTATATCCTTTGACCATTTATCTCTTGGGGTTTTAATGTTTTTGAAGGTTTGAATAAATTCTATATTACATATGCCAACTTTTTTTTTTTTTTATCATAATCAATACAAATGTTCTCCTTAATTCTGTTAGTTTTTTATGTTACAGTCATTTTCTTGCTTGGTTTTTTTGAAGCCATTTATTTTTTTTTTCCTTTACGATTTCCATTATTGCTATAAGCTTCTTGGAGATATATCCCTCTAAAGTTTTTATAAATATTTGATTATTTCTCCTTGCTTTGCTAAGAGTTAAAGCAAATATTTAACTCTTTAATCCACTGGGGGCTTAGTCTGGTATGTGGTGTGAAAGCCAATCGAAATCATGTTTTGTTTTGTGTTTGTTAGCTAGTTATCCTCAGAATTATTAAAGTGTAGTTACACAATTATTAAATAATTATTATTTTTCCTAATTTTATGGTACTTGTAAATTAATTTCTCTGTTCCACACTGCCTTATTTATTCATATACTTATTTATTTTTAAAGATTAATTTACTTGTTTTAGAGAGAGAGAGCACAAGGTAGGGAAGGGCAGAGGGAGAGAATCTCAGATTCCCTACTAAGCGTGGAGCCTGATGTAGGGCTCAGTCCCACAATCCTGAGATCATGACTTGTGCTGAAACCAAGAGTCAGATGCTTAACTGACTGAACCACCCAGACACCCCTTATTTTAATAATTAACATGTTCAGTTTTAGGATTTCCTAGGAAGTAGATCAGCATTCTATAAGTTTATCCTCCCTCCTATTTGTGTCACTTTGCTATTGTGAATGGAATTTCTTCCCTTTTTATTACATTATTGAGCTGGTACATACCATCATAAAAAAAGCTCCTAGTTACAGTAACTTCGTTATAAAGTCAGTCTAATTTTATAAACACATATAGGCTAATAAACTTAAACAAATTCTTAAGATTTCTAGACCTACAGTCACCCTTTAAAACATCACATTCCATTGGCACTAAGTGAGTACCCACTAAATGGAGCCGCCATTATTTGCATACTGAAAAGAGCTTCAGGCTGGAGAGTCAGGAAATTTGAATTGTATTTCCATATCCTCAACTGAGAAAGCTGTCTATGAAGCACCTTGTCTGGGCGAGACACCCTGCTAGGCACTTGTCAGAGGCCATCTTGCCTCAGGCTTAGAATAAGCCTACAGAGTATGTTTATCATTAAATACCATAAGCGAGGAAAGTAAAGTTGAGCAGGTAGAGTAGGCCAGGGTTGGCCCACGCTAGGCCCGAAGAAGCAGTAAGAAATGGAACACCCAAGGGCCCATTTGCGGCAGTCTCTGGGCCCGCAGCCTGGTGACCTGACAGGTTTATCACTCCTTGGGGGCTGCAGTGACCAGTGAACTTCAGCCAAGGGTCTGTGAGGAAGGGAGGAGGCATGGAGAAGCTGCATTAGCTCACATTCATCCCTGTCTTGTACATACACTTCATATTTCCTGTCTCTGGGTCATGGTAAGTCTGTGTGAAACTGTCCTGAAGGAAGTCTGTGTTCCGTTTCTCATCAGTCTTCCATTCCTCGTCAGCTCTTTGAGGTCTGGCTTAGCTCAGTGGGTGAAGTATGTGTCCCAAATCATAGAAATGGTGATGGAGTAAATGACTTCCTTGCTAGCCGGTGGTTTCTCCATTCTCCCAGTGATGTCTATACCCGTGATACAATCCAGGCCGTTCATCTCACCTCTCTGTGATTTCCTCATCTGTCCAACAAGAGAATCCGATAAACAGTCCAGTTTTGACAGGCTGGACAACAACTCTGTTACTAAATATACATTACATAGTTCTTTCTTCAAGACCACAAATTTCTTAAAGTCAGAGACTATTCTTGCACAATTTCGAATCACTCCTATTTCTTTGCATATAACAAGCATCCAGTGAATATTGATGCCGGATGAATGAATGATTAATCAGTCAGTCAAAGAAAACAGTCTTACCACGTTTCTCACAAAACATTTGCAATGCTAGGACACAAGGAGCCCCTAAGATATTTCATGTTTCAACTGTGGTGTCTTTTATAAAGACTGCATTGGTCATTGGCCTTGTCACAGGAAGATACTTACTCAGTAAGTGTCAGCTTGTTTTCATCTGAAAAGAACAAAGAATGGAGCTTTGTGATGCTGCAAGGATCAAGGTGGGAGCTGTGGTAGGTAGACTTTTCTCGGATAAAGCTCTTGGGCTCTATCTCTGTGCTGCTGTGACCACGAAAACTAAAGCCTGTCTAAATCCAATCCTGAATAAATGGCAAATTAAGGGGAGCATACCTTAACTTCTCTGTTTGGGTATGGGCTAGGGACTACTATGTCTTAAGTACCCATCTATAATTGAAACATGCAACGTGTTCAGTGCACCCTCAGAAGACAGAACTGAATCACTTCTGCATTACTTAATATTCTCTTTTTATGCCTCCCAAATCCAAAGAAAGATACACAGCCCTCGAGAGGCATAGAACCTATGGATTTTGTAATCACTGTTTTGTTTTTGTTTTTGTTTTTGTTTTTGTTTTAAGATTTACTTATTTATTTATTTGTCAGAGGGAGAGAGCGCACAAGCAGGCAGAGCGGCAGGCAGAGGCTGAGAGAGAAGCAGGCTCCCTACAGAGCAAGGACTCCATCCCAGGACCCTGGAATCATGCCCTGAGCCAAAGGCAGTGGCTTAACCGACTGAGCCACCCAGGCATCCTGTAATCACGGGTTTTAAACTTAAAATCTTACTGAAGTCACTAGTTAATAGTTCTATACCTTCATGTCCGAAACCTTCTAAGCAGATATCCCAGCAACCCTTCTGCTCCTTCCGCTACCCCCAGCCAAGGAGGGTAGGGAGGGAAGATCTGCACAGCCACTACTTAGCAAAGGTTATTTTTTGAATAAAAGCAGGAATTTGCAGTGTGCACAAGTGGCTGGCTTTGTCTCCTGAGCTTCATAATACCCACATCACAGTGAGACAATACAATTATTGTTTCCTGAAACTAAAAGACCTATCTGGGGGAAATTAAACATTTTTTGTTGAAAATTATTTAGCATGTCAAACAATTTTTAACTGAGTTTTTATAAAAAAGGAAACTTAGAGAGGGAAAGCCAAACTGCCTTTGACAAAACAGAGTCAAACTGTTTTTTAATGAGCCACAGTATTTGCAGGGAAAGAAAATATTACATAAAGCAAGAAGAGCTTGCCTAACACGGTTATAAAGGAGAACGATGCAAACCACAACAGCAGGTGAGAGCTGCCCCGGTAAAGACCAACAGTGGTATTTTCCTTATTATTTTTTTACCCTTTATTTATTTATTTTTTAAAGATTTTGTTTATTCATTTGAGGGGGAGAGGCTGAGGGTAAGGGAGAATAGACTCCTTGCTGAGCCGGGAGCCCAGTAGTGGGCTCCACATGGGGCCTGATATGTGGCTCCATCCCAGGATTCTGGGATGTGACCTGAGTGGAAGGCAGCTGTTTAACCATCTGAGCCACCCAGAGACCTTCCTTCCTTATCCTTTATTACCCAAAATATCTGCATTTAGTTGCAAAGTGTTAGCTTTATTGTCCCAGAATCTCTTCTGGGTAAACATCATGTTAATTAAGTTTCGGTAATAACTTATTCATAGTGTAGATGTTTTTTTACATTCTCAGTGTTATTTTAGTTTGAAAGGAAAGGCACAAGGCTGAGCTGTAGAAGATGCTCTGGCAGCCTGAGCAGAGGCGGTCTCGAAGGCTCTAGACTGTGCTCCAGGCTTCCTAGGGGTATTTGACAATTCAGTGCAAGGTGAGGTATGAAAGACAATGACTGACGAGGACCTTCTCACCTCAGTAAACTTGGTCTTAATAAATGCTCCAATAAAGTTTATTTTGACCTCCAGTTAAAATGCCTTAGCTCTCCTGGGTGACTATAATGGGGTTGCTTTTCTGTATTTATTCAAGTTAAATTCCAGGGAAACCCTTACATTGTACGAGTTCAACTACACTCTCCAAAAGAGAGCCTGAACAATGTGAACCTAAATCCCAGTGTACCTTTTCCGGTCACATCTGACTCCTTGGCACCTGCCCCTCTGTCGAGTGCTTCCTTGTGCCACTCTGGTCCACAGGAGTCTGAGCATTAGCTCTGGGGGACTGTTGGTGAGAGGTGAAAGTCTCGGGGTGCCTGGGTGGCTCAGTGGGTTAAGCCTCTGCCTTCGGCTCAGGTCATGATCTCAGAGTCCTGGGATCGAGCCTCGCATTGGGCTCTCTGTTCGGCAGGGAGCCTGCTTCCCCCTCTCTCTGCCTGCCTGCCTCTCTGCCTACTTATGATCTCTCTCTGTCAAATAAATAAATAAAAATTAAAAAAAAAAAAAAGAAAGTCTCAGGTTTTCAGCAGTTTTTAATTTTGAAAGGAAACTAGTACTGCTTGAGTATTTCTAGCTACTGGAATTAGATGAAGAAAGAAAACCCTTTTCAAACATTTTCCACAAAATCATGGAATGAGACGAAATGGGGACATTTTCTAGTACTTTATTGTGGCAACCTCAGGGCTGTGCTTCCTGAGGGTCCCATGGAAGAAATGGATAGCTCTCAGAGTGGGGATCACCTTTGTATTTAACACTTATCTAAGGAATATTAATCTCTGAGAAATGATAAAGTAGATATGTAGAATCTAACATATTATGTGAATTCCACGTAGGTGAACTTGGAATGTCAGCATGCATTGATTTATAATGAACATCTAAGCTGTACTTGATTGACCTAGTGTAGGGTATTTGATAAGGACAAAGTAAGTTCCAATTCAATATAATTTATTTGTTAATATTTAGTCAGATAAAAGGCAACATTAAGCATATTCCCAACTATATATATTTTAATTGTGTACACAACAATTGCTATGGGTTTTGTTGTTTGTTTTTTTAAGATTTTATTTATTTCTTTGACAGAGATCACAAGTAGGTAGAGAGGCAGGCAGAAAGAGAGGAGGAAGCAGGCTCCCCGCTGAGCAGAGAGCTCGATGTGGGGCTCCATCCCAGGACCCTGAGATCATGACCCAAGCCGAAGGCAGAGGCTTAACCCACTCAGCCACCCAGGCACCCCTGCTATGGGTTTTATGTATATATGTATATATTTTTTCTGAATCAAATAGCTTTTAGTGGACCCTTTCCACCCTTGTAGGGGAGTTTAAAGAAAACCTGGGTGGCTCAGTGGTTTAAAGCCTCTGCCTTCGGCTCGGGTCATGATCCCAGAGTCTTGGGATTGAGCCCCACATCCAGCTCTCCGCTCTCTGCTCAGGAGGGAGCCTGCTTCCTCTCTCTCTCCCTACTTGTGATCTCTATCTATCAAATCAAAAAAAAAAAAAAATGCCCCATTTGCACTACTGTTTTTAATTTTTACTCTCTCTGTGGACACCTTGAGTTTTCATTCTGAAATAAGCCCGGTCCGTTTCTTTATAGAAAAAGTCCAAATCCCTTGGACACCGTACAAGACCCTTCACCATCAAGCCCATGGCCGCAATAGCCTATTTAATTCATATGAGTCTCCCACTCAGAATACCTGGTATTTCAGCCAACATTCTCATTTATTAATTATAGATTCTATATATGTCTGTTTTTAGTATTACAAAACCTATTTTTCATATGGAGAAAATCATTCCTGACATCACCATGTTGGAGTTACTAAATTTGAAAAAACTTGATATCATTGGTAGAAGATTAGTAGTATCCATCTCTGGATGTCACTATGCCCCTGCAAGAGACATTGTCAATAAAATTTCAGCAATTTTTGTAATGACTTTGATCACAAAAGCCAAATTTTTTATTTCTGTGTTCAGATTGCTCTTTCACATAGGAAGAAAAGAGAAAAATTATCTTTATTCCCTTGGGCATTTTCCCAGTAATCTTTTGTTAATTTAAAATGATTAGTATTTATTTGGAGAAATTCGAAAATAAACAAAGGAAGGAAGGAAGAAAAGAAGGAAACTACCCAGACTTCAGGAGATGATTACTATTATCAGGTGATATATAGCTTTCAAATATTTTTCTGTCCGTGTGTATTTTCTTATAAAGCTAAAGTCATACTATACATCTTATTGTGAATCTTGCTTTTAAAAAACTTAACATGATATTACAAACATCGTTATAAGTAAACTTATCTCCTATATTCCTTTATATATAGTAATTTATATATATACAGTAATTTATCTCCTATACTCCTTTATATATAGTAATTTATTTAACCAATTCCTAATTTAAATTGCTTGAAGTAATTTCTTGTATATAGTGAATATCTTTGAGGTATGATCTTTAGCTACTCCTCACTTGTTACCTTAGGATAAATTTTTAGGAGCGGAATCATGGAGTCACATTTTATTTATTTAATTAGGCAATGTGTGCAAGATGTACAAAAATTCAAAAAGAACAATAGGATATTCCGTGAAAAGTAAGGCTCCGTTCTTCCTCCTGGGAAGTAGCTACTTATGGTGGTTTCCATGTATTTTTCCAGAAATATCTCATGCATTTATAAACTTGTGTAAATCCTTCAGTATGCCTGTTAAGAGACTAGTAAAATGGTTTCAGTAGTAGAATTTGTTTTGTAATTTCATATGCTTAAAAAAATCACAGGCACAAAAGCTTTCTACAATAAGGCAACATGAAATTATCTCAGTTCTGTACTACTACTTTAGATTTTACTTTTATGTAATATGTCACTTACTACCATGATATTTTTATCTTCATTAAACACTAACATTTTTTTATATAGATAAATTTGAACACATTCAGAAGCAGAAAGGACAATATAATGAAGCCCCAAGTACACGACTCGTATGCACATTTTAAGGCTTTTAATAAACCATGCTGAGTTTTTCTCCATAAAATGTTTTTACTGATTTAGACTCTTATCTGCTCTATGAGATTTACACTAGCTTCAGTTTTGTTTTGCTGAATTTTAGAGCTGCTGTATTCAAGGTTGTATGCCTATCTTTTTTAGTTTTACGTAGTTTTTTTTTTTTTTTTTTTAAGATTTTTTATTTATTTATTTGACAGAGAAATCACAAGTAGGCAGAGAGGCAGGCAGAGAGAGAGAGAGGAGGAAGCAGGCTCCCTGCTGAGCAGAGAGCCCGATGCGGGACTCGATCCCAGGACCCCGAGATCATGACCTGAGCCGAAGGCAGCGGCTTAACCACTGAGCCACCCAGGCGCCCCTTACGTAGTCTTTTTTAACAAGACGAACTTGGTGGTAGGAAGGGAAGATGACAGGAAAAGTAAGGCCTGTTGGTTGTAATGGAACAATAGATGTCGGTTGTAATGGAACAATAGATGTAATCTAGCACAGTGATGCCATTCACCTTGCTGTAGCTTCCTGGTTCCATGTGTTTGGAAGAATTACGGGAACACTTCCAGCTCTGTGGGGAAAAGTGCTAGAACTAATTAGTAATGTCTACCAAAGGAAAGGGAGGAGGCGGGGAGGACTGTTGGTATCAATGCCCTGTAGTTTGCTGATTCTGCTCTAGCTAAAGCCCATAACAGCGTGCTTTTGTACCATTCCTTTGTTTAGCCGCCATAAAAACCAATTTGGTTTAATGAAAAGGTTATGAGATGTTTCTATTGACCTACAGATGCCCAAAGCCTTTTACATTGACAACCTTTCTCGAAAATAAGTTGCTCTTTTGAAATGGACTCAATGGTGCTGGTACACGTGTAAAGAGGGGGACTGCTGCCCCATCATTAAGGGAGCACTGGTGGGGGGCAAGGGGCTTGTTTGTGGAAGCAGGAAAGTCTGGGGTTTGCCTGGTCACAAGGCTCTACCTGACTCCAGGCAGAATCATGAATCTGTTCAAGTTCCCAGTGTGGTTTGTGGTTTGTGGTCTTGGAGCAGAAAAGCTAAGTGACCCACAGGAAATCAAACCCCAAATCTTATTTTTAATCTTACTTTAACTTGATTTAAACTTACCGAGCTTGCTAGCCACAACAAAAGTATATTTAAAAAATATCAAGTATATCAATTTTTTGAGAACTACTGTTTCATGAACCAATAGAATGGTATATTTAGAAGGCATCTTCAAGATCATTAAGATAAAGCCTAGGCAAAAGACATCCCATAGGCCAAATCCAGGCCACTGCCTGTTTTTGTAAATCAAGTTGTATTGGAATGCAGCCAGGTCCATCTGTTTATGCCTTGTCTGAGGCTGCTTTTGCATTACAAGAGCAGAGTTGAGTAGTTGTGACAGACTATATGGACCACAAAGACTGAAACATTTACTATCTGGCCCTTTATAGAACATGTTTGCCAACCTCTGATTCAAACCAGCCTTTTCATTTTAGAGATGGAGAGATTGGGAATTGCCTCGGTTATGTAACTTGAGAAAACAGCTGGCTGAATTCCCCAGGTCGCCTGTGTCAGGATGTGGAGGTACAGTCCCTTAAGGTTTCTGTGAGAGAGTGAGTTTTCACATCTTCTGGAAGCCCTACTCTTCCTCGTCAGGCCAGTGTCACTCCCTCCTCCATCACCTTATGTACTTACTGCTATAAGGGCAGAATGAAAACTGTCCTGTGCTCCTACAACGCTTCAGATAGTCCTTGGTTATCCCATTCATCATGCTGAATTCTAATCATTTGGCTTTCCCACTAGATCTTGAATTTGTTGGGTATAGAAACCATGCCACATTTGTCATCATAACCCAGATACCCAACACACGTGACAGAATAAATCTCTAACTATTTGTTCATTGGTTTGCATTTGACACCTCATCTTTTGTGGCTATTTTTGGATAAACTTCAACTGTTGTAAAGCCGAAACACGAACATTGTGGTTTATAATTTTCCATTCCTGAGCAAGCGCCTCCCCGTCCCTAATCTCCCAGCAACAGGAGATGTTCAGAGTCAGAAAACTGTATTAGGAAGGTAACACATCTCCAGTCTTTTCAGTGCACCTGGTAAGTAATGGCCCCAAGCCTCAGAGCCAGTTTTGACTTGTATTCCTGGCAAGTAGAGAAGAGCCTGTTGTTGTAAGTCAAGGGCAATAAAAATGGACAGGAAAGATGAAAGACTGCTAGAATCAACAGGAGATGGCTGGTCGCTTATGCAGGGGTGTTGAGAGTCCATGACTCCCCAGGTTCTTTCACGTTTCAGAATGTGGGAGGCAGAGCACTTTGGATAAGGGAAGTGTGGGTGGAGGTAGATATGGTACAATCAAGTGGAGACCCTCAGTAGGCAGAGGAGTATATGAATCTGGAGCTTTTGTATTAAATCTAAGTTTAGATGAAATGATTCAGGAGGTGCCTCGGGGCTCAGTCGTAAAGCGTCTGCCTTTGGCTCAGGTCATGATCCCAGGCAGGGTCCTGGGATCGAGCCCGGCATCGGGCTCCCTGCTCAGCGGGAAGCCTGCTTCTCCCTCTCCTATTCTCCTTGCTTGTGTGCCTCTCTCGCTGTAGCTCTGTCAAATAAATAAAATGTAAAAAAAAAAAAAAATCATTTAGAGAAGATAGAGATTGAGAAAGCAGAGGATTAGGAGCAGAAGCTTAGAGACCAGAAGGAAGTAAGTCAGGATTTAACAAAGTAAGAGGAACTCTCCCTGAGAAGGATCACCTGGAGATGTGGGAGGAAGACAAAATGGGATGTCCCAGAAGCCGAGGGCTGTGAGGAGGAGAAATGTCAAGTAAGAAAACAGCAAAAACGTATGACGCTTTGGATTGAGTGATAGATAAGGAGGTCTCTGCTAACTTGGCTGAGAGCAGCTTTAGTGGAGGAGTAGACTTACAAGCCAATTTCTATGAGTTGAAGAGTTAATGCGGGGTAGGGAAGAGGCATTGAACACATTTTACTCTGAAGACACAAAAGAAAAAAAATTAGAGAAAAACAGAGAAATGAGATGGTAACTGGAAAGTGGGTATATGTTCCATCAAATGGTTAGCGTTATTGATTTATTGTTGGAAGGGAATTGACCAGGTGTCAGGATCATAGTGGGGAGGTATTTAAAAGTCAAGTGGAAAAGGAGACTTCACGAAGAGGGAAAGGAATTTATCTCTGTGAGCCTAGGTCTCTCTGTATGTAAATGGAAATACTGTCTTCCTGAGAGAGATGTTAGAGGTTTAAATGAAATAACATAATCAAAAACATTTTGAAATAGCAGAGCGCTATTCTAAAGTTCATTACACTCTGTGTTATCAACTCCCATTTATTTGACTCAACGCTTGATTAGTCTCTGTCATGGTGACTTAGTATTAGGATCTATTTCTGATTAACCTTGTCACTGCAGCTCAGGAATCAGGGCACGAGTCCCTTCATCTGACAACTGGATATGTTCTGATGCTTTGGAGGCCAGATAACTTTTGTGTCTGTATAAGAACACTTAACACGAGAGCTACGCTCTTAAATTTTTAGGTGTATGAAACAGGTATGTTCATATTGAATCATTCACTCGTCCGTTCACTACTGATGATGATAGGTACAGTGTTGGACAGCAGATCTCAAGAATGCATTCATCTTGCTTAACTGAAATTTTATGGCAGCTGTTTCGCAATTCCTCATTTCCTCCTCCCATCAGATCCTGACAATTACCGTTCTACTTTGTGATTCTATGAATTTAGCTATATTTTAGATACTTAATTTAAGTGGAATGGTGCAGTATTAGTCTGTGACTGGTGTATTTCACTTAGTATAATGTACTCAAGGTTTAGCCTTCTTTTTAAGGCTGAGTCATATTCCCTTGTATATATACACCACATTTTCTTGACCCATTCATCCATCTTTCTTCATCAGTTTATCTGTCAACAAGCCATGTAGGTTGTTCCCATATGTTGACTACAGTGATTAGTGCTGCAGTGAAGGTGGGAGTGCTAATATCTATCTGAGGTCTCTATTTCAGTTCTTGAGGAGAAATACCCAGAAATGGGATTGCTAAATCATATCCAGGTAGCTGATTAATTCAGATCATCAAAGTAAGCACCATGTACAAAGTAAATCAGGGCTGCTGCTGTAGCGCAGCCTGTACAGGGCTCTGTCCATGGACGCTCTATGGATACCAGCGCCTCATTCAATAAGCTGAGAGGTACTTGTGATTAGCCTAATAATGCCCAGGAAAGGTACGGATGGGCTGGGTTTGGGAACAGAGTAAACTTCAGTTATTTAAGATAACCCATCTTCTTGGAACTAGACAGTGAACACATCATATGACAGAAGTCACCCGAGCTATGTTTGGTGAAACCTGAGTGCTCAGTTTTTTGCGATGTACAAGTTGGTTCTAGGCTCTGGTATCCTGAAGTAAAATGAAAAAGACAAAATTGGAACCATATTCTTTAAAATGACAGTGGCTTATCTCTTGGTGAAAACACCAGGAAGGAGACCTTAATCGTGTCCTAAGGAGTTAAATACAGATCCAAGTGACAGAGAACCTAGAGGATTATAGAAAATTCTTTACGGAGTCCCACTTTTTTCCCATTACACAAATTCAGTTAAATATGTCTGAACAAGAAAGTTATAAAAATAGTAATTGTGCCCTACCCACTAATTATTTCCTTCTTTAGAATGGAGTTATAACAGAAGCAAGCAACATAATTAGCAAACTTCGTTACTGTTTATTTTCATTTATACGTTTACTTATTTATATCTTATCTAATTCCACAAAGGAGCTGAAGTGACTGTTGCTATTCACTTTAGGTAGCTTTATTAATAATTCATTACACAGGAGACCCCAGTTCCCTTGGAAATGAAATTTATGTTAATTTGAGTATTTTTGCCTCCAACATTTGACTTATATAGTAAATCCAAATCTCTTAGGAAAGAACAATTCAGAAGAGTATCCAGGTTTTCCAAATCCCTCGCAAATTCCTCTGGAATACAACTGTATCCCAAGATGAGTTACACTCCCATGTCTGTTTGGGGTAGAGATGGGGCTTTAAATAAAAGAACCCTAATAGGGCCGTCTGAGTGGCTTAGTGGGTTAAGCCTCTGCCTTCAGCTCAGGTCATGATCCCGGGGTCCTGGGATTGGACCTCATCGGGCTCTCTGCTCAGCGGGGAGCCTGCTTCCCCGTCTCTCTGCCTGCTGCTCTGCCTACTTGTGATCTCTCTCTGTCAAATAAATAAATAAAATCTTAAAAAAAAAAAAACAATAAATGACTAACAAATCCTACTATCAGGAATGATGGGAAACTAAAATCAGTGTTCATGCTGGGAATTTCAGTGTTGGGAATTTAACAGTTCCCACACTGGTTTGTAATCCTCCTTTGTGTCCTCTGCCCGTTCCAGTCTTGACTTTGCTTCTAGGTTGGCAGATCACCCTGTTTGGGGTTCATTTTCAAGATCCTGGAAATTAGTTCTGAACGAGAGCATGATTCTCCCTAATTTGGTCTTAGTTCTGGTCTTATGTGTTCATCCCCCCACCTCCGCCCCATGTACTCGTATGAATGTTTAAGAAAAAGCACTTCCTTATGAACAGAACAAAAATATCTGACCTGTTTTGCTGTGATTAACCAACAGTACTAAGTTGGTCACTCGCAGGCATAACATGCCACTGGAAACAAACTTCAGCAGGTAAAAACAACAGATTGGTGACAATCTTTTCTCGGGGCAATCGCTTAGAGGCTGGTTTGGTTTTGTTTTTAGTATGAAGGTACAGCATCATTTTGAGACTTAAGATCCAATGATGATGATTCTCTGTGCGGGTGTACGCACATTGAGTTTTATGTATACTTGTATTTGTATATGCAGAGGAACAGGGTCAGAGACTATACCTCAGGGGTGGCAACATCTAAGAGTGGGGTGGGAGGTACGAAGGGGAGCTGTCACTTTCTGCTTCCTATACTTGTATCCTTTAAGACTGAGATTGTTTTGATGAGCAGGTATTACTGGGTTTTGTTTTGTTTTGTTTGTTTTGCTTTTTTAAAATTTAAATTCAGTTAATGAACATATAATGTCTTATTTATTTCAGGGGTATACAGGTATGTGATTCATAGGTCTTGCACAACACCCAGCACTCACCACAACACGTTACCTCCCAGTGTCCATCACCAGCCATCCCATCCCCCCTCCCTTCCCTCCAGCAACCCTCAGTTTGTTTCCTAAGAGTAAGTCTCTTATGGTTTTTCACCCTTTCTGATTTTGTCTTGTTTCATTTTTCCTTCTCTTCCCCTATGCTCCTCTGCCTTGTTTCTTAAATTTCATATATCAGTGAGAGCATATGATATTTTTTTCTCTGATTGCTTTATTTCAATTAGCATAATACCCTCTAGTGCCATCCATGTCGCTGCAAATGGCAAGATTTCATTTTTTTGATGGTGCATCATATTCCACTGTGTATAGATATACCACATCTTCTTTATCCATTCATCTGTCAATGGACATCTGGGCTCTCTCCGTCATTTGACTATTGTGGACATTGCTGCTATAAACATTGGGGAGCAGGTACCTTTTCAGATAAGTACATTTGTATCTTTGGGGTAAATACCAAGTAGTGCAATTGCTGGATTATAGGGTAGCTTTGTTTTCAACTTTCTGAGGAACCTCCAGACTGTTTTCCAGAGTGGCTGCACCGGCTCGCATTCCCACCAACAATGTAGGGGGTTTCCCCTTTCTCCACATCCTCGCCAACACCTGTCATTTCCTGACTTGTTAATGTTTGTCATTGGTGTGCAGTGGTATTTCATTGTGGTTTTGATTTGTGTTTCCCTGATGCCAAGTGATGTGGAACATTTTATTCCATGCATCATTTGTATCTCATCTTTGAAGAAATGTCTATTCATATTTTCTGCCCATTTCTTGACTGAGTTTTTTGTTCTTTGGCTGTGGAGTTTGATACATTCTTTATAGATTTTGGATACTAGCCCTTTATCTGATATGTCACTTGCAAATATCTTCTCCCATTCTGTCAGTTGTCTTTTGGTTTTGTCAACTGTTTCTTTTGCTGTGCAGAAGCTTTTTATCTTGATGAATTCCCAATAGTTAATTTTTGCCTTTGTTTCCCTTGCCTTTGGAGATGAGATGTATCTAGCAGGAAGTTGCTGTGGCCAAGTCGAATAGGTTGCTGCCTCTATTCTCCTGTAGGATTTTGATGGATTCCTGTCTCACATTTAGGTCTTGCATCCATTTTGAGTCTATTTTCCTATATGGTGTAAGGAAATGGCCCACTTTCTTTCTTCTGCATGTTATGGCTGTCCAGTTTTCCCAACAACATTTGTTGAAGAGACTGTCTTTTTTCCATTAGATACTCTTTCCGCCTTGGTCAAAGATTAGTTGACCATAGAGTCGAGAGTCCACTTCTGGGTTCTCTGTTGTGTTCCATTGATCTAGGTGTCTGTGTTTGTGCCAGTACCATGCTGTCTTAATGATTACAGCTTTGTAATAGAGTTTGAAATCCAGAATTGCAATGCTACCTGTTTTGGTTTTCTTTTTCAACATTCCTTTGGCTAATTGGGGTCTTTTCTGGCTCCATACAAATTTTAGGATTACTTGTTCCAGTTCTGTGAAAAAAGTTGATGGTATTTTGATAGGGATTGCATTGAATATGTAGATTGCTCTAAGTAGCATAGATGTTTTAAGAATATTTGTTTTTCAAAAAAAAAAAAAAAAAGAGTACTTGTTTTTCCAATCTTGGGACGCCTGGGTGGCTCAGTCATTTAAGCTGCTGCCTTCGGCTCAAGGCATGATCCCAGGGTCCTGGGATCGAATCCTGCATCAGGCTCCTTGCTCGGCAGGGAGACTGCTTCTCTCTCCGCCTCTGCCTGCCACTCTGCCTGCTTGTGCACTCTCTTTCTTTCTCTCTCTCTCTGACAAATAAATAAATAAAATCTTAATAAATAAATAAATCTTAAAAAAAAATATTTGTTCTTCCAATCCATGAGCATGAAACCTTTTCCCATTTCTTTGTGTCTTCCTCAATTTCCTCAATTTCTTTCATGAGTGTTCTATAGTTTTCTGAATATGATCTTTTGCCTCTGGTTCGGTTTATTCCTAGGTATCCTATGGTTTTTGATGCCACTGTAAATGGGCAGCTCCTTAATTTCTCTTTATTCTGTCTCGTTGTTGGTGTACAGAGATGACACTGATTTCTGTGCATTGATTTTATATCCTGCCACTTCGGTGAATTCCTGTATCAGTTATAGCAATTTTGGTGTGGAGTCTTTTGGGTTTTCCACATAGAGTATCATGTCATCTGCAAAGAGTGAGAGTTTGACTTCTTCTTTGCCAATTCAGATGCCTTTTATTTCTTTTTGTTGTCTGATTGCTAAGGCAAGGACTTCTAGTCCTATGTTGAAAACAGCAGTGGTAAGAGTGAACATCCCTGCCATGTTCCTGACCTTAGGGGGAAAGGTTTCAGTTTTTCCTTATTGAATTTTATTTGCTGTGGGTTTTTCATAGATGGCATTTATAGTATTGAGGTATGTACCCTCTAGACCTACACTGTCAGAGTTTTAAGAACATGGAATACTTCATGAATTTACGTGTCGTCCTTGCTCAGGTGCCATGCTAATCTTCTCTGTACCATTCCAGTTTTAGTATATGTGCTGCCAAAACAAACACATATTGTTGTTTTAATCAATAGATTAGGAATAAAAATATGATTATTTCTAACAAGCATTCACATACTTAAGACAACAGGACTGTGAAACAATAGCACCACCACGGATTTGAAATCTTTACATTTTTCACAGTGGTGTTTTTAAATTAATGATGTGTATTTTAGGTTTTGTCCTAATAGATGAATGAAAATAAATAAAAAGAAAAAAAATTATCCAAGTAATTCTTATACATAAACCCTCTGTTAACTTTGTATATCTTGGCTCAGGATTCTACAATTTAGTCCTGTCTCTGCTACTAGGAATGTAATCTTTTAATATTGTTACTTAAGATCCTGTGTACAAATTACTCATTCAGTAGGCTTATTGAATGTCTCCTTGTCAGCCCCTGGGCTGGATGCTGAGGATAGAGGTGGATAGACATGAATGTCCTTCAATTACACAAGCTAGCCTTTATTGCATGCTTTCCATGCTGTAAGCATGGTGCTTAGTGCTTTGTAAATATTACATCCTTTCGTCTTTATGTCACTTTTATACAATAGAAATATCATTAACCCCATTCTACAGATGAAAACACTTAGGCACAGATAGGTGACTTCAAGACTGCACAGCTAGGAACTAAGGTAGTAGTTATTTGAATCCCAGAGGACTAAATCAGGCTCTGGCTCAACAGTCCATCCTTTTAAACCACCACTTCACAGTGTCTTCCAGATCACAAGGTCTGTGTAATCTAGTAGAAGGAGTTTGACGAGTAAATATTTATTTTTGAAACTGAAACAACTTGGGATTTTCAACAATAGGATGTATGTACAAAGGGGTCCATCCATAAAATGCAAGATTTGAGGGATGTTTAAAAAGATGATGTAGAGATTAGATTGATTTATTGACATAAAAGCAAATTGTCTTCATATTATTAAGTGGGAAAGATTACAACAGTACGTAGGCTACTAGTGGGTACCTGGTTGGCTCAGTTGGTGGAGTATGTTGCTCTTGATCTTGGGGTCATAAGTTTGAGCCTCATGTAGGGAGTCATGATTATTTAACAAAATAAAAGAAACAGACTTTCAAAAGTAGGCTCCTCAGCATTTTAGGTCAGAACATTGGGGAGCACATCACCGATCACTGCAGTGTCCCCTGCTGAGGTGGATAAGGCTTCTCCTAGTCTGCTCACCACAGAACCCAGGCAGCCACCACCAGTGAATCCCAGGTGGCCGTGGAGGTGACTCGTCTTTGTCTTTTGAGTATTTGCTCTTTGATTCCACTGCCAGAATCTACTCACCATGTATTTTCCCTTGATTTCTCTCAGTAACTCTTACATTCTTCTCTTGTCTAAGCTCTTTGTCTATCCTTTTACACTCTTCTCATCTCTGCACTTATATACTGGACCCTGGTTTTCTACTGCAATTTTCTTCCACATCATCACTTTTTGCTTTTCTGTTAGTTCACTTCCATAAGCAAATATGTTCTGTTATATATAGTCATGTTTTTAAAGGTTTTCTCTAGATCCCATATTCCTCTCCAGCTACTGTCCTTTACAGCACATCTCCTGGAGAAAGCTGTAGATAGTGTTGGTTTGTACTTCCTCCCTCTCCTAACTCCCCTACAGCTCCTTCCAGCATGCCTTGCAATCCACCTCTACGCTGTAACTGGGCACATCTGGTCTCCTTGATCTCCTTGTTGAAGTCAGTCATCGTTCTTAGGCCTTGTGTTACTTAAACTCCCCGAAGCCACAGTGAGACTGTGGAGACTCTGGTCTTCCTTAGCTCCTTTCTTCCCCTGGCTTCTAGGATACCAGAGTCTCCTGGTTTTCCTCTCCTCTCTCTCACCACATCCTCTTAGCCTCTTCTGGGGGTGGCCATTCTGGCTCACCACTTCTCTTCCCTGTCTCCATTCATTCCTCATGTGTTGCCATCCATCCCCTTCCCAACGGGGAACTTGTTGGCCTACATATGATGTTAATGATATTAATTAATATCATTAACATCATATGTAGGCCAACAAGTTCCCAGTTGTTAACCCTGGGTTCAGTCTTTCCCCTAAATTCCAGACTCGTATATACTATTGTTTACTTGAGTGTCTAAGAGGCATCTCACGCTTCACATGTGCAACACAGAGCACTTGATTTCCATGCTGTGGCTGAGACTGCTTGCTGCCCTCCAGGAACCTTCTTCCTCTTCTTTTGCTGTAATGCTAGTAACTTCTACTGGGCCTATGGCCACTCAGGATAAAGTCAACGTGGCTTACATTTCTCAGTCTCTTGTATAATGTGTTCTAGCCAATAAAACGTAATTGGAAGTACTTTGTAGCCACCTCTGGGAAATACTCACTTATTGTACCATATTTAAAAACTACACTTTAAGGCAGTTTTCCGTAAGACACACATTCCTGGCCCCTTTGTTTACCTTTCCTTCATTCTGCGGCCTAGAAGACAAACACAATGGTTGGAGCTCTAGTGTCTGTCTTGGGTAAGGAAGATGAGGACAACATTCCAGTGCTAGCTGAGTGGTAAGTTGAAAATGTGTCTGAGGGTCCCTGAGCTGTCACATCAGACCTAGACTACCTGCGTCCAGGCTTCCTGCCATGATGGAGAAGTGAAGACCTCCCTTGTTCAAGCCAGTGTCACTGTGCCCCACAGCTGAATCTGTTCCTACCCAATACCTTCGCCTGTATATTCCATATTTTATCTTTGGTCTATCAGAGAACAGCCCTCCTTTCACATACTAAGCAATTTGGAATATTTGGGAAGTCAAGGAAAACTTTCTTATATATTCATCACTAAACGTGTAAAGTTAGTAGAAAAGATTTGCTTTTACACAAATTTGTTCACCAAATACATTTTCTAGAATATATTTGTATCTAATGAAGATTTATACTGCCTTTTTCTCAGGTTATTTTGAATGAGTTCTAATAAAAATGCATTTATGCGCTGAGATTATATTCCCCTCCCAATGGATGATTGTCATCATCTGATATTTTGTGCTGGTGTGTGTGCTTTCATATGACAGGCCTGAAATAAAGTACATTCTTCCTGATGCATGTCATGTCCAAATAGGAATTGTTTCAGGCTAGGGTATCTTGAACCCTTTAAGAAGGCTAGGTTAAGTTAGTTTATGGTAAAAGCTCAACACGTATTTATTGAATGAATGAGTAAATAAATAAAGGGTATGTTTGCCTATAATTCTTCAGCTTTAAAAGGTATGTTTGCCTATAATTCTTCAGCTTTATAAGGGTAATTTTAAACAAGCTCACAAATTCTTTGCCACTCCTCTGCCCCTGAATCCATATGGGTGAGCCTTGGTGACTGGCTTCTGTCAGACAGAATGCGGTGGAGAGGACAATGAGTGTCTACCAAGACTAAGTTTCAGTGTAATCCAGGTGACCAGAGAATGTGCTCAGGACAGGAACAAAGCAAGCGTAAAGAAAACGATAGCCTCATTAACCTGTCTGAGGCAATGCTGTGCTGACTGAAAAGCATTAGGTGATGAAGTTTGTAAAAAGGGGATCTATATCATCACTTCTTCAATGTTTTCTTGGGAAGGACTGCCCATAGATTCTCTAAACCAAAATATGCCTAGACTGGAGAAAGCAATCTAATGTAATTCCATTTCGGCACACTTCCTCAGGTGGGAAATTCTTGCACAAACGGATGATATATTTGACAAATACAGCACCTGGTATAAATCAATACAGGGTCTTCTGTCTTATAAGTCGATCTGTGAATTTGGTTAGCATTTATTTGTGCATCTAAACCGGATCATTTCAGAGAAAGCTTTTAGGATCAATTTCCTAGACCACTGAAGACTGTGGGCGTCTCCACCAAGGTAATGATACCTAATAGGATTCTAGAGGAAGCTGCTAGCTAATTTCGTTCTTTCTTTGATCCAAGTTTCACTGTAGCAAGAAAGAGTGTCTAATTAGAAGAGGCTCCAAACATTAGTCCTCATCTGGATGATTGCCAGACCCAGTGTCGGGGAGGCCATTTCCTTCCACAGTAGGACGAATCTACTGACTTCAGCTTTGTGCTTGTAACTTTGGAAACCTCATACTTTCAATTCTCCTTAAATGCAAGCGTATCACGCTGGTGAGTTTGGGGTTATATGCCCAGTTTGAGCAGCTTCATCTAAAAGTCATCTGGAAAACGAAATATGACAGCCATCTACTCTCTAAGAAGCTTTCGATTCAGAAGAGGGAGATATAATTAATTAAATGGCATTTTTATCCTAGTGACTAGACATTCTTTGATCATTTTATTAATGGTGTCAGAGAAATAGAGCACATCTTAGAATGCAATAGTAAAATGAGGAAGCATTTTACTACAGGGAGGGATCATTACCTGTCACTCAGGATCTTCCATTACATCTTCTCCCTTCCCCCCACAGCCTGTAGTCTGTTCTTCTTTGCCCTTTTCAGCTCACTCGATAGACCAATAAAAGGACATCATCACTATATTCAAGTTGCCTAAGAATCATCAGATTCCTTTATGAAAAATGTAACTGTTTAAAGTCATTTAGCAAGCACACACTATATAAGTTTTTTGTTATTAAGGTGACAACAATATATGCAATTTTAGGTTTTAAATTTTAGGCCAAAGGGTTCATTGGGATTTAGCAATGAGTGTTTTTGACTATCTGCAAAAAAAAAATCATTAATGTTAAGAGGATACGTATTTTTCTCCTTCACCTTCTGTTTTGCTCTTTATTTTTGTAAAAGGAGGAAATGAACTGGCATATATTTTTTATGAATACAAAAAGGAAAACCTTTTGAGGGGAAACGGCTGCTTTCTGAATCTCTTATAACAGATTGAAATTTATGAGCATTGAATACATTAGTGCTGAAAAATACTCAGAATGTCATACCCAAGTACCACTCGTGGGTGGCCGCTTATGAACTGAGGCACTTCAGTGATGTTCTTATATCCTGTCATGAGCTATATGAGCGGAGTCACACAGATTTAAAGAATAAATACTCTTCTAGGGGAAAATGAGAATCTGAAAAGTTTTTTTTTTTTAACCCTCGTAGGTTCAGAAGATAAGCCTTTTCCCTAATTATAAAACATCCCAATAAAGAAAAGTTTCGCTATTTTGACTCCTTGGTGAATATTTAAAGGCATTTCGGAGGTCCCCATCTTTAGGATTAACAACATGTAGTGCGATAAGCTCTGTCACAGGGGATGCTCTTAAAAGAAACCCTGGCAGTCTTCTTTCCATGAACATGTTTGTTTCACATTTTCCACCTGTCAAATTTCTTGTTTTTCCGGTGGCTCCTGTGTTATTGCCTGCCTCTCCTTTCTCCTTCGAACTATTCATGAGATTGAATTCTGCACAAATTGTTTTCAGTGACTGTCAGGGAGATGCTTCATAAATTGTCTTTCAAGCCTGCACACACACCTCCTCCACTCCACAGGTGCTGGCCTGGACGGGGAGAGCCTATACTCCTCCACAGCGACTCTGGGAGAGCACTGTGTGGGAGCTCTCACCCAGCACCACACTCAAGGTCTCTGCCCTGGCCAGCCCCACTCTGTTAATGGGAGCCCCCCAGCTCCAAGCTGCCCTTGCCCCAGGGCCAGGGATGAGAGCTCTTAATCCCCAAGTTCAGGGCCATCAGCAGACTGGCAGCCAGCAACAGAGACCACTGCCCTAAAGATTCGTGTCTTTAGGACCTCAGAATGTTACCTGCCTTGCTTTAATGGAAAAGTATCTAATAAAGTCGATGGTAAAGAAAAACTTCATAAATAAATCTCTACCCTCCTTTCCAATAATTTCCTTTAAAAAAAATCAAAGAAACAGTATCAGCAAGGGAAAAAGAAAAACCTCTCCGTTTTGTTTTTATACCTCACTTTGTTCCCACATGATTTAAAGTGATTTGCCAGAAAATATAAAACTATAATGAGAGTGCATACATTTTTTTTTTTAAAGATTTTATTTATTTGACAGATAGAGATCACAAGTAGGCAAAGAGGCAGGCAGAGAGAGAGGGGAAGCAGTCTCCCTGCTGAGCAGAGAGCCTGATGCAGGGACTGGATCCCAGGACCCTGAGATCATGACCTGAGCCGAAGGCAAAGGCTTAACTCACTGAGCGACCCAGTGGGTTTAAATGTACGCACCCTGAGAGTGCGTACATTTAGAAGTAAAAGAGGACGGCGCGCCTGGATGGCTCAGTGGGATAAAACCGCTGCCTTCGGCTCAGATCATGATCCTAGGGTCCTAGGGTCCTAGGATCAGGCCCTGCATCCGGCTCTCTGCTCAGCAGGAACCCTGCTTCCGCATCTCTCTCTCTCTCTTCCTGCCTCTCTGCCTACTTGGGATCTGTCAAATTAAAAAAAAATAAAAATAAAAGTGAAAGAGGACAAAAAACAAGGGTGGGAACATAAACTAGGGCCAGGAACAAGGCTTAAAAAAAAGGATGAAATAATGACCTCTGCTCTGGGTGGGTCACAGTTTGTCTAAACTGTCTTGTAGCCCTCTATCAGCTAATGGCATCACCCCACTCAGCATTTTGGGGGGGGAGGTGGAGAGGTCAGGGTGAGGGGATGAAAACACAGGGGAGTCTGGCCAACTCACTTTTCATTTGGCTTCACGTAGGAGTAGATTTTAACATATCTTGAATAGGAAACGCCCTAGACTGTGTGTTATTAAAACAATCCTCCTCAAATATTGTTCTTCTGAGACAAAGCGCTCATAAATATTGGAAGGCATTGAATTCAGAATCAAGGCAGGCTTGCTTGCCAAGAAGAGAACCTTAAAGATGTATAAAGCTCCTCTGTGTCTCTCCTCTCCCTCAGCATCAGACAGCTCAGAAGATTGATCTGTTCTCGCTGTCTGCGTTGCTTCACGTCCACCATTCCTGAAGCCATTTTAACTGGCTTCCACCCCACCACGTCACTGAGACTGATCCTGCCAAGGTCCCCAAAGCATTTTGCAGCTCCGATTTTATTTAGGTCTCAGCAGCATCTGGAAGTTGACTTCTCCGTCCTTCTTAAAATATTCTGTGGCCTGGGTGTTCTTTAACGCCATGCTTGGTGGCTATCTCCCTGTTTGCCGGTCATTCCTTCCACCTGTCCTCTGCCCACTTCTCCTTTTCCACTTGCCTCTTCAAAGTTGGTCTTCCTTGGAATTCCGTTCTACTGCAGAGAGGAGCTCCAGATCTGAGAGAGCCCACAGCAGGGTTGCTGTCTTACAGATTAGTTTAAAAAAAAAAAAAAAAAATCTCTATATCCCTTAGTGTAGAAGTTCATCCAGTTCTAGTTCACTGAATAACAGCAGTGGTGGACAGGGTACTTTGCCTTGCTCAATCACGGTTCAACATTCCCTCTGGTTCCTCTCCTTGACTGCAGAGGCGAGGTAGGAAACCTGGTTTCCTCACTCCCTTGCAGCTAAAGCCTCAAAGGAGATGGAAGTTTCATCCGTCAGAGGTCCTCATGTGACATCTGAATTTGAAACTGATCTAGGTGGAAAGCGAAGCGGCTGGCGTATCTGAGTCATGCACTTAGCAGTATGAGGACCCTGCAGATAGTACGGGGCTCTGGAGCAATCCTGGTGGACTTCCCAATGCCTGGAGCGCAGTGAGGGTAGCAGGGTCATTAGTGCTGTGATTTGGGTGCCAGCCTCCTGATCCCCAGCAGTTTCCCCATGGGCTTGTCACACAAAACAATTGTCCAAGGCTTAGCAAAGGAGATTAGGGAGTGTCTTTCAGGGAGTTTCTGGGTATTCTCTACAGATGGCTTTCAGGAATTTTCTGATTCTATACAGATGTGCACCTTTAATTTTCTACTAACAAGGCTATTTTACAACTCTAAGGTAGAAATTTACTTGTAGCCAACTAAAGAAATGCAAATACACTTGTTCATAGCAAAGCAAATTACTTTTTTTCTGGTAGATAGAGAATTGAATTTGCCCCTAAGAAAAGGTAGTCCCAAACATTTTTTTGAATTGCTCTAAAACTACCTAATATGGGGGCCCCTAGGCATATGTGGTTATTGAGCACTCACAGTGTGGCAAGTTTGAATTGAGATATGTTTTAAGTGTAAAATACACGCCAGAATTCAAAACCTCAATATAAAAAGTGTGTAAAATAGCTTGCTTTATTCATTGTTTGTATGGATCATACATTGAAACAATAATTTGGATATACTGAACTAAAAAAATGTCAAAATGAATTTCATCTACTTATTTTTACTTTAACACGGCTCCTCGAAGATGCTCATGTTACGGCTGTTGGGCAGTCCTGTCAATTTCAACCAGGTTCTGCCCTCTCAGCCAGATGAGTTCAGCATCCCTGATTGTATGTATTTATATACACACATATGTCTACATGTGTATGCGTCTCTCAATTCTCTTTTGAACCAGATAGAACCTGGCAGATGTTCTGTCATTAATGAATGCATTGAATAGAAATATTTGACACAAGTCATTTTATATTTGCAGGAGAATCTCAGTTTTAACATTTTACTCTTTAGCAACCAATTCTACAGAGTTGCTCCAACAGGCCTGATCTAAGTATGTTCTTCCAGCCCTCCTCGTGATTTTGTAAGGACCAAATTCCCTTCTGAAATAGCGAAGATGGTTTTCATCACCTGCTACAGCCCCCTGATACAATAGCTAAAAATGGAGGGTTTACTAGGTTCTGCATACTGTATGAAACACTTTGCAGATGACCTCATTTCATCTTCAGTAACAACTCAGAGGCAGGCAACATATTCTCCATTTTACAAACGGGGACATTGAGACTTGACGAGACTTGCCCCACATGACCAGCGGGGAGGTGGTAGCTGATTCGCACTCCAGCAGAATTGATCCCCAATCCTCCTCCAGGACCACTGTGCCACTCTCTCTTGTCTTTCTGGTATGACAGAGAAACCAGAGGCTTCAGTCATGCCCTCACTTCTTCTGCCTCTTCTGCTCCCAGGCCTTTGATCCCAATGTCTGGTTTTGAGAAGCCTGGGCAGCTCTTCCAGACTCTCCCCGCTGGGGAGGTGGAATGACACGCCCTTTCCCCCTGCAGCAGAGCAGTAACGCCGGTAGGTTTTCCTCGTGGAACTGCACTAGAAGTACAGAACTCTGACCATCACAGACCATCATAGCTTGCTTAAGAGGCTCTCCGCCATCCTTGGCAAAGACGGAGAACAAGTATACCGTAGCAACTGTTTTTAAGAGCTTATTGTGTGTCACATGCTGCACCGGGCAATTTCTATACATTCTCTTTAATTCATTCAGGAACTCAGTAAGGTGGGGGGTACCCCTATTTTAAAGAGGAGTAATCTGGGTTCCGGTTAATTATGGAAGTGCTGGGATTCCCTTGATAATCACTGAACACTTCTCTGCTTATGGGCTACAGATGAGAGAAATTTTAGACATTACAGTTGATATTTAAACAGTGCTGGGGGTGGGGTTAGGGGTGCCAACACCACACCATTCGAAATCCACGTATGACTTTGGGATCCCCAAAAACTTAACTGCTAATCCCCACTATTGACGGAAGGAAGACTTATTGATTACAGGAAGAGTTGATTAACACATATTTTGTATGTCAGATTATATACTATATATTTTTTAACATTTTGAGAGAGAGGGAGAGAGTGTGAGAGAGAGCATGAGCTAGGGGAGGGGTCGAGGGAGAGGGAGAAGCAGACTCCCCTGCTGAGCAGGGATTCCCCAAGCAGGCTCAATTCCAGGACCCCAATATCATGACCTAAGCTGAAGGCAACCACTTAACTGACTGAGCCACCCAGGTGCCCCGACTATACACACTACTCTTAAAATAAGCTAGAAATTTTGTTAAAATACATTTACAGTACTGTGCTATATGAAACCCTCATACAAGTGAACCTGTGCAATTCAAATTCATGTTCTTCAAGGGTCAACCATATAGTAAAATACCATTTAAAAAGCTTGTATCAATAATGAACACGTCTATGCTATTAATTGTCCACACGTAACGGAGTAAGAAACATGCTTAAGAAAGGAGAATAGCAAAAATATTATGTACTTTCCTTCCATTATTAATGCTATTTTAAAAGCTTAAAATGGGCAGGCAACTCAATATGTTCCAGCATGCACCACGTTTGCTTTTAATTCATTAGCTGTCTCTTCTTACTGTCTGCTTTCTTGCTATGGTCTACATTTTACACCAGTGCCGCAAAGATATCCGAAAGGATTCTTCTGCCCCACTTCAGACCCAGGAAATAGAACCGGTATGAATTATTAATAGTGTTGGCTTTCTAGTGCTTTAATTCCACCTCTTTGTTTCAAGAAGGATATTAGTTAAATGGAATATTTCTTATCATGCCAGGAGCTTACTACATTTTGTAGGAAACACTAAATGACTTGAGTAATAGAAGAGACAGCCCTATGTTGATTTTCACTTATACTTACAATGGATTCTCCATGCATTGCACTCCCTATATCTTTGTCAGTGATCAGTTAATAGGGCAATTTTTACACTGGGCTCTTCAGAGCCCCTGGGTTTCCCCAGAGGTGCTCCAGGTAGAGCTGGGAAATGGAGGCCTGAGGGGGAGTTTCTGCACCTCACCTCCAACCATTCCCTTGCTTCAGAGAAGCACTTACTTCTACAAGCATCAAGCTTTCAGGAAAGATTATGTTGGAAGGGATTCTTCTTTTTAAAAAGTTTCAAAAGCCTGACTACAACTACGACAGTAGGCGTTTGCACATCTTTGGAATGCTAAGAATACTAAGAATAATGTCTAATTTTGTACATCTGAGGATATACAACCAGCTGTGCCCTGAACTTAAATGGTGGTAGGTTGTGTGACTGGGTTTACGGGACGGACTAGAGCCTCCGGGAGTGTTCTAATAGTCACTCAGCACTCTGGGTGAAGTCTGTCACCATGCTTTCTTATGTAATGAGTAAACTTAAAATCATAAGAATTCTGAGGCTGGCAAAAATAGGGGAACAGATTCCACAAATAATTGTGGTTCATGTGCTTACATGCAGGTTATTAGGTCAGACCCACAGACCTTCAGCTTCCTCTAAGAGGATGAATATAGTCATTACTCGTGTTATTTCATAGGGACTGCCATGAATTTTTATCATTTTTCTGTAATAAGAGCAACTCTGTTTACCTTTCAAAGCGTGTTAAAAATGGGAGTGTTTTGTTTCATGTGAGATAAAGTCAGAGTTAAAAGGTCGCGCCCAGGGCTCCCTTCTGTGTGTGGACCGTAGAACACCTGAGAAATGCCCCCCTTTCTCATGCATGGACTCTCTAGACTGGAAGAAGGCAGGCAGAGGACTAAGGGGTTCATTCAGTACATACCGTATTTATTGACTGCCCACTGTCATCAGGCGCCATGTGAGATGTTGGGGAGGCAACAGTGAGTCAGACTCGTACTCTGCAGCCTTAGAATTTGCATTCTAATGTGGAAGAGGCATATAGTGAACACATCAAGAATTACATAGACATAGCAATTACAGAATGTGATCATTCCCATGATACACATCATAGTTGGGGGCAGGGTCCTTTTTAGATAGGGGCAGTCAGCAAAGGGTCTCTGGGAGGGTAGAAACCTGAGTGCATTTTAGAAGGCCACAGCTGGCCTCTTTGCTGGCTGCTGAGGCCATAAATGTGTGGCGTTTACTATACTTGATAGAATATGTGTGCCATCTGCACCGAAGAGTCAGAGTGCCCTGGAAACCCTGAGGGGATCCATAGTTGGTGCCTGCCTGAGCAGGAATGGAAAAACACAACACAGTTAATTTATTAAATGACTAGATTTTTCCTTGGTCATCTTACATTCATCAGCACAATGTTTTATTCATTTTCTTTTGCACAAAGATGGCCTAGAGAATACTTAACTACATGCAAGATTCTTGTCTTTTGCCATTCCACACAGAAATTCTTATAGCTATGTATAATCCTCATCAAACATGTAAAAGAGGCATCCATAATGAAATTTTCTCTTCTATTATTACTTTATTGGTTTTTTTGTTGTTGTTTTTAAGATTTTATTTATTTATTTGACAGACAGAGATATCACAAGTAGGCAGGGAAGCAGGCAGAGAGAGAGAGGAGGAAGTGGGCTCCCTGCTGAGCAGAGAGCCCGATGTGGGGCTCGATCCAAGGACCCTGGGATCATGACCTGAGCTGAAGGCAGAGGCTTAACCCACTGAGCCACCCAGGTGCCCCTATTATTATTTTATTGTTAAGGACAACATGATTTAGGTAAAAAAAACTTTATAGAAATTAGTTTCATTTGCAAAAACTCTATGTACAGCATTTTAAATATATTAGATTGAAGGGAGAACATGACTATCAAGTAACATGACTCCTGTAGAGTTTCCACTTAACGTCTTATCCTTCCATTTTTATTAGTTGGACTGTCTTATTTTGTTGTTTTTTTTTTAAAAGCCTTATCAGTGGATCATATTTCTTAAATAGAAATACCTGAAAGATATATACACACAAAGCAGACTGAGATTTACAGCAGAAATATGAGACTTCAGTGTCGCTCAAGCAAATGTCATTCACTCGTCCTTCCAACCATCCATCAGTATTTGTTCAGTCTACTAACCTAATAGGTAAAATATGCTGGAGCCAGAGCCACGTATGGCCCTGTCCCTGAGTGAACAGTGTTTATGATTTTTTCTTTGCAGACTAAGGCAATTCTCTTGAAGGTATGGAAATAGCTAGAATGTGGCTTGATAGTCTATAGTAAAGAGTTTGAAATTATCTAACCAAGGTGATAAAAATGGATGAACAGAACAAATTCTGGAGAACTACATAGGGTGGCTTACCTACGAACCCCCAAAAGAAAGCTATTCTACTAAAGAACTTGAGTAAGGCATCTGATTACAATGAAGACATCACTATTTTCCCTATATTCTAGTTTAAAAACATGATAATTAAAAAGCATCTTGTTCAGGGGCGCCTGGGTGGCTCAGTGGGTTAAGCCGCTGCCTTCGGCTCGGGTCATGAACTCAGAGTCCTGGGATCGAGCCCCGCATGTGGCTCTCTGCTCAGCAGGGAGCCTGCTTCCTCCTCTCTCTCTGCCTGCTTCTCTGCCTGCTTGTGATCTCTGTCAAACAAATAAATAAAATCTTTAAAAATAAAAAAGCATCTTGTTCAAAATAGCAAGAAAAATAGAACATATTAAAGTATTATCAGGAAATAGGACTTTAATCAAGTAAACTGTAAAATTTTTATGAGGAACATAAAGACTTGAACAAAAGCAGGGAAAATTGTTACTCTTGATGACAAGATTAAATGTTAGAATGCCACTTCTTTCTGAATTACTTTAAGACTTAAAGGAGGGGCACCTAGGTGGCTCAGCAGGTTAAGCCACTGCCTTGGGCTCAGGTCAAGATCAAATCCCATATCAGGCTTCCCCTGCTCTGCGGGGAGTCTGTTCCCCCTCTCCCTCTGCCTGCCATTTCCCCTGCTTGTGCTGTCTCTCTCTCTCTCTCAAATAAATAAATAAAATCTTTAAGATTTAAAAGGGGATTTGAAGGGATTAGACAAAAGTATGCTAAAATCTAGTAGACCTCTAGATAAACAAGGACAATTAGAATTATTAGGTTAAGGGGTGGGGAAGTGTAGGGACTGGACTGCTGAGCATTAATATATATTCTAAGGCTATAAGAATTAAGATGGTTTCATGCTGGTTTAGGGATTAACCAAAGGCATCAATGGATTTAAATAGAATGTCTAGAAAAATATTCAGGCACATACACAGATTTAATCTATGATTATAGTTGCTCTCAGGAAAATGGCTAAACATTCAAAATTAAGGCCTCTTTTTTATAGCATGCAATCATATAATTCCAGATGGATTAAAGATTGAAATATAAAGAATAAAGTCATATTTTCAATTCAAGATGTTACATTTGGAACATATGCATTTACTTCTGCTCCCACCTAAACCCCACTTTAAGTATGAGTAAAATTGATTTTTTTTAAAGGTTTAAACACCCACAGGAATGAAAAATGGGAGAGAAAGCTACAAAACTTTGAAAAACAAGGCAACAAAACTTCAGAAATCAGACGAGCTAGTGACTTGAGTGGGAAGGGTCCAGTGGGAGGAGCAGAGATATGGCCCTTTCAACACAGTGGAAACCCCCCAAGACTCAGGCCACTGGACAGGAGCAGAAAAGTGGGGTCAATTATACAAGGATTTAAAATTTGTTAATAAGTTATTCTACCTCCTACACTATGAAGTTGCTTCCCTGCCCACCTAGGTGGGAGCCAGAGTTTCATGCTCTAGAGAGGGTCTTCTAGGAACAGCTGAAAACAGGTATTCAGTGAAAGTTACACAGTGAATATTGAGGCCTTACCCTTCTTCCCAAAACATACACAGCCAAATTGATGGATTCTAGGTGGGATGTTAGACACACCTTCCCTGAAGATTTGCCCAGACCAAGAGAAGAGATACAAAGATATCAAAATTGGAGGCTTCCCCATAAAATGGTTTATTGACCTCTCTCTAGTAAACCTAAGACCACAGCTCTGCCTCTGGCTTAAGAGAAGTCCATTCTAGATTAGGGGATGGGGAGTCCTGCCTTCCATTGTTCACTCTAGGAAACATCTGCTGAATTGTTAACTCTGCCTCTAAGATGGGATGTCCCTGTGGAGAAGCCTTTGGCCCAAGCAAGCACTGATCCTTGGCCCCACTGGTCCCACTATGCTTGTAGGACAGATGTCCTGCAATGCAGGCAGCATGTATACTGCTCCTGGCCATCTGGTCACCCTCAGGGGCTCTCCCTGCTCTTCAGCAAGAACTTCCATAGCAATTATTTACACCTTTTCACTCTAATTCCTCAACCCTAAACCTCAACTTTAATCTCTTACTTTACTAAGAAATGGAGGCTGTCTTATGCCAATATCTCTTCATATCCAAGTTGCTCTCATTTTCTTGACTCCTCTTATGTACAGAGAAGATGTGGCCTCTTCTCTAAACCTAATGAGCCTACTTAACGATCCTTTTTCTTCCAACCTGCCCTGGAGCCTTGTCCAACCAATTACCTCTTGTCTTGCATCTTCAATTCATTCCCTCTGCCCACTTGTGAGAATGTGTGCAGTAGCGCTGAGATGAGCCACTCAGCCTCCCTTTCAGAAGGACTTATTCTCCAGATACTGGGAGTGCTGGTGGAAGGTGGCCCTCAGCCATCAGCCCACTTCAGGAGTTGCCTCGGTGGAACGAAGTCACCATACTGTCACAACTCCTTCTCTGGGCAGCTCTTCTTTAATGACTGGCTCATGGTGGGAGTGGGAGATGGGGTGGATATTAAGACCCTGCCCTCTCACTGTAAATTGGGACAACACTGAAGGGTCTTCCCTGCTTCAGAATTCCTCATGTGTTGGCTGAGGTCTTCAATGAAACTGCATCTCACCCAGCCTCTCCCTCAGTCCAATTCTGTCTATTGTCCTTGCCTCCCACAGTTCTTGAACCTGAGAGCATCTCTACAAGCTAGTCGCCATCTCAAGTCTGTATCCCAGGCTCCCCTCTCTATGACAGCAAGTCTGTAAGTCATGGACATTTAATTAAAAAGTTTGATAGGGAGTAGCAAATTGCCCTTTCGAAAGGCTGTACAAATTTGCATTCCTATCAACAATCCAGAAAAGTGCCTCTTTTCCCACACCTTAACTGTCACTATTGGATATCAAATTTTCAAATATTTGCCATTCCCTAAGTAACAGATGGTATCTCCTTCTTGCTTGATTTGTATTTTTAAAATTATGAGTAAGAGAGAATATTTGCACATATTTATTGGCCCTTTATATTTCTTTCCTTTTCATTTGTTCTTTGACCATTTTTTTATTAGATGGCTATATATTGATTTTTTTGTATACAAAAAAATTGTATTTTTTGCATACAAAGATTGAATTTTACTATAAATAAATTGTGACTTAATACAAAATGAAAAAATGCTTTAAAAGTAACATATTCATTTGTTGCATAATCTGTGTGTTTAACATTTCTTTTTATTATGTTAGTCACCATACAGTACGTCATTAGTTTTTGATGTAGTGTTCTAAGATTCATTGTTTACATATAACACCCAGTGCTCCATGCAATCTGTACCCTCCTTAATACTCATCACTGGGCCAATCCATCCCCTACCCCTGACCCTCTAAAACCGTCAGTTGTTTCCCTGAGTCCATAGTCTCTCATAGTTCATCTTCCCCTCTGATTCCCACCCCCTATTTTTCCCTTCCTTCTCCTAATGTCCTCCGTGCTATTCCTTATGTTACACATATAAGTGAGACCATATGATAATTGACTCTCTCTGCTTGAGTTATTTCACTCAGCATAATCTCCTCCAGTCCCATCCATGTTGATACAAAAGCCAGGTATTCATCCTTTCTGATGACTGAGTAATATTCCACTGTACATATGGATCGCATCTTCTTTATCCATTCCTCTGTTGAAGGACATCTCTGCTTTTTCCATCTCTGCATATTCCAGAATATGCTGATATGAACGTAGGGGTATATATGGCCCTTCTTTTCACTACATCTGTATCTTTGGGGTAAATATCCAGTAGTGCAATTGCCATGTCACATGGTAGCTCTATTTTTATTTTTTTGAGGAACCTCCACACTGTTTTCCAAAGTGGCTACACAAACTTACATTCCCACCAACAGTGTAAGAGGGTTCCCTTTTCTCCACATCCTCCCCAACATTTGTTGTTTCTTGCCTTGTCAATTTTTGCCATTTTAACTGGTATAAGGTGGTATCTTAATGTGGTTTTGATTTGAATTTCACTGATGCCTAATGATGATGAACAGTCTTTCATGTGTGTTAGTCATTTGTATATCTTTTTTTGAGAAGTATCTGTTTGTGTTTTCTGCCCATTTTTTGACTTATTTGTTCTTTGGGTGTTGAACTTGAGAAGTCCTTTATAGATCTTGGATATTGGCCCTTTGTCTGTAGTGTCATTTGCAAATATCTTCTCCCTTTTGGTGGGTTGCCTCTTTGTTTTGTTGACTATTTCCTTTGCTGTGCAGAAGCTTTTGATCTTGATGAAGTCCGAAGAGTTCATTTTCACTTTTGTTTCCCTTGACTTTGGAGACATGTCTTGAAAGAAATTGCTATGGTCGATGTCAAAGAGGTTACTGCCTATGTTCTCTTCTAGGATTTTGAAGGATTCCTGTCTCATATTGAAGTCTTTCATCCATTTTGAGTTTATCTTTGTGTATGGTGTAAACAAATGGTTCAGTTTCATTTTTCTGCATGTGGCTGTCCAATTTTCCCAATACCATTTGTTGAAGAGACTATCTTTTTTCCATTGGATATTTTTTCCTGCTTTGTCGAAGATTATTTGACCATAGAGTTTAGAGTCCATATCTGGGCTCTCTACTCTGTTCCATTGGTCTATGTGTCTGTTTTTGTGCCAGTACCATGCTGTCTTGGTGATCACAGCTTTGTAATATAGCTTTTCAGGCAACGTGATGCCCCCCGTCTTGTTTTTCTTTTTCAGCATTTCCTTGGTGATTCGGGGTCCTTTTTGGTTCCATACAAATTATAGGGTTGTTTGTTCCAGCACTTTGAAAAATGCTGCTGGTATTTTGATCATGATGGCATTCAAAGTACAGATTGCTCTGGGCAGCATAGACATTTTAACAATGTTTATTCTTCTGATCCATCTTTTTGTGTCTTCTTGCACGTGTCAGTTTGGCGTCAGTTTCTTGCCTGAGTATTCTGCAATTCCTAGAGTGTAGATCCTTCACCTCTTTGGTTAGGTTTATTCCAAGGTACCTTCTGGTTTTTGGTGCTATCATAAATGGAATCAATTCCCTAATTTCTCTTTCTGCAGTTTCATTATTAGTGTATAAGAAAGCAACTGTGCATTGATTTTGTATCCTGCCACATTACTGTAGGAATGTGTAGGAATTCTAGTAATTTGGAGATGGAGTCTTTTGGGTTTTCCACATAAATTATGTCATCTGTGAAGAAAGAGATTGACTTCTTCTTTGCCAATATGAATACATTTATTTCTTTTTGTTGTCTGATTGCTGTTGCTAGGACTTCTAGTACTATGTTGAACAATAGTGGCAAGACTGGACATTCTTGTCATGTTTCTGATCTCAGCTCTCAGCTTTTCCTCATTGAGAATGATCTTCACTATAGATTCTTCATAGGTGGATTTTATGAAGTTGAGGAATGTTCCCTCTATCCCTATACTCTGAAGGTTTTAATTAGGAAAGGATGCTATATTTTGCTATATTTTGTCAAATGCCTTTTCTGCATCAATTGAGAGGATCATGTGGTTCTTCTCTTATTAATTTGTTCTGTTACATTGATTTGTGAATGTTGAACCACCTTTGCATCCCAGGGATAAATTGTACCTGGTAGTGATGGATAATCTTTTCAATGGACTGTTGGATCCTGTTAGCTAGTATCTTGTTGAGAATCTTGGCATCTGTATTCATCAGGGATATTGGTCTGAAATTCTCCTTTTTGAAGGACTCTGTGCCTGGTTTTGGGATCAAGGTAATGCTGGCCTCATAGAAAGAGTCTGGAAGTTTTTCTTCTGTTTCTATTTTTTGAAATATCTATTCTCCTGAAGCTATTATTTTCTTAGGATGTTTGGTAGAATTTCCCAGGGAATCCGCCAGGTCCTGGACTCTTGTTTTTGGGGAGGTTTTTGATTACTGGTTCAATCTTGTTACTGGTTATTGGTCTATTCAGGTTGTCAGTTTCTTCCTCTTTCAGTCTTGGAAGTTTATAGGTTTCCATAAATGCATCCATTTCTTCTAGGTTGTTTAACTTATTGTCATAGAGCTCTTGATGATTTCTGATGATTGTTTTTATTTCCTTGGAATTAGTCGTGATCTCACCCCTTTCATTTATAATTTTATTATTTTGGGTCTTTTCTTTCTTTTGGATAAGTCTGGCCAGTGGTTTATTGATCTTATTAATTCTTTCAAAGAACCATCTTCTGGTTTCATTGATGTGTTCTGCTATATTTCTGGCTTCTAACTCATTGATCTCTGCTCTAATCTTAATTATTTCTCTCCTCGTGCAGGACTTAGGCTTAATTTGCTGTTGATTCTCCAGTTCTTTAAAGTGTAAGGAGAGTTTGTATATTCGGGATTTTTCTATTTTTTTGAGTGAGGCTTCGATGGCTACATATTTCCCCCTTAGGACCGCCTTTGCTGTATCCCATAGGTTTTGGACTGATGTGTTTTCATTCTCATTGGTTTCCATGAATTGTTTAAGTTCTTCTTTGATTTCCTGGTTGACCCAAACATTCTTGAGCAGGATGGTCTTTAGCTTCCAAGTGTATGAATTTCTTCCAAACCTTTTCTTGTGATTGAGTTCCAGTTTCAAAGCATTATGTTCTGAGAATACAATGTGCAAGGAATAATATCTATCTTTTGATATCAGTTGAGACCTGACTTGTGACCCAGGATGTAGTCTCTTCAGGAGAAAATTCCATGTGCGCTTGAGAAGAATGAGTATTCTGTTGTTTTAGGGTGGAATGTTCTGTATATATCTATGAGTTCCTTCTGGTCCAATGTGTCATTCAATGCTCTTGTTTATTGATTTTCTGCTTGGATGATCTATTACTGAGAGTGGCATGTTAAGATCTCCTACTATTAATGTATTCTTATTAATATGACTCTATCTTGATTAACAGTTTTCTTATGTAATTGGTTGCTCCCATGTTAGGGGCATAGATATTTACAATTGTTAGATCCTATCCTTGGATAGACCCTTGAAGAGTGATACAGTGTCCTTCTTCATCTCTTGTTACAGTCTTTGTTTTAAAATTCCTATTCTAAGATTTGGAAATTTCTCTAGTATTTAAAATTTAGCTTCAATGCCACTGCTATCACAAAGCTGTCCCTGAGTACCACCTTGTCTAGAAATTAACCCCATCCAGTTCCTTTCCCTTTATATTAAAATCTCATTGCTCATCACATTCTGAATTATAGTTATTTTTATCTTTCTCCAAACTCTTCCATTAGATTGTGAGTTACTGAAGGAAAAAACCTCCTTTTAGATATCTGTGTATGCATTCCAGTATCAGGGATATGCTTTGCATACAGTGCTACTTAAATATTTATTGAATCGAAATGAATTAACAGGTACAGTTTGATTATGCGGTCCTTAACTAATACTCTTCATGAAACAAGGAGGTAAAATTAAAGCACTTTAGCTAGAACTCCTAGATCTGCCATCTCCAGACCAGAGCCATACCTGTAAAGGGCTGACTGCAGGAACAGCACACAATTCAAGTTTTAGGGCTTGTACCTTAGGGCTTGCAACATGACAGGTGACCAGAACACTCCCAGGTAAGTAGGTAGGTCAGGGAAATGGTTCCTAGCAACTGGGGTGCCAGGCTTGGAAACATGGTAAAAAGTGGCCCTCCATCAGATACAAATACACATTGTAAACAGAGCTGAATCCCCGAACAGCACAACCATTCTGCCCCTACCAGTGACATAGATTTCTTCTTGACCATACTTCTGGTTGATAAAGTTCTTAATGATGTTGAAGACCAGCTACAAGCAGGTAGTCAGACTCTCAACTGGCTAAATACATGGAGTTATCATCCTAGATGGATTAGTCATTGCAACGCAGGGAGCCATTAGTACTGATTCACTGGTTACAGTTGCTCTCCTCTAATTCTCTCTAGAGCCCATTTAAACACAGCTTCCACCCACCAACACTGTTCTTAGTGAGATCATCAGTGACCAGTGTGTTGCTGCCATGTTTAATTCTTAGTCCGTCCTCACCTTACTTGACCTGCCAGCAGCATGGACCCTGTTGATCCCTCCCTGTTCCTGGAGGACTGCGTTTGACTCCTGGCACAGGATGCCCTTGCAGCTTTTCTGGATGCTGCTGCTTTTCTTTGCGGGTTCTTCCTTTGCTTCCTGGGCTCTGAACTTTGTGGTCCCCTAACGTAAAGCACACGCCTCAGAACTCTTCCCTTTTCTATATTCATTTTCTTGGCGATGCCATCCAGTTTTATGCCTTTCAGTACTGGCTACCTGCAGACAAATTCCAACCTTATCTTCTCCAGCCAAAGATCCAACTGCTGTACAACGTCTCATGTAGGTGTCTGCTAGTTAACTAGCTCAGTCAGCATTCCAAAACTGAACTTCTGATCTCCCCACCCCCAACCTGCTCTTCTCACAGTCTCTCCATTTCCATGAATCACATCAACCAAGTAGTTTTTCACCAGTAACTCTGGTGTCATCCTTCAGTCTTCTCTTTTCCTCACACCATGTCCAGTCTGCCAGCAAATCTATTGACTGTACCTTCAAAATACATCCAGAATCTGACCATTTTTCACCCCCCTCCCAAGACACTGTTACTACCCTGAGCAAAATACAGAACTGTTCTGCTCTCTATAGACTATAACATACAGGCTTAATGTGTCAATCAGAGTTAAGAGTCTATATAAAGAACTTAACACAATGCTGAGCAAAATGTGCTCAATATATTTTTATTATTTCTGGTTTCAGACAAGATTTCAAGGAGATAGGACTATTAAAATTGAAGCCCTTGGCTCCTTTTCATGCAACTGAATTTTCTTGTTCAACACATGCAATTTCAAGCTTTAAGATTTTAACAGAGTTGAATAAAGTAAGATGTGTTACTGAGCTTAGCTTCTTAGAAGGAAAAACAACAACAAAAAAATTAGCTTACCACAAAACTGTCCCAAGAGCCAAAGAAAGGGTTAAATAAATAGTACAATGGCAATTTGAGTCAATGGAATCCTCTAGCCTGAGTAAGAGTAATTATCAGATAATCCAACACCTTTAGCCGACAAAATATTTTTAAATCAAGGTTACATGAGATTGTTACTTATGATATCACACAGCTATGTATGGCTCTGACTTTGCAACTTGAAAGAACTTGGGGGACAGGAGCAAACTGGTTGACCATTTCTACAGCAACAGCTGGGTAATAGCCACCACTTGTATAAAACTGTCTCATACTGTTTACCTGTCATCTCACTTCATCGGTCATCCCAACTAATTGTTAATAGGTAGAAAGTCTGGAAAAGAGGTGCCTGGGTGGCTCAGTGGGTTAAAGCCTCTGCCTTTGGCTCAGGTCATGATCTCAGGGTCCTGGGATCGAGCCCCGCATTAGGCTCTCTGCTTGGCGGGGAGCCTGCTTCTCTCTCTCTCTTTCTCTGCCTGCCTTTCTGCCTGCTTGTGATCTATCTCTCTGTGTGTCAAATAAATAAAATCTTAAAAAAAAAAAAAAGTCTGGAAAAATATTTAGCAGTAATATCTGAAATGTCAACAATATTAAAATAAGCCTGAATGGTATAGGAAGCATCTCAGATAAGGCACAAATTAGACATACATATTTTGCTAATAAAAACCGTTGCACTACAGAAGCAGAAAAATAGTTTCATAGCATTTAGCTTGTCCCTTTTTAATGTCATTTTGGTAATATATGTAGTAAGGTTTTTGAACAGATAAAAAAATGTTCATCTAATTTCATTTTAATGTTTGTGGAAAATCACTTTCTTTACACTTATTTTTTCATTTTTTTCTTTCAGCCTGCACAAATTGTGTGTGTGTATATGTGTGTGTCATCTACTATGTGCTGGATAATGAGAAAAAACAATGATGAATTGTTTTTATTACACTTTAGAATTGTAAAAATATAATCTCTTTGTAAAAATATAACCCTTTTACATTTAAGAGCTAGGTTATAATGGCTTTGGATGTTTTAAGAAGGGGGAAATAACTCCAGTATGAAATCATCAGTTAACTGTGCTTAATTTGCTATTAGTTCTTCTTTGTCCAAATTTGATTATGTATTAAACTCTCTGTTCCTCTGATACATACATGATGTATACAACGTAACAATTTTATTTCACATTAGATGTAAAAGTTATAGTAAACTCCCATTGGGACCTGGGGCAGGATTATTTCAGCTAGTCCATATACATGTTATATGCTAATATTTATTTTTTATAGGATGTCCTGATAACACATTATATGCTAATTTTTGTTTTGTTTTGTTTTGTTTTGGTAGGATGTCCTGGCTGTGCAAAGTTGGAAGTCCTAGCTCTCGCATTGACCGCACGAACTTTTCTAATGAAAAATTCATTTCTAAGCTTGACTACTCAGATTTTAGTATTCGATACTAATAGAAGAGAAATAAAAATTTTAATGCTTATAATGCACAACACTAGATATTCTTAAGTCTGTATTAGAATATTAATAGAGTGAGTTCAAAAAGGAACTTTCTGTTCTGAAAGGTACAACAGAATGTGTTACTAAAAATGTCTGACACGAATAGTTTTACTCAACTATGTTTTTAAAAAGTAAAAACTTCACATTACAAAACATTTAATATGCATATTTAAACTTGCTAATGGAATCTTTAAGTCTAATGAATGTTCTAGCAAACATGTTATTTGGCTAGGCTTAAAATAAAGCTAACCATTTAAGGATTATTTGTCTGAAATGAATTCTAAAACCTTCTGCATAATATTTTATTATTGAAGTTGAGTCATTTGTTTAAAATAAAGACCCAGTCATTAGATATAAATGTGTGATGATTAGTATAACCATAAAGTCCTATCAATAAAGAATTAATTTTGGGGGCGCCTGGGTGGCTCAGTGGGTTAAGCCGCTGCCTTCGGCTCAGGTCATGATCTCAGGGTCCTGGGATCGAGTCCCGCATCGGGCTCTCTGCTCAGCGGGGAGCCTGCTTCCCTCTCTCTCTCTGCCTGCCTCTCTGCCTGCTTGTGATTTCTCTCTGTCAAATAAATAAATAAAATCTTTAAAAAAAAAAAAAAGAATTAATTTTTAAAATCCTGGTTGAGGTTGGAGCTGCTTAATGCTTCCTATGAACTATATGGTTCTGTATAGTAAGCAGGTGAGTGATGAAACAGATAAGACCCCACAATTACAGTATAACCAGCAGCAAGATTTGTGTCAACAGCTATCTACAATGAATGTCCTATTAACCAGAAAGGGAACTGAGAGTCTAAATAAATCATCCTGTCCCCTAACCTTGACCTATCATTTGGGGATTTTTCATCTGTAAATGGTAATTAATTAAGCAACAGAATAGTTTAAGGGGAAGGTTCATTTCTATACCATAGAATTACACTCTTGAAAGAGGAAGATCTTTAACTCCAAATGCTGGGGAGTTTCAAATGTTTAGGTCAATACATGCATATATCCTTCAAGGATTTCCCAATTTTTCTAACACTGGAATCCTTCATGAAAACAACATTTTACATGAAGTACCTAAAGGAAGTGAAACAGCACAACTAGTAGGATTGAAATGGGCATGGAGTTCCCTGCATACCTGCACGCTTGGTCTCACTTGCTGTGCTGCATCTTGTCGGCCTTGGCCAATTTCATACACCCTAGGAATACACATTAGAAACCACCATTCCACCTAGGGAACCGATCTCCACTGCTCCACTCCATGGCGTGGAGCAAGAAAACTTCAGGCCTCTCTCCCTCACCTGCTGCAAGATGAGAACTGACAAAAGGAAATGAAATGGGGCGGACATTGTTTCTTTGAAAGGTTAACCCTGTGGATAATGGTAATATTATCAAATATACATATGACAGTACAACATCAGCGAATGACAAAGATATTTTTTAAACTTTCCAAGAACACTTAATAAAGAACTTTCCTGTTATTCTAGTGTTATCATCACGTTGAGTATTATACTCAACATGTGTCAAATATTATACAGCAGACTCTACTGTGATACTCATTTGGATTTTGCTCTCCTTTCATTTCCCTACTCCTGTTTGAAGGCACAGAGAAAAGCCTTTGTGTTCCCTAAGCTCCGGGAAAGCTTTGGTACTAGTCTCCTAAAGACAACTTATCTTCCCAGGTTTTATTTTTAAAGAGGGCATGATGTTATGAGTTGAGAACAAAGACAAACACTTGGCCTTTAGCGGGTAAAAGAGAAGCAGAAGTGGCAAGAGCCCAGGGTAGGAGGAGATTATCCAAGACTTTGGAAAAGGACCAAAGGCTGTGGGTTTCCCGAGAGATGGAGACCTGTGTGTGTTTTCCCTAGTGGCCCCTGTACATGATGGCTGCACCTGGGGGTGGGGGGAGCTGGAGCATCCAGAAAAGTGGGATCCCAGGCCCAGGGAGTCCTGCACCAGGCAGGATTCCTATCCCCAAAGTGCTACAAAGCCACCGGTGGCTTGGACAGTCATCCTGGTACCTGGAATGGACTGGAAACCAGGGAAGTCTTGCCTGAATGCTCTTTCTGCATGAGACCCTTTATGTGGTCCTTCTGGAAGATGGTAGAAAACCCCAGGGATGACTGAGAATTAACTTCCCACCTCTCAGGATGGGATTTGAAACAGCCTTGATTTGATTTACAGCAAACAAAATAGACATTTCTTACACACTCATGTGAAACAAAATTATCTCTTTACCCATAGGAAGACTAAGTGATTTCAGAAAAATACCATCTCAGAAGTGACACCAATATGTCACTTTTTATTACCTCAATACCCTCCGTTAGTTCCCCTGCCAGATCTCTTTGTAAGAAAATCATACTTTGCTGGCACAATCTCCTAACCGCACAAAGAGAACCACATTAGTCAAGGTTGCTTAGTGATGAACACATAACTAAATTCTATTACTGGATGAAGAATGTTGTAAATAATGATTAAAAGTAAGTGTTCATGAATGGGTAGAAAGCGAGAGGGGAAAAAAGAGGTAAACCATGTTATTGAGACCAGGTGACACATCTTATAGGTAAACTTGATAATGTCAGCTTTCACAGTGAACTCACATAGGGAATTTTGAACTTACATATTTTAGATAATAATAAACCTTGACAAGCTTAGTGTTGTCAGATTTAGACATTTAAAAAGCCAAGAAAAAAAAAATTAAGCCAAAGATCTTCTTCAGTGACAATTAACCAGGTGTCATGATACTGCACAAGCCCACACCCTCAGAATGGGGGGGGCGGGAAGGAGGGGGTATGATTTGTAAAAGTATATTAAATACTATTTTTTATATTCATATGAAAATGCCTATCTTTAAAAAGCTAGCTCAGGAAATAAAGGTCAGGACAATCTTCTTGGCTGGAGGGAATATGCAAAAGAGACTCACCAGCTGGGGTTTGTAGAAGTGACTGGAGTTGGGGTGGGGGGAGACAAGAGATTTTCCCATTAGGAAGGGTATGGGCTCCTGAGCTTGAAAAGCAGCAATGGAGGTTTCATCTGACACTGGGAATCTTTAAGCTCAGGGGCAGATCCTGCAGCCTGAAGGATCCTAGGGCTTCAAAAGGTAGCTACCTTTTTTTTTTTTTTAATCAGTATATTTATTTATCAAAGCATCAGGTGATTTCAAAAAGTAGCTACTTGTGGTAACAAAGGGCAGAGAAGCACTGAAGGAAGAAAAGTGACAGGCAGTGGGAGAGAGGAGGGGGATGGGAACACAGCCACTCCGACTAGTGTGTGCCGGAAGCCAGTCGCTGCTGTTATGATGAAATATTTTTAACTGTCTACCGAAGGAATTTTTGAGAAGCACCACCTATCTCTAAGTTCACAATTAGAGACAACAGAAGACCAGAATCTACTGCCAAATATTAGCGTGTATTTGGAAGGTCTATAGTTCACAAATATATTTCATATGGTAGCTCTCTCTGGTGTCCGTTAATTTAAATATCAAAGAATGTTCATTATTTAGTTCAAAGGAAGCGCTTTCTAGATCTGGAATTAATTTCGGGAACTACAAATTAGGCAACTTTGTGCAGTAGACAATAGGAATCAGAAGACATGCATTCTGGGCCCAGCCTATCCATTAATTAGCTGTATGCCTAGGTACATTTGCAAAATCATGAGTTTCAACTAAATTGAGACTGTTTGCAGGATTCCTGTAAGCCAGGGGCCTCCCAGGAGGTGGTGCCAGGAGAGGTACCGAAGGGCCCTGTGAAAGATGGTCCAGCTGAGGGTCCCAAGATCTGCTCCAGTCAGAGCAGCCCTGCTCTCCTCTCTTCTGTGTATTAGGATTCTCCCTAAGACATCTGAGAACAACATGTCCTCAAAGAAACACAAACAACAACAAGACACTGAATTTAGTATCTGGGGTCTTCTTTTCTGAGTGTCTAAACATGTTAACTGGAATTCATGTCCTGTTCTCTTATCGAGCCAGTGTGGCATGTAGGGTCTACCTTTAGCCCCTTCCACAGAAACGTGCATAGTTTATGAAAAGTACTATAAATTCTTCGTTTTTGCAATGGCCTCCATAAAGGTCCATGGTACCTAAAATATTTCTGAAATTGATTTCCTTGGTTTTGTTTCTATGTTACCAAAATGAAAAACATACAGGAGGAAATACAGATATGTAATTAGTGGGTTAATTAAAATGTATTTTACAAGCATATCTTGGATATCTTTATTTTAACCTGACATTTAGAATTATGTGTTAGAGGTAATTTTCCTTTTCTTAATGGATTCAAATTGTTTGGAATAAAACCAGAATCTGAGAAAAATTTTAAACTTTAGAAATAAAAAGTCTACTTACTGTGTGATTGGATTAGCAGGTTTTCTACAGAAAGTGGGTTTCCCCCTGGCTTGGAGATATGATTTACGCTCTCTCTGCTGCTAAACACATACATGATTGGTTGGATGTCCAAGATGCTGCTTTTATCCTCCAACTATGTTTTCCTTTTATTAACTTTATTTTCCATGGTGTCATGGTGGACATTGCCAGAAGCAGTGAACACAAGCCTCCAATAAGATAGCTGATGCTTCCCCCCTTTCTCTCTCTTTTTTTTTTTTTTTTAACAAATACTAGAAATGAGTAGGGAAAGAGAAGATGCAAGAGATTAATTGTATTGGAAATAGAGTTTCTGTTTCAAAACAAATATTAAAAGCAAGGATTACAGGGGGATAAAAAGATATAGTTTATAAAAAATAAAAAATTAAAAAAAAAAGCAAGGATTACAGTCAGTCATTTGGTCATTTGCAAGCTTCAAGGCCAAATTTCTAACTGAATTCAGTGCACATTAATCTGGATTAACAATATGCTTGCAATGCTTCTCCAGGACATCGGCATAAACAGGTAGACACAATGTACCATCAGTTTTGAGATGCAGTATCTACAACAACCAGAATAAATGGAATAGAAATCCTACTTTTCGAGTATGATTTTTTGAGGTAGCAAGCGAAGAACCAAGCCTTCGCTCTGTTCTCTGATTACAACTACTGTTCTTTCTCCACTACCTGGGATCATCTTGCTTCTCAGTTCAAGCCCTCAGGAAAGGGAAGGATGCAGGCAATGGCATCCTGGATGGGAAACGAGGCCAGGTAGCTCCTTACACGTTCACCTGATAATGATTTGAACTTCATAAGTGATTTTACATATCCTTTCCTATGTGTATTTCATAATTTAAAAAGATTAAGTCTCTTAGAAATCTCATAGCAAAAATAACAAAATACTGGATTGGGCAAGATCAAAGCACTACAGCTAAGGTAAAGGCAACATTATCCTTTAGAGTCTGGTGAAGTACACACCTCAAAAAGTTATTTATTATAGGAAAAAATTTTCAGCGAGCATCTGCTTTTGTCCTTGACAGCATGCAATGAAAATTGATCTTTGAGGGCGCCTGGGTGGCTCAGTGGGTTAAGCTGCTGCCTTCGGCTCAGGTCATGATCTCAGGGTCCTGGGATCGAGTCCCACATCGGGCTCTCTGCTCAGCAGGGGGCCTGCTTCCCTTCCTCTCTCTGTGATCTCTTCCCTTCCTCTCTCCTACTGTGATCTCTCTCTGTCAAATAAATAAATAAAATCTTTAAAAAAAAAATGATCTTTGAAAGAAAGATTGTTGTGGGGGATGGGAGATGTATAGATTAAAATAAAATATATGGATTAAAGGAAATCAGCTGAGATGTGAAAATCATTCTGAAGAGCAGGTAACACCCACATACAGGCACACACTTAAGCTGCGGACAGACTATAGGGAACCCAGAAGGGAACAGGGGAATGGCAATCCATTTTGGAATTAGGAACTGGCAAATGTCAGTGATGGGAGAGCCGTCCTTGGTAATCCCAGCTGATTATCAGAATTACCCAGGAAGCCATTTAAACACACAGATTACTAGGCCTCAGCCCAGATCCAAGGTATCAGAATCTTTCATGGCTTTTGTCCCTGAATCTGTAGGTTTAAAAAAATACCCGCAGGTGATTTTGACATCAGGCAGTCTGTGGAAATGCTGGGGTAGAGAGTTATCTGAAAACATCGGCAGGAAAGTGAAAGAAAGAACAATGAAAAAATATGAGAGCGGAAATGCGTGTTTAGAAGAAAGGAGCAGGGGCGCCTGGGTGGCTCAGTGGGTTAAGCCGCTGCCTTCGGCTCAGGTCATGATGTCGGGGTCTTGGGATCGAGTCCCGCGTCGGGCTCTCTGCTCAGCAGGGAGCCTGCTTCCCTCTCTCTCTCTCTCTCTCTCTCTCTCTCTCTCTCTCTGCCTGCCTCTCCATCTACTTGTGATCTCTCTCTGTCAAATAAATAAATAAAATCTTTAAAAAAAAATAGAAGAAAGGAGCATATAAATCAGTAAAAGTGCAGGGTAAAAAAATAAAGCCAGAATAATTGAAACAGAAGGAAAAATCAGTTATGACAGAAAAAAACGTTCTTGAGTTAAAGAATATAGCTACAAAGTATACAGTATAGAGTTATATATTTAGGAAGGAGTTAAGTTTTAAGCAAAAATTACTGTAGAGAGGCCCGTACATAAAGTCTGGTTTAAAAATATTTATTAAGACAAAAAAGGCCCTTTGGCATTCACCTCGCAAAGAACCTAATGGCTGCCCAGCAACCGTTCTGTTTCTCTCATCCCCACCCTCCTAAACAATGATTTCATTCCGCCGTGGCTTTGCTTCCTGTTTCCATCAGAAGAGAGACTTTCTTTTTTTTTTTTTTTTTTTTAAGATTTTATTTATTTGACAGAGAGAGAGAAAACAGTGAGAGGAGGAACACAAGCAGGGGGAGTGGGAGAGGGAGAAGCAGGCTTCCCGCTGAGCAGGGAGCCCGATGGGGGGCTGGATCCCAGGACCCCTGGATCATCACCTAAGCCTAGAGGCAGATGCTTAACAACTAAGCCACCCAGGTGCCCCAGAAGAGAGAATTTCCACAAGCTCCTACTGTTCCACTCATCCACCTCCCCACACTGGTACCCAAGTACTTCCTTGAATTTCCTGCTGATGACTGTGGAGGAACCATGTGGGGTTACCCCAGGGAAGGCAATGCTGGGATCCCATTCCCTCAAGGATGCTGCTCCTGCATTCTCAGTCTTCTCCAGCAATTTGTGTCTTGTACTGAATGAGTCTTTGCCATCTATCTACAAACATGCTATTATTTCTCCTCCCCTTGACCCCTCCCTCTACCACCACATAGCTCTTCCTTTTACAGACCAACTCCTCAAAGAGCGGTCTATACTGGCTGTAATCCAGTTTCCATTATGCTCTTGCTTCCCCCTCTCTTCTACTGACACCCCTCTTATCCTGAATGATTTTGTCTCATTGTTGCTAACTCCATTGCTCCATTCTCTAGTTTTCTCCTACTTAAACCCATCAACACTTTTTCCATTTGGCTTCCTGGACATCACACTTTTTTGATTTCCCTCTGACTTCATTATTTACACCTTTTCAGTCTCCTTGGTTATTTCTCCTATTCTAACTTTGTGCCATTGGAGGATCTGAGAGCTTAGGTCCTAGATATCTTCTCTTCTTAATCTGTACTCATCCCTTTGGCAATATTATCCAATCTCATAACTTTAAAGATTCTCTTTATTTGACACACAGAGAGAAACAGCACAAGCTGGGGGAATGGCAAAGGGAGGAGCAGGCTCCACGCTGAGCAGGGAGCCCAATGTGGGGGCTCTATCCCAGAGCTCTGGGATCATGACCTGAGGTGAAAGCAGACCCTTAGCTGACTGAGCCACCCAGGTGCCCTTCCAATCTCCTAACTTTAAATATCATGTGCATGTTGGTAACTGCAAAATTTACTTTCCTACTCAGGCTTATTCTCTTGACTTCAGGTTCATATAACCAACAGCCTACTCAACATTGCCAACCGGACTTCTGTTAGACATCTCAAATATTCATGTCTCACGCTGAGTTCCAAATTTATTCCCCCGACAGACTCCCCACCTCACTGGTAGTCCCTCCTACAGACTTCTCCATCTCTGTTGATGGTGACACACCACAGTTGGCAATGCTCAAGGGCAAAAACTCCGAGGGGGTGGAGGGGGTAGATAGTCATCTTTGACTTTTCTCTTTCATTCATTCCCCTGTTATCTCTCTCTCCAAATATACTTAATTTGCTTTAAAATAATCCAGTAGGAGGAAGGGAGGGGCAGACAGTGGCTGAGGTATAGATAAAACAAGACTAAACAGGAGCTGTCTACTAGAAAGTGGGCACATAGGAAAGCATTAGACCATTCCCTCTCTTCTCCTTTGTATTTTCCAGCTAAAAAATAGATGCTCAAATCCAACCACTTCTCATTAACTCCAGGGCAACTCGCCCGACCCCAGTACCCATCAATGCTCTTATAGTTTCCTATCTGAACTCCCTGCTTCTGCCTTTGTCCTTCTTCAGCCTATGCTCAACATAAGCCAAGTGATACTGTTAAAACAGAAATGAGATTGTCACTCTTTGGCTTACAATCTTCCGATTGCCATCTACTTTAAGTAAAAGCCACAATGGTTACAATGCATTACAATCAGACAATCTGGCCTCTGCTATGTCTTTGACCTCATCTCCTACCGCTCTTCCCTTGCTCACTTGCTCCAGCCTCATGGACCTTCTTCGTGTTCCTTGCTAGTTCCAGGGATCCTCGGCACGTCTTCCACTTAGTAATTTCTCTGACTTAAATTCTCTTCTCGCAGACATCCACAGATACCACTCCAGGTCTCTGGGTAAATGTCACTTTATCAACCAGCCTTTCTCTGCTCACCTATTTAAACTGTCACTCATTCCCCTAGATAGTTCTCACTTTCTCCATGGTGCCTATCACTGTCTAATAGTCTACATATTATTTGGTGTTTTCATCCTAATGTAAGCTACTTTAGAGCAGGAATGTATATAAATTTGTACCCTGCTGTATTTGTAGCACCTAGGATAGAGCATGGCCATTGTAGGTTCTCAAGAGTTTGTTGTATTAAATATAGAAAAAGAAATAGTCCCCCAAAGACTTAAACTAAGATGACAAAAGACTCGATCTTCATGAAAATATATGAAAGGTGTTTTCAATTCCCTATGCACATTTCTCCCATAATCAACTATATGTTATGAAACACATAGGTGACAACAACTTCCGCTATCATTTGTGATATAGTGATAAGCCCTAGACTTAACCTCCCATGGTAAATTCTAGAACACGCACAAAATATACAGAACTGTTTCCAGACATCGGGCCACAGGCCACGCAGGACTGAGATCCCGATGAAAGGGGAACAAATGAGGTGAGCCCTTCAGTTGCCATTATTTTCTACCTAGATGCAATTTCCAGACTGTAGGAGCAGAAAGAAGGAATCCATACAGTGTGTGGAGGCCTTGCTGAAGAGAAGACACAGAATGGGGTTTAGGGAGGCACTGCTACCTGTGGCTAGTGGCTGCCATATTAGACGGCACAGCTCTAGACCGAAGAGGGAAACACGGAAACAAATCCACTGACAGTGAACACTGGTGTCTCTAGCAGGTCAAATTGTGCTTTATTTATACCTATGGTTACCAAATTTTTTTTATAGTAAGCATGTGTTCTTTTATAATATGAAAAAAAAAAAACCTCTCGAAAACATGTATACATCAAATTCCTAATACCTAATTTAGAATTTTAAGTGGTGATTTCATCAGAAAGTTTTTAGAATTAAACTCTAATAGTAGAGAAACTGAATTAGCACTTAATCTTTAAAAGCAGGGTTCATCTCTGGGTAGGAATTTCTATGCCAACGAAGAGTTGAGCAAAATGGAACTCTCATTTGGTTTCAAATTTTCATGTGCAAGTGAAATGAGTAGTTTCTTTACAACAATAGTTCCTCTGTACGGTGATGGATCTAGATAGGATTATTTGTAAGAAGTACAAGAAAGCCATTCTATCTTAAAGACGGAATGGATTATTCTGACAATATAAAAATCAGTGAAATTTTGAAATTTTCAGTCATTTTTCTAACTATATCACAGTTATAAGGGGAAGAGCTTTGTGTTTACAGTTGCATAGAATTTAACAAATACTTTAATAAAGTAGAACAATAAAATCAGTTTAATGGACTTAAACTGAAATGAATAAAAGACTTTATGTTAGATTTTTTTTTTTTAGAAAATGGAGGGGATATTCTGTCAATTCTTTCAATCTGTCTACGACCTCCTCACATTTCCTCCTTCACACCAATTTGCTTCAATTTAGCAACAATAAGACCTCTTAATGGGCCCCATTAGTGCCTAAAATATGCGGCCTGAATAATACATTTGAGACATCAGCATTCTGGTATTTAGGCCTTAGCTTAACTCTGATTTTAAAAAGAATGCCAGTGTTCCATTTGTTTTATTGTTTTACCCATTGTTTGAAAACAGAGTGGAAAAAAACCACATTAGCTCTTCACAGAATGTCAGCAATTGGGGGTAACTCTAACTGTGTAGAGCTGTCAATCCTCGGCACATCACAGGGCTTGAATTCAGTGGTGCGAGGGCAGTACGTGGGCGGAGCTGCCAGCCACGAGTTCAAACTCTTCACTGATAACTAGTTTAAATTCTACCAAGCACATCCTTTAGGGCTCAAAGCTTTGCTACATTTAAGAAATTAACCACGTCCAAGGACAGAACTTGGGTGTATTAAATGGTATTCATAGGACTAAAACTGACAAAATCACTTTGAGATAGGACTGGTCATTTTAATGCAAATCATGTTTTTCAAAAACATAATGTTCATGGTTTTTTAAGTGCTGACTCTCCCAGAGTAGCGCCCAATCTTACTGGGAAGTTCGACCTTCACAAACACACATCTAGAGTAAAATTCCAAGGTCATGAACGTATGATGTTTTGTTAGTATAATCTGTGTGGTGTGAATCCTAAAAAATTAAGGTCCAATATATGTGCTGCCTTGACACTGGATGACCCAACTGCAAATCTTTCTCCACTCCCAGGGAAAAGATTCGCTGGCCTAACAACCTCCCTTCCAAGGGACCAGATGCACTTCCTGCTTATCTCTGAGTAACAAGTTTTAGTTCCCTGCCAGTCTGCCAAATTAGTCAAACAAGCCAATCACATTTCCCAGGGGAAACCAGGGATGACCTTATCCTCCTGACACTACAAAGCCTGCCTCCCACAGCTACGGGGTGTTCATCACGTTCTTGATGCAACAACCCCCATGTGGCCCTGCTGGGCATGGTGTCCATCTCTGTGGCTCTTGAGTATGTGTGACTAGTAAACTGTGGATGGTGTCGTCTGTCCAGTGTCAGGAGTCAGGTGTTCAGCCATCCCTGTAACTGTAGGCTGGACTCTCGCCCTCATCAACAGGGTGAATGGGAGAATATTAGAATAGACTAACTCTCTTAATACTGCAGAACATCTAGCTTTAGAAGAAGATCCTTACAGTGGTTGTCTAAAACGTTTTTGTGAACTAGGTTGGACTAGATGGAGAAGGACATCGAGGGCTTGGTTTTGCACATCGCTTTGGTTAAAGCCATGGTATTCTTTCCCAAATTTTCCCAAAGAATTTGGGATTCTCTGCCCAAGAAGTATATTGACAAGAGATGACAACCCAACAGCAAACAAAGTCATGATTTCATGAGCTGGACAAGGACCCAGTTCAACAATGGAGTAAAAGTAGACTATGACTAAAAGCTAGATTACAGAAGCTAATTTGAAGTAGGAGGCCAAAGCAAGCCCTCTTACTCCTCATGTGCTCTCCCTTGAGTTCTAGACCCTCTCTAAATAGTTGCAGGATTCTGACGACTGCTTCAGCAGCTCCATCCAGCTGTAGGTAGAATGGAGTGTTAAAATGGCCAGGCCAGCTGAGAAAGACCCTTTCTGGTTTGTCCAGTTCCTGGAGACAGGAAGTGCACCAACCCTGAGCAATGACCTTTAATACAGTGATCCCCCCTGCTGGTAAAATGGCCCCAATCAGCGTCCAGTCCTGAAAGTCTGTGCAGCAAGTGTGTTCTCTGGTGGAATGAAAGTGGGTGCAGAGAGGGATACTGGAAGTGCAGCAACAGCTTCCTTTTAAACCATGAACAAAAGTCAAAGTCCCCTTTTCCAAACAGGCGGGAACAGAGTCTGGGTAAGGTAACTAGATATGTAAACAGAGTAATGCAGAAATGAGGATGGTTTATGGTAAAATACTGTTTGGACTAGAGGATCCAAACTGTGGAGCTGTGAGATCAGTAGGGCCAGTGTGAAGAGCCATGCTTCATAAGAGTGCCAAGTCCAAAGCCAAAAGAGGGCTGAAAAATATGCCCCCAAAATATGCAGTCTGATTTTTAAAAATGTAACTTTTCTTGCATAAATACCAAGGTTTCAGGACACTCCAGGAGTCCAAGTTTTGGTACCCATAACTCTCAGTGAAAAATTCCAGAAGCAGGGATAAACCGGTGGGCTGGCAAACCAATAACGAGGACTATGTAAGACTTACTGGGTACTTTTGTCATTTATTCAGGAAATATCTAACAAGAATATGCCAGATCCCAAGCACTGTGCCTGAGGCGGGGTGCAAAGAGAGGAGTATGAAACAATCTCAACTCTTAAGACATTTATTTTTTAATGGTAATGCTGACAGATAAGTGGCTGAGCACCTACCATGTGTCACGTAGTACACACGGACCATCTTAGGTCAGCCTCAGAAAAACACTAGGAGTAAGACAGGGACAATCATTATTACCACTTTTTGATGAGGAAATGAAGGTTCAGAAAGGTAAAACTTGCTCAAAGTCATGTCATCAAGGAGTGGTTCCAACTTTAGGGCAAGGTTTCTGTTATGCTATATTCCTACAAAACTGAATGAGAAGCAAAAAGGATATTAAAAATAAGTAGAATTTCAGTTCTATCCATATTCAGTTCAAAATAAAAGATCATAATGGGTGGGGTGCCTGGGTGGCTCAGAAGGTTAAGTGTCTGACTCTCTGACTCTGGATTTCAGTTCAGGTCAGGATCTCAGGGTTGTGAGATGGAGTCTACGTGGGGCTGGGCTTGGAGCCTGCTTCAGAGTCCCTCTTTCCCTCTTCCTCTGCCCTTCTCCCTGCCCCCACCCGCTTCCTCTCTAAACAACGACAATAACAACAGCAACAAAAACCATAATGGATCTGTTAAGAAGTATAAAAATTTTTTTAGATAAGGTAAAAAGTTTAAAGAGTAGTAATTCTAAGGAAAAAAACCCAACTCTTACAAATATGAATAGGAAAGGACAGAAAGAAAATACTAACTTTGGGAGAGAAACTCATGAAGTATAGCCAAGATGAAATTATATGGCTTCTATAGATTTTATTTTGTGTAACCTCAAACATTCATTAAGGAAATAACATAATTAAAGTCACTGTATTTTCCCATTAGTGAGGTTTTCTGTTCTCATCCAAGCTAATCAAACTATATTCCACTCAAAGCAAAAGCCTAAAAAGTTAATTACTTGGTCCCATCTTCTACTCTATTCAGGCCCATCTATTGACAGTTTGAAGCAGATTATCTTATAGGTGGGCTTCTCAGTCTAACAGTCTTAACACAGATGAAATATAGCTTAAAGTGAGGATTCACAGCAGGCTCAACAAGGGAGCAGAAGCTAAAATATAAACAAAAAGCAAAAGAAAATACAAATTTTGCAGAAGAGTTTATGGCCAAAGTGGACACTGATGCAAACTGTACTTAACAGTTTGCTGTGGGCAGTTGCTTTTTCCCTTGCAACTCACCCCAAGAGGGAGGGAGGACCCTAGAATGGCCCAACCAATGCATATAATAAAGGGTGCTTTAACAAAGATCTTGGGTGTGCAATAGCTCCCTTAGAATCGCTGCGGCCAATAGGGTAGGTGTTGGTTCCCAATGTATGGACAAAAGCACAGAAGCTCTGAGAGGTCAGACTTGCCCTCTGGGTTTCTGTTAGGGGCGCTCAGGCCTCTGTTCATGGTGGCAGCTCCGCACAGCCTGCAGGGCTCCCACGCAGTCCCCATGATACTGACTAACATTGAGAAAAAACGGACTACTGCATTCCCCACTCCATTCTCTACATGGCAAAACACTGCAGAAACAGAAGCTTTCTTTCTAATGCTGTCTCCCTTCTCTTACAATATGGGAAAATCCTTTAAGATTTCTTTTTCTGGGGCACCTAGGTGGCTCAGTGGGTTAAGCCTCTCCTCAAGACCCCAGGGTCCTAGGATCAAGGCCCACATACAGCTCTCTGATCAGTGGGGAGTCTGCTTCCCCACCCCCCTGCCTGCCTCTCTGCCTACTTGTGATCTCTCTCTCTGTGTCAAATAAATAAAATCCTAAAAAAAAAAAAAAAAAGAGAGAGATTTCTTTTTCTGAATCTTACAACCCATTATTAATGCCTTAAAGCAATGTTGGCAGAGAAAGCGAAAGAAAGAAAGAAAGAAAGAAAATTTAAATCAAGAAGTTTGCTCCCAGCTTACCCTACTGATTTAAAAAAAAAAAAAAAAAATGGCTAAGTTTCCAAACTCTTGAAAAGCTTGTAAACACCAATATATTTAACTTGGAGCATATAATTCCATTATATAGTTACATAAGGGAAAGGGGATAGGTTAGAATGATAAAGGAAATGACTTGTGAAATGTTGATTTGCTGTGTCAGACTGAAAAGATGTGCCTAGGAGATAGTTGAAGTAAACTTCCCCTTATTAAAAGTGTTGTACTTTTCTATTTAAAAATCTTACCTATGATTTTTTTTTTTTAAGGTATATTCTAACTTCTAGGTCAAAACCCTCATTTTTCTTTAAGTGGGAGCTTCTCTCCTAACTCTTCAAATGTACTAAAAAAGAAAAGCATTTTTAAATTTATCATAGGTCTACCCATCCATATAAAAATAATGATCATCAGGGGGCACCTGGGTGGCTCTGGCTGGGATCCCAGGGTCCTGGGATCGAGCCCCGCATCAGGCTCCCTGCTCAGCAGGAAGACTGCTTCTCCCTCTCCCACTCCCCCTGCTTGTGTTCCCTCTCTTGCTGTCTCTCTCTCCATCAAACAAATAAAAATCTTAAAAAGAAGAAAAAAAAATGATCATCACTCCTCAGCTCATCGCTAAAGGCTGACAGTGTGGCACCAGGAGCTGCGGCAACCAGCGATTATGAGCTTATTTTTGGATTGCTACTGTTTCTGTTTTACCAACAGCAGCCCTCGACATCAGCTCGAGCATCAGAGCATCGTTGGTGACGATGCACTGTGTATGGTGACAGTTTGTAAGTAGACGGTGCAAACATTCACTTTTTACACCCCTGCCCCCTCTCTGATGGTTGTTATGTTCTCCACCCCTATTGGAGCCTTCCTGTTTTGAAGGTGTTCACTCCTGAAACATCTGCTGGGTTTAGTCTTTCTAGTTATTTTTACCCATTCTCACACCATAGTGACACTAGGAAGACCCTATTTTGAATTTTATGTTCCATTTTTATTGGCATGATTTAAACAAGAGGTAGAGAAACATTAGGCAGAGGCGGTCAGTGTAAAAAAGACTGATCTAAAAACAAATCCTCGCTGTTTCACTTTCCAGCTGGGTGAGCTTCCACCAAGGAATAAGGCTAGGGCAAGGCTGCGGGAAACGATACCTTTTGGGTGCCCACTTTATGCAAGGTGCTTTACACTTGCCTTATTTGATCCAATAACCCTACAAGGTAAGTTCTTTCATCCCTATTCTTTTGGGATCTTATTCATTTATTTTTTAGTATACGTGCTGCCTACGTGAGCACCATTCAATTATTTTTTAAAGATTAATAAGAGACATAGTCCAAATCTAAAGCTCAAAGAATTTAAATAGCTTACGCAGAGTCAGAGAGCTTTAAAAATGCAACTAGGGCTTAAGCTCAGCTCTGACCCTGAATTTCAGTAAACATGAGTTCTCCTCTCCTAGGGCAAGTACAGAGAATAGTTGTATCATCAAAGGGATCAAGGGTAGATTTTATTTCTCAGGAATTGAAAAACTTAAGTTACTTAGTTTAGAAGGTAGTTTTAATTACCTGTTTTACAATGTGGAGATTCTCTAAGGAAGTTGTTAAACAATTACTACCTATGTCCATTAAAAACACTGAAAAGCTCAAGTAGTATAATATATTTTGTTTTTTCTAGGTATTTTTTCTGAGTTAATTTCATTGATAATTTCATTGATAAGGCCTGTTGTTTGCAAGGTACGTTCCTGGGTGCTGAGAACCTTAAATGAATCAACCATAAATCTTATGGTCCAGTGAGGAGAGGCCAGAACTTACAAGGTGTGGAATATATGTTGGATTGCTCAATAATCAGATACTAAGATGTGATCCCCTTCCTTGCAAGTCATTACTCCGTCTCTGGAATTCTTCATAGCAAACAAGGAAAACAGCCCCCCAAAATATGCTAGATGACAGAAAATCATCAAAATTAGCTTAGACTAGGGATTCCTAACTTTTTGAGAATGGTAACCACCTCAACCATGTTTCATTCTGCATTCCTTTCTCAAGAAGCAATATGTCCATAGCTGTTCATTCAATAAATCTTTACTACATGACCACTCAGTTGAAGACATCACGATAGTTCCAACACAGCCCTTTACTAACAACTGCCTAGGACCACCTTCATTCATCCTTGGCTTATACAGTTTCTATGTAAGGTACCATAGGTGGATTATTTGAAAATAAACCTTGGGTCATGAAATTACAGTGATCACTAGAAGCTCTGAACTCATAAAATACAGGTTTCTTCCTTCAATGGGGTAAATGGCCAAACTCATGATTTCTGACCATGATTTCGGAGTAACCAGGCTGCCTGTAATTGCTTTAGTTATTTCAAGAGAGCTCATAAAACTTAAGACTTTTATGCATATATTATATGAATATAAACATATTCATGCATAGATCTGTTTAGAATGATCTACATGATTTATACTAGAGACTTTTACCTTTTAATTGATGTAACACCTCCTGCTTGTTTTATCATCTATCTCTCTTTAAAGTACAATATAAATCACTTAGTTTTAAACTTAGACCAGAGGAAAACTCAGGGCTCCTTTCCTACCTATAATTCATTTGAACCTATTAATTTTCAAAGGTAAACCTAACACTAACATTTCTCATTTCCATTGCCCTCAAATTAATGTATATTTTGGGTTGAAAGCATTCTTAGTCTAAGGGGCACTTGGGTGGCTCAGTCTGTTAAGCAGCTGACTCTTGATTTTGGCTCAGGTCATGATCTCAGGGTTGTCCAATCGAGCCCCACGTTGGGACTCCCTCTCCCTCTGCTCCTCTCTCTCTTAAATAAATAAATAAAATCTTTTAAAAAGTATTAGTCTAAGGTAATAAAATAAGGACAAAAACAGATAATGTAATACATGTACTTGAAGAACTGTCTACTAATTATAAAAACAGGCAGAAAACTAATAGCCAAGTTTTAATGAGTGATTACTATGTGTCAGGATAAATTCTGTTTTCTCATTTAACCTATACAATACATATAAATGAGGCAAATGAACTATCTTTAAAAACAAAAGTAGAGATAGATTTGGCTTGATGCCATACTCTTGAGCTCCTCATGGGTATCACATGACTGAAGAACTGAGAGGAAGCCGGACTCTCCTTTCCTCTCAAGTTATACAACTGTACCTTCATTATTTTTGGCATTTTCCTATGGTTTGAAAAAAAGTGTTAACAATTTTCTGCATCTATAACATTTCAGATGAGCAATTGCTATCCTATTGTGTTTCCTCACATATGGTGTTCTCGCTCAAATAGCACTGGTTTTTTAACTTGTACAATATTAGTAAACCACGTTGAATTACTCTCTGCTGACAAGAATCCAAACTACCTAACATGAGAAAATTACATGTATTATTGAGGCTAGTGTGTTCACTGATTTTCAAACATAAATTTCCCAGTAGAATCACTATATTTTACAGAAAGGGATCATAGAGATTATCTCATCTGACCTTTTTTATTTCCCCCTTACAAGTGAAAATCTATAGCAGACAGGTTTAAGTGTTGCTCCTAGGTCAGAGCAGCTAGTTCATAGTAGAAAAAACTAACATCTCAGTGCTTTTTCTATTAAAAAGTTACTATTATTATAAAATCTGCATTGTTTTGCAGTGCCTTACAGAGGATGTACCAGTCATAAGTAATTGGCATTTTTTAAAAAATGGGCACATTTTTGTAACACCGTATTATCCTCAGCACTGAAATTTGACACTTATGACTACCAGTTACATACTAGTATCATGTGTCATTTCCCAGTATCTATTTCTTATATTCCTAACCAGACTGTGGCTTCTCTGTGGTAGGCATAATTATCTTTTTAAAATGTTTCTTACATCCCTCAATACATCTACATATACATGAACTGCTTAACAATTGGAAAGAGATTGACATAGATATATTTAGATTTTAGTCTTATACTATATGACTCAAAATAAAACCAAACAACTGTCATCTTGTTGAATGCAGGTGAATTTGTTTTGAAAGGGACAAAGTTAAAGTCCTCATTTCTTCACAGCAAGCAGTTGGGATTGTCCCTGAAGGTGAGTGGTTTTAGGAGCTTGAAGAGACTGGTGAAGGATGAAATCAATATTAGGGGGACTTATGAAAGAATTGACTAGGTCTTAAAGACATGGGGTAGCATATCCCATCAAATTTCTCAGTCAAAACCCAAGCTAATAATGACCAGGGACTGACCACAAGCCTGCCCACCCACCCTGGTCAGTACTCTCTGCCTGTATTGAGAAATCCTCACTGGAGAACAACCTTAAGAATATTTTCATTTTAATAAGTCAGTCGGAGAAAGACAACTATCATATGATCTCCCTGGTATGAGGAGGTGGAGATGCAACATGGGGGGTTTGGGAGGTAAGAAAAGAATAAATGAAACAAGATGGGATTGGGAGGGAGACGTACCATAAGAGACTTTTAATGTCACAAAACAAACAGGGTTGCTGGGGGGAGGGGGGTGGGGTTATGGACACTGGGGAGGGTATGTGCTATGGGGAGTGCTGTGAAGTGTGTAAACCTGGTGATTCACAGACCTGTACTCCTGGGGCTAGTAATACATTATATGTTTATTAAAAAAAATTTAAAAATAAAAAAAAGAAATATTTTCTTTTTGTGGATGGAGACACTGAAGCTCAGAGAGAATAGAGCATTTGCCCAGCTGAAGCAGGTACTAAAGAGTGGAACCAGGATTCAAACACCGACTGTCCCCAACGGCCTATGCCCCCAGAGACGGTGACCAAGTAAGTATGCGGTGTCATACGGTGCTGAACAAACGGCCGGCTCTCAAGCAGGACCTCAATTGTTAGTTCCCCCATTTGGGGGTTTTCAACCCACTCTCCCCATACGTATTTACCCACCCAATCCTTATTCCCCAAACACACATGTATTTATACACACTCCACTCTTTTTACCAATTTAGTTGTGTAGGTAACTAGCTATCAAACTTCTATTCATATATTCTTCTCACGTATGTACAGTGAGTCCGGCGACCAGACTTGGTTCTCTCCACATTACTCCAGGTAAATGTAAATATATATTAATACTGGCTCTGGGTTACAGAACACATACACAAGTACACATATACAGCAGAATTCAACCCAATAAGGGTTTCTTCTTTTCCCATTATCCAGGCAAATACAAGATTTACGACGGCTGATGCCAAAGAAATTTGGCTCTGGTAATGGAAACTGGGAAGCAATGGTGAAATGAGGTAAGAAAATCGGGGGCCAGAAGGTGGACGCAAGTCATCAACTGCTTTTCCCAGGAACTTGCTCTTTTTAGATAAGCGCTACGAATACCAGCCCCAACCTGCGGCCATAGCCTACAGTTCCCTCCGCCCGGTACTGAACCCCATTCAGGCTGGAGCAGATGCACACACCGCGGGGAGTCTCGTTTGCAGGAGATGAGTGTTCCCTTGCTCTATTTTAATGCTTGCTGCCGGGCCGTGGAAAGATTTGCCAGAAATCGTGGAGAACAGCGACAGCCAAGCTTTTTCAAGCAAAGACTAGTCAGCCCAGGAGCAGCAATCATTACTTGCACAGTATTTAACGGTTCACGTAAACAAGCTTCTCTCCTGCCTGCGTGCACTTTTGGAGCCAGCTCCGGCAGACGTGGGCAGCGCCGGGGAGGCCTCCTGCGAGGCTCTGCGGATACGCAAGCAATACAGCCTCCAGCACCAGAGCCTAGGGCCGCGGGGGAGGCTCTAGGAACCGCCCCTTTTTGATCGCCAAGGCCAGCGTGGGCCTTAATAAATACTCCGCCCGGACCGATAGGAAAGGCCAAGTTCAAACACACAGCGTTCAGCCCGGGGCGGGTCCGGAAAAGACGCCCATAGACCCAACCACCTGCCCCCGCCTGATCAGGCGGCCGCACCCGCAAGCTTGCGGAGCCCATCCGGATTACTGCGCCTGCGCGCTGCGGCTCCGCCCCCTTGCCGGTTTCCGAGGCCGAGTTCCTGGAGCCCGCCGTCGCTTAGCAACGCACGAGTCACAGTCCCGGCCCTCCGCGCGCCCCTTTCCAGGCAGGGCTTAGTCCCAGATCTTCCCGTGAGGCTCCTCGCTGCCTCGTGTCAGGCCGCGGGAGCCCATGGAGGAAAAGGAGGATAAGCAGCAGTAAGTGCTGGGGTTTGGTTTTCTATTTTCCCCTCTGAAATTATTTCCTTCCTTCGGGGAGGGTGAAGTGAGACCCGAGGGGTGGGTCCTCGGAGCGCTATCAGAGCTTTTCCTCTTCCATCCTATCTCTAGTAGTTGAGCGCTTACCGGAATACTTTTTAAAACACACCGCTTACCCGGCACCCACTGTGTGTCAGGCGCTTTACAAGCGCTGCCGGGCCCAACAGTCTTCAAGTCCCATGGAATCTTCCACTCCTAACTCCCCACATCTAAATTATTAGCAAATTCTTTAGGCTTTACCTTTAAAATATATCCAGAATTCCAGCATCATCCGCACGCTGGCCCAGCGTTTCTTACCTGGATGTTGTAACAGTCTCTGCTGCTCCCCTTGCCTCTGTGCGTTCTCCACTTAGCAGTCTGAGAGGTCTTTTTTTTTCTTCTTCTTCTTTTTTTTACAGCGTAGGTTAGATCACTATTCTCCATGGGCCCTTGCAGAGTAAGAGCTAAGGTCCTTGCAGTGGCCTGTGAGACCGCCCCAAACTGCCCCTTTTCCTTTACCTGGTCTTATCTGCTGCTTGCCCTCTGACTGCACCCTGCTCCAGCACGCAGGCCTCCCCGCTAGCAGTGATTCTTCAAGTGTGCTCTCCACCCCCACCCCACCCCACTCCCGCCCCAATCCAGCAGCATCTGAGAATTTACTAGAAACTCATATTCTTACAGGCTCCCCACCACAGATATACTGAATCAGAAATCTGGAGTTGAGAACAATAAATAATCTGGGTTTTAACAAGCCTTCAGGTGATTCTGATGTATGCTAAATTTTGAGAACTATTGACCAAGGTGTTACAGTTTAATACCAACATGGCCAGGGGTATCTGCTTCCAAAGCCTGTATTTTTGTCACTAGAAGAGTGGTTCTCAACATACTTCAAGAATCACTTGAGAGCTGGTTAAGTTTCCTGGGAACCTATCTCGGGATGGGATGGAACCGGTGAATTTGTACTATCAAGGTAAAATGGATGACAATGCAGCTCCTTCTGGGACCACACTTAGAGAAGCACCTAAGGCCAGGTGCTTCTGTTGCCATACTTTGGCAATTACAGTTCACTCTGCTAGAATGCCCTTCCTCAAATATCCTCTTAGCTCGCTCCTCTCTTTCTTTTTTTCAGTTGCCACCTTCATAATGCAGCCTCCACCCTGTCTGAAAATGCAGCCACCCTCCCACATACATGCACTCCTTTTCCCCATTCCCTGCTCTGTTGTTGTCCTTAGCACTTAACACCACCCAAAAGACTATGTTTTACTTATTATTTGATTTCTCATCTACCTTCCCTCACTAGAATGTAAGCTCTGCGAGGGCAGGAATTTTTGTTTTGTCACTCCTGTATCCTCAGTGCCTTGAGCAGCACCAGGCACAAAATTCAATAAATAATCTATTGAAAGAATGAATTATTCAACGTTATTGTCACATCTCTCTTAATAGGTATTCTTGGCCTTACCATGCCAAGGAGGAAATCAAGGCTCAGGTATTAAATGGCAGAGTTGAGATTCCAGCTCTGTCTTCCTTTCTTCACTGCCCATTTTTGTGTTTCCTTCTATTAAGAAATTACTACAGAATCACATACTTCACATTTATGTGTTAATCTATAGCTACTCACACCCCAAATACTTAATTGAACGAATGCATATGCATGCACCCATAGAGCCACAGTCCGTCCCTTCAAGGATGTGATGCCAGTGCAAGTATATTGCTGAGTTACAACCATGAGAAGCAGATGGAAAAACTGATGTCAGATGTCTATAATAAAATCAATCATGACCTTTCCAGAGATATAAGTGTTTATTTAAAGGTAATAGAAAAAGCCTTAGAAGTTACTCACACTTGACTAGTAATCAGTCTTTCTAAAACCTTTACAGAGAGCAATTTGTGTTGGGCAGCAGGGAGGTAGGGTCCAAGGGTGCTGAATGTTGTTTGTATCTGTATTGGAGTGGGGGTTGGGTGTATACAGTTACACTAAACCAGACTAAAAAATAATCCCAGCAGATTGACCAGAATATGCAAATACTATAATGGCGGTCCATGTAACTGTGATGAACAGGATGCTTCCCCAGGTAGCTACATAATGATGAAAGAAACACAGTCTTCATTCACCCTTATGGAGAGCTATTGACCAGTAAAGGGTATTTGTAGTGCTTACCAAAAAAACAAAACAAAACTGGATACATAAATTATAAGTCATGGTATTATGAAAGAAAGTACTAAAATAGAGACTACATGGGGCAGAAAGGGGGAAATCTAGGAAAAGCTTCTGAGATGGCTTTTAAGCAGAGACTTAAAGATAATGGACCAGTGGTGCAGGGACCCAGGGAAGAACTGCCCAGGCAGAGGGGACACTGTTTGCACATGTCCTGAAGGAAAATAACTGGTGTGTCCGGGAACTGAAAGCAGGTGTGCTGTCTGGAGAAGTGAGGGGAGAGTGGTCTCATTGCCTTGGAAGAGATTAGCTGGAGCTGGATCCTGCAGCCTCAAAGCTGATGAGGAAGCAGTATTCACTATAAATGCAACACAAATGCATTTGGGGGTTTTCACTAAAAAATGATATGATAGAAAAGATGAACCTGACTTTGTTTTGAAGTAACGGAGGGGTTATATTTTCAGGGCCAAGACTAAGCAGAACTGCTCATTTTCTCTATAAATTTGTAATCTTATTTACTTACCTTCCATAGGTCAGGGCTTTAATTTTAAAAGCTTCTATGTAAAAAGTATTCACATTAATCTATTTCATTCTTTCCTTTACTTTCCAAGTATGTGAAATTTTAAAATACTGCCTTTTATAATGTCTACCACTCTTTATTTAAAAGGAGAAAATTTCTATAAATTGCTTCTAAACATTTTTTAATATTTAAAAAAATTCTATAATGTTCACTTTGGTACCAGTCTAGTTATTAAAAGCAAAAAGTGATGAGATTGAATTGATTGTTCTCATGCCTCCACAGTGGTATTTTCCTGAAAAGATAAATAACAGTGGTCATTTGGTACCTTTTATAAGTTTGCCAGGTGAACTTTTAAAATTAAATAGCTATCCTTGTCCAGGTGACTGAATTTACTAAGTAACTAACTTTTTTTTTTTTTTTTAAGATTCATTCATTTATTTTAGAGAGAGAGTGTGTGGGGTGGGGGAGGGAGGGACAGGGAGAGAGGGAGATAGAGAATCTCAAGCAGACTCCCACTGAGCAAGGAGCCTGACCCTAGGCTGGATCCCTGGGTCTCAAGATCATGAACTGAGTCAGAATCAAGATCTGGGCTTGATCCCTGGACCCCAAGATCATGACCTGAGCTGAAATCAGGAGTCAGTCATTCAACCTACTGAACCACCCAGGCATCCCCTAAGTAACTAACTTTTAAAAAAGATGAGTTAAGATTAGCATGTAACTTACCTTCATGAATACATGTTCCAAACAGGATCTGTAACCATGATAAAATCACTACTCTTTTTTTTATTCCAAGCAAGTGAAAGTCTGTACATTGTGCTGGTGTATTATTATGAGTAATCATAATTAACACAAATCCCTTCATCTTTTATATGATTTAAAATGAGAAGATACCCTTCCATATTTTAATTGCATAAGTCCCTTATAACTATTAATAAAACTTAAATTGTCTTGACTGATACTTGAAATATATTAAATTTTATTTTATCAATTATGACACAGTCCTAAAATGTTCATTGGGATACATTACTTACTATGTAATTCTATTTTTCAGAGAGCATAAAATAGAAGATGGTGGTATAGTGTATGTAACTGGAAAAAAAGAAGAAATCAAACAACCTGGAAAAAGTATACAACATTCAAAACCATTTGTTGGGAGAGGACGTATATATTATGCAAAATTCATTCATACAAATGCAAGAACATTGAATGAACCAGTTCCCTACATAGATCCCAGAAAAGGGCCAGAAAAGCAGGTTGGACGTATGTTCCTTATATACAAATACAGATTTAGATTCAGAAGCTGTTTTGCAGGATAATTTGGTCACAGACTACGTAAAGGTTGTGACATATTTCAGTCTAATATTTTTTATAATCCAATAGTTAAAAGCAGTAACCTGAGACTATTCTCCCAGATAACTGTTGCATACAAACAATATATAAATAGAAAAGGAATCCAAATAGTTATTTTCCTAGATTGGATCAGATTATAGCCACTTAGTAGTGTTTGGCAGATACTGGAGAAATCTGTAATATCGTATTTGTGTTACATATTCTACTATAAAAATTTCCCATGATACTCTCTATAAAATAATAGCTACCATTTATTTAAAGTGTGTGAAGTGCTAGGGATGAGCTAAGTGTTTTATGTAAGTTATAGCCTTTAATCTGTACAACAGTTTCTAGGAGGTAGCATTAGAAATATTTTATGGATGATAACATACCACAAAGAAGTAATTCACATATCTGAGATTACATAGTAAGCAAATGGTAAGCAAGTAAGTAAGCAAACCTTATCATAGCCAGGTTTCTGACCCAGGATGGTTGGTTTAGTCAAACCGCACTTTTCTTCACTATCATATTATTTCATTATCTTCTTTCTTTAAACTTTGGTTTGTTGAGGTATAGTTTATCCTGTTAGTTTCCTGTTTCCGATATTACAAATTACCACAAATTTAAACACAACTTAAAGCAACACAATTTTATTCTTAACACTTTTTGACCTCAGAAGTCCAAAATCAGTCTCATTGGTTATTAGCAAGGCTGGTTTCCTTCTGGAATATCTAAAGGAAAATCCAGTTCCTTGCCTTTTCCAGCTTCTAGAAACTGCCTACTTTCCATGGCTCGTGGCCCCTTCCTCTTGGAAGCCAGCAGCATGGCATCTTCAAATCTTGCTCTGACTTTCCTGCCTCCCTCCTTGGTAGATGGGTATGATTACATTGGGCCCACCTAGATAATCCTGGATAGTCCTCTACCTGAGATGTTTTACTTCATCTCAGCCACAAAGTTCTTTTGCCATGTGAGTTTATGTGTAATTGTGATTTAACTTGACATTTAAATAGAGATTGCTTTTAATGACCTGTCTTCACATCAGTAACATCCAATGTTCATATCATAAAATCGCTAGCATACCAGGGCACTGTGTGTGAATGGGAGATCTTCTTGAGGCAGGAATTAATGTAGTCAAATATGTATTAATGTCATGTAATAAAACCCTATGTGGCCAGTTTTAAGGCTATTTTGTTTTATAAACCATGAGGGGACTTTAAAGATATTAATAGTCCAGGCCTACCTGAGGGATCTAAGTCTGGTCCAGAAATCCAGGTTAGTGAAGTTCCCATATTTCTTTTTTTTTTTTTTTTTAAAGATTTTATTTATTTGACAGAGAGAGATCACAAATAGGCAGAGAGGCAAGCAGAGAGAGAGAGAGAGGAGGAAGCAGGCTCCCTGGCGAGCAGAGAGTCCAGTGTGGGACTCGATCCCAGAACCCTGAGATCATGACCTGAGCTGAAGGCAGAGGCTTAACCCACTGAGCTACCCAGGCGCCCAGTTCCCATATTTCTTACAAAAGTTAATGAATGACTCTCCTGAGCTCTAAGTCAGGACTGAGTTAAACCCAAACTATTAGCTGAATCCATCCTTATCTTGGAGATACTAAGTAAAAGAAATGGGTTTGAGAATGGAAATATAAAATGTAAAAATCTCAAAAATCAAGGCACTAATTTTCTTTACTAGTTTATAGGTGTCTTGAGAAAGGTGATATCAGGAGCTGCGATCCAGATGGGGTGGGTGATACAGTAGCCGTAGGATCCTTATTTATTGCTGCTAAAGGCTAAATGAGTCAGAGACCTTTAAGAGGTGGTGAAAGGAAGTTTGAGATGAAGTGAGAGGACAGGGAAGAGAGGCTGCTGGTGGATAAGAGTGAGGAGATATACACAAAGACTGAAGATATATCACCGAGTTAAGGGCATATTTGTTTTGGAGTGGAGGCACTATTCATATATTAAAAACAAAGAGAGCTATCTTTTTTTTTTTTTTTTTTGGTTTCGTGAAAGTTTTGTGTGTTTTGGTGTTGTTGGTTTTTTTTTGCATTTTATTTATTTTTTTCATTTTCATTTTTTATTTTTTATTTTTTATTTCTTTTAAAGATTTTATTTATTTATTTGACAGAGAGAGATCACAAGTAGGCAGAGAGGCAGGCAGAGACAGAGGAAGGGAAGCAGGCCCCCTGATGAGCAGAGAGCCTGATGTGGGACTCGATCCCAGGACCCTGAGATCATGATCTGAGCCGAAGGCAGTAGCTTAACCCACTGAGCCACCCAGGGGCCCCAATTTTTTATTTTTTATAAACATATATTTTTATCCCCCGGGGTACAGGTATGTGAATCACCAGGTTCACACACTTCACAGCACTCACCATAGCACATACCCTCCCCAATGTCCATAACCCAACCTCCCTTCCCCCAATCCCCTTGCCCCAGCAACCCTCAGTTTGTTTTGTGAGATTAAGAGTCCCTTATGGTTTGTCTTCCTCCCAATCCCATCTTGTTTCATTTATTTTCTCCTACCCCCTTAACCCCCCCGTTGCATCTCCACTTCCTCATATCAGGGAGATCATATGATAGTTGTCTTTCTCCACTTGACTTATTTCACTAAGCATGATACCCTCTAGTTCCATCCATGTCGTCGTAAATGGCAAGATTTCATTTCTTTTTTTTTTTTTTTTAAAGATTTTATTTATTTATTTGACAGAGAGAAATCACAAGTAGTCGGAGAGGCAGGCAGAGAGAGAGAGGGAAGCAGGCTCCCCGCTGAGGAGAGAGCCCGATGCGGGACTCGATCCCAGGACCCTGAGATCATGACCTGAGCCGAAGGCAGCGGCTTAACCCACTGAGCCACCCAGGCGCCCAAGATTTCATTTCTTTTGATGGCTGCATAGTATTCCATTGTGTATATATACCACCTCTTCTTTATCCATTCATCTGTTGATAGACATCTAGGTTCTTTCCATAGTTTGGCTATTGTGGACATTGCTGCTATAAACATTCAGGTGCATGTGCCCCTTCGGATCACTACGTTTGTATCTTTAGGGTAAATACCCAGTAGTGCAATTGCTGGGTCATAGGGTAGTTCTATTTTCAACATTTTGAGGAACCTCCATGCTGTTTTCCAGAGTGGTTGCATCAGCTTGCATTCCCACCAACAGTGTAGGAGGGTTCCCCTTTCTCCACATCCTCGCCAGCATCTGTCATTTCCTGACTTGTTAATTTTAGCCATTCTGACTGGTGTGAGGTGATATCGCATTGTGGTTTTAATTTGTATTTCCCTGATGCCAAGTGATATGGAGCACTTTTTCATGTGTCTGTTGGCCATCTGGATGTCGTCTTTGCAGAAATGTCTGTTCATGTCCTCTGCCCATTTCTTGATTGGATTATTCTTTGGGTATTGAGTTTGATCAGTTCTTTATAGATTTTGGACACTAGCCCTTTATCTGATATGTCATTTGCAAATATCTTCTCCCATTCTGTCAGTTGTCTTTTGGTTTTGTTAACTGTTTCCTTTGCTGTGCAAAAGCTTTTGATCTTGATGAAATCCCAATAGTTCATTTTTGCCCTTGCTTCCCTTGCCTTTGGCGATGTTCCTAGGAAGATGTTGCTGTGGCTGAGGTCAAAGAGGTTGCTGCCTGTGTTCTCCTCAAGGATTTTGATGGAGTCCTTTCTCAAATTGAGGTCCTTTATCCATTTTGAGTCTATTTTCATGTGTGGTGTAAGGAAATGGTCCAATTTCATTTTTCTCCATGTGGCTGTCCAATTTTCCCAACACCATTTATTGAAGAGACTGTCTTTTTTCCACTGGACATTCTTTCCTACTTTGTCGAAGATTAGTTGACCATAGAGTTGAGGGTCTATTTCTGGGCTTTCTATTCTGTTCCATTGATCTATGTGTCTGTTTTGGTGCCAGTACCATGCTGTCTTGATGACAGCTTTGTAATAGAGCTTGAAGTCTGGAATTGTGATGCCACCAACTTTGGCTTTCTTTTTCAATATTCCTTTGGCTATTCGAGGTCTTTTCTGGTTCCATATACATTTTAGGATTATTTGTTCCATTTCTTTGAAAAAAATGGGTGGTAGTTTGATAGGGATTGCATTAAATGTATAGATTGCTTTAGGTAGCATAGACATTTTCACAATATTTGTTCTTGCAATCCTGGAGCATGGAACATTTTTCCATTTCTTTGTGTCATCCTCAATTTCTTTCATGAGTACTTTATAGTTTTCTGAGTATAGATTCTTTGCCTCTTTGGTTAGGTTTATTCCTAGGTATCTTATGGTTTTGGGTGCAATTGTAAATGGGATTGACTCCTTAATTTCTCTTTCTTCTTTCTTGTTGTTGGTGTAGAGAAATGCAACTGATTTCTGTGCATTAATTTTATATCCTGACACTTTACTGAATGCCTGTACAAGTTCTAGCAGTTTTGGAGTGGAGCCTTTTGGGTTTTCCACATATAGTATCATATTATCTGGGAAGAGTGATAGTTTGACTTCTTCTTTGCCGATTTGGATGCCTTTAATTTCTTTCTGTTGTCTGATTGCTGAGACTAGGACTTCTAGTACTATGTTGAATAGCAGTGGTGATAATAGACATCCCTGCCATGTTCCTGACCTTAGTGGAAAAGCTTTCAGTTTTTCTCCATTGAGAATGATAATTTGCAGTGGGTTTTTCATAGATGGCTTTGATAACATTGAGGTATGTGTCCTCTATCCCTACACTTTGAAGAGTTTTGATCAGGAAGGGATGCTGTACTTTGTCAAATGCTATTCAGCATCTATTGAGAGTATCATATGGTTCTTGTTCTTTCTTTTATTGATGGTGTTGTATCACATCGATTGATTTGCGGATGTTGAACCAACCTTGCAGCCCTGGAATAAATCCCACTTGGTCGTGGTGAATTATCCTTTTAATGTACTGTTGAATCCTATTGGCTAGTATTTTGGTGAGAATTTTCACATCTGTGTTCATCAAGATTATTGGTCTGTAGTTCTCTTTTTTGTTGGGATCCTTGTCTGGTTTTGGGATCAAGGTGATGCTGGCCTCATAAAATGAGTTTGGAAGTTTTCTTTCCATTTCTATTTTTTGGAACAGTTTCAGGAGAATAGGAATTAATTCTTCTTTGAATGTTTGGTAGAATTCCCCTGGGAAGCCGTCTGGCCCTGGGCTTTTGTTTGTTTGGAGATTTTTGATGACTGTTTCAATCTCCTTACTGGTTATGGGCCTGTTCAGGCATTCTATTTCTTCCTGGTTCAGTTGTGGTAGTTTATATGTCTCTAGGAATGCATCCATTTCTTCCAGATTGTCAAATTTGTTGGCGTAGAGTTGCTCATAGTATGTTCTTATAATGGTCTGTATTTTGTTGGTGTTAGTTGTGATCTCTCCTCTTTCATTCATGATTTTATTTATTTGGGTCCTTTCTCTTTTCTTTTTGATAAGTCTGGCCAGGGGTTTATCAATCTTATTAATTCTTTCAAAGAACCAACTCCTAGTTTCGTTGACTAGTTCTATTGTTTTTTTGGTTTCTATTTCATTGATTTCTGCTCTGATCTTTATGATTTCTCTTCTCCTACTGGGTTTAGGGTTTCTTTCTTGTTCTTTCTCCAGCGCCTTTAAGTGTAGGGTTAGGTTGTGTACCTGAGACCTTTCTTGTTTCTTGAGAAAGGCTTGTATTGCTATATATTTTCCTCTCAGGACTGCCTTTGTTTTGTCCCACAGATTTTGAACCGCTGTGTTTTCATTATCATTTGTTTCCATGAATTTTTTCAATTATTCTTTAATTTCCTGGTTGACCCATTCATTCTTGAGAAGGATGCTGTGTAGTCTCCCTGTATTTGGGTTCTTTCCAAATTTCCTCTTGTGATTGAGTTCTAGCTTCAGAGCATTTTGTCTGAAAATATGCAGGGAATGATCCCAATCTTTTGATACCAGTTGAGACCTGATTTAGGACCCAGGATGTGATCTATTCGGGAGAATGTTCCATGTGCACTAGGGAAGAATGTGTATTCTGTTGCTTTGGGATGAATTGTTCTGAATATATCTGTGATGTCCATCTGGTCCAGTGTGTCATTTAAGGCCTTTATTTTCTTGTTGATATTTTGCTTGGATGATCTGTCCATTTCAGTGAGGGCAGTGTTAAAGTCCCGTACTATTATTGTATTATTGTTGTTGTGTTATTAATTGGTTTATATCGTTGGCTGCTCCCATGTTGGGGGCATAGATATTTAAAATTGTTAGATCTTCTTGTTGGACAGATCCTTTGAGTATGATACAGTGTCCTTTCTCATCTCTTATTATAGTCATTGGCTTAAAATCTAATTGATCTGACATAAGAATTGTCACTTTTGCTTTCTTCTGATGTCCATTAGCATGGCAAATTCTTTTCCACCCCCTCACTTTAAATCTGGAGGTGTCTTCGGGTTTCTTGTAGGCACATATAGATGGGTTTTGTTTTTTTATCCATTCTGATACCCTGTGTCTTTTGATTGGGGAATTGAGCCCGTTAGCATTCAGGGTAACTATTGAGAGATATGAGTTTAGTGCCATTGTATTGCCTGTAAGGTGACTGTTACTGTATATTGTCTCTGTTCCTTTCTGATCTACCACTTGTAGGCTCTCTCTCTTTGCTTAGAGGACCCCTTTCAATATTTCCTGTAGAGCTGGTTTGGTGTTTGCAAATTCTTTCAGTTTTTGTTTGTCCTGGAAGCTTTTAATCTCTCCTTCTATTTTCAATGATAGCCTAGCTGGATATAGTATTCTTGGCTGCATGTTTTTCTCGTTTAGTGTTCTGAATAGATCATGCCAGCTCTTTCTGGCCTGCCAGGTCTCTGTGAATAAGTCTGCTGCCAATCTAATATTTTTACCATTGTATGTTACAGACTTCTTTTCCCGGGCTGCTTTCAGGATTTTCTCTTTGTCACTAAGACTTGTAAATTTTACTATTAGGTGACAGGGTGTGGACCTATTCTTATTGATTTTGAGGGGGATTCTCTGCACCTCCTGGATTTTGATGCTTGTTCCCTTTGCCATATTGGGGAAATTCTCTCCAATAATTCTCTCCAGTATACTTTCTGCTCCTGTCTCTCTTCTTCTTCTGGAATCCCAATTATTCTAATGTTGTTCCGTCTTATGGTGTCACTTATCTCTTGAATTCTCCCCTCATGGTCCAGTAGCTGTTTGTCCCTCTTTTGCTCAGCTTCTTTATTCTCTGTCATTTGGTCTTCTATATTGCTAATTCTTTCTTCTGCCTCATTAATCCTAGCAGTGAGAGCCTCCATTTTTTATTGCACCTCATTAAGCTTTTTTGATTTCAACTTGGTTAGATTTTAGTTCTTTTATTTCTCCTGAAAGGGCTTTTATATCTCCCAAGAGGGTTTCTCTAATATCTTCCATGCCTTTTTCAAGCCCGGATAGAACCTTGAGAACCGTAATTCTGAACTCTAGATCTGACATATTACCAATGTCTGTATTGATTAGGTCCCTAGCCTTCAGTACTGCCTCTTGTTCTTTTTTTTGTGGTGAATTTTTCCACCTTGTCATTTTGTCCAGATAAGAGTATATGAAGGAGCAAGTAAAATACTCAAAGGGTGGCAACAACCCCAGGAAAATATGCTTTAACCAAATCAGAAGAGATACCAAATCGTGAGGCGGGAGAAAGGGGATAAAAAGAAGTTCAGAAAGAAAGAAAAATTAAAAAAGCAAAGAAAAGAAAGATTAAAAAAAGAAAATGAATAAAGAAAAAGTATAAAAAAGAAAAATATATATATATTAGATAAACTAGTTAAAAAACGTTTAAAAAGAAAAGGGTAAAAGTTAAAAAAATTTAGCAGAAGAAGAGAAAAAAAAATTGAAAAAGAAAAATAAATAAATTAACTACAAGACTAAATAATCATGGGGAGAAAGCCATGAGTTCTGTGCTTTGCTTTCTCCTCTGGGATTCCACTGCTCTCCTTGGTATTGAAACTACACTCCTTGGTAGTTGAACTTGGTCCTGGCTGCATTTCTTGTTGATCTTCTGGGGGAGGGGCCTGTTGTAGTGATTCTCAAGTGTCTGCCCCAGGCGGAATTCACCGCCCTTACCAGGGGCCGGACTGAGTAATCCGCTTGGGTTTGTTTTCGGGAGCTTTTGTTCCCTGAGCGCTTTCTGTAGAGTTCCGGAGGATGGGAATGAAAATGGCGGCCTCCTGGTCTCTGACCCGGAGGAGCCGAGAGCCCAGGCCCCACTCCTCAGTGCACCCTCAGAGAACCGCGCCCAATTACTCCCATTTCTGTGGCCTCTGGCCACGCTCCAAGCTCACCGAGCCTGCAACAGGTTCAAGGTAACCCCAAGCTGTGAGCTCATTCTTGGCTCTGTCTCTGTAGCCGGCTTCCCCGTTCTAATACTTGTAAGCTCTGTGACACTCAGACACCCCCGATCCTTCTGTGACCCTGCGGGACCTGAGGCCACGCTGACCCCGCGTGGGCTTCGCCCCGGTTTAGCCTCTGGAGCGATGTCCCTCAGCGGAACAGACTTTTAAAGGTCCTGATTTTGTGCTCCGTTGCTCCGCCACTTGCCGGGAGCCGGCCCCTCCCCCAGGGTTCTATCTTCCCGTTGCTTTGGATTCACTTCTCCGCCAGTCCTTCCTTTCAGAAAGTGGTTGATTTTCTGTTTCTAGAATTGCTATTCTTCTCTTCGATCTGCCATTGGGTTTGTAGGTGTTTGCAATCTTTAGATAAGCTATCTAGCTGATCTCCTGCTAGCTGAAGTAATCTCAGCCTGCTACTTCTCCGCCATCTTGACTCCTCCCCCAAAAAGAGCTATCTTAAGTGTACTCATGTTCACGTACTCCAGGAGTAATAAAGAATGTTCATTTCACATATCTGTACACTTTGTTCCTTTATTTAAGATGACAGGCTTCTTTTTAACGTTTAATTTGATTGTTTTAAAAAATTAACTCGTTTATACCAGTGCTGGCTTTAGTGCAAGAGTGAAGAAAATAAAGTGCCTCATATTTAAAGTGGCATATCTGCTCTCTTACATGTTTTGCTAATAGCTTAAGAACCTAACACCAGATTAATTTTATTTAATTACAAGACATTTAAAGATTTTTTTTTTTAATTCATTTGAGATGGAGAGAATGAGGGAAGCATCAGGGAGGGTCAAAGGGAGAAGCAGACTCCCTGCCGATTCAGGAACCTGATTTAGGATGTGATCCTGGGACTCCAGGACCATGGCTTGAGCTGAAGGCAGTCGCATAACCAACTGAGCCACCAAGGTGCCCCTACAAGATGTTTAAATGAAACAACCACACAGTTGTACATAGGGACATAAAATTGGGGGTGCCAGAAAAAGTAAAAAGGAGCTGTTGCTTGGTCACTTTTTTTTTTTTTTTTTTTTAAGATTTTATTTATTTATTTGACAGAGAGAAATCACAAGTAGATGGAGAGGCAGGCAGAGAGAGAGAGAGAGGGAAGCAGGCTCTCCGCTGAGCAGAGAGCCCGATGCGGGACTCGATCCCAGGACTCTGAGATCATGACCTGAGCCGAAGTCAGCGGCTTAACCCACTGAGCCACCCAGGCGCCCTTGGTCACTTTTTTTTTAAAGATTGTATTTATTTAGTTGACAGAGAGAGAGATCATAAGTAGGCAGAGAGAGGGGGGAAGCAGTCTCCCTGATGAGCAGAGAGCCTGACGCGGGGCTCAATCCCCGGACCCCAAGACCATGACCCAAGCCAAAGGTAGTGGCTTAATCCTGAGCCACCCAGGTGCCCCAGCTTGGTCACTTCTAATCACAAGTTTTGTTTTTAAATATTGGTATTTTATTTTTTTTAAAGATTTTATTTATTTATTTGACAGACAGAAATCACCAATAGGCAGAGAGGCAAGCAAAGAGAGAGGGGGAAGTAGGCTCCCCGCTGAGCAGAGAACCCAATGCGGGGCTCGATCCCAGGACCCTGGGATCATTACCTGAGCTGAAGGCAGAGGCTTTAACCCACTGAGCCACCCAGGCGCCCCCAAATATTGGTATTTTAAAAGAGATGATACTAGGTCATCATGTTCCAAAGTGCATGTTTCAGAGCATTAGCCCTATGTGTTCAATAAAATGACATTCCAAAGTCAAATACATTTTGGAAAAGCTATATATTTAGATCTTAAAGCTTCACAAATCATATTTGTATATAAAGATTCTAAGAAATCCTGTGATAAACTTATTTCAGTTTACCTACCTCAGTATTTCCCAAATTTATTTAACTTTGGAAACCACTTCTATATAACACCTTTTAATGTGCTACAGACCTAGTATTCCACAGAACACAATTTAGGAATAACATATCAGGGACATTATGAGTTGCTTAAAAAGAGGTATTTCAGGGCGCCTGGGTGGCTCAGTGGGTTAAGCCGCTGCCTTCGGCTCAGGTCATGATCTCAGGGTCCTGGGATCGAGTCTCATATCGGGCTCTCTGCTCAGCGGGGAGCCTGCTTCCCTCTCTCTCTCTCTGCTTGCCTCTCTGCCTACTTGTGATCTCTCTCTGTCAAATAAATAAATAAAATCTTAAAAAAAAAAAAAAGAGGTATTTCAACACTCCTGGTATCCACAGCAAAATAGAGATGAACATAGATACAATGTAATGCTACTGTTTCCCAGAACACTTCAGTGTTTTGAAAGCCTTTGAGCTCCACTAATAAAATGTGATTCTGCATAGTTGTCAAAAGTCTGTATTTCCCTAGGAATCCCCAAAGTAGGATTCTGTGTTCCACAGACAATCACCACCAGCGGCAGCCATCTTTGCCAGGCTGCCACTGTGGAACTCTCCCTACCACCTCTTGTGTTCTCTTAACGGGCTTTGCCAGGATGCCCCAACTGCTTTATCTATTTCTCACCCAAGACTCTTCCGTAATTTCCCAAAGAATGAAAACTAATTAATGGCTCCTAATGCATTTCTGAAGGCTTAGAGATAGCAGAAGTATAATAAAGACTGTCTCACAGTGGTTTCCAAAGGTGGCTAAAGGGTTTACAGTATAATGGCCATCAGGTCTTCCAGGGGCGGGGGTTAGTGGGAATCTCTTCCTCGGGAATCTCCCAGATGTCTCCATACTATGGAGTTCCAGTGATTGTTAGCCTGGGGCAGGAAAGAAGACTGGCCTTGGGCTAGAAGGGAAGGCATCCTGCATTTTCTGTGTCCAAAGTTTTGAACTTTTTAGGCAAAACCCCTTCCACAATCTGCAAGAGGTAGACTGACCCCTGAAATCTAGACAAAGCAACCACAGTAGAGATTTTTCCCAGCTTGGCTTATTTCATCATTAATAACTCATGTCAACCCCTTACAATCCACTTCAAGTAATGATGCACAGAGCAGTAAATTTTTATACTTAGTCTTTGGCTTCAGCATGGGGTGAAGTTAAAAATAAGCTTCCAGGGGCACCTGGGTGGCTCAGCGAGTTAAAGGCTCAGGTCATGGTCTCAGGGTCCTGGGATCAAGCCCCGCATTGGGCTCTCTGCTTAGCAGGGAGCCTGCTTCCTCCTCTCTCTCTCTCTGCCTGCCTCTCTGCCTACTTGTCATCTCTATCTGTCAAATAAATAAAATCTTTGAAAAAAAGAAGAAAAGGAAAAACAGGCAACAACAAAAAATATAAGCTTCCACCTATCTCTTTAATCTTATAATCTTACATGAACAAAGGCTTGTACCAAAATGGCATGTGCATGTGCGCAAGTCCACATACATTCTCACTCTTCCAGGAACAAACCAGACTCTTCAGGCAAAGGGCAGGCTATCCAGAAATAGAAAACAGAAAAACAGCATTTTTTGAACTGTGGGATTTCATTCTGCCGAAGTGAAGCTTCACCCCATTTACAACACTAATCAGAATACTTCCCCCAACTCTGAGGTCTTCAAGTCATCAGTCACACTTTAGGAAACATTGTTCATTATTTCCTTTATAATTTGTGATATTAAAGGGACTGTTTTGGTAAAATTCTGAATTCATGAGAAATCTTGAGAGGTGAATTGATATCTCTGGTTTTAGGGTAACTTTTGCAATAAACTCTTGTTCAAAAAAATAACTGAGTGCTGCCAGGAAGTTTGCTCATCCCAGAGTCACTTAGCCAGTAATTTGGGTATTAGCAAAATAAGTTTCTAATCAACAAAAGAATATACAGTGTACTTCTTAAAGCCTTTTCATAGAAGAGCTTTCTTAAGTTACTCAAAATCTCTTTATTGTTACTCCTGAAATAATTTAAGTAGGTTTGTGGTTATTTGCTTTGCATTCTACAGCAGATATGATAAAGCAACAGAGCATGGAAATTGGGAGGCCTGCATGGATGGGGGCAGGGCTCTGACTTGGACAGCTCTGCTGCCTACTAGGGATACACTTCGTGGAAGTTAATCTCCCAGCAGTTTTCTCATCTGTGAAGTGGGTGTGTATCTACTCGCAGAATCGTGGTGAGGGTAAGTGAGAAAAGGCCTGTAAATCTGAGACCTTGGGGCACAATAAGCACTATCATACTAGTGCAGTGGAGGAGGCCTGCAAGAAGCAGGCATTCTGACAAGTTAGATGTGACTATTTTCAGCCAGATAGTGAGAAGACACCATCTGTTGAGTAATCTGTTCTAGAATTCCCAGGATCGACATCAAGTAGTCTTAATTTTTGTAATTCACCCTTCAACCCATCTCTCCTGTTCTCCAAAATTCCTTTGTTCCTAAACTCCTTTGATCTCTGCAAACTTATTCACTACCCTGGGTTACAATTTGTCATTGGCCTAAAAACTGGCAGTAGTTAAAAGTTTCCAAGTGAGGTCTAACTCTCTCTTCCGTTAGTCAGGGCTCAGTTCCCTCATGGGTCCATGTTCATCCTGTCTTTTTCAGTTTGAAGATAATATCCCTTAATGAAGAACCTAAAGTTGAGGAGCTCTGACTTTCAGCCCTGAATTTGTGTATTCTTCTTCAAATTCTTAGCCTTTCTGTGATTTCTTGATATAATAGATTTTTTTTCTCCCAGAAAACTCTATTTTTGCTACCTTTGACATATATCATGAATTTCTTCTAAGCTTCTTGACAATCTCCTGACAAGGTGACTCCATGAAACTATTATTTTTTTATTTGATATTGTACACCTCTTTTATACATGCCTGTCTTCTTAGAAACTAAGCTACTTTGGGAATTGACTCCCTCTGGAGTCAGATAAGATGTCTTCAAATGCCTCTTACTTTTCATAGCACTATAGCATCAACTGTACTGTCAGAATTTTACTTCTGTGATATCATATTCATCCCCTTTGAATCACATTTTTCAAGTCTCTGACTATGAAGTCATGGCTGATTTTTTTAATAACCCCATCTCTCTCCTCAAAGCCCAAAGTAGGTGTGTGATTATACCCAAAGTTACTTTCATTGTCTAACAATATCCAAGAACTCCCAGGTGTCACAGTTTCTCTTCCCAAGGTGTCTTAAGTCTACCTGATCAACTAGATGTTTTTAAAAAAGTGTTTATTTAGAATTAAGCTGAGTAAGTTTCCCCTCACTCTTTTCACAACTTCTAAGAGATCAGATTCTAATATGTGCTCGGGGAGAATCTATTAGTTCTCCCATTCCTGGATACTTAAGTTAGGTTTTACCATCAAAAATTCAGTAACAGTGGAGATATTTTCCCTTAGAACAAAATTTTTCAAACTGAGGTACTAGTGGGTTATAAAACAATGTGGGCTGCAACTAGCATTGTGAAATGGAATAGAAGAGACAAATGATAAAATAGAAAAATAGTCAAGTGCACTGCATGTAGTAAGAATAAATATTGTGAAACTTTGTGTTTTATGTACTTTTACACATTTTGTGTTCTTGCATGGCAAAATCTATTTCATGGTGTGGATCATGGATGGAAAACTATGAAAACTGCCATATTAGATGATAATACATTATTTGTATTTTCATAATGAAAAGTATAGAACATAATTTTTACATTAAATTGAGCCATATATATACATATATATACATATATATATATATATATATAATAAAATGGTAGTACAAAATATAGAAATATACTTAGTTGATTTTTACCATTCCGTCTGTTGACAGGAAGTAGTTTAAGAATTTAACATCTTTATTTTGGCTAAAAATATATGATAATTCACTTTTAAGTACCTTTTCAAAAAATTCAGTCTTTATAAAAACATACTTATTCCTAGATTTTAGGATTCCATTTTAGTACTAGAATACCCAATAACTTACTGAATCGAAATTGAACATTCAGAGATATCAAGCAGTATATGAAAATGTTCTATAGGATTCAATTCTGTGTTTCCAATTTTTTTCCCATAAAGGGTGACTGGTGGTCCCATGGTAAAAGACTGGAGCATCCCTTCCAACCACCTTATGACACTAAGAGCACCCAGAGGAGTGACTTTCAAAAGCCAGCATGTCCATTGGTTTTGCCAGTCAAACACAGCAAGTTGCAAAAGCCTTCTTGTGGAATAGGTAAGGTTAGCTGTGATAAAACCTCTTTCCCATTCTCTCAGGTTACTGCTATCAAATTAAGGTGTATTCGATGTACTGGCCCCTCCTGAGAAAATTATTTCTCTATAGGAGTTGAAAATATACATACAACCAATGCAGCCCTTGACATGTTTGTTCTTTATCCCTTCTTGGTGGACAGCTTATCTCCAAACATATTTACAATAATAAAAATTGGCCTGATCATGATAACATTGGCCTCCAAGTCATATACTTAGTAGCATTCTGCTATTGTTGACACCACATTTTAAGAACTACTAAAATTGTAGACAGGATTTCTCTAAGTGTACTCTGAGGGACACTAATTCCTTGTGATGTTCAAAAAAATAGGAAGTGCTCAAATAAGTTTTCTGAGAACTGAATTTATAAAACTAAACAGATCTTTTTAAGCCACAGAACTCTTAAAACCCTTACTGTAAGCACAAGCATAATGTGTTCCAAAAGGAAGAATAAAGAATGTTATGTTTTCCCCACTACTGACCACCTCAACCTTTTTCTAGATTTTCACATGACTGGTATCCCACAAAACAATGTAGGAAATACTGTTACGTGGACTGTTAAAACATTGTCAGATCTCAAAGTTATTTACCTGACCATGTTATTATAATAAACTTTTTCACATTCAGTCAGCTTCTATCTGTTTCCTACCACATGTCCTAGTCATCTTTAGGGCTGGGGTAGACTTTTGCAGGTCTTAAAGAAGTGCACAATCACATCAAAACAAAAATGTATTTATTGAGTACCCGTTCCGGTCATCACTCCATATAAAAGTTCATAAGTTAAACTTCAGATAATTTTCTGAACATGACAGTAGACAACCAAGGATTGGTTTTAGCAGTCACCAGTCCCTTACTTAATTTTAGCCTTCAGGTCTCTGTGATCTGGCCCATCTAGTTAAGGATACAAAGGGCAAGTAGGTTGAAGATCAGAACATTAGAAAATGGTAATATTCAGCATGCTTTCCACTTTAAGTGTGGTAGTTAATGAAGAGGACTGTTAGATGATCTATAACATGGTCTCTCCTTTAGAACGGTAATGAAGTCTGATTCAGGATGGTAGACTGAACACAGACATCTAAATCCACCACCACCCATACTCTATTAAGTAATAGTAAAGCAATCAACCCACAAAGATGAGGAGAATGGAAAGGAGTACTTTCTGCAGAGTGGGAAGGAATGAAAACTTATTGATGGATTACAGAAAACAAAGAAGCAATAGCCTAGAAAAGACAGAGGGAAAGGCAGCAAAGAGTCAATCTGTCTGACAAAACCCCAGGGTAGCTGGAGGCTCAGTCAGCAGGCAAAGCAAAAGGCAAGAATGAATCCAAGGGGAGAATTCAAGGGCGACCGGAAAGTCTGTCTTTTAAAGAACCACTCCAGTCATGAACATTCTATTCGATGCCAACATTAAGACTAGTGGAGCCCAGTGCCTCAGCCAGAAAGTCAACTAACCACACCAGTTATGTTTTCTGATAATTCCAGCTGATCTCTTATCCTATTCTTAGTTTATGAATGTACAGCCAAAGATTACAATTAGGCCAAGTTATCATTTTTTTAATGTTTGGAGGGTAGAGTCAAGGAAACATCACAGAACATAAAACAACAGCAGCAGCAACAACAAAAAACTAGAAACTATGAGAGATAAAGGCAAAGTGGAGAATCAGTCTGGGAGGTCCAACTTTTCTGGAGCTCCAGAAAAGCAAGGAATAAAACTAAAAGCAGAGATAATTATCAACACATAATATTTATTGAGCACATAGTATTTGCCAGCATTTTATGGAACTTCCTAAATATTACCCATTCGATTCTCAGTCCAATTGTAAGGAATATATTAGTATGGTGATATTATTAATACTCTCATGTTTCAGATAAGAAAGCAAGCACAGAGTTTGAATAACTTCCCCAAAGCTACAGAGCAAACAACTGGTATTTGAACTCAGTCTACCTCCAGTAAAAACCAGTATTCTACACAGCCTCTAGAATAATAAGAAAGTTTCCCAATATAAGAGAGAGGCATTAAAGGAGTCTACTGAGTGCTTCCAAGTGTGAAGGGACAAAAGATACAGCCTATATATCATTATGAAATTGCAAAGCAACAATCATAAAAAGAAGATTCTGTAAGTTTCCATAAAGAGAAAGAAAAATTAATCACTAAGAAATAAGGATCCGTATGGAATCAAGCAGTGCTGATACAAAAGCACAACGGAGTTATGTCTTCAAAATTTCCAGGGAAAATTTTTTTGACTTAGAAAAGAGGATTGATTGAACACAAATACTAGAACCATTCTTTTTCAGGTGGCACCAGGCTTTGGACCCACTGAGAAAGAAATGTAGTCCCAGCACAATATTTGGCCCTTAAGTGAACAAAACTCATATAATTATATTATAAATGTTATTTCATAGTTTTTAGCTTTTAGCATTACACAGATATAGTATAGAAATTTTGAATGTGTTTATAGGATTATGTTATGAGCCTTAACAAGAAAAGTATATCAAGAGTTGACAGAAGATGGGAAGTAGAAAGAAGGGTGCTAATATCTTTATTTAACATGAGTACTGAAGAAATACTACCCAAAGGAGATGAAACAAGGAATAGAAGTTTAAGGTTGAAGTCAAAGGAACGAATTTATCTCTCTAGCCCTGTCCTCTTTGCTGAGGATTGAACTCCCATCCAGCCACTTACCTACCATCTTTTCTTGGAAAGCTAATCTCCTTTCAATAACCGCATTCAAACCTGTCCTCTGCCATTTTTCCTCTTCTCAGTAAATGTCACTTCTATTCCCCCTCAAGTTTTGATAGTCTAGAAGACATTCCAGAACTCTCTACCTTTTATATCCAATCCATCAACAAAGCTTGACACCTATTTCTCCAAAATATACTCCATGTCTTCTTACTAATGTTGTACAGCTCCTTTCTCTCTTTCTCCTCCAAAATATGTTTTCCACACCATTTTTAGAAGGATCTTTTAAAAATACAAATGATATCACTTTCTTCCATGAGATGAATTACTTCTCATTGTTTGTTGAGTCAATTTCAAATTCCTCACCATGGCCTACATGGTCCTTTTTAATCTATAGAATATCTCCTGTTTCTCATGGTACCATAAGAGGGCATTTCAAGAAGGGTATTTAACTCAGTGGGGGAGGAGTCAAGATGGTGGAGAAGTAGCAGGCTGAGACTACATCAGGTAGTAGGAGATCAGCTAGATAGCTTATCAAGCCATTGCAAACACCTACAAATCCAACAGGAGTCCAAAGAGAAGAAGAGCAACAATTCTAGAAACAGAAAATTGACCACTTTCTGAAAGGTAGGACAGCGGAGAAATGAATCCAAGGTGACCAGAAGATAGACCGTTGGGGGAGGGGCCAGCTCCCGGCAAGTGGCAGAGCAACAGAGCACAAAATCAGGACTTTTAATAGTCTGCTCCACTGAGCAACATCGCTCCAGAGGCTAAACCGGGGTGAAGCCCATGTGGGGTCAGCGTGGCCCCAGGTCCCACAGGGTCACAGAAGGATTGGGGGTGTCTGAGTGTTGCAGAGCTCACAGGTATTAGAGCGGGGAAGCTGGCTACAGAGACGGAGCCAAGGAGTGAGCTCTCAACTCGGGGTTACCTTGCACTGGTCTCAGGCTGGGTGAGCTTGGAGCACGGCCATAGGCCAGGGAAACAGGAGTGATTGAGAGCTTTTCTCTGAGGTCACACTGAAGAGTGGAGCCCCCGAACTCTCGGATCCTCCAGGCCAGAGATTGGAAGGCCGCCATTTTCATTCCTGTCCTCCGGAACTCTACGGAAAGCATTCAGGGAACAAAAGCTCCCAAAAGCAAACCCGAGGTATTACTTAGCCTGGCCCGTGGTAAGAGTGGTGTAATTCCACGTGGGGCAAAGACACTTGGAAATCACTACAACAGGCCCCTCCCCCAGAAGATCAACAAGAAATCTAGCCAAGACCAAGTTCATTTACCAAGGAGAACAGTGGAATTCCAGAGGAGAAGAAAGCAAAGCATGGAATTCATGGCTTTCTCCCCATGATTCTTTAGTCTTGCAGTTAATTTAATTTTTTTTTCTTCTTCTAAATTTTTTTAAACTTTTACCCTTTCCTCTTTAATGTTTTTTAACTAGTTTACCTTAACAATATCTTCTATAAAAATAAATAATATAATCTTTTTTGAACTTTCATTATTATAGTCATACTTTATCCTTCATTGTATCTAACTTTATTTTTTGTATACACATAGGGTTTTTTCTGCTAAAAAATTTGAGGTACAACTTCTAATAGATCAAAATCTACCCTAAATCTAGCTCTAGGCTTGTTCTACTCTCCAGCCGGAGCAAATTCTCTCCACTTTCTTTTTCTTTATTCTCCCAACCAACTTACTTTATCAACTAATTTTTTAGAAATTAAAAAAAATTTTTTTTCATCTTTATAGGCATATTCCATCCCCTCATTGTGTTTACCCTTATATATGTTTTTCATTCTTTAAAATTTTGGGAGGTAGTTTCTACTAAGAGACCAAAATACTCTCAAATTAAGTGAGTGTTTTAGTCACCAGTCTAATATATATATATATTTCTTTTTATTATTTTTGTTTCTGTTTTTAATTTTTTTTTCTGAACTTCTTTTTATCCCCTTTCTCGCCCCCATGATTTGGGGTCACTTCTGATTTGGTTAAAGTGCATTTTCCTAGGGTCTTTGCCACCCTTTTAGTATTTTATTTGCTCCTTCATATATTCTTATCTGGACAAAATGACAAGGTGGAAAAACTCACCACAAAAAAAAGAACAGAGGCGATACCAAAGGCTAGGGACCTAATCAATATGGACATCAGTAATATGTCAGAGTTCAGATTGACGCTTCTCAAGGTTCTAGCCGGGCTCGAAAAAGGCATGGAAGATATTAGAGGAACCATCTCTGAAGAGATAAAAGCCCTTTCTGGAGAAATAGAAGAACTAAAACCTAACCAAGTTGAAATAAAAAAATCTATTAATGAGGTGCAATCAAAAATGGAGGCTCTTACTGCTAGGATAAATGAGGCAGAAGAAAGCATTAGTGATATAGAAGACCAAATGACAAAGAATAAAGAAGCTGAGCAAACAAGAGACAAACACTGGACCACGAGGAGAGAATTCGAGAGATAAGTGACACCATAAGACGAAACAACATTAGAATAACTGGGATTCCAGAAGAAGAAGAAAAGAGGGGAGCAGAATGTATATTGGAGAGAATTATTGTAGAGATTTTCCCTAATATGACAAAGGGAACAAGCATCAAAATTCAGAAGGTGCAGAGAATCCCCCTCAAAATCAATAAGAATAGGTCCACACCCCATCACCTAATAGTAAAATTTACAAGTCTTAGCAGCAAAGAGAGAATCCTGAAAGCAGCCCAGGAAAAGAAGTCTGTAACATTCAATGGTAAAAATATTAGATTGGCAGCAGACTTATTCGCAGAGATCTGGCAGGCCAGAAAGAACTGGCATGATCTATTCAGAGCACTAAATGAGAAAAACATGCAGCCAAGAATACTATATCCAGCTAGGCTATCACTGAAAATAGAAGGAGAGATAAAAAGCTTCCAGGACAAACAAAAACTGAAAGAATTTGCAAACACCAAACCAGCTCTACAGGAAATATTGAAAGGGATCTTCTAAGCAAAGAGAGACCTTAAAAGTAGTAGATCAGAAAGGAACAGAGACAATATACAGTAACAGTCACCTTACAGGCAATACAATGGCACTAAATTCATATCTCTCAATAGTTACCCTGAATGTTAATGGGCTCAATGCCCCAATCAAAAGACACAGGGTATCAGAATGGATAATAAAACAAAACCCATCAATATGCTGCCTATAAGAAACTCATTTTAGGGACACCTGGGTGGCTCAGTTGGTTGGACGACTGCCTTCAGCTCAGGTCATGATCCCAGAGTCCGGGGATCGAGTCCTGCATGGGGCTCCCAGCTCCATGGGGCATCTGCTTCTCCCTCTGACCTTCTCCTCGCTCATGCTCTCTCTCACTGTCTCTCTCTCAAATAAATTTAAAAAAAAAATCTTTAAAAAAAAAAAGAAAGAAACTCATTTTAGACCCGAAGACACCTCCAGATTTAAAGTGAGTGGGTAGAAAACATTTTACCATGCTAATGGACATCAGAAGAAAGCAAAAGTGGCAATCCTTAGATCAGATCAATTAGATTTTAAGCCAAAAACCATAATAAGAGATGAGGAAGGACACTATATCATACTCAAAGACTCTGTCCAACAAGAAGATCTAACAATTTTAAATATCTATGCCCCTAATGTGGGAGCAGCCAACTATATAAACCAATTAATAACAAAATCAAAGAAACACATCAACAATAATACAATAATAGCCCGGGACTTTAACACTCCCCTCACTGAAATGGACAGATCATCCAAGCAAAAGATCAACAAGGAAATAAAGGCCTTAAATGACACACTGGACCAGATGGACATCACAGATATATTCAGAACAATTCATCCCAAAGCAACAGAATACACATTCTTCTCTAGTGCACATGAAACATTCTCCCGAATAGATCACATCCTGGGTCCTAAATCAGGTCTCAACTGGTATCAAAAGATTGGGATCATTCCCTGCATATTTTCAGACCACAATGCTCTGAAGCCAGAATTCAATCACAAGAGGAAAGTTGGAAAGAACCCAATATATGGAGACTAAACAGCATCCTTCTAAAGAATGAATGGGTCAACCAGGAAATTAAAGAAGAATTGAAAAAATTCATGGAAACAAATGATAATGAAAACACAACAGTTCAAATTCTGTGGGACACAGCAAAGGCAGTCCTGAGAGGAAAATATATAGCAATACAAGCCTTTCTCAAGAAACAAGAAAGGTCTCAAATACATAACCTCACCCTACTCCTAAAGGAGCTGGAAAAAGAACAACAAAGAAAGCCTAAACCCAGCAGGAGAAGAGAAATCATAAAGATCAGAGCAGAAATCAGTGAAATAGAAACCAAAAATACAATAGAACAAATCAACAAAACTAGGAGCTGGTTCTTTGAAAGAATTAATAAGATTGATAAACTCCTGGCCAGACTTATCAAAAAGAAAAGAGAAAGGACCCAAATAAATAAAATCATGAATGAAAGAAGAGGGATCACCACCAACACCAAAGAAATACAAACAATTATAAGAACATACTATGAGCAACTCTATGCCAACAAATTTGACAATCTGGAAGAAATGGATGCATTCCTAGAGACATATTAACTACCACAACTGAACCAGGAAGAAACAGAAAACCTGAGCAGACCCATAACCAGTAAGGAGATTGAAACAGTCATCAAAAATCTCCAAACAAACAAAAGCCCAGGGCCAGACGGCTTCCCAGGGGAATTCTACCAAACATTTAAAGAAGAATTAATTCTTACTCTCCTGAAACTGTTCCTAAAAATATAAATGGAAGGAAAACTTCCAAACTCATTTTATGAGGCCAGCATCACCTTGATCCCAAAACCAGACAAGGATCCCATCAAAAAAGAGAATTACAGACCAAAATCCTTGATGAACACAGATGTGAAAATTCTCACCAAAATACTAGACAATAGGATCCAACAGTACATTAAAAAGATTATTCACCACGACCAAGTGGGATTTATTCCAGGGCTGCAAGTTTGGTTCAACATCCGCGAATCAATCAATGTGATACAACACATCAATAAAAGAAAGAACAAGAACCATAAGATACTCTCAATAGATGCTGAATAGCATTTGACAAAGTACAGCATCCCTTCCTGATCAAAACTCTTCAAAGTGTAAGGATAGAGGGCACATACCTCAATGTTATCAAAGCCATCTATGAAAAACCCACTGCAAATTATCATTCTCAATGGAGAAAAACTGAAAGCTTTTCCACTAAGGTCAGGAACATGGCAGGGATGTCTATTATCACCACTGCTATTCAACATAGTACTAGAAGTCCTAGCCTCAGCAATCAGACAACAGAAAGAAATTAAAGGCATCCAAATCGGCAAAGAAGAAGTCAAACTATCACTCTTCACAGATGATATGATACTATATGTGGAAAACCCAAAAGGCTCAACTCCAAAACTGCTAGAACTTGTATAGGCGTTCAGTAAAGTGTCAGGATATAAAATCAATGCACAGAAATCAGTTGTATTTCTGTACACCAACAGCAAGAAAGAAGAAAGAGAAATTAAGGAGTCAATCCCATTTACAATTGCACCCCAAACCATAGGATACCTAGGAATAAACCTAACCAAAGAGGCAAAGAATCTATACTCAGAAAACTATAAAGTACTCATGAAAGAAATTGAGGATGACACAAAGAAATGGAAAAATGTTCCATGCTCCTGGATTGCAAGAACAAATATTGTGAAAATGTCTATGCTACCTAAAGCATTCTACACATTTAATGCAATCCCTATCAAAATCCCATTCTTTTTTTTTTTCAAAGAAATGGAACAAATAATCCTAAAATGTATATGGAACCAGAAAAGGAATATTGAAAAAGAAAGCCAAAGATGGTGGCATCACAATTCCAGACTTCAAGCTCTATTACAAAGCTGTCATCATCAAGACAGTATGGTACTGGCACAAAAACAGACACATAGATCAATGGAACAGAATAGAAAGCCCAGAAATAGACCCTCAACTCTATGGTCAACTAATCTTCGACAAAGCAAGAAAGAATGTCCAATGGAAAGAAGACAGTCTCTTCAATAAATGGTGTTAGGAAAATTGGACAGCCACATGCAGAAAAATGAAATTGGACCATTTCCTTACACCACACACAGAAATAGACTGAAAATTGATGAAGGACCTCAATGTGAGAAAGGAATCCATCAGAATCCTTGAGGAGAACATAGGCAGCAACCTCTTTGACCTCAGCTGCAGCAACTTCTTCCTAGGAACATCACCAAAGGCAAGGGAAGCAAGGGCAAAAATGAACTATTGGGATTTCATCAAGATCAAAAGCTTTTGCACAGCAAAGGAAACAGTTAGCAAAACCAAAAGACAACTGACAGAATGGGAGAAGATATTTGCAAACGACATATCAGATAAAGGGCTAGTGTCCAAACTCTATAAAGAACTGATCGAACTCAATACCCAAAGAACAAATAATCTAATCAAGAAATGGGCAGAGGACACGAACAGACATTTCTGCAACGAAGACATCCACATGGCCACCAGACACATGAAAAAGTGCTCCACATCACTCGGCATCGGGGAAATACAAATCCAAACTACAATGAGATACTACCTTATACCAGTCAGAATGGCTAAAATTAACAAGTCAGGAAATGACAGACGCTGGTGAGTTTGCAGAGAAAGGCAAACCCTCCTACACTGTTGGTGCGAATGCAAGCTGGTGCAACCACTCTGGAAAACAGCATAGAGATTCCTCAAAAAGTTGAAAATAGAGCTATCCTATGACCCAGCAATTGCACTACTGGGTATTTACCCTAAAGATACAAACGTCGTGATCTGAAGGGGCACGTGCACCCGAATGTTTATAGCAGCAATGTCCACAATAGCTAAACTATGGAAAGAACCCAGATGTCCATCAACAGATGAATGGATAAAGAAGAAGTGGTATATATACACAATGGAATACTATGCAGCCATCAAAAGAAATGAAATCTTGCCATTTCCGATGACATGTATGGAACTAGAGCGTATTATGCTTAGCGAAATAAGTCAATCAGATAAAGACAACTATAATATGATCTCCCTGATATGAGGAAGTGGAGATGCAACATGGGGGATTTGGGTGATAGGAAAAGAATAAATGAAAGAAGATGGGATGGGAAGGGAGACAAACCATAAGCGACTCTCAATCTCATAAAACAAACTGAGGGTTGCTGGGGGGAGGGGTGTCAAAAGAGAGGGGTTGGGTTAATGGACATTGGGGAGGGTATGTGCTATGGTGAGTGCTGTGAAGTGTGTAAACCTGGCAATTCACAGACCTGTACACCTGGGGATAAAAATACATTATATGTTTATAAAAAGATTTTAAAATTTTAATTAGAAAAAAAAAAAAGAAGGGTATTTAACTCAGGTCAAGGAGGCAGAGAATGTTCTCTGAAAGCCATGGTTATTCCCAAAATGACTCATGCCTGTGTACTTGTTACTATATTTCCATAATCTACTTATTCTTATAAATTAAAATTTGAGTATTAAGAGAGTTTCTAGGATACAGTCAAAGTTGAATACTTTGGAAAGTCTTGCCAAAAGGTGGTTTAACTTTTTTAAAAAAAAAGACTTCATTTATCTATTGTGGTGGGGAGACAGAACACAAGCAGGTGGAGGAGCAGAGGAAGAGGGACAAGTAGATGTAGGGCTTGATCTCACCACTGTGAGATCATGACCTGAGCCAAAATCAAGAATTGGACACTTAATTGACTGAGCCACACAGATGCCCCCAAAAGTCACTGACTTTTAAAAGTTCTAATTAGGTATGGACAAAATCATTATAAAAGAGGACCTGGAGTGAATTTTTTAAATCTTGGATTCTTTAGTCATTTAATTTCAGATGTATCTTTAAATTTTCATTCTGTTTTAAAGAAACTATAAAGGATACATTAGGGGTGTGGTTCCCACAAGAAACACACAGTACAATTCTAATCAGTGGATATTTCCACAAAGGAAATGCATTGGCATTCCAATAAAAATCTGAAGACTGAACTGGTTAGAATAACGTATCTAAGTTTAGTATATTTAATATTCTATGATTCTTTTTTTTTAACTTTTTGGTTAAGTAACCAGTCAGATCCCAGTTCTTTCTCATAAAGAGTGGTTGCTTCTACTCCAGTTCAGTATGGGACACGGTAGAAGATGAGAACAGAGGGCTGGGCTTTGTTCTAGGATGACCAGGCAAGGCCCAGCCATTTCCTAAGAAACCACCCACTCCACACCCTCAACATCAATGCCTATAGGTCTGCTCTATTGAGCCCATCTATTTTCCCAGAGTGAAATACTCCAAATCTCCGTCTGGAGTGGGGAACAAAAGATCTGGGAATTTCTCCAATAATCCTCTGTTGGCTCTTCACCTTGTTCCATGTTTCCTGTCCCATATCTGTCAGATGCCTCCATTTTTTGAGCCCTCCTGGCACCCCACCCCATCCCCATAAGCACTTAGCTTCCAGGTTTTTTTGTGGTCTACTCAAGTTCATTGCCATTTAACCATCTGCTTTCTGGTTTCCAAATTTTTTAGTATCTTTGCTCTTATTTAGTTCTCTATTTTCCTAAGGATTTAAGCTTTTTAAGGTATTTACCATCATTATACCCATGTTTTGGGAGGGGGTGGGGGAAATGCACATGTTGAATTTGTCATGTTTAACTGGAAATCATGGTCACCTTCTCACCATCAATACTCCCTCCCTGTAGAATGTAATACTGTCTTAGCACTTAGTGGTTTGATCCCTAGGCTCATTACTTAAATTTCATCATTTTATTTCCTCAATTCAAGAAGTGCAAATAATACTCCCTACTTTGCAGGACTGTGAGGAGAAATAAAAAATGTGTAAAGTTGCCTACCACAGTGCTTGGTACAAAGGACACAACAAATGGAAGCTATTTTTATTATTGATAATTGCATTGTATTATGCTAGGTCTTTAGCTGGAATTTAGCTTTGGAAACCAAGTGTGGAAGTCTCACTTTTTCCTTCCTCGCCTTCCTTCCCCCTTCACCCACACCTCGCCCCGCTTCTGTCTCTGTCTCTCTCTTACTGTGTTTCTCATTCCCACATTCATTATTATATCCCAGGTCCTAGAATGATGCCCAGATCTATCCAACAGATTAAAAACATAATGTAATTAAACAAACATACACAACACAATATAGGTCTGCAATTTATTCATATTTCGGATGATGTTTGGATACTAGTGAAAAGGGTTTTAAAGAGGAAATATTTGAACATAACATTTAAAAAATATGTATATATATACTAGTTTGTATATTCCAGATTTTACATATATGTATATATATGTGCATATACATACAGACTTCAAAACTGTGGATGTAAACATGCATCATACCAATTAAAAGTCGTCATCTGGTCATTCTGTTCCATCAGCCCACTTAATTACGCCTGGTCTTTGGCATTTCAGCAATGTCATTTTGTGCTGATAATGAAAGTGCCCTTTATTCTTGTACCACCACACAATTTCCTGGCTGCCATCCACGGTCACTTCAACAAATGGCTGGGCTCCATCATATCCTGAGCTGCTATAAGAATAAGGGTTCACTGTGGGTTTTATATCATAAAACTTTATAAATTGGAAAGGCTGATCTAATTTGTGAGGAAAGTCCTACTTAAATAAAAGTTGCAGTTTTTATCAATGACTTGATATCTTAATGTTTTCTTGAATTACAAAATCATATTATAATCATGAAAAAAATTTTCTGAAGTAGGCGTTAGTGTTGTCTCTTTTGCACCAAGGTGTAGCATCATAATGATTTCTTGCTAGAATTATGCTCAAGTTTTTTCACTGTATTTTGAAAATCTATACCATTATTTTTTATATTACTTTTATATAAGATCAAAATAATTGCTACCTAGAAGAATGGGGTATCTGATAGAAAAATATTACAGATGAATGTTTTTTAAGTAGACTAAGACACAAAAAGTTAAGAAAATTTCCCAAAGTAAAAGTTGCTGAGTTCCCACCAATAAAGATCAAGTTGTGTGTTTGAATAAATTCTGGCTTTGTTGGTAAAATATAGATGGCTAGACACCAACTTGTTTGGTGTATCCTTGTTTAGAAAATTTCTATTTTAATTAGATCAAGTTTCCAAGAAACAGAGAGTGGATTTCAAACATTCTTCATGGACTTTGCCTTATGTTTTGTAATCCTCATAAAACAAGGCTTCTTTTAAGTAATTACTTTGGGTTCAACTTGAATTCTGAAGTAGAATAATCACAAAGAAATTGAATATCTTCTTTGATGTTTTCCTACTTAAATGTTCTTCACTATTGTGGGCTTCTTTAAAAATCTCATATATTTGCATAAATTAATGTGGTAGTAATGTTTAATTTTAACAAATATGTTGGGGTAAAGAAATTCTCTAATAGCTCAGATTTGTATTCTTTTTATTTCCTTTATTTGTACCCATAATGACATGGGTTTTTTGTTTTGTTTTGTTTTTTTAGTTATTATTTTTGAGACTCTGGGAGGTTCTAGATCACTATGTATGTATGTGTATATGTATGTATGTATGTATTTAGATTCTATTTATTTGAGAGAGAGAGAAAGAGAGAGAGATAGTGAGAAAGAGCACTAATGGGGAGGGGAGGGAAAAGCAGGCTCCCCGTGAGCAGGGAACTCAACACAGGGCTTGATCCCAGGAGCCGGATCATGATCCAAGCAGAACGCAGACACTTAACCGACTGAGCCACCAACATGCCCCTGGATCACTATTTAAAAGATAATTCATTTTAATTGATTTAATTGATTTGTTTCTGAAGTATTTCTGTTTCTTAATTGCATAACAAGTCACCCCAAAATTCCATTGCTTCAAAAACAATCATCACTTTATTTGCTCATGATTTTGTAATTTGGGCTGGGCTCAGCTGGACAGTTCTTTGGCTGGTCTTAGTGGTGAACACTTGGGTGACTGTATTCACTAGGAAGGTCATCTGAGGACTGGGCTCAGCAAGGAGTCTTCAATGGCCAGGCCCTTCTTTCTACATGTGGTCCCTCCATTTGAGGGTAGCTGAACTTCTTACATAGCAGTTCAGGGCTCCCAAAATTTCAGAAACAGAAGCTGAAAGGCTTTCTCAAGGTTTATTCCTGGAACTGGCAGTATTACTTTTGCTATATCTTATTGGTTAAAGCTAATCTCAAAGCCAGCCTACATTCACAAGGAGGGGACTGTACAGGCATGTGAATAGTGGAAGACCAATAAAATAGGGTAACCAATGTAATGGACTATGACATGTTGTTAAATTGTTCTTCCCATGAGAGTTTAGGAGTAGCTAACGCTTCACTTTACTTTTGTCTGAAATGTCTTTAAATTGCCTTCACTCTAATGGGTGAAAGTAGAGTTGGGTATAGAATTCTTAGTTCATGGTTATTTACCTTTTATACTTGGAAGATATTATTCCATTGTCTTCTGGATCCTATTGTTACATCAAGTCTGCAGGAAGTCCAGTTAATCTTTTGAGAGTAATATGTTTTGATATAAGATTTTTAAGGTTCAAAGGGGGCCTTTGTATATAGAGTTATTTATAGTTACTTATGATTTATATTAATAACCTAGATTTAATATTACAAATGAAAAATATTTCTTTCCATAAGCCTTTAATTTTTATATATTGTTTCACTATAATTGTAGGGCTGTCTTCTTACTTCATATTAATACTTTCTGTGTCTTTGAGGGTGTTTTTTTGTGCTTATTTTAAATTCTTAGAGTATCAGTTCTAATTATTCAGCCTCACACAGTATATGTTTTTAATTTTGTTGTCTTTCTTTACAGTGTCTGTCTAGATTATCTTAATAGGTCATGTTCCCCAAGGGGAATCAACAGCCCTGTAGAGGCAAAATGTAAAAACTAGGGTCTGGCTTGTGTGCCTCCCAGTGAATTTAAAGGAAAGAAAATGATGGTCAGGCTAGAGAGTGTCAGATCCTGTAAAACCAACCTTGGTCATTTCCATTTGCTGTCACTATACTAGGTCACCCTCTAGTTAGAACACCACCCCTCCCTCCCACTTTAAATTCCTAAAAAGAGGCAACCCAAGAAAAGGCAATCTCTTGATGTTTTCAGTCCACCAGCACTGATGGTTTCTGGAGGAATGGTAGCAGGGCAAATACCCAAAGGGGCAGCATGCATCTGTTTTCATCAGCTCCTTACTCTAAAGGGACTTCTGTGCTGTTCCAAACTTACTCAGTTGACAGCAGATGGCTAGCCAGTTGCTGCCAGTTTCTTCCCCCTGGGGAAAGCAATGACCTTCCCAAGGCAATGTGGGGATGGGGTGTCAAGAGGAGATTTAAAAATCTCTCCCCATGAATGACCATGACAGTCACCCAAAACCCAGTAGTCTTTTCCCAAATGGTAGAAAAAATATGTGTAAGTATGGCTAGACTTTTCTCAGTGTCATAGTTCCCGTACATTTTTAGTAAATCTTTGGCACCTGCTGTTCTTTTGTACACTAGCAAATCCTTTAAAAAAAAAAAAAAAAAAGGTAATGATTATGTAGAAAATGAGTTTTGAGCAACTGATCTCAACTAGAAATAAAGGAAATATCATTAGTTAACTTTTTTTTTCCCTGCTAACAGGGAAAAGATTGCCATTTCAAATCATGTAATATATAAATACTTAAAGACTCATCATTCCTGCTAATAAGATTAGTTTATATCAATGTCTGAATATTAAATTGGATTCATGAATGCTTAGTAGTCTGAGTTTACTAACATATTTCTCCACATATTTCTTCTTCTTATATATTCTCCCTAACTTTAAAGGCAAGATTTTTTAAAAATTAAATTTCATTTTTTAATAGTTAACACATGCATATAGTATAAAATTCAAATGGCACAAAAGAATATACAATGAAAGTGAACCCACCTCTGTCCTCCAGTGACCGAATTCTCTCCCCCTGCAGCAGTCACTTTATCAATCTCTTGAATGTTATTCCAGAGATATGGTAGGTATACATAACTTCCTATATGTGACTTTTTTATAAAAGGGAGAAATTTTAAAATTTTTCCTTGATGTAATTTTACCTCACTAAACAGGGAGTTGTTCTGATCCTTATATAACCTTGCATGCTAAAAGTAAAAATAAAGTGAGTTTTAGAAGTTATTAAAAATATGGAACAGGGCGCCTGGGTGGCTCAGTGGGTTAAGCCGCTGCCTTCGGCTCAGGTCATGATCTCAGGGTCCTGGGATCGAGTCCCGCATCGGGCTCTCTGCTCAGCGGGGAGCCTGCTTCCCTCTCTCTCTCTCTCTGCCTGCCTCTCCATCTACTTGTGATTTCCCTCTGTCAAATAAATAAATAAAATCTTAAAAAAAATAAAATAAAATAAAAAATAAAAAATAAAAATATGGAACAGAGGAGACCAATAGAATGAATCCCTATATACCCATCACCTAGCTTGAAAGATTATTTAAAAGTGATTTTTAAAGGGTTTTACAGTCTTACAAATTTTCAGAACGTCCATCAATGGGAAATGAAAAGAATCACATGTTCTACTACAACTGCAACAGCCCTGGAGTCTCCCAGGTCATTCTGTTAGTGCTAGTGGGGAACAACATATGCATAAAGTTCACATAGCCTTTCGTGTAGTAAAAAATGAGTTGACAAATGAATTGTATTTACACCTTTCCTACAATTTTGGTTGGTTTTTGTGCAAGAGACATTTCTAACAGAATTTTAAAGCCATTGTTGCATTAATATTAGTTTTAGAAAGTACTACTAATGCCTCATATGGGGCTAATTCAGTTGTTTTGATTTGGTTCTTTTCATGGAAAAAGAATGTTGCATTCATTATATTTATCCATACTTTTAAAAATTTAGTATTATTAGCATTTTTTTAAAAAATGTGATTATGAATATTGATTATATTTCCATATACAAATCTAATTTTTGTCCTGACTTGACAAAATCTTTTTTTTCCTCAGTTCCACTTGCCTCTCCTGATGCATCAGCAGAACTTCAAAAGAATTTTATAGAACACATCTCTTTTTTACATCAATATGATGCTAGGAAAAGTCCCAACGAGCCCATCCGGGGAAAGGTGAGAGTATTCTGAATCAATTATTTAATACTTTAGGATGGAACAGGTTTATGGTAGAACATTAAGCTTTTCTAAGTCATGACTGTCTTTCGAAAAGTCTATTTGAACAAACTAACATGGTTGTTAGGGGGATAAAAAGCTCAGCAACATGTTACAGTTAAAATTAAGGAATGATGTCATAATTTTGGATCACAGTCTTTGGAGTTTGGTTTCAATTATTACAGTCATTCACTTAAGGTAATATCAGAGCAGTTTGATAAACCGTTGGCAATGCTCATGTGGGCGTGGCAGGAATGCATCTGAGATTTAATACAAAGTCAGACATTAATGTGACGATTGCCAGATTTTTTCCCCCCAACTGCCGATGTTTGTTTTCATATTTTACCTTAAGTCATTTGTTGAAACTACCTGACGTTTGGGGTACAATCACAAATGCTGAGGTCTATGAACTGTAGTTGCTAGTGTATCCACAGCAAACCCCAGAGCCGGAAATGAAATTCGATATGAGCAGTCTTACACAATTCAACTGATAGACATGTTGGGAACGGGAAGCAAGATGCTGCCTCTTTGACTTTCTGTTTTTCCCTTTTACTTTCTGGCTCACCCTACTTTACCATTGATGTAAAAGTCTCACTGATAATTATCTTGCTGCTGCCTTCATTTAGACTTAGGTGTTGGCCAATGAGGAGGCAGGAAAAGAATTGCCTGCCTCACCAGAACTTGAGCTAGCACATAAGTTCACAGCTGCATCTCCCAGCAACTTGTGTGCCCTGGTTAATGTCAACTTTGTTTTCCTTTCCAGCGACATGGAGCTTTTGTGCAGACAGAGATAAAACCAGGGAGTAGGCCAATAATTCCTACGGGAACAGAGGTATTACGGAATGCTCTAGGGTCATGCTCATCAGAACAGTCCAAAAAAACAGAGAAAGGAAACTCAGCGGAAAGCAAAATGATCTCACCAGGTCTCTGCCGACAAAATTCCCCAGAGCTGTTAGAGACTGAAACTCACTTATCAGAAACAGACGTCAGAGAGGCAGCCAAGGCATGCCCCAGAAGTCCTGAAAGAAAGGAGAAGGTTGCAGACATCTTCCAAGCAACTGCAGTAAACGCTCTTCTCCCCAGGCATGATCATTTCAATCCACCAATAAAAAGTCAGGATAAGTCAGGATAAATTACCTTCTTCAGTTAAAAATCTAATCCTTGGGATGGAGAGGAATTACGGAATCACAGAAACCCTCACAGTTGCTTTTTCTGTTATCAATAACCTCAAATTTCAATTTACATAAATGGGAAAATGAAAAAAAGACAATTAAAATGCACCAAAAATTTAAGAATCGTCTCTGATGAGTAGTGGATTATGAGACATATCTCTGTTTTATTATTTATAAACAAAACAATTTTGTTTTGCACAAAAATGAACATAGTTAACAAATATAAAAATTTATGAGAGGCCTTATGGGATAATTATCCTGTGGAATCAAAGTAGTGTTGGAATTTTGCCTCTACCACCTATGAGCTGTGTGACCTTGGGTAAGTTACTCAACTTCTCTAGACTTCAGTTTCCTCATCTGTAAAATCAGGATAATGGTGACTTCCCATGGTTAGTGATAATGAGATTATATACATTGATCAGTAAGTAACCGATGTGATTATATTATCACTATTACTATAATTAAAGTTTCAGCTGAAGGATAATCCTCTTCTGTAACCTTAAATTCTTCTCATTTTTTTTAAAGATTTTATTTATTTATTTGACACACAGAGAGATCACAGTAGGCACAGAGAGAGGGGGAAGCAGGCTCCCCACTGAGCAGAGAGCCTGCCAGCCTTGATCCCAGGATCCTGAGATCATGACCCCAGCCGAAGGCAGAGGCTTAACCCCCTAAGCCACCCAGGCGCCCTCCTCCTTATTTTATTTTATTTTTTAAGATTTAATTTATTTATTTGACACAGAGAGATCACGAGTAGGCAGACAGGCAGGCAGAGAGACAGAGGAGGAAGCAGGCTCCCTGCTGAACAGAGAGCCCAATGCGGGGCTTGATTCTAGGACCATGGGATCATACCTGAGCTGAAGGTAGAGGCTTTAACCCACTGAGCCACCCAGGCACCCCTCCCTCCTCATTTTAAAACTTTTAGTCCTTCCACATACAATTAAGAGTGTGAAAAATTAAAAACATTTCTCCTGGTACTAGTTACACAAATGTGCATGTGCACGCACATACACACACACACACTCTTACTTTAAAGCTATATGGGTACCTAGAATATAAAAATATTTCCTAAGTTGTTTTCTATTTTACTTAGATCACTTAGATCAGTACTAACTCAATCTTTGCTTTTTAGATGAGTTTGGTGTGGTTAATTCTACCAGCTCTTCTATTTGGCACATTTGGTGTGCCAAAATGTATCTGTCAGGAGCTGTGTTCTCTTGCACACAAGTGGAGTAGGTAGAATATTTTTCTGCTGTCAAAAGAGTATTTATATGCTCAGCAAATTTCCATGGCAATATATCAGTTGCACTATTACCTGTAATGTTGATAAGACAATAGGTGTATCTTTATCCCTTTCTTTTCCACTAAAGAAATTTTAATAGATTGCCAAATGAATGAATGTCATTATTATATATTTGTGTATTGGGGACTTTCAGTTCTTACAATACAACAGATTAAGGGTAATAGTGAACCCCTTTCATTGCACACACCTTGAAATGCTGAATAAAATATATAGCCAAGCTCACAAAACTGAGAAACGCCCATGTTGCAAAATAGCTTGATTATTTGTGTATCAATATGCATCTTAAAGATCTTTTATTGACACATGTAAAGTATCTCATTTTTAATCACTGCATTGTCTTCCATAGTATAGATATAGTAGAGACTGGAGCCGAGGTCTTACAGGCTAATGGCTTGAATTTTAATCCGCAGTGGAACAGAGATGGAAACCTCCATATTAGAGTTGAGATTAAAACCCACATAAAGCTAGAACCCTCAAAGAGTTGGCCTATCTCGGTACAAGGCAGACTAGAAGATCTTCACTTGTACAACCAGGCAGACAGCAAGAAAGTTTCCTCTTCCTACATCTAGACCTTCCTACAGTAGACCATGGCTAAAGTTTATGTAAGAAGGTACAACCTCAAGCTTTGCCACATTCCAGTTTGGAATATGAATTTTCATGCAGAACATCTAATTGGACACAAAGTTAACATAAAAATTAGTCCTGCTGGTGAAATGCAAATGCAAAACCTTCCCTGAAGAGAGATTTCCACAATCCATGGAAGTAACAGTCCGCTAAGGGAAGGTCACAAACAAAAGTTATAGATCATAAAAAAGAAAACCAAACTGAGAAAGAGTCTGAAGTATAACAAAAGGAATGGTTAAACCTTAAAACTAGAAGTAATAGAATTTGAACACTTTCAATTTCAAGGTATTTGTCTTTCTTGCACTCTGGAAATTTTTACTCTGTAGCCTTTCTATTATTTCCATCCCCCCATCTCCATTCCCTCCTTCTGGAACAACTACCAGCTGCATGATAGAATGCTCGCATTTATCTTCTATGTGTCCTAACTTTTCTTTCATTATCTTTTTCATGGTACTTTACCACTAAGTAATGCAAGAATCCCTTGACACTAATTTTCTACTAACTAATTTGTTTCCCAGCCTTGTTAATTGTTACACCAGGCCATCTGTGGAAAACAGTTTTTAATTAGTATTTTATTTTTTAATTTCTGAGATCTGTAAATGTTTCCTTAATACACAAGATTCTTCCTATATTATAGATATGATAGCTTCTCTTATCACTCTTAGAACATTGTAATAAAGCTTATCATCTTAACATCTTTTTCTGCTCTCTTAATTCTATTGATTTTTGTTTGTTGAGGATGATGCTTCAATTTCTTGGTATTATACTTTATTCTTCAAACATTTGGTGAGTCTTGGTTGTATACTCTTCTCTGATTATGTAATTTTCAGACCCTTATCAGTGTAAATTGTTTCTGTCTGTTGCACCTGACTTTTCGACAGGGTTGGGATATGAGTCAGACAGGATCTAAAGATGATTTGTGTGATGGGATTTTTGACCCTCCTGGAGGTCAGTGGCTACTTGGGCACTGGCCTGTTTCTTCTCTAGCCCTAGTGTATGAATCAGTTCATCCACAGCTGCCCAGCACTCAGTGCATGCAGAACAGGGAGAGGTTACTAATTTGCTGTTCCTTATGCAGTCCCCTAATTTTTCAAACTGATAAATGCCCCAGAGCCCTTTCTACTACTTAATATCCATTAGCTCTAACCCTGTAGTTCTATGCAACTTCCCTCTACAGCAGTCATCTCTACACTTGTGTTGGGTCCGTCCTTCCTTCCTTCCTTCCTTCCTTAAGATTTCATCTTTACTTTAGAGTAAGAGTGTACATGAGAGGGGGGAGGGAAAGAGGGGCAGGGAGGAGGGAAAACAAGAGAATCACAAGAAGACCCCACACACAGCACAGAGCCCCATGTAGGCTTGATCCCACAACACCCTGAGATCACAACCAGAAACCAAGAGTCAGAAGCTCAACTGACTGAGTCTCCCAGGTGCCCCTGAGTTTTTCTCTCTTTTATTTTTGTTCCTCCAAACACTTGTTCTCTGGTAGTATCTTTCAGAACTTAATACAAATCTATTTCTTCAGATAGTAGGTCTCTCTGGTTTCCAATACTATTAAATTGTATTTTATTATCACTATCTATTTACACGTATTTTTGTGAGATTTAGTGGGCAGTAAGTGGTAGAGGTATATTACCAATCTGCCATCTTGAATCATTCTCTGATTTTTTTAAAGTAAATCATTTGCAAACTTAGTACTTTGGCCATTAGTAAATCACAGATTCCCTGCAATAGACCTCACAATTGTCCGGCAGACATTAGTGAAAATTGTCATGGTCTTTCTGTCTTAGGGAATGTGTTTTAGTGAGAGATGGAGAGATGGAGCCCAGTTAGTGGACTACAACTATAGGCTAGATTGGTGGTTCTCAACGTTTTCAAGTATAAGGACATGTTTTCTGCATTTAAAAAAAGTTCATGGTTCCTTACAAAATGTAATTGAACTTTTAGTATCCATTGTTTGAGAAAACACATAATAACAAAATACAATGATGATTTCCAGGTTCAATCCTCTCTTTTTTAAATGCTAAGGGTTTGTCTCTCCACAATGAATTCCATAGTCTCTGAAAGTTATAACTGCCTATTGGTACAAATAGTGCTCTTAAATTTTACAAGAATATTTGAATGTTTTCAAGTAGTTTCTTTATCAAGTATTTTCTTAGAATTATAGCTTTTACCAGGTTAGAGGATTTTTTTTTCCTGTTTACCATACAAAACAAAACCAAAAAATGGACCTTCATGAAATTTAATATTAAAAAAAATCTTAATGAATGAGCTAATGGTTTTCAGTCCTTAACATTGTTATTAATACCATAAATCTTTGTGTGTTTTAAGAATTAAAGCATTTTCCAATCTATTATCTCATTGGATCTTTACAATAATCCTATGAAGCAGGACAAATATTACTATGTATGTCAATCTTCCAGCTAATTAATAGACAAATAAAACTTAAGTAATTTCCCCAAGCTGGCAGTTGGCAAGCAACAAAACCAGGGCCAGAACCTAAGTTTCTCAGTGCTCTGCCCATTCATTCCCAAATGTCAATGCCTAGAACAATGCTGGCCCATTACAAACAAAAAAACAAGAATAGTATAACAAGTATCAGAGCAAATAATTTCAAAACTTTTATTAAGAGATTGTCATTTTACTGGTTTGGGAGATTTAAAATGCTCTTAATGAGGCTCCTTATCACAGTGACGGATGGAGCTAATGTGGGATCAACTCACCTATCGTAACTACATCAAGAAAGGCTCCATAAACAAAACCATTTGAAATACACAACTATGCACTAAAACAAGAAAGTGAAATCCTCAGGTGCCAGAAATAAAGAGAACACTAAAAAGTAATGATCAAGAGGTAAAGTTAAACAGGCAAAACAGGCAGCTGGAGAAGTGGAATCAGAAGTTGAGCTTAGGGGCTGTAGTGGGAGTTGAGGCCCCCCGTGCAATGGAGCTGGCACTCAGCGCAGAGCCAGGATCCCAGAAGAGCTCTGCTGTTGTGAAAAGGATTCTAGAATCTCTCTCCCATTAGCCTGAGAATTAGGGGGTGAAGCAAACTGATTACCACCAAAACAGCTCACCTCCCAAACTAAGCTGTGCACAAGGTGGGAGCCACAGGGGTACTCCTGGGTAGTAACACAGAAAACCCACACCAAAGTAGCAACAGAAAAAGCTGAGAACCAAAGATCCAGAAGAAGCCGAGAAACCTGAAGGACCCTAGTATAGAAAAAAGACAAATACAATACTGCCCCATAGTCACACTTTATAATCCTGGGGGCATGAGACACCGTGGAAAGAAATACCTAAGATGAGATGAAAAATACCTATCTTCCAGGGAGGGACTTAGCAGAATTCATGCCTCGAGAATTACAGACAATAGAGCAAAGAGACTATAAAGTAAATAAGCTTAAATGATTCTGGACATAAAAGAATAAAAACTGTACAGAAAAACCAGAACAGCCTAAAAAGTAAGAGACATAGTTCAGGGAGGGAAAAAAAAAAGCTATAGAATTTCCAAAGATAAAAAATATAGCATTTTTTCAAAACAACTCAGTAGATTAAAAAAATTTAAAAACTCAGTAGACTAAACATAGCTTAAAAGAAAGTAAGTTGGAAGGCAGAGTTGAAGAAATCTCACAGAATGAAACTCAAAAAGATAAAAAAGAAATATTTAAAAAGAAAGAGGCACAGAGAATAGAATGTTACTAAGTGTTCCAGAAGAACACAATAGAGGGAATATGAGAGGAATCTGCAATAAAAATGGCTATGTTAGAGACCGCTGCCTGTTCCTTATAACCAGTCTCACCCTCTGCCTTTTTCACAGAATCACCCATTTTCAGCTGAGAACTAGGCTGCCCAGAATAAAGACAGTATTTCCCAGTTTCCCTTTTACCTGGACAGGCTATATGACCGCATTTTAGAATGTAAACAAAACAGCATGTGCAACTTCCAGAAATGTCCTTAAAGGAAAGAGATAGGACTTTTCTCTCTACTTTTTCTTTCCTAGTAGTTCAAATGAAGATGGTATGGTTTAAGTTTGATTAGAGAATCTACTTGCTGAAAATGAATGGTGGAACAATAAAATGGAAGGATCCCTGAGCCTCTGACACCATCAAACACCACCTGGAAAGCCACATCTATGTGAAAAAGAGAAACTTCTGTCTTGTAAGAACCACTTTGATTTAGAACTGTTTTTAAAACACTTGCAGCAGAATCTCATCATAACTTCTGATTGAGAATTTTCTACAATTAAAGATGGTAGTCTCCGATTTGAAGGAGTGGAATAAATTCTGAGCTAGAAAAAATGTGATTAAATCTACGCATGGGCATAGAATAATAAAACAGCAGAACACCAAACATACAGAGAAAAGCTTTAAAAGCAAATCTGAGAGAAAAGAGATTGTTGCCCATAAGGAAAGATAAACTTCAAAGGAAAGATAAACTTCTCAAACACAATGAGGGATGCAAAAAGAAAATGGAATAGTATCTTGAAAATGCTGAAAGGCAGTGAGGCTCAACATAGAATTCCATGCTTCGCTGAACTGTAACTCAGGAATGAGGACAAAATGTGGACCCTGCCAGACATACACAGATTAGCACTGACAGCAAGTACCTATATAATACACCTTTACAAGGCACTGTTCTAGGTGCTTTATCTATTTTAACTCATAATCCACACAACAACCCTCTGAGGTAGTTACTATTAAATATTACTATATCAGGGATGACGAAACTAAGATACAGGAAAGTTAAGTAACTTGCCCAAGGTCACACAGCTAGGAAGAGTCCAAAGTGGGATTCAAGCATGGACAGTCTGCTTCAGATTCCGTTGTTGTAATCCCTCACAGGAAGAGTTCGTTATGCCCAGACCTTCCATGAAATTACCACTGAAGTCATTTAAAAGATGGTCTGGTACTCACTTTGGCAGCACATTTGCTAAAATTGGAATGATACAGAAGATTAGCACAGCCCCTTTGCGAGGTTCACATGCAAAAGACCAGTATGGAGCCTGGACAGACCAAGGAGGATGTAAGCAGAAAAACGAGAAAGATAAATCAGCAAATCATATGGATCCACTAATGTATTAACTACAAAAGTGTCCTTTCATGCAATAATTCTGATATTAGATTCTAGGGGACTTTTTTTTTCCTCTTGTAGTATCTTTATTTGGCAAAAGAAAATATTTGGCAACTCTATGTCAATTCCTCCCAAAATTTTGGTAATTTTCCTAGTCTGTGAAATCATAGTCTGGCAACCATTGATCTATTGTGCAACAAAGGTTTTTTTGTTTTGTGTGTATGTGTGTTTTTTAAAGGCAAATTTGCAAAGTTAATTACTGGTGTGTCATACAAAGAAATATTTATTGGTATTAGTATATTTTGTTATTTGTATTCATTCTGTGAGGAGGACAGGCTGCATGTAACAATTAGTGAGAATTGCTATTTTCCTCAAACATGGCTCCTGTGAAGGACATGCTATAAATCAAAATGTAACAAAGGAGAAAAAACCCCTTTCTACCACAGAAACCCTTTGCTAACTTATTAAGGTTTATGGAGAGAATGCTTTTTGTTGATAAATTATATCAAGGCGATCTACAATATTTCAGCCCAGAAGGCAGAGCCCAGTGCTGTTACGTGCCCACTAAAATCAAAGATGGGTAACCACACAGAACATTTCTGAAGGAGTGAATTTTGTGAGACATCGAGAATATATGTTACTTTTTACTTTTCAAAATAACTATTATAAAATTTTCTTCAAATTACTCTGTAAACTTTTTAGTGCTGAAGATTAGAAAGCCAAACGTTTTACTCCTAAGTAATTTGATAGGTCACACAATTTTCCCATTCTTCAGTCAACCTTGTATCAGAAAAGATACCCTGAAAATGGTCCCCAGAGTTCCCAGCAATTTGTTTCACAATCATATGCAAATGAATTGAAAAAAATGTAGGACCTAGCACAATTTTCATGGCTAGAATCTTAATTATGGCAGTAAAAGAAACTGAATTTCCAGATTAAGTTTTTCTGTAAAAACAATTTTTTTTTTAGGGTGCTATTGTTTGTTGCTTTGCTTTTGTTTTTTGTTTTGTTTTTTAAGATTTTATTTAATTATTTGAGAGAGAGAAACAGAGGGAACATGAGGAGGGAGGAGAGGAAGAAGCAGGCTCCCCACTGAGCAGGGAGCCCGATGATGCTCAATCCTAGGACCCCAGGACCACAACCTGAGCCAAAGGTAAGCACTTAACCAACTAAGCCACCCAGGTAACCCTTTGCTTTTTTTTTTTTTTTTTTTTTTTATGAATCTATGTGTTTCATGCAAGTCTATGCAAGAGTCTTCGTGTTTCACTGTGGAAGGAGTTGGGAATATTGAGAAGGTATTTTTTTTTTTTTTTAGATTTTTATTTATTTATTTGACAGACAGAGATCACAAGTAGGCAGAGAGAGAGGAGGAAGCAGACTCCCCACAGAGCAGAGAGCCCGACGCGGGGCTCGATCCCAGGACCCTGGGATCATGACCTGAGCTGAAGGCAGAGGCTTTACCCCACTGAGCCACCCAGGCACCCCTTGAGAAGGTATTTTTAAGAGCCAGTCTATAATGCCAAAATTCCCTTGAAAATCCCCTATTTGGCCCATGGTGTGTCCAATATACAAAATTTTGTATACAGTTATTCTTATAGACACTAAAAAATACCAATGAGCTATGGGACGAAAAGGAAATCCCTATCAGATGTCTGCTTACCTGTAGGGTTTCCTCCATTCTGTTTTTGTATTAGGGTTCTATAACCTTAGTACGTGCTTGTGTAGTGAAGGATTAACCTTGCCAAAGAGAGTTCTGGCTTTTGCCCTTGACTTCTGTGAGGTAACTTCTAAGATCTTGGAATTTCTTGCTTGACAAGAGTGTCTTTGTTTATCTGGGGACCCTGGACCATGCCAGAAAGTCTATGCTGACAATGCCGTTTTTGGTGGGGGTGAGGTCTTGGGCCACACAGTATTAGTTTGACCTCTGGAGGGGTTGGAGAATAAGGTCAGTCAGGTGGGCATCAACCCTGTCTATAGGACCAAGCTTAATAAGAAACTCTAGATGCCAAAACTTAGCAAGGCATCCTAGTTGACAATATTCCACGTGTTTCGATCACACATTACTGAAAGAAGTTAGCACTGCTCACAACTTCACTGAGAGAAGACAAATGGAAGTTCATGCTTGGAATTCTCCTGGACTCTGCCCCATGTGCCTCTTTTCTCCACTGATTTTAATGTGTATCTTTTCATTGTAATAAACCATAACTGTGAATATAAGAGCTTTTAGTGAGTTTGTGGGTCCTTCCAGCAAATTATTGAATGTGAGGGTGGTTGTGACAATTCCCAAACTTGATGTCAGAAGTCATGGTGGGCTTGGAGACTCTCACACCTTGCACTATAGATTTATTTGTTGTGAAAATTAAGCAAGATAAAGATGTCTATAGTGAAAATCCTTGGTGTGTGGAAACTCTTAACTATATTAAAGTTGAAATGTTTGATAAAAGTTAATAATAAACTGTATTTGTTTTGCTCTAGAAGTCTTCCCAAGCATTTTTTAGTTAAGAACTGCTGAATTTTTTAAGGACAAATTATTGGTTTTACTATACATAACTCACATATGAGACTAAAAAATGGCCAAAAGAAGAACTCTAGATCAATCACTAAAACTCCCATTTCTTCAATTAATCCTATTAAAGGTCCTTTAGGCCTAGGAGTAAGAATCACAATTTGTCCTATGTCCAGCACCACTCCCTCATAGACTTCCTTTGACTCTGCCCACCGCTTCCTAAAGAACCCTTTTATTAAATTCTCCTTTCACCCAATTTGAGTGGCCACTCTTTCTTGGCTGGATCTGACCAATATAGGGATTGGCACTAAGGTCACATGTGATCACAGAATTTTCTTAACACTGAGCTCTAGGTTATTATTATGAATTGATTCAAGTTGACACTTGAAATGTACTTGTCATTCCTAGATTTGGAATTTAACGATATTTTCCTGGTTTGGGCTTCAACCAAGAAGCATGAAAAATGTGCCTTATTATCAGACACCTCATTGCCCTCTCACTTCTAGTTCACTGAGGAATAACTTCTAATACCTGTTTTACCACTCTACCTGTGACTTCAGTGATGAGCATTTTGGTCCAATATAACTGCTAATATATGATGGCCACCATTATGTCCTGTGGCCCATTGAATTTCTGTATTTGCCAGAACCTCTTTATTTTCCAGTCACTTGTTTCTATATCTCAAATATCCTCAGCGACCAGGCAGGTGATCCAAGAAAGACAGTGGTATAAACAATGGGCAGTTCTAATTTCTGGCACATCAGAGAAAACCCTTATAAAAACCCACTCCTCCTTAAAAGACCTGAGAACACTGACAAATATTGTCAAAAGCAACTATTTCAAAATTCTGAAAATTAACCAAAGGCTTACAACAATAGGAAGAACATTTTTTCAGTAAAAATGACTGAGTCTGTATAAGAACAGTAAACTCTGTGTTGTTTTAACTTGCCCTGTTCCCATCCCACTCTCAAAAAGGATAAAATAATTAGGAATAAGTATAGCAAAAAAAAAAAAAAAAAAAAAAAGTGTAAGACTATTGCACTGAAAACCACAAAGTGTTGTTGAAAGATATTAAAGGAGCTCTAAATAAATAAAAAAGTACATGTTCATGGATTGGAACAAATAATTTTAAACTGGCAACAGTCCCTAAACTGGTTGACAGAGTCAACACAAAATCTTTCAAATCCCAGGTCCTTTTTTGCAGAAATTGGAGCTGATCCTAAAATTTATATGGAGGGGCGCCTGGGTGGCTCAGTGGGTTAAGCCTCTGCCTTTGGCTTGGGTCATGATCTCAGGGTCCTGGAATCAAGTCCCACATCAGGCGCTCTGCTCAATGGGGAGCCTGCCTCCCCCCCATCCCCGCCTCTCTGTCTGCCTCTCTGCCTACTTGTGATCTCTCTCTCTCTCTGTCAAATAAATAAATAATCTTTAAAATTCATATGGAAATGCCAGGGGCCCAGAACTGCCAAATAAGTTTGAAAAAGAACAAAGTGGTGAACTCAAACTTCCTGGTTTCAAAATCTACTACAAGACTACCATGAATCAAGATAGGGTAGTACTGGCATAAAAAGAGACATAAAGAGGGGCATCTGGGTGGCTTTGTCAGTTGAGTGTCTGCCTTTGGCTCAGGTCATGATCCCAGGGTCCGGAATTGAGTCTCATGTCAGGCTCCCTGTTTGGCAGGAAGTCTGCTTCTCCCTCTCCTCTCCACTCATGCTCTCCCTCATTATCTCTATTGCTATCTCTGTCTCTCTCTCTCGAATAAGGAAATAAAATCTCTTTAAAAATAGACATAAAGATCCATGAAGATTGGACAGTTCAGAAATAAATTCATACACCTATGTTCAATTGATTTTCAACAAGGGTGCCAAAACCATTCAATGGGGGAAAGAACAGTCTTTTCAACAAACAGCTCTAGACAACTAGATAACCACATGCAGAATGATAAAGTTGGACCCCTTCTCTACATTTAACAAAAATTAACTCAAAATGGATCAGCAACCCAAATGTAAGAGTGAGAACCAAAAAACTCTTACAAATAAAACATAGGTGTAAATCTTTATCACCTTGGATTAGGCAATGATTTGTATGATGCCAAAACCACAAGAAACGTAAGAAAACATAGGTAAGTTGGACTTTAAAATCTGTGCTCCAGAGAGCACCGTCAAAAAAAAAAGTCAACCCACTGGGGAAAATATTTGCAAATCATTTAAGAGATGTGTATCCAAAACATATAAACCATTCAGAAATGCAACAATTAAAATAATACCAGTTATAGATGGGAAAGGATTTGAATAAACTTTTCTCTATGGAAGCCATACAAATGGCCAATAAACACATGAAAAGATTCCCAACATCAAGGGACATTACAGAAATGCAAATGGAAACCACGATCAACAACTACTTCATAACCCCTTAGGATAGCAAAACCAAAAAGACGACAAGTGTCTTCCAGGATATGGAGCAATTGGAACCCTGATTCATTGCTGGTAGGGTTATAAAATGCTGCAGCCACTGTAAAAATAGTCTGGTAGTTCTTCAAAAAGTTAAACATACAACCCAGGAGTCCAACTTGTAGGAAAATACCCAAGAAAATGTAAAACATATATCCACACAAAAACTTACACACCAATGCTCGTATCAGCATTATTCACAATAGGTAGAAAGCAGAAACAAGCCAAATGTACACCACTTTATAGACGAATTCATGAAACGCAGTATACCCATACAATGGAAGATTATATGGCAGTGAGAGCAAACACTGAAATACATTAAGTCAAGTGAAAGAAACCAGACACAAAAGGCTCCAGGCTGTAGGATTCCATGTATAGAAGATGTCCAAAGTAGGCCAATCCATAGAAACCAAAGATCAGTGGTTGCCAGGGGCTGGGTGTGGCAGAAGGGGAACGGGAGTGACTGCTAATGGATACAGGGTTTCTTTCTGAGGTGATGAAAATGTTGTGCGATCAGACGGGTGATCAGTGCACAACCTCATAATAAAAACCATTGAGGGGCGCCTGGGTGGCTCAGTGGGTTAAAGCCTCTGCCTTCGGCTCAGGTCATGATCCCAGGGTCCTGGGATCGAGCCCCGCATCGGGCTCTCTGCTCAGCAGGGAGCCTGCTTCCTCCTCTCTCTCTGCTTGCCTCTCTGCCTACCTGTGATCTCTGTCTGTCAAATAAATAAATAAAATCTTTAAAAAAAAAAAAAAAAAAAAAAAAAAAAACCATTGAATTCTACACTTCAAAACAGCACACTTTATTGCATGTCAATTATAGTTGCCCTTTGAACAACGCGAGGGAACAGGGTGCCCAACCCCCTATGCAGTCTAAAATCCACGTATAGCTTTTGATGCCCCCAAAATCTTAACCAATAGCTTACTGTTGATGGCAGGCTTACTACTAACAAATAGATTAACACATGTTTTGCATATTATATGTATTATATATTGTATTCTTACAATACAGTAAGCTGGAGAAAAGAAAATGTTAAGAAAATCATAAGAAAAAGAATTTCCATAGTGTACTATAATTATCCACAAAATCTGCATAAAGGTGGAGCCATGTTGTTCAAGGGTCAACAGCATATCTCAATGAATTTATTAAAAATGAGACAATGGGCAGTGCTTGAACCTACAGTAAACTATGGAGTCCAGACCCCTTCTCAGGACATCATAATTCAGAAACATTTTAAATACACAGCTGATCAAATAAATACCAATATTGCTGCCGGACCCAGACCTTAGGCCCCAAGTATGCATCCTCTTTTGAAGCTCTTCATCTCCTCACACCAGCCCTCTTGGAGACATTGTGCTATAGACCGGGAAGGGGACCAGGCTCAGGGGGTTTCCCTCTGAAATGGGTCATCAGGTTTTGGCTATCACGTTCTTTGTCTTCCACATGTAAGACCTGGTCAGCAGAGCACCAAGATCCAGCCCGGGTGCTCCCTTAGCCATGGGGCACCTTTCCCTGGTGCACCCTTCCTCACCTGGGAATCTGGCTGAAACTCTACCCCAGTAGGGCATTTCTGTCATGTCCAGCCCAACTGTCCTTCCAATCTTTTTGGAAATCTTGAATCCTCTCAGAACCAAATTGCAGCTTCCCCAGGAGCTATATACTCCCTCTAAGGGCCCTAGCTCACTTGTGGTGCTCTGCAGCTTATGCAGAGGACACACAGCTGGCCATGAGAGTCTTGAACCATCAACCGGGTCACAGCACAATATTCCTCTCAGAAGAAGAACTTAAATCCTCAGTTTGCTGAAAAATAAAATGAAACTGACATAGACAAAATTAATGCAGGTGTGTGTCCATATGACTATCTGAAGTGAAATGATCCTAGATTTACAGATATTTGGACTCATATCACCTAACAGTAATCCCTTCTCAGGAGGTTAAAAAAAATCCTGGAAATCTCTAAGGAGGCACCTGGCACCAAACCTGAGCCAAATGCTGAAAAATCTGGTTTCTAACCCCAAGGCAGGTCTTAGAACAGGCCATCTCATGTACATAAATATCAGTTTTGTGATCCAAGAACAGTTACATTCAATCTGCCTAAGTCCCAGGTGACCTGAACGATCAAATTGGAAACACAAATGTATTTGGAAGTGCTTTAAAATGTATAAAACAACAGACAGATGAGCAGTTTCTTTATCTTTGAATTCCTGATCCTGTGAAAATTTTAATAGACAACCAAAAATGGTTGTTTAAATAACTAGGAAAATTCCTTGGTTACAGTGAAGCACTGTTCTTGAAGGGAGAAAAAAGAACACTACTGTGTACATTTATTTTCATATGTCTCTATATATACAATATATATTACAGGTGACTGGCTGGCTCATCCAACACTTGATTTTGGCTCAGGTCTTGATCTCAGAGCCATGGATGGGTTCAAGCCCCTCCTTGGGCTCCAGGAGCCTACTTAAAAAAAAAAAAAAAAAAGTTTTGTTTTTAGGCCACAGAGTAGTTTGTAAATTGAGGTGACACTGACATTTTTCATCACCTGCTAAAAAGAAAATCACAGGCCCAAAACAGAGTCACTTCAGGTTAAGGTCCATGTCAGCAAATAAAGATTCAATACCTAACCTAACTGCACTTTTAACCCCCTTGAGAATGTGACCTTTAACAGACCAACCTGGAGTTTCCTGGTCAGCACAAGGAGGTAACCCCTAAGAGACCCTCTGTGTTCCCCTTAGCAGGGTGACCTTGCCTGAACCAATGCATTCTTTGCTGATAACATCCTTTTTCCTGTTGCCTCTCTGTCCTTAAAAACCTTCTCTGCAGCTCAAAAGAGCTCCTGGGTGGGATGATGCTCAATTCATGAATTATTGAATAAAGCCAATTTGATCTTTAAATTTATGTGGATGAATTTTGTTTTTTAACAACACCAGAGTTGTTAAAGGAACCCACTGCAGGGCGATCTTGTGGGACGTTCCCTTCATCTTGTTTCTAACATTATTGTCCATACATTCACATAGCACAAAACACTGAGTCATTCCATCCTACTTTAGCCCTATATTATATTTCAGTGCTGCCAGCCATCAAAAAGAAAAAAAAAAAAAAGAGTGAAAGTTACATTTTCAGAGAAAGAAGAGGGAAAGGAAATAAAATTCCCTATCACTCCTGTAAGATTGTAATGGAAATCATGAGATGTCAGTTATAAAAAGTACTTTACATATTCCTTTAACAGTGCATTACAAATATTAGCTGTTACTTTGGTGCTTAAAAAAAAAAAAACAAAAACCTATAAACAAGAGTAGCAAGTTTATTAACTCAGACTTGTTGCCGCCTAGCTGAGGTGATGTTTTGGGTTTGCCATCCAGGATTCCAGCCCTAGCATCTGATTTGGGCAGGAACCCAGACAACCTGTGGGACGCACTCAAATCTGTGGGTAGTTCCATCTGGTGGCTCTTCCGACGCTGACCTGGTCAGTTTGAGCTGTGGGAAAAGGTGAAGGAGCCTCGCTAGTCTTCAGAGGAAGAAAGTTCTGTGAAGGAGGCGCCTTGTCTTGTGACTCTGGTGGAGAGGAAGCCTGGGTGGGGGTGGGCTGGGACCCACCAAGGCCAGACAGGGTTCCTGACATTCTTGCGAACTTCCTGGAAGCCTTGAGAGGTGAGCCACAGCCCATGGAGGGACTGGCTGCCAGTCGGCTTTGGCCATCTCCGGGCTGCCTGCCCAGTGAACGGCTTTTATTGTTACCAAATGTCACTCCACCCAAGACAGGATTTTCAAAGATTCCTTAGATGAATGGGAACTTCTGGTTGCTTCTTGTTTTCTGGAGTGTGTTATGACAGGCATTTGATCTGTTTCTCCTTTGTAATTCAGGAAAAATTCCTCGGGGCCTGGAGGGTGCCCTTTAACAGCAGCGGACATTGGTGTGCCTTCCCAGCTAGTTTCAGGGTCTCTGATGAGTGGGTAGATTCATTTTCTTGCAGATGTGCCAATGTGCTAAGTTGCTCAAGGATGAGGAGGAAGCCTGCCACTATGCTGAATGTTGTCTTGTTTGACTCTGAGCACCCCGCATAGGAAGACAGGTCAGGTCAAGATGTGGAAAGTATTGAGCTAGGCCAGAGCACCCCGGGACTGAAAGGCACCCACCAGCCTGCAGGCACGGCCCCTGGGGGCTGACAGTCTTCCCCAGGATGCTGGCTGTCCTTGGATTTTTAGGGAGAAAGCCAGCCTGTCCTTACTCAACACTCCTCCCACAGCTGTCTGGGCCTCTCCGTCTGGCTAGGAAAGGGGACAAGAACATCTGGGCCCCGCATCCGTTCTGGAGCTCTGTCCCCAAGGAGCAAAGGGAACACTAATGTGTCCCATCCTGGTTCCCACTGGCTTTGAGGAAGGGGCTACACCCCTACCCCACCCCAGCCCACACCCATCCCAGAGCAAATGCAACATACAACAGTCTGCAGATTTCAAGCAGGGAGGCGGGTGCCTGAGGGAGTCCCACCTGCCATCACAGTTGTAGGAGTCTCCCTCCTAGTAAATTTCAGACATGCCAATAGTGGGCGAGGGCCGAGGCCACCGCAGAGTCAGCTCCCAGGGGGACGGCATCAGCACCAGAAACGCAGCAACTTGCCAGGAAGCTCATCCCACAGTGTGGGTGAGTACAGGAGGGGCCTGGACATGCTTCTGGCTCTCCCTGGGGAGCTGCAGGGCTGCCATGGGAGGAACTGAGGCTGAGGAAGTAACAAGGCAGGTTTCCCATCCCTGCCACTTCCCAGCTGTGTGACTGTGAGAATGTTACCTAACCTCTCTGGATCACCTAATCTCTCCTTCTTCTGTGACACGAAGAGACTGCAAACACTGCCATCACAGCATCGGTGGGGAGTCCATGAGATCTTGCAGGTGGAATGTTTGGCAAACATTAGTGCTATGAGTATGAGCTGAGCAGACCGTGCGCCCAGTACTGTGACATGAACTAAATGTTTCTTAACTAGCATCCTCATCGACACCTTCAAGGAGATGACTGTGACTGCAGTCATTAAATGGGTTAACAGGTAAAGCAAAAGGGGAAGAGATGTTAACTAACTTACCTATGGCCAAACGGTTAAGAGATATTAAAACCCACAGAGTCAGACTCAGAGGCTTTTCTCTGATCCTAACAGTTACATTACAAGGAGGGAAACTTCCCCCTGTATGTTCATCCTTGAGGCTTCCTTCCCCCGACATAATATTGAATTAGCTACTAAGATCCGAATCATCTATTTGCATCTTGTATTTGTCTTCTTGTTTTTATTCTAACTCATCTTGGTGGTTTTCAAACATGACCTCAAACTTTTTCTCCCACTGAGAGGGGTCTGTGTCCCGTCCCCTTGAATCTGGATGGCCTCCTGAATGTTAGGACTGATAGACCAAGGCAGAAGCGATGACATCAGGCTTCCGAGGCTAAAAGCCGTGGTTCATTGGTACCCTAAGCCAGCATGGAAGAGGTAAGACTTCCCAGAAGCTACCACACAGGGAAGGCCAGGCATAGACTTTTCAATCAGCGGTCCTGGCTGAGTCTAGCCCACAAATTTTTTTCCCACGGAGAAACTAGAAACAGGAGTGAAAAAGTCAGCATGTAAGCAGCTCCTGCCAGTCTCATTTCTTTCCAGCAGAGGCTCCAGACTGCAGAGGAGAGGTGAGCCGTGCCCACTGCATCATACAATGGTTATTATCACTGGCCACTAAGTTTGGGGTTTGTTTATTGTCTTGTAGTAGATAACTGGAACACTCAGTGTGTCCCAAATAAGACGCCGATGTATCTATGTCCCCCCTTGCAAATTTCTGCCTGTAAGTTAATGGCATCTTAGGTCAACTGCTGGGTCAGAAACTGTCATGTTCCATCTCCCATCAGTCACCAAATTCTAGTTCTTCCATCTGTCTCCTGTTTCCTAGTTCCACTGCCTCTGCCTTCCTCAGTTCACCACCACAGCACTCCACTATCTCCAGGCAATGGTCTCCTAACTGGCCTGTCAGCCTCAGTTTCTCATACCCTGTTCGTTCACTGGTCTCTGCAGGTTCCCCTCAGTCTCATCAGTCTTAGCCTGGTGGAAAACTCTCTAAAGGCTCCTCCTTGCCATCAGAAAGACTTCCAAGGCCTCCTTGGTATGGCAGCCTCCCTCCAGCCAGCCACACCTCCAACCTGATGCCCTGTGCTCACACATGGAGCTACTCACTCTTTCCAGAACATTCCAGACACATTCATGCTTCTGTGCCTTTATCCATGCTGTTCCCTCTGTCTGGACTGCCTACCTTCTTTCGTCTCCCATTTCACACTCTCTGAAGCTTCACCTCCACGAACCCTCAGAAAGAAAAACTGTTCCCAGTAGAATAATCCCATTGTTCCCTGGATGCATGTCACTTCTGTAGCACTAACTTGTCTGTCTCTATTCTCTGCGTCTCCAGTGTCTACTGTGTTGCCTTCCTGGCATACAAGCTGTACTCTATCAATGCTTCTGGGATTTCCACTGCTGCTACCCTAATTCAGAGAATAATCTTCACCTAATATAATTTGTCTTCTTAAAGTACAGCTGCCCACCGGTCATCTCCCGCCCCTGTCAAAAATGTAGGTGTCCCCCTCCCACTGAATGAAGACATCATGTGGTACGGCATCTGTGATCCATGCCTTTGGACTGAAGGAGTCCTGGGGTCAGGCCAACCCGTTGAAGTCACCCAGGAAGTTGGACAGATTAGCATATTGCCCACCTCTGTGCTGCTTCTGACCCAGTCTTCCTCTGTACCCAGATGCTCGCCAGCATGGCATGGTCTTCAGTTTTTGGATTTCGACTCATATATTTATCTTCATAACAGTCTCTTTCCCTTGGACAAACTTTATTCTTTGATTTTGCCTTTGAATCTCCACCTTAGGGCTGAGGAATGACCAGGAGGCAGGAGGTTATCTTCATTTCTGGGTGTTCAAAAGCAAGTGCGCTTTCTTTCTTGCCCATCACCAAAGCAACGGAAAGTAGACACAGAAGATCAGGGACACAGCGTCCCGCCCCCTTTCCAGTCACTGTCCACTGCGTTTTGCTGTGCGACATCCTCCTGCCATAGTGCTTTCTCTCTTCTACTCCGTGCCCTCCAGAGTGACTGCTGTTGCCGTTCTAGTGGAGTGCCCTTTGCTCTGCAGTTACTTTTCATTTATAAATATTTTATTAAATTCAAGATAATCTATGTCTTGTGGTTCCGATGCATATATTGTAGAGATGCGAATACAAAGGTGGGATGCAAGGAGCAGCGTGATTCGAAAGTGACCCAGATGCTCTTTCTGAGCAGCATGGACAATCAGGGGGTCTCTGTCTTCTACCGGCGGGAGGACTGAGCCTACACTCAGCTCCCTGCAGGGCTAGGAGCTTCCTTCTTTCTGAGAGCAGAGCCTGTAGCTTTCCATAGTTCCTGAGGTGTCCAAGTTCTAGAGTTGCCATTCCCAAACAAGTCCTGAAAACAGCTGAAATCCCTAATCCAGACTACATCGTACAGGCATCACACCCTCATGCTGTCATGCTTCACCCATAAAACAGAGACCCACAGTTGGGGAGGGATCTCTCTGCTGGAGCGCCAAATGTGAATCTAGCAGTGACCACACCTCAGCAGACTGGGAGGATCAGGGGGACTGGTACCTTTTTTTTTTTTTTTTTTAAAGTAAAATCCACAGAACATAAAATTTGTTTTGACTGTCTAAAAATGTACAATTCCCTGGGTTTCAGTACATTCACAATGCTGTGTGGTCATCACCACTATGGTAAGAACACTAAAATGGTCTAATTCTAGAACAATTTCATCACACACACACACACACACCCCCCGCAAAAACACCCTATACCCATTAACCTCTACAGTTGTTCTTACAGATGGAATCCTAAAATGCTGCAAATGGAAGTCTTTCCTTTTCTCTGGTTCTATTATGAGATATTTCAAGCAATTACATACCCATGCACTGGAAGTCCTATTTAAAACGAGCTGTTCTGAGCAATGAAATTAGAGTTATCTGGTTAAAGAATGACATTTCATAATTATTTAGATATTCATAGTTCTTTGGTTATTGATGGCATTTAAAGAAAAACTATCTAGGGCAAAAGGAGCATAAAGATTTTGATATTTTAAATAAAGTTAAAATAATGCTTACAGAACCAGGAAACATACCCCAAGTTTCTTAGGGAATAATTAATTCCTTCCAAAATTACAGCATAATTGGTCTCTACATTTAAAGAACTTAAACATCAGATTTCTAATCCTTTCCTGTTTACTTATAAAATACAAACAGAATGAGCAAGTGTTAAATTTCAGCTCCAGAGCAAATGATGAAATGTACATGTCAAGACACCTTTCCTGCTTCCTGTAGGGCTCCGTTATTTCACTACTGTGCATGTCTGCATAGAACTCTCAGTGTTGTTTTCTACCCTTCACTGGCCTTAGTGGTCTATGAAAAGCATTTATTAAACTTATTGGAAATATATTTTCTTTGTTTTGCTTTTGTACATAATATCTAGTAAAGTATTTTTTTTTTTAATGTTGGCTGTCTTTCTAGGACACTTGTCAAACTTTGAAGGTTTCTTTTTTTCAAGTCTTTCTAATTACCTTGTCAGCATCTCAGAATATCTATACCACCCTATGACCAGAGGCTACAGAACTAAGGAACAGATCAGATTTATCTACAAGAGAATGCAAAATGAAAATACGGCCCCAAATAGAACTTTAATAAGGTTTGAAAAAAATAAATGGAAAAGCGAGAAAATATTTGTGTCACTATAAATATTAATATCCCTAATATGTGAGGTTATCAAATGTTCTATATAAAGAGCTCATATAAGTCCGATTAAGTCAATAAAAATTAGTAAGAAAGTGGACAAAGGGCATGAACAGGCAATTCAAAGAAAAAAACAGTGTGAACCTCATGCAAAAGTGTCACAGTTTTGTGAATGGCCAAGTGTTCTTTTGATGTAAGGAGTCTATACTACTCCCCTTACTAATAATACTCCAGCAGACTTTCTGTTGATCTCCAGCCTCCTGGCCCAGTCTCTAGTGGAAAGATTGCACATTGGCTTACTGAAGGTATTCTTTAGTCTTTGTGGACTATTTATTTCTTACAGAGGGAATTCATGACACCTGCGTGGATAGTGCCCAGTGGTGCGTTGGTAAATGTTTAACAATGAGCTCTCCTGGAGAAACTACCCCCTGGCTTGTCTTATGTATCAATTTCCTTAATGTCCTTGCAACTTCTAACACTGAGTTCAAGTTACCAGCAAAAGGACACTGAATATTGGGAAAACATGCACACACACAATAACATACCATCGTATACTATTTCTACCTCAAGAGAAGAGGTAATGGTGAAGTGTAGTAAAATCATTAGGAAATGAGCTGTACTTGTGACATCTGTTTTTTTTTTAAATATTTTATTTATTTATTTGACACAGAGAGAGAGAGATCACAAGTAGGCGGAGAGGCGGGCAGAGAGAGAGGGAGAAGCAGGCTCCCCGCTGAGCAGAGAGCCCCATGCGGGGCTCAATCCCAGGACCCTGAGATCATGACCTGAGCCGAAGGTAGAGGCTTAACCCACTGAGCCACCCAGGCGCCCTGACATTTGTTTTTAATAGATTATTTAACCATAGATGTCTATAGCTGAGCATCTAATAATGGCCGAGTTCAGGAGCGTCCTCACAAAATTCCTGAAAATTTAACAGCTGGCTCTTGCAAGCCAGTACAAACTGCATGCCCCAAGACTCCCACAGTGCAGGATGTTAGATATTCTTTCGCCTAGAAAAAAATCACAGTCTTTTATTTCCTTAATGGATATCTAGATCTCCCTATGTTTTGGACAACCCATGTGTCTATATGTTGACAAGTCAGTGTCTATGCTGATGCATGTGTATTCACAGCTCCCTGGGCTTGGGACTAGAGTTGACCGCCCAGTAAATAAGGAAAGGCACAGACCCTGGAGTCAAATAAACCAGTACTGTTCTGCACAAATGTACCATTTGATTAATCATTAGCTCTTAATTTAATGATTTAATATTACCTATGTAATCAAAAGGAGAGATACAGCGGGTAGAGAACATTGTTAAACCTAAAGCAGTTGGGAGGTTTAAGGGCTGCTGTCTGTGCAACACTGGGCATCTAACAGGAGCTTTATCCTCCTTAGCACCCTTTCTCTTCTGCCAGCATCTCCACAGATCCCAGGTAAAGCACTGGGGCTATTTAGAGAGACCTGCAGAGCCAGGCAGCGTCAGGACACGGCAGGCTGATCCGGACCCCTTTTCATTTTACCTGATTTGGAAATCAGGTTGGGAGAAACATTGACTTTATCATTCTGGTGCCTGGCAACGGTTGGCTGCTTCATCTCCAAGGCGAGCTGCCGTTGTGGGGCAGACTCTACAGATAGAGCCGACCTAGGTTTGTGGGAGTAATAGTTCTCTGGGTCACCTAGAATGACCAGTGCTCCTCGTTCTTGGGAGTAATCCAGCCTCATAGATCTTTGCAGCCAGAAGAGCTAAACTAGGGTGTTAGGCCTGCTTCTCAGTGAGCCTGAACAGTTTATACAAAGTATTTCAACAGAAAAACTGTGTATCACAGCAATTTGAATTCTTCCCTAACTGAAAAAATCACATGCTTTGTATGCGTAAATGGACTTTTTTTTTTTTTTAGAACGTCAGACATTCATTCTAAAATGTGTTTCAGAAAATACGGAGATGAATTTATTTTTTAAAAATTGTCTAGAATAGAAGAATACAAGAGTTCTCAGTTTCCCCAGGAAACAGTATAACCAACAATGAAGGGCAGAGGTGCTGATTTGAACAATGATGACAAAACTTAGTAACACATCAAAAAACAGGATGTGTGGTAGGATATGTAAGGGATACGTAAGGATTCACCAAATAATAAATAAAAAGGAAGTACTTGATGCAGGGGAAAGGCTGGAATGCCTTCTACTCACTCTAGCTGTCCAAATCAAATGCTGTTTTAAATCCCAGCCTGGGTTGCAAAGCCTCCAGTAACTGGCTCTTGGACGCCCAGCCCCTGGACTCCCACAGCTCCAGAAAGTTTATCTCTCCTGCTCACTTTCTTCCTTTGTCACATTCTGTACTGCCATCTTTGCAGATGGTTAGACTGTCCTGTTTTAACATCTTCTGGCTTGGAGGGCAGAGAGCGGGTACTTTCATTAAGCTTCTTATAATAGGCAGTGAACAGGCACTACAGATTTGGGCAAACTCAGCTTCTGTGGGGCCCACTGTCTCTCCCTGGCCTTACCCAAGGGGCTCACAGTGATTCCACTTACAAATGAAGCTTTTGCTATAAATGTGGCTGACGGGCCTGGGGTCAGTGTGATAGGCATCTCTGAAAAGTGATGAGACTATCCCCCAATAACCCCTCCTCATTCCCTGCATAATAAAAAATGCCAGAAAGCAACCCTTGGTGTTGACTTGAGACCTTATCCTTTGATGTCTAGGTTTCTCTAGTTCCTATCTCCTCCAGGAGAGTGTTTTCAGATGTAGGGTTATTGGATTGCCTCTTCAGATCTCCTGTGGTCCTGGGGAAATATGCAGATTCCCGGACCCACACACAGAAGGCTGTTGGACCAGATTCTTAGGTGGGAGGCAAGGCCTGCCTCTCCCATGTGACTCCTATGTACTCTCAAGTTTAAGGATCTCTTACAGAGAAGAGGAGGGAGAGAGGAGAGAAAAGCATGTTCAGTGGCTCCCATAGCACACACACCCCCCACCCCGGATTCTCACACCACTAAAGGTCAATTTTGTCACTCTCTTTCAGAAAGGAGTCTCAGACACTGATGTGTGTGGATAAGACAAATGGCCAAAGGCCCCCCAGTGAGTTAGTGCTCAGACTGGATCCAGACTGGATGCAGATCTAGCTGGCCCCATGTCTTCATTTCTTTCCATGACGTTCCACTGCTCTCCCTACTGCTACCCAGGGCACCTCTCTATTCGCAGGCATCTGAGATCCTGGGTTCCTGTTGATACTTTTATGTTGACCAAGAGGACTTCTGAGATGCTACTCCTACGCCACGGGTCATTTTCCTGAAGAGTGCAAAGCTCAAAAAGCTCCTGGAAATTTCTCATCTACCTATAAGCTCTCCGCCAACTACAATATGACATGGGTTGGGTATGAATCCCCCACACCTGCCCTACACACGCACGCACGCACACACGCACGCACGCACTCTACCTCTCTCTCTCTCTTTCCTGAGCTTTATGGGACAGACAGTCCATACAGACGCATGCTACCATGGGAACGTGGGTACAGAATATGTAGCTGGTTTTCCTCTTTCTTGTACAGATATTTTCAAAACAGTGTTTCTGTGGTGATATCTTTTTTAGTCTCCTTGTTTCCTTGACTACATGATGAAAGCCTCTAAATGCTTTTTAGTAGATCTTTCTCTACTGAGCTTGGTGACTGAAGGAGCATTCCTAGCCTCGATTCAAAGTCTATTGTATTAATTATATCATTCATCTATTTGCAACTGAATCTCAGGATATGCTTGCATAAAACAACTTCCTGCCCAAGAACTTATGAGCACATTCTTCCCTCTACTCCAGCAGCTCGAGTACTTCTCCTGCTGGTGTTGCCCTGTCCCTCTCTGTTCAAATCTTTCTCTGCCATCTCTTTCAGACCCAGGTGTGATTTTGGATCTCTGTACCTATGTTCGTACTGGTTCTAATGTGAGGTTCTACTCCAATTTCTAATTGAGCCCTCTCTGATTTTGAGCAAGTTGCTAAAACTCTCTAAGACTATTTCTTTATTCACCATAAAGAGGTCTGTTGATCACTGGAGCTACCATTTGCTGCCCTAAGTATTTTATACATGTTTTCTCATATCTTCCTAACACCCGTTAAAAGGGATACCATTGTTCCCACTGTACAGATGAAGAAACTGAGACTGATAGAGACTGAAGTGCCCGGAGGGACACAGTTAATGATGATCCAAGAAGGAATTAGAACCTGTGAAAGGAAAAGTCCTTTCCTTTTTTTGGTGAAGTTTTCCACCACTGTTGTACTTAATTCTGTGACCAGTTTCCCCACACCAACCAGTTCTCCAAAACCAGCGGGGCATTCTGTCCAACCTGCTTCTGACACAATCCACCTGGAGTTAGCATTCAGCTCCCACAAGGGCCCCAATCCACAAGACTCTCACACCATCCAGATGCCAATGGCATATCCCACATTATCACCTACATCTCTAATCATCTCCTCGGGGTTGGTAATTTGTAAGAGTGGCTCACACAACTCAGGGAAACACATTTACCAGTTTATTATAAAAGCTCTAGTGAAGGATGTAGACTAACAACCAGAAGAAGAGATACACAGGGCAAGGTCCGGAAGGGTCCTTAGCACAAGAACTTCTCTTTCCCGTGGAGCTGGGGTGCACCACATGCTAGCATGTGGTTGTGTTCCCCAGCCAGGAAGCGCTATGAATTGATACTTTGGGGATTCTTATGGAACTCAATCTTTAGCCCTTCACTAAAAGTTGTAAGGAGTGGGCTGAAAATGCCAACCCTCTAATCACATGGCTGGTTCTCCTCACCCTTGGGTCTTTCCAAAATTCACTTCATTAAATAAAATTAACTGAAGTGTGGTTGAAAGGAGCTTCTTCTAAATAATCAGACACTCCTTTCACCTTTATCTCATTGTATCACTTAAGAAATTCCCAGGGCTTCAGGAGCTCTGTGCCCAATATATATTTGGTCCACAAATTCTGTGATACCCCTCCTTTCAAGAACTACAGCTGAATTCCACTTCTCTTGATGTGGGTTGAACTTAGTGACCCTCTTCTAATGGCAGCATGTGGGTTCTGAGACTAGATCATAAAAGGCATTAGAGTTTCCTCCTTGCTCTCCCTCTCAGATCACTGGCTCTGGGGGAAGCCAGCTACCATGTTGTAGTAACACTCAAACAGCCCAGTGGAGAGGTCCACATGGCAAGAAACCGAGGCCTCCTGCCAACAGCCAGCAAAGAACTGAGACGGTCTGCCAACAGCCGTGTGAATGAGCCCTCTTGGAAGAGGGATCCTCCTATCTCATTCAAGCCTTCAGATGACTGCAGTCCAGCCAAATCAGAATTCCAGCCTCAGGAGAGACCCAAAGCTAGAGCCACCTGGCTAAGCCTCCGTAGAATTTCTGACCCGCAGAAACTGAGAGTGGTTTTAAGCAGGTACATTTGAGGACCTTTGTGTTACAATGATAGCTAATGGAAAGACAGGGCTCGGTACAAGATGTCCCAAGCACTAGTAAACTTATACTCTTTTTTTCCCTACTTAGGTACCTTGAAGTCAAGGATTCTGAAGCTCTAGAAGGCTATACATGGAAGGAGGTAGGATCCTGGGTCACTGGAAGCAGAGGTAGTCTAGGAAGCCATCCCTTCTGTGTTCAACCACAGGCACAGGACTTGTTAGAGAAGCTAGTGCTTCTCACTCTGCAAATATGTCCTCCTTCTGACTCCTCCTAGCATTTACTGTTCTTGCCCACAATGCTTATAATTATTCGCCATTTTTCCATGAACATCAAACTAGTGGTTAGAAGATCCTAGGCAGTATGTGCTTCGCTAGCATGTGTCCATTAACCCTCCTCATTTCTCAGATGTGGAATCTGAGACAGAATGGGGAAGGGACTTGCTCCAAGATCACATGGCCCTGAAGAGGCAAAGCTGTTAAGTGCTCTGAGTCAAACTCAGAGCTTTCGGCCTCTCTGACCTGTCCCCTCCCGGGGATCCCTGTATCCTACACAGGGCCGGACAGTCTCTTGCATTCAGTTGTTTAATCCATGTCTGTGACTGCATGAAAATGTGAACGAACAAATGGTAATATATTAAGAAGGGAAAGGTCATGGAAGTTCACCCATCGTCCAAAAATTCTGTTGTCCTGAATCTTGCTTTCCTCCTACAAATGCCCCCTTTTACTTGTATGCATCTGAACTTTAGGGAGTTAGCAGCTAGAACACATAAAGAGATTCATTCACTGGAGGAAAATCAGGCTTCGAGAATACTAGGAGATTCTTTGTAAAGTCTACAGCTTTAGATCAAGAGCCCAAAGTGCTTCAGGACATCAAACAAATTCGGGACTTTCTGAAGAGCCGACTCATTAAGGCGAGTCACTGTAATCCACAGGCACCTTTAAGGAGAGGACAGGAACTACTGTACTGGGGGGGGGGGTGCCCAGTTCTCTAGAAACCTGTGTCCATTCACAGGTCCTGGCGGGGGGAACCTTGGCATGACGACAAAGGCCGAATTGTTCTCTTCAGAACAACACTCTAATGCAGTGAAAGAGTGGGTGCCCTGTGTACCAAGGAAGAAAGGCCGTAAATGAGTCCCTGGCACCGACACAGCAGGTCAGCCTTAACAAAGATGGGGACGGCACTCCCTGCCAGGACCAGTCTCTGCAAGCCTGCTCTAGAGTGAAACCCTATCAGATTTAAACTACAGCAGCTCCATTTCTCAAGTACACAGCCAGGGCAGCCTGGGAAAAAGAAGACGATCCCTTCCTAGGGAGGGGAGATAAGTAATGAATAGTCTCAAAGTCCTGCTCTTTGTGATTTATTCGGAATTGGCATTAGCGTGGAGTCACTGCCCTGTTTCCAAGTTCACACCTGTATCTGTTCCAATCCCCTCAAGGAGACCTTAAACCTTCCTGGTTGTAAACCTTCTTTTTCCTGAAATAAAAAATGTTTAAAGTGGTTAGGTCTGGGGAGAGTTAGGGGGATCAGGGAGGGGAGAGACACGGGTTTTCCATTTTTACCTTCTTGAATTCGCATTTTATTGCTTGTACTTACTCATTTTACTTCTGTAAATGTTAGAGTCCACCTTGGTGAGGATTTTACTATCTGGGTCTTCATTTTCCCATTATTCTGTTTCAGAGAATTAATATTGTATTTTTCTCAGCTTTTTAACTACCAATCTCTGACCTAAAACAACATTTCCTGTTCCCATAAACAAAAACCTTGCTTCCCAGAGAAGAGTCTGTTCACTGTGTGTTCCTCAGAGCAGAATATTACAAAACACATTCACTGAACAACAAGAAAAATGGGTTATGGGTTTTTCTGTAATTTTAGTACTGTTTAAGATGGTGTGACCACATACTACTCTTTTACAGAGAGCCATGGTTTCTAACTCATAGTGATTTTTCCCCTCAAAGGGCATTTGGCAATCCCTAAACATTTTTGGTTGTCTAAGTAGGGGGATGTGTCCTACCAGCCCCCAGACAGGCTGCTAAATGCCCCCCTGTGCAGGGAAGTCCCTGAAACAAAGAATTATCGAGCCCAAAATGCCAATAGTATCCACGTTGAAAAAACCTCATTTGTTGACTCCATTGTGTAATATGTAGAAATCAAACTTAAACTTGTGTTCAAGGAACAAGCGATTCAAAGGGAGGGGAACCCTCTCCTAATTATTTGGATATCACGGCAAGTGTGAGGTTGAGATTGGCCAGGTTTGGGAGCAGAAGTTTGTGTCCATTCTTCCCAGATATACTAGGTACTTGATAAATGCTTTGAAATGGAATTGAAACTCTCCTTTAGTCTTTATTCATTTATGAAGTAGTTGTTGAATCTCTGTTACGTTATCAGGTAGACACAGATAGTAAAATTCTGTCCAGCTATAAGTACATCAATTCTTAATAAAAACAGAAGTGCCCAGCTCATTTCTAAATATCACAATCAACATTTTGGCCAGGATAGGTCTTGGGAGTACTAAGATGAAATGAGAATGACCATGAACCGTTCAGCAATTTTATATATTAAAAGTGCATAGGATTAATTTCTACTATGGCTGATTTCATCATAGAGTAATTATAAATAAACTCTTATCCTTTGGGGAGAATCTTGTTATCAACGGGCACCAATTCAGGGGGCTAAATGAATCAAATAAGAATTTAGGCCCAGAACACATACAGAGAGAACTTCTGGTACTTTCGCTTTGTATTCCTGACCAGTCCCCACCCTAACCCGTTGTCTCAGGACAGGAGGTACTCCTGGACTTCCCTCCACAGCTAGAATAGCCGGAAGGATGTGAGTGTGTGGTCCCAGGGGCTGGACTTGGCTCCTCACTCAGAATGGGGTCATTAGGAAAGTTCCCAAAGTCTCCCTCCCTAACCAATCATGAATCCACAATTGAATTCTCCCCCCATCAAAGTAAGCCTCCTAAAAATATTTTCCCTTAAAGAAACCCCATTAGGATGGATTCTCTCAGAAGTTTAAATAGTTGTAGCGTTATTGATTCATCAACAATTCCTTGAATTAGGGCCTAAGAACACAAAGAAGCCCCTGTACTTTTTCACAAATCCCTGTGGAATGTTCTATGCCAATGAAAACAAGTTATACTTTAAAAAGAAATTTACCAAGAGCATCATTTCCAACCACCAATGTAACCACTTAATAGAGTTTTTTGTTTGTTTAGGATTGGAACTTTTTTTTTTTTAAAGATTTTATTTATTTATTGGACAGAGAGAGAGATAGACAACAAGCAGGGGGACCAGCATGGGTGTGTGTGGCGGGGGGATGGGTATGGGAGACACTCCCCGCTGAGCAGGGAGCCAGCTTCAGGGCTCTATCCCAGGACCCTGGGATCATGATCTGAGCCCAAGGCAGACGCTTAACCGACTGAGTCTCCCAGGCATCCCTAGGATTCAGACATTTTTTTCCCTCTAACAACAACAACAAAAGAAATGCAGCTACAAAGTATGATGATCAAAAAGATGTATTTGCAAAAAATATATTGCAAGGTAATTCTTTCCTGTTTTTGGTTATTTCCAAGGAAAATATTAAATTGAAAGAGCAGCATTGATACCAACTCAACTGGGCCAAAACCAAAGCTGACCCAGGGTCGGCTGAACCCATGTTGCTGAGGTCAGAACAGGTTCTGTCTGATCCCCACGCTGGGCAGGAGTCTGACAAGGATTCTGTCTGTCTCAGGCCATCCGGGCTATGAATGCTCCCACTCGACCTTGCCTCCTGCTGCCAGTGGAACTTAGCTTAGAGCCCAACCTTAGCTTTGTGGATGACCCAAGTCCGAGTCAGTCCCCAGAGCCTGCTGTCAGTCTCAAGGTCCGGGTGCCCTGGTCTGGCATGCAAAGACCCTTGACTCCTTGGGGTCCTATCAGCGGATGTTGGGTCCAGGACCAGCCAACAATCCCCGGGTCAATCCCACAGCTACTCAAATCCAAAAGCGTTAACTGGAGCCAGAAAAAAATTATGGGAATGCAGCAAACCATCTGCCTGGAGGCATTCAGCCCTAGGTCAGTCACAATGGGTGTTCAGAACCCCAAGTCCTATGTCATCAATCAAAGACAGACAACTTCCACTAAGAACTGAAAACCTGCACAGGCTGTCTGGCTTTAAATCATGCCTCGTGTCACTTTGCAACTATGGAAGGAGTTAAAGCTCAGCATGTTCCTTGACTTTAACTCATTCCAGTTTCTCAGATGAGAACAAAGAAAACAGCAGTTGCCCATCAACAGCACACTCCACACTGGGCCCAGCGCTGTATTTTCATATTTAACTCAGAATTTCCTCTCACCTACAGTTTCCACACAAATCCTTTGTTTTGCAAAATGATGGCACATCTGTTTGTTTTTGTTCATTTACTATGTGCTGGACAGTGTCCATGTACGTATGTAGAATGCATAAATTTATCACAAAATGTACATGGTACGGGGTTGCATACATTCCAACAAAGGGTGCACTTCTTTTGGTTTTGTGACTAAATGTACTTCTTGAGATTTTTCACTGAAGTCACACTGCCTATTTTAAGAAAGTAAAGAAACTTTTATAAAGAAAAAGCGAATGACCTTGTTGTTTGTTCCCTTCCCAATCCATCCTCCTGAGGTAACCGAAAGTTCAAGAGCAGGCTAAACCTTCTGACGGGCGGGGTAAAAAAAAAAAAAAAAAAGCTTTAGAAGCAACCCAAACCTCAAAGCAAACAATTAGTATGAGAAAAACTTAACATTCTTTCAAGAACAAATTAAGAGATGTGGAAAACAAGATAAAGGAAAAGACCCACAGCCTGGGCCAGGAAAGAGGCTAAAAAACACAGCTATCACTGAATGTGGAGGGTAGAGTGACAAAGAATGAGCCAGAAGTCAGTGTCAACCTGGGGGAGTGGGAAGAGGGGAATGACTTGAAGTTTTGGGCCTTCCGTCATTCATCAGTGAGTTTCTAATTGCTTGAGCAAAGGGGCATTTAGTAGTTCCTCTCAGCAGACATTTCAAGTTGAGACACGTGCCCTTTTGAAAAGAGCCCTGGTACCTTCTGCTCCTATACCCTGGAACTGCATCTAAGCCGTCTGCCAATGCCAAGAGGAAATTTTGCCCTTTCTTCCCTGGAGAGACGAATAGGGCAGCTTCAAAGGGAAATCTGGAAACGTTTGTCAACAGAGACCCAGCATCTTCCAAGAACCTCTGTTCTTCCCTGTGGTGTGTGCTGGAGACTTTTGGCTCTACCTCCAAGAAGGCTTCGGAGCTGAGGGAAGCTCCCAGATGCCCTGGAGAATAGGATCTAGGGTGGTCAGTGCCAAACGGGTCCTTTGTGGAACCAAAACGCATCACAACATAGCAGAGAAGATTACTAATACAAGGGTCAGCTGGGAAGTAGAGAAGGGAGTCATCAGGACAGAAAAATACTATAAATCTTGCTGGGTCACCCTCACAACCCTCAGCATAAAATGAAGACTTCAGGCTCCAGGGACCACAGTTCCAGCTGCAAAAATGTTATAGACTGAGCATCTTTGTCTTCCAAGGAGACCAAAACAAAGATCAAATAATGGAGGGGGTAGGAAAAGGGAATACAGAACTCCCTAGCTTGCTGACCTCAACACAGCCTGTGATTTAGAAACCTTGTTGTATCACATAGTCATCAGTCTCTTGGCCTTTTAAAAACACATGTGTTCAGAGTTATTTCATATCTGCACAGAGAACACTTAACCTCTCCCCAGAGCTAATTAATAATTCTTAACGAGGGCAGGTGTCTTGACTTAAACTTCAAAACATGGAAAGTAACAATGCGCTGTGCTTAAGGGGTATTTGTTGAAGTCAGTGGTTCAGCATCCTGGCTGCACATTAGAATCCCCTGGAAAGTTTTTAAATGTTGATGCCTGGAATCCATCCTCAGAAAGTCTGATTTTAATTGTTTTGGGGGTAAAGCCAGGTTATCCATACTGTTTTTGCAAGTTCCCCAGGAGATTTGAATGTGCAGGTAGCCATGAAAAATGTGGGGCTGGGATCACTGGGATCCTAAGCCCTTCCTTACCAGCCCTCCATTCCTATGAGGCCCACAGGGAAGAAAACAAAACAAGTAATCGTTTCTGAGGAGCTTTAGCCCCAAGTCTCACTGCAGTATCGTAGAGAGAGCTAGGCTGGACCTAATGAATACTTTTGGCTGCACCCCAGTAGTCAAAACCATAGCTAAATGAAAAACTAACTCTTCTTCTCCATCCCCAAGTCCAAAGCCAAGTGTCAGTTGTTACCACTCTCACAAGGTCAACAGCCACATCCACCAGCAGAAAGCAGAACGAGACAGATTTTGCCACTCCCATTTTCAACCAAGAAAGGATTAGTATCTTAAAACAGAAATACAAACCCATAAGAAAAAGGCAACAACCCAATGGAAAAATTAGCAAAGAACAGAAACAGTTAATAAAAGAGAAGCCTCTGGAGTCCAACACACATGAAACAAATCTCCATCTCTCATCCTCAGGGAAATGCCATTTATAATCACAAGAGAGTTAGATACCATTTTGCACTTAACAGAATAACTAAAATTCAGGTTTGGTAATGATCAGTGTTCACAAGGATGTTGAGCTTAAGAACTGACCTATTACTAATGGGGTGTCGATGTGCACAGCCACTTAGAAGAGCAATTCTGCAGTCTCTGCAAGTGTAGACGATGTTTGCACCCCTCGAAGAATCCATTTTCCCTTCAGTATTTGCCACTTGGATAGGTGCAGGCAAAGACAGACAGGCAGGCAATGGTGTCCCCTGCAGCAGCACTGTTTGTCATGTGACTCAATTAGAAGGCTTAATATCCTCCAGTAGTGGGACAGATCATTGTGGTTTCAACATCGTACAAGGAAATAGCATACTTGGCTAAAATGATTCAACATCTATATATTTCACAGATTAATCTAAAACGTCAAAAGTGCAAGTTACGGGGCGCCTGGGTGGCTCAGTGGGTTAAAGCCACTGCCTTCGGCTCAGGTCATGGTCTCCGGGTCCTGGGATCGAGTCCCACGTCGGGCTCTCTGCTCAGCAGGGAGCCTGCTTCCCACCTCCCCCACCCCCGCCTGCCTCTCCATCTACTTGTGGTCTCTCTCTGTCAAATAAATAAATAAAATCTTTAAAAAAAAAAAAAAGAAAAGAAAAGAAAAAAAGTGCAAGTTACGAAATGTCATTTTCAGTATGATACCCTTTATGTAAAATATTAAAACATATATACTCATGAACAAATCTGTAGAAAAAGTATAAAAACATGAGCAGGAAAAAGGTCACATGAATAAGAAAGTTATTACCTTTGGGGAGAGACAATATTTCCTCAGTTGAGATTGGGGAGGCATTTTGAGTCCCGCTGAAATGTTTTCCTTCCATCCTTCCTTGTGGTTTTTTAATCTAAGCCCATGTGGCCAAATGTTAATGATTTTAAAATCTGGGTAAGGTAAACGTGTACTGTTATACTTTATCTGTATCTTACTGTGCATTTAACACATTTATAACTTTTTAAAAACGTTTTCAGAGGAATAAAAAAGAGAAGCCAGGAGTAGCTCCTTCCGTAGGAGCTCTGGGATTTTTCGTCTCTTCTTTTCTACGGAGATGGCCAAACAGCTGCGCTGGGGGAGCCCGAAGCCGGCACTCGCCGATGGGGGCGGAGACTTCGGGGTCCCAGGTGAACCATCTCACAGCCACCACATCAGGCTCATCAGGCTCGTGCTACACCACCAACGTCCACTTAATAACTCCACTTCGGAACGTAGGTGAGATCTCTTCTGATTTCCAGAGCAACGCACAAACCTGGGAGTGAAGCAATCTTTGTACTACTCTAATTGATGTTTTCTGTGGATTAACTGTTAGAATTGTATTTTACCTATTTTTGATGTGTTTCAAATGCTCTGGCCCCTATAAAAGGTCAGGTTATGAGTCATTCACGAGCACATAGAGGGGAAATTGGAAGCAGCTGGGGAGCCAGTGCTGCTGGGCATCTGAGAGATGAGAAAACAGCCTGGGGAGGCAGTGGGGCTTGTCAGAGCCTGTGGCCTTGCGGTTGCTGGACCCAGGGCTCTGGTCTATTGACTCCCTGCCCAATTCTCAGACCCCAGGCTGCCATGGGGCTCCTTTTCAGGGACAGGTGAAATACCCTTAGGGGAGAGACAGCTAGAAAAATCTGAAGATTTTCGCCCATTCCTTTTTTCTCCGGGGTGTTGCTTTAGCTCTAAAAATTTACTGGAACTAAATTATTACACATTTTAGGTAACCTATTTATTTGAGGGGCCTCAACTTGAAGAAGGGAATGGCTTTATATATATATTTTTAAAGATTTTATGTATTTATTTGAGAGAGAGTGTGTGAGAGAGCACAAGCAGGGGTGGGTGTTGGGGAGGGTTGGAGGGAGAAGCAGACTCTCCGCTGAGCATGGAGCCTGACCAGGGCCTGGATCCCAGGACCCTGAGATCATGACCCCAGCCGAAGGCAGAAGCTTGACCGACTGAGCCACCCAGGCACCCTAGCTTTATATATTGTTAATTATGGCTTTCAACCATTATGGCTTTCAAATGCATCCTTTCATATCATCCAGTTCATTCCCTAGTGTTATTTTAGACAGATCTGACATCTCTCAGGTCACTTTCAGTTACTAAAGGTTGTCCAAACTAACCTCATAAGCGACTCAAAGCTCCACTCCCCTTCTCCAGAGTAGGCTTGTAATGGGTATGTGTATTTGGTGTGGGGGGTGAGACCTACTGTAACACCACCAGCCCCTTGCTCCTCAGGGGCTAGTCCTGTCTTTATGCGGGGTGGAGCACTAGTTATCTTACTGGGGGCTTTTCGATGGAGAGATTTAAGAAATCTGCTTCTGGGGGCGCGTGGGTGGCACAGTTGTTGGGTGTCCGCCTTCAGCTCGGGTCATGATCCCGGGGTCCTGGGATCGAGCCCCACATCAGGCTTCCTACTCGGTGGGAAGCTTGCTTCTCCCTCTCCCACTCCCCCTGCTTGTGTTCCCAATCTCTCTCTCTGTCAAATAAATAAATAAATAAATAAATAAATAAATAAATGAAAGAAATCTGCGTCTGTGACCAGAGGCTCTCCATTGGGGATGGGGAGGTCAGGGGTGTCACACTGGTTTGTAGTGGTTTTCTCGGGAACTGGAGGCCTCTGTTAACCAAGAGCCTGTTACGGTGCCAGGGCCAATTAGAAACCGGTGCCCCCATGGAAACTACTGGGTGCTGCACATGATTTCTACCTTGCCCTACTCTCCCCTAAGGCATCCACAGGAATAGCATGGGCTCATCAGTCAAGCCTCTCAAAGCCGAGGGTACTGCAGAGAGCATGCCTTTGGAGAACACGCATGACACACATGAGGTTCTCCAGGCTCTGATGTTCTCCCAGCAAACAGAGGCACCAGTAAGCCTTCCCCGATCCAGTGTAGCGGCCAGAAAGAGGTTGACTCCCTCACAGACGTGGCTAAGGCCTTGCTTTTACCCTGAGAGAAATCTGTTTTACTCTATTAAACTAAGGACTGGTCCTTGAGTTCCACTGAATAATTTATCAGTAACTGCATCCATGTTCTCTCAGAGCTGAGCTGGGGAAGGAAGAAGAAAAACACAATAGGCCTCACCCATCCAGGTGGTCATGTCAAAGGTGATAGGGGAAGCATTCAAAGCATTCATTCAAATGGCCATTTTGTCCTGTTTGGTTGTGGGGAGGAAGGAAGAGCGTGGAGGGAAAGGAAGACATGCCTATTCTAATGAACCTAGTCTTTTTTTTTTTTTTTTAGGAAGGTCACGCAATTACTTCTGGAGAAAAGGTGGTCCCCTCATCTGACCACATCCCTTGCCCACAGCCATTAGCTATTCTGCTTTACTCTTAGGAAGGCTCTGGGGAGTGATTCTGTCTGAGGCCGACCTGGGTCTGCCGCTCCTCCATACCAAAAGAGCTGGGAACAATCTACTGCTGAAGGAAGCTGTCTGCAAAGACAGCATCATTCATACTAAATGGCCGGTCCGTTTGGCTCTTTGGAGCTTGCCAGGGCCCCTCCATTTTGGATGGAACTTGGACATATCTTAGTTCTTGTCAGTTAAGAGCTTTAGGCAGCCAAGGTTTCATTCCTTATGGGCTCTTATTTAAAATTCTGTCTTTAGTGGTAAAACTTTCAAAACTTTGAAGGTAGATCTCTGGATAGAAATTGATTTGAACTATATAGATCTTGAAATAATCCCTGGAATACTTTGGGTAAGTATGAGAAATCATGTATTAATGTTATTTCAGTATTTTTTTATGTTGCTGAGATGTTCAATTGTTGTTACGTGTTCTGTGCTCTGGAGATGTTTCCGGTTCCGGTCAGAAGTCAAAGAACTGAAATAGTCGATATGAATTACACTCACATTGTCAGTGCAGAGGCCCGGTTTCTGTCAAACATCAGACACAACACTCTGAGGTTAATATGGGATGTCTAGGGAGAGATTTTGCTTCTTTAGAGAGTCAACAAAATGCCTATCTTTTTACCAGTTAAATAATGTATTTATTTTATTTTCCTCCTCTCTTAGTTTAAATTTGCATGGCATAATTTCCCTTTCAAATATACAGTTGGGGTGCCTGAGTGGCCCAGTCAGTTAAGTGACTGACTCTTGGTTTTGGCTCAGGTCATGATTTCAGGGTTGTGAGATCCAGCGCTGTGCGGGGCTCCATGCTCAGCGTGCTGTCTGCTGGAGATTCTCTCTCCCTCTGCCCCTCCCCTTGCGTGCATGCCTGTGCCCTCTCTGTCCCTCTCTCTCAAATAAATAAATAAATAAAGTCTTCAAATATATAGCCATGAGGCTTCTGACTGGCTCAGTTGGTGGGGCATGCAACTCTTGATCTTGGGATCATGAGTTCAAGCCCCATTTTGGGTGTAGAGATCGCTTAAAAATAAAATCTTAAAATATATATAGTCATGATTTACATTTTATGTCATGCATGTTAATTAAAATTTCTTCTCCTTTTAAAATATTGTCATAAATATCAAGATATAACGAGTCCTGCCTTTTTATTCCAGTTGTAAAGAGCAACCTGGTCTGTAGCCCAGAAAGGAAAGGATGAATCCCAGTCATCTTTTCAGACTAGAAGCGTGTAGCTCTAAAATATTTATAATGTGGGCAGGTCAAGGATAAGTGCACTTGAGGGTAATTGTATGTTTGCAATTAGCAGCAGCAAAGTTTAATGATATATAGAAAAAGTGGCAGGTCCAACTAACGGAAGCCTCTCTAGCTAAAGCACATCTTCTAAATGTCTCTGAAACACTTCAGAATGTCTGTCATTAGCAGTTATCACAGTGAAGGTTTTATTTTTATTTTTTTTTAAAGGTTTTATTTATTTATTTATTTGACAGAGAGAAATCACAAGTAGATGGAGAGGCAGGCAGAGAGAGAGGGAAGCAGGCTCCCCGCTGAGCAGAGAGCCCGATGTGGGACTCAATCCCAGGACCCCGGGATCATGACCTGCGCCGAAGGCAGCGGCTTAACCCACTGAGCCACCCAGGCGGCCCACAGTGTAGGTTTTAAAGGCTGCCATGTCCCTTTGCAGAAGTAAGTGCTGGTTCTTTCTACCCATCTGGTTACAACTCAAGGCTCTAGTTTCCCATCAGAGAAAATTATGGGGGTTGAAAAATGTGAAAGGAGAGAGTATGAGTGTGTGAGCACGGTGTGTGAGCACGTGTGTGTTAAGAATTCCAGGAACCCAGTTAGAAATCCACCTTTGGGACCCCCAGATTACTAAGGATGTGACAATACGGGCAGGCCATGGATTATGGTATGTTACCTCACTTTGTCCTCTGGATCATTTAGCAGAGATGCTGAGAATTGACAGGGAGAGCTGGATCTCTTTCCTTCATAAGGATTTTTATGAGCCCAGAAATCCCCTGATTTACTCTCTAGCGCATTCCTGCTTGTTCACAGGGATGCTGGTGAAGACCTAAATGTCCCCCCCCAACCCCCCTTACTGCTGTTACTACTAGAGAGAGCCCTTTCAGGGAATCTTCTTTCCCTAAGGCAGTTTGTATGCCTTTAACACTTTGATTCTATTCAAGGTGTCTATTCATTTTCTCTGTATCTTTTGATATTTTGAATAATTTATGCTGGGCTTTTAGCTTGTCTATGCTCCATCTCAGATTCCTTTTGTCATGTAAAGTGAAAATGTCCCGTTTTCCTGCCCTCAGTTGACCTGGCTACTTGATTGTAAAGCACATTCCGTTTTCCATCCAGAAACATAATCGAGATTCTGATATTTTTACAGTCGACCGAGCTTCCTCCTTCCTCTCTGGGGTGGATGTGGGATGTGGATTCTGTCAATTTAGCTAAGCTGGGACTCGGTTTCCCAGAGTCCTCCTCCTTGCACAGTTGGCTCGGGTCTGAAGAGAAATTTTGTTTGAGATTCAGAAGGCAGAAATGAAGTAGCCATTTTCTTTTTGTGCTCAGAAGGTTGGTGCTGACTCGGGGCACTGGTGTCCCTCACACCTGTCCTTAGAGATTCAGAGGCTCCACCAGACGGCACCGGGGCAGCAGCGGCTGGACCACAATGCTCCCAGCTCCCTCCGGTTCCCAGGCCAGCAGCACTTTCCCCCAGGGCAGAGGGGCTGTAGCTTCTTCCTCAGGTCACCTGAGCTATAGACTTGGTGCCTGGAAGGTAGCTAAGAGTGCCATTGGAGGTCCAGCTCCTTGCAGATTCTGCCTCCTCCTCACACGGTCCACATTTTCTGTGCTTCACCTACTTTCCGCCCATCTTTTCTCCCTAGCTGCCTGCTTGCTAACTTTGAGTTCCAGTACCAGCGGCAGAAGCAAACTTCACAGAGACTGTTCAACTAACTCCCACACTGCATACGGTGAAATTCCTAAAATCAATCCCTTGTTATTATATCACCCCTAGTGATGGTGCTTCTCTGATAAAACCTTTGTGGAAGCACTCATTTTACTTGATGGGGTGCATTTTGGCGAATAAACGTAAAAAGGATTTGGGATACAACTGATAAGATCGAGGTTACCTGTCCATTAGCCTCACCTGGTGGGAAATCGGCAATTACATTTAAACGTTTCTATTTGGGTCAAACCTCTGGAATTCAAACCAATAACGTTCCATGCAATCAGCTTCCATCCCATGCTAAGAGTAGTTTGGGGGTTTTTCAGCAGTTTTTCTGTAGGTTCTCTTATGGGAAGGACACGATGGGTTAAGGGAGCACTGAGCAGCCAGAGTGCAAACTGCACTTTAGGGACTGCCCTGCTGCCAGTCTTCCAGCAGAACTGGGTGGTTTGAGGGGTGCCTGGGTGGCTCAGTTGTTAGGCATCTGCCTTCAGCTTAGGTCAGGATCCCAGGGTCCTGGGATCGAGCCGGGCGTCGGGCTCCCTGCTCAGAGGGGAGCCTGATTCTCCCTCTCCCCCTGCTTGTGTTCCCTCTCTCACTGTCTCTCTCTCTATGTGTCAAATAAATAAATAAAATCTTAAAAAAAAAAAAAAAAGAAAGAAAGAAAGAACGAACTAGGCGGTTTGGGGCACACTGCCACCCCTCAATCTGGCCACTCAGACTCCCTACCATGTTACAGGACTCACACATCCTGTATAAAGGTCTTTTCAGGGAAAATCATAATCCTGTTGGGCAGCCAAGCAGTGAGAATTTATTTAACTCTTCTACATGGGTGGGTCTGTTGATTTTTAAGGATATGATTTAAATTATGAGAGTTGCCCAGAAGCCACAAAACTACATTTTGGTTACATGCATATTTATGCACAGAGCTGGTGGGATCTGGAAAACACTTTAGGAAATTCTCAGTATTGTTCTCATAGCTGAACTTTCCTGAATATAGTGCCTTTTTTTTTTTTTTTTAACATGAGAGTTTCTTTTGGATCAGACTTAGGTATACGGGTCATGACTTGTACAGGATCTTAAGTAACCCCAAACCTAGATGAATAAGAACAGTTTCCAAACAGAGCTGCTCAACAATGTAGAACTGCCAATGTTCTTTTTATGAGGGGAAGAAAAGGATATTTTCAGAAATCTGTTTTCTTTCCTCTGGAGTTTGTTTTTCACTCAATCTAAGAATGGAGACTTATTTTGTGTCAACAAAATATCCATCCTTGAAGTAATTTCAGGGGTGGTCTTACTGCCTTCATCGATGGTCTTTAAACCTCAGCTAACTTATGTTGGATTCACTTTGTATAAGTTCAAGCAAACAGACTAATATCAGTCCGGCTGAACTTAAAAGCATTCAACTACGTGATCCTGGCAAGAAAAAAGACTGTAAAAATGGAAGCCAAACATTACTCACATAAAGGAGACTACATCTTTTGATAACATCTTCATATTCAGATTTATCAGTGTGGCTCATTAGAGCTTTGAGTGTCCCGGGGCCATACTAGTCCGAGGACACACAGAGGTTCATGCACGGAGAGGGAAAAGGGTGCACATGCATATGACCTCTCTCTCACCCATCTGAATTCAATAATAATTATGAGGTAGACACAGGTGTCAGATAAGTGAAAATGAAAATTATCGGCATTCTTACTGAGAAATGCTAAATTAGAGGACTTAGCTGGTTGTGCAACAATAGGCCTCGTCCACATTGCCCCGGGTCACAGGCACAGCTGGACAATCTCAATCCTCACCCATAGGGTCAAGGACTGTCCAGTAAGCTTCCTGCATGATCAGGAACAGATGAGTCAGGAAATCCCAAAGGAGAGGAGTGAAGAAAGGAATGATCAGAGTGTGCCCAGTTCCTTCCTCTAAAATCCCCCCATCAGAGAAGTCATTATTCCTTTCATGGGGAGAAGAGAGTAAAGCATGAGGAGAGAGGCCAGATTATTGTTCTGGGGGTGTCCCTCCCCATGAACACTGCTGCACTTCCTGGGCTCTATTGCTGTCTCCCACCAGGCTCCACCATGGCTTCAGGAGCCCTTGAAGAACTCAAAATGGACTAATGATCTTCAGCAGATCAGAAGAGAATGTTTCTATTCTTTCTGTATTTTGATGGCAGCATCTCACTAACAGAATCCCAACTTTGCTCAGGCAGGCAATTGGATAAGCTATTTTGTTTACCTCAGCTCCCTTGCATCAAGGGATGGCCATGTGGTCCAATCTGGACCCTTGACACAGAAACAAAAGTCTCCTGAATTTTTCTGTGAAACATTTTGCTTTCCAGATCTTATACATATATATGTATGATATTTATATAAATATATATAAGTATAATTATATAAATATATTTCTCCTGAATTTTTCTGTGAAATATTTTGCTTTCCAAATTTTTAATATGTATATTATATGCTTATATAATATATTATATATATATATATATGCTGTCCAATATATATACATATATATGGCTAGTAATATCCTCCTGTCCCATTCCCTTCTTTCTGCCTTGAATTCAAATGATAGAGTACAGCCATCTTGCCATCATCAGGAGTCAATGAGGAAGGTGAAGACCAGCATGTTAAGGACGCTACAGCTGATAGACAGAAAGAGACTAAGTGTTGGGGCGCCTGGGTGGCTCAGTGGGTTGAAGCCTCTGCCTTCAGCTCAGGTCGTGATCCCAGGGTCCTGGGATCGAGTCCCGCGTCAGCCTCTCTGCTCAGCGGGGAGCCTGCTTCCTCCTCTCTCTCTGCCTACTTGTGATCTCTGTCAAATAAATAAATAAAATCTTGAAAAAAAAAAAAAAGAAAGAAAGAATAGGTGCCTCGTGGTACTGTTGATCAATTGAGTTAAATGAGCATCAGCCTACTTCTGGGTTTCTTGTTATGGGGAAAACAAAAAGAAAACAGACATCTGTATAAGACACTTAAAGATGGGTTTTCTGTTACTTGCAGATAACTTTCATCCGACCATCATGATGAAGTAAAGGATGAAGGAGGCACATTTCCTCTCTCCTGCCACTACTTGCAGCCAGCCAGAGCCTCCAAACCAACACCAATGACCACAGACATAAAACATGTTATGGTCACTTCACCTCCACCCCATCATCATTTAAGAGCTTTTGGGGGGGGCACCTGGGTGGCTCAGTGGGTTAAAGCCTCTGCCTTCAGCTCAGGTCATGGTCCCAGGACCCTGGGATCGAGCCCCGCTTCAGGCTCTCTGCTCATCAGGGAGCCTGCTTCCTCTCCTTCTGCCTGCCTCTCTGCTTACTTGCGATCTGTGTGTCAAATAAATAAATAAAATCTTAAAAAAAAAAAAAAAAAGAGCACTGGAGGGCAGAGCCAGTGTCTTTCATCACTTAGGTGCTATTTAAATTCCACTCTCACAGTCTATACCAAGCCAAGGATTCACCACCTCACTGACAATAATCAGAGTCCATTCTCCTGGCTTTTTGTTTCACCTAAGGGTCATCTACCATTTAGGAAAAATAGGATACATTAGAATTCTATTTCTAAATTCTATTTATAAAAAGCTGTTTGTCACCAACTTCTCCAGCTTTAGGGAATCAATTTCCTTTTCAGCAAACTCAATTACTCGTTATCATCTTCAAAAACAGATTTGTACTGAGTAGACACAGCCTGAATTGAAGAGACTCCCAATACTGGATCAATAAAGAAATCATATTCTTCCCCCACCTCCACCAGGAAGTACATCCTCAAATCCCAGGGAGCTCCATCTTACATAATTTAGTAGTATTCTATAATAATAAAAGAGGTCAGAGGATATAGGGAGGGAGAAAAAAACACCACCATATCACTCCCTAAAAGGCTGCCTTCTGAGATATACATACTTGGAAAAGATTACAAGCCAAAAAAGGTATCTGGATGCTCATTTTATATTAATCAGAAATATAAAGTGATTTTTTTTCTACCAAGAAACATGAACAGATCCAGGGAACCTAGCAGCACATAAGTACGCATTGGATTATCAGTTTTTTTCTCTTCCTTCTGTAAGAGCATAACATACTTTTAATCTGTGTGTTTATTGTGATGTTTCCTGTCACTGTGTGGTTTCCATATATTTAGATAGCTCTATATGCCAGTGAGTCTTATTTTTGTCTGGCTATATTGGTTAGAATGCATTGAGCTTCAAGTAGTAGAAAACCTAATAGTGGTTCAAACCACAGGGACGTTTATTGTTTAGTTATCAAAAAGTCTTGAAGCAATCTTTCTTTGAGTTTTTTCAGTAACTCGGTGGTATTGTCTCATACTAAGGGTCTTTCTGTCATTCTACCCCACCCTCAGTGAAGAGCTGGTGATGTTTCAAGATGGCTGCCACAGCCTCCAGAATCAGTCTTCATAAGCTAAAAGGCAGAGCAAAAAGACAAAGGCAAAAAGGGTCCTCTAAATGGGCCTGACTTCGTTAGGGATAAAACTTTTTTTGCAGCTGTAGTCCAATTGGCTTCCCTTTGGATTTCATTAGCGAGGAGTGGGTCATGACAAGCACTGGCTGTGAAGGGGGCTGGGAAGTCCAATATAGTATTTTCAACCTCTTACATAGGAGATGGGCAAAGAGGAATAGGGCTCGGAACCACTGCTGAGGAGGTCACAAACATCTGACACAGAGTATAAACTCTTAGAGATCAACAATTGCGTATTGTTGCAAATAAAACAAAACAAAAAAAGTAATAAAATAAAATAAAAGTAATAGCAGTAAATATATTAAAATAGTACTTTGAAATAATGAAGTTTTTTCTTTAAGATATATCACAACAACCATTTCCTTATTATTGAACTTAGATGATTTTCCAAGATTACACTACTGTATTTTGGCTAAAATAGATACACTAATAACATCATCCTGTATAAGTTTTTCTGCTATTAGATTATTTTAAGTATAAAATAACTCCCAAAGTCATAGGGATGTAATGTACAAAATAGTGATTTAGTCACTAATACTGCACATTTGAAAATTGCTAAGAGATTAAAACTTGAAAGTTCTCATCACAAGAAAAAAAATGTTTAAACTATGTATGGTGACAGATGTTAACTATTCTTCTGCGGTGGTCATTTTATAATATATACAAATATCAAATCATTATTCTGTATACCTGAAATGAATATAGTATGTTAAATATAACTTTAAAAAAAGCTATGATTATTTTCTATAACTTAAAAGATATTGTCAGTCTTTCATATAGTCACAATAACTGTTGCAATTAAAAATTCTTGAAATTAGGAGCACCTGGGTGGCTCAGTTATTAAGTGTCTGCCTTCAGCCTAGGTCATGATCCCGAAGTCCTGGGATCAAGCCCCACATCAGGCCTCCTGCTCAGCTCCCTGCCCACTCCCCCTTCTTGTGTTCCCTCTCTTGCTGTCTCTCTCTGTCAAATAAATAAAATCTTTTTTTTTAATTCTTGAAATTATTTATATGAAATTATGTACAATATGTACATGTACATGTTACATATAAATATTACAAATTTGTAAATTTAACGACATCACCAGAATGGTGATAAATACCATTATTTAGATGTGTTTTTTGTTTTGTTGGGTTTTTTGCTGATTCCCAATGAATACAATGCTACATTGTATTTCATTTCTATTCTTTTCCTTTTTTCTGTCAAGGAGACCAGAGGACTAAACCAGCCAGGGAGGATCTAGATATATGACCACAGTTGGGGCAAGGTAGCTTCTTACTCAGAGTTAAGTTAAACCAAAATGTTAGTAGTCTTTTGAAGGGTATCTCTGAAGAGTAAGTGCAAGAGTTCTGGTTAATTTATTTTCTACCTTTTTTTTTTTCTAATTATAAATTGAATATGTATTACTTTGATAATGACTATAAAACAATGACAATATATTATTTTACTAATTAGTTGGGCTTTGATAGTGCTGGCATAAATGTGAAAGTCAAGAAAAGGGTCCACACAGGTGATCAGAACATGGAAAACCTAAAACGGGGAGACGGAGGTGGAGAGATAAATACACGGCCAAGGTCTGGGGAGCCCACTGCATTCCAGGGCAGCAGACAGGAAGTTAAAAACAAGGACCTCTCCTTGTGGGACCTCTCCTGAGCAACTGAAGCCGGGCAAGAGAAAGTCTAGACCTTTCAAAAGTCACATCAACAGACTTGATGGCTGCCAAGGTGTTTTCTTACTGTTACGGTTTCTCCTTCATGGAATTATCTATTCATGTCATAAAACTTGATTTTGTAATTATAATGTCTGTCTATGTATTCATTCATTCCACAAACACCTATTGAGCACCTGCTATGTACTGAACACTGTTGTAACCACGGGGATGGAGCATTAAACACAACAGACAAAGCCCTAGCCAGAGAAGAATGTGAATAGTTAACAAGAAAGAAAAGGAGGGGAAGGGCATAGAACACATCTAGGAGAAGCGGACACCTCTTTCTCAAAGAGCAGGTCAGAGGAGACTTCTCTGATAAGGTGCCATTGACCGGGACCTGGATGAAGTTAGAACCTGAAACAAACAAATGTCTGGATGAGAGCTTTGTCTGACTGAGAGAAGAGAAAGTAAAGAGGTCCCAGGACCTGAGACTACCGGATGTGTTGACAGAAAAGAACAAGCCCAGGGTAGCCGGAGTGGGTAAGTGAGATGTGGATGCAGAGAGACCTGGAAAGGGGGATCCCACAGGCTCTCACAGATCAAGCTATGAAGTTGGGACTGTGCTGCCAATATAAGGGAGGCCCCTGAGTTTGCAATGACAGGCATTTTAGAGGAATCACAAGTTGCTGTTTGGAGAATGGATCGGAGGCCAGAGTGAAAACTAAGAGACCCATCAGAGGTTATTGCACTAGTCTTGGGCAAAGGTGTTAGACATGTGGACCGAGGGGGAGATGAAGGATCCTGTGAACAGCCTTCTGAGTCTGGAAAACTTTCCAGGCTTGAGCTGACAGGATTTGCCAATGGGTTAAAGGTGCCACATGAGAGAAAAGGAGGAATCCAGGATGACTCCTAGTTTCTCACTAGGGCCATCCTAAGGCCTTTGACTGCATTTTGGAACATGGTGGGAGGGGCAGGTTTGGAGGAGAAAAATCAAAAGTTCTGGTCTCTTCTGTTTGACATCAGGTATCCAAGTGAAACTGTTGAGCTGGCGGTTGAATATATTTGTTTGGAGTTCAGAGCAGAGCTCCGGATGGAAGTTTAATTTTAGTATCATCAGCGTATAGGTCCTATTTAAAGCCACAAGCCCAGATGAGATCACCAGAGAGTGAGTGCGGGTGGAGAAAAGAAAAGGCCCTTCAACAAGTGGAAAGTGGGGAGATGAGCCAGCAAAGGTCACCAAGAAAGAGTGGCCGGAGTGGTGCCAAGAGACCTAGGCAGGTTCAAGGTCATCAAGAGGCGCATGAGGCAATTGTCTTAAGAATTGACTCAATCAACTATGCCAAATGCTACCAAAATGTCTTGGAAGACAAAAAATTGATCTGCTCCGGGCTTGGTGAACACCTAAGCAAATGCCAATAGTGGGTAAAAACCATGTAAAGCAAACATCTCTCCCTGCACTGTTCTAAGGCGGCATCCACAGGCTTTAGATCTGCCTTTACATAGGTGAAAAGACCAGTGGGTTGGTAACAGAAGTTCTGCAAGTTGTTAAATCCTGAGGAGGTTGTTCTGAGGATTAAATGGATGGTAAACTAGAAGTCTGAGGGGCGGGGTCTGGTTTAATGGGATCACCCGATAATGGCAGCATTAGCTATTACAGTGACCCTGGTGATTTCCATTTAATTTTAAGCTTTCATTTCAGGCTGTTGCTTAACACTGTTCCGAAGACAAGCACTAAGTTTTCTGGAAATGATTGAAAGTAATCACAACATCATAGAGCTGAAAGGGCTGTAGAGATTATTTACTCCAATCTCCTCTCTTGACAGGTAGGAAAACAGATGGAGTGAGATTAGGTGACTTTCTCCAGATCACCCACACCCACCAAATCAGGAGTGGAACACAGGTCTCCCCATGGATTAGTGACAAAAAAGCTCACAGGGAGAGACAGAACGTTCCATGTCAAGGGATCTATTTCAGGTAACTGAAGCTTGTTCCTTTCAACCACCAAAACTTAATAGCAATCATTATGACCATCATTATCGCTCTCGATTGAAATTGTCTACTGCTTTGATGAAAACACTTTTCCTAAACAATGGAGTTGTTTTAGTCTAAAAAATTTGAAATTCTTGAAGTCAGCTTTTCTTGTTATATTTTTTCTTTGCCAGCTGCTTTAGGCTTTGAGAAGTCCTTTTGACTTGTAAAGCAAGTGATAACTTCATATGATAGTGTTTATACAATATTGTCAAAGTGATCACTTGATACCTTCTAGAAAGACAGAAATCTACAGAGTTAAGAACAGCAACAGGCACATAATTCTGTATCTAAGAGCATCCACAACTATAAGAATACATTTATTTATATTTTATATACATGCAGAATTGAAGATATTATTCAGGAGATTTAAGTACACAATACCGATCTGAAACTCACAGAGAAATTAATCTTAAGTGAGTCTGTACTATCTCTCCTTCAACACTTCAGAGTTTATATGGAGTTCATATATATTTAGTGATTGAAATGATTTGTATCTCTGTAGCATTTTTCCATAGAGAAACCCCAAACATCATTTTATTAAACGCCTAAACACTCCCATGAGAGACAAGAATCAGATCTTACTATTCCTATTCTAGAAATGAGAAAACTCACATCCCAAAATGCTAATATGTCCAGAGGACTTACATGAACAATAAAAAAAAGTTCCTTTCTTTCTCCTTGCCAGCCAATCTTTGAATATCATCTAGAAATCTGAATTTAGCCCTCAGCATTTTCAATGTTCCAGGAATGGATCTTGTGAGAAAATAAAGCTCACTGATTCCTGATACTCAGAAATCCATTCTCAGACATTTCCTATTACTAGTGACCACAAGCTCAGCCTCTACCTGCCTCTAAGGTCATGTGGTCTTTGTTACTACAACCACCATGAATCTATTGCATTTCACTATTAAAAGTAAATTGTCAGTCACTTACATTCTATCCAATCTTGTTATAGTAACTAAGCTGTGCATCTCTAGAAAGTGAAGTAGCAAATAACAGATCAGCAAAGCATTCCTTCTTTCCCTATCTAGATTTTAGTGCCTGTGAGTGACTAGAGGTATTGTTGGATGCTGGGCATGTGGAATATCCTGGAAGAATAGGGTGGTTCGGAGGATTAAAATTAAAGTAATACACATGAGGTGCTTTTTTGCTCAAAGAATATGTTTAATAAATGTTAGTGTTTGTTACTATTAGTATTTGCAGCTTAGCTTGTAGAAATTGGGAACAGCCAATAATTAGTTCTGGTTACCATTTATTAAATTAGATACAAATTTCATGATAAGATTACATAGGAGATTATCGTATTCCCCATTCCACAGCTAAAAAAGTGGCAGACTTGGGATTTGACCAATGTTTCTCTGATTTTACCAAGCTTGTTTGTTTGTTCATTTGTTCATTCATTCATTCACAAATACTTACTAAGCTCCTATGTACTAGGTACTGAACTAGGCAAAGAGGTTAGCAAGACAGACCTGGACTCTGCCCTCACAGAATTTGGAGTCTAGGGAGGAGTACAGACAAGTGAAACCCAATGTCCTGATGTTGCAAGGCTCCCTCCCATTCTTGCCCTACCATTTTGAATGCAAACCCCCTGCCCTTCTCTTCATGCTCCTAAAATAAATTCACTATTATGCACAGATGAAGGATGTTTCACTGAGGAATGCATAGAAGTAGTGTACACTTCACAAGGCTCAGAGTTTCTCTCTGAAAGTCCCCATAAACATCTTTGTCTTCATTCTACATCAATCTTTAACCTCCTCATCCAACCACCCTATTCCACCCCCAGTCTCCCAGTCTAGGGACAGGACCCTGGCCCTGGGTCTGCCCTGAAAGCTCACTTATGGATCTCTTTTTCTTATGAAGGCTACTTAAGTCTTACATCTTAAGTGTCCAGTGAAGTTCTCCCATGAGGAGGATAGATCTTCCTTATAAGGTGGCCAGAGGATTCTAAGTACATTATTATTTTTCTGGTCCCATAAGTCAGCTGGGAGGTCTATTAAGATATGATCCCCTGTGTTAAAAGAGCACATAAGAGAGACCTGGAACTTGGACTTAGGGCAGCAAAGGAGGTGTCCTGGAAAAAGTGGCATCTGAAGTGTGATGGATATTATGGTTGCCCTAGATGTCCATTGTTCAACTCTTGGTAACCACCCTAATGTGTGGTAGTGATTAGAGTTGGTTGAGAGGGGTGATAGTCAGAGCTTCTCTATGAACCCCACACGCTTTGGGGGAACAGTTTCACCACTCTCAACTCAAGTCTAAAAGCCTAAATTCATCCATCCCTTTAGCCAGTTATTGGCCCCGGTGTAAGCAAGGCATAAGCTACAGTATGACTGAAAAAGATGTGGGAAAGAGGGGAGTTTGGTTGAGGAGAAGGTCTGGAAAAGAAATACTATCTTTTCTTTAACGGACATGAATAAGGAAGTGCACAAAAATTTTTTAAAGATTTTATTTTTAAGTAATTTCTGAACTTTGGACCCAAGTTCAAGAGTCACATGCTCTGCCGACTGAGCCAGCCAGGCACCCTAGGAAGTACACACACTTAGTCATTAGTGTTGGCTATCTGATCACCACGAGGACCAGCAGCCTCAGCAGGAAGGTTATGTTGCCCAGCAGAGTGAAGAGCTGTGCAGAAATTCAACCTTTCATTACCTGGTAGAGCTGCTGAACTGACCTCAGTGATGTGAGCCTCCCATGTTTAGGAAAGTTTGGCTTAAGTTTTCTGTTCCTTACAATCAGTCCCAAACTAAATAATACAGAAGGTGAGAGTTGACCAACAAGTAGGCAAGTCCCTTATCTATAACTTACAAGTTCATTTAAACGCAGTTTGATTTTCAGGGAAAACACAAAATACAAGAAAACTCCTACATACACTTAATTAGCCTGATAAAGAAATTAAAAAAAAAAAGATCACATTAAAACACACACACACACATCACACATACAACTTTCTGAACTTAAAATGAATAGGAACTACTTCATGTGACATTTAAAAAGAAAACTTCAAACCTTTGTTAGAACATTTAAAAGATGACAGTTCAAATAAGAAATAGAGACAATTCCAAGGTAAAAAGACAATAATATTAAAATATCTGAACCAACCAACAGAATTATATTCGAGTTTAATTAAATTTATAAATTTAACACTATTCTGATTGAAAGCCCAATAATTATGTTCAATCCACAAAATCATTTGAGAATGTATGCATAAAAATAATAATTCCATCAACAGGGAATATAGAAAAGAAAGGCAGTGAGGTTCCTGCCAATATCAGCCATTAAAAACTTCTATATAATAGAATAAGGATTAAAGAAATGTGTTAGATAGATCACAGATTAATTGAGCCAAATAAAGAGACTTAAATGGCCCAATAATTTATAGAAGCATTTGTGTAGAATAAATGGAAATAAAACTATATACATGAATATATATACATACACACGCATATACTTTTAAAGTATTTTAATGTGTCACAAAATAGTATTTTTATAATATAAGGAGAGAAGGAAGGTGTGTGGCAGACACTCTTAGTTGACTAATTCAATGGTCTTTCTCAACCTTCTTCTCTTTTTGTTGTCTTCTACTATTAAAGCAAGAAGAATTAAATTTAGCTAGATGTGACCATATGATGTAGTTCTGACTAATGGGACATATGTGAAAGTTTGCTGGTAGGTTTCTGAGAAAATTTTTGTTTTCCTGATAAAAGAAACTGATGTGGTTCCCATTGCCCTTCCTTCCTGCTGCTTTGAATGCAACATTCTTCCTGCTTTAAATATAGATAAGATAGCTTGAGTTTCAGCAGCCATCTTGGAACCCTGAGGTGGTAAGCATAAGGGAAAGGCAAGGAGAATTTTAGAGTCGCCAGCCCCAAATCACTGAGACACTGAAATGATGCCAAAAGCTACTATATCAGTCATGGTTTGTTTCATTTTGTTTTTGAACTTTTTTTGTATCTGATGATGTCTTGACAGCTTGAAAATCTTACTGGCCAGGGAGAATGGCCCTTCCAGGGCTAGCTAATATCTCAAGACAGTAAAAAGCTTACTTGTACTTCTCCTGTACTCACCTACCACCCCTTTTATTTAACTCTTACACACCAACCTAATATTTCTCCAGTCCAAAAGCACCTCAGGGCCAGGTACCAGGCAACTAGAGAGACCACCCTAGTAGCCCAAAACCCACCAGAATTATTCAAACTAGTCATTCGTAACCTGTTTACTCTGACCTGCCTTGTCTTGCCTACGGAAACCCCAGTAAAGGCTCCAGCCTAGGCCTTCTCTAGTGACTGCTTCTGACCAAAATCTCAAGCTTCTCCTGCGGTCCTGTGTGGTATGGCATGCCCTCTTCAAGCAGGAAATATAAGTAGTAAATTCTTTTTTCCAATGGCACAGATCTCTCTGTGCCATTACTCAGTCACTGCTGTGAACTAAAATCCCACAGGCACATTTCAGGAAAGCTACCAACCTCTGGACTTCCTATAGAGTGAGAAAACTAGACCCCTATTTGTTTAAACCACTGTTATTTGGATTTATGTTACTTGCAGTCACATAATCATAACTGGCCCAAGAAATATTTGATAAGAGGTATAGAAATTAGTGATAACAGTTTTAAAAATAGCTAAGACTTGACATAATTAGCTAGATAAACGAATTAATTTTTTTATTATGAGAAAAGAACAGAACATTGACTAAAAGACTTAGCGGATCTGTGGAAAAGAACATTTTCCCGCCTGAAACTTCGTAAAGAGTTATAAGGAAAGTAAGTGATGCATGGGGAGGCTTGGCTGGCTCAGTCGGTTGAGCGTCTGCCTTCAGCTCAGGTTGTGATGCTCACATGGGGCTTCTTGCACAGCAGGGAGACTGCTTCTCCCTCTGCCTGCTCTGTCTGCAGCTCTCCCTATTCGTGCTGTTACTCTGATAGAGAAATAACAAATAAATAAATAAGCTCAAATCTTAAAAAAGAAAGTGACATATATAAATTTTAAACTTCTGTACAAGGAAAAACAGGAAAAATGTAAGAAAAGATATAGAATATGAAAAATATATATCATTCGTGATAGCATATAAGATCATATAAAATATAAAAGGATCCTATTCAAATTCATGATATTTCTTTACTCTGATACAGAAATGGATGAAGCATATGAACAAGCAATTCCCTCAAGGAGAAATAGAACCAGTAAAGAAAGGCCTGAGAAAATGTTCACCCTTGGTAGTCATCAAAGAAATGCAAATTAAAGCAACCTTGAAATGTTACTTGACACCTACTAAATTAGCATTTTTAAAAAATGGATGGGCTGGCAAGTTGCTAGTGATATGGGTGTTCCTTTCAGGTGGTGCTACAAATTGGTATCAGCTTTGAGAAAGCATCATGGCAAGTAAGGAGAGACACTCGTGCCTTTTAACCAGGTGATTCCAGTGTTTGCAGTTAGCCCTAAGGAGAATTACTGAACAGAAGCGGAGAGACACCCTCAGCACTGTTCTTCAGAATCAATTCAATTCAATTCAATTCACATCTATTTTATACATTCCACCTGCCAAGCAGAGGCAATAGGGAATTGGAAATTAATAAGACACTGTGTCTGACCTCAGGCGGCTCACAGTCTGGCAGAGCAGTCAGATAGGTAAACAAGTAACACGACAAAATTGTGCAAGGAGTCCAGCCAAAAAAAAAAAAAAGCAACACAGATGAAGTCAGAGGAGCTAGATTTTTATGACAGGCTTACCTAAGGGGACAAGGTGAAACTGTAGGCAAAAAGGGACAGAGAGTTAAAATAGGGACAATGAGTCATCCAGCACTATCAGAATAGAGATTCCAAGAGAAAGTTTGTGGAAAAACCAAGATTTGTGGCAGAGTGCAGAGAACTTTTTTGACCTTGTTTGACATCTGTAATAGTAAAATGTGGAACATTCTTAAATCATCAGCATTGGAAAGATCTCTTCATGAATTATGACACAAAACAGACCATCATCCCACCATAAGAATGAAAATTATGAATAAGTATATAAGACACTTAAAAACACTTACAATATGCAGGCAGGATACCTGCAGAGAGAGCAGCTGCTGGCCTTGACAACGCTGAGCATTGGGCCCAAACCCACCTTGGCCCTTTTTATCCCCCTCAAATTTAAAAAATCAAAATGTAATTCACATGCTGTGAAATTTACCCATTTGAATATACGATTCAATGCTTTAACATATTCACAAAGTTGTGCAACAATCACCACTATTTAGTTCCAGGACACTTTCATCACTTGAAAAAGAAACTCTGTATTCTTCCTGGTCTTGAGCAACCAAAAATCTACCTTCTGTGTCTGTAGATTTGCCTCTTCTCCACCTTGCCCTGAGAGAAGCCGCCCAAATTATTGCTGCCCGCCCCAAATCGGGGTAAAGAGGGGCAACAGCTGGTCAATATTCTGACCCCAGTGTGGATACTGGGCCCTCCCCCAAGTACAGCTGCCTCAAAGCCAGTAACCACCACCGATTAAAGGTTCAGACATAGCACAAGGGAATTAAATGTAGGCTCATGTAACTCTAGAGACTCCATAGCTAGGCCTTCCCTGAGGTGAGCACCCCCTCAGCTCCCTCTCTCAGTGTGTCTGGGGAGGAAGTATACCTTCTGGTGGAGCATTTTCATTTTTCCACTAAGACATTTGTAGGAGACATGGTGAGTGTGGTGGCTTGGTCTCTGGCTGCCCTCCCCGAATTCATTACCTCTCTTCCTCGCCAGCCTTCTTTTCTGCCAGACGCCATTTTGTTCCCTTCCCAGGGACACTGAGTGCAAAAACTGTGGCTCTCTGTGGAAATGATCACAGATGTGTTAGCTTGCAATTTGGGCTTGCTGCTTTCCTGACTGGTTAAGGAGGACACTGCACACATGATGGTGAAGCCGGACCTTCCCTGTTTTATGCACTATGACATACTCTCTTTGGTGGCCTCAGGGGTTAGAAGACCTTATCACACTCCTGACAAGCAAACTACAGCAATAATTCATCATCCCGTCTCTCCCCAACCCCCCAGTACAGCATGAGGCAACGATGGGGGTGAACCACGACACTGTTAAAAGCACAGACGCAGAGGTAGCTCAGCAATGTGTTAGAGGGAGCTCGGACAGGAGTCAGGATACGAGGGTTTGGGTTTATTCTCTCTGTTCTCAGTTCCTTCATCAATAAGGTGAGAGGGGGAATAGAATGAGGCTCCAGCAGTTCTGCTAGATTAAAATTCCTGAGTTTCTGTGAATTAGTAAGGTGACTAATTTAGGGACCCACCTGGTCTCAGGGACCTTGTAAGAGAGAAGAGAAGAGGAAAGAGGAGGGGAAACCCAGAAAGGAAGGAATTTAGGGAAAAGGAAGGGGAGGTTCAGGAGATAATGGGAAGGAAGAGGACCAAAGGAGATGGGAGAGACCGAGGGAAAGAAGGGGAGGGGAGAGGTGGGAACAAAAGGAGGGAAGGAAGGGAGCAGAGGGGACGAGAGGAGAAAGCAAAGGAGGGGGGCGACAGGAGATGAGGCAGTGGATGGACCAGAGGAGAGAGGACAGGAGTGAAAGAGCGGGAAGGCGCGGTGGACCGGGGGAGAGGAATGGCAAACTAACAGACTTCACTGGGAAGAAGACAGGAAGAAGGGAGCTAACATTTCCCATGTCCTACTAAATATCAGTTCTCCAAACCACCTTCATGGTCAGTACCAATACTGCTCTCTCACCAGTGAGGACCTGAAATTTCAGATTCTGCAGGCCTCTCTCCTGCATGCTGAGTGAGTGATACCCCTTTGCCCCGAGGGATTCTGGTGCCGTGAGACTTCACAACAAGCTGGATTAAGTACTGTGCCCCAAATCTTCACCGAATCAGTCTTGGTGCTGAAGTTCAGACTCGGGCCTATCCAGTTCTGAGACCTGTGTTCTTTCCAGTTTCGTAGGCTGAGAAAAGAAATGCAAAGAGACGTGAGGAAAGGTTTCAGAGTGGAACACCTTTCCATGCATGTAATAAAAAATGGGCTAGGAAATGGTCTCAGTGAAATCCATTCCAAAAAAAAAAAAGACAGAAGGAAAACGTAGGCTGTGTTAAGTAAAACCTATTCAATTCAAGGGAATAGATTTAAGATAAAGTCTCCGAGGCGTTCCCAGGGCAATAGACCTTTTCCATAATTAACCCACCTCCCTCTGGACTGGCAGCAGTAAGAATTGCTGGATTTAACAGTAACAGTTTTTATTCTCTAACATATTCACAAGCTTTAAAGCACCTTCACATTCATTATTCCTTTTGACCTTTCACATAATAATAACAAGAGTTCAAATAAAGATTTTGGAATAAGACTTCAGCTTGATTGCCACCCCGGCCTTATGAGCTGTATGACCTTGGGCTGATTAATTAACCACTCTGAGCCTCAACTGTCTCTCTCTCATAAGATGGGGATAATAAAAGTGCCTACCTCATAGGGTTGTGGTGAGGATTCAAATTGGTAATATACGTCAGTGTTGTCCAACATGTACTAAGCACTAAAGAAATGCTAATTAGCATCATATATATTTGTCTCCAAAATTATATGACATTTGAAAATAAGCAGAAAAGATTACTGGGCCTTCTGTCAGTGTAGTCTTGAGATTCATTTTCTATTGACTTTATAACTCTGAAGGTATAGGGGCTAATGAAAAATTTTTTCTCATGAAAATGCAAATAATTTTTGTCCAATAGAGTAGATAAGCATAAAGATCATAGTTTATTGTCCTATTGGACATTTATTAGTTTTGTATCTAAACTGACCATCTTTTACTTTTTGTATTAAATAGTGTATACACACATGTACACGCACATCTTCAATGCTCTTTTGACCAGTTTTAACATCTTAATGTCCCCCTCAATAAATAAAAGCTTTGCCATGTATTATTATATTTGCCTGAGAGATAGGATTTTATCCTTCTGAAAATTATGCTTTACCCTATGAGACAGCTCCTACAGGGAAGCCTGTCCCCCTTTCCTTGGGAGCCTCTGAAAATCAAAGTGATCTTTTACTTGCCTGGAGTTAGGAACAGAATTTGGTTTTCTCAAATTCCAGTCCCAGTACTTTTTGGCTCCATCATATGCCTTTGCCTAAATGATATACAAAAAGAGAATAATAACAATAAAGAATATAATACAAAAGAATCTGAGGCTTCAGCAGTTTCCGGGCTGTCTTCACAGACATCTCTCCATCAAAGAGGGATGTGAGAAGCCCCATGTGAAGCTGCTTTCTAAATGTTCTGCTTTTCTGCCTGTTTTTCGAACCCAAAGAGGAAAAAGGGACAGTCTTTAAAGACAGCAACGGCCTAAAAAAAGGAATGAGGTGGGGAATCTGATCATTCACTAACCTAGTTAAAGGGAAACTGAAACTATTCTATGCAAAATAAATTTAATCTATATTGATGAGGTACAGGGAGATGGGGGTTGAATCTATCTTGGAACTGGAGCCAACTTGGCATCTCAGAAGAATTTATATTCTCTTTTCTCAGCAGGAGAGGAACACAAGCCTTCAAATTTAGAAGGGCAATTAAGAATGAACCCTGTGTCAAGGCGCTGCACTCTCTCTCTGGGCTCTGGACGGAGAACATACCTCAGCCTAGCGTGTGGTTCTCAGCATCCAGGGGCCCCAGCTGTTCTGGAAGCAGAAGCAGCGAGCAGAGCTGAGCAGTGGGAAGGTGAAAGTGGAACCAGGGTTAATTTAAGACAAGTAGTGCCTGAATTAAGGGCAAGGAGCCCCTTTTACATGTATTAGAACTGCAGATATTTTAAAACACCAGAAATGAAAATTGCGTTTTGTATTTTTAAAAAATTCCACTGACTTTGTAGTTTGGCACAGTTGGCTCTCATTTGTGCAATACTTTCATCTCTACATTTCCCTAGATTTCCTCCGACCTCGCTAGCTGCTCCTTCTCACTTTCCTTTCCTGACTGCTCATCCTTGATTCCTCAATGTCATTTCACACAAGAGTCATTCCATTCATTCCTTGGCCCTATCTTTCTCCCCATTACCTGGCTAAATGTCAGCCATATGCTGATGTTTCCCAAATTTTATCTAGAGCCTCAACCTCTTGTCTGAACTTGGAACGAATATATCCAGCTGCATATGTAAAATCTTCACTTGGATGCCAATGATGCCAATGATCGACTTAAACTTCATATGTTTAGAACAGAGTTTTTTATTCTATTCCTTATACTCTACATGTTTTACACCCAAAGAACAAATTCTGGGTGAGGGCCTTTGTACATGCCGTTCCCTGGGTCTAGAACCCTCTTCTGCTAGTCATTTGCTGGAGAGCTTTTTGTTGTCACTCAGATCTCAACTAAAACATCACTTCTTTTGTGGAGCTGTCCCCACCTCTGCCCCTTGAAAGTAGCCCCCCTTTTGCCAGCACCACCAACAGTCTTTCTGGTGGTCGTGAAGATAACCAGCAATGGCCCCATAGCCTCACATTTCTTACTACATGGAATTCTGTTACTTAAGGGTTTGTTTGATTCTTCTTACTCCCACCCCCCTCCCAACCCAACAGCTCTGCCCCTGCCCCACCCCGACAGAAAATGAGCCTGGGGAGAGCTGGGACTCATCTGTCTTAGTCACTGCTGTTCCACTAACATCTAGGCCCTTAACAAATTGTTACTGAATGCATATATGCATGAACAAATGCCTCTCTGGGGATCTGTTTTCCCATAAAACCAGAGGGTAAGTATCACAGAAAGCCTGCATAATAACTGGGAAGGAGGAAGATACCAGTTCAGGCGTGACCTTGAATTTCTAAATTGATTCGAGGATAGTAAATGCCATGGGGACAGTAAGGCAGGCAGAAGATGTTGGGGGTATAGTAAGCAAATAGAAAAACATAAGGAATTAAATTTTCCTTAAATGTTCAGAAAACCTTTGAGAGACAAACATAATCATTTTATTTTTGTTTTCCTGAGTAAAGATATTAGGGAGAAAATTATCATCTATCGTATTATCGCCATCATGCCATAAAATAAAGTCCATTTAACTTCCAAAAAGGAGAAAAGACATAAATAACCTTCACTATTTTTTTTTAAAGATTTTATTTATTTGAGAAAGAGAGCATGGGGGCCAGAGGGAGAGGAAGAAGCAAACTCCCTGCTGAGAAGGGAGCTAGACAAAGACTCAAGACTCCATCCTAGGACTTTGTGATCAGGACCCAAGCTGGAGGCAGACGTTTTACTTACTGAGGCACCCAGGCGCCCCAACCTTCACGGCTTTTTAAATTGAATAAACTTATTTTTATGAAAACTACATATCGGCTTCATTTCCTCATTTGCCCCTTTTATTGACTTCATGTCTTTCACTGCACCGTCATCTTTCAGAAATGTCATCCCTGACACATGCGGGATCGTAGTTCAAGATCAACAAGCAATCATCGGCAAGTCTCCTAAATCTACTTCCTCCCATGTCATTGGCTGGTTGAAACTCTCTAATAAATGTTCTCTACTAGGGTATTGTAGTGTGTGTGCAACCTAAGAAACCTAACACTGAAATGTTAATTAGAAGTTTCCCCATACATTAACCAATAATGAGGCCAGACATACCAAAATGAAAAAACAAAAACCCACATAAGATATCTGAAGTAAAGAAACGAACCTGTATGTGTGTGTACACATGGGTACGTGTATGAGTGTGCATGTGTGTGTGTAATGCATTAAGAAGATAATGGTGGATTGACACAGCTTCCCTATGTAAGGAAAGTTAGTAGGAGCTTCTGAAACTAATTACCACAACATTCATGATCACAGTCATGTTACACAGAGCACAAAGGATAATTCCCTTTCATTTTACTGTAAATGCTTTTAAAGACGAATGTCTTTTTAAAGAATAAGATGAAAAGGCACCCATAATAGAGACAACTGGAAAAAAAAGTGTTTAGTCTACTGAGGAAACTAAGAAACAAAACCAAGTGAGGCAGATGATATCAAGCATTATTTACATTTGCTGCTGAACCCAACTATTTAGGAGTAACGCCTACGTGAGAAGGAGAATATATTTTGCAAATGGAAATGTGAATAATTACCTTAGATGACCTACTTCATTATGAAAAGAGGAAACTCTGCTTGCAGAAAACATGCAGAATACAAAGGACAGTGAGTGGAAATGTCGTAAAGGGAGAAGAAGAAAGATTGTGGGCTGAGGGGCATTAGCCAGCTGGAATCCGAAAGAAGTGGGGGCAGCTGGGACATGTGTCACTGTCCATTAGATGCCATTTTAAGAAATTAATTCGGGATTCAGGAGGAGCATCGGGTGACTGTAGTCCTACATAAGAAGCAAATAACAATAAGGACTAAGTGTTCTAAGCATTTCACTGACCCACGGGCTTCTGGAGGGTAATGAACAGGGACACTCTCTGGCTCACTAGATAAACAATAATAAGAGAATCATAATAGTTCCAATTTGGAACCCTCCCTCTGCAGGTGGCAGCTGCATGATCCACTCAAGTCAAAAAGTAAGAAAACTCAATTAGCAGCTCTCCGCCCTCCAGCCCCGCCCCCTCTGATGAGGGGAAGGAGTAGAATGTTCTCCCACACGCTCCCTAAGCTGGGGGCGGGGGGAGTGCGTTTTTTTGAGCTTCTGAACAGCAGTCAGGATACGAGGCTGTTCAGTAGACTGGCACTGCGAACCACAGTTCCCCTGAAGAGCTTTGGTGGAAAATGATACGAGTGGATAGATCTGAATTCCCAGTAAAACCAAAGCTACGCTCCCTATTACGTTCTAGTAGAAATTGTCATATTTTAAAGAAACACTATGTGTGATTTCAAATCAGATTCAAAATCTTACCTTTCGATTCAGCAAGCAGTCAGCAGGCCTTTTCCTGGTACTCAGGGCAAGCAAAGGTAGTGGGTACCAACTTTCCTGACCTGAGAACAGCTTCCCAGCACAGTCCTCCTGGAAACATCTTGAAAACAAAGTGGCTCCCAGACACTGTCCAATCACTCCCCCGCTGGGCTCTGGCAGTCAGAGCCCACTGTGGGCTTCACTCCTGCATACTCCTGGAAATGCATACACAAGCAGAGGAAAGTAGGTCCAGTGACCCTGGTTTACTTGAATTTTAGTTGAAAGTTTGCAAAGAGTGCGGACATTTTTGCTTCAACATTCGTCTCAACTGAATTTAGTTTAATCTTTCCCTCCTGGGGAAAGTCTTTGTGAACAGGTGGGTCCAGCAGGTGAGAGGAGTTGGCCGATGGGATCTAGGCTGTCTGTTCCAGCAGCCAGCTGTGTGTCTTTCTGACGTGCTGCATCACCCTTCTCTGAGTTGTCTTTTTCTTAGCCAGATGATCAGAGAGTATTAATGATTTTTAAGGTCTTTTTGAGTTCCAGAATAATATCGTTTGGTGTTTATAACTCTGTGCAATTGGACAGAAGTTTTGAAGAAGTTTGCCCAAGAATAAACTGGTAACCTCATTCCATTGTTGCAATGACCAAGATCACTGGATTTTATTTTTTTTATTTTATTTTTTTTTTTAAAGATTTTATTTGTTTATTTGACAGACAGAGATCACAAGTAGGCAGAGAGGCAGGCAGAGAGAGAGAGAGAGGGAAGCAGGCTTCCTGCTGAGCAGAGAGCCCGATGCGGGACTCGATCCCAGGACCCTGAGATCATGACCTGAGCCGAAGGCAGCGGCTTAACCCACTGAGCCACCCAGGCGCCCCGATAACTGGATTTTAAAAATTTCAGCAACTATAACCACTTACTGGCTTGATCATGCTTTGCGTAAAACTTACGACTGTGCTTTTGAAAGAGTTACAATAACTTTTTAGAAAATAAGAATAACCATGTTTGATCAGTTGGTCTCCACCACATCATCTGACCTTGGGTATGGACATGAGACACACAGCTCACAGCGTTGTTTTCTCTCCTCCCCTCATGTCAATAGCTCAACCTTCTGCTGCATCCTGGATGCTTCTCGCTGTATTTTACAACTCCCCTTTCTCTGTCCATTCCCTAAATGTTACTTCCTTAACACTCCTTCTCAGGACTTTTCCTCTCCCATTTTATTCGCTCTTTGGATGATCTCACCCTCCACCCACGACGGTGTGCAATAAACGTTCAGGTTTGTGCTGTTTGCTGATTTCTGCGGTGTAAATACTCTCATCACTGCTGATTTCAAGCTACCAGTCATTGTGGAGTTGGAAACTGATGCACAAAATTGGCCCTTCCAGCTGTGAGAGCCAGCCTCCAGCGCCTACCACCCCCATCACTTCCACTACCGCCCACATCTGAAATCTCCCTCTCTCTGTGTGTGTCTCTCCCACTTCTGAGTTTGTTTCACATTTCAAATCTCCTTGAATGTCACAACTTCTCAACATCATCAGGAGCAGAAGGGACAGGCAATCTTCCTAGAAACCTTTTCCTAGATTCCCAGTTTATCAAAAGAACCCTGGATAGGAGTGAATGACGCAGGCTAGGGAAAATATGCTAACCTTGAATTCTTGTGTGGTTGCAGCTTTAGAACAATGGAATAAAACCACACGCAGGTACGTGGGGAGAGCAGTTTTCCCAGCAGAGAATGGATGTTCTAGCTCAACCATCCTGTGAAGTAGTTTCTCTGGGGACAAGAAATAAAAGGCAGGGAATGCTTTGAACCAGAGTAGAGAAAGATCTTGTGCCTAAGACCAACTGAGTCTGGATCTGAGATACAGCGAAGCCTCGAGTTGTTCTATGAGAAGAGGAATTGCTGTTGTCACATGCAGGCGGTGAATGATGACACCACATTTCTGATCTAGCCACAGCGTGAAGGCTGACAAGGAGAGGCCCAAAGGGACCCAATTTCTGAAGATGCCAGACTGAGGCAGCCATTCTGGACCTGGTTAGTCTGGAGAGGGCACATCCCGTTTTCAAGGCTGGAATGGGGCCCGCAGGGAGCAGTCACATGGACGTCAGCTGGTCCCACAGAGCAGGGATCTCAGAAGGGCATGAACAGTAGCAGCAGTGGCAAAGCAGCAAGATTAGAAGGTTAGAGGGGAAGGACCCAAGGGACTTGTTCTGTAGCTCAACTGCGAGGCGCTCTGCGACGCTGAGAAATAACAGATAGGACACTGTGACGGGAGCTGGTTTCCAGCAAGCAGCTCTGGGCCAGGCTCTAGGCTGTAAGAATTTAGGCATATGAAGGAAGAATAAGTTTATGTCATTATCACAGGCTAACGGGGCCAGGGTATTCCCCCGGATGACATTTATTCCCATTGAATTAGACCAGTTACTTCAATGCCTAAGCCGGAAAATGAGGAGTCCTTTGGTATTATTCTCTGACCTACCCCACACATATTCAGTCACAAAGTTGGGTCATTTCTGTCGCCCCACATTGACTTGAATCCATCTTTGCTCTCCATGCTTGCAGTCCTTCCTTCAAGCCCAGGCCCTCCTCCTTTCTCACGTGGGCTTCTCTGACAGCCGCTCCAACTTGCCTCTCTAACGTCTGTCTTGCTCGCTTCCATCCATCCGCTCACCATGTTTTTGCAGAGTGATGTTCCAAAACAAAAAACAAAACAAAACAAAACCCCAACCATACAAAATATCTGTTCAAGTCACTCCTTTGCTAACAACTTTTGAGGATAAAATCCAGACCCCTTGGAACGGCGTATGAGCTCCCTCACGAGCTGTCAGGCTCACCCCTGCTTCCCTCGTACCACCAAGACAACAGCGTCATCTAGACGAGGTCGGGGGCTCTGGATCTTTTCCTTACCTTCCTGTAGTGATAACGTAGTTTTAAACTGTCATGCCTTTCTTCCATTTTGCCTCTCTTCTGGCTGTTCCTTCATACCACTTTCTTCCTTCCTTCATTCCTTAAATGTCGATTTCCCTGAGGTCCTTAGCCCAGCTCTCTTTTCTGTCTTCCTGGAAAATGTAACTCATTCCTGGAGTCTCTGACTCCCAGTCCTCTTACATTTCTGCTTCAGGTCAGACTGGACTTCTCAGCAGTCTATTTCTCAGAGTCTATTTCTCCGAAATAGAGCTCTCCCACCTTCAGATGGGTGTTGCCTCCTGTATTCTCCACCTTAGTTTATGTCTCTGTTTAGAACTTGTATCTGCTGTTTACAGCTGCCTAACAAATCACCTCCAAACACCGACTTAATACAACAGCCATTTAACAAGTCTGTGGATCACCTGGCATCTCTGCTGCCCTGACCCAGACTCCACTGATCCTGGCTGGGCTCTAGAACATGTCTGGAGCCTCAGCTGGGACAGCTGCACCAGTGGGCCCAGATGGTCTATATTCCAACAAGTTAGCTTAGGCTTATTCACATAGCAGAGCTACAGAGTTCCAAGACAGCAGAAACCATTTCAGGCGTCTGAAGGCCCAAGATGGGAACTAACACACTATCACTCCCACTGCATTCTATTGGCAAGAAGTCACAAAGCCAGCCCAGGGTCAGAGAATGGAGAAATGCACAATGCCTTCCAATGGAAAAAGCTGCAAAGTCAAACTGCAAGTGGTATGGATACCCAGAGTGGTGGAGGAGTGATACACGGGAGTAATCCTGGACACCCCCATAATGTGGTAGTGGGTGGTCATGAAGGGCGCTAGCTAACATTCACTGAGTGCCTAACACTGCTCTGAGAGCTATCTCAAGGAAAAGACAAATCTTGCAAGGTGTTTAAGGTTATTCATTAAAATCACCTTTTATTTTATTTACAGGGGAATTGCAACTTCATTATGAGATGATACAGAATATGTGTAAATTTTAACCTACATTTTATGGTATGGAAATACATAATCCCAATTTTTTGTTTGTTTGTTTAATACTAAAACAAACATGGTTACTTATCTAATGCTTTGCATTCTCAAAAGCACTTGGGTCAATAACTTCTCATTCATAAAACAACTAAATTGTGTCAAAATTCCTCATTCATTATTATATTCTTGTCCTAATAATAAGCAAACCACTTTGAGCAAGAATGATTTGAAAACACAGTTGCATCGTTTAAACAACTTATTCCACAAGGATTAAATCAAAACAAAATATTTTTCACTTAATGGAACCTTCAATTTATTAATCCCCTGCCTTAGACTGGACTAATTATGGCTTTCAGGACTTTCTGGATATTTTCTCCCCTACTTTCATCAGCTAAATATGGGCAAAGAAAACCCAGACTAGAAAAGGATACAAAATATACAAAATTTATATGTATCCCACAATTACAAGTATTCACAAAGAAAATAATAGAAAACTAGTGCTCATCAGACTTTAAAAGAATTTTCTCATTCTTCCAAGTTTAACAATAATAAAATAATAAAATTACTAATAATTTTAATAATAAGTAAACTGTAGCCTCTGGTGTTAACTTTATAAAATTATTAATTTTATAATTAATATTAAAACATATAATTTATATATTAATTTTAGTATGTATAATTAATATAGTGACATTAATAATAAATTTACAGTGAATTATATTGATTATATTCATCTATTAATATATTAATAGTATATTGATTATATTATATTAATTTTGTATTAAATGTATATAAATATATGCTAATTATATTCCATTAATACAATTATATTATATATTAGCTTTCTTCCCAATAGGTACTTTACGTTATTTCATTTAGTTTTCATAGTAACTCTAGAAAGAAGTTGTTATTTTAATTAATTGCTTAATTTACAGTTGAGGTCATGAAAGTTTGGTATGGTAAAATATACAGCTCGATGCCACACAGCTACTAAATGATAGGGCCAGGTCTTAAATATATATAGCTTGACTCCAAGGTCATTCTTGCACAAAATGCTAAATTGGCACTGCTCTCTCCTTTATTTTCCACATCTAAAAGATTCACCAATTCTACCTGTTTTCCATTTACTGACCTAGCTCCTTCTATCCAACACCACTGGCCCTGACTTTGCTCACAAGATCATAAATTCTTTTTTTTTTTAATATAAATTTTTAATTTTTAAATTAAACCTTTCTGTTTAAGGTTTTATTTATTTATTTATTCATTTATTTTAAAATTTATTTTCAGTGTAACAGTATTCATTGTTTTTGCACCACACCCAGTGCTCCATGCAATATGTGCCCTCTCCAATACCCACGACCTGGTTCCCCCAACCTCCCACGCCCCCCGCTTCAAAATCCTCAGATTGTTTTTCAGAGTCCATAGTCTCTCATGGTTTACCTCCCCTTCCAATTTATTCTTGCCTAGATTAACCCTTTAGCTTCCTGATTAGTCTTCTTATTTCTAGTCCTGCAGCTACAGCACAAAACCAGTAACTTTCCTCTGTTATTTAAAACACAGTGAGATTCCTCACTCCATTAGCTTGGACTGCCATAACCAGACACCACAGACGAGATGGCATAAACAGCAGATATTTATTTTCCCACAGTTCTGGAGTCTGGAAGTTCAAGATCACGGTGCGAGTGGGATTTATTTCTGATGAGGACTCTCTTCCTCGCTTGCAGATACCTGCCCTTCTGACAGTCTTCACATGGCCTTTCCTCCTTGTGTGCACAGAGAGAGAGAGAGAGCTCTCTGGTGTCTCTTCCCCTTTTTATATGGATACCAGTCCTATCAGATTAGGGTCCCCCTTTTATGACCTCATTAAACTTTAACTCCAAATATAGTCACATTGAAGATTAAGGCTTCAACACACGCTTTTGGAGGGATGGTGGGGGGGGGGGGGGGCGCACAGCTCAATCCATATCAACTATACACACACACCAGAAGAGCTAAAAGGAAAAGGATGAATAGTACTGGTTGTTGGAAGCTGGAACAACTGAAGTTCTCATATACTGCTAGGACTTTAAATTAGTTCAATCATTTGTAAGACTGGTAAAATCCAATAAAGCTGAATATATACTAAGCTTATGACACAGATATTCTGCTCCTAGGTATTTTATCCAGTGGAAATGCATACACATACTCATCAAAAGACATATGCAAGCATATGTCACAGCAGCATATTCCTTATAGTCTCACACTGGAAATAACTCAAATATTGATATGTAGTAGAAAGTTTAAATAAATGATGGCAAATGCATATAATGGAATATTACAACCCGTGATATTGCATGAACTGCATTCATACATTACGTTCAGAAACATAAGGCTGACTGACAGAAGAGCACACATTTTAAAATTCCACTTAAATAATATTCAAAAACAGGCAAGACAAATCTATTGTGTTAGAAGTTAAGCAGGCAGTCCCCCTTGGAGAGGGAAGTAGAACTGGAAGGGAGCAAGATGGGCCTTCAGGGGTTCTTTTTACATTATGATCAAGTTTCTGGTTACCCAGCTGTGTTCAGTTCATGAAAATTCATCAAGTTGAACATGTATCATATGTGCATGTTTCTGCATATATTTTACATTTCAATACCACTCTTTCTTCAAAAAGAAATATTTTGAAGATTCTGTATCACCCGAGAATAAAGTCCCAGTACTTCAGCCTGGCCTAATGCCCTTTGCGACCTGGTCCCGGGCCAACCTCTCCAGCTCTAGCTGTACTAATCCCGGCTTACACTCCAGCCAACAGAAGCCATCACCAGACACTACGGTGCATCATGCTCTCTCATGCTCACCTCCACCTGAATACCATTCCCATTTCATTTAGCTAATTAACTCCTTTTAAAACTTGGATCAGACTTCATTCTCCAGCAAGAAGTTTTTCCTCACCAACTCCCGCCCCCTAACCCAACCCAGACTGAGTTAGGAGTCACTGCTCTGTCCTCCTTTAAAATTCTATGAACTTGTTACCCTTGGTCCACCGCACTTCATTTCGGTTTCTAAATCTATCTGATGAATTGTGAGTGTGATGAGAGCAAGGACTGGGTCTTCACCTCTGCGGACACAGCATCTAGTGCAGGGACCAGTATGTAGCAAATGCCCAATGAACAATAAATGAATTAATGAAGAGATTAATGAAATTTAGCTAACTTCTTGCTTTTGGTGCAGAACATTTCTTCAGTTATTCCAGCAAGAAAAGTTGAAGAAGGAGGAGGAGAAAGAGGAGAAAGAGGAGGAGGAAAGGAGGAAGAAGAGGAAGAAAAAAAGAAAATAATCTGGCCGTACAGACAACATCATGCCCAAAATTTTGCAATGAGTTTTTACAATGAGTCCTTTATTCCCCATGAACATTAATATTGGGGAAACCAAATATATATTTCTTAAAACATATAATAGTCATATTGCCCATTCCCTAGAGACTGTCCAACTGTACAGAATGATTGCATTCTTCTGAAATATGGGTGAAGTGTTAATGTTCTTGGTTGGCTTGAAACTCAAGAAATTCCTCTTACATCTAGATTGGCCATGTTCCTTGGGTGGATCTGCCAAAAATTCCTCAGATATCCCAGTCTGGGATTTATGGACTGAGAGGTTTATGATATTTCAGAGTGTAGAATGGGCTATTGTTTTACATATTAGACAAGTCAAGTAACTGCAATGAAAGCAGTGATTGGGCTCCGGGCCTAAAAAGTGAATCAAATTGACAGCAGCCATTTTTCTCTGCAAGTTCCAAGCAGGCTTAAAACCAGGCAAAATGTTAAGCGGTGATCACACTGGGCTCTCAACAATGTTTTTCCTACTTCTGAATTTGGCCTTCAATCATGGCTCCACAACAGAAAGCGAGAAAAGGTACTACTGATGTGAGGTAGGATGATGAGGATATTGCTGTGATGACGATTCCTGGTAATGAAGCCTGCATGATGTGCAACAGAACACACATAAATGTGAAACATGACCTCAAGGAGCGTTAAGGGAAAGGTAAAGAAGTACTCATCTAACTAGCTTATGCATGTAGTGCACAATCTAGATAGAGAAGCAAGGCCTCCAGCGAGAGCATTTACCCACCCAAAACTTAACGACGACTTCTTACCCACTCCCATCACTAGGCCCAGGCCTGCAGTCCCATTTATACTGTTTCTGACCCCACCCACCCTCTTGAGCCACAGCTGATTGGGCCAGACATAGGCACCTGACTCAAGCAGGGCCAATCCAATGCTCTCGGTTTGGAATTGGGCAGTAGGTAAGCCTGTGCTCCCAAGGAGGGCCTGTGGGGCTGCCTACCCAGCGATTTGGGGTACAAAGGAGTGGGAAAGCAGAGAAGAGTGGGCGGTAGGGAGAGAGAAGAGATACAGTGGACTATCAAGGCAGGATGGGGCTTGGTAAGAAGAGATCAGTTCCTGACAGCTTTCAGGACCTGCTTTTCAAACCTCTGGAGAGACCTGGATATGTTCTCTGACCGAGTCTGGCCTGCTCTTCATCACGGAATACCGTGTTTTTGCTCATGCTGGTTTTGGGTGGGTTTCCGAGGTCGCAGGACTAGGATACTTGCGCTTTGGTTTTCCAGCATGAAGTCTGGCTCACTCCCCCAGTGCCTTTGGAAAAGGACAGAGAATGCAACTGAGGCCCGCTCGGGTGAGGGGGATTGTAGCTACAGCGGTCGGGGTCCCCGGCCCTTGCCCTTGCCCTTGCCCTTGCCCTTGCCCGCTGGAGTTTTAGCTCCGAATACAACCGGAGCTTGCAAGCTGTTGGTTAGTGGGGGTGTTCAAGTAGTTCTTTAAAACGGAAAGCATGACACCGCGAACGATGACATCCGAGCGTCAACAATACAAAATTAAGCCTGTGGAAAATTTCAATTATGATAGCTAACACAGGAAATTGCATTTATGTATGGAAACTAAATTTAGAAGCCTGGACAGATTGACAGGATCCTTCCTAAATCCATGTAAATAGCCCATGCCAGGTGCCAGGAAGTAACTGTGGGAGCGAGACCGCCTAGGTCAGGCCTACAGGCCCCTTGGCTATCCTCAAAAAACTGAAGGAAGAAAAAGGGCTTTTCTCTAAGGCTAGTTAATTTTTCGGAAGTCTCATCCTCCAGGTGAAGAGAGAATTAACAGTGTTGGAAAGAATCCTTTTCAAAGCTGTTGCTCTTCTCTCCCCGGCTTTGTGTCTGTAAACAAGGAAAGGGTGTGGTCAGGTCTTGGATTGGCTCTGGGCAGTGTTTTGGCAGCACTAGCTGACTGCCTGAGGCAGAACCCTGAAGAAAAGGGGAGTGTGAGTGTGGGGAAGCTCTCAGGCTCCTTCCCTTCACCCACTGCGTCCCCCACTCTTAGGGGTCCCTCCTTCCCACAGTGTTCTTCTACCACTTCAAATCCCGGTGACGTGGATACTGGAGTCAAAAGCAGGGGAATGACCTCCGTGGTGGTTCAGTAGGGTGAGGACGTTGGAGTCAGGCAGGCAGGCTTAAAGCTCTGATACAATCACCAGTGCTTCTCTCAGACCCGGATGGGAGGGGCATCTGCCCTGGGCTCTGAGGTCTAGAGAGCTTTACTATGACCCTTCTCATGGCACGTCTCACCCTGTGGAGCTAAGAGTCCACTAGGTCAAAGAAACTTGCCTAACAGACCCTGTATCACCCTCTCTAGACTGTGAGACCCCACCCTGTGCCAATGGCCCTGAGCCTATTTGCAGGACCTGTGCAGGCCTCTTCCCAGGCGTGTCCTCCCCAGGGTATATATCCCCTAGATACCAGCATGGCATAGGGGCAGCTGTTTGTAGAGAGTACGGACATGAGTTGGACAGTGTGTGCTGGACTGTCTGTTTAATAGAGTTTCAGGGGTGGGAAGAGAAGGGCACCAGGCCAAGGACTGGGGCATTAACTCATTGTGCACTGCCTCTTTTTGGCTCAGACTTTACAGAAGACTTTTCTGCTCAGCATTTTCAGAAGTCTAAAAATTCTAAATTTGAATCTGGCCTTCCAGGTTGTTATGAAGCGGAAGAGATTTTATTTAACTGTGAGCTTGATGTATAGTTTTTGCCATGGAATGTGGGTCTCAAGTTGTCCTCTTGCTGTAGGCCCCCTAAATGTTGGAAGTGGGCCACATTACCACTGCAACACTGTGTGACCTTAGGTAAGTTAGGTCAGGCTTCTGAGCCTTAGTTTTCTTATCTGCAAAATGAAGGCAATAACCCTAGCAGTTATTTTGAAAATTTAAAATGTAGTTAGCTTGGGTGCCTGGGTGGCTCACTTGGTTGAGCATCTGCCTTCAGCTCAGGTCATGATCCCAGGGTCCTGGGATCAAGTCCCGCATCAAGCCCCATATGGGGCTCCCTGTTCAGTGGGGAGACTGCTTCTCCCTCTCCTTTTGCCACTCCCCCTGCTTCTGCACTCTCTCTCTCAAGTAAATAAATAAAATATTTAAGATATATATATAGATAGATATAGATATAGATATAGATATAGATATAGATATAGATATAGTTCTATTACTGTTATGTGCCCTTTGGCGAGTTACTTAATCTCTGTGCCTCAGTTTTCTCATCTGTCAAATGGCAGGATGCTAATAGTACCTGTCTTCAGGGTTGTTATTAGTTGATGTATGTAGGGGTTTTAGAACAGCATCTGGCATGTCATAATGCTATGTAAGTGCTGGTTGTTGTCATCTACTGCCCATTATAACCACTACCGCTACTGGCCTATTGGATTAAAGGAAAGAGCATATGCAGTGTATAGGTCACAGTGAGGCACACCTCTGTCACATTTTTTAGTTACTTTGAGACTTGCGTCATACCAGACTCATCCCGTGCTTTCAAAATCCCCACCAGACTTCTTAGGAAGCCTGAAGCCGGTTCCTGCTTCCAACTGAGACTGTTGCTTTGGCCAAGTGTAATCTGATGAATACAAACTGAGAGTCCTGTCCTGGGATAACCCTCATTCTTGTCTGTCAAGGGTTTTGAGATCCACTCAGAAAGGTGCAAAACAAATCTTAAATCTCTGAGCAGAGAGACACAGTGGTGGCGGCAAGTGAGGAATGGGGGAGGGATGTTGGCTCTTCTCCTGAGAACCACCAGTTGCCATTTTTTTGTTTAATGGAAGCTTCTCCAGGCTTGAGTTTGGGAATTAACTTGAAATGTTAATTTTGTAAATGTCTAGAGAAGGCTGATCCTCCACTCCAGGGGACTTGCATAGAAAGAACCTGTAATCCACAGAGAGCTACCAAATGGTTTTCTAAGCACAAGCCCCGGGTTTTTTCTACTACACAACCCTGCCTCTGTGGATCAGCAGCTCTTTCTTCTGCTTGACACTCGGGCAGCCCACTCCCCATTTGCTCCAGCTTTCTAAGGGATCACTAACAGGCAGCTGAAACAGGACTGTTCTCCACTGAAATGAAACTTAAGAAGGAAACCAGCGAGACCATCACCAAAACGTCAAGCATCAAACCCCCAGCTCCTTGCCTTTGTAGCACCCTCTCCCCAAGAAGGTTCTTCCTCCCTCCCTGTGCTCCATAAGCACATTTTATCTTAGGAACATTCTATTCCTTCCTCCATTAAGGCATGAGTTACTAAGAACAGCTATTACACTTAGGTATTATAGTAAGAACAGTATTATACCTCTCTCTCAAATTATTTTCATCTAAAAAAGCCTTAGGAGAGCTCTAAATGAAAGAAAGAAGGACATTTCAGACAGCAGTAGGCAACTGCAGAGAGTTTTTGTCAGGGTGGGGGTCCTGGGGAGCAGCAGGCCTATTCCAAAGTGCTTCTCGTCTTAGAATCCATTTCTTCAGCCTACATGTGTTTCTCCTGTGCTTTCAGGTATGCTGTCAGGGACTGACTCCCCAAGTGTATTGGCATCACTGTGATGCCACAGGGGCTCGTTGCACAGCTCTCCCCCAGGGCCCATGAGCAGTGCTCCCTAAACCCCCATGGCCATGGTTTCCAATGAGGCCTTTGCGGTAGAATTCCCTTCTCCTTATGGTCAATAGCTTTGAGTCGTACAGACAGTTTGGGCCTGGTGCCCTGACCACCTTTTGTTTGTTTTGGTGGGTCTGACACGTACATATAGCATGGGAATGGAACCATTTTAATATACAGAAAAATGTTAGAGTGAGGGACGTAGCACGGTGGGGTTGCTAGTGAGGGACATGAGGGAGGGTCCCTGCTCTGATTGGCTTGAGTGGTGCCTTTGTTTCTAAGCTCATATTTGACACAGGATGTAAATATGTTAAGTTGGTTTGCATGCTATGCTGAACATGCCCAGTAATACATTGTAAACATCCTTGTGACATTTCTCAAAGGAAGTAGTTGCTATGTGTGACTAGTCACCGTTTTTTGCAAGAGTTAAACATCTGAGCTATTCAAATTCCTCTGCAAAGTATGAAACACAAATTAGGTAATCATGGCCCAATCACGCAAATCAAAAGAATGAGGAGGGCTGTAGTTGGTTGATTGGTTGGTTGGTTCTTCTTCTAATTGTTGGGATAGTAGGGGTCAAAATTTAGTCAGAATGTCCAGCCATTCAGAGTTTTTGGAGGTGAGTGGGATGCCTGGGTGGCTCAGTTGGTTAAGCATCTACCTTCAGTTGGTTAAGCCACTGCCTTCAGCTCAGGTCATGATCCCCGAGTCCCAGAATTGAGTCCCCCATCCGGCTCCCAGCTCCATGGGGAGTCTGCATCTCTCTCTGACCTTCTCCCCTTTCATGCTCTCTCCCTCTCTCTCAAATAAATAAATAAAATCTTCTTTTTTAAAAGATTTTATTTATTTATTTGACACAGAGAGAGAAAGAGATCACAAGTAGGCAAGAGGAAGGCAGAGGGAGAGTGAGAAGCAGGCTCCCTACCAAGCAGAGAATCTAAAGCGGGGCTCGATCCAGGACCCTGAGATCATGACCTGAGCCAAAGGCAGAGGCTTGCTTAACCCACTGAGTCACCCAGGTGCCCTTAAATGAATAAAATCTTTAAAAAAAAAAAAAAAAGTTTTTAGAGATAAGTGATATCCGTTACAGATGATTGACTAGGATGACTATCCTTCTGACACAATCAAATCAACATGAACTTGATTGCTGTTTTCTGTGTACCACAGGAGTGTGTAAGCCCAGGGTGTGGGGAGACCACTGTGTGAGCGTGTTATGGGCATGTCCGTGAAGCAACAGGAATATTTTTCTCAACGTTCCATTTATGAAGCCCCAGTTCGTTGCATAGTTGCTGAGGAGTGGAACCAAGGGATATGAGAGTCAATGTTTCATCCGTAAGACCTGGTTTTTAAATAAATTTATCAGTAGTGCAATAAACCATATTCCATGCGAGCTTTTCTCTAATCAAAAGAAGAGATATTGCTAGTTTATTCTTCTCGAAGAAAAGGTTTTGATTTCACCATAAACGTACCTTTGTTTATTTGTAGAGCTGTTCCCTGTTTTTCTTTATCAAAATATTTCTGTTGTAGCTTAACAAACCGAGTAGGTATAAGAGGGTCTGTCCCAACCAAGTCAGATGCATGTTTTTTTTTTTTTTTTTATCACAGTCCTGAAGCAGATCCACTATGTTAGCAATTACAGCACTTTAAAAAAAAATAAAGGGGAAGAGTATTTTTGTTCCCGTGAGTATCTCCTGTGGGAGAAAAAAGGCAGATGGGAAGACTAGCAATGATGAAACAAAACTAATATATCTATATTATATAACCACCAAAAACCTGCCATGCAACATTTGTATGTTTCCTTTTACAAGTAATGTGCATTTTTTTCTTTGAATGGGAGTTTATGCTTGAGTCAGTAACATTTTAGCCTTAAAGCCATAGGACAGATCATTGATTTCTGTCTCTTTAAGAAGATTTTGTGTATTTCTGGCCAGTGCAGTTATGTGGTGATTTCATAGTTTAGCAGTCAGAAAGTGTGTTTGTTTCCTTATTTCCTTTTTTTTTTGGCTGTATGTGTTTATTTCTCTATTTCCTATTTTTTGGCTATGTTGGGGGTTGGGGGTGGCTATCTAACTTTTGCCTTCATGGACTGCCTCCATGTATGAAATCAAATTCCTAGGAAATGTATTCTAACTCCCTCTAAGCAACATAAAAAAATTCTTTATTATTGGAGACTGAATGTATTCCAGTTCATTGACAAATCCAGTTCTGGAGTATCCAAAATTGGAGATTATTTTTTTCTCCTGTTTCTTTCTACGGAGGAATCAATAGTATTGAACAAGAAAAAAAAAATTGTGTTACTTTTAGGCCAAGGAGTGAATGTAGCACTTAGAAGAGCTGAGAGAGTTAATCATGTGTCCTCGATTGAGCTGGGGGCGATGTACCTAGTGCGTCCAGTTAACTAATCTTTAATTTTTGTACCAGGCACACAGCCAGCACGTCCACTTTCCCAGGATAGATGATTACGAAGAATGTTGTAAAAGAGCTGAACATAATTCACTATCACCAAATAGAGGAGGCGTCTCTGAAGCTGACAAATTTGCTCACACAGAATGCAATGACACAATCCAAATTGTGAGAAAAAGAATCCAACTTGGTTGGGATAGGTAAGGCAAAGGAAAACAAAAACAAAAACAAAAACAAGAACAACTTTGGAGCACAAGTCATTTCCGTTTGGAAATATTTCCAAAGACAGGATTTAGGCCAGCAGTGCACATCACATAACAGAACCATCTACACGCCGCGAAAGGGCAGCTGCGGTGCTGAACCCAGAAGCTCAAGGTGGGAGAAGATTCAGTGGACAGAGTCGAACTTCTGAAGATGCTGTCCTCAGAGCTTCCTGAGACCTTCCAAAGGGATGATTTCCAAACTGTGTTCAGCCAGAAGGAGAAAAAAAAGATTGTGCCAGCTGTAAACACTGGATTTGATTATTAGTCTATTTCCAGCTTCAGAACAATTTCTGCTTCGACCTGATAACCTACCACAGCCCCAGATTTTAAGAATTTTTATCTGAAAGTATCTCAACATAGTTTTATTTTAAAGAAAATTAGCACAGAGAAAATTTTTTTAAAAATCACTTTCCAATTACAAATACAGTGAGAAGAGTACATGTTATGAATATATAACTTATATTTTATTCACACATAGAGATGTGAATCAAGTAGGTGCCTTGCCCCTATTCCCTGTATGGAAAGTTCAAGGAGAATGATCTATGGCTTTTTTTTCTAGCTAGTATATTCTCTAGAACACGTTTCACAGGATGTTACTTAGATGCTTCAATTAACTGGAGAAAAGAATTATTATACCTACAGAAAACAAATGGCTATGGGGTGCTTGGATGGCTCAGTCTATTAAGTATCTGCCTTTGGCTCAGGTCAGGAGCTCAGGGTCCTGGGATCAAGCCTCACATTGGGCTTTCTGATCACTGGGGGGCCTGCTTCCCCCTCTTCCTCTGCTGCTCCCCTTGCTTGTGCCCATGCTCCTCTCCCTTTCTCTCCCAAATAAATAAAAAATCTTTTTAAAAATAAATAGAAAAAAAGAAAAGAAATGGTTAATTTATTTAACATAAAAATGAATGTTACAAACCAGTAAGAAAAAGATAAACAATCCCGTGGAAAATAGGCAAAGGATAGACACAGATAATTCAGGAAAAACAAACAAACAAAACCCAGGAAGTAGACATACAAAAATATACTTAACCTTGCTCGTGGTTTAAAAATTCCAGGGAGGGGGACGTCTGGGTGGCTCAGTCCATTAAGCATCTGCCTTCAGCTCAGGTCATGATCCCAGTGTTTGGAGATCAAGTCTGGCATCCTGCTCCCTGCTCAGAGAGGATCCTGCTTCTCCCTCTGCCTGCTTGTGTTCTCTCTCTCTCTCTCTCTCTCTCTCTGACAAATAAATAAATAAAATATTAAAAAAAAAATTCCAGGGATGATGATACAGCAATTTTCACTTCCAGTTGGTAAAATCAAGAAGAGTGATGATAAAACCAGGCAAAGATGTGAGGAAACAGTCACTTTGATACATCTTCGTTGAGTGTGTTAATTGACACAATGTTGGGTGGTGACAGTTTTGCAATGTTAAAGTTGATCCAGAAACTTCACTTCTGGGAAAATGATTTATAGAAAAATGCCCAGAAGTACACAAAGACAAAAACGTACGTGGATGATGATTGCACCACAGTTTCGAACAGCTAACAACTGGAAACAAACCACTGAAAAGAATGAGGTAGAGCTACAGGTACTCACAGAAAGCCCAAGAGGCAATAAAAAGGAAAAAAGAGCCAGTTAACAAAAAATGATGTAGAAAAAGATTTTATTTTTGTTTTATATGAAAGAAAAAATATAATGGCATATATCTTAAGAGGTAAATGCTGGTTGTTTCTGGGAGTTGGTGTTTTGGAGCACCTTCCTTTTCTACCTTAGGTATTTCTGTCAGATTTGATCCCAGATGAAAGGTAAAATAAAAATAGTTTTAAAAAATAACAAAATGAACATCACTTACGTAGTTTTTTTGCCAAACATGTTTATTCTCAATCTAAACATAAGGAAACGACATAAATCCAGCTTATAAAATAACCAACCTAGACTCCTCAAATTTATCAATGTTATGAAAAATGAAAAGGAGACTATTCTATAATAACTAAAGACAATATGTGATCCTTGACTGGATCCTGAATGCATTAAAAAAAATTATAAAGAACTTTTAAGATATAATTGCCTTGGCGACTCTAGTGAAAGAATAGCATTTCTAGAATTATATTTGGGGAAATGTTAGTATAGGAAATGCCCCATGAACTGAAATGTATTGTGCCCCTCCATGGTAGGTGTGCCCACGGGTATATTATCTCACTTAATCTTTGTTATTTATTGAAGAGAAGGATGGTTTCCTTTGTTTTTTTTTTTAAGATTTTATTTATTTATTTGACAGAGAGATCACAAGTAGGCAGAGAGGTGGGGGAAGCAGGCTCCCCGCTGAGCCTGATGCGGGGGGGCTTGATCCCAGGTCCCTGAGATCATGACCTGAGCCGAAGGCAGAGGCTTAATCTACTGAGCCACCCAGGTGCCCCAGGATGGTTTCCTTTTGAAGCGAAGACTCTATTAATGTGATTGCTGAGGGATAGTGATACACTCAATTCTAGAATATCTTATCTGGTTTATAGATTTCCAATCAGTGCCTAGATACCAACTAGGGCTCACTACAATGTTAGGGAATTTCAAAGCTGGAGGGTGTCTTTGAGGTTGCATGAGATCAACCCTTATCATTTTACAAATGAGCAAAAGGTCCCAGATGAGCAAGTGACTTACCATAGTTAATTCGAAGGAGCACTGGTTTTGGAAATCTCCCCCTAAGTTTAGAATTCTTACAATAAAACCACGAAGATGCATTTAACTCTTGCTGAACATCACCAACGAAGTAAGCATCAATGATGGCCTTCTCTGAGACAGGCCCCTTCTGCATGAAAAGAGGCTTAACCACTTGGGGAGGAATTGCATGTTAATCCTCAAGGAGCAAAGAGCTTCAGACTCCCAGCACTGTAATAATGCAGGCAGTCTGCCGAGTCCAAGCCGAACCAAGACATGACCTTTGCTTGACTTTTTTATTACATAAGAAAGCACAAGAAGTTCAAGCCAACACTTTTTTCTCCCTAAAAAAAAAAATGAAAGAAAGAAAGAAAGAAAAAGAAATGACTGCTTATGGAAGATGGATAACAAGGGTCCTGAGTCCTCTCCTTCTCTTCCTGATAAACATTTCCTCACGGCACATTCCCAGCAGGACTCATCCCATCTGGTAGAATGATGGGAGAGAGAGTAAATCACTTTTCTTTTACAAAATGTGTGTACCTCCTTCTTACTGGATTGAGACTCCAGATTGACATTCCCCATTTTATATCTCTCTCTGAGAATTATCTCCTGATCTGCATGGCCGACTTTAAAAAAGCTCTTCTCTCTGACTGGTTTATCAGGAAAATGGTTCTCTGAACTGACTTATGCCTGCTCCTCGGGGGCCAGTGGAAGTCCCGCCCTGGTGATGGTGACACTGTGACGTCTCCTTGCAGTGGGCCAGGTACTGGGGGGCAGGGCAGCCAAAGGGCTTGAGAGGGCACAGGGAGCCACAAAGGTGCCCAAGGCCAAAGTTTGTAGAGGTAACCTGAGTCTGAATATCTGGAAGAACACATGCAGGGTGAAGTCAGAAGGCTACTGAAATTGGAGTTGCTGAGTTAAGGGTGTAGATCTGAACAGAAGTGGGCTTGTAGCACAGGCAAGTCAGGACCAGGCAAGAGTGTCTCTGGAAGACAGCCCCAGATTCCAGCTGGCAGGTTCATCTCGCCACGTGTGGTTGGCAGCGCCTGGTGTTTTGAAGTGGCTGAAGTGGCCAGGATCAGTGGACCTGGAAAAGCCAATGGTCAGTGAACAAAACTAAGAGCACCGGGGTCTGGGTTGAGTCTGAAGTGAAAACTGGATCCCCACACCCAAAGAGGTCAACAGGATGTAAAGTCAAGGACAAAGCCATTGTTAGTCCAATAAGCATGTTGACAAATCAAGGGAAGAGCAAGAATGCAAGTGTGAAGCCAAGGAGAGCAGGAAGCCATGATGGTCGATGTCAGCAGAGTGCAGTACAGCGCTGGGTGGTATGGGCTATGTTGATTCCAGCACCAAGGAGTGGATGGTAAGGCCATTCTTTGTTGTTTCTGTGCTCTGAATGAGATCTTCCTTGTGCCATTAAAAGTACCAACAGAGCTTTCTGCTGTAGGCTTGAGAAGCTGGTATCAAGATGGTCAAGCTCGTGAAACCCCAGAAGGTGGTGCTGGTCCTGGCTACTCCGGACACAAAGCAGTCATCATGAAGAATATTGATAACAGTACCTCAGACCATCCCTACAGCAATGCTCTGGTGGCTGGAATTGACCCCCTGTCCCCACAAAGTGACAGCTGTCACAGTAAGAAGAAAATCGCCATGAGGTCAAAGATCAAGTCCTCTACAAAAGTTTATAACTATGATCACTCATGCCCACAAGGTAGCTAACCCCTTAGACAAAACTGTCATCAACAAGGATGTCTTCTGAGACCCTGCTCTTAAACGCAAGGCCTGATGAAAAGCCAAGGTCAAATTCAAGGAGAGTTACAAGACCTGCAAGAACAAATGACTTTTCCAGAAACTGCAGTTTTAGATATGTTTTGTTTCAGTCATTAAAAATAGCACAAAAAAAGTACCACCAGCATGACTATAGTTAATAACACGGTATTACATATTTGAAATTCTTAAGAGAGTAGATCTTAAAAGTTCTCATCACAAGAAAAAAAATTTGTAGCTATGAACAATGACAGATATTAACTATACTTATTGTGGTGATCATTTGCAATATATATTTGTATAAAATCATTACAATTTCATTACACTGAAACTAATATAATGTTATATGTCTGTTTTACCTCAATAAAAAAAGTACCAGCAGTAACTTTGCTTACTCTGTTGCCTCGCAGTTATCTGAGAATATGAAGGAGAAAAGAGAACTATACGTATGGGGAAGAGTATGTTTGTGTTGACAGAAAGTACTATGGGGACTTCCAGAATTTCAAACACACAGGCATTCCTAAGGGAATATGCTGGGGCAGGAGGAAGTGGGGAATATGACCCAAAGTCTCTTCCATGATCAGCCATGCTTATGCCTGGAGGGAATGGAACGAGGCCTCTGGGGTGCTGGGAAAGCTATCTTCCCCACACAGATGCCCGAGAAGATTGGGCACCCACAGGTCAGGAGAGAAAGGTAGAGTGAACTGCGGGGATGGTCCCGTACCTGCACTGAGAGGAGGTTAGGGAATGGGGTCCAGTTTACGGGATGCCAGTATACCTACATTTACCTCAACTTCTACCACACTAGGTCAACTTTTGTGTATTTTGCACATAGGGTTTCTGGAATTTTCTTTCATTTGGCTTTAGATCTTTTGAGACTATCACCTTTTATCAACCACACTAAGTGCCATCCATGTTCTTAGCTCCATGTTGGATAGTTCCTTGGTTATATCATAGAGGACGCTCTCCTCAAGGAGTTTGCAGTCTCTCTGGAAATCCCAGTTTTATATAATGGTATAAAGGAGAAAACAAAATAGGGTAGGACTTAAATGCTAAGTGATGTGTTGGGGGTACAAATGACTCACAGATTTGAGGGCAGAAAAAGATTCTTGGGTTTTAGGGGGCAAGGGGCCATGTCAAAAGTTATAGAAATTTCTACCTGAAATAATGTCTGTGCAGAAGTTTAAGGGAGGAGAGAACTTGAGTGATTGGGGAAGGCATTCCAAGCTGTGGGGAGAGCCTAAACAAAGTTATAGAGATAGGAACACTCCCAGCCAGTTTGGAAAACAATAAATAGAGAAAGCATATGGATGACTGACAGTGTTTTTCATTTCTTAAATTACTTATTCAGACAGTATCCTGAGCAAGAACAATTTCCTGTGGTTTATAAATAGGTCCCAGTTATTTTAGTGGAACTGTAATGCTGATGATCATTCATGGAATGTTCTACGGAGACTTTAATTTTCCGAGGACCAGGAGAAAAATGTACAAACATGTAAGGAATGGTCCAGAACATGAACTACCATTAATAAAAATCAAATACAAAGATTATGCAGAAATTTAGGTTCCTAACCAGGGTACTTGTCTCCTTCACTCTTTCTCCCTCCTGGATTTGTTCCTGATTTATGATGCAAAGTGCCCACGGCTTCAGATGACCTGTACCTCTGGATATGAAAGAATGAGAATAGGAATGGGAGATAATGAAACAGGCACAAGAGATGAAATCATTTGTCTGAGCTCATAGAGTGGGTGGTGCCAAGGTTATAATTGAGGACAGCCATCTAAAGTTTCCTTTCACCCAATATTTCTGACCCAATCCCAAAACCAAAAAGCCACTAGAATGGTACAGAATCCCAATTCCAGTGATTCCTAAGATGAGAGCTTTCTCACGAGGCTGGTATGCTTCATAGGTTGTGGATCCCAGTTTCCCATGCTTGAGAAATATCCCAATGTGTATGACCAGGTCATAGGGTGTGAAAAGGAAGATTATTTGTATTCATTGGGTTATGGTTGGATTTGTATTTTATTGTATTTGGTTAGCATCATTCTCAATTTTCCTGTGCTGTTCAATTTTCAATCTGTTTCACTAGCATTTGCATCTATATATTGTTCATTTTGGCCTAAGAAAGATTATGAGTGAATACATCTTTTTTATTTGTGTTTTCCCCTTGGGTTCCTCTTCCTACAGACTTAGGGAAAGGAAGTGATGGTTATCCTAAATATTCTACCTTCCAATCAGAGTGCAGTGGGGTTCAATAGAGAGAGTTTGGACTTTACTCACAGCCATGAGTCATTAAAATTAAGTTTTAGAGCAATAGTAGCATCAGCAGCAAAGTACTGCATTATAAACACTTTCTTAGAAAAAATATCCAACAGTTAATCTTGTCTGTATCCGAAGAGACACCTATCAAACTTCTTCAAAAGTATGACACGACACTACTACAAGTGATTTTCCAGGTTTTTGCAAGAGCTTGGAGTAGTATCTAAGCCTCCACACATACTCCAGCTCTCAAAATAAGAATGAATGTTATGAAGTTGTCCTCTCATTCTTATAGCTGGTTATTTTATCAGGTAACAAAACCAGCACTGATAGCATTTCTGGTCATTCTCATAACCCTACCACAAATTTAAAAAAAAAAAAAAAAGGTACTCCTAGAATTGAAAAGGAAGCTCCATTCAACTTATCAAATGTAATAACAATTGCCTACAAAAATGTCCTTTGACAGGCAGAATTTGTACCCAGTAGAAAGGTATTATTTACATACAGGTTTAAGCTTCACTTAAAGATTCACTAAAAAACGAATCCTTTTTTAATGACAATGGTTTTCCTTGGTTTACCCATGCCACGTGTGTAAGTTTTACATTTCGTGAGGCAATTCGAAGGAAAGGATGAAGGCATTTATTTATTGTTTTTTTTTGTTTGTTTATGACAAAGAGCATGCACAGGAGTGATGTGGGGAAGAGAGGGAGAGGGAGAAAGAGAATCCCAAGCAGACTCTATACTCATCGTGGAGACTGATGAGGGGTTCAGTCCCCTAAACTTGAAAGCAAGATCCCAGCTGAAATCAAGACCACAGCTGAAATCAAGAGTTGGATGCCTGGGGCACCTGGGTGGCTCAGTTGGTTAAGTGTCTGCCTTGGGCTCAGGTCATGATCCTAGGGTCCTGGGCTCAAGCCCTGCATCAGGCTCCCTGCTCATTGGGGAGCCTGCTTCTCCCTCTCCCTCTGCTGCTCTGCCTGCTTGTGCTCTCTTGCTCTCTGTCAAATAAATAAATACAATCTTAAAAAAAAGAAAAGAAAAGAAAAAGAGTTGGATGCCTAACCAACTGGGCCACCCAGGTGCCCTGAAGGTCTTCTTTCTTAAGATATTTTCTTTTATGGGGACACATTAACAACATCAAGTTGTTAATCAGAAATTAACCACCAGCTAATCAGAAATTAAGTTCATAGGCATAACCTAAAAAGCACAGTCAGGATACACTTTTTGGTGCCCACACCCGAACACCTTTACCTTGGGGTAGGAAAGAATTAGAATAGAAATTGGGAGATTTCTGCTTTAGAAATCAAATCAGGTTTATTATTTTGATACTTAAAACAAACAAGGACCCAAACCAAAGCCAAAACAAAACAAAATATATCAGTCTTCTGTGATACGGAAGTTTGGATAACTTTTTTTCTATGCAGTCCTCAGAAAGAAAGATTCCAGTGCTCTTCATATTTTAACACAATGGATCTATAAACAGTGTGAGTGTATGCCCAGCTAATCAGGAAACACAACTTTCCTTCCCTTCTTTCTCCAGTATGTTCTATTTAGGCTTTCCCAAACTGGTGTACCTCCCAGCACTATTTCCACGGAGTGTGACTTGAACAAAGGGCTTGGGAGTGGTGGGAGAAGAGAGCATCGTGGTAAGATCAGTTTTGGAAATGTGAGATATGACATCTACTTCTTGGTTGATTTATGAAGTATGGAAGTATATTAAAATCTCTGAGAAAATCTGAAATTAAATTAAGGACTGACTTTGTTCATCTTAGCATTTCCTAAGCTCATTTGACCACAAACACCATTCCCCTCTAGGCTATGCACTAGGACTCTGTGGGCTACATTTGGATAAATGCCAGCCTGTGCACAAGCACTGGTTTTCATTCAAACATGGGCCTCAAAGGCTCTCTGTGCCACCTGACAGCTTTGAGAGTCTACACAAGTTACTTTCCCACTCAGAACCCTAGTTCCCCATCTGAATTATATGGGAAATAATATTTATCATACATGACTTTTTGGAGATAGAGTATATGCTCAATAAGCATTTATTTCCTTGAGTTTACAAACATGATGGTATAAATCTGTCTGTGTTTCCACACGCATCCCAATATCCTCTCTAATAGGACTACCTTTTTCCAGTCTCATCTCCCAGGAACATGGGGAAGTGTTAACATTGCTTTAGAGTCAGACGCTATAGAATGTAATCTTACCAAGTGTGTGACTTACGACTTGAGGCAAGTTATTGATGTTCTCTGTGCCTCAGTGTCCCCACCTGTAAAATGGAGATAATAATGGTACTTGCTTCACAGGTTGTGAAGACTAAAGGCTAGTATTGATAAAGCACTAAGAATAACACCTGGCATAGGGCAAGTGTTCAATACTCTCATTAAAGTTACTAGTAGGATGCCTGGGTGGCTCAGTCAGTCAAGCATCTGCCTTTAGCTCAGGTCATGATCCCAGGGGCCTGGGATCACGTTCCACATCAGGCTCCCTGCTCCACAGGGAGTCTGCTTCTCTTTCTGCCCCTTCCCCCACTTGTTCTCTCAAATAAACAAATAAATAAAATCTTTAAAAATATATAAAGCAACTAGTAATCTCGTTTTCTAATCATACACTACGCTCCAGCCACACCAGGCTCCTTGCTACCCAAAGATACCTGATGCTTTCCCATATCCACATCTGTGCTCTTGCCTTTCCTCATCTTTTCTTCCTGGTGAAATCTTATCCATCCTTCCAGGCCTGCCATGAATGCTACCTCCTTGATGAAGCCTTTCCAGATTTTCCCTAACCAGGTATCTTCCTGCTGTGGGAGATCCCTTGCTCCAAGGGGCTTTGTAGTCCTCTCCTGGAGCTTACCATGTTTGAATTTGTAGTCAATGAGTTTTATATTCCTGGAGGAGCAACGTGCGCACGCGTGCACGTGTGTGCGCATGCACACACACTCAGAACCCAGCACTTAGCAACCAGTACCCAGCACCCAGCAGTGTAATCTACCAGGTACAACTTCAGGCTGAGATTCTGTAAACCCAGACTCTGGTCCCAGACCAATCACTCTGTACCCCTGGGCAAGTGTCTTTATAGGAGCTTTGGTTTCCCTTTCTTAAAACAGTAAGTTGGATTAAGCCCGTTCTAAAGCCTCTTCTATCTCTACCATTCTGTCAGTCTAGTGCACACCCCTTGGGCAGCCATCAAGAAGCATGTGGAACTTTAAGAAAATAGAAGGAACAAAGTTTGAGACAGAAATGTCTGATCAGAAACACTTTTTTTGTACTGTTTATAAAAGCAAAAGACTGAAACAACCCAAATAAATTAAGCTGGTGTATCCCGAAATGCTAGGCAGCTGTAACAACAACAAAGAATAAGGAAGTCTGATGAGGAATGATCTCTAGGACACATTCAGTGACCAAAAGCAAGCAAGGTACGGAACAGTGTTTGTAGAATGCTGCCTGTTGTATGATAAAGAGAGAAAAATTACAAGAATATATATGTGATTTTGTTTATATATGCCCAAACAGACACTGGGCAGGTCCACTGTCCACTGGAAATGGACACAAGAAAATTTAAAAATGGTTTTCTATAGGAAATGGGGTGGGATATTGGGTGGGTGGGGACAGGATGAGAGCAAGAATTTCAGTGCATTCCTTATAATACCATTTTGATTATTTATGTATGTATTTAATAATCTCTATGACAAACACAGGGCTCCAGCTCACAATCCTGAGATCAATAGTCACATGCTCTTCTGACTGAGCCCAGCCCAGGCATCTCTACCTTTGATTTTTTAATTATGGGAATGTATTGCCTGTCAAAGAAAAAGTTAAAAGAGAAACCTCTGACTGTGACAATGATTTTTAGCAAAAATAGGCATTTATCTTATTTGTTTATTTGCAGTTTTTCATTAGGCTAAGGTTGAACTAAGGAATGATGTAGTAATTTATTGTTGCACCTTTGTGTGGGAATATGAACCCCTATGATATACTTGTCATTGGACAGGTGAAACTTTGGCCACTTGGGTCTTCTCAGAGTTTTCTTCTCAAGCTCGCCATCTTGATTCCCTAGTTCATACCACCTAATGCAGATGCTCAGCAACCAGAAGCTTCCACTCATCTGGGATGTAGCTGATGGTCACGTGAAAGGTCTTGGGCTGCTCTTTCTGGAGAACATGGAGAATTATGATGAGGAGGAATGGAGGAGGCAGCCTAGCAAATTCTCAAATCTTCTTGGAAGGCAAATAAACACAGGAGCAGAGGAATCAGAGAAGGTCCCTATTCTCCTTTTAAGGATGGTTAAAAATGATAGATAGCATCTACACTCCAACAGCTAAAACACAGTTGAGGGAATGCTTTCAGATAACTTTTCCAGCTTGTCCACAGACTCTCCCCCTTGGAGAGTGCAAACCTTCCTCCCAAATGGGTGAAATTCCATGTTCTTCTCAAATTTAGGTAACCCACCACCTTAAGAATCTTGACCTGTAAATATTTTTGTTTCTACCACAGGGTCTCACAGCCATGAGAAATCCAATGTATGGCATTCCCAGCTTGCTTTGGTCCAAGGTCCTGTTTGGAGAGAATCCTGAGATTAAATTACTTGCAGCTGAGGCAGGCCCACACTTAGCCAGCATGTACAGCATCAACTCCAGCACTCCCGCTTGGCTGCTCCTGGGAAGGCTTCAGAAGAGCTTTTCAAAGCAGACCTCATAAAAACAAACACCCCCACTACTACCCCCATCTCCTGTCCCCTTCAAAAAACAAACAACAATACCGCTCTGTTCACTAAACACAGGGGGATTTTCTGTTTCAAGTATTTTTTTCTTATTTCATATTGGCAACACTTGTTAAGGAACCGATGACTTTCAAGTTGAATGAACTTTGAAACATAAGCACATAAGAATCCGGGTACTTAAAACTTTCTCAAACTTAGATACATCCTTTTAGGCTTCATCTAAAAAAGTCTCTTTAAAGTTTTATTAAAACTATTTCAGTTTAAAAAAGGGTAACTTTGACCCCATATTTTGAGTCATTGTGTTTGCTTTTAAAGCTAGTAAGAAAAATATCATAAGATCCTATTTCCTGGGCTCCTGGGTAGCTTGGATGATTGGGTGTGTCTGCCCTTGGCTCAGGTCATGATCCCATGGTCCTGGAATGGAGTCTTGTGATGGGCTACCCGCTCAGTGGGGAATCTGCTTCTCTCTCTACCCCTCCCCCCTGCGAGTGCAGGCTCTCTCTCTCTCCCTCTCTCACTCAAATACATAAAACATTTTTTAAAGTGCTGTATACTTTCCAGGCACTATTCTACAAAAGAATCTTATTTCCCTTTTCAGACTTAGGAACTTGGTGTCAGATCTGGGTTTGAATTCTGTTTTCGTCACTTACTAGCTGTAAGACCTCAGACAACTGACCCAATCGATTTGTAGCCTCAATTTCCTCATTGTTAAAATGGCTTAATAAGAGTATGATTACATGTCATAACACATATAAGTAATAGTAAAATGAGAACATGTACTTATCAAAGTGCCTAGAGATACACATGAGTGACAAAAATAACAGTATTAAAACAACAAAAAATTATTATGCTTTGGGACATCTGGGTGGCTCAGTCGGTTAAGGGATTGATTCTTGATCTCAGCTCAGGTCTTGATCTCAGAGTGGGGAGTTCAGACCCTGCACTGCACTCTCTTCTGGGCTTGGAGTCTACTTAAAAATTTTTTTATTATACTTCACATCTCATCTGGGGAGAATGCTTACTAACTGAAATTAAGCAAATACAGTATTTTCTCTTTTTCTGTGATTCTTTAAGAGTTCCAGACTCAGTCTTAAATAAATGCCTATCATTAAAATTGAACTCTTGTTTGGTCTAGCCTGTGTATGAAAGAAAAAACTCAAGAGAAGAAACCAGCTTGCCAACCATGGGAAGCAAGCAAGGAAAGAATTTCATTGCCTCCATAGCAAGTGTTCAGATAGTGTTACATTGTCATGCCCTGAGAATGAGACATAGGATTTATGCTGTGACTGGGCATCTCCACCCACTGAGAATCTGAAGACATAGGATGGGAAATAAGGATATCCAACATCGGAAATATAATTAGGAGGCAAAGTGGACAAGATCTAATCACTCGATCCAGACAGAAGAGTTTCTCCTCAAATCAGTGGCATGTTAAACTTTTCTGATCTCTGTGGGGAAGTGATTTTTCTTTTTCTCTTTGTTCTTCACCCATCAGCCTATGAATTTCTGCAATTTCTTGAATGAATTCTAGGCATGAATCTAGTCCACTTCTGGAATCCTTTACATAGGATGGCAAACTATGTCACATTGGTGGGGTGGGGTTATCTTGAGGCAATGGTCCTTTCTTATTGCCAAGGTCATCTTTGGACTTCCAAAAGAATGACGCCAGTCATGAAAATATTGGCCATGTCTGCCTTCTGCTCACAAAGAGCACCATGGCTTGCCACCCACAGATACCAAGGCCATTGTGATGGAAGTACTACAGAAAGCCTGGAAGCTGGGAACTTGACCTCACTTTGGATTCTCACTTGGTAGCATATTCCAAATTCTAGTTGCTTTTCTTCAGTTTTCCTGAGTCTAAATAGTGAGGCTGCCAATTACTGGAGTCCCCTTTGACAATGTCTGGAATAAAACTGTCCAGTTGAAATGGAATGCGAACCATATATGTAATTTAAACATTTTTGCTCTAGTCTTATTTGAACAAATAAAAACAAATGGTAAAATTAATTTTAAAAATAGGTTTTATTCCCATTATATCCAAGATAATATCATTGCAACATATAATGCATATTTTAAAAACTGAGATATTTTACATCTTTTTTTTTTTTAACCAAGTCTTTGAATCTGGTGTGTATGTAGATTTCACTAAATTTACAATTAAAAGAAGTAGATTCAAATATACAAGTTGTTCCAAACATAGTTAAAAATTTTCTAATAACTGAAACCAAGAGCCAAAGTTTACATTTAAATCTCAGTTCATTAAAATTAAGTAAAATTATAAATTCAGTTTCTCTGTCACTCCAGCCACATTTCTAGAGGCTACTGTATGTGACAGCGCGGGCTGAGAAGATGAAGATTGTGCGATGTTTGATGGTGGGCCATCACACTCTGAACTCTTCCCGTCCTCATCTTCAGTAGGAACATACCAAAAGAAGTTTCCAGCAGCCCCCCCCCCCAATTTCTTGTGTGTTTCCACAATAAGGGCTCAGAATCACTTCTGTATTTCTGTGGCAGGGTAATTAGAATCAAGCTGTCTGAAAACAGACAAGTAGAACAATCAGCTTGTATATGAGAGGTAAATTGTGACAAACCCTCTTTCAAGAGGAGCATATAGGCAAGTTTTAAAGAATATGCATGCACGCCTGGGTGGCTAAGTTGGTTAAGCATCTGCCTTCGACTCAGGTCATGATCCCAAGGGTCCTAAGTTGGGCTCCTTGCTCATCAGGGAGCCTGCTTCTCCCTCTGACTGTGCTGCCTGCTGCTCCCCCCACCACCACTATCCGGCTTTGCTCTCTCTCTCTCTAAGAAAGAAATAAATAAAATCTTTAAAAAAAAAAAATGCAGAAGCCCATTTACCTGATGTGACAAGTGGATGATCGGTTATTGAAAATGATGTGAAATGAGGAATAAAAAAGACTTCAACTTTTGAATTATATTTTTTTAATTGAAGTGAAATCCAGATAACATAAAACTATTTTAAAGCAAACATTTCAGTGGCATTTAGGATCTTCATTATGTTGTGTAACTACCACCTCTATGTAGTTCTAAAACACTTTCATCACTCCCAAATAAAATTCCATACCAGTTGAGTGGGATACCCCATTCCTCTCCCCTGCTCCTCTCTCAGTCCCTGGCAATCATCAATCTATGTTCTATCTCTGTGGATTTATCTATTCCAGATATTTAATATAAATGGCATCATATAATAAATGACTTTTGTGTCTCTTGTTTTTTTCACATTGTAAAGTGTATCATTGCTTCATTCCTTTTATGGCTGAATACTATTCCATTGTATGTATATACCATATTTTGGTTCATCCATTATTGGGCATTTGGGTTGTTTCTACCTTTTGACTATTGTAAACAGGGCTATGATGAACATTTGTGTACAAGAGTTTGAGTACTTGTTTTCAGTTCTTTGGGGCATATACCTAGGAATGGAATTGCTGGATAACATGGTAATTACATTTAACTCTTTGAGGGACTGCCAATCTATTTTCTATAACCATTTTACACTTCCACCAGCAACATATGAGGCTTCTGTTCCTTCACATTCTTGCTGATACTTGTTATTTTCTTTCTTTTCTTAAAAAAATTAAAGCCATCCTAGAGGGTGTGAAATGGTATTTCAGAGTGGTTTTGATTTGAGTTCCTCTAGTGACTAATGATGGTGAACATATTTTCATATGCTTGAAGTCTATTTGTATATCTTCGTTGGAGAAAATTCTATTTGAGTCCTTTTCTCATTTTCTAATTGGGTTGTTTCTTTGCTGTTGAGTTGTAAGAGGTCATTATATATTATGGATAGTAGACCCTTATCAGATGTGTAATTTGCAAATATCTTTCTCTTATTCTCTAGATTGCTTTTTCACATTCTTGATCACATCTTTCAATACACAAAAGTTTTTAATTTTGATGAAGTCCAATTTGTCTATTTTTATTGTTGTTGCTCATGCTTTTGGTGCATAATTAATTGCCTAATCCTTGAGACACATTTTGAAAAAAAAAAGAATAGATTTATATCTGGAAAAAGAGATAAAATTTAACTTTACTTGGAACTTATAAATGTATGTTCACCTGTTAATCTGTTGATAGTCAAATGGTTTCTTCCAACATGTTTATGGAGTGAAAGACCACTTTGTTTTTGCATAAGCTACAGCTATCTGATATACTTTGCTCTCTTTTAAGTTGACTAAGAACTTAGAAACACTAGCCAAGCCATCTGACTCTGGATATTTCAAGGTTTTTACAATTTACATTCCTTCCTAAATTTTATTGTTATCCACCCATAATTTGATGGCAATATCTTTAGCTTTTAATTAGATGTTTAAATATTTACAACTTATCACTGAAAGGAGTCTCTCTGCACACTCATATTTAATTGATTGATGTAATTTTTAATTATAATTATTAAGTAAAATAAGTTCAATTGTCATAACTGGCATAAATAAATTTGGGAATAAACCGAACTGACTTGGTAAATACATAGCACAATGGTGGGAACTGAAAAATGCAGGTGTAGCAGAGTATAGGCTACTGTCAGAGGGTGCTTGGTATGCTGTGGACATGTCATATGCTCACAATACAGAGGGAATGAACAGTGTAATGCAACACGTGTGTTAACTGAAGAAAAGTTAAGAGAGCATTTACTCTATTATTCTAGAGGTCTCGATTTAGAATTATTTAGAACATTTTAGTTTTTATTTTTAAGAAGATTTTAAAAACTTGTGGTAACATACATAACATAAAATTAACCATTTTTTATCCCTTTAAGTGTACAGTTCAATGTGTTAAGTACATTCACATAGCTGTGCAAATATTACCACCATCCATCTCAAAAAACTCTCTTTTTTTAAAAAATGATTTTATTTATTTATTTGAGAGAGAGAGAGTGAGGGCACACAGGCAAGGGGAGCAGCAGAGGGAGAGGGAGAGGGAGGATTTCTGCCGAGCAGGGAGCTCATCACGACGTGAGTCGAAGGCAGACGTTTAACTGACAAAGCCACCCAGGTGCCCCACAAAGAACTTTTTCATCTTGCAAATATAATTTCTTTTTAATAATACGCAATGCCAAGCACACAGCTCTGATATACTATCTTCTAAGCAGATACCAGTGGCACTTAGTAGCAGTGTGGAATTGGGCAACTCATTTAACCTACTGGTGTCCTCAGTTTTCTAACCTATACAATGGGGTTAATATCTACCTCACAGAACTAACAAAAAGAACAAAAAATATATCTGCTAAAGCACTTTAAAAACTGGAAAACATTTTATAATTGCTATTTATGGTTATTTTTATTAACAGAAAATTTGAGCATTCTTTCCTGGAAAGCCGAGGCTACTTATTCTTATAATTTTATAAATATTATTTCTACATATTTATGTTATTCAAGTTTATCATCATACATATATTTTACTTGTTTATTGATTGACTGATTGACTTCCATCCTATTAGAATGAAGATCCATGAGGGCAGTGATTTTTGTACTATTTTGCCCATTGCTCTATTGCAAAGCCTAGAACAGATTAAGATACATATATTTCTTGAATAAATGAAAGAATGGATTATTTTATACATCTACAAATGTGTTACCAGTGCTCAAAAACTATTTATTCATGGTAATTCACGATATTGACAGCTCAAACATGTGTCTTTAGGCTTTCTCAGTGCAAAATTAGTATGTGTAAAGTCCCAAACAGAACATTTCTACTATGAGGAAACTTCTCAGACTAGCTCAGAGTTGAAAGGAAGTCAAATTTAGGAGTAAACAGAGATGGAAAAAAAAAAAAAAACTTATTCAAATTTTCAAAATGTGTTCTAAATTTAAAATTTTAAGACTATTATCAATACAATAAAAGATGGGTTTTAATTGGGTTAATTTAAGGTAACCAAGGAATTACTTTAAGTGCCATTCTCTCTTTTCTAAACAAAACAGGCAGAAAATACTATTGTTTTTCAATATCTGGTTTCAAGTGTAGCTATGTGACTTGCTCTGGCAAATAAAATGTGAGTGGAGGTAACCCTGTGTCATTTCTGGGTGGAAGTGTTTAGTTGCTAGTACTTAGCCTTCCATCATGCTCTTCCCTTACAGTGGAGATTGTAGAAGTACCTACTGACATGGAGGAACCATAATATTAAATATTGGAAGACTGAACTGATACAGAGCAGACAGCTTCCCCACAGTTGATTTTATATAAGCAATAATTAAACTTTCGCTGATTTGGAACTTTTGTATTATACTGGGATTTGGGAACTGTGTATTAATTACATTATAACCTAGTCTATAGTGACTAATATATATGTTGACAATATTTTCCCCTATAGTTTGAATGGAAAGTTAAATTAGCAATTTATATCTAAAAACATTTTATAATAAAGTAGAATTTCTATGGGACACAAAGCCATATATAATCATATGGTTTTAAAAATGGACGGTAAGACTATGTTTTGTTACAGACATGATACCAGTGAATACTAGGTTCCTTTAAATCATCTTGTGATGTGAGGAAGAACTTCAACTTGCTGCTTCTGTATTTGAGAATAATCCTTTTGAGTTATCACAATTACTAAGGCTTTTCATCTTTTTCTAGGTTCTTGCCTTTCACAGAAATATATGCCCTCTGCAATAATCTCTCCATATTTAAACTGTCTTTTCTTTGACCTGTTACTTTTTTTTAGTCAGTAGTACCCTGGACTCTCCTAGATGATGATTTTTTTTTCCCCCCACCAAAGGGTAAGAATTCAAGATTGTGAGGTATTTATAGGAAAGTCAGGTGAAAATCCAGGTATTTATAGTGAAACTCTGAATCCTTGCATTTTAGATTTTTGGAATACTTACTGGCACCTTACTAGAATACCTTGCTAAGGTTGTGCCTCCCTTTCCGAAAGAAATTTTTAAAAATTAGGTGGGAGTGGAATGGGGTAAGGCAGGTGACTCATCCAGCAAATGAAGAGTTAGTCAAGTACTATTATCTGTGATAAAGGAAGCTGTTAAGAGTCACCATTTCAAGAATAACAGTGGAAGAATTTAAACAAGCATTTTCCAGAATTGCCATTGTTTACTTTGGTATTTCATTAACATTGTGGGTGGGGAGGTGCTGAGGGCCATGGAACAAAATAAGTGAAAGGGAAACAACTTTCATTCCTGGTGGATTTCCTGCATTACCTAATAAGGGCAGCCACTTACATGTTGATTCTGTGCAATTCTATTCAACAAATATTTTTTGAGCACCTCCTAAGTGTCTGCCTGTCTGCTGTGTACAAACAGTGAACAAACCTACTAAAGAACCTTGTCCTTGGAGGGTTCACCTTCTGGAGGTGTTGATCAACCCTCTGAGAAAAATGCTAAATTATTTGCCTTTGTCGGTATTTTTTCACATCTATCAAAAGTAAACACTGGTACAAACATTCAAACTGATGGTGAAGCACTAAAAGGAAGATTCATCTTCACTTTGCTGGAACAATTTCATTTAGATTTATTTAAAAATATTCATTTAAAAATACATGTAAAAAATACAAACTCATTAGCCCTCGGGTCTATTGATTTGAGATATAAACATGATCTAAACTATCTTTTATTTCTGTTTTGTTTTGTTTTTTAATTCATGGGTTGAGGGTCAGATCTTCAGAGAGAAAAGCCTTTGGGGTTTTTCAACGGAGAAGGGCCCTCTTCCCTCTGAAAGCTTACAGTGCAGACGTTGGGCACCTACATAGCAGGCAGAACGTCAGTTTCCCTAGACTCTGCTCTCTAAAGAGCGTTTCTATTCGTGGACACGGTGATGACACCATCTTTTCGCCCCAGCACTGGCGGTTCCAGAATTTCTACACAGCCTGGGGGATTGACTGGGTGGGCAAGCTGGTTGAGAAGGGGCATTGGCACTTAACAAAAAACTCGACAAAGCGTCCGGTGTCCATCTCAGGGTTTGCGGGTAGCGGGGAGAAATCAAACCCTCAAGCCATCTTAGGGGCTTGCACTGAAGCTTCAAAGACCCCACTCCGCAACGGAGGCTCGGGAAGAGGACCCGGTCTTAGGGTAAAGCAAGCCAGGACGCCCAGAGGCAGGAGTTGGACAAACCACTTGTAGGGTCTGTTCACAGCCACCGGGAGGGACAGGGTGAAGAATCTCACAAAAGGGCGGAGTGGGGGGAGGGGGGTAGGTAAGAACTTGACTTCATCGAGTAACAACTCTCGGCTCCCATCGCCCAAGGTTTCCCACGGAGAGGTCCCTGTCGCTCTCCTTCAGGCTGGGCGGAACCTATAAGGCATCACCACCTAAATTCTAAAACCAAACCAACCAAACCACGTTCTAAAACGTCCCTCAACACTCTCTCCGCGGCGTTCCAAACGCAAACATCGCGGGCGAAAAGAGGCTGCACAAATCACGTAGAAAATTAGGCTGCCCCTTTCCAAGGCGATAATCAAATTAGCCTCAAATTAAACGTGAAATTGGCCCTCGCCGGCTGTGGGGACAAAGCCCCCATTGTCCCTTTGCCCGGGTGGTGGCGGCGGCGGTGCCCACCCTGCCTAGGCCAGCCCTGATGGGTCCCCGCGGCAGAGGACGAGGTCGGCGGCGGGCCCTACCAGAGCCCGGGCCGGGGAGTGCGTGGACGCGCCCGAGGTTCGGCTAGCGCGCGCGGCAGGGGCCGGGTGGGCGGCTGTGGGGCTCCCGGCAGGCGCAGAGGGCAGGCGAGGGAGGAACCGAGGGAGCGAGCAGCGGCGAGCAGAGCGGAGTGTGGAGCGGAGTGTGGAGGGTGTGCGGGAGAGAGCGTGTGTGCGCGCGAGTGTGCGCGCCCCCGGAGCCCGCGCGCTCCCTCTCCCCGCCCCTCGCCCCCCTCCCTGCCTGCTCCCTCCCCTTCTCCCCCCGCCCGGCGCTCCAGCCCAGCCCCCGGAATCAGTGCAGCTGTTGCCGTGCAGGCTGCGGATTCCTCCAGTCCCTCCCTCGGCCGCCTCTCCGCCCGGAGCGAGCGCGCAGCCCCGCGCAGCAGCGCCCACCGGTCCCGTCCTGTGAGCCCCGGCCCCAGCCGCGGACAGCCCCGCGGAGTCGCCTCCCGGCCCACCCGCCCGGCCGCCGAGGAGCGGGAGGAGGACGGGACCCCGGCGCCCCCACCCCTTTATCCGTGGGAGGTAGGTGGGGGGCCTAGGCAGGAAGATGCCAACTCACTGGGGCTGCCTCCCGGGCGGGCTCCTGGGCGGCGGGAGGGCAGGAGGAGGGGCGCGGGCCCAGGCCGGGAAGACGCCGCTGCCCCACCGCTGCCCTGCGCCCTGGGAGCGGCGTGGGGGCAGGGAGGCTGCAGAGCCCGGGCGGGGGCGGCGCGGGGAGCCTGGGTCTCCTGGGCTCATCAGTACGCGGACTATGCGGGCAGGGGCGGCAGGCTCCGCAGTGAGGGAACACGGCACCCCTTGCGCACCGGGGTGACCCAGCCCCATCCTTGGGCGCAGCGGCGCCGATTCCTTCTCTCTGCCTCCACCGCCTCCTCCCTCCCGCAGGGCGCAGCTGCCCCCGGCGCGGGGGTGGGTACGGAGTGGGCAGCAGGGAGGGCGTATTTTCGGGTGTGCTCCCTGCGGCCGGGGCTGGTGGGGAGCGGGGGCGGCGGTGACAGGGCCCGACTCCGCGCGTAACGGTACGGGGGATGCGGCCAGGCGTGGTCCCCGCTGCGCCGCGCTGCAGCTGAGCCGGAGGCGGCGGCCCGGCGCCCCCCCTCCCCGCCGCCCATCCTCGCGCGGGTCCCCCGCCCTCACCGCCGTCCCCACTCTCCAGGGCTGGGCGTGAGCCGCCTTGGGGCGCGGAGCCGCGTCGGCGCCCGCCCTTCAGCTCCAGCCACCCGCTCTTCAACAGGTTTGTACCAGCGCGGGGACCCTCCGGGCCGGCCTTTGGCGGGGGTTGGCTGGAAGCCCCTATTCTCATCCTTCACACCGCGCCCGCGGCCCTCTTTTGGGGGGGGGGGAGCCTTCTCTTTGTTTTTGTGAGAGGAACGATGCCAAGTGCCTGTCGTCAGATGGGGAGGGGAGTGTTGTCGATGTCAGTATACAAACCAAGTCCATTATTTTTCCAGTCAAAAGCCGGGCCTCAGAGCAAGGAGAGGGCGAGTGTGGGGGTGCTTCAGCAGAGGAGAAAAATGGATTCGGTGGGTTTATTTGGGCGGGGATGTGCTTTTTTGGCAAGATGGATGGCTCCCAGTGCCCTCGCCGTGATGCAGCACAATGCAGCAGTATCGCAGCCTCCCCTGGTTCTCGCTGCCGGGGCTTGGCACGGCCACTCGGCGCCTGCGGCCCCCGCCCGGCCCCACCCAGGCCTGGGGCTGCCCTTGGCCGCGGCCGGGAGCTGCTTCTACCTTGTCATGCTGCTTCAGCTGGATGTGGCGTCAGGAGGACCAGGTCACCTAGCCGTGAAGGGGGGGGGGGCGCTGCTCTTTGGGGTGACCCCTCCCGCCCCGCCGGTCGGACAGTGGGACAGTGCTCGGACGAAGGGGCGTCCTGCAGAGCTAATGCAGGCTGAGAGAGCCGGCCTGCGGTGCGGACCGGAATCTGATCTCCGACTGAGGGACCTGAGCGGTAGGGAGGGGCTGCAGGGCGGACAGGCCCGGTGGTGTGCGGAGGCACTGGTGCAGTCAGTATCGGGAGTCGCACTGTTTTTCTGTGCGTTACCCATAATCTGTGACTACAACCCAGCTATCCATCGATTTCTTCGTATGTGAAGAGTGATTAATTGAAGCTTAACGACGATACCATTACAGTACCTCTCTCTTTAATTCTCTCTGGTTAATAACCTCTTTCTGGTTAATACTAAGAATATGATTTTTCCTATAGGAAACCGTTTTTTTTTTTAATGAAAGGATTAATGTGTTTTAGTTATTATGTCCCTGAGACATTTAAAAAAAATATTAACATTCAGTAAGTTGTTTTAAGAAAGACGTGTTTTTTTGGTGGATAAATTGTTTCTTTAACCCGTATTTGCTTTCTTTTTATCATTTGCTTTTTCTGTTAAGCACAGTTAAGAGATTTGGATTCTTCTATTAAGGATTGTTAGGTAAGTGAGTGTCATGATTGTTGGTATATTGGTAGTCAGATTGATTTAGATAGCTGCGTTAAGTATCCAGTCATGACTAATGGGATTATCATGGTAACTGACTGCATTTGTGTTTGTTTATATGTATTTTTTTGCGTACGTATTTTTTGCAGATGTGGCTGGGAGGGTTGGGGTGGTGAAAGGCAGACCACCGAGGCCTCTGTGGCTGGTATCTGGTTAGAGGAAGATGATTCCCAAAGTCCTCATCTGTTTAGTCTGGAAACCCTGGGAATTTCTCTTTTAAATGTCACTTCTACAATTCATTTATTCAATGTGGGATGGCAAATGAGAGACATCTAAATGTCACCTCTTCTAAAATGTATACGTGAAAAAGGGAATTTCAGTATGCTAACTGGAAGGTAAGGTCAGTGCTTCAGTGCAAGGGCATATCTACTTTTATTTTTTAAAAATCTCTAATGAATCCCCCATTTGGTTTTATGTGGTTCTGCAGAGTGGAACTGCATATCAGTGTGTGGTTTATGTGCATTGTTTTTGCGTTTCTCTAATAGAGGGCCATTACAATGTAGAATATTTTTGAATTTGGATTTCATCGTTGCTTGGGTTGTGATGCCTAAAGATGTTTGGGAGTATTGTTTCCAAGGATTATCCAGACATTTTGGATTTATTATGTTGTAAAAAATACCCTGTGTTGATGGCACAGGGGGTTTAGCTGTTCTGACTTACACACCAGGTGCAGAATTCTGTTAGGCTACACTCTTTCTGTTATCTCTGGACTAACTGAACACTTCATCTGAGAGTAAGTATTGGGGCAGTGAGGAAACTGCTGTGCGGGCTTTTTGTGCAGAGCGTCTCTTAGGGTGAGACTAGTAACAACAGTCTGTGATGTTGTAGGAGCAAGTGAGAAGACCTCACTCTGCTGTGACACATTCTTAGCGGAGACTTGGCATTGGTGTTTCCTTGGAAGAGTCTGAGTGGTTATTGAGTGCTGTATGAAATCATGACTCTACATGCAGAAGTACTATTTTGAGATGGAAGGGTTTTTACTACTATTAAACAGACATGATGAGTGGGAATTATTTGATGTGGTTTCTGTTAAAATAATAAGCTTTTCATTTTAAGAGCGTATTCTTAGAATTCTAGAGCTATTCACACACACATACATATGTAATATATAGACCTGTGTGATGCTCCTTTGACTATGTTGGGCCATGACCAACATCTGCATTATAATCAGTCTTTAATTACTGTTCTGTGCATTTCTTTTTGGTAGTTCTGGTTTCTTCAGTACCACTGGGAAACAATTCTTCCATAAGGAAAGGGTTAATATCCCTTCTGGAAAGGCTACTGTCGAAGTGAGTAAAACTTCTCATGGATTTCTCTTTTAAGTTTTCAATCTTTGTTGCCTCTCAGAGCACCTTTTCTTTGCAAAAGACCTAGTTTAGTATTCTTGATTTTTCTGATAACAGGTATCCTGTACCCAAGTTTATATAGTGTAGGAAGAGTATCTCAATTTCTTTATCTTGGTGGGTAAAATGAAACTATCCCAATTAGAGACACCCACACTTCTGTTTTTAGCCGTCCCTGGAGAAGGTGTTTTCATAATGTCTCTTGTTGCAATAGTGAGGTTTGTGGAACACCCAAGTCAGGTTCTTTTTATGAAGGCAGATTCTTAGAGGTCTCATCCTAGACCTATCCAATCAGGATTTGCATTTTAACAAGACCCCAAGTGACTTGTATGCATGTTAAATGGAGAAACTGCTCTACTCCTTCAGCTAAGGGGACTTCCATATCCTTCTGGTATCTTTCTTTTGTTTTTATTTTGCCTGAAATATCAGCCCAATCCCCCCCCACCTTGGGTTACTAAGTGGTGTTGAAGAAAGGGATGCAATGACTGTAAATCATTTAATACAGAAATACTTTGTAAAGTTCTTTAATTTTTAGATGGAGGAGCCCTATTTTTTAATAGTTATTTAGACTAGTGAAGTTTTTTAGTTCTTTTCCAGAACACCTCTAAAGTTGAAAAACAGTCTCCCCTCCCTGCCTAGATAAAAAGGCATTGGCTTTGAGATAGCAGAATTGGAGTCCAGGAAGCTAAACCCCTGAGTGCAAGTGCCCCTCTGCTCCCTTTGATCTTCTCTGTCATCTTGTTCTCTGTCATCAGTTACTTCTGGTATATTCAGTGTCCTGCCCTTCTGGTCCGTTGCCTTCTTAAAGTTTTTAATTAAGTGATTTGTATGTACAAAATAATGCTCATAAAAGATCTATTACAGAACCATAAATCATTGAGCGCTCAGGCACCCATCACCCAGTTCAGGAAGAAGAATCTTATCATTGTGTATTCATAGTTGCCTGTGTGATTGATCCTCTGTCATCCCGACTGAAGTAGCCACTGTCCTGACTTTATGTTTATCATTCCCTCCCTTGCTCTTCTTTATGGGTTATCTTTATGGGTTTTGTATGTTTTTGAAATTTATATAAAAGAAATTACACTTTATGTATTTTTCTGAGACTTTCACTTTAAATTAACATTATATTCCTGAGATTCATTCATTTTGGGGCTGTGATGCATTCATTTTTACTGCTACATAGTATTCTACGACCACTTATTTATTCCTACTGCTTTAGAGAGAGATTTGAATTGATTCTAGTTTTTTGCTCTTGTAAAAAGACTGTTGTGAATATGTCTTCTATATGTCTCTTAATACATATATGGAGATAGATGCAAGCACACACACATTTGTGTGTCTCTCTCACAAGTAAAATTTGCTGGATAATGGAGTATGTGTATCATCAACCTTACTAAATATGCCAAATGTTTTTTCCTGAGTGATCATACTATTTGTGTTCCTACAAGTAGTGTACATGTTATAATCATTCTACAACTTTGCCACTACTTCATTTACCAGACTTTAAAATGTTGTCCCATTGATATTTATGAAATGATATCTCTTCAGTCTTTTTATTTGCCATTTCTCTGATCAGTGAGGTTAAGTATTTATATTATTGGCTATTTGAGCTCCTTCTTTTGTAAAGTTCCCGTTAAGCTTTTTGTCTACTTATCTTTTAGATTTGTTTCTTACTGATTTGTAGGAGTTTTTTATGTAGATTGTCTGCTAATCCCTGTGGATTATATGTATCACAAAAATTACCTCACAGTTTGTGTTTGTTTTTAAAAGCTCTTTGGTTTCATTTGATGAACAGTCATCCGTAATTTCGGTTGAGTCATAATCAATTTTTGTTCTTTAAGGTTTGCAAGGACAATTTTGTTATGGCAGGAAAATTTCTTTTTTCAGTTGGGAAAGAGCATTAGTTTCGGTATCAAATGTATCTAGGCTCAGATCCTAATGCTGTTGTATACTAGCCATGTGGTCACAGTTAGGATCTGGCCTTGGGATAATTCATTACTCTTGAAACCAGTTTCCTTATTGAAATAGAAACATTTTCCTAAAATTGAAATGATAATACTTCCTGATACGGATGGGAGACAGTAGTGTACAGTGCTAAGTACATAGTAGGTGTTCAGTTAATAACAGTTTCATTATTTCTCTTCAAACTACCTAAGGTGTATGAGCCACTGACCTCTTCTAAATGCTTTCCAAAAACTTCCTTGATATTTTTATGTCAAAAGAGCTAATAAACAGCTTATTCTTTTATTTTTTAAAAAGGTTTTGTTACAGTGGGATTTATGTATTGATCAGCACAGGCTGTACAAGACCACTTACTGGAAACCCATTGTCAGCTCAGGTTCCTGTTCTTGAAAGTAGAGTAATTATAGGTCTTTTTACCAAGAAGCATTTTATACTACTGTTCTCCTTTTGCTGCTACTCTAAGATTACTCTGCCATATTGTTTTTGATTCAGTGAACAAATTATTGGATACCTTCTCTTGCCAGGGCTTGAAATTGGGTTAGAGTGATGGTGTGTGCTGGTTTAATGCTGAATAAAATTTAGTTCCTGGATCTAAAGACTATATACTCTACTGTATAAAATATATTCTCTAATGTCCCAGAAGATAAAAGACCTCTTATTGACTTGGTGTGTGACTTTGGCAAGCCATTTACTCTTTTGGTCTCAGTTCTAAATTTATAAAATGAAGAACTTAGGTGAAATTATAGTGGGGGTTAAAACATGCACCTGGGCGCCAGTCCCTCCTTCCCTGGCAGAACTAGAAAATCAGGCATGACACTCTTTTTCCACAGAACTGAGGTAAAACCTCAGTAACATTCTCAACATAGTGCTCTAGGCAGTAACTACCAGTTAATTGGATCTCATGCTTAATTTTAAGATCCTGTATAAACCCCAAAATTTTGTGATCATAAGACATTTGAGTAACAGCACTCTGGCAGAGTTCAAAATAGAGTGGAACAGGAAGTAATCAAAAGCAGGGAGAGAGGAAATAGGTGATTGTGGCGGCGGGGGGGGGGGGGGATGATGGGAGGGTCTGGAGGTTAAGGGAGCAGGTAAAGGTGGTAACCAAGAGAATGAGAAGGAGGGGAGAGATGGGAGAAAGGCTGTGATGGCCCAATCCTGTGCCAATTGCTCATAGAATGAATGGATGGAAGGTAGGTCTAAGTGGATGAGGAGCTAAGGTGACATGGATTTCAGACTTGGATGATGACAGAAATAGACCCTGGGAATGGTGAAGATCTAGTTGGGAAGAGAATCAGTTTTAACTTTGAACATGTTCAGTCTGAGGTTCCAGCAGAACCTCAGTGGAGATAATGTTGGAAGAGTTGAGAGAGATCAGAGCCAGAGTGACTGATGGGAAGGCTGTTGGATGCAAGGGTCCTGAGCTTTAGGCTGTGGAAGTACACAACCTGGTGACTCCCTGTACAGGCTGAGTGACCTTGGGCATACTACCTTGACCTCTCTGTGAGCCTTGGTATCTCCATCTGCATGGTGGTACCTATCACAAAGGATTGTTAAAGTTAAGTGAGATAATCTACTGTCTATCACAATACATTTTAATTACCACGAGACATGGATAGTTTGCTTAGTCTCAACTTTGTTTTCTTTCAAATAAATATTTTGATTTTTTCAGAAAAGATACATTCCAGTAAATATACCATCAATTAGATAAATAATGCTAGGTTCAGTCTATGTTAAACTTGTCTGTATGTATCATGTTTAATTATAGGAAAGGCAAACCTAACTAATGCCTGTTTTTAACAAACAAGGAAACACTAAAGTCCTACTATTTGGAGGAAAGGATATGAACAGTTTATAAAAGAAGAAATCAAAGAAGCCAATAATAACTATATTAAATTATTCAAATTCACCAGTAATTTGAAACACAAAACAATTAGATTAATTTTTCCACTTTAATTGGTGCGTAAATAAGGCTATAAAATAGGAACTCTGCATTATCTGTTGGGAGAATATTTGGATTAATACAAACTTAGTAGAGGAAACTGGGTTATATATACATAATAGAAACCTTAAATGCTTATACTTTTTGGAGTGAAATCCCACTTGTATTTCTGTAACCTAAAAGAAAGAAATAAAAATAAGGACAGATTTTTAAACAAGGATATTCTTACCAGTATTTATAGTGAAAAAGCAAATGGGACATACTCAAATTATGGCACAGAGAATGGGATGGAATTCATTATAGTTCTTTAAATAATAATGGTTTGTTAGAATTTTACTGAAATGGGAAAATGCTAACAATATAATATTCAGTGGAAATACCTTTATGCAATGCTATACAATAGGGTATAAGTCCGGTTTTGTTATATTAAATAAAAGACTGGAAGGAAATACATTAAAATGTTAATGCTTTGGATGGTGGGTTGATGGGTGATTTCCTTTCTTGTAAGAAAGGAAATTCCTATGACTTAAGGTTTCTCCTTGAGTTTTGAAATATTTTACACATAGAGAATACAGTAAATATAATAGACTGCCAGGAGGGCCATTTTTTAATAATCAAAAAAGCAAGCAACACTTTATGTTAATTGTTAAAAAAAAAAAAAGGAAAGAAAAAAGTGAATCTGGCCACTTATAGGTCATTGGTAAGGAATAGTTTAAATTTCTAAAGAATTGTCTTACTTGTCCTTCTGTCCACTTTTCTAAGAGCAGAGAAAAAATGAGTTAAGTTAGTGTCTTCAGGGTATAGGCCTCAGAGAAAAGTAGAGCTTTAGATATGATGGAAAGCTAACTTGACTTTACACTAACCTGGGTCAGCTGAAAAGGTGACCAGGATACTTTAGTATTTCCAAACAACATCCTTGTGCAGAAAGAGGGCAGTGGACTTCTTTGACACACTTGTTCTCACTTGTGGAAACCCAGGCACAGCTGCTGAAGCTAATTTTGTAACCATTAGACCATCATGTTTCATTGAAATTGGTCAGAAAAGCAGATGAAATTCTAAGTGAAAATTTTAAAATAAAAATAACTCCAGATTCCTGTTACTTTCGATTAATGGTTTCTCACCATTTGGGAATATTATAGGCTAAGTGTGAGAGGAATGAATTTTAATAAAGCTTTTCTTCTTCGGATGAAAGCAAATTTTTATGTATGTGTGTATATATATATATATATATGTGATATTTATTGTATCTCTCTATCACATAGGTGAGACAGAGGGATATATGTATGATTGATTAATCTCCACGATGAAAGGAGGCAGCGGGCTATTTTAAGACTTTTAACGTGGGAAACTGTGTGGAGATAACATTTTGAAAGTGAGTCTCAGGAATGAATCACATTGCCCTTCACCTTTGGGGGAAATATTTGGGAGGAAATAGTTCTGTTTTATGGCCTAAATTCCCAGCTGTGTTGGTACTTTGTAAAATGTAGCTTGTAGAAATGAACTGATTTACTTCCATGAATTTTGTGGGTTTTTTTCTGCTATCAGTTTTAAGTGGTTGATTGAGGAAGGTTTTAGGTTAAGTGTGCTTTGAGATCTGGAAGTAAGATGTTATAATTTCAAGATTGCTTTAAAACTGACCCCTGTTTATAGGTGTCATAATTCCATCCTTTGTAAACTCTAAATTATGGGAATAAACACCTGAATGATTTTTAGAGCCATTTGACATCTCTGCTCTACAATCTGTAGCATCCTTCTATTTCTGATCTGTAACATACAAACTTTAAGCCATTGGTTGGGCAATAAATTCTGTATTAGAACATAATTACAGACTTTTACCTAACAGATGAACTAGGATGGAATGCAGAACGATATATAAATAAGCAGAATTTATTATTTGGCAGTATATATCTATAATTAAATATGTCTGTGCTTAGAAAGTGGCTATCTCTTGGTGATGAGATTGTGGTTAAGAGCTCTAATTTAATCTCTCCACATTTCCCAAATTTTTGGAAGTACTTAACAATAAGCACTTGCTTTTTATCAAAAATATCCTAACACCATGATAAGCCTCATTTTAGATGGATAAAAACTAATAAGTAAAATGATTAATCAGCTAAATATACCCTTTGCTATTCAGTTTTTTTTCTCCTGCCGGAACTTACAGAAAAGCAGTCTCAATACTAAAGGCATAAAGAGCCTGAAATTTTGAAAAGGTTTTTCCATTCTTTAAGTGTGCACTTTGTTAGAGCCTTGGTATTTTATTACTTCCGTGGAGTGTGGGAAAAGATGTAGGAACTGGGCCACAAGGGAGCTGGTAAAAAACATCCTCCAGGAGATTGGCCTCTATGGCTACTGCCTCTGGCTCTCAGTGAGGTTTCTTGTTGTTTCCTTACTCTCTTTGATAGCAGGTTCAGGGATAATTGTCCTAGTGTGTTTGCTTCAAGGCTAAATGTAAACATTCAAAGGCTGTACAATTTTCCTGGAATGTTCTTCACCAGCTGTACAGTCTTTGGTGGGGTAAAACATGCCCTTATCGTGGTTTACACCCCTCCTCCTTTTAGCCCTTTTATCTTTCTTATTTAGAGGGGAAGGGAAACCTAGATGCTTCCCTAAAACAATGCTTATTTATTTTGTTCTGTGATGTTTAAACATTTTCCATTGTATTTTTAAATCTCTAGCAAGGGAGTGCTTTTTTCGTGAGTACAATAGTCTTAAAAGTTAATATATTGGGACGCCTGGGTGGCTCAGTGGGTTAAGCCTTTGCCTTCAGCTCAGGTCATGATCTCAGGGTCCTGGGATCCAGCCCCTTATCCAGTCTCTGCTCGGCGGGGAGCCTGCTTCCTCCTCTGTCTCTCTGCCTGCCTCTCTGCCTACTTGTGATCTTTGTCAAATAAATAAATTTTTAAAATCTTTTAAAAAAAAGTTAAAATACTAATTTTCTTTTTTGCTTTCTTAGAATCCTTGAATATTTGACAGTGTCTGCGACTCTATGCAGTATAGTTTTCTGAATGGCTTCTGAAGAATGTGTACTTTCAAAAAGCTATAAATTAGCATAAAATCATCTAACATAAAAGTTTTAAAATATTTTATTACCAAAATATAAATTTTTATTTTAGATCATATAGAAAATAAAAATGAAAACAAAGAAGAAAATTGAAATCACTAGATATTTAGTGACTTCAACAGCATGCAGTTAACATTTTGGTGTTGATCCTTTAAACCTTTTTCCCAGTGCATATACTGATCCTTCAAATAAGGGCCACATTCTCAGATCTCGGGCTAAAGATGTCAAGTTTTGACAGTCTAAATAATCACTTGATGATGTTTATTACTCTTCCTTTCAATACATGTAGCATGACAAAACATAAAATCTTATTCCTGGTCTTATTTAAAGATATGGCATGGACACTGTCTGTTGCCCTGAACTGTTTTTAGTGGTAGGGATGTTAAAGAAAAGTGGTAAATAAACAAAATCCATATTTTATTATACTTTGTTTCTTTGAAAAAAATTTTTATAGTGGAAAAATACCAGAAATTAAGTTCTCATTAGATAATATGTGCTTTCTGTTTTGTTTTGGAAAAAATTCTCATCAGAGCTGCATTAATTCCCTTGAGGGACATCTCCATATGCTTTGGACAACATCTGATTTTACTTTTATCTTCAGATTTTGGAGAATCTTTAAAACAGCTACCCCATAACAGTGTTACAAATGGAATGGATGTGGTTATTAGAATCTTGGTTTTAAAGGTAATAAATTTTACTGGGCCAGTTTGGTTGTGATTGTTGAAAGCATACGCTAAGAGCTCAACTTTCTTAGGGTCTTTGTATTGCCTGAATTCTTTAAAATTCTATCTTTTGATCTAGGATCTGTTTCAAGGGGAAGAAGCAAAATACTTATTTGATTATGCAAGCCAATTGTTTAAGCCTTGGGACATTGGATGGATGGAGTTGACTCGCTAGCACTTTGTTGCCTTAATTCTAGTATTTGGCCTTTTCCTGAAGAAGGTGCTAAAAGGGTTTTTTGTGTGCTTAGGAAAAAGAGTGGGACGAGGGGTGAATTACTCTTTTACTGGAAGAGAAAGTAAGCCCTTCCTAGCAGTTTCTATGAGGTACTCTGGTTGTTACTGGTCTTGTCTGGAGTGGTGGGCCTGGAGGAAGTGTGGCAAATGTGCTTCTAACCAGGTTTAAATACTGAAGGCCAGTGGTAGCTCCTTTTACAGTTCAGGGGGAAGCTCAGCTGGGCTGGCTGATTGGGGGTTGGGGCTCAGCAGCACTACATGGACTTCCTCTCTCCAAATAAGGGATTCTTCCCGCACTCCTGACCTGATGGGAATCATTCTTTTTGAGGACCTGCACAACTCCTCAAGGGAAGTGCTGTGATTGTTAATGTGCCTGGCCTGTCTGAAGCCTGCAGCGGGGAATCTCAGCTTAACCCCCAGGTAGCTGCACACATTGGGTCTCGCACTTGGGGAGCATTGAGATGAGACAGTGCTCACAGTGGTCCCTGCGCCCCAGGATAGGGGAGAACAGGGGGCCGGAATGTGGCCTTATCCGGACCTCTGAATGGATGAGTGCACCTGTCACTTTTTTAGGAGGCGGTGGTCAGAAGTATCAGTTGGGTAACTTCTCTGAGAGGAGCCTGGTCTTTCTCACAGTGATCTTGACAACTCTGTGCTGCCAGCTGTCCTTAAATACCCAACTTATCTCCTGGGTGGAGTCAAGGATGACCACGATCCTGGAGCACAGACATTCATGTGCCGTTTGAACAGCAGGGAAGCCAGCACGCACCTTGTGTTTTATTCTTTGTTTTAAAGGTAGGTGGTGGTGGTGGTGGTGGTGGTGGTGGTGGTTGTTTTTTGTCTCTTTGTTTGTTTTTAAATCAATACCCACTGCTAAAAGAATTTCTTTCTTTCTTTCTTTCTTTCTTTCTTTTTTTTTTGTTGTTAAAGAGTTATTTGACAGACAGAGATCACAGGTAGGCAGAGAGAGGCAGGCAGAAAGTGAGAGAGAAGCAGGCTCCCTGCTGAGCAGAGAGCCTGCTACAGGGCTTGATCCCAGGACCCCGAGATCATGACCTGAGCTGAAGGCAGAGGCCTGCCTCAACCCACTGAGCCACCCAGGCTCCCCTAAAAGAATTTCTGAGTTTCCTTGACAATTAGGATGATTTTTCATTTTGAAATGCTTATTTTGCTTTTGAAGTGTGTGTTCCTGACTTTAAGAACACTAGCTTTCATCCTAGCTCTTAAAATCTTGTTTGATTCATAAAGGGTGAAAGTTTAATTAGAGAGCAGGTTAATTTATTGTGTTATTCCTGAGGAAGAGTACTCTTATCTGCCGGTGGAGTGTCATATATATTTATGTATATGTATATAGATATAGATACAGATAGATATGTATTTCCAGCTCTGAAGAATTACTTTGTTAGTGAATGTTTGTGTGACTATTTTATTCCTAATTATAGTATATATTTTCGTTGTTAAAGGAAACTTTTGTTCATATGAAATAAATGAAATAATCTTTAGTGGATCATATTTGAGAACTGGTTCTCGGTCTTCTTAACCTTTAAAGTAAGTAGATATTCAATGTAGAGAGTATATGATAGCTGGCCTATCACTGGAATGTTGTGCAGCTGTGCAGAGCATGAGGCTCAAATGTGCTAATTAAATATATTTTTTTTAGTGAGAATGGAATGTAGCAGCATGTGGTTAACCATTCCAGATTGTTTTTGAAGAGGATTTTTTTTTTTTTTTTGGCCAAATATTAACAATTAGAGAGTACATTGACTTAGAGGATGTATTGCTATGTTAAATTGTTGTTTTAAAGGAAGTAACGGGACTCATTAAATACTGAGATGATCCTTTAAAATATACACTGATTAATAATTTGCTTCAAGATGTAAACAGTGGGAACATGGCTAAGCGTTAACATCCGTAGTTAAGGCATTTCTTTTTTAAGATGTGATCTTGCTTTTTCCCCTTCCATGTCAGTTCTTCTTCCTTAGTTGGTGAGTATTCAACCTTTTTTTGGGCAGTGGAGTACAGCGTTTTTCCCCAGGTGGTTTTTTCTTTTCTTTTTTTTTTTTTTTGAGCAGTATTCTCAATTTTTTGAGCAGTATTCTCAATTCTCAATTTTGTTTTTGAGCAGTATTCTGATATTTGTTTTGGGGGCCAATGTAAATTGGATTTTTGGACTAAACCGTATCCACGCAGATGGTGGTCTGATTTCTTTTTTTTAGTCAGACATTGTGCAAAGTGATCTGATGGGAATAGATGGCAGGTTGGTTGTGTAATGTGGCAACATCTTACTTAGTGTGTCTTTAGAGATAAGTGGGATGTGATTCCAGCAAGGCTGTGCATAAGAAGTTGGAATGCATTGGAGAACTGCCAAGAGATTGGGAGCAAGCTGTATGACAAGCACTAATGCAGCCTTGGCCTGACTTAAAATAGCTATAGTTGAGCAGAAGCGTTTCAAACTTATCATTTCACTTGAGCAAAATCATTCCTCTAGATGTATTACCAAGAAATAGAAATGGTAGCTATCCCCTTTAGTAAGGTTTATTTTTATTTATTTTTTTTGTTCTAGCAGTCTTAAAAAAACTTGCGCCTGTATGTAGGAAAATACTTCTGTGTCACATATTACCTTGCATGGTTTTATCTGGACTAATTGGTGATGCATTATCTCAGACTTCACATGGAGGTTCCCCTGCCCTGCCCACCCTACTCCCTAATTGCGGTTTGAATAGAAATTTGGGCCCCGAAAGGTTTAAAAAAAAAAAAAAGCCCTATATTTTGTATGTTGGATAGTCATGTGGATATGAATTATGGTGTTTGAATGTTAGAACCTTATAGAAGCATAGTGAAAGGCATTGGTTACAGTCCTGCAGAATCTTTTTTTTCTTTGCTTATTCCTTTTTTGACTGTGTTATTTTATCTGCAGTACTTAATTCTTGTTTGTAATTGATTTACATTCTAATTCTGGTCTTTCCATTAAAAAAAAAAAGGGGGCTTTTTTTTTTTTAAAGTCAGGATGACAAAAACAAAACAGGAGTGGGGTTGTGCGGCCTTTAGAAGGGGTCCTGTACAGGTTTGAGACTAATAGTGACACGATCGTTGCCTGCAGAGGGTGAGGGGTGACTAAGTAGAGATGGAGGTTGCTTCAGAGGATAATCCAGTCAACCTATTTATTAGCATGGGTGCTGCGAAGGTGAAATTTTTTAAAAAAACAATACTTAGGTTACCGAGTGGAAATAAAATAACAGAGAGGATGTAGATGTTAAATATAATGTGAAAACAGTGAGTGAACTTCCTCTAGGAGGGCTTCAATACAAACCAAATTTCTAGAAAGATGGTATTAACAGATATTGTAATTATCCTCTAATTTGAAGTCCATTATGAATTTGGGCTTAGACTAATTGCAATAGTGTTATGGCTTTTTAAAGAGTACCCTACATTGCTGTCATTAGATTTATTGTTTCTTATACATCGCTGTCATTCGATTTTAAGTCCTGAATTGTGCTTTGTCACTTTCAGTATCTTACACATATTTCAGAGGGGTTCTTCGTGTATAGAAACATTATTTCTGGCTCTTATGTTAGTGTCTTTATACAGAGATTTGTAGTTTATACTTATTAGGCCTTTGGTAAGTAGAATTGAGGCTATTTTTCTAGGTGTGCTTTTAGAATATGTAAACAACATTTTGTTTTTTTACAGTGTTGAAAAATATTTTGTGGAAAACATGTGGAGGGAGATACTTAGCTTCTTTAGATGTATTAATCTTTTCATTCTTCAATGGCAAATAAATTCTCTATATGGTATTTTGGCAGTTTGGAAAATATCAAACCTATGATTTCTCAATTTTTTTATGTTTTTGTCTTTCTTTTACACATTCCTTGATTTAAAATTTTTTTTTTTATTTTGGGGGTGCCTGGGTGGCTCAGTGGGTTAAAGCTTCTGCCTTCGGCTCAGATCATGATCCCAGGGTCTTGGGATTGAGCCCCAGGTCAGGTTCTCTGCTCAGCAGGGAGCCTGCTTCCCCCTCTCTCTCTGCCTGCCTCTCTGCCTACTTGTGATCTCTGTCAAAAAAAAAAAAAAAAAAATCTTAAAGAAAATTAATTTTTTATTAACATATAATGTATTATTAGCCCCAGGGGTACAGGTCTGAATTGCCAGGTTTACATACTTCACAGCACTCAGCATAGCACATACCTTCCCCAGTGTCCATAATCCAACCACCCTCTCCCTACCTCCCTCCCCCCAGCAACCCTCAGTTTGTTTTATGAGATTAAGAGTCTCTTATGGTTTGTCTCCCTCCTGATCCCATCTCGTTTCATTTTTTTCCTTCCCTACCCACCAAACCCCCAACTTTGCTTCTTAACTTCCTTGTATCAGGGAAATCATATGATAATTGTTTTTCTCTGATTGACTTATTTTGCTCAGCAATAATACCCTCTAGTTCCATCCACGTCATTGCAAATGGCAAGATTTAGTTTCTTTTGATAGCTGCATAGTATTCCATTGTGTGTGTGTGTGTGTGTGTATACACACACACACACACACAATGGAATACTATATATATATATATATATATATATACATATATATATACGACCTCTTTATCCATTCATCTGCTGGTGGACATCTAGGTTCTTTCCATAGTTTGGCTATTGTGGACATTACTGCTATAAACATTCAGGTGCATGTGGCCCTTCAGATCACTACATTTGTATCTTTAGGGTGAATACCCAGTAGTGCGTTTGCTGGGTTGTAGGGTAGCTCTGTTTTCAACTTTTTGAGGAACCTCCATGCTGTTTTCCAGAGTGGCTGCACCACACATTCCTTGATTTTTAAATACCTCTTGGAGGGCGCCTGGGTGGCTCAGTGGGTTAAGCCGCTGCCTTCGGCTCAGGTCATGATCTCAGGGTCCTGGGATCAAGTCCCGCATCAGGCTCTCTGCTCGGCAGGGAGCCTGGTTCTTCCCTCTCTCTCTGCCTGCCTCTTTGCCTCCTTGTGATCTCTCTCTCTCTGTGTCAAAAAAAAAAAAAAAAAAAAAAAAAAAAATCTTTAAATACCTCTTGGATTGCCAGTTTGGTAAACCGAGTTCAGCAGATGGGGACTATAAGCTAGAGCCACCAGTTTTTTTACTTAACACTCCATTCTCTGATCTGCTTGTGAAACTCTATTTTGGATAGTTTTCACCTCAGATTATCCACTAAATAGGAGTATGTATTCCTTTAATCTTGCAAGAGATTGCAGTCATTCACTATAAGATAAAAAAGCAAAAAGTAAAATACTTAAATGTCCTTTTCTTGAGTTATTGTCTGGATTAAAAAATTATTCATCTTAGTTTTACACCTGCAAATTGGATTGTCTTCTCTCTGTGTTTGTATGCCTCATATTGGCACAGGCTCATAAGACTGGGACCAAATATTTAGCACTTAAGATATTCCAGACATAAAAATTTATGGAATTTGCTTATAAATGTTAGGGGATGCACAGAACAGACCCAGGGTTTTGGTTGGCTTTGTGCAGTGTGAAGGCAGATGGAAACGTTATAGAAATCTGCTGCAGATGGCCGTGGAATAGACAGGTGAGGACCACATGGAAGTTCATACTAGCAGTCGATGGAGTAATGAGCTGGTTTATGAAATGCTAGCCATCTTAGATGTTTCTACAGCTGTTGTCAGCTAGCTGAAAATAAATTCAACTTGTTGGAATGGTGAGTTTTGCTATCTGAATAAGCTTAGATAAACTAGTGCTTCAGGTGCCCATAACATTGTTTATTATAATGTTATTACAATAGAAAAAAATGGTAATAAACCAAATGCCCAGCATTGGTAAGTTAGAGGAGGAAATATCATGGAGGAAATACAACATCGTGGTTAAAAGTGCTGACCTAGGGGCTGCCTGGGTCTGAATCCCAGGTCTACCTGGGACTCACTTGTGACATTGCGTGTGTCATTAACCCTACTCTGTCTCACTTTCTTCACCTGTAAGGTGGGGGCAATAATAATACAGACATTTGAGGGTTCTTTTGAGGATTAATAAGTTGATATAAGTAACGTGAAAGCCTAATGTGTGGCAAATATTTATCTATTAGGTATTATGTGGATAAAAGTATTCTTGAAAACATTCTGATAACATAGGGAGCTTTTTAATATAAAGGAATAAAGGCAGAACACAAGGTTATTTAAATGGTGTGATCTCCACTATGTGGGGAAAAAAAATACAAAAAAAGGAAATACTCCAAATCAGAGTATCAGAGTGTGGTAGTATTGTGACTTTGTTTTCTTTTAAGGGCTTTCCTGTATTTGCCAGTATTTACCAATAATCATGTTTTCCTTTTATAATTTAAAAATATAAGCCTTTTTTTGAAAAGTCCATGTCACCCATTGCAAACAGTATGTTAATTATAAGAACATCCTGTTTATTCTTTGAAAGCTCAGACCTACCATTTGGCCAAAGTTGGTCTCCTTCTGATTGTACAGTGTTTTCACATTCTTACGAAAGTGCCTCAGAGTAATGAAACTCCAAAGTGTTTTTTTTAAATAATGTAACTTAGATTTTTCTACTAATTCAGATTAGTGGTGCTTAAAAAGAACATAGACACATGTTGTTACATGGGAGCCATTTGTTAGTGATATGATCTTAGACAAAGTATGTAATAGAGTTTTGGTTTTCTCATATGAAGGGGAGGTGAGGCCAACAATTATCATCTACCAATTGTCCCGGCGTCAGGACTAAATGCAGTAATATGTACTCATTTCTGGCACTTTGTAGGCACTCAGTAAGTGATGCTGCTACCCTCAGTGCCTGTCCTTACTACCTGCTCTGGCCAACAAACAAACTCAAGTTGGTCACTTCAAATTAGTCCATACCATGGTGTTCTTTAGTGCTTAATTTAAGATTCTGTAGACAAAAGTGGCTTTCTTAAAGATTCATTCTTAGAAGCTTTTACCGGCTGCCTCCCCATTCTTCACACATTTCTGTCTGTGTTTATTTTGCCACTTCCAGTCAGTTTACAGAGCTCTCTTTAAGACCATTCCCTTCCATAATGTATCAGGCAGTTTAGGCTTGGTGTTACAGTAACAAGCAGCTCTAAAATCTCGGTGGCTCAAAGCCATAGATGTGCATTTCTCATTCATGTTATACGTCTGTCATAGGATGGCAAGCAGCTCTGCCTCAGGTTTTTCTAGCTCTGAAGCCCTGGCTGATGGGTCACATAGAAGGCATTAGCCAGAACTAGTCACATGACCCTGCCCAACTGCAGGGGGAACAGGCAAGTGTCATCCACCCATGTGACTGGAGAGTATGTGTGATCATTAGAAGTTTCTGACCAAATGTAGATAACAGTGTAGCTGTGACGGTCTGGCTTGGATTTCCCATCAAGTTCTTTGAAGCACTAGCTTAACAGTATGTTAACATGTGTTATTTAAAAAGAGAATGCTAGGCAAAGTAAAATGTAATAAAGGTTTCTTTAGTGAAGCACTTCTCAGAGCTTTTGTAAGCTAATATGCATTCTAGCAGGGAGAGAAATAAATATATGGTGTTTCCCAAACTTACCCAGACTTGGAATTCTTCTCTCCCCCCTCCTGCTCCAGCCCAAGCCTCTCTTAGGCCTGGAGTTCATGGAATATGCTTTGGGGTACACTAGTCTGTTTTCATAGAGCAAAAATACTAGAGATTCATTTTAATTATTATATACATTAGGAAGAAGCTTTGTTTTTATTGTTACTAGAGTTGATTATTTGAAGAATCTGATTTTTACTATTACGAATCAAATAGAGGTTTTTGTTGTTGTTGTTGTTGTTTAGTTATTATTGGTTACATGCCTGTGTTGAACCCATAGCATTTTTTTCTTCTTTTGGTTGCTTTTGTGTTTTAAACTTACCATTGAAAAGAGAAAGTTAAACAAACCATGACCACACATCTTTCTTGTTAGAAGAGATTAGATTGGTTTGGAAAGATGACCCAAACATGTATAATTTTTTATTGGCCTTAACATTTTTTCTTGGTTCCCTCTGACTTTCCATAACAAATTTTCTAGAAGCTTTGACACTACTGAAATGAGGCCTCTGATAAGAAGCAGAAAGACAACTTTTGTCAAGAGGTATTACATATTTCTTTACCACAAGGCTTTGGATTTAAACAAGGTATTTGTTACCAGGGATTTTATGCCTGCATATGTAACAAATCTCAGTATGGAAGCTTTCACTCAAATGTGGCTGTAAATCTCATGTAATAAAACTTTAGGTAAGAAGGAGCTCTTCCTGTTTCATAACAATGCATGAGTAAAACTTAATAATGACCAACTCCCCAGACCTTTGAGTTTATAGTTTTTCTTTCCTTTTGTTTTTTTTAGTGATGAATTCAGTTTCTATTAAAATTATGAAATAAATCCAAACTGAGAATTCAGATTTCATTTTGTCTTTTGTTTTTTCTTTTGTGAGTGAAAAGGTGCAGAAGGCAATTGTTTCCTGATAGGAAAGACACTTTTAAATCTGTCTGCTAACTCGGTAGCAACCCCCCATCCAGCTTCTTTCCCACTGCCATTATAGTCAGACCTGACCAGTTCAACCTTCCTTTTGAAGGTGACTTGCTAGGATTTGAGGCAAGAAAATCCTTTAGAGACCCGATTCCCAGTCTTTTCCTTTTTGTTGACTTTGGTCTCATTGTAGAGAAAGCATTCATGACCCATCACAAAAACAAACATTTACAAGCATTTTTCACGTGGCCTGGGGCTGGCAGAAGTCAAACTTAATATATCAAGGAGTATTACAAGCATGAGAGCCATCACTGTTTGCCACAGGGCTGCTCCCAAGCCGGCTCCCAGGAACCCTCGCCTGTGGCAGGTTTTCCAGGTGTTTGAGGACCAGCTGTTAGGAGGTTTTGTGGTAGAGTAGTGTTCTCACATTGCAGGCTGCGGCTTATGGTGAGAATGATTTTAGAGAATATGTAGAATCAGAAGCTTTAGAGCTGGGTGGGCCCCTGTGGATCTTAATACATCCATGCCTTTGTGTAGCTCAGAGAGGCCAGGTGAAGCCACACAGCCTGGCGGTAAGGGCTGACATAATCATCTCTGCTTATTTGGGCCACTTGTGATACGTTTTAAAATTAGACACATGAGGTGAAGCTACAAGTTAATGCTCATGTTTGCTGTTTGCACAGTGTCAAACTAGCATTAATGGTTATTGGGCAGTATTTACTGGGAAAACAGTGTTTTACCATAGATTAAAAATAAAAGAGAGGGTTGTTTGTTTTTTGAGTTAGGGAAAAAAGGAAAGCCCTGCAACTAAAAGATAGTATATACAATATATCTACCTTTTTTTTTAATTTTTAAAATTTAAAATCAGTTAATTGACATGTAATGTATTTCTAGTTTCAGAGGTAGAGGTCAGTGATTCATCAGTCTTACAGAACACCCAGTGCTCATTACATCACGTGCCCCCACCTTCATCTTAATAGAAATAGCAAAGAACTGTGCCCTGGCTGCTCAGGTTAGGCTGGAGGAAGGTGAAGGTCATTCCAAAGTAGGAAAGGATCTGGTTAAATATTACTTGGGTAAGTTGAACAGGTTTAAAAATGTTCAGGCCCAGGGATGTGGATTGAGGCTGACTGAGGAATTCTCTGTGCCCACAGATGGTTTGTGCTCTGGTTTAAAAGGGCATAAAGGACAGTTCTGAAAAACATGACCCACCCTAGCCCCCGCATCCTCTCATTGATTTGTACCCCACATACCCCACATTGATTTGTACACATGCAGGAAATCGAGGGTATGACAGGTAAAAGTAAAAAGAATAAATGTCATAGTCCCAGTCTTGTTCTGTGGAAGGTAAGGCTTGGAAGAGGGTCTTAAAGTGGCTGGGTTCTGTTTCTGGAGCCGTACTACCTGACGAACCTGCCTCTGCTGGTTAATGAGTGGGTCTTTGGTAGGTAAGCATATAATTTATCATTCCAGCTGGGTAGTTTATGACAGTGAAAGTGGCGGGGAGATTTAACAATGGTACCAGGACAACAGGCATAAACTGGGACTGCCTGAGGCAAACCAGGTAATATGTTCACCCTAGTCTTATCAAATTACTCCATTTCTGTGTCTTACTTCTTCACATTGTAAAATGGGTGTGATGGTGGGATTCACTTCTTAGGGGATTCAGATTAAGTGCAATTGAACGTCTAAAGTGTTTGTAGTGTTGCTTGGCACATAATAACCGTTCGGTAGAGTCAGCTATTAAAAACAGACAATTATTTAGGATATTTAATTCACGTAATAACCACTTATATATGTAGTTTACTTTCTGCTCTCTTCATATGATTTCTCCATAGCAAATGTTTCTCTTGATTTTACTGATTGAATAATCACATTTTCTAATGACTTCTTCTATTTATGGCACCTTTCTCTGAGTTTTCTTGCTTTCTCTGAGATCTTGGCTGTGATAAAGGCCCTGAAAGTAAAATTTACTGTTACCGTGTCAGCTACACAGGTCTCTGCCACTTAGTTATGTAATTAGCATCTATGGTCCAGAGAAGGAAGGGCATTGGGACACTTGTTTATCAGGTAGAAGCAAATTAGTGTTCATACTAGAGATACAGTTTTTATAGTTGGCTCAGCGATTTAGGAATGGTTGGGTGGCTGGGGTGGGGGGAAACCAAATTAGGTCTCTTCCTTGCCTCTCTCAAGTTGGATTTTCCCAGCACAGTGATATGTAGGGTTGCCAGATTTAGGAAAAACACAGAAACCACAATGCCTGTTAAAATTGAATTCTAGACAGTACATCTTTATTAGTATAAGTATGTCTCCTGCAATATTTGGGGCATACTCACATTAAAAACTCATTGTTTATCTGAAAGTCATCTTCATTTTGGCATTCTGTATTTATCTGGCGATCTAGTTATATAGTCTAAAGAGACTTTTTAACCCTATTCAATCTAACCCACATTCAGATAGATATACAAAAAAGTATAGTCCAATTCCTGTTGTAAATTTTGTGTGAACTTTGAAAATTTCCATTTGTTTTACCCTCCACTGGAATGGACAGTTGAGCAGTTGTTATGAGGAGCTGCTGCTGGGTATCCACCAAGACCAAGATAAAAAGGAATATATCCCTGCCACAGCAGCAAGGATTACATTTGCTCTGTGAGAACTTTCTGGCTGTGAATATGGATAGTCTTAAGCCAGCCCTTTGTCCTTGGAGGGAAGTTAGTTGGTTAAAATGAGTTGTTGAAGCCTTGGTCAACTCAAGGAGTTCTCAGTTTTGTGACTGAATTAAATTAGTAATAATGTGGGAAAGTGGGGGGCGGAGGTTAGTTTTGGATCATTTATAGTTCACTTCTCAGTATAGAGGGAACAACTTCTGTTGTCATGAAGAGTGACCTTCAAATACTCTTCCCATTAAAATCTCCTCTTCCTGTTGTGACTTTCAGTGCTGCTGCCTAGAAAATGGTGGTGAATTTTTTGCGTCAGCCTTGGAACTCTGTCAGTGTTCAGCCTGAAGGGCACTGTATGCCCTTGGGAAATGCTGATTGGAAGATTAGAGGCTGCAGGAACCTGAGTGTCTATTTGCATTTTTTTTTTTAACACTCTGGGTATAATGCCTCTTTTAAGTCGAGTCTCAGAGAAAAAGCTTCACCAGGTTAATGTTACACTTGGTGAAATTAGTAATGGTGAGAGAAGGTTGGGATTGTCCCTACCAGAGAAGAGTGAGCCAGAGCACATGGGTTTTGGACCAATATTGGCTTTTTAATTGCTGCCATTTAAAAAGTTTAATGTACTCAGTGAAAAGGTACACATTTCAGGTTATCCTTTGAAGGAAAATGAGCAGTGGCAAGAGCTTGCTGTCAGACATGGGTAGTATGTGGGTGGGTTAGCCAAGGGAAAATAATCCAATTAGAGCTGTTTGTTCAGAGTATCAGATTTGGAGGTGTATTTTGCTATTAACTGGTGGCTTTCCAGAAAATAAATTATTTGCATGCAAAGACTTAGGCTAGCCAGGCTTTGGATGCCAATAGTTATTTTGAAAAAACTCTTTTCCTTCCTTGTTTTACTTTCCTTTTTGAGCTGTCTCTTTTTCTATTCACTGTTCTTCAGTGGCCCATTCCTTTTGGACATGGATTTGCTCTTGAAGAAATTCGTGTCAATTTGTTGTAATCTCATAGGATTGATTTGCATGATGAGTGGAATATTTGGCCTAATTGCTTACATAGCTTAGTGTTTGTAGGCATCTTGTTGGATGAGGATTGGCTATTAATGGTAGAAAAGTTCACATTTTAAAAGTGATTCTTGGGCGCCTGGGTAGTTCAGTCGTTAAGCGTCTGCCTTTTCGACTCAGATCATGATCCCAGGGTCCTGGGATCAAGCCCTACATCGGGCTCCCTGCTTTCCCCTCTCCCACTCCCCCTGCTTGTGTTTCCTCTCTCGCTGTGTCTCTCTCTGTCAAATAAATAAATAAAATCTTTTAAAAATAAAATAAAATAAAACAAAACAAAACAGTGATTCTTCATCTTGACAGCACATTGGCATCACCTGAGGAGTCTTTAAAAATGTGGATATGTGGCTCAATGGGTTTAGCCTCTGCCTTCAGCAAGGGTCATGACGTGGATATGTGGCTCAATGGGTTTAGCCTCTGCCTTCAGCAAGGGTCCTAGGGTCGAGTCCCGCATAGGGCTCTCTGCTCTCCCCCTCTCTCCACCTGCCTCTCTGCCTACTTGTGATCTCTGTCAAATAAATACAATCTTTTAAAAAAATAAATAAATAAAAATAAAAATGCAGATGTCTGGGTTCCACCCCAGGAAATTTGCTTTAATTATCTGGGGGGTACCAGGCTGGCAGTGGGACTTTGAAGAGCTCCCCAGGTGATTCTAACATATAGCTAAGTTTGCAAACTGTCCTTTGGTCTGCTCTCAGAATCATGGCTCTAGCGTGTGCTGGCCAGTAGGGTAGCCATGAATGTCATGTGACTACTTAGATACACATTAATTAAAGGTAACGAAAACTAAAAATTAAGTTCCTTTACCCTAGCCACATTTCAGGTGCTCAGTAGCCGCATAAGGCTCTCGACTAGTGTTTTGGGCACTGAAGATCTAGAATGTTTCCATCATGGCAGAAAGTTTAGATTTAGGCTCTCTGTAGGATGTCAACAAAACGGAGTGAAAGCCATAAACATTTGAGAGGTCTGACACAGGAAAGACAGGCTTGGAATAGAGCTAATCCTACAGGACCTGCCAATACTGAATTACCACATACGTTTTTAGCAGCCTTTTTCTCAATGACCATTTGGCACCAGAAGCCCGGCAGCAGTTGGTGCGATGGATTATGTGTGGCATCTTGCTGAAAGGCCCTGTTTAAAGCGGGCTGGCCTGAAGGGGTGTGGTAAGGGTGGAAGGCAGGAAAATGTGAACTCTGAGGAGTTCTAGGGCCAGGAAAGAGAAAATTAAGCTTTATTCCTGCAGAGCCAAGGAATGCCCTTAAAGGGACCGAAGTAGGAGAATTTGGGAAAAACTAGAGGAGGGGGAAAATCGCTTCTGTTAAAGAAAGACCATCCCCAGTTGCTTGCCCTCTCGGCTTATCTCCCGTGTGTGGGAGAGAAGGGCACTGCTAGCTCCTATTTCCAGTGAAATTTCCACTGTGGGTTCCTATGTTCTTGGTGGGGGGCAGGGTGGGCAGATGGGGGTTGAGAGAATGGGATCAAACTAGATCATTTTTATTCAGATATATCACATAAACTCCAAGTCAAGGAAAAGAGAAACCGGTAGAGGAAAAATGAAGTCTGCTGAAGGAAATATATTTCTAAGAGATGCTTTCCTCAGGCAAACCCTTTTTCTAGAATCTGTCTTCTTTCTGAAGCCTACTTTTTTTCATTTTACTTTTTAATTTTGGCAGCATGTTGAATTCTGTTCTCTTTCATCTCAGAGTGCTGTTTCTTGCTTCAGGATAAAGGGTGGCGTGTCACATGTCCTGCATGGTCACATAAGCTGGGTGTAAGTGTTGAGGGTGATCTCTTGGGACCATTTTCCTCAGATTTCAGTGTTCTGCATTATCTCATCCTAGTGGCTTCTTTGTGATTTATGGTTTCCTCCTTCCCTTCACCATTAAAAAAAAAAAAAACCCACCAAAAAAAAAAAAAAAACCCACAAACGAAAAAACCTATCTCTTGTTGTATTTTTGGCTATAGAATAACTCCAGATGGTACATTTTGTATAGGGAAAAAAATAACAGAATTTTTCCCACTTTTCTGTGAATTATTTTCCTACTTTCAGTTTTCATGAAGTTATTAATCTTACAGAGGACTCATTTGTAAAGAGACTAATCATGAACAAACACACTTGTATATATATTCCATTGGCAAAAGTTAGGAGTATTATTGTTCTTACATCTTTGTATCATTTGTTACTGTCTTATATCTTTAGCATCAGATGCTAAAATAATAATCCAATTTTCTAGAAATAGAAAATTAAGAAAATGAATTTTTAGTAATTGGGTTTGATGTTAAGAAATAAGTTCCAAAAATGGGATCAAATAAAATGATGTAATTGAAAGTACTTTGAAAAATACATGGCAATATAGAGATGTAAGTTACTGATTTTTTTCTGACTTGAGCTGATCTGTTTCAAATGATGAAGAGCTTTTGCAAAGAGCATGCATACAGAAATCTCTAATTGGGCATGTTTTGCAAAATATTACTGAGTGGATTATTTATAGAAAATGTTCTTTCCTTTGAAATGATCTTTTCACTTTGGTTTTGAGTTAGTTGGACTTTTCTGGATCAAGGAGAAGACATATGATCTATTCTTTGAGCCTAAAGTTTTTTGTTTTTTTTTTTTGAAAGACAGCTCAGGAGAGGGGCAGAAGGAGAGGGAGAGAGAATCTGAAGTAGGCTCCCTGCCCAGCATGGTTCCTGACATGGGGCTTGGTCTCACGACTGTGAGATCATGACTGGAACTGAAATCAAGAGTTAGATGCCTAACTGACTGAGCCACTCAGGCACCCCCGAGCCTAACATATTTTTAATTCTCACTGTGTTTCTCTAAGAATACAAGAAACACTTCAGCATTCATCATTCATACTGATAAAACAGAGCCACGCTAAGAATCTGTTTAATTTTTCCAGGTTGATGATGCAGAGAATAGAAAACAACTTTCAGAGATTTTATAGACAGATCTTTTATTTCCAAAAATATTGAAAGGGTCTTCTCTGATTGTGCTCTAATTTAGGTAGCTCCACAAAAAAGGGAAACAATCTTGAAATCACAGAAATGTTGACGAGAAAGTTTTTGAAAGACTGTTTCTCCAGAAATTTCTGATTGGGAATAAGTGCTTTAAAATAACTGGATTTCCTGATTAATTCACCACATCTGAATTTTCCCTCAGCAGTGGATGTGTTTTATGGGACTAAATTGGACTATTGCCTCAACAGCTTAGATGGGCAGGTGTAGAGCTTCAGTTAGAATGTTGAGTACTTCCCTTTATTGAGCTCTGTCCTGACACCAGGGCCCAGAAATGAGACAGTTCTGCCCTCATAAGCCAAGTATCCAGAGATGAAAAGGGAACCAAGGCACCATTGGTTCAACTGTGGATACAGAATTGGTGTGTCTTGTTCAGGTAGGTGACAGATGGGAAGTGCTAGGGACAGCTTTCTGAAGAAAGATGATTCCTGGGGCACCTGGGTGGCTCAGTGGGCTAAAGCCTCTGCCTTCGGCTCAGGTCATGATCCCAGCGTCTTGGGATCGAGCCCCGCATGGAGCCCCGCATGGGGCTCTCTGCTCAGCAGGGAGCCTGCTTCCCCCTTTCTCTCTGCCTGCCTCTCTGCCTACTGTGATCTCTGTCAAATAAATAAATAAAATCTTTAAAAAAAAAAAAAAGAAAGAAAGATGATTCCTGAGATGACTGTACAAGAATGAATGATGTTAGCTGGAAAGATTAGGGTATGGAGGAGTCCCAGCCCAAGGGAATAGGATGCACAAAGCCACAGAGAAAGCTAATATGCTTGGGGGAGCTGTTCTGTTATGGCCAGAGTAGAGGGAGTGTGTTGAATGTGGCTGAGGGAAGGTGTAAGGTCTTATTGTAACTTGAAAGGAGGTTTAACCTCAGAGATGAAGGGGGATGCCTTTGAAAGATTTTAGGCAAAGTTGTATATTTTTCAAAGTTCACTTGAGCTCCAGTATGGAAGATAATAAATTGCAGTAGTGCAAAATGATGCCGAGTAGGCAATAATTCAGTCAAGAAACACGGAGGGACTTTATCTAAGTTAGGGTTATACTTCATAATTTTGGGGGGGGGCAGAGAAATTATTAATAGTAAACCTGACTGACAGCAAAAACTGAATCCCTAGGCATTGTAGTCTGTCATTCTGAGGGTTTACCTTCTCTTCCACGTAGTCATACATTATGAAGAGTCTCTGAATCCATATTCAAAAGTTGAAGATTGCCCACATTATCAACAGGTCTTTATAGTTTTCAAATATTTTCTCTTCTGATTACTCCACAATTAAATAGAAAAAAATTTTGTTACCTACTAGGTATTATGTTGTGGTGGCCAGTGTTCTTGGTGAAGAACTGATTGGAAATTGCTGGTCATATTATATAAGAATCATTTTTTAGAGTGAATATGTACCTGAGGAGTCACATGGAAAGTAAAATTTTGAACATCACATTTTAAATGTCTTATAGCCATGCACCATTTAAATTAATTTTCTTGAAACTTCTGGAGTTTGAGAAATCATTTTTAAGTAACCAACTTTCGATTTCTCTCTTTTTTAAATCCAGATTTTCTTATTAGGCTTTGTTTATAGGCTCCTAAAGAAACAGATATTCTATATTTCTGGTGATCATAGTTATTTAGATGTTTCCAGAGAAATAATGTGGTACTTTAAGACTCTCAAAAAAACCCAAAACAACAAAAACCCTATAAAATATTTGTCTTGAGGGGCGCCTGGGTGGCTCAGTGGGTTAAACCGCTGCCTTCGGCTCAGGTCATGATCTCAGGGTCCTGGGATCGAGTCCCGCATCAGGCTCTCTGCTCAGCGGGAGCCTGCTTCCTCCTCTCTCTCTCTCTCTCTGCCTGCCTCTCTGCCTACTTGTGATCTCTGTCTGTCAAATAAAATAAATAAAATCTTTAAAAAAAAAAAATTTGTCTTGAGGAATACATTATAATTAAAAACAAAAAACAAAAAACAAAAAAACACCTTCCTATCAGGAAAGTAATACATTTTAAGAATTTTCCTGGAACCAACTGGGTGGCTCAGTTGGTTAAACATCTGCCTTTGAATCAGATCACGGTCCCCCATGTCCTGGGTTGGAGTCCCACATCAGGCTCCCCGCTCAGGGGGAAGCCTGCTTCTCCCTCTGCCCCTCCTCTCAGCTCCTGCTCTCATTCGTGCTCACTCTCTGTCTCTCTCAAATGAATAAATAAAAAATCTTGTTTAAAAAAAAAAAAAGAATTTTCCTGTAATCCTGAAGCTATCCCTTGTAAACATTTTGCTATATGTACTTTTTTCCTGTTCTTTTAAATTCATACTTGTGCACACACATACACTCACATTATTCTGCACTTCAGTTTTTATATAATTCTTCTTCACCAAGAACACTGGCCACCACATGAGTTGTATCCACTTGAAAATTTTTTTTATGACTGTGTAAAGTATGTGTACAGCACTCTATTACTGGACATTTAAGTTGTCTTCAACTTTTTTGCTGCTGTAAAAAGTCCTGGGATGACAATCACTGCATTTAAATTTTTTGTTTTTAAAGCTTTTATTTTTTTTTTTAAATAAAGCTTTTTTTTAAAGCTTTCAGAGAGAGAGTGCGCAGGTATGTGCACACACATGACAAAGGGTGAGGGAGAGGGACAAGCACCCTCCACACTGAGCAAGGAACCCAGCACGGGGCGTGATCTCACAACCCTGAGATCATGACCTGAACCGAAATCAAGAGTTTGAGACATTCAACTGACTAAGCCACCCAAACCCCCAACATTGCACTCACATTTTTTTCAGATTTCACCTTTCCTGTTGATGAATTCCTGGATCTAAGGAGTTTTATTTAACACCTGTTCTAAAGTTATGTGACGTCCTTGCAGGTGTCTGACTTACTCTCTTGGTATATTGTCTGTCTGACTTCTATGGCAGATGCCTTTCAGCTTAAGCACACTGGTAGCAATTTTATATGGGATTCAGTTTTTTGTTACTCGAAAGGTTTGCTTCTGTAACATTTGTGTAAATCACAGTGGTCTTCATGCTAAGGCATCATGGACATGTGTCTTAGGTCTCCAGCAAAGACACTCCCAGCCTGCGGTAGAAATGTAATTGACTGTTGGGTAGACTTCCTTTCTTTTCATGTGGAAAGAGAATGAGATTTATTGGTTTATATAAACTAGAGCAGAAAAGTTAATAGAAATAACAAAAGCTGTCAGACTCTGTTTAGCTCTATTATGCTTTTATACTTAGAGTTCTTTAAAACCGTGTTTAGAAAATTACTGTACGGTGTAATGCATCTAGAAAATACTAAATACAGTGTTTCCAGAAAACCCAATCTTTGAAGTTTAGATAGAACCAAAGAGCAGTTTTCTTATAATTTCCTCTGTTTTCCAGATTACTCTTAATTTTATATTGTGTAAACTGTATGCTTTTATCTGTTTTGAATTTAAAATGGGTTTAAATTGGGGGAGGGGTCCTAGACTAAGAATATTTCCATGTAGAATTGCTTTTTCTATTTTTAGCTCAAGTTGTATTTACTGCTGAATAGCCTTTTAAAAGAAGAGGCCCTTAACTCTCACATCTCATTTTGGGTGCCAGTAGGGTGGCTGTCAAAGGCACAGAAAGTTAATATAACTTCCCCAAAGTCACATGAGTGGGTTACTGTCTTTTCTTGGAACACATACAAAGAAAGGGTCCTTCTTCAAGACTGATATAATCACAGTGTCATGCTCTTTCTCACAACACCACTGTAGAGAATTACAGAGAAAGAAGCAATTAAATGGTGCCAACCAAATCCTGAAAAGAATGGGGTGCAATGTAGGGGAATTGGGCAGTTGGACAGTTGCAATTGGACACACTGCAAATTTTTATATAACTGTAATTGATACAGGCATGACTCATTTGAAGTAAAAAACTTCAAATGTGAAGACTGAATTTTAAGAGTTACAGAGAATGATTATTCACATTATAAAATGACTCATCCCTTATAAAAGGATTTATTATCTTTCCTTTAAAAAGATAATCCCCTGGTGCATTTGGGTACTTGTCTGCTCATTGTTTTTTGTTTTTTCTTTTTTAAAGATTTTATTTATTCATTTTAGAGAAAGAGTATGAGCAGGAGGGTCAGAGGGAGAGGGAGAAAGAATCTGCAGCAGACTTCTTGCTGAGTAATGATCCCTACACAGGGCTTGATCTCACAACCCTGAGATCATGACCCTAGCCGAAACCAAGAGTGGACCCTTAAGCGACTATGCCACTGAGAAACCCCTGTTTGTTTTTTGTTTTTTTGTTTTTTTTAAATTCAATTAAACTAGAATACTTCAGGATGTAGTTTCTTAAAAAATTACAGTAGGACCTATGATATGACCCAGGTGTTCCACTACGGGACGTTTATCCAAGAGAAATGAAAGCACATGTCCACACAAAAACTTGTACACAGATGTTATAAGCAGCTTTATTTGTAATAGCCCCACACCAGAAATAACTCAAATGTCCATCACAGGTGAATGTATGAATAAACTGTGTTGCATGTGTACAATGGAATACTACTCACCTATAAAAAAAAAAGAGAATGAACTATTGCTATATGTAATAACATGGCTGAATCTCAAAATAATTATGAAGAGGCCAGATAGAAAAAAAATTCATACTGTGTGATTCCATTTATAGAGAATAAACAAACTAGTCTACAGTGACAAAGTAGATCTGTGGTTGTCTGGGGTGCGGGCGTGGGACAAGAGGATGGACTACGGAGGGGTATGGGGAAACTCTTTGGAGTGACGGATATACTCATTGATTGTGGTGAGGGTCTCACAGGTGTCTACATATGTCAAAACTTACCAAATTGTGTAATTTATTTAGGTGTCATTCATTGTGTTTCTTATACGTCAACTATACCTCAGTAAGCCCCCCCGTCCTCCTGTCTGCTGGCTCCACCACTCTGTTGTATCCCCCAACCCACTCAAAGTCAAGAACGTAGGCAAGAATGGGCCAGCAGTGTAGTCCAGGGTGCAGGGTGCTGTGCCACATCTGGGCATCGGGGTACAGTGAAGGCCCTTGCAGGAGGTGAGCTTGAGCTGAACGTGAGAAAGGGTGTTGAGCAGTGTGGGAACTGCCTGGAGTGAGTGTGTGTGTGGGGGTTTGTGGCAGGACATGAGACGGGGAAAGCAGGGGCCTTGTGTGCTTATCATAGAGATTGGAGAGTGTTGAAAGCCCTGGAGCATCGCTGATGGCTGGTCAGCGGGGGAAAGATCAAATCAGCTCAGAGCCCTGACCCATATCTGGGAAAATGAGGAGACAGGAATCTCAGGTTTAGAACTCAAGGAACCCTTAGAAGGTGCTACTCCCCAGTCTGTCCAAAGAATGTTTCTGCCGGAGAGAACCTTGTTATTCCAGAGGGAGCTGTCTTGCCAGGCTCTGCTGTGTCCAAGAAACTGCACACCACATTGGAATCCCACCTGTACAAATACTTAAAATTTCTTATTTCAAAAATTAAGTGTTCTTTGTAGAAACACAGGAAAATAAAGTTTTCTTAAGAAAAATGAGAAAATTTAGATTGCCTTTTGTACCACCACTTGGTGCTAACTTTTCAGATTTGGGTCTATACTATTTTAGATAAATGTGTGTTTTCAAAAAAAAAAATAGAATCATACATATTTTGTTATCTGCTGTTTCATTGGAGAATTGTCCCATATTTTACATATACATATAAAATATCATTGTTTTTATTTTATGCATGAGAGTCTCTATATTATATACATATTATGATTTATTTAACTAAGCTCCTTTGAAGGATTTTTTTTGTTTTTAAAACTTCTTTAAAATTCTGAGAACATCAGGATTTTATTTAAAAGGAAATCAAAGAATGTTCAGTTTATTAAAATTTTACTCGAATGTGTATTTTTTTTTTTCTGTTACGGAAAAATAGCCTTGGTCTACTGGATGTTATTACTAAACAAAAGGGGGAAGGTTCATTTTTAGAATTACACACGGGTACATACAGTGGTTCTTTGTTACTCAGTGATGATTATTTCATCTGTGGTGTTCACAAAAAGCAACCACTGTTGTGAACTCTATTGTTTCAAAAGAAGATTTCTTTTTTATCAGAAATAAGTTAAAAAGTATAAATAATTTAAAAAGTATAAATATCAGAAGTAAGTTAGCATGAATAACAGTAATAGTTAATATTTTTTGAATAGTGTTTGCATTGTAAATATTTTATGCCCATCAACTCAATTATCAAAACCGTTATGTGAGATAGATGTTCAATTATTATTCCCGTTTTACAGATCAGTACACTGAAGCACAGAGAGGTTAGTAGCTTACACAAATATGTGATCCCTTTAGATTATGAAAACATTCAGTGTTATGTCACTAGTAAGCACAGACATGCAAATTAAAATAACTGTGAGGGGGCACCTGGGTGGCGCAGTCATTACCCAGCTGCCTTAGACTCAGGTTATGATCCTGGGGTCCTGGGATCAAGGCCTGCATCCTGCTCCCTGCTAAGTGGGAAACCGCCTTCTTCCTCTCCCGCTCCCCCTGCTTGTACTCTCTCTCTCTCTCGCGCTCGCTCTCTCTCTTTCTGTGTGTGTGTGTGTGTGTTAAATAAATAAAATCTTTTAAAAAGTGTTGAAATAAAAACATTTTTAAAAAAATTTAAAAACTGTGACTACTTTAGAGACCTATAGTGATCTTAACCGTAACACTTGGTGCTGATCCTAGTAGAGGGGAAACAGGCCCTCCTGTAGAGTGCTGGTGGGAAAATGCCTTTGTAGGACAATAGATTTTTCTTCTAGAAATTTATCCTAAGAAAATAATGGACAAGGTTACTATGATACTGCCCCATTGTTGAAAAAATACTGAGAATAGTTGTCCACGAAGTTGTGTCTTATAGTCGGGACATGGTTTAATAGTTGATAGTGTACCCTTACTGTCAAACTGCTCAGCTGTTGAAAATGACAATTGGGCATATGTTTATGGAAATAGTTGTTGAGGAAAAGTAATTAGGAGTGAACGTGTGGTGTGGAACGTGAAGCTCCAATATCTGTGCACGCTCCGTTCCTTGTTGTAGGTATTTGGCTCCCCCCCCCCCCCCCCGGAACCAGCAGAGTGGCCTCCTCTTGTTTTGGCAGTGCCAGAGAAACGAGGTGTCCCGCTCGTCCCAGACACCGAGTATGCATGTCCGTTCAGGGAACCTCTGAAGTTTCTGTGAGGAACCCTCTAGGGTTTTCTGAAAATGAGCATCGTAAGAAATGCTTGGCTCAGAAGAGGGAGAGAAGGAAAGATGAATATCTTTTGTTACGGATGTTCTTTTGACTTCTTTTAACAATGCAGAATCAGAATTCTGCAGCTGGGAGGTTCAGCCACAGCAGGGCCATGGATGTGTTTTCTTCTCCCAGTCTCCCTATAAGCCCGCTTGAGATCCGTCCTTCTTCCCTTGAGACCTGCTCCACCCCGTTTTCCTCCTTACCTCTTGACTGTCACGCCCGTTGGTGCCGGGACTTGACTTCTGTCCTACCGGAATTTACCTGTCCAGGGTCTCATTCTGTGTTGCGTCCCTTTGGATTCAGACATTGTATTGAACAGTGACTTGGTGTGTTCCCCATCCGCCTTTTTCTTAAAAGTCTAACTATTTTGGGAATTGTGGGAATCGTCAACCCCCCAACCAAACCCCCCACCTTCATGGTAGCTCACCCTGAACCCTTCTCCGATAAGTAGACTTGAAAGCCTGCCCCAATACCAAAAACTTCTTTTCTTATGTTATGGGAAGAACCTTATGTGGTGTGCTTTGTGCATTTTGAAAAATATCTGCAAATATTTTGAGAACTGAATTTTGGGAATGGCTACCCTCTGGCTGAACTCTCCTTACAAAATCCATAAATAAGTGTTTCAGTCCTTCACAGCAGGACAGGTGCGACTGTGCGCCAGTGAACTTACAGCCAGAGACTGTTTCTGTGAACATCCTGCCAGGAGAAGAGTAGAGAATAACAAAGGGAAAAACTTTTTTTTTTTTTTTTTCTGTTGGCTTTTTTGTTGAGGACTTCCATCAAGGGTCATGCTGCTATCAACTTGCTTTTATATATTTTTGCTTAAAGAGTAGGTATTAGAGTCCCCATTGGAAAAACCCTTTGTGTTATATTTTATTAGATTAGGTTAGGCATGAAGATGGGACTTCAGGTCTGGAGCTAAACCCAAATCATGAGCAATAGAGTTTTGCCTAAGAGCATAAACCAGTGCTTCCAGTGGGCTTCCTGCAATGATGAAAGTGTCCTGTATCTGTGCTGTGCAGTACGGTAGCCATGAGCCACATGTGGCTTCTTGGTGCATATGACTAGTACACTGAGGGGCTGAATTTTAAAGGTTTTTTTTTTTTATTTATTTATTTGACAGAGAGGAATCACAAGTAGATGGAGAGGCAGGTAGAGAGAGAGAGAGAGAGGGAAGCAGGCTCCCTGCTGAGCAGAGAGCCCGATGCGGGACTCGATCCCAGGACCCTGAGATCATGACCTGAGCCGAAGGCAGCGGCTTAACCCTCTGAGCCACCCAGGCGCCCCAGGGGCTGAATTTTAAATTTTATTTCATTTTAACGTAATTAAATGTAATTAGCCACACGTGGCTCGTTGCATCCATAGTGGACAGCATAGGAGAGAAGACTCAGGATCTGCATCACTTGGGTTCACATCTCAACTCCATGAAGGTTACCTCTTTGATCTTTGAGCTGTGCCACAATTTTCTCAACTGTGAAATACAAAACATAAAGTCCTTACCTAATAAATATTATTGGAGGATTACATGAGTTAGTGTGGGTAAAGGGCTTTAGGCCTGGCACATAGAGCTATGTAAGTGTTAAATAATTCAAAGGTCCATGCCTCCCTAAAGTTAAAAATTAAACCTGATCCATATTGTATTTTCTTGCCAGAAGCTCCCAAGCATCAGTGATGAGTGGAGTTATTTTAAAATATTTAAAATACTGTGGAGATCAGAAAAGTCATTTATTCCATAAGTACTTAGCGAGCTCTTTGTTTTGTGCCATGTGTAATACCGGGTGCTGGAGAGAAACCCTTGGGCGGTGGGGAGGGACAGCAGAAGAGACCTGTTCTATCCCTCATCCCAGTAAAATACATAATGGTCTGGTGGAGTTTTGTCATCTAACGGATATGGAACTTTAGAAGAGGATGGAACTTCAGAAGTAGGGTCAGTGTTAGGTGTAGACCTGGAATCCTGAAACATCTGTGCCTGTTCCCGGCCAGCTAGTCATGTTCTCTCCGCTTTTGTCTTCTCGCTGCGAACTCCTGCTTCGGACCGCACCTGTGGGGCCTGTGTGTCATGAAGCGCTCACTGCCTGCTTCACAGGCCTGGGTGCACAGTTACCCTGTGTTCTCTGCCGTAAAGGATTGATCATCCCATTCGCAGATAATTATCCTTATCCGATTTTGGGTCCTGTTTATAAAATAGTGGCAAAGTGATTGAGTAGTTTTTGAGTTTGTTTTAATTTTTACTCCTTAACCAGATAAAAGTTGGAAACCCATGTGGTCCCTTCATTTGTTTGTTTGTTTGTTTGTTTGCTTATTTGTTTAACTTTACAGGTTCATGAGATTGAAAAGTCTGTGCTGGACGGTGTCACTGCATTTGGTTTGTATAAACCTTAAAAAAAAATAGTGTCCCAACATTTATGAAGTACTAAAAGTGAGAGGCTTTTGAACCATAATTGATTTGACAAGAAGTGGACATAATTAAGGAAGGTTGATTGGTGGTTTACCTGTTGGTTTGCTTTCAACGCTTGTGGAAGAGTGGAGGGAGCCAAAGAGAATCCACCAGTTTGCTTTACATATGAAAAGTATTAAAATGTCAGCCACTGACATAAGAAAAATTGTATAAAGTTAAGTCTTTAAATGATGTCCTAAAAACACAACATTTGTAATTATCTAATTAAACTAATAAAGGCTACAGGTAATAGAAGTAATATGGGTGGCATTTTCTGGCAGATAAACTTTCAGGAACGTTCACATCTGCACATGATTATGAAGCCCTGTTATTCCTTCACCTTCTCCCTTCCTTGGCCCACATTTCTCACTATGAACTAATAGTACATAACAATAAAACCCTGGATGGCAGCCAACACCCAGTTTTGGCTAACTTTTAGAGTGTTTGTGAAAGTCGAAAAAGCGATGCAGCTGTTACACTGGGTACTTTCCAATGGAGGATATGTTTTCCAGATGAAAGCGCAAATAGTAATTGAAATGTAATCAGTATTTTTGGCATCTTGGTATTATAATTCTTTTCATTTTTTGTTATGTTAATTGTTCATTTCTTAAGATTTGTTTTGTACTTCTCTGTGGTCTCTAATAGACTAAAAATGAGGGAATGAGTGAATGTTTTAGGCAGTTGGTCGTTGTTTTAAAAGAAAACAATGACATGTAGTCTCATTTGTTAGCTGAAGACTTAAATAACCACAACATTTTCGTTTAAGATATTTTATTGTGAGATTCATGTTTCAGGCAGCAAGAGGGAAGAAAATCTAAATCCCAAATACAGTGTCTAAATTTTAGAGCTGACTGGAAACTTCTAGAATATTCTGGTAGGCTGCAGCATCAGTGTTCATCCTGTGTTCTCAGGGCCTGGCTGGCTGGAGATGCCCCTTCCTCTGACTGACTCGCCTCACACAGTGATGAGCTCACCTTTTTTGTCCCCATCCCCTACCCTAACAAGGGAGGAGTGCAGATGATTCCACTGGTATTTGGAGCTTAGAAGGCGTTTGTTTCCTTTAAGCTAGAAGGCCCTCTAGTTGATAGGTGATAGATGATAAATCTCAGCCCTTAGTTTTAAACAGCCTGATGCCCACCCATACCTGAACCTAAATTAAATCGTAGAATCATCATGAGGGATCTCGATACATGGCTGGAGCTGGGAACCACTGTTTGAGTCCAGACTTTTGTCTTTGCAGATGGGGAAACCGAAGCCCTGAGCCTCAAGGTGTCTTGTCCCAAGGCCCCCTTCTGAGACCCACCTGAATATGGGATAACTGGTTTCTGGAAGGGAGGTCATAGTCTCTGATTCTAGATCTCTGGTGAGCTCCTCAGCCTCCTGGCCCTGTGGCGAGCTCAGCCAGGCCGCAGCAGAGAGTAGGACCCCAGTGCTGGGTTGAAGCATTGATCCTTTCATCCAAGTAAAAACTGCCCTCTGTGTTCTCCTGGAGCTACCACATTCCTCAGTGAGAGGCATGATAAATGGCCTCAGGTTCTCCTCTACTCCCCCCACCACCAAAACAAAGAGGTTTGTAATTAGCTAAAAAAACGAGATGGCAGCTTCCAGACCAGTTGCTGTTTATCACAGAAGAATCTTTGGAATAGCCAGTCACTTTTGAATATCTTAGAAGCCTCTTTCTCCCCTTTTAGGGAATAATAGGCATTATTTAGACAGTGTTTGGCATAACTGACAGTGTCTAATGCTACTTGTATCCATTAAGGATAGTTTAAAGCACTTAAGTGCTAACCTGGCTGGACAGCAAGGTGCATGTCTGTGGTGTCAGAAAGAGGGGCCCCATGCACTCTGCCTTGATCTGTTCTAGCCCTTAATTGTGTTGGAGGCTTTGTCTAAAATGCCCAGTTTATGGGGTGCCTGGGTGGCTCAGTCAGTTAAGCATCTGCCTTTGGCTCAGGTCATGATCCCAGGGTCCTGGAATCAAGCCCTATGTGGAGCTTTCTGCTCAGCGGGGAGTCTCCTTCTCCCTCTCCGTCTGCCTGCTGCTCTGCCTGCTTGTGCTCTCTCTTTCTGTCAAATAAATAAATCAAATCTTTAAAAAAAAAAAAAAAAAAGAATAAAATGCCCTCTTGACTTGCCTACTTCTGCTGTCCGCTTGGTTAGGTCAGTGCTGCCCGCTGTGCAATGGAGGGTGGTGAGCTGGTGCACCCCTGGCCCAGCACAGGGCACCAGCCAGGAGACTACCTGGGGGATGAAGCCTCTGAGGAGAGGAGAGCACAAAGGAGGGGCTGGAAGTAGTGGGACAAAAGAGAGCTAAGATGCAGAGTGACTTGTGCATAGAGACTTTTTTTGAGACAAAATTGATCCCATTTTTGTTAAGTTTACAGCTCCCTGAAGATCTGTGCTGCAGGTGATCATTAGCGTGTTTTGGAACATTTGATAGAAAAACACTTGCATTTTAGAGCAAAACTGGATTAAAGGGCTTTGGTTCATTTCCAGACCTGCCATTGATTCTTGTAATATGACAGCATCCATTTCCAAATGTAAAACTCAGAGAAACGAGGAAAACCAAGATGTGTTTATTTTTCCTTCTCAGGATGTCAGTCAGAGAATTCATTCATCTCTTATCTAAAAGACACTGGCCTTTGAAATCACCCCCTCTCCCTCTCATGAGAGACAGTAGCTACGACAGGAAAAGGAGTGGTTTTCTGCCTTCTGGCCCTAAAGGCCTCACCTCTGCTATCATCTGGAAGCCGATGGTGAAGGTTTGTTATTCTTGTCAGGAGCCAGTTCCAGAGACCTAAGGAATGTAGCGGGTAATGGGCAGCTGGCATCAATTTAGTGCTGTGAGTTGGTCAGGCTGACAGTGGTCTGGCTGTACCTGCCCAGCCCTCCTCCGTGAGGAGTTGGTTTACATCAGAGAAGGCTGCTCTTGACATTGCTATTTCTGGCAACGGAGGCATAGCAGAGATGCGGGATACCTCCTGCTATTTAGAGGAAATGAAATACTCACTTCAGAGAATACCTTTTTGGGGCTGGGATGTGTATGCCTGGGTGACAGCTCCCAGCCTGCTTTTCCTGCTAGGTTCTGTATGTAAAGAAAGATTAATGGACTTAGCTTGAAGTCAGACAGAGGTGTGTAAATGAGAAGTCTGCCTCGATGCAAAACCAAGGGCATACTCTGGCTTTGCTTGGTGTGTGTGTGTAATGTACACTGAAAGCAATGGGGAGGCCTCCTACCCCCCCCCCCATACAGCCTGTTGAGTTGGATGGTAGGAACTTTCTGGGACTTCTTGAAGGAGGTTCCTACAGAGTGTGTGAGTGGTGGGCAGTTTTGATGAAGAGAACCAGCTCTTGTTGGCTTTGTCATGAGGAGTCCAGAGGGAGCTCTGCACAGACTCCTGAGCTAGTTATCAGCTCACTCACCTCAAGGAGAAGGGGTGCCATGTTCCTTCTGTGGTCATGAGGCAAGACAAGCACTGATATTCCCTGCCTGTGTAGCTGGCATCTTTCCTGGCACAGCAATCACTCTGGATTTTACACAAAAGAGGGGTTTTAACCACTGGGTACATTTTAGTTTTCTGGTTAATAATTGCTACGTTAAAAAAAATCTTGCCCTGTGGAGCTTATTACTCTGTTGAGCTGATGAAGTAAAAAAAAAAAAATCTTTTTTTTTTTTTGGATCCTAGTCAACTAGTTGCACTTGCTCCCAAGACTGGAGTCTCCATTCTGATGGATTATATTCCATTTCTTTGCATGCTCCATTAGGAGATAGAACAAGCTCATGGGAACTTGGCCAGTCTTTACTACACTGTGTAGCCCTTGGCTGCCTTCTGTAGCGTGAGGGTCTCTGCCTACTGGGTTAGTGCCCTTGCAGTCAGAGCAAACTAAGCAGACCAGTTCCCTCCCTCTTGTCCTCCTGTAGGCCCACTGGGGCAGGTTGGGCTTCAGAGAAGTCTCTGACAATGGCCGCCTACTCCTTCCTCTGGAGGATATGTGGGATTTAACAGAATTTAGGCAAGGAATCTCCATAGGCATGAAAATGATCATCCTTGTAGGTCACAGTTTTAATCCTCGCTCTCATCACTGGTCTCACAAACAGGTCTTCTATTCCTAGTCTTGGAAACTACCACCCGTTTTTGAGCAAGACAGCAGCATACCACCAGAAAGTAAAACCAGTCAACTTCTGGCAGAGAAACTGCTAAATGCCTAATTTTTCATTATCCCATAGCTGAATGTAGTTACAGTAAATGACTTTCCCACCCTTCCTTGAGGCTTCCAAATGTATTAGTTCACTTTTTTCAGAAATATTTAGGTGCAGTCATGATCCACCTATAGAGAGCAGGTGCAATAAGGACACTCTAGAAACAGCATTTAAAACCGCCATAGCAAAACAAATTCTATAGCTGATGTACCTCAGTTATTTTTTTTTAAATTTTTTAAAGATTTATTTATTTGAAAGAGTGAGAGGGTAAGTTGGGGAGGGGCAGAAGGAGAGGGAGAGAATCTCAAGTGGACTCCCTGCCCTGTGCATGGAGCCCTTCGTGGGGCTTGATCCCAGGACCCCGAGATCATTACGTAAGCCAAAATCAAGAGTCAACGCTCAACCAACTGAGCCCCCCAGGGAGCCCTGATACCTTGGTTATTTGACTTGGTTTATCACCAACTCATTTTTTGAGTATTAACCTCATTTTGTCAGGATGTAGCTGCAAAATGACCAATGCTGGATGTGTATGTACTGACTTCTAAGTATGCTAGGTGGGACTAATGAGTTTCAGTCCCTTCCACTAGAATAGAAATCTGATGTGGAAGATCAGGGAGTAATTTCTTAAGGAAACTTACTTGAAACGCACTGCCCTTCCCCCAAAACTGAAGAAGCAAAGAGAGGTTTCATTTAAACAGTATAAACAAAGGATTTGTGAAACACAAGCTGTTTTACATTCTGGCATTACAACTTTCTTAAATAAAAACTTTTGCTTTTTTACATCTATTTAGATGTCAAAATGTCTCTGCCTTTTGCTTAGGACAGTACCAGACTCAGTAATAGGCTCTGAGTGACAGAAATATTATGCCAGGATAGGTACTATTTTCTAATCAAAAGATTTTTTTAAATGAACATGTTTTACTTGGTATCCTATGATATTAATAAAAATATAAAGTTACCTAGTAAAATAATTGTTTTGATAAATATTTTCAGTGGTGTGCTTAAGAGTAATGTTTTCATCAAAATGTAAAAGCCAGTTTCAAATCTTTTTGCCCATATTTCCCCCCAGTGGGGTTGTGCAACCCAATGAAATTATTTATAAATGTTTGCAGAAGAGTACTTTTGTTTCAAAGAGAATGCAGATACTTTATGTGGATACACAAAGAATGGCTAAGATTAAGGTAACAGAGATTCGTTTAAAAATAGGAATGGAGGGGCGCCTGGGTGGCTCAGTGGGTTAAGCCGCTGCCTTCGGCTCAGGTCATGATCCCAGCATCCTGGAATCGAGTCTCGCATTGGGCTCTCTGCTCAGGAGGGAGACTGCTTCCTCCTCTCTCTCTCTCTGCCTGCCTCTCTGCCTACTTGTGATCTCTGTCTGTCAAATAAGTAAATAAAATCTTAAAAAAAAAAAAATAGGAATGGAAAAGTCATTCTTTTGAAATACCCCTTGAGCCCCATGGAAGAGAGTATTGTGCCTACCTTGGGAACCATGTTTCTAGTACTGTAGTATTACTACAGTGTACTGATCACAAGAATGGTGAATACTTTGTGGTTAACCAAATCATAGAGGCCTGATGGTTGGAAGGGCTCTTAGCATTCATGTCGTCCAGCTTCCCACACAGTTCTTGGTTTCCTCTTTAGCTTCCCTGTCAAATGGTACTTCCCTACCCTGTGTGAACCACTCGTGATAGGGTGAACTCCCTGCTCTCTGGCCAACCCTCTGGGGTTTTTAGAGTTCAAGTTGTTAGAAAGCACCTTCTAACCCTGCCTCACTATGAATTTGTTGTGCCAGGGCCCAGAGGAGGCCTCCTGAAGCTCCTTAAGGTTAGATGCTCAGTGGCCCTTTAAGACTTTTTCCCTGGGAGCTCCTAGCACCGCAGCCTGGACTTCCAGCTGTCTTAGGGCCTGCCTACCCCCTTCTAGGTACTCTAGGTTTGGGCATTGCCCTGGGGTGATTGCTTCATTCCTAACAACCGAGCCAGCTCTGTTTGGGCTACCTTCTGCTGGTACTCTATGTTGAGTTTACCACCTTTTCTTGGGACTGCTGTCCCTTTTCACCTCTTCTGACTTTGGGTACTTTAAATGTCTAAATGTACTACTGTATGTGTTTTTGAACAGTTTTGAATCTCTCCGTGGTCCAAGGTCCTTTACTGTGCTAAGTATACTTTCTGAGGTAGTGAAGAAAGTATTGTTTATGCCTGGGCCCTGGATTATGAACCTGCCTCACCAGGCTTTCAGCTTCGAGTCAGCACCTTTTGAGTATGGCTGTTCAGCCAGTGATGTGATTTTTACGTGGGAAGTTCATCTATCTCTGTAATTTAAGCAGAAATTTGAAGTTACCTTTGAAGTGTTTCTTTTGCTCAGTAAAGGAAGTTAAGAGTTATAACGTAAATATACTTTTTTAAAAAAGGAAAAATTCAGATAATTCTTGACCATTTAGGGATTTATTTCAGATTTTGGGTTATTTCTGATTTTAGTATTTAACAGCTTTCATTTGAACAAATTTGCCTTTGAATACATTGGAATTTTTTTTTTTTTTAAAGATTTTTTATTTATTTGACAGAGGGAGATCACATGCAGGCAGAGAGAGAGAGGGAATCAGATCCCTGCTGAGCAGAGAGCCTGATGTGGGGCTTGATCCCAGGACCCTGAGATCATGACCCGAGCTGAAGGCAGAGGCTTTAACCCACTGAGCCACCCAGGCGCCCCAGGAATTTTTTTTTTTTCTTGTTACAGCAGAGATGGTAGGGAAAGTGCTTATAATACTTTTGGAAGGCGAGAAAATTTTAAAGCTTATTCACTAAATGTTTATTGTCTGGTGTGTGCTAGATGTTGTAGCTAGGGATGCATTGATAAGGAGAGAAATGCTTAATAGTTCTTGGAGAATATAGTATATAAGGTGATATCGTCATTTAGCAAATCATCACACGTAATTATTTAAATGCTATAGGTACGTGCCATGAGGAAAGGACACTCGCAAAAGCATGTAACAGGAGGTGCTGGGTTGGGACTGGGAGATTCCGTAGAGCCTTCCTAGAGAAAGTAATGTTTAGTCTGACCTAAGATTGGTTCTGTTGAACCAATCTTTACAATCGTGAATTATTAAAAGATAATAGTACTGTTGCTAATGAGATCAGAAAGCCTTCCTCGATTACAGGATCCTTTTTGGATTGGCGTTAGCATTTGATGGCATGGAAGACAGCATCACAGTTCACTCAGACATCCCTAAATACTCAGCCACTGCTGGGGGACCCGCCCCCTGGTTTTCTTTCTGCACAGAATCAGAATGCTACAAGAATTTATTGCCTCCAGCTCTCTCATTTGCCCTACCATCCTGTTCATTCTTTGCTCTGTTGCTGAGTTTGGCAAGAGAAGTAACTAACTTCTTTTAAAGCATTTAGAAGCAGGATAAACAAAGTGCATGTTGTGTTCTAGATATTTTGGGAAGTAGAAGAATGGTTTATTAATAACATATTTCAAGGAGATGAAAGTCTAGGCTTGATTTTGTTCAGGCAAGGAGTTCAAAAATGCAGTTACCAAAATCATATCACTAGGGAGCTTTCAAAAGAAGGCTCTGGATGCTCTCATTCTTGTTCTTTTAAGCCCATTTTCTGCTGTTGGAAGAACAAGGGAAGTTGCTGGTTTCCTTTGCTTTTGAACCTGATTAAGGACTTGACCAGCTGAGATCTTATTCTCATTTTGAAGTTATTTGAGCAATAGCAAAATGTGACTTGTAGGCCCATGGCCCTGTAGTTTTGGGTAGGCCATGCTTTATTCTGTGCCTTTGTGAGAAGTTTGGTGGGGTGCTGGGTTGTTTTCTCAGTTGGTCAGATTATGGTCTGGCGCTGTGGTAGATGTACTTGCTTATGGCTGGTCACCTATGATGAACGCATGATCTTACTTATGTATCAGAGAGCTCCTCTGTGATTGTGAACTTAGGGAAACATTTTAAACACTGTGTGCCTTTTCCTCATATATCAGTGTTTAAATTCTGGAAAGGCAAATAGATCTCCACATTTACTTTAACTGACCTTTGTTTTTGTTTGTTTGTTTTTTAAAGATTTTATTTATTTATTTGATAGAGACACAGCAAGAGAGGAAACACAAGCAGGGGGAGTGGGAGAGGGAGAAGCAGGCTTCCCACTGCTTGGGGAGCCTGATGCGGGGCTCTATCCCAGGACTCTGGGATCATGACCAGAGCCGAAGGCCAGATGCTTGATGACCCAGGTGTCCCTTTAACTGACCTTTGTTACCAAACTTCATATTGAGCACTTTGGAGTCACACTTTTGAAAGTAACTGCAGAATTCTCATGGATTTCAGCCTGTATAAATCATTAAACATTATTTTTTTTAAAGTTTATTCAAATTGATCAGATTTAAACAAATTTTAGTTATAGAGGTTTGATCATTTTAAATGATACTTATATGCATGTTTTTTCTGGAATTAATGTCACTTCTTTTCTGTAGCTCAACCTTTATTATTCATTTTGCTCATTTGAAAGGTTATAGAGTTTTAAGTAAGTTTGGGAAACATTTACTAGGCATACACAGAGGAAAAACTTGCTGCTGAAGCATTAACTCAAGCAATGAGAATTGTTTGAATTGTTCTCTGAGAAAATTTAACTAGTAATATTTAAACCTTTGGAAATTTGGATATTAGACATGCCTAGGATTTAGGTCACTTTGCAGAAGGGAATGATTTTTAAAGGGGAATGATTCTTAAAACATTATGTACTTAAATATTTATTTATATCTATAATAAATATAAGAATATATTAATGTCTTAATAATGGATATTAATATTATATAGTACATAGATAAGCCATGCACTTAAATTTATCTCAATATATTAATATTATTAATTTGTTACATTAATAATCTAAATTGATATAATATATATATCCCAAATGAGATTGTGAAGTTAGCGGTTATTCCATTTCTATTCAAATATGACCTGTCTAATTTTGCAACATTTGAAAACAGATTTCTTACAAAAAAGTCATCCTTTCCTAAATGAAATGGAGTGAAGACAAGGTTGCCCCTTATGTAACACTGAGAATTTTACTGGGGTCCAAGATGCATATTGAGTAGGCAGAAAGAAGCACTGTGTTTCAGAATTAGACTGCTCTGGAGCTGCACTGCTCCTGCCACCCGCCAATTTAGTTTACAGTTGTTTTCCAGCACCTGCTGTGGCTTGAGCATGAAGCTGGGGCTGATGGTATAAAAATGAACAGAGCAGAGAGGATCCTGGCCCTTGTGCAGCTTAGGATATGTGCGTTTATGTGCCGCTTCCATTTCGTATACTGTTGCTTTTCATTGCCATTGTACATATTTCCTTCATTTGATCACTGTTTCAGGTAGGAGAGAGATGCATTTTCACTTGATAGAAATTGGCAAAGAATTTTGGCACTGGGCTATTCTAGAAGGAAAAGTCAGCTTTCCAGATAGAAAGCACATTATTGTTTCTCTATTGTTCTGACTTATGAAATTTCACAAACAATAACGCAGAGAAATGTCAAACTCACTGAAATTCAGGTTCAACATTTTGGGAGTGGAAGCATTAGGCCTATATTGTAATGTAATTTAAAATTATCTGGGAATAAGAGTAAGACCAAAGTAGTTATTTATAGTGGCTCAGAAACCTCCCATTGGCCATCAGATCATGGTGTTAAGTCTGCCTTGAGTTAATGATTTCAATTTTAATTGCATCTCTGTGTAAGGAGAACAAAACCAAGTTTGGCCTTTAACTGCCAATGAGGATAGCCATATATTTAGTAGAAAATTTTGACTTTTTTTTTTTTTTATTCAAGTTAGGTGATTTGGAGACTTATAGATAAACATTGGGAAAGTTAATCTTTCTCTTTTCAAAATAAAGATGGTCTCAAAAAATTTTAGGGTTTGCAGATTTATATTAGAATCTAAATGGTATCATAGGTAGGCAAAAAAAAAGGAATAAGGTACTTTGTACAAATGTACAAATAGTAAAAGAGAATAAATTTCTATTCAATATATAACTAATTTTCCTTTCATTTAAGATAATCAAATAATAATAATATAATAATAATAATAAGCAATTCCATTGTTTTACTGTGTAGTTTATCCTATACAATGGAGGAAGGTCAGAGACATGCCTTGTTTCTCCCCTATGTTATACTCCTCTTTGTGGTAGAGATCTGGTTTTGTTCATTGTATAATATGTTACTAAGCCATAGTGATGGATTCTTTTTAATAGATTACTTTAAAATAAAATGAATTAAGGTCAGTGAAATATTTTAAAATTTATTTCCTTTATAATAAAGGTTAATTTTGCTCCTCCATAGAGTAGGGTGTGGCATAACATGCCCACATTAAAAAAGAAAATCTGTCCCTAGAACTTTGTTCATAAAACTAGAATCAGCCTTCTAGGCAGATCTTTCACCTGTGTAGGAAAGAGGTTACTTCTGAGTATTGGCAATATAAATGTCTTTGGGCTGTCACGACAAAATACCATAGATAAACAACAGACATTTGTTTCTCATGGTATGGAGCCTGGAAGTTTCAAGATCAGGGTGCTGGCAGATTTGGTGTCTGGTGAAGTTGAGTGTAGACATTACTTAAATAAATAAATATAGTAGGGCTAATAATACTATCTGCATCAAAAGGTTGCTGGGAAGGAATGAATGAAAAAGCAAGTAAAGCTATGCTCACACAGAGTAAGCTAGCATGAAAGTTACATCTTTTTAAATACAATTAGCATTTTCTTTGGTTGTTAGACTCGTCAGCTTCCTGTATGTTTTTTTTTTTTTTTTAAGATTTTATTTATTTATTTGACAGACAGAGATCACAAGTAGGCAGAGAAGCAGGCAGAGAGAGGAGGAAGCAAGCTCCCCGCTGAGCAGAGAGCCCAATGGGGGGTTCAATCCCAGGACTCTGGGATCATGACCTGAGCCGAAGGCAGAGGCTTTAACCCACTGAGCCACCCAGGCGCCCCAGTTTTCTGTGTTTTAAAGATTAGGTTTAGAGTTCTTGTGGCTTAGGATTCAGAGGTGACAAAAATATTGTAGATGCTGGCTCATAGCTATGTGACATGACCCAGTTGTTTAACCCTTTAAGCCCTAGTTTTGCCACTTCATTAATTAAGATAGAAAGCAAGTTGGTTGAAGCAGTAAATACGTCCATAATCCTAATAAATGTAAATGGATTATATTTGCCCACAAAATGACAGAAACACTTGGATTAGATTTAAAAATAAGAGACATAACTAAAACCTAAAACAAAATAGAAGGTGAAATAGTAGAATGGAAAAAAAATATACTAGGCATATTTTATTATTATCAATGAATGAGTTAATGTGTGAATAGGGAGAAAAGAGGCTATTTCAATGTTAAACAGCCCACCAAGAAGACAAAGTAGTTATAATTTGTATGTATCCAGGAAGTTAAAAGGAAAATTTGATATATCCACACTCACAATGGAAGATTTTAACCTATTCTGTCATTGATAAATAAAACCAACAAAAATTAGCTAGAATATTTGAGGACTACCTTTATAAACAATGGTTAATTATTAAACAGGTCTCTGAGCATACTTCCTCTCAGAATGGTCTGAGTCTCTGAATTTTGGCTAGTTTGTACAGCTGTGTCATGCTTTTTGTATAGTTGATGAGTTTCTGTAAAGCTGCAAGTCAACTGGTAATTTTAAAAGTGAATGATACTGGGGTAGTTGGCTGGCTCAGTCAGTAGCGCATGTGACTCTTGATCTCAGGATCATTTTGGGCATAGAGCTTACTTAAAAAAAGCAAATAATGCTTTTATAAAGGACTGGATGCATGACTTGGTTAATTGTCACACTAGAACTTATACTTGTCTTGGTTTTGTGAACAGGGAACTCTGAATATTTAGGATGGTGTCTTGGACCTTTTGGTGAAACTAGCTCCATGAACCTGAATAATAGTAGGTTAGCTGGGTTTCTCCATCCTTGTGGTTTCTTGCACATATTCCTCTTTGTTGACCATTTGATTCATGCTGCAGAATGCCTCAGTGGACACATTGGAAATAGGGTGTGACTCAAGTCTTACTTTTTTGGAGACAGTACAGTTGAGAGGATTGAGGCAGATCTCTTCTGGGTCTTTTGCTGGAAATTGTCAGACCCACAGCTTGATCCCTTCAAAATCCCAGAGCAGAGCTTTTTTTAAAGATAGCACACCAACAGTCCAGAGTATGCTTTTTCAAGTCTTCTGTGAGTAAAGTGGGAGTGTTTTAAGTGTTTGCAGAACATTTGGGTCTGTGGCTTCTGCCAAAATAAGTGTTAGCATATGGTTTTCTTCTTCAGAAAGGATTGGCAAATGTTAAATTACCTTTTTCATTTTCATTTAATTTATTAGAGCTTTTAATTAAAATTGGGTATTAAGGAGTGATGTGTTTGTGTGTGGGGTGTGTGTGTGTGTGTATAGCACTACACACTAAAGTGCTAGTGAAAATCCCATTTATTTTCTACTTGTTTCTTTACTTTCTGAAATCTGAGTAGTCCTGTGTGTGTGTGTGTGTGTGTGTATGTGTGTGTGTGTATGTGTGTGTGTGTGTGTAGTGCCAGTGAAAATCCCATTTATTTTCTACTTGTTTCTTTACTTTCTGAAATCTGAGTAGTCCGGACAAAAAAATAAACTCTTGGTGGGTTAAAACTAAATTACAAAGAGAAACCTACATGTTAATATGTACATGGAGAAGGACCTTACTAAATCTGTGTTTATATTTATCAGCAGCCTAGTCTAAAATTGTGACTTCCTTGAAAGCGGAGTGCCCAGGAGATCTATGTAACGCCAGTGAGTATGTGTTTTGGCCTTTGTGCCTGATGGCGATAGTACCAGAGTGGCAGCTTGAATTGATGTTGACTCTGTGTCCTCAACTTCTAGACCTTCACCTACCAACCTCCCACCCACCCAACCAGCCACAAACAAATAATTAGCAAGCACTTAATATTTCCGAGCACCCCACTAGGAGCTGAGAAGACAGAAGAACAATATGATAAAACATGACCTCAAGAGACAATGGCCTGGTGACAAAAGTAAATAAAAGTTTTGTACTTGTGAAACAGTCTTATAATGCTAAGTGACAGGTCAGCAGTGCAAAAGGTGTCTGGGATGGAGGACATATTCGGGGTTATCTAAAGTTGTCTTAATTCAGAACAGGAGGTAGTGGTGGTAACTGATAAGAGGTAGATTCAGTAAGGTAATAACCTAAAACTAGGATTTGTGGAGAGCAGAAAAAGCTATTTCCAGTTCGTTTGGAGGTAAGTCAAGAGCCTGATTTTTTTTTCCCCCTCTCAGGAGCTACAAGAGCTTAGGACAGGAGTATTGAGACCAGGCTGTAGAGCTGGTCAGAGTTCCCTTGTGAAGGAGTCCCCTTTTTCTTCAAAGGTTTTGGGGCATTATTCTGAAGGCATGGGCCTCAGTGGGTTTTAGTCACAGGAATGAAATCATTGGACTTACATTTGAGAAGGTCCCTCTGGTGGCCATATCAGGGAAAGGGTAGGGGGAGTTGCTGGAAAAAGAAAAAACTGTTGTTTGAGCTAATTCCTGGTTGTCAGGAGGTAAAAGCAGCCTTGGAGGCTGAAGCTGGGAGGGAGAAATGAGGGAGAACAGCCAGGTGTCTAGCTGAGGTAACTGGAAGAAAGGAGGGGATGCCATTCAGCAAGGGAGTGATGGGAAGGAAATGGGGTCTGGAGGAGGAATTACGGGCTTAGTTTTAGACACTGGCCTGGTCATCCTTAGGACCTCTGCATTTAGCTGTCCAGAGAGCAACTGTCAACATAGGGGAGGAGTCAAAGATTGGGGAGTGGGTAACATCACCCAAGGAGATTTTATACAGAAACAGAAGAGGGCCGTGGAAGGAAACTTGGGAGATAATTATAAAGAACAAAAACCTGTGCATTTATCTACTACCTGTGTCACGTGGAAAACAGATTTGGTATCTTGGAAGTAAACAGATAAGATATTTTCCCTCTGGGCTTTGCCAGGTATTGATTTATGTTATTTTAATCTAAAGAGGTGAACTAATAGAATACTACTGAAACTTGGAATGGTAATGTTCTGGCTTTTTTCTTGATGGTCATGACCTTGTAGTGTAGCACCTGCAAGAGCTGTAGGGACTTATGTAGCTTCTCAACATAAAGGCTTTCCCTTGCCTGGAATGCTATTTCTCTTGATCTGGGCGTGACCTGTTCCTTTTTGACATTGAGATCCCACTTTAAATACTGACTCCCAGAGGCCTTCCCTGACCACTAGATCTGAAATATGAAATAACCTCAATCTCTCTTTTTTTCTTAAATTGAGGTACATTTGATGTATAACGTTATGTAACTTTAAGGAAATCAACAGCATTTTGGTCCCTAATGTAGGGACATTTGCTTTCTGGGTGTGGCATGATCATTTCCTCCTGATCTCTGTCTGTTTTGGTCTGCCAGTTTGAAGAAATAAAATTATTGTCTAATTATCAAAGCAGAAAATAATGAGCCTTTGGAATGTTTCTGTCTTTTGGGAAATTCATTTATGGGATATAGAGTTAGAGAAGAGTAATTTGGTGGAGGGGTCTTGGTTTACATATTCTTTGTTTACACACACACACACAGACTTAGGGCAGAGAAGGTAGGTATGAATTTTAACCATCTTCTTAAAACCTAGCCACAAAAACATGGGTAGTATTCATATCACACCCAGGATATTATTGATTTTTATTCATTCAGGGATTATTTAATGAATTCCTGCTGTGGTGATCAAGTCGGTCAGCATCTAGGCCCACACTGAGCCCATAGAGGCAATGAGAGCCATTCTCTGGGAGAAGAGATGTCGTGTTCCGTGCCAACCTTATATAGTTAGTCCTTTCCTGCTTTCCAAATGGCGGACCCACCAGACAGAGTTCCAAGATGGCCAGCTCTCCACTCTTCTCTTCTCATAATCTCCCCACAGCCATTTAAGAAGTACAGATTAACTCACTGACTGTGGGGACACATGGCTGATACCACCTTGGGAAAATCTGGCCCTTTATAGATAACCTGTTGGAGACACCTCCATGTGTGATACCCACTGCCCTCTCAGCTGGCTTTTGTTGAAGGAGGTTGGGGGATAATGGTGTTCACAGGGTACTGGACTTTTTGGAATCCCCATGCCCTGGGAACACTCATCCACATCTTACCTTGACTCTGACTTTTCCTTTACGCTTAGGTTACTCCATTGTTGCTATTGAATACTTAGAAGTACCATTTCACTGTGGTCCTGGTGGGGTTTAGGATGTTTTGCTTTAACATTACCCTGGAGGGGGAGGGGAAGACTCCATTATAAAAAATTAGCTGTTTGATAGGATATTATCTTAGGACAGATGGAGCATTTTGAAGAAAAAAAATGACCCTGATATTCAAGTTCTTAGACACTCAAGTGAAACAATTGGATAAAAAGAATAGCTGAAAGCATTGGTATTTCTTTTGTTCACAGCCTTTTGCTTCCCATTTTTTAAGGAAAAATGATATTATTAAAGAAGAATATTTGGGACAAAATGTGCTTATGTGGTTTGAACGACTTATTTAAAGCTTAAGGAAAGGATTAGCACTTGCTTGTTGAGAAATCTTTGGAAAGCAGTCACTGATCTGGGGATAAGTCAGTGGTAGGAGGAGAGACGCGAGGGGGGAAATGTTGGGAGTGGGGCTTACTAAGGTGTCAGGTGTGGAGGGAGTTGGAGCCCCAGTAAATGGCTGCCTTGGAGGCTCTAGTGTGGCTTGTTCTCAGTGGTCAGCAGGTGGCACCAGATAGCCAGCACGAATTCCGAGACGTACGTAGTGTTTAGATTTGACCTTGGGTTGGGTTAAATTGCACGTTTTCTGCTTTCAGAAATTTGGAATTCATAATAACTTCATATTTGTTTTTCCTCATAGAGATGGCTGAATTTTATGAAAGCCTTTGGTATTGACATAGTTACGAAAATTAACCACCTCCAAGGTCAAATGGTACATGACACGATTGACTTCTTTTTTTGAAGGGAGTTTTGACTCGGTGTTGAAAGCGACAAACAGATCAATATAACGTACTTATTAGCTTACGCTCCTGTGATTTTTTGTGTGTGTGTTTTTATGGAATCTGGTAAATACATTGCTAATGTAGATGTTAAAGTTAATCTACTGATAAGTTTATATTGTTGCGATTGATTATGTCTATGTGATTGGTAGCCAGGATTTTACTCCCATCCAAATGCTTGTGTTTGAGCGACAGTGGGTGATTATATGGGTCATTGACTTCTTCATTCCTCCAACAAGCTGTCCTGCTTCTCAACATAAAGGTTTTCCCTTGCCTGGAATGCTATTTCTCTTGATCTGGGCGTGACCTCTTCCTTTTTGACATTGATATCTCACTTTAAATACTGACTCCCAGAGGCCTTCCCTGACCACTAGATCTGAAATATGAAATAGCCTCAATCTCTCTTTTTTTCTTAAATTGAGGTACATTTGATGTATAACGTTATGTAAACTTAAGGAAATCAACAGCATGTTGGTTTGATATATTTCTGTATTGCAGTATGATCACTACTGTAGCATTAGATGCACGTCTGTCACATCATGTAATTAGCATTTTTTTTTTTGGTAATGTTAACAGTAAGCCCTAGTCTCTAAGCAACTTTGAAGTTTATAATACAGTGCAGTTGATCACGACTCTATTGCCTCACTCCACTTTTTTATTTTCTTTCAACTGTTTTGCCTTTTTTTGTGTGCTTTTTGTCCGGCTCCTCCTACAAGGCCATAGGTTTCCCTGGAGCTGAGTCCTTATCTTGTTTGCTGTTATCCCTAGGATCTGAAACAGTGCTGAGTACGTAGTAAGTCCTCAGTGCATTCTGGTTCAGTGGATGCATCATAGCTGTATTGAAGAGAGAAGCAGCTAAAGGTATTCTCATAATTCTCTGAGGGCATTTTGATGAGGTGAAGATAGCAGTGGACCAAAAGTTGAGGGCCAGGTTTTTGTTTCTCATTTGTTCCTGTGGAATACTACCTGGGTAGGTCCCTGAGAACTGGGTATTGGTCAGAGAATTTGTAAATAACAGCAATATAAATAATTGTAGTCATTCCTTAATAAGCCTCTGCTGTACACTGAAACAGTTGTTAGTGACTTACATTTACTATCTCACTTGATCTTAGGCATCTGTTTTATAGTAGGAATGAGATATTTAGGTCAAACGATCTCTTCTCTTATATAACATTTTATGAATTTCCAGGAGAAGCTTAAAGATTATAGTACAGAGTAGAAATAAATGAGTTCATTCAGAAGTCCCAAGTAGATATTCATCTAGTTCCAATAGAACTTTAAAATTGCAAAGCTTATGGGGTGCCCGAGTGACTCAGTGGGTTAAGCCTCTGCCTTCAGATCAGGTCACAGTCCCAGGGTCCTGGGATCAAGCCCCACATTGGGCTCTCTGCTCAGCAGGGAACCTGCTTCCCCCTCCCCCTCTGCCTGCCTCTCTGCCTACTTGTGATCTCTCTCTCTCTGTGTCAAATAAATAAATTCTTAAAAAAAAATATTGCAGAGCTTAAACTTTAAAAAGGGGGCGGGAAACCCACTGTGGATTGGGTGTCCATCATTTCATTCAGTCCTCTCAACAACATGGAGATTCTTTCCTTTTTAATGGTTGGGGAAACTGAGGCTCAGAGATGTTAAGTACATTGGCCAAGGTCACACACGTGTTATGAGGCAGTGCTGAGGTTCCAAATCATCTTCAATTGACCCCAGAAATCTGTTCTTGACTTGTAGGAATTGTTTGGGCTTCTACTCACCTCTAACCCAGTGGGCTTCATGGGGACGAAGCACGCTTTAGACATCTAAATCAGGTTTTCTTTCTCTTTCTCACAGAACTCTAAGAAGGAGCTGATGTGGAGGAGCAGCTGAGAGAGTTCAAGATGACGACCACAGTAGCCACAGACTATGACAACATTGAGATCCAACAGCAGTACAGCGATGTCAACAACCGCTGGGACGTGGATGACTGGGACAATGAGAACAGCTCTGCGAGGCTCTTTGAGCGGTCCCGCATCAAGGCTTTGGCAGGTAAGTCCCATCATGTCCTGTTACAGAGGCCCAGGGGCCCTTATAGCTCCCTTTAAAATCACCCGCCCTGTCTCCGCTACAAGAAGGTCAGCTCACCTCTGCTTATATATGTCCCAGGAGAGCAAGCTGCCCATTGCATAAGATATCCAGGTCCATATTTGGAGAGTTGTCCATCCTAAGGCCAAAATGATTGAATGATTTTTTTTTGAGCTGCCCTAGGTTTGTAAGAATTTTTGACTCCTCTTACATTTCAAAATAATGCAGCTTACTGGGCTATATACAGAAAAATACACAAATTAGCCCGTGTGCTTTATTATATTAGTTGACTTGACTTGTTACAGTAGTAGAATACTTACTTTGAGTGACAAAGGGTAGTTGGTATCCCATGCAAGGGTTTTAGATGTAAAAAAGCAATAGCTTTATCTGGTAAAGGGCATGTTTAATGCTACAATGGGTACATTTGCTATTGATTCATTAAAATTAGCAGAAACACATCCTCCCTTTGTGATCTCTCACTCCCTTTTTGCTGTTGAATACTTAGAACATACTTTCACCCTCGCCATAGTTGAGGTGGGAAGTGTCTTACCCTGAAATTGCCCTGAAAATCCAGAAGCGGTTCCATCAAGATGAAAACTCAGCAATGCTGAATATATGTAAACTAGAGATCAAAGCAGAGTCATTTAAGGTCTTGCATCTGTACTTTGAGATTTCAAATCAAATGCTTTCCAAATGAAAAAAGTGGGTTAATGGATTTTTTTCTTAATTTCTTTGATTATTACCCATAAATTGTAGCCATGTCAGACAGGTAAGTTTACTGTTAATTGTTCATATAGCTGACTTCTCTTGTTACCTTTATGGTGTCATCTGATTATGATACATGTGTCGTTCAGAGTTTTCTTGACTATAAGCAATAGGAAACCTAACCCAAAGTGGTTTAAATTATAAAGAGAATATATTGATCACATTGAAGACAAATTTGGCCTTTAAAGCAAGACTTACTCCTGGGCTTAAATGGTGTGATCAGGGCCCAGTTTCTTTCTCTATATTTTTGGCCTTGTAGCTCCAAGATGACTGTTCCAGGTCCCAGATCTGCCTGTAAGGATATCCAAGAGAAAAGAACACTTCTGCTGCCCCAGTATTTCTACCATGGTCCTAGGAGCAGTCTCACTGGCCTGACTGATCCTGACTTGGGTCAGAGGTCTCCCTCAGAATCTCTGTCCAGGTGGAGTCAGAGAAGAGGATATGCTGACTGACATCAGCTAATCCGGACACACTTCTGGAGTAGTGAGGGGGTTGTGGGGTGAGGTGAGGAGGGGTCAGCCCATCTGAACAGTTTGGCTAGAAAATTTGGAATATTATAGGAAGGAGGAAGACAGAAGTGGATATGGGGGATGCAGCCAACTAGATGCTATAGGAAAATTCTCCAGTTGCCTTAGGATAATGTGTCTCTTGAGTGGTGGTGATTTAAGGATCTTTCTCGAGCTAGCCTGATCTGAGGGCATAAACGAATGATTAACCAGGTAGTTGTTCTAGAATTGGAAGATTTTCTAGCTTATTCATTAACATGGAACCTTATGGAAACCTTGATCCTGGCTTGTGCCAGTGGATTGATTTGTACTTTGATCTCTTACCTCTTTTTCTTGAATCTTCATTTAAGTTTTTAGATCAGTATGATATTGGTGGCCAATTACCTTTGATCATGAGTCATTTACTTTCTGATTCTAGGCTACTATGTATTACCTCCCTTTTAAGGAAAATTGTACCTGCAATTGTAGAATTGTTCCTTGCTCTTAGTATCTGATTTTTCCTGCAGTTCCAGGGGAGATCCCCAACGTCCTTAGTATTGATCAGTTGTCCTAACACTTCCTAGGGTGGCCTTCTCTGTTATCTAGGTCTCTGAACTACGGTAGTTATAATAGTAATAGTAAGCATTTAAGATGGTGCTTCCCGTGTGCAGGCGGCGTTCTAAATGTATTGTATTAACAGTTACTCCCATAACAACCATATATGACCATATATATCTGTAGAGTATAGATGAGGAAACTGAGGCATAGAGAGATTAAGTAACTTGCCCAGGGTTACACTGCTCATAAGTGGCTAAGGCACACTGGCTCCAAAGTATATACACTCTCCTATTTTTCTATATTCAGTAAAATATAAAACGATTCAAAGCTCACTCGTATAGAATATTGATATTGGGTAACTGAAACAGGCTTAAGAAAAAAAAAGATGATAAAAGGCTCAGGAAAAATCCTGTGGTCCAGAAGAAGCCATGAGTAACCATGAAAGTTACTGAAAATGTGTTGCCTCTAGGTTAAATGATGTCTAGAAAAAGAATTGCTTTCAGTGCATCCAGTAGATACCAGGAAAACCATCTGTTTATTGGAGGAAATAATCTTGTTACCTAACTCCCTATTCTGTGGGACAGAAAAGTCTCTGAGCTTTCTAAGAATCTTATATGCTGAAAATAAGAGCAACAGAATTAAAAAAGAGAGAGAGAGAGAGCAGTGTCTGGAACTGGGCTTCTAGAATGTGAGCATGCATCATAATTGCCTGGTCATCTTGTAATTGCTGGGCCCACCCGCAGTTTCTGATTCAGTAAGTCTAGGACAAAACTTGGTGATAAACATTTCCCCTTTGTTTTATTTATTGATTTATTTGTCAGAGAGAGAGAGAGAGAGAGAGAGCGCGAGCGAGCACAGGCAGACAGAATGGCAGGCAGAGGCGGAGGAAGAAGCAGGCTCCCTGCCGAGCAAGGAGCCCGATGTGGGACTCCATCCCCGGACGCTGGGATCATGACCTGAGCTGAAGGCAGCTGCTTAACCAACTGAGCTACCCAGGCGTCCCAGTGATAAACATTTCTAACAGGGTCCCCGGTGATGCTGATGTGGCTGCTCTGGGGAATCACATTTCAAGACTGGTGTGGAGTCTTGGTGGTTGACTGGCCTATTTCCCTGGGTGTCTGAGACCATTCATCCATCTAGACCCAGCTCAAGTCTAGTAAGAATTGAAGTATCAAACTCAACAGAGTTACGTTAAAGGCACACTTTAATGTGGGAGTGGTGTGGAAGGCTGGCACCTCATTCTGAGAAAAGAGAAATATCTTCCTGTCTCTTAGAGGGAAGTAGTATAATGATAGATTCAGCATGAGGGAATGCTTACAAATGCATGTTCTAAAGTGGGAAATCTTGGCTAGCGTGGTGGAAATGTATATAGCAAGTTTCCCCTCCCTCTCAAGTGCTCTACATGTTGAGTCTTCTTTAGACTACAGTCTTGAAGCCTGGGGTGATACATAAAAGACATTACTGCAGGAATTCATCTTTTTACGGTACATTTTGTACTGACAGTGTAAACACCACCTTGGATTGTGTCCTTTACTAAGTGGCTTTAAATATTTGTATCTCTGAGGAAATAAGGTGAGGTAAACTACTGGCTACAAATTAATTCTCACCCAGTTTACAGATATTTTCTGTTACTAGGCTGCTATGTATATATGTTTTATATACAGGTAATGTACATTATATATAGGTATATGTTCTTCCTGTGAGTTGTAAAAACTGTTCTTAATTTGAGTTTTACTTTCCTTTATCCTCTTCTTGCTTTTAGCTTTGTGTTGTAATAAATACTGTTTTTGTCCTCAGTCCTGGCTGAGGAACTCCTAAAACCCTTGGAATTTGCTGAGCATCTTTTGTTATTCATGAAAAGCCATCTTCCTCACACCTGGATTTGTTGGGGGTGGTGGTGGGGTGACTGAGGGTGAGACCTTTAGCTCTATTAGGATGGTACTAGTCACTGAAATGACCAAATAATGAGAAGGTGGGAACTTTGAGCCCACCTTCTGGAAAAGAGGGGGGCCTAGAGATTAAGTTTAATCTCTATGGTTGATTTAATCAATCATGTCTAGGTATTGAAACTTCCCTAAAAACCCCTAAATGACTTGGGTTTGGAGGATTTGAAGAGCTCTTGGGCTGGGGAATATATTAGTGTGTTGGAAGGGTGGTGGGTCCTGAGAGTCCTTGAAAGTTCTGTGCCCCTCCACACACCTTGCCTATAAACCTCTTCCATTTGGCTGTTTCAGCAGACATAAGTATTTTCCTGAGTTCTGTGAGTTGTCCTAGTATATTTTTGAACCTAAGGGGGTTGTTCATGGGAACCCATGAACTTAGAGCTGATCAGTCAGAAGTATGGTGGGTGGCCTGGGACTTGTGGAAGTGGAGGCAGTCTTGGGGGACAGATCCCTTAAGCTGGGGGATCTGCAGCTCACTCCAGGCAGTGAAGGGAATTGCATTCTGGGACACCCATTTGGTATAAGAGATTTCATAGGGGAGATGGCTTCTCTAGTACAGTGTGGAACACATCCATGTTTTAAAAACATAAGAATCAGGCCTGCAGTCCCTTGTCAAGTGCCAGTTTATCATCACAAAGATGAAAGAGTCTGGGGTTCCATTGCCTAGGGAGCTTTGAATCTTTCTAGTCTCGTTAGACTTTTTTGCTTGAAAATTAGTCTGATTCACATCTCAGTCACTCATCACCAGCCCTCCCGGTCTTTAGTACCCAAAACATCAGAAGAAAACATGAGTGGAGTCACAGGGAAGTGAACTTTGCTATCTTCATCATCTGTCTAGGGAATCTCCTGGTGGGGACAGAAGCAGCAGCTTTTTCCCACAGTAGAGAAAAGCTTCATCTGAAAGTTTGCCCTCACACAAGTTGGGTGAAGAGTGGGGGTCTGTCAAGGCATTAGCTTGCAAAAGGCCAAGACTTAGGAATGTTTTAGAAAGTAATTAGAACTAAGATGGACTGTTGCCCCATGTTCACAGATTTTATATATATGAGACTGGGGAGATTTATACTTCTGCCTAAACTCTGTGCTCCCATTTGTAATTTAGAAGGAAGATGAGAAAAGCCTTGATATATCATGTTGTGTAGCAGAGAGATGCCATGCCGATTGAGCCTTAGGGCAGAGTGCTGTGAAGTGACTTTTATGCATTCTGTAAATGATTTCCCACATCCCATGATGGCATACCCACATTCCTGACCTCTGACCACATGCCCCTGCACTGTGGAACATGTGCTGGTGAAGAAAGGGATTCAAAATAAGCGGGGCTTTTTGTAAAGCAGCATTTTATTTGAAATAAAAACGTAAAACCTAATCTTTTAAAGAAATGTAAAAGGTAAATGTTTTCTTTTTCTAAGTGATAAGTGTTTATGGTTGGAGGTTATATTTTGTACAGTCAACACAAATCCTTTAAAAAGTACAACATTTTGCTTGAAAATATTGATGAAGTTGGGGTGCCTGGGTGGCTCAGTCAGTTGACATCTTATTCTTGAAATTTGGTGCAGGTCATGATCTCAGGGTCATGAGCTTGAGCCCCCAGTTCCCGTGGAGCTCTGTGGTGTGTGTGGAGTCTGCTTAAGAGTTTTTCTCTCCTGTTCCCTCTGTTCTTCTCTGCTCCCCCTACCCCCAGCAAATACACTTTCTCTCAAAAAAAAAAAAGAAAAAAAAAGATTAGAATTAATCTTTGTATCAAAACTCATGAACAGTGAATTTTAAAAATTGGGAGGATATACACCAAAATAGTTTTTATTTCTACGTGATTTTCCTTTTTACTTACCTGAATTTTTTCCTGAAATAAAATCTGAAATATTTTGTAATGAGGAAAACAAAGCATAAAAACATCTTAACATCTAATATCACATTCATAAGCTTAAATTTCCCCCCCCAAAATAATGACATAGAAAAATGGTAGGAAAAAGCCCATGTATAAAAAAGTAAAAAAAAAAAAAAAAAAAGGACATTAAAAATGAAATGCCTTTGGGAGATGTCACTCATCAACATTTATGAGCTAAAATTATGCCTAAGAGTCTTTCTGCTAAGCTATGGACTTAGCAAAATAAATTGACCTTGAGTTTACATGGTTAGTGGGGAGTCAAGGACAGCTGATAGCCATAGAAAAATGAGCTGAATGCACTTAATTGTATCCTTTACATTACATCCGTAAAGTATATAAGTTATTAGTTGCTATATACTCCCTTTAAACATAGTAATTTATATGACCAAGAATTTTGGTGGAGCATTTAATCAGCTAAACTACTGATATGCTTTAAATATTTAGAGCTGGGTTGCCTGAAAGAAATGTAATACTAGCCATGTATGATTTTTAACTTTCTAAGTAAGATATTCCAGTTAATCAGTTCATCCAAAATTTTATCATATCAATGTGCAATCAAGTATAAGAAGTTACATACTTAAGATTTTTTTCCTAAGTCTTCGAATTCTGGTATGTATCTTACTACCCACATTTCTTACTGTCAGTAGTCTTGTGTGGCCAGTGAGTGCCTTCACACAGACACTATTTTATTGGCTAAAACCTTATAGATCCTGCCAAACAAATGTGAGCTTTAAAATACCATCAAGTATTTGATCTAGGGTATATTTATAAAACAGCAGATATTTGGCCATGTGGCTAAATGTGAATTTAAATTCTGATCAGGAATAATGCATCAGTTAAATTATTAGTATAAAAATGAATACTAGTCCTTTTTGTGCTCTTTTAAGTGGATACAAGGTTGCAACAGATCCTGAGCACATTTGTACTCTGCTCTTTCAGCTGAAATTTTGGCACTGCTCTCAAGCACTGTTTTTGGATGCGGAAGACTGACTAGCACACTTGTTTAAAAATGCATAATTCAAGGGCCCCCGTAAGTTGAGATTCACTAATGTAAGAGGGAGCTCAGTAGTCCACATTTTTTAATGTATATGATACAGTTTGAAGAAATGCTTTCCTGGGACATGGCCATAGTGTTCTCACTTAGTATTCGTATCTTCTTACCTCTGAGTATTAACCCCCAAAGTGAAAATCAGCTTTTTATCTCTTTAAAATAGTAGTCTGCCCCTTCTCCCAGTAAGTAGGTCACAGTTTACGTTTAGATATCTTGACACCTAAGAAGCCTTCATTTTCTGCCCAGAGTATAGGGCTGTCTCTTGGCAAGAGGGGCACATTCTTCCTCTAATCCCAGGCCTCATTCCAGCCGCTGTGTGGGTGGATCCCTGTGTGGGTGGATCCTCTTGGTCCCAACCAGTGATTGAATCCCCACCGCCCCAACCCCTATCACTGTTGGGGCCTTCTCATTTTTAATCTCCAGGAGGGCAGAATATTTCTCTGGGCCTAAATTAGAGTGTGCATTAAAATTACTAGGGAAACTTGAAAAGTATATCCTAAAGAAAATCCTGCAGTGATAGATAAAAAAGATTCAGGCACAGGGTTTCCTCAGGAGGAAGAGAGTTAGAATCTGTACATTGAGAATTGGAGCAGAACTTGCCATCACTTTTCTCTCTGCAAATTTCAAGCTATTGTTAAAGTTATGTACTTAAATTGTTCACTTAATTCCTGCATTTGGATGGAGGAAAACCTACTTTTAAAGCCTTAAAAGATTTTTTTTTAAAGATTTTATTTATTTATTTGACATAGAGAAAGATCACAAGTAGGCAGAGAGGCAGGTGGGGTGGGGGGGAAGCAGGCTCCCTGCCGAGCAGAGAGCCCGATTCGGGGCTCGATCCCAGGACCCTGGGATCATGACCCGAGCCGAAGGCAGAGGCTTAACCCATTGAGCCACCCAGGAGCCCCAGCCTTAAAAGATTTTTAAGTTTACCTTTTTCCAGAGATATCTTAATGTCTTTTCTACCTACAATCATGAGTTTTTGTTTTTTATATATTTTTAAAGATTTTACTTATTTATTTGGTAGAGAGATCACAAGTAGGCAGAGGCAGGCAGAGAGGGAGGGGGAAGCAGGCTCCCTGCTGAGCAGAGAGCCCAATGTGGGGCTCGATCCCAGGACCCTGGGACTGTGACCTGATCTGAAGGCAGAGGCTTAACCCACTGAGCCACCCAGGCACCCCTATAATCATGAGTTTTTAATAAGGTGGTTTAGATAATGGCTTTTTATTTTTTATGGTCTCCTGTAATTTGATGGTTTTACTTAGAAACCTTCCAGGATTAGACTGTTAATTCATAATCCGCTGACCCTGCCAAAATGAATAACAAATATATATGTAGATAAAAACATATGCATATATAATATACATATGAATAAGAATATATAATATGAATAATATTTATGCATAAAGTATAATATATACATATATCTGTAAAAAATATTTGATGTTCTAGTGAGAGTACAAAGCCAGCATGCTATTGGGTATACAAAAGTCTATAAAACATGGTCTAAAATTGTCCAATTGGTAAGATAAAACCTATTTATGTGAAATATTAACTAAACATGTATGCCTGTGCCAGGAAGGTGGTAGAGGCAGTTAGTGCTCTAGGAATCTAGAGGCAAGGGGTGATCACAAGAGGAAGAATGGCAGTCATTTGAAGAGGGTGGATGGAGTCCTGTGGAGATCATTGGAACTTGGGAAGGGATGGGGGCCTGAACCCAGGCAAGGCTGCTTTGTTTCCACCACCACAAAACCAAAGAGGCCAGGCTGCAGATCCCTGAGGACCCCTCTCATTAAAATACAAAGTCTGCTTTTGGCTTCTCAAGCTTGGACTCATTCCTTTAAAATTAACTGAGAGCTTTTCTTACTTGCTCACCCACCTGCCGTGTTCAATGGAACCCTTCTATGGCCCAAGGGAAAGACTTCTCACCTGAGGCAGTGGGTTTTTATAGTCAGGATTAATAGGGCTTTAACAGCTATCCATTATTTTCCTCATCCTGTATTGAAGCTATTTCCCTAAATTTTGCATTATTTGGGATTATTTGAGAGAGAGGCATGGTCCCTAGTGCACAGTAAATACGCCACCCATTATTTGTGAAATCTGAGCCTGAAAGGGCATTTCATACCTAAGAGGCTCATGGAAACTATTGAGGAGAAAGTCTGCTTAGGTCATTCCATGTACTTCCAGGTTGCACCCTCAATTTATTTTCTGTGTACATACGGTTTCAGTAGTTTCCGAATGCAGGAATCGTTTCTTGTTCAAGTACAGTTCTGTCAGGTTTTCTTTCCCTCCATTTCCTCTGACTGCTGGAGACAACCCCTCCCCACTCTGAATATCAGTTTGGGTTCCTGCTGCTGTTCCTTACACCCTTGACATTGTATTCTCACCTTAGCAATGGTGACATCCCTTAGTGCCTGAGGTAGATGATCCTTGTGGGGAGCACGGCCTGCTTCACCACACTGCTTCACCACACTGCTCTCCTCTCCTTCACCACACTGCTCTCCTTCACCACACTGCTTAACCACACCACCATTCTCTCTTCCTAACCCAGCCCACACTCCTGCCTGTCATCTAGAGCCTCATTCTTACTTCTCAGCCACCTGGCAGGACTTCTTCCCTTGAGCCTCACTCCCTTAATCCTCTCTTATTTCACACTTAGCCTTTGCCTTAACTCCTTTTCCCACCCTACCAAAATACTTACATCAGCCTCTTACCTTTAAGGAATTCAATCAATCACCATTTCTATGAGAAAACCTTTACACATTTACTAAAAAAAAAATTTATGTGACAGAGTGAGTGAGATCACAAGTAGGTAGAGGCAGGCAGAGAGAGAGAGGGAGAAGCAGGCTCCCCGCTGAGCAAGAGAGCCTAATGTGGGGCTGGATCCTAGGACCGTGAGATCATGACCTGAGCCGAAGGCAGAGGCTTACTTAACCCACGGAGCCACCCAGGCGCCCCCCGCCATACATTTTATGATTAATTTGTCAGTGAACTTATTAGGAAATATAATCTGTCTTCTCTTATTGGGGACTGCCTGGGTAAGCAAGAGGAAAAACTTAAGATTTTTCTCTTCTCTTCAGCTTTTCCTGGCTCTCTCTGCCAATATGCCCATCCCCATCTGTCTTATTCTTAAATATCAGCTTTTTTTTTTTTTTTAAAGATTTTATTTATTTATTTGACAGACAGAGATCACAAGTAGGCAGAGAGGCAGACAGAGAGAGAGAGGAGGAAGCAGGCTCTCACTGAGCAGAGAGCCCGATGTGGGGCTCGATCCCAGGACCCTGAGATCATAACCTGCGCTGAAGGCAAAGGCTTAACCCTCTGAGCCACCCAGGCACCCCCTTAAATATCAGCTTTATTGAGATACAATTTACATATCATAAAATTTGCCTCTGTCAAGTACACACTTTAGTAAGGGTTGTTAGTATACTCACAGAGCTATGTAGTAATCAGCACTGATTCCAGAACATTGTTATCACCCCAGAAAGAAATCCTGTACACATTAGCAGTCATTTCCCATTTTCTCATGCTCTCTAGCTCCTCGCAACCACTACTCTACTTTCTGACTATGGATTTACCTATTCTGGGCATTTTATATAGAGGGAATCAGGCTATATGTGGCCTTTTGTGACTGGGTTTCTTTTACTTAAAACATTTTCAAGGTCCTTCGATGTTATAGCATGCATCAGTACCTCGTTTCTCCCTCTGCTCTCTTCCGTAAGTAATTGTGGCAGATCAGTGATAAAGAACAGGAAAATGCTATGAAAGCTTCCAACATCATAATACTCTTTTATCTGGCAGTTCCTGGAAACAGCAGATCCATTGTAGGTATCTGAAGGTACTGTGGACTTAGGAAGTTTTGCATTTCGTTGTTTGAGATCTCATGTGGTCATGATTTGTACCTTTATTAAATTCACTTACATAGTTTAACTCCTTCGCCAGTTTCTACTAAAGGAGACCTACAAACAGGTACCATTATAGGAAGATAGAAAATACAGTTTGCGTAACAGGACATTTGTAAAGTCTTCTACACTTTAAAACATGTCACATGATAAGAAAAAACTGATAGTGTCAAAAAGTAGGTTTTACATTAATGCAGTTCAGAGAGCTAAGGTCTTATTTACATAAACACATCTTCAGTGATAGTGTTCAGTTTTTCTGATTTATAGAGAGAGTGATGCCTAGATGATAGATAGTTTCTTAAATTACATTTTGATTTTTGACACCAAGTTGATTAAAGGAGATGGTTTCAGTTATTGAACTGTATATTTGTCAGTTTTGACACGATCGCATTAAGTAGTAATCCATTGGGAGGGCTCTGGGTAGCAAGGTATCAAGCATTTGGTCTGTGTCTGCTCTTTGGCTTCTCTGTAAAGAAGCCTGCATTCAAAGTTATTTTTGGTTAGTTCTTCTGGTTGTCAGGACCAGAAATTTACTTGAATTATCTGAATAAAAAAGGCTATGTCTTTAGCGGAGTAAGGGAGGAGTGGGGGTAGGACTAACGCAAAATTTCAGGCTGATGAGACCTGGAAATCCATCAGGGACCATGGCTTCTGAGGGGCTGGAGGCATCTTCATCTTTCACATGGGCTGTGGTCCTGGCTCACTGGAGCCCTGTGCATAGAAAGAGTATCTGTCCCCTCCTAACTCAGCTCTCACGTGGCTTTGGGGTACTGTAGTTCCAGTCTCCTCTTGCCAGTCTTTTCTCTTTTGACCTCATTGCCCCATGACTTGCTAAGTATCCTGGTTTTCACTAGTTCACATCTCTTTGAGGTTGAATACAGAGATGGGGCTCTGATTGGCCCAAAAAATCTTTTTATATCAGGCTGAGACCAACTGGATACTTAGAAATGATTACATACGTACACACATTTATTTATTTATTTATTTATCTGTGATTTTATTTATATATTTGACAGACAGAGATCACAAGTAGACAGAGACACAGACACAGAGAGGAAGGGAAGCAGGCTCCCTGCTGAGCAGAGAGCCTGATGTGGGGCTTGATTCCAGGACCCTGGGATCATGACCCCAACCAAAGGCAGAGGCTTTAACCCACTGAGCCACCCAGGTGCCCCACACAATTATTTATTTACATTTTAAGTAGGTTCCACACCCAGCGTGGGACTCACTCAGGACCCTGAGATCTAGAGTCACATACTCTACAGGCTGAGCCAGCCAGGGGCCCCTACAAATGATTACTTTAAGAAGAGTTATCCACAGGGTACCTGGGTGGCTCAGTCAGTTGAGTGTCGACTTGATTCTGGCCCAGGTCTTGATCCCAGGGTCATGGGATTGAGCCCCTTGTTGGGCTCTGTGCTGGCCATGGAGCCTGCTTGGGATTTTCTCTCTCCTCCTTCCCCTCCCTCTGCTTCTTCTGCTTCTGCTTCTTCCCTCCCAGCTCCTTTTCTCTCTTCCTCCCTCCCTCTCTTTAAAAAGAAGAAGAAGAAGAAGAAAAGCCGCAGCTGTATCCACAATACTGGTGAAGAGCAGGAAGCCCTATGTACAAAACGTCCCAGCCCTATCCATCCACAACTTAAAGGGCACTTGGCCGGCAGTTAGAGGCTTTGGTTGGCATTTCTAATGCAGAATTGTGGCATGGTAGAAGAATGTACTTTATATTGGGACTTTTGGGGAAAGATACAGGGGCATTCTGCATAATCAAGGGAAGAGTTAAAACAGCCAATCCGAGGGAAAGGCAAAGTATAGACAGGCCCCGGACCACAAAAATTAAGGTTTCCATCCCTCAGTCTCTTGTTTTTGGATGCTGTCTCTCCCCTTGGAGGTGGTCTTCCAACTGACTGAAACAGATGATTGCTATCTGCCCCTGGACATTGCTACCCACCACTCTCCTCATTCTTCTAGTTCCAGTTGGAAACATGGTGGTGGTGGGCGGGGGAGGGGGGTGTTGATAGGGAGGCTATAGTTTACTAGGCTTTGGTCAGGGGGCTACTCCTGAACCAGTGAACTGTGGTGCAGGGTGTGGAGGGATGTCGAGCATGGCAGCACTTTCCGCAGTCAAGGACCTGTTTCTGAAAAAGGAGATAGAAGCTGGGCAAGTGACAATAAGTAACAAAAATGCTCATCGCACATTTTCAGATAGATTGATGTTCTTGATTCAGAAATAAAACTGTTACAAAATGATAAGGTGACATTTGCTATTGTTTGCTTGCTTTCTTTAAAAAAAAAAAAAAAGGCAGGGGCACCTGGGTGACTCGGTTGGTTAACTCTGCCTTCTGCTCAAGTCCTGATCCCAGGTTCCTGGGATTGAGTCCTGTGTTGGGCTCCCTGCTTTTCACTAGTTCACTAGTTAGTGGGGAGCCTGCTTTTCCCTCTGCCTCTGCCTCCCTCACCTCTTGTCTGTTCTGTCTCACTCTAAATAAATAAATGAAGTCTTTTTTTAGAAGAAAAGTAACCAATAATATACAGCTTCCTTTAAGGTCCTTGAAGCAATAAAGTTCACAAAAAGAAATGAACATTAGCATTTCAGTCTTTTGAATATGCCTCTAATAAGATGCTTCATTTGCACCTAACTTGTCAACTTGTGAATTTGACAATTTTGTTACTTGGAAACAGTCTGTCCCTTTCTGTCCTCTTGAGGCCTCAAAGATCAGTAGCACTCTTAGAGTATGACAGGTGCCCAGTAACAGAGCATCATTCCAGATTTTTTAGCATTACAACAATGTAAGCACCATATTAGCTTGCTCCTTATCCACACTTAATCTATTTTGGGGAAGTAGATTGTGTGTATAAAATAAGCAACGGATGTGACAGGATTACATAAAAGTTTTGTGATGTTTCCCCAAAACCTAAATCTTAGCGTCTTAATTCTCTGGTTGAAAAGTCCCAAGGCACCAGGGTGACTCAGTCAGTTAAGCATCTGGCTTCAGCCCAGGTCATGATCCCAGGCTCCTTTCTCAGCGGGAGTCGTCTTCTCTCTCTCCCTCTGCACCTCCCCTTTCTCATGTTCTCTCTCTCACTGTCTTTCCCAAATAAATAAGTAAAATCTTAAAAAAAAAAAAAAAGAAAAACATGTCCCATTTCCACATTCTCATTGGTGTAATCTTCAAGGGAATTTGCGGAGCTTAAGTTTCCTGCAAACCTGTGAATTTTCAGAACCTTAAGGTAGTGACATAATTGGGCGATGGACACATGTTAATTGGGTGAGGCTGAGAAAAATTTTGCCATACAGGTTTAAATTTCTGCAGACTCCTTAGATTTCTTGAGCACGTATGTGAAATTGCTTTACTAGTCGCATGATTGTGTCCATAGGTATCTTAACAGCATCAGAGAGATGCTGGGCTGTTTGCCAGTCCCCAGCCCTCCCTATGTTCCCCGTTACCTGTTGGAGCTCCCTGTAAGCCTTCAGGAAACCAAGCCTCTCCACTGTCTCCAGCCTGAGCCCCGGCTCCTCCTTGAAGCTATCTCCTGTGAGGTTCACACGGACCTTTTCAAGAAACTTCTTTGGCTGTTGTATTTCTGTATCCTATCCCCTGAGTTACATTAGTTTCACGTGTGTGCTCAAGGTGGGTGTATCCATATTCTCTCTCTAGCTGATCAGTAAACCCCTTGAGATTGTGACTGAATAATACTTCTGTCAACATTTCCTACAGTGCCTCATAGATATCAAAGTGCAGTTTGGTGCTTTTACTTGTCAGATTGAAGAGCCCATACATGGTCAGAGCTACCAAGTTTCTGCTTCATCTGGGGAAAATTTGCCCCTAATTTCTGTGATACCCATCAAAGAGTTAGTTCCTGTGTTTAAGAATTTTACATTAAAATGTAAGAGATAATTCCTTTTAAAAATTGGATGCATATCTTTTGAGATACTTTCTGTGCATAATATTGAAACACTTTTTTTATCCCCTTAGTAATAAGCAGAAACAGGGAAAGTTGATAATTAGAATCTGGAGTTTAGTCTACGGCCATACCACCCTGAACGCGCCCGATCTCGTCTGATCTCGGAAGCTAAGCAGGGTCGGGCCTGGTTAGTACTTGGATGGGAGAATCTGGAGTTTAGTCTTTCTCTCACCACAGAGTATTGGTCTTAGATTTTCATTCTTGCAGGATCTCTTTCCTCTACTACAATATTAACTTACAGAGATGGCTTTGGAAGTTTCAGGCATTATTTTTAAGCTGGTACAAACCATTACACAGAGGATCAGATCTCTTTCACATGATGCTCTTGATCTGGCCCCTGCTTCCTTTTTGTGTTCCAAGTGTCTGCCCTTAGGGTTTTACACTTTTTTGCTCAGTAGAACTACAGCTAAAGATATACTTGTCCAGTCCTTTCCCAGGCCATTACAGGGTTTCTGAATCTCTTTCAAAAGCTGTCTCTTTACCTTCCATGTTTCCGGATGCTGAAGGTGCTTGGTGGGGCATCTCGAAAGAGGCACTCACTCCTAGGTTGGCTGACAGTTTGCCTGTTTTCCCGTGCATCATTTAGCCTCGAGTGGATGTCAGCAGTTGGAGTTTGATGCTTTAATGGTTCTTTACATATTTGTAAATGCTGGCCACAGTTGTCCTCCTGGAATAATGTATTGTGACTTTCAGGACATAGGGAATTTGGTGAATACGATGGCCAAGCATGACAGGGAATGGAACGTTGTAACTGTAGTTTATGGTTCCTAGAATAATTTTATTTCACTATGACGGCCAAAGGCCACTCATTCCTCAGACTAGGCTACCCATGGACTAGAATGCTCTTGCCGTTGTTTTTTTAACCAGTGTTTAATTTAAACCTTTCCTTCTTAGGTTGACAACAACAAAGCTCTCCAGCCCGTTTCTGCGGAACTGGCAGTGTGTCATTTAGCCCACTTGGCCCTTGGTCGATTTTTACCTTTTTTGAGACGGATTTGACAGTTCCATGGGTTGACAGTCCCGGAGCTGATCTTGGAGAAATGAGTTTGCAGACCAAATCAGTTAGCCTGTCATACGTCCCTATGATGAAAACACAAAACTTTATACCTGAAACTGGTCCCTCTACAGAGGATTAGTGTGTTCTCACAGCTTCTTCCCTGAGCCCCTACACACATGATCCATGGAGTTGTCTCCAAGCATTTGAGGGAAGGCCAGTGTTAGAAGGGGTGCTTGTAAATAATGTAGAGGTATTCAAGACTGCCTTGAGAAATACAGGATGGAGAGGAGGCAAGGCTGAGGATATACTTGATACTAATTTGAAACCCAAACCCCACAGCACTGAATTAACAGGTGTGCTTGTGTAGATGCCTTTGTGCATTTAATCAGGTGTAATCTTCAGGTGTGCCCACACGAAGATCTTTTTTTTTTTCCAGCTCCCCCTCACATTCAGGGAGCCATTTTAATTGGTACAACTAACAGCATTATTGTCTGAACTGAATTTTATCAGAGAGGATGACGTTTCTTTGTTTTTTAAACTGAACAGAAGACTCAGACTGATCATGTTGATCCAGTCTATAACTGACTTAAGATTTTGACAGAAAGAAATTTGAGCATACTATCAGCAGGAATTATATTTTACATGGTGATCAGTACACACAAAAATTAATGTATATGGGTGCACTTATGTATTTACCCACATTTAGGTTACACAACATAATGCTGAACTTGAATACATGAGATGCTATGATGTTTTCTATTCTCTTACATTTTTTTAAAAATGCTACTATTGATCTACTAATTAAGAGTTTTTAACAGGAAATCCTGTGTTAGCAGGTGCATTAAAAGGACATCAAAGCTGCCTCCCTGTTTTTAAGCTGTGTGAATTGTGATTATTAAATGAGTAAGGTGGTATTTGATTTTTTGTTTTATTCATTTATTAGTGAATGACTAAGTGAAATTTTATTGAGCTCCTACTAGGTACTGAGATTAATATTAGAAATACAGAGATAGGTGATGAAATGAACACGAGTCTGTGGTCAGCAGAGAAGATTCTCACTTCTCACAGGAGAGGCAGCATCAGTGGGTGGGAGGGAGTTTTAGGCTGAGCAAATGATGCCATGAATGGCATGGCACGTGCCCTGTCAGGGTTCCCTGTCAGGGAACCACGTGCGGAAGTGCTGAAGGAGCTTGAGTAAAACTCAATGCACAGACAAGGAGGGCCTTGAAGGCCATGCTGAGGAGTTCAGCTTTTATCCTTTTGGCCAGTGGTTTCCAACATGTAGTTCAGGAGAATTTGTATTTTGAAATGGAATTTAATTTGTTACCTCATTATGTTAAATGGCAAATTTGGAGCCAACCTGAATAGCCTGTCATACGGGAGACCCAAGGGCTCTCCCCTAGATTTCTACCCCCTGAAGCCCCCCTTAGGTGACTTAACCTGAGAACTGCTGACAGCACTGGACTTCTGTATCCAGAGGAGTCCTCTGGGGACCCCGTGGAGGATGGCTTGGGAAGTGGCTGGAGGGAGCCATCTTAGGAGAAGGTCATGTTTGTCCTGGGAAGAGACGAGTAGGAAGCCCTGAAACTGGGGCAGTAGTAAAGGGCTTGAGAGAGCAAGGACATTAACTGTTGAGGTAGAATCCTGAGGACTTGCTCTCCAGTGGGCTGTAGAGCCTGGGAACGGCAGGGAAGAACATGAGTTTGGTTTTGGTTATGTATATAAAAGCCTCATGCCAAGTTTTTCTTTTGGTTGCCAGATGCTTGGGGTAGGTGAGGGTTGTGTCGGGTATGTTGGTCATGAATCTGCAAAGCAGGCCACTGTTTCTTTTGTTGTTTTTTTTTTCCCTCCTCTATTACATGGCCTCCAATTTTCCGAATTTTATCACGTTTTCCTTACCTCAGATTAGTCTGCATTCTTTCCAGCATTTGGAAACTATATGGGCTCCAAGGTTCGCTCAGGCTTCCTCTCTGGATATGTGTTCGGAGGTCCTGACACCCAGTGTTCCAGGGGTCTGCATTCAGCCATCCAGGACTGTCTACCTCAGGACTGCTGCTGAGAAAGGAAGAATGGCTTTAGAGGCCTCGGGTCCAAGATTAAATTCCTGTTCTACCACTTGCCAGCTATAAAATGGTGAGCAAGTTCTATAGGATGCGAGTCAAAAAGTCCACCTTGTGGGATTGTTGAGAGATCTTATAATAATGTGGAGGGTACCAGGCTCTGCGTCTGCACACAGTAGGCATGTATGTGAAGTGTTAAATACAACATTTCACATGAGAATAAAACTGGGGGCACCTGGGTGCCTCAGTCGGGTAAGTGTCCCACTCTTGATTTCAGCTCAGGTTATGATCAGGGTTGGGGGATCAGACCAGGCAATTGGCTTCACACTGCGGAGTGGAGCGTGGAGACTGCTTGGGATTCTTTCTCTCCCTCTGCCCCTCCCCCATCAGCTTGCTCTCCCTAAAAAAAAAAAAAAAGAAACCTCTGAAGAGAGGGCGCTTCTCTCCACCTGAAAGGAGGCCTTCCATATTGAGAAAGATGACATTAATGTAATGTAAAGGTGGAAGAGGAGAAGTCAAGGTGGGAAAGCAGGACCATTCAAAGGGCACATGTTCTGGTGGCCTACAGACAGTGGTCAACTGTGGCTGGTCGCTGTGGTGTTTAGAGGGCATGTGTGACCCTCAGGCCTTCTGACGGGGGGGCAGGAAAAGCCCTGAAAAAGATGTCCTTTTTTTTTTTTAATTAAAAAAAAAAAAAAAAAACTAAACAAAACCTGTTATGTTCTGTGCATTTGCATCTTCTCTTACATCGACCTGTTTTACGTTTTTCGTTTATACTCTCCTCATTAAGATGATCACAACTCTAAACATTTACCAAGAGAATGATTCGGGGGAAAGTGCAGTAAAAAATATTTAAAAACTTTTCTTGGAATGGAGGTTAAGAAGTTACTCCCCACCTCAACAGCCCCCTGCAAATAGCCAAGATGGGAGGGAGGCAGGGAGGGAGAGAGAGAGAGAGGAGTGAGAGACCTATGTTTCCTGGAGGAAGAGAGACATGCTTAGCACAGAAAATCCTAGTTGAACAGGCTGGCTGGGACTGGAAAAGGGCTGGTCTTTCCTGGGGGTTATTTAGCTTTCCTGCATGTTCCTCCTTGTTGAGACAGCTGTAGTTTGGTATCAGGGGATAATAAAGAAGAAATATTACTAGATTTTCAGTGGGATTATTTATAATACGTAAGATTTGTGTACCACTTTCATCTTGGAGAAGATTATAAAAATATTACTATAATGTTAGCAACAGTCTTTAGTAGGGGGCATTAGCCCCTATTGTACAGCCTGCAATCTGAGGTTTTCTGAACTGGGTTATTTGCCCCAGCCTGCCTGCTTTAGTGCTAATAAAAGTCAGAGGCTTCTGAGGTCCAGGGCAGTAATTGAAAGCCTCTGAGGCCTGTCTTTGGCCTGCCTTTTCTTTTCTTTTCTTTTTTTTTTTTTTAAAGATTTTATTTATTTAACTGATAGAGATCACAAGTAGGCAGAGGCGGGCAGAGAGAGAGAGAGAGGGGAAGCAGGCTCCCTGCTGAGCAGAGAGCCGGATGTGGGGCTTGATCCCAGGACCCTGAGATCTTGACCCGAGCCAAAGGCAGAGGCTTTAACCCACTGAGCCACCCAGGCTCCCCTGGCCTGCCTTTTCTAACTCTACTCGAAATTCTTCTCCTTTGAGTAAGTATTTGTAGGTCTCTGAATACCCTTTATTTCATGGGGGGACAATCTTGTACCTCTCCCTGCAGTTATTCCGTATCAGAGAATCCTGAGTAAGACTGAGATCCCTTGAGTAAAGTCAGAAGATGAGAATTGTTGGAGGAACAGAAATTAGAGCACAGTTTGTGTTTTGGTTTTAAGTAATGAATACTCAGTTGTGACATCAGTGGTGATTGAACTTGTTTTAAAACTTTTCCCAGTAGGACACACATTACCTATACTTAACTGGAAAGCAGAGTTAGGAATCTGGTATTTTAAAGAGTTTTTTTTTTTTTTCTTTTTTTTTTTTTGTTTGGGTCAAGCACAAGCGAAATGTGACCACTTTAAAAAGGGAGGCCTAAGTGACCTATCTATAAAAAAATAAGGCCAAACATTTACCTGTGTTAAATGTGTATTAAAAAGAAACAGTGAATTGTCTGTCTTATATGATATGGAAATACACACTTAATCCTAGAAATGACTATTGGTGGGTTGTACAACCTGAACAAAACAAGTGGATTTTTTTTTTTTCATTTTTGGGAAGAATTAAAATTAAATCAGTGAAGGTACCCAGTGACCCTACCAAGTGATAGATATTAGCTGGGTACTTAATGTAACGTGCCTACTATCTAGGGAAAAAAATTTTTTTAAAAGATTTTATTTATTTATTTGTGAGAGAGTAAGTGAGCACAAGCAGGGGAGCAGCAGGCAGAACAGGCAGAGGGAGAAGCTGGCTCCCCGCTTAGCAGGAAGCCTGATGCAGAACTTGATCCCAGGAACCCGGGATCATGACCGGAGTCAAATTCAGATGCTTACCCGACTGAGTCACCCAGGTGTCCTGGGAAAACTTTTTTTAGGTCACAAAATTTCAAAATGTTTGTTCATTCATTCGCTTAAGTAAACGCTGTACCCAGTGTGGGACTTGAACTCACTACCCTAAGATCAAGAATTATGTGCTCTCCCAACTGAGTCAGCTAGGTGACCCTGGGTCCCAGCACTTTTTTATGGTATTTACAGAAGTGGCCTCAGATAGCAGGCCATTGCGGGTACTGTTACTGCTGCCAGGACATCTGGGTGCCGCTGGGCCTCACTAGTGGAGACAGGAGAGAAATAACTCCCAGCCTCACTTCCCTCATTTGCAGAATCTTAAACCTCTAAGATTGTGTTTGAGCTCCTGGGCAGTTAGCTGGCCAACATCCTCTTGTTACCACGGTGAGTTTTGGCCTCTTTTCCTGGTGGTTTCTGTGTATACAGTGAGAAGTAAACTGTGCATGGGTAGAGGGATGATAGCAACCTTTGTCCTTCTCGAGGAAGTAAGAAATGCTATGTGACTCAGACTGAAGTCCTAGGCGCTTGTTAATTTCCTGGTACCTTTTTATGTTTGATGAGTCAGAAATGCAGATTCTTACAGGGTGGTACCAGATCTTTGATTAGAATTGCTTCAAATTACAGACCCCTTTCCTGTGTAATGATTTTTGCCATTTGCCCTTTCATCACCTAATAGGCAGGATAGAAGGACATTTTGAGCAGTAAGAATCTTGGTCTCTTGGTTCATGAACCCTTACTACACTAAAATTATTTTTTTAAACTTTTATTAAGTAATCTCCACCCACAATATGGGGCTCCAACTCAGAACCCTGAGATCCAGAGTCCCATGCTCCACTGACAGAGCCAGCCAGGTGTCCCTACACTAAAGTTACTCTTGACAGAGAACTGTGTATGTGCCCACACTTGACAGGCCATCAGTATTCTCTAGCTGGGTGGGCAGATACAAGTATTGCAGGGTAGTTGACACTAGAGTATCATAAAACCTTAGCAGTAAGGAAAACTTATCTATTTAATATCCACCAAGGTGGTCCTGTGCACATGTGGGCCCATGTGTACACGCACATGCACACACACACACACACCAAAAGTGTGCCAGTGTACACACTCCTGCTTAACTATGATGTGTTGCTACTCACTGTTCCTAAGCTGCCAGTTGTTTCTGTGTTTTGGGGGTTCAGTCTCAGAGATGCTGACTGGAAAAACGACGTTTTTGAACAATGTCAAGGAGGTTGGACTTGTGGAGATGCTAAGGCCTGACCCCAGAGGTAACTGGTAAATTGAGGTTACCACAGTGCTGTGCACAGATGTGTGGCTCGGATCCAGCTTGGAATCAATAACTAATTTATTCAGACTTTTAAAAAATACATATAAAAATGAGAGTTGACCAGATTCCCATAAGGTTTTTTTTTCTTAAGGGTTGAAGAGTGGGCTTGGAGGGATCAGTGTGCTGGTCGATAGCATCTGAGAATATTTGAGCTTCAGAGTCCCAGACAAAGACCACATAGCTCTACACCTGCTGCTTGTCCCCATGCCTGGTACTACATTCCCCGACTCTTTAGTAAAGTGGTTTTTAAAAAAAAAGTTATTTTTAATTGTAAAAAAACACATAAAATTTACCATCTTAACCCCCCACCACCACCACCACGTCACCCTCTCCTCAGTTCCTGGCAGCCTCCGTTCTGTTTTCAGGAGTTTCACTACTCTCGATACTGCATTAAGTGGAATCATATAGTACTTGTCTTTCTCTGACTGGCTTTCTTCATGACATCCTCGTAATTACTTAGCATGACGTCCTTTGGGTTCATGCATGTTGTGGCATGAGACAGGATGGCCTTCTTTTTTAAGGCTGAATAATAATCTTTTGTGTGTTTATGCCACATTATGCATTCATCAGTGGACATTTGGGTTGTTTCCACTGCTCAGCTCTTGTGAAAAATGCTGCAGTGGACATAGGCAGGTGTCTCTTGGCGATCCTGCTTTAAGGTTTTGGGTGGGGGGGATGTATACCTAGAAGTGGGACTGCTGCAGCATATGTAATTCTATTTTTAATTTTCTGAGAAGCCTCCGTGCCATATTCCACAGCAGCTGCTCTGTTTTATGTTCCTACCAGCAGTGCACAACCATTCCGATTTCTCTACATTCTTTACTGAAGCTTTTATTATGTTATAAAAATAAGGTGTAGTGGAGAAAGGCACCATCGTGGCCACAATTTGTGTTTTTTTCCTGGTTAGATGGTAATTAAGAGGATGGTAGAAATGGTAATAAAAGGTGAGTGGAGAGGTGCTTGGAGATAAACATGTCAGGTTTCAGAAAAGAACTTTGTCTCTCTCTTAGCGCTCTTGACTCCTTACCTGTCATTAAAATTCTAGTTAAAATCAGTGAATCCATCTGTTAGATGTTTTTTAAAAATGACTTCTAAGTAACTCTTCCCTCAGAACATTCAAAGAATTATAATGAAAAGTCCAGGACAGGGAACTGAAAGTTTCCTGGGGCTGGCAGTGTGTTTGATACTATGTTGGTCTGTGAGGCAGGATGGTAGCTGTTAGTGCCAGGCTCTGGGTTTTCATTCTGTCTGTCCTGGGACATGCTGGACATCAGAGAATGTGGAAAATAAACATCATCTGCCACCTAGTAGGAGCCTGTTGGCTTCACCTTGGTGTTGGAAGCTGGAAGGCGAGAGGGGACGAAGATGAGCTTTTCCTGATTTTTGAGCCCTGGGCCCACCTCTCTAACAGAAATGCTGCCACTCCCTCTGTCCTCAGCTCCTGGTTTGCCCTAGAAATAAAAGGCAGCAGGAATCCAGAAGGCCTGCTTTCTAATTTCGGGCCTGCGGTAACTTACTCTGTATCTCTGGGCATGCCTCTGTGTGCCTCATTGTCCTTCTCTGTAAATGAAGTGGGACTGCTGCAGCATATGTAATGGGGAAATTTTGGTGGGGAGATTTTGGAAGGGACCTTCTTGACACCTGTGGGAGTTGGAACTTGCATCTTCTTTTTGTGAGGGATTAACGTGTAGACCAAGGGTTGTCACGTGGTGTAGAGTAGGTTCTGCAGTCCTCTGATGGGTGCCAGCTCCCCCATGGAGCCTTTGCTCTGTTCAGGCTTCTGAAACTGCTGAGTTGTTTTGAACAGCTGCTTTGCAGTGGATACTGGGCTTGGGGATGTAGAGTGAAGGTTACCCAAGACTTGCATCTGCCTGAAAACAGGTTGTGGTGTATTTCTAACAGCCATCTATCCAGAGGCTTTTCTTGGGTTTTAGATCCCGTGGTTTTTAGGGAGAAAATCCCAGAAGCCAGGGGACCGGCTCGGGGTCACGAGGCCGGTCAGAGACAAAAGCGGAGACTGGAGTCCCATTTTTCTCTCGAGTCCGCAACTGGTGCCCCTTCCATTATTTTAATTAGGCTGATAAGACTGGTGCACAAGAAAAGCAATACTCCAGGGCCAGGCACCGTAGGTGCCAGGCAAGGGGGGCTGACGGGACGGGTGTAGGGTTTCTGAGAAGGAGCAGAGATGTCAGCTGGGATAATCTGGGAAATCGTTCTGGAGGAGGGACGTTTGGGGCTTGGCTTAAAGGATGGATGGACTTTCGACAGAGGAGAGGGGAGCACTCAGAGCAGAGGCGTGGACGGGTGGAAAGGCCAAAACCGGTGGCGGGATGTGGATCAGGCTTGGCCAGAGCAGAGGGACAAGGAAGAGGAGGACTGGGCATCTATTGAGCATCTTTCGTGTCAGGCATAGTGTCTGGTCTTTTCCCCACATCCTCTCAGTGTCCCTAGTAGGGAAGTGACACCCTGACTCTGCTTTTGTTGGAGGGCATCACTTTCTATTTAAGCCATTGGTACTGGCATCTGTCTTTTTTAGAGTGAAAGTTACACTCGGATCTGGTGGGAATGTACCTAGTTAAAAATGGGGAGAAGAAAAGTGGGAAGAGTGGTTGGTTTCTCTACAGAAGGTCTCAGAGGGAGCTGATAGTTGGTAATTCTTCTACAGTAAGTCTGGAGCCGGCCTAATGGCAGCTGGCGGGCCTTGGTGCTCCTGAGTGACCGGGCTGAGCATGAATTATTCAGGGCCTGTGCCCGGCGAGTGGCTGCCTAGCGAAGTCTTGTGGGAAGGAGGCTGTGTTATCTCATCGAGAGATTGGCAGAAACTCAGGTGCTGAGGAGGAAGAAATGACTGCACCCTTAAAATATTTCACATTTGAACATGCCAGGGCCGCACACCATGTTCCATAGTCCTACAGCTGGGTAGTTGGGACCTGTGTTTCAAAGAGGAAGAAACAATACCCCCCCCCACCCCTAATTAACAAATATAATGACCTACACTCTCCTGTTGCTGTGGCACTTGTTGGCAGGGATTTGGCTAGGAGCCACATTAAAATCGCAGATAGGACAGTAGAGCCCCAGAGAGAGTTTGTGTGGGAGAAACCCCACTCTGCTCTGTTTTTATCTCAGCCAAGTAGAGAGGTGCTCTTGTTGATCTCAGCCAAGTAGAGAGGTGCTCTTGTCGATCCATTTGGAATGGTACTTTCTGTAACTGTCCCTGTTCTTCATTTGTTACATGCTACTGTGTGTGTGTGTGTGTGTGTGTGTGTGTGTGTGTGTGTGTCCGTGTCCCCGTCAGTCTGCTTATTTGTCTGACCTATTTTCTCAGCTAGGTTGAAAGTGTCTGCACAGAAGAAATCACTTCTTATAACTTTGTGGGTCCCTCCAGTGTGGCCAGTGTTCCCAGAAGGGCCCAAGCACGTGTAGGTGGGTTGACTTTGACTTTCTGTGAACCAAGAGGTATGGGGCCTGTGCCTTGATGATGAGGTTTGCCTCCCTCACCTCCCTCTTCTTTCTTCCCCCTCTGGGGGCCTGTTTAATCTGCTCTTCTCGCCCTTTCTCATTATAGGCAGTCTGTGGCAAGCTTCTGGAAAAGGTAACGTGGGTATGAAGAAAACCTGAGGGCAGGGTCCAGAGGCCTATTTTCACAGAGAACAGATTTGCATCTCCTCTCTACCAGTTTTTTTTCCCATGAGCTGTGCCACCAGGAAACAGCATCTTCTCACTGTCCCATCTGCTTCCTTGTAAAACTCTGGCCCAATGGCTGTGAACAACTGTGTGTGTCAGCCTTCTCCCCTCCATGTTGGGAGGTGGAAAGCAGAACCAAACATTCTGGGCAAGAGCAGGCCTGGCCCCAGCTGCATTCCTTGGATGTTCTTTTCCTTTGAACCCCTGTGCCTGTAGCAGAGAAGCCCAGTCTTGGCTCTGGCTGGTGTTATATTCACAGGCATAGCAACACCTGTTTGCCAAAGGTGGGGCCTCTGGACTGGGGCATTCTTTTGCCCATACAGGGGAGCTTTGCATGTGCAGATAACAGATGCGATAAGAATGCAAGGATAAGGTTTGGCGGGGTAGAAGATTCAATAAACTGCATTCCTTCCCCAGGACCTTGGGTACTTGTTACTGAATATAATTTGCCATTTTTCTCCTTCTCAGCAGAGATGTCAGGTACTTTGTATTCAATTCTGCTGTGACCAGCTAAACAAGAAACAGAAAAAACATATAAATGGGAGTTAAATTGCCCTGGTATTTCAGATGCAACAATGTAACCAGATAATTTTGTAGAAGGTCTGCTTGTGTATGTGTGTATATAGGAGATAGAGAGGAGAAAAAAATCTGTATCCTCTAAAGAACAAAGATAGCAATTGCTGTAGAGGAAAAATACCTTTAGTCTTCCCTTTTTTTGTCTAGGCGTTCTAATTCCTGAACTATCAAATCTGATAGCCCACCTCAAATAAAACTGGCCTTTGTAAAAATATAGGCCCTTGTTTCATAGTGAATATTGTGTTCTTGTTATCTCCGAAGTGTTACTGCTTTATTTTTATTACAAAATGTGATTTTGAATATGTGTTTCCCAGTGTAAAAAGGGGTGAGTGACTGAGAAGGAAGGGGTTTGCGAGCACCTACCAGCTAGTGGACTGGTCTTGCCATTTGAACTGCCCTTGTTTAGAGATCAAGAGGGGTACCTGCCCCAGTCCCTGGCCTGGGTCAGGGATTCCCCAGGAATCCCACAACATCCTCCTTGGTGGCCTCCTTGGTGGCCTAAGGTGGGGGGAGAACTAGTTTTTGAAATTTCCTCTGTGAGGAGTTTAAAGATAAGTAATCCTAGCTGCACAGTGTGGCTATCTTCCCCACATGTCTCTTTTCTAAACGTTTATCTCAGTTACACAACAACCCTATGAAGTTGGTCCCATTGTTGTGCCAACTTTTCAGGCTCAGGGAATCACAGAGTTAGAAAGTAGCAGAGCCAGATTCCCAGATTCCACGTCAGTTTTAAGGCAACTTTACTCCTCTAAACTCTGACCCCAGTGCTCCGCGGGTGATGCTCTGGGAGGAAGCAGAGCAGTTGTCTAGGCCCGATCGTCAGGAGCCGCGTGGTCATGAGGACATGTTGCTGACTGTTTCTGGCTGCCCAGGCTGTGGGCCCTGTGTGCGCGGGGCCACTGGGGAGAAAGGAGACGTTCTGGAAGGGTGGCAGGCAGCTAGCAGTGAACAGAAACACTAGTGTCAGAAATGTGTTCTGATAGTGGGTCTTGTTGAGAATTGTACCTTTTCGGGAGGGCAGGGGAAGAAGGTTCCAGGTAGTTCTGTTTTCTGTTTATGGCTGGATTTCATGGTGGTATGCTTGGTTACTTGGTTGAGCTTTCTGGTATGTAGGGCAGTTCCCTTTGCGTAATTAGGGATGGGTTTTTGAGAATATACATACCGAGGCAGGCTGTGGGAGAAGGACAGCGGTAACTAGGTAGTTAGGGGGTGGGAGGCTCTCGGGGCATTGTACAGTAGAGGGGAGGCAGAAAAAGAATGGGCAAGGTAAGGATTCAAGACTGCAACCAGTGGGCAGGAGGCTGGTTGGAGACGGGGGTGGGTGGGCCAGAGAGATGAGACAGATCACATAAGCTTCAGCTCCAGGGAGCATAAATGCACTGGCATGATTTGGAGCCTGCTTCTCTATCTGGCCACACCAGTGGAAGAGGATTATTTTAATAATATTATTTTGGTTTCCTATAAAGAAACGCTCAGGAGAAAATGGCTGTGGTCATCCAGCTGTTGTCCAGATGAAGGAAAGGCAGATCCGGAAAGGGCAGAGAATTTGGCCAAACACTTTGTATGTGAAACTTTGTTGTGTTCTATCCTTCCCTGTTCCCACCACTTCTTTCCCAGCTCTTGGGTTGGTTTTTCAAGTCCTTGAATGTGTACACATCCCATCACATCTTCGCATGTTGGCCATTGCCTCCCAGGCATTGCAATCTTGCTGATGTTTAGATGTTCAGGAAATGAACACTCCATAGTTTACCCTTTCAAGCTTGCTGTGATGCAGGGAAGGCGTTTGTCTTTTTTCTTTTTCCTTTTTTTTTTTTTTTTTTTTTTAACCTCTCAGACTTCATTAAGCCTCTTGGGACAAACAGAGTCTTAATCTCAGCTTAGTGTTTCCATTCACATGGTACATGGTAAATCATATAATGAATCTTTGTGTATAGATCCAAGTATGAGAAAAGGAACAAAACCCAACCAAACAAGACCAAACAACACCCATTCACAAGAGAACCCTTAAAGTAGCAACTTCCATGTGAATAGCAGAAAATGTGCCTGTTCCTGAGCTAAGTTCCTGTGGAGGTTTACTTGGGTTTTAGGTATCCTGATACCACTTACCCAGTTTTTTATGTTTTTTTCTGAAAATCTTGCAAACCATTAGTAGCTGATAATATGCTCTAATAGAGTACATGGGATAAACAGGGCTAAACTTGGTCAGTCTGGGGTCCAGGTGTGGCTCTGCCATTCATCAGCTGTAGAGCCCACAGCAAGGCATGGTACCTCTGAATCTCAGTTGCCTTATCTGCAAAATGGATCTAATACCAACCTCATAGGTTTAGTCACTTGAGAAAATGTATGTGAAAGCATTTTGGAAATTCCGAAGTGCTGGACTAATGTGATACTATTATTATGGCCTATTGTTTATATGGAGATTGGTGATAATTGGGGCTACAACAATTGTCTCGGAGAGAAGGGAGATTATTTATCACTGATAAATACATTTAGAACCAGAAGGAATTTTTTATGACCATAAACTCCAACCTGTTTGATCTCCAGGTGAGGTCCGGTGAAGGTTAGAAACATATACAATGACCTCGCTTCTCTGTGGCACTCAAGAGAGGGGTGAATCTGAGTATTCTGGACTGGGGCCTTTCAGCAGACCACAGCATTCCTAATTTGTGCTGTCTGCAAGTAACCTTTTACCATCTGGCACCATGAGGATGGATACATGTTGCCTGGGTTCCAGGTGCTTCGATCCATTGCTGACGGTGCCCGTCAGTTGTGGCCACTTGTCCTTATGCCTTAGAATCTTGGTGCAGCTTGAAGGCAGGCACAGCCGCTTCCCTTAGCTGGCCACATGTGTTGATATCCCTGGCCTGGGTGAGGGACACAATTTTTTAGATTAGAAAACATCGAGGGAATAGGCTGAAATCACACAGTCTGTTTCTAAAAGCTTGGTTGACTACTGAGCATTCTGAAAACTGTCTTGCTCCCCTTCAGGTTCCCTTTCACATTCTCTGTGTTTCTGCCATAGGTGTCTCCAGGATTCTTCTTAGAGTACTACAGATAAACTGGGGGTAGGACCCCTGGCCTCTTGCTTTAAGTCAGAATTGGGTAATTCCTTTAAATTTCTTTTCTTCCTTACAATGTCCCTGTCCTTTCCCTCCTGCTTCTGAAGGTAGGGGTATCTCCTCTTGGCTAGAGCTGGCTGTCCTACCCATACCTTAGAGCCATTTTCCCACTGGCCTTTCCCTACCTGTGGCAACTCAGGGCTGAAACCTTTGCACAGAGGATATGCTCAGTTGGACCGGGCCCGGAGCCCCTCCCCCTGCTCCGTTCACCACTCACTACCTCTACCTTCTTGCTCTTCTTCCCTTTGCTCCTCATTCTTTCATTCCTGTAGCCTCACTTTAGCTTTTACTACCCACTGACTCCTCATTCACCTACTGGATCACATATTCCCTGACTTCTGGTTCCTTCTTCTTTTTCCAACACATGATGCCATCCTAACCCATTTCTTCCTTGAGAATTTCTTTCTTCTCATGGATTGTCATTCCGTAGCTCTTTGGTATCTCTACTCTATTTTCTTCTTCCTCACAGACCCTGGCCTTCCCCAGGGCTCTGTGCCCAGCCACTTGCCTCTTACCTTCCTTCCTGGATTTAAGCCTACTATAGTCTCTCTCACTGTACATGGGACTCTCTCCTCAGCCTTGAGATCCTGCTGCACGTCCTTGACTGCTTCTGGACCTGTCACCCCTTGGTGCTGTAACTCAGATATAGAAAGAAATGTTCAATCCTTCCCTACAGCCCGCAGCCAGCTCTAAAAAACCCAGAGTCTTCCATCACCCTAGCCTTTGAACCTCCCACCCACATACTGTTGGTTACCAGAGTCCTATGGATTAACTCTTGCATCAGTCTGTTCCTTTTTGTTCCTATTGCCTCACACTGACTAGTCCTTTGACCTGAAGAACTCCAGTAACCACCTGAGTGACCTTGCTGCTTTTGGCTTCTCTCCTTTCTACCCGTTCTAACTGACCACTGCAGATCACTCTTCCCTAGAGCCCAACCTAGATTGCATCCCCTCCTGAGGCTGAAAAGTCTCCAACAGTTTCCAGCCCAGGCTTAGTTCCCTCAGGGTCTCCCTCCTGCCTGACCGTCCCTCATGCTCCAGTCAAAGGGTAGCACTTGCTCGTGCTATTCCTGGGACAGTCCATTTGGTGCCTATATTTCCCAACCACCCCTCAGTAGGAGAGGAGGCTTCCCTCTCTCCCAGCCTGTTGCTAATCTACATGTGTTTCAAGGTTTGGTCATAATGCCAGGCCCTCATGGAGGTGTTTCTGGCTGTCTTCCTAGGCAGTTGTTTCTCCCTTATCCTCTGAACTCTTGCAGCCCCCTCCTTTAGCCCCAGTTTGTTTCTCTGGTGTTAGACTGTTTGCATATTTGTCCCATCTCTGTTGGCCTGGAACTTGCCCAGTCATCTCTGAAGCCTCCACTAGGCAATATACCTTGCACACAGTTGGCGTCCAGTAAATACTGAATGGAATAAAGAATGAGTGCCTCTGGCCTTCCTTTAATCCTCCCCACTGCCGAGTTGCAGGTGGTCAGATGAGTCATCAGGGTTGTGTCCTCCTCTTCCCCTGCCCATCACAGCAAATAGATTCCCACTTCTTACCCTGCCCCTGCAGGGTTAGTAAACCCGTCCTCAGCCTCAAAACCTTTCTTTCCAGTACTTGCTTGGCATGTGTTCACTCTGCCTGGCTTGTTCTGAGTCTGCTCTTTAGTACTGACTTTGGCTATATTAGTCTCAGCCTCTAACCCCATCACCTAGTAGTAACCTGGCTAATTAGCTTATTTCACCTACTTCCCCATACCAGAGGGAGCTGAAAGGGAGACTCCAAGAATGGTGACTCATACTCTATTCACTAAGTGGCTTAAAGATTAAAAATAAAGCATTGTAAATTGGCAAGCACTACCCCGTCTTATTGTCTTGACCCACAGCTGGACACTCAGAGACTTAAAACTTCATATTTAATAGTTAAGTTTATTTAATATTAATATAAACTGTATTTTAACAGTGAAGAAGGTTCTGTCCTATTAAGATCTTAATTGAGAAAATTCTCGATTCTCCTTTTTGTAGTTTTGATGTGGTACATGGGGGGAAATATGCAAGGGGTATTTTGAAAAATTCATTCCTAGTTTTGAAGGGAATGATTGTTGTCAGGGCATTTTCACATCATTCCCTCATTGACCTTGTAGAGGTAGGCATTAATTATCCCTGTCTGACAAGAGAGGTTTAGAAAGAATCCAGGGTTTCTTCCAAGGTCATTGGCGATTAAGAGCCTTGGCCAGGACTAGAAACTCAGGTCTTCAGAATCCTAGTCCTTTGCTTCTTCCAGTAACCCCCCCTTTTGCCACATTCCTGTCAGCATTGTGAATTGCAGCTGTGGGTGGTTAAAAGGGCTTTAGAAATTACTCTACATTCTGGATGATGAGAAATGCTTTCAAATCCTGGCCCTGGCTTTCAAAAGCTAAAGGTTGACACTGGTTGTATTTAAAAGCCTATGCTGTAGATGTTCGGAATGGGAGTTGCTCAGTTGAACAGCTAACTAGATTTCAGGTTTGTTTTAACTCTACCTGGGGGCAGGATGCAGTTGCTTGAATTACAAGTGCCCCAGGGAACAAAATTACTTTATTCAGTGCTCCATCTGGAAAAAGCCAAATTTGTGATTTGTTGTCTGCCTGCAGTTAGTTGGGGAAGGTGGGAAGAAAAAACGAGGGTCAGCCACTTCCCCAAAATACATTTTGATCACTGTTCTTTGTAGATTTAAAAAAAAAATTTTTTTTTTCCTGGTTGAGATTGGTGGGAGAAATTGAGGAGTGTTTTACTATTTTGAAGAACCCAAAAGTTCAGGAGACTCATTTTACAAATCAAAGTAGGATTTGAGGGTAATTTCTGTTATCTCCCCATCCGTTCGTGAACTCCTCAGGTCGGGATCCTTGCGGTGTTTACCTGTGTACCTTTCTCCCACAATGCCTTGCAAATCAGTGCTCCCGTAAATCTAGCATTGAGTTGTCTTACAGGGTCAGTGTTACACACCTTCCGCCAAACATCTTGTGAGGGCCGCAGAAGTCTGTTGAGATTTTTCTGTGCGCGGTACTTACACCTCCCCTCGCCGTGGAGTGCCCGGAGTGGCCGTGTCTCACTCTGACACGGTGGCCGGCCCCACCGGCGCCGAGTCGTTGGCGCCCGCGCAGTGGGGACGCCGCGCGCGCCCAGGTGCGCAGCCCGCGTGGCCGTCTGATCTCCGCAGACCCAGAGCAGTGGATGAGCCGCCCGGCGGGGACCTGCGGGACTCCGCACCCTCCCGGGCCGCCTCCTTTTCATATGATAGTAATCGGAGACTTTTCCGTTACATGAGGCTCTCAACAAAAGATTGTAATTCCAGCAGCTTTGTTTGGGAAGGTACCACCGCGGCGGGCGCGTCCTGGGCCCTGCCCAGGGGTCGGCGGCTCCGGCGCGGAGGAGGCGGCGCGGGCTGCGCCAGGGCCGCCTGTGGGTGGGGGGCCGCCGGCCGGCCGGCCTCCCCCGCGCCCCTCCTCGTGGTACAGCCTGCGTTTCCTCTACAATGCTGTTATGCTAATCAGGTGACATCACCGCCCAGCGCACGGAGAGTGGCTCCTGATTAAATTACAAACCGGCGGCCGCCGCGGGCAGCCGGGAGGAGGTGTGTGTACTGCTCCCGCGAGCTCCTGGGCTCGGCGACCGGGGCACGCTTAGGATTGGCCATATTTTAAAATTTTTTTAAAGTAGGATTTGCACCTCCCTCCCTCCCTCCTTCCGTCCTCCCGCTCCTCCTCGGTAATTTATTTCAAGCTTCTAGTCGAGAGCCACAAAAGGAAGGAAAGCAATAAGGAATTAGATCCCCGAGTGGTAACTCCCGGCCGGGCTAAGGTGGACTCTCCTGCAGCCAACTTCCTATCAGATCTGCCTGCGGGACTTTCAGACCGGAATGGGGCTTGCCTAAGGTCCAGCCCTTTTCGCGGGGCCGGGAGCCAAGCCGTGCGGAAGCTGCTGTGTGTTGGATGGGGGTAGGAGGGGGCCGGAGCGGGATTTCCAGCGTGCAGCCCGCCGGGGCGTTACGCCGGGCATAATGGAATTGCAGAGGACATCTAGCATCTCGGGGCCGCTGTCGCCAGCTTACACGGGGCAGGTGCCTTACAACTACAACCAGCTGGAGGGGAGATTCAAGCAACTACAAGGTAAGCCCCCGCCTTCCAAAGGCCAGGCCTGCCTTGGGGCTGTGCCTACGGGGGTTCCGAGATTTTATTTGTGCCATATGGTACGTGACCCTAATGAAGACGGGCTGCCGCCCGGCCCAGCCCCAAAGCCTCTGGTTGGCTGCGAGCACCCCATTCACTCCTTAAAGGAGACAGTTTCTCATTCTACTCTAGAAAAGCCACCATTTGGAGGCCCTTTCTCTCTCTCTGTCTCTCCTGTCCTTTCGCCTCGCGGTTGTCAGGTATCTGCTACCCACTGTGAGCACACGTTTTCTGGCCTCTTAGCTATCTTTGCCACTCTGTGGATCAATGCTAATAGACCTATTAGTATGCAAGCATTTGATTCCGGGTCGCCTCTGTCTCCCAGCCCCCCAGCCTCTTACCTCTGGGAATCCTAAAGGTGTAAAGTGCACTGCTCGACACCCAGTCCTGTAGAACAATAGCAAAGGGGAGCAGGGAGTGGTCTTTTTGTTCCTAAGCCTTGGGTAAATTACAGTTTTGATTCTGAAGCCTAATTTTAACTCTTTTGATGTATTGTGTTGGGGAGAGCCTTCCCATCAATTTAGTGGGCTATATAATTTATAATGAAAGCCAGTTATTGTCATTCCAATGCTATGGGTTGGATTAGTTGGATCAATTATAGGTTTCTTGGCATCTATATTAGTCTCAAATAATTGAATGAATCCAGTATTTTACCGCACATATTTTTATGGAGACCAGGGTCTTGTGTGCAGCAGCGTGGGAGATGATGGGCTTGCAGCCCACCGCTGGGGTGGCCCCTGCAGCCCTTGGCTGTCCCTACCCTACCAGCAGGCCTGGCTGGCGTTTTCTCAGACCTCATAATGAAAAAGGGCTCATAACTGAAAACAGAACTCCTTCCGTTTGGAAGCCCCTGGATCAGTAGTAGGCCAGGAATGGCTGTAACTAATGCTGTGAAAAAGTGGCCTTCACACAGTGTGTGTTTCTTATTTTAACTCTTCTCAGTGCCACAAATGCGGTTCCTGTGAGAAGGAGGAAGGAAGGAAGCAGCGCAATCCTAGAATGTTTTCATTGGGAATGGGAGGGAAGATATATTTCATTCACAGGTTTATTTGTCTTGTGAAATAGTTGACAGTAATGACACTTTTCTGGAAAACAAGAGGCAGAACAGGACGTGATTTTAAACATTTGCTAGTCTGTGCTGCATTCCTGGGGCAGTTAGCTGTCCTGGGGCAGTTAGCTGTAAGAAGCAGCTCCATTCTCTCCAGGGAATGGTTATGTGTCTGCCTCATTCTCCTTGAGCTCTTTGAAGGTGTAATTTGTGTTTTGGGAAAACTTGGGGTGGGGGGCAGGGAGGTAGGGTTAGTTTGCTGATGGTAAAGAGAGGAATGGTGTCTTCTGGGTCTGTGCTGGAAGCCCCGTAGTTTTAGGTTTTGAGAATTCAGAATGCACCTCTAGTAAGCATGACTAAGTCTCCCCGCTTGGTTGTGTCATACCTTTGAGGAGAACTCACTTGAGTGGTGGATCCTTGATCTGAAAACCAATTACCAACGTCCAGTCAGCCCACACTTGTAGTCTCAGAAAAAATGCACAACCAAGGAGAAGATGTAAGAAGGTGTGGGGAGCAGTATACTCACAGGCCCACCCTTAACAAAAGGCTGTTATCTGAAAGCTTTGAGGATGGTTGTAAAACTGCTCACTGAGAAGGGTGGAGCCTATGCACAGGAAATGTCTTAAACTGTTCTCTCTGGAGAGAGGAAAATTAAAAAACAAATTACCATGCTCCCTTGATTTTTTTGTTTTACACCTGGTTACTGTTTCTCAAGGAAATCCCTTCAGAAGTTGTGGGCTTCACGTTTTGTGTGGTAGGGTTTTTTTTTTTCTTTAATGACTTTTGCTCCCTAATGTAGTTCCCTCCAGTTAACTTTCTTATTTCTGCATATTGTGGTTTAGGAGTTACACAAGTTTGGTGTTGGTATTTCTATAACAGAAAACCACCCATGTTGAGGAACTGAGAAAGGGTGAGTTAACTTCCAAGTATGGTGTATCCCAAGAGAATTAGAAACAGGCATCCTCCTTAGTAATGATAAATGGAACTGATGGCATTTTAAGCAACTTTAAGGAGAATTTTTGCTAAAATCTTTTCCCATACCTACCCCCAATTTGTATTTATCATTCTTCCACTCACCACATTTTTGATGATGTATAGATTATATCATCTAATTTAATTTTATACATATCTCCAAAGCTGCCCTTTTCCCCACCCCACCCCCTTTTTTTCTCTTCTGAGTATCCTCCTTCTGAGCACTTCTAACCCAATATTGATAAACTCGTCCTTTGGATTTATTTTTTTTAAATGCCCGTTAAATGAATTTAGTAATTTTAGCAAATATCCTTGAGAGTCTGAGAGTACTGTCATTTTGTGGGAGATGTTTCTGCATTTTTGCTGATTTCAAATATTTTCACAGTGGATCCTAAAAATTTCAGGCGGGACCAGGGGATGAGGTGGGATATTTGGGCCAAGGAATGTATGATACTAAAATGTATTTGGTCTACTTAGAAAGGAAGCAAATAAGTATGACTTTTTTTTTGCTGATTTGGGGGACGAGATGTGGAGTGATATCTGTGTCACACTAGTTCTGGCATAGTACAAGAGACAGGACCTTCAGCCTCTGATGGCTTCAAACGTTAACCACCAGCACCCAGCACACCTAACAGACACACCCAAAGTGCATGCTTTCTCTCTCTCTTTCAAATAGTTCTTCAGCAAATTTGAGTTACAAAATTAAATTACCCTCCTCAGAGCTTGTGCATGTATCTTTAAAGTTGGGTTAGTTTTTTTTTTTTTAGTAAGAGAAATGCGTAGGGGCGCCTGGGTGGCTCAGTGGGTTAAGCCGCTGCCTTCGGCTCAGGTAATGATCTCAGGGTCCTGGGATCGAGTGCTGCATCGGGCTCTCTAGGGAGCCTGCTTCCCTCTCTCTCTCTCTGCCTGCCTCTCCGTCTACTTGTGATTTCTCTCTGTCAAATAAATAAATAAAATCTTTAAAAAAAAAAAAAAAGAGAAATGCGTAAACAAACTCTACATGTTTAGAAAAATGTGTTTGTAGTAACAGGTTCATAATATCTTTTTTCCAGTTTCAAATGAGCTAGCTTAATTCCTTATAGGAGAATATTGCTACTCTTGTACTCAGAAGCTGTTGCTTCTGCCTAAGATGTAAAATAAATTCCAGACTCCTTAACTTGGCATTGCACCCTCCTCAAAATGGCCCTACCCTGAGTACTTCCTGTTCCAACTCTTATATTCCAATCCAGTCTTCCAGGTAGGCAGGCTTACAGTACTTCATAAAACCAAGCCCTGGGTTTTGGGTTCATCTTCTGCCTTCTGCCTCAAATGTCCGACCCATCCATTTACCTATGGACATCATTCCTATAAATTTGTAAGACTGCTCACATTCCAGTAATTCCATAAAGCTTCATGTCCCCTCTGTTGGGGTTGGTGAGAAAAAGATCTCATTGAGTATTTACCAGGTATCAGTCATGTTAGCAGGAGCTTTATATATGTTATCCTGTCTTTGGAACACACCTGAGAGATTTAAGAGAGAAGACAAATAGCTTGACCAGGGTGACAAGCTTTATTGTGCTCAGGCTGCACATTGTTGTTTTCTAACCTTTTCCTAGACTTTCAGATACTATTTTATCTCTGCAGTAATAACAATAATCATAATAATAGTAATGAGGTTACAGTGTGAAATGGGTACCCTAACCTGATTCCTCTCTCCTGCCTACTTGTTTCCCAGAGAGCTGGAATTCTCTTGGCCCTGGCAGTGGCGGGTTGTAATGAAGACAGGATCTAGTTGAAAAGCATCAAAATGAACTTCTGCTTTCTTTGCAGCCTAATCCTGGCATCTAGCACCTGGTATTTCTGGAGAAGGTGCTTTTTCTTAGCTCTTCAGGCTCAATGAACTTGTCTCACTGTTTAGAAAGAATTAGGGAGTAGTCTGTCTTTGGCGGGAGACTACAGAGCGGTTTATCAGATGATATCAGATTTGCCTTGTTGTGTTTCTTTCTTTTCTTTTCTTTTTTTTCTTCTTTTTTTTTGTGGGGTGGGGAACGTCCTAGTTTCTTTTTAGTTTCTTTTTTAAGGGAAAAAAAATACTGCTGGTCTTGTGCCCACAAATTGTGAAGAAAATTTATTCTCAAATTTTTTAGAGCTTGCCAGTTTGTTAGGGTACCTAGAAGTTTGTCTTGCATATGTCTTAAACCTTATAGAAAGCCTTATAGAAAGTGTATTCCTGGGCCTACACCTCCTCCTTGTCATGAAGAAAATGTAAAGGTCTTAGATGTAAAGTGTCAGCCTTCAGATATTCCCATTGTGACATGAAAAGATTTGACAGATGGTAACTCTTTTTTGGGGGTGGGGGCCAAGAATTAAAAGAGCATTTCTGGATTTCCTGAAAACATAAAAGATTGGCTTTTTGGTCTGGATACCTGCCAGTACTAGAGCTAATCTAAGCCCAGAAAACTTTGTGGCACAAGTCCCCAGTTTTTAAAAAATATATCTTTGGGGGGCACCTGGGTGTCTCACTTGGTTGGGTATCTGCCTTCAGCTCCGGTCGTGATCCCAGCGTGCTGGGATTGAGCCCCACATCGGGATCCCTTCTTACTGGGGAGACTGCTTCTCCCTCTCCTTCCCACTCATGTGCTTTATTGCTCTCTCTCTCTTTCGAGTAAATAAATAAAAATCTTAAAAAAATATATATCTTTTTTTACCAGTTTACCAGAGTTTCAGCTCATAATTTGTAAAGTTCTTAGCAGGTTTGTGAATTAGAATTCTTTCTGAATGATGTGGTAATAATAATAATTACTATTAATATGTATAGCACTTAACTTTAATATGTATCATCTTGCATAATTAAATTAACTAAATGAGACTATTCAGAGTACCCAGCGTGGAATCTACTACATAGTAAGTTCTAAATAAGTGTGCATTTATTTAGTGTTAATAATAACTCTCTGGGCCAGATACTCCTACTGTTTATAGGTAAATAAGGGGGTCATTGGGTTAAAATCAATTGGCACAAGGCTACATCTCTGGAACCCAGGTTTTCTGACTGCAAATTTGATCTCTTCTAGGACCACACAGTGTCAGTTAGGTTTGAGCCACGCACCCGCTCCCTAGATACCATGAACGTATTCTGGTGGCATGGAAAATTAATGAGCTCAGGACTGCTCAGATTTCTGGACATGTTTTGCTCCCAGTTTTTGGTGGGCCAGGAGCTCTGACAGACAAGGGAATACCGATTCCTTTAGTGTTTGACCGGGATGTCCGTTAAAAGGACTGTTGGAGGCCAGCTAGGAGGAAGAGGAGGTGAAGGATTGACGCCCTTTGAGGGAAATAGACCATTATTCTTAGGGTGGTGAAATGGGACTGAATGACTTGACTGCTAAGGAAGCTTTCCGATGACTCTATTCTGGTCACCTCTTCACATGCCTAGGGCCTGGAAAAGGGTCTGCTCCATTGCATCTCCCTCTGTTTTAGCCTCTTTGGTTTCCTGAACCGCCCCTCCCCCATAACTCTTGGGCCTCCTTACAGCTGGGCCCTGATTAGAGCTCTCTGCAGAAAGTTAAGGGATTTGGCTCTGGCTGACCTTCCTTTCTCCAGCTCTTGCTATTCCTTCCTTAACAGTACTCAGGATTCCCTAAATCTCCCCTGCATTTCCCTGCTCTTGAGACCCTGCTCTCTAGGTGTCTTGCACCGGGAATTATTTCTTCAGTCGGGATTATTACTTTTGAGTTCCAGTTCAGATGCCACTTAATTCTAAGTATTCCCAGAGGGAGGAGAGGTCAGAATCTCTGCTTGGATTGCCTTCCTGTAAGATTTAAAGTGGAACCATTTGCTCACTTTGTGATTTTTACGTATTGCTTTTGGTTACCACTGAATTACCTTTTTTGTTTTTTTTCCTACATTTCACAAAGTTTAGGGCATAAAGACAAAAGTCTGGCATAACCAGTCTGACACATAGCAGTTACCAAGTCTGTTAAAGAGTAAATAAATGAAACTGTTACAATGGACTGCTTTATTGCAGTGGTTCTCAAAGGTAAGTCCCCAGACCAGCAGCATCAATGTGATCTGGGAACGTGCTAGAAATATAAATTCTCAGGCCTAACTTCTGAAACCGTGGGGTGGGGCCTGGCAGTTGGTGTTTTTATAGCCTGCCAGGTGGCTCTGGTGCACACTCAGGTTTGAGAAATGCTCCCTTATTGGACCGTTCCTACAATCTTTGTGATTTGGTGATGGGAAGGGAGGGAGATGAGGAGGAACTGACTGCGTGAATCCTCCTAAATGCGATCAGATACTCTTTTTTTTTTTTTTTTTTTAAGATTTTATTCATTTACTCGACAGAGAGAGATCACAAGTAGGCAGAGAGGCAGCAGAGTGAGACGGGAGAAGCAGGCTCGCCGCTGAACAGAGAGCCCGATGTGGGGCTCGATCCCAGGACCCTGGGATCATGACCCGAGCTGAAGGCAGAGGCTTCAATCCACTGAGCCACCCAGGCGTCCCCAGATACTCTTAATTTATTGAAGAATGAAGAGTTGTGAAGAAGTATGTTTAGAGTAAAATTGTTTAATAGTGGAAAAGATATTTAATGAGTCAGGAATGGCTTCTGCCTTGAAATTAGAGAAGCCATTTAACATCTGCAGGCCTCAGTCACCTCATTTGCCAGAAGTGCTAATTATCTGTCCTAGTTCCCCATCAGGTTAGTGGGAAAAGCATTCCAGAAAGATAAAAGTTTAAAAAAAAAATAGAGAAAAAGATAATAGTATTTTAAGGTTGTGTGGACAATTCAGTAAGTGCGGACAATTTTTTTGTTTTGTTTTGTTCAGGTTCTTAATAAAGAATCTGTTGCTTTTCACTTGAAAAACAGAAATCCCCGCAACTTGGTATCTGGGAGGGAGGCAGGTGGCACCTGACCACAGCCCTCTTCTGGATATTTGAAGATCTGGGCCACTTCCCTTATCTGAATACCTGGCAGGTTTACCTTCCAGGGTTGCATTGAACAGCAGATGCCATAATTTGTATGGTGCTTCCTTGAAAAAATCCATGTACTATTTAAAATGTCAAGTGTGGTCATTGTTTTCCGTCATTGTATTTTCTTTTAAAGAAAACTACTATATATGGATGAACTGTAAGAAGTCCATCGTGGCCCAGCAGTTTAAATATGGACTTTAGAGTTTGTTTTCCTCTCTTCTGGAACTATTCTGGAACAAATAGTGACCAAGCTTTATGTTTTCAGTTCACCATAGCCTTACAGGTATCCATCTGTTCAGAGTTGGGAGTCTTACTTGTGCATGTTGCCACAGTCAGCCAGGTAGATCTCAGCCGTTTTAGATTTTGGTGTCTTTTCTCCCTCTTGCCTGACAAGTTTCTGTCAATTCTTAGGCCATCAGCTATAAAAAAAACTAATGACAGATGAAATAAATGATAAGGGCATTGTAAGCATTTTTCTAACTTCAGTAATCTTTGCCAGATTGGCTTCATTAAAACTCTGGCAGCTGTTAAACCAGTTCATGGGTGCAAAGGATTTGCCATTTAAAACCTCTGTCGTCGGTCATTAATCTGGGCAACTTTAGAGCAAGAAGAGTCTAAGAAATAACATAATAAAACTGATTTTTGAAGATAGACGGTTTGCTTTTTGTTCTGTTTGTTTATTAACAAAAAACGTTAATTGTCTGCTTTTCAGTGGGAACTGCACCAGTTAGGAAATATGTGAGAAGGTGTATTTTGTCAATGCTGGAAATGTTGGTTGAGCTTAGAGAGGAATAGGAGCAAGTGGACAAAAAAAACTTGTTCCACGTTAGGGACCCAATGTAGGGAACCGGGAGGTGCGGGACCAGGGTAAGGGAAGTGGAGTGGGTTCAGGGTGGTCAGAGTGTATTTAGAGGGCAGAGCCAGGAAGAGCAGGTCAGAAGGGTTCTAGAAGGATAATTGAAAAGCCAGAGGATGCGTTGTCCTGTAAATCAGGTTAAGGAGTTCAGAGGGAAGTCTCTCCGTGAAAAGCTACTGAAGGATTTTAGAGAGGAGAGTGACTTGTTCTGAATTTTTTTCCTCCCTTGGAAGAAAAGTGGATCTAACTGCTTAATCTGGTGTTGCTTTAAAGGGTAGTGGTCAAGAGAGAGGCTGGAGACTGGTTGGGAGGCTGTTGGATTTGTGGGGTGAGAAACTTAGAAACAGCATAGACTCCTTGAAATTTGAAATGCAGGGTACTTACAGCCTGGTTATTTAAACCCACCCAGATCTAAGGAGTCAGAACTTCACTCTAACAAGATTCCCCAGGTGGTTTGTTTGCACATTCCAAGTGTAAGAAGTGCTGTCTTGGAAATAATCTTTACTTGCCTCCTTACCCCTATGAGCAGAGAGGGAAATAGTCCCAGAAAGGTTATGACCTTCCTGAGGGCCTAAAGTTCATGTGTTTTTTAGGAAGTCTGTGTTAAAGGTAAGATTTTCATGGGGTCTTTTTCTCCTGGGTAAACTAGAGCATTTTAAAGTAACTATAAAAATAATCTTGTATCTAAATGTGTAATAGTTAATTAAAGAAAGTTTAGTATTACTGTAGGAGATTACAGGGCTTTAAAAGCATGGTTGGTTAATTCCTAGCTTTGTAAGTCTTTTGTAGAATTTGGCTGGGATTTTCCTCCTTGCTAATCCTGCAGTTTTTGAAATTGGTGCAGTTAAAAAAGCACAATTTCTTATCATTTACCCTTTTGTTATTAATGGAGAATTATAAAATTACAGAATTTTAGCTTGGTGTTCTGGGAAGTAGAGTCTTGCTAAGGCCATATCTACTTTATGACTTCAACCCTTTATATACTTCTAAACTTTTTTTTTTTTTTCTTAAGCAGAAACAACCCCCTAACCTCTTGCTCCATCTTAGTAAAATCTTCCTTTATTAAATTGATGTTACTCTTCTTGCCCTGGGTGTCAAACTCACCTAGCAGTGCCTTCAGGTATGGCTGTTAAAGTGGATTTAAAATACACTAAATACCTGTTACTTGATAAGTGCTCATTTCCTATGAGTCTGCAGGTGAAGCTTTAAAATTAGTGGGTATTGATTAGATAGGAGGGAAAAAGCACCTGCTGAAACTTGTTGTTGGGCAGTTTTTGCCCCTTAAAAGCAAAAGAAAAGAAATGGGGGAGATAAGTTACTTTTGTCAACTAGCACCACTCCAGAACCTTCCTGATGAAAGGGCACAAGTAATGAAATCAGTAGGTGTCTAGAGGCCACTCAGATGATGCTCTTAACTACAGCAGGATTGGTGGTCGTTATTAATGGGCAAAGTAAATTTCTAGCTGTTCTTTATATTACTCCATAATTCTTTTTATATAATAATTATTTCATAGCCAAATTTTGACAACTTCAAAGGAAAGACTAGTTTAAGATCCTGCAATCACAAGGGGCACCTGGGTGGCACAGTTATTTAAGTGTCCAACTCTTCGTTTTAGCATAGGTCATGGTCATGGGGTCCCGGGGTTGAGCTCAGGGCTCTGTGCTCAGAAGCTTGGAGTCTCCTGGAGATTCTCTGTCCCTCTGCTAGATCAGGGCAATCTTTTTACTAATCTGAGTCTGTTCACTCATCTCTGCGATGAGGAGTAATACAACTTTTATGAAGTACGATTGTCATAAGAATAATGTGAGGTTCAGGGCATCTGGGTGACTCAGTTGGTTAAGCATCTGACCATCTGACTCTAGATCTCAGCTCAGGTCTTGATCTCAGGGTCATGAGTTCAAGCACCACACTGGGTATGGAGCCTACTTGAAAAATAAAAATATTGAAAAAGTGGGGCGTCTGGGTGGCTCAGAGCTTTGGGCCTCTGCCTTTGGCTCAAGTCATGATCTCAGGGTCCTTGGATCAAGCCCCACGTAGGGCTCTCTGCTCAGCAGGGAGCCTGCTTCTCCTCCTCTCTCTGCCTGTTGTTCTGCCTACTTACGATCTCTCTCTCTCTCAAATAAATAAATAAATAACTTTTAAAAAGAATAAAAAAGAATAAGTGAGGTTCTCCACAGAGACTGTGACACCAGCTGGTACATGGCGGGCTCTCAGGAGTCCGTGGCAGACATTATTACAGGTCCTGGTTAAATGGCCCCAACAGGGGACAATCTTTTGCTTGAGTTGGGTATCTTACCCCACCCCCACCCCTGAAACCTGTTTTGGGTGTGGTTTCCTTCAGCGTGTTAGAGGAGTGTTTGGTTTGCCTGAAAACACACCCAACTGAAACGGCCCCTTTTATGTTCCCCTTTAGAAAGTATACAAGGCTGACAGCAGTCGTTTGAGTCTGATGACTTTTGATGTAGGTTCAAGGTCACAATGGTGCTGGCTCTAAGTTCATAAAAAGCATCTAGAGCAGCCACTACCGAAGCCAGGGCACCCAGCACTTTGTCAGAGAGAACTACTGTAGCCAAACTAATATGAACCACCCTCCATAGACTGGTGAATGCCTCTACTGTGTGTTCTTTTGAAAGGCCTTTCTTAGCCTTTCTCTCTCTACCCCAACCTTGTTTTCAAGAGGCATAAGGCCTTTAAGTGGCAAACCCAGTAATCATGGTAGCTGGGAGACACAGGCAAGCCTATATTTGGCTTCACAAAGGCCTTGTGAAAGATCTGGTCTTAAAGTCTCTTTTAATGCTGAAATGATGCAAGTGGAGAGTGAAGTTGAGGATCACTGAGGCACGCTTTATTCGTGAAGAATGTGAGCAAAACATAAAAAGTCTGTGGGCTCTGTTCTTCTCTGGTGGTAAGGAAATTACATAGGCTGTCATTATTTGGCTGAATTTGACCCCCACCCCCCACGAAGTGTAACTGTGTTGGAATTTTGGAGTGAGAGCTGTCATGTTAAGTACAGGCTAGTTGGAGTGTGTGTATGTTTTGCCTGAAATCCTTCTACAAACCAAAGACCTTATTTTGGTGACTCCCATGATGTACAGATAGTAGTTATCTCTTGGAATGTGGCCTTGGTTTTTTGAATTAGGCTTTTCTTTTCTTTCTTTCTTTTTTTTTTTTTTTAAAGAGAAACTTTGAAGATCTATTTTAATGTATATGAGTCTTTGAAAGTCTGTGGGGGTCTGTTTGAACTGTTTTCATGCCAGTGAGTTTCTGTAGATCTCTGGCTTGAATGTTTGGTTGAGAGGTGAGTACAAGTCTATCGCAGTGTGTTTCTGATGCTTGAAAATGGTGCCCTGATTTCTATTGAAGGAGACGTTTATTCCTACAGAGGTTTAAGCGATTCGCTATTAAAAAAAAAAAATTCAGTCTTGCAGTGCTCGAGGGAGATTATGCGTTATCTGTAAACAACTGCCAAGCAGATGAAATCCCAGCTGCGCAGTCTGTGGTAGAGACTGGGTGGGAGTGGCAGGGGGAGCAGAGGAGGAAAGCTGTCAGAACCTGGCAGCAGTGGTGTGGTGCAGAGGGCTGTCGAGGGCTGTTGGAGGCAGTGTTCAGTGTGAGGACATTTTGTCTCAGAAACACAGCCTGGTGGGAAACACCTGGACCCGGGAGTCATATAAGCTTGCATTCAAATCCTGATTTCACCAGTGACCTCCCTAGACCCCATCTTCTTGATCTGTTAAAAATTGGGAAAAATAAATAGCCCTTGGGGGTGGCTATAAATCTTAAATTAAATTAGTACATCGTGTTGATTGGGTGACAAACTCATCCCCAGTTAAGCACTGGAAGTTCCTTCTGAGCAGTGTTCCCAAGTCCCAGGCAAGCTAGACGGTGGGTTGCCATAGTTATATATAAAAGTACGTATGACTAGGTATGGAAGACATGGTCTGTGTGTGTTTGCTTGTCCCTGTGTGCCTTCCTAGTGCTTGGCACAAGAGTGATGAACGAGTAAAGTGAGGAAGGCAGTAACACATAGGTAGTTGTTTTAAAGTGTTTTAAAGTTGTTTTTAGATGCTCTTCCTCCCTGTGGCCTCTCCTCCCCTGAGTAAAGAGGTGCCCCCCCCCCCCCAGCCACATAATAAATAATGGGTTGAATGAAAGTGTGAATCACATGGTAATGGTTTTGGCTCTCTGATGTGGCTAAACTATAACTTAAGGAAGGGCTTATCTGGCTCTGTCTACTTTTTTGATAAAATGAAATTTAGATAGAACCCTAGGGACCTCCCATGTAGTTCCTGTAGTCTGCAGGGTGCTGGGGAAGTTGAACTTGGTGAGGAGGAGAAGGAAGCCCATGGTAGTGAAGTATTTGAAGAGATACTAAAGTTGGACATCAGGTTGTCTCCCCTTGCTGTTGCTGTTTTTACTTTTTTCCCTTGAGTGAGAATGAGCCAAGAGTAGTTGAAGCAGAGGAGCTTAGGGATCCTCAAATGGAATCCAGTTACAAAGCCAGAGAGGTAGAAGTGTACCCTGCGATCTGAAATCCATTCTTCTAGGTGTGGTAACCATTCAGATTTTTATACTGTGTGACTGTAAAACGAATGCAGTTTTTCTAACTACACATACGTCTTTGCTCACAGTGATGCAGCATGAGTAATGTTTTTCTAGAAGCCCGCCAGTTAATAATACTCTGAGCAAATAGAGGCAGGGCCTCAGAAACGTGGATACCAGTGTAATGTGCAAGCCTGGCTTTTTAAACTGAAGAAATAGCCATGAGAAAACTAGTTTTGGCCAAAGGGCTGTGGCTTCCCATCCCCTCCCCACTCCTTAAAAAAAGAAAACAAAAACAAAAAAAAAAAACTTTGGTTTTCTTCTGCAAATATATATGATTTCAGTTTTGAGATGGGAGGTTATTTTTTCATTTGAAACACAAGGAAGCGATTTTTTAAAAGCCCTACTCATTCAGCAGTGGCCTGACTGTAGCCAAGCTTGACTAAGAGTTCTTGGCCACAGAACCACAGACCACAGCCCTTATCAAGGTAGTAGATTCAGTTGGCTTTTGGGGAAGGGAGGGGTCTGGAGTTAAGGGAGGAACACTGGAGCCCTGACCTTCGTGGTAGGGCTCTGGAGCTGGCTGCCCCTGGGACAGTTTGTGCTTCCCGTGTGCTCCAGTCAGATGGTAGGAGGGCGGGTCCAGATATCATTTTAGCCATTGTCATCCAGTTATTCTGAAGTGACCTTTCTTACCTCATCTTCCTATGAGCTTATAGTTGTCTGTAAACGTAAGTTATGCTATGGATTCTTGCTCACTTTTTCTTTGATAAAGAGCAGCTCTTCTGCTCACCAGTTGTTTTTGGAAGAGGAAACTGACGCATTGGTCATTCAGTGATTTTAGCAGTTGATTTGTCATCTCCTCTCTTTATCCCTCCTTCCCAGTGAGAATTTATAATATAAATTATTTGCTAAGGTCCCCTGCATTAAAAACCAACAAACAAAAATTCTGCTGGAGTGGGAGAGGTGATGATTAGAATAATTATTGGCATTACTGAACTCCTGCTTAATACCCAGCCTTATGGAGAGCCTCTCTAGCCCTCTGCTAGGCACGGGGGTACAACTTCCAAACCTCCCCTTCAGAGGCTCACAAACAAGTTAAGAGACAGGAAAATAGATACAGTTTTTGTGATAAGATTTGAATGGGTGAATATAAGCAAGTGGGTTCTTTATACACCTGCGAAAGAGAGCGCCTGCCTCCTTACTCATCCTGGGTTGCTCTGAGAATCAGTTACAATAATGTGTGGGATCACCCCCTGAAAAACAGATTCCTAATCCAAGACACTTTTTTGCAGGGAACAAATGGCAAGACTTTCTGTTTTCAGCTTCACCCAGCTAGTCTGTTGTCCACTGATGAAGGAAACACAGGCCTTTTCTGTAACAGTTGCCAGTATTTATTGAATACTCTTATACCTGACTCTGTGCCATTTATCCTCTGCATTACCTCATTGCAGACTCAGAAGAATGCTGGAGGTAGGCACAGATGTTATCTCTGCTTACTGATGAGAAAAGCAAGGCTTGGAGAGATGAAGTAACTTTAACTTGCTCAGTCAGTGTCACAGGACTAGGCGAGTGGGCCCGGCCGGCATGCCGGGCTATGCGTCCCCAGAGCCCAGCTCCATGCTGCGTCTCCCGAGATGGCTATCTTCCTGGAAGGCCCTGGGTGTAGCTGGGTGTGGTGGGAGCGGTTGGACCGTGGCTAGCAGCAGCCTTCTTTCTTGAGTGTGCTTTGAAGCAGCTTCCTCAGTCCTAGCTCCCCAGAAAAAGCATCTTCCCCTGCAGGTGAGGGATTTATGATGTGGTGCTTCCTTCTGCCTCTGGACATGGGCTCTTCTCCACAGGGTCATAGAACCCCTGGGTGGCAGATAATGTGCTGCACTGGAATCAGTAGTGGCTGCCCCGTGTTCAGAATGGGTTGTGCCTGGGTCCCTGGATAGTAAACCAGTGGTGCTGTTAGGGTGTGAGCCATGCAGTCTGGCTTGTAATCCGAGGTCCCACCCTCGCCACCCCATTGCTCATGAGGTCACTAATCCCTGTGATGTCAAGAGTTCATCCACAAGCTGCTTTTTCCTGCACTGAATGTAACAAAAAAGAAACAAAAAAAAAAAAAAAAAAAGAAGAAGAAGAAGAAGAAAAAGAAAAGGCTTTTGTGGGCTTTCCAGCAAAAGCCAGGTAGGAACCAGGTGCATGCACATATGCATTCAGAGTGTGTGTGTGTGTGTGTGTGTGTTGAGTGATAGGTGGTGTCCTATCTGCCTTGAGGATTGAGGAACTTGAGGATCCCAAGGGTGAAATGAGGTGGCAGAGTCACTTAGCCTGCAAGTGACAAATGGGTGACTTTGAAAAATTCTGCATTTGGGGGCCTGGGTGGCTCAGTGGGTTAAAGCCTCTGCTTTCGGCTCAGGTCATGATCCCAGGGTCCTGGGATCGAGCCCCGCATTGGGCTCTCTGCTCAGCAGGGAGCCTGCTTCCTCCTCCCTCTCTGCCTGCCTCTCTGCCTACTTGTGATCTCTGTCTGTCAAATAAATAAATAAATTCTTAAAAAAAAAATTCTGCAACAAGAAGGGGCCATTTCCAACATTTCTTTGAACTTTTAAAGTATTTACTTTTTTCTCTGTGTACAGAGGTAGATAGTAAGGCAGGATGTCTATATCTATCAACACATGGGTAGATTTTACGGACTTTAATGTCACTGAAATTTTGTTTGAAACACAGGTATTCAATCTTAATAGGGATTCAGCCAAATTGATAGGTGTCTTGAAGTGTCACATTTAACCAAGAAACAAATTGAATATGCAGATTAAAAATGAAAGGCTTACCAATCAGGTTTCTCAAGTATCAATTTCTGATAAAACTGCAGGCTACTGATGAGTAAATCCTTCCATTAACAATGTAGTCCGCTAATTTGCTTATCCGTGATATTGCCAGGGGTGTAACAGTGCCAGGAGGGGTGATGCATCTGCCTGTCTTGAAAGTCAGAGCTGACATGAACCCACATTCAGATGCAGTGTTTGGTAAATGCATTAGGGTATTTGGGGAAATGTTGAGCCACGTGGTAGCCCAAATTCAGGTGATATTAATCTGCGGTCTTTTTTAATACAGCTATGGACATGCTTATATATAGGACTCAGGGCTAGTACTTTGAGGGCTTTGGATGTTGAGTTGTTAGAGATTTAAAAAAAAGTAAAAACAAAATCTCTCTCTCTTTTTTTTTTTCTTAAAGATTTTATTTATTTATTTGACAGAGAAAGAAATCACAAGTAGGCAGAGAGGCAGGCGGGGTGGGGGGGAAGCAGGCTCCCTGCTGAGCAGAGAGCCCGACTATGATGTGATGATTCAGGCCCACGACACTAAGATCATGACCTGAGCTGAAGTCAAAGGCTTAACCCATTGAGCCACCCAGGCGCCCCCAAAACGAAATCTCTTGTGACTCAGTGACAGTCCATCTGTATGATGGCTCAACTCTGAGGTATCAGGGACTGATTTGAATCTGTCCACAAACCTCTGAACCAAAAGGAGAGGGAAAATATGTTCACATACATTTGGAAAGCTGGCTCCCAACATGCCTCTGCTTAGGCAGTCATGCACACCTTGTCTGTCCTCCTTTCTCCTGTGAGAGACAGGAATGGACCTGTAGAATGATGACACGTGTTTGGGTGGGTAATTAGGGCAGGTTCTAGAACCTGGTTGGGTTTAGGTTATGGCAGCAGTTAGAGGGGAAGCTGCATAAGGACATTGGTCTGTGTTTTATTTTGGTGTCACCGAGATCTGCCTTACTACCTTTCTGCGCCACTGTGGCTCTGTTAGTGACTGAAAGCTGGAGCATTGATGGGAGGGGAGATATGTGTAGGCCCAGGAAGATAGCCGTTGGCTCTAGTTGTTGGTTTAATTTCTTTACTTAGGTGGTAAGAATTGTTATCTCAAGCTTGTCCTCAACACTCAGCTGGCATAACCTGGAAGCCACTTGCTTCTAACTTGCTCTAGTTGATGCACCTTGCAGACTGGTTCTTGGGATAGACCAACACGTACCTACTAAGTAATGAAGAGTACATGGCGTGGAAGAAGGCAGGATAAAGTTTTAGAACACACTTAAGCTCCAGCATCACTGAAGGAGCCATCCTGGCCATCCACCTCTTTAATCAGTTCAGCAAGCAGGTGAATGCCATGGTGAGCAAGTTAAGATGCTAAGCACTCTAGAAACAAAGGTGTAAGATAGTCACTGCCTTGAATCACATTCTAAAAGGGAATACTAGATAGAAAGTGGCAGATGTTCTAAGATGTGTGCATGACAACCCTAGGTTGTGAGATGTGAGAGAGACTTTTTGGAGTTGACATTTGAGCTGTAACTTAAAGTAGGACGAGAATTAATAATAATGAGATAATGAGATAGTGGGTGCTTGGGGGTGGAGATAGGACATGACCAGGGAAAGCTACAAAAACAGTGAGGCATGTTGGGGAAATGACTAGACATCTGCCTAGGATGTGACATACATATATTTTCCCTTCCATTTCAGTTGTTAGTGCTTATTATTAGTAGTTGGGGTTTTGGCTTCCTTGTTGGCCAATATCCAGCTAATGTTGGCAGAGGTACAGGGAATCAGGTGGTTAGCAGCTGACACGGGTGAAATGACCTCGCACAGTGACGTGCATCTCATTTCTCTCACCTGGTAGAAAGGGCTCTTAGATCATCATTTGTCTCCCACAAATGTACGGAGGGTATTACTTGTAGTGGCAATAACCAGTGGTAACTTTGATTCCACCAAACACTCCTGCAGGGCTTTGCTGGGTGGATGCCTACTGCTTTTTTTTTTTTTTTTTTTTTTAAAGAAAGAAAAGAAATTTAAAAAAAAGATTAATTAATTTAAAAAAAACCCCATAAACATTTCTGGCTTCTGTGTCCTCTGGGCTCACAGAATCCGTCCTGTTGGGAAACGGACTACTGAGGAAAAGAGAACAAAAGAAAAGTTTATCTTCATGCAGAGAGAAGGAAAAGTGGGTCTGTACTTAAACTCTACCACAGTGGTGGTAGTAGTAATACAGTTAAAGATTTTTGCTACTTACTCTCATGCACTTTGTTTTCTTTCTTTCTTTTTTTAAAAAAGATTTTATTTATTTATTTTACAGCGAGAGAGGGGACACAAGCAGACAAAGTGGGAGAGGGAGAAGCGGGCTTCCCGCTGAGCAGGGAGCAGGATGTGGGGCTCGATCCGGGGACCCTGGGATCACGACCTGAGTCAAAGGCAGACACCTAATGACTGAGCCACCCAGGCGCTCCTCTTGTGCACTTTTCTATGTACTTTGCATGTATTGATTCATACGCTTCCTGAAGCATCCCTATTAGGAAAGAGTTATCTCCATTTTGGAAATGGGGAAACTGAGGTGCAAAGGCTGCTTTGCCCAAGGATGCTTAACTAACTAGTAAGTGGTAGAGTTGGGCTCCCAGCCCAGGCTGCCTGGACTGAACTCGGAATCCTCCACCAGTTTGCCATGCTGCCTCTCAGGAGCGTTTCTCTCATGGTGATTAAGGCTCATGCTTTTGTCCATCTCAGATTAGTATTTTGTTAGGACTTCACAACAAAGTGAACTTGATTTGGTAGATGCGATTGTCCCAGGTGCAGAGGCCTGATCCTGCTCCAACTGTAAAGGGTTTGTTGAGCCTTTCACTCCGAATTTGTGGGGGCGGCGAAGGGGGGCAGCATGGTAAATGCAATGTAAACTTGAAGCCCTGTCTAGTTCTGGAAGACTTCATTCCCTTTTCTTGGATGTTTGGTTTGCTTTGGTAATTCTGGCAGAGTAAAGGGGACTCAGCCCAGCCCAGCCCCCCCACCCCCTGCTGCCAGTGGTGCAGATTTGTCACCATGTTACATACTCAACGCTCGCCATTTGCATTTTAGTAGTATTGGGTTTTTGTTGTTCAGACATTTTGGTTTTCGTCGTGGTGGTTTGTTTTATTTTTCCAGTGAACAACATTATTAGTTAGAAGACTTGGAGAGCCCGGAATGAAGGGTAGTAGTGCTGGAGTAGAATTCTGGAGTTAAAGATGGGATACTCAGTCCCATGGCATCAGCTACAGAGAAGGTAACCCTGGGCAGTTTTCAGTGGTGGTGGCGTTACCTAGGAACATGCAGTGGAGCCAGAACACCACATTTTAAGTTTACATTCTAGGAGTGTGCTGATTTTTCTTGACTTAAGACATTTTCAGCTGCTTGAGCGTTTGTGATGTATTTAAGCCAGGTTACCTTTATTCTGTGATGTCCACGTGTGAATAAAGTAGAGAATCCCGATTTCCAGCTGCTTATCTGTATTTTGTTTTCAGGCCACCTTTCGAGTTTTCCTGAGGCAGATGTAAAAATAGTTTTTAGGAAGAGCATCCACAACTGCAGGCTTGGTTTTGTTTGCTGTCCGTTGTGTTGTAACTTTGGTGTAAGAGGAGCAAGGGACTTATGTTTATTCTATGTAGGTCCCCCGCCCCGCCCAATTCCAGAAACGATGTAATTTGACCAAGGCAAGTGTCTCCTGATGATCATTTTTAAAAAAAATGTGTTTGTGATGGTTACTCTGCTGCTCGCACAGTCTGGAACCACAGGACTTAAGTTTGAACTGTTGGGTTGGTGGACACTGGGTTTGTTCTCTCCTTTGGCCTGTAGAAAAATGTGAACATCTTTCTTTGGAAGGCCTGACAGTAGCAGTACTGAAAGGTGCCATTTCACTGCTGCATACCTGTTTTTTTTCCCCCAAGAAATGTTCTTTTGATGGTGGTGTTAGAAAAGCCCTCATAACACGTATGTGTTGTGAACTCACATTTTGATCTCTTTTGAGAACACACCTTATTTTATGGATTTATATAGTGCAAGTGATCTCTCTCACCTTTTCTCTGAAATGCAATATACTTAAAACATAGAAGGAGCTATGACAAGCCTATAGTCGGGATGAATTAAAACAGTTTTGATTCATCGTGTGGTACCCTACAGGTGTAAAGAGTGACACCCAAAACGAGAAGACTGTAGTCCCGGGTTGTCAGCCTCTGTTGTTTTTAGGATTGATTCTGTGGAGATGGTAGCAAGTATGTGGCTGTTGTATGGATAACCCATGTAATATCACAAACCAAAATACCTCTGAGAACACCTGATCCCTAGGGAGAGTTGCTTCGTGTCTGTACAGTAGGAACAGCATAGCAAGCAGGGAAATCTTGAGCTCTCTCAATACCAGAACTGTGCACAGACCAGATCCTCACTTAGCTGGAGCACACAGCTGAAGATTGGGCATTTCAGTGAGTCTGACTGTTTGGTCCTGCTTTTGAATTGGGAAGATCTACTCTGTGGAGGTCTGATAAGTACCTTTATGAGTTCCAGGAACTCCTGACTCTTAACCTTGGGGTTTAGGTAGAACCTAAGTCTTAAAGCTTTGAGGAAAATGTAGGAACCAGTTCTAGCCAAATGCATTGACTAAAATGACAGTACTGTTGGCCAGGTATTCTGAGAAAGTACCGCGTGACAACGACGTCCTAAAACTGTAAAAGTAAACAGCCTCCAGCAGTTAACTGTATTTACTTTGGAGACAGGTTATAAACCCAAATCTCCATGCTGAACTTGAATGAGTGTCTCTTTTCTCCTCTCCTGGGGTGAAAGTTGATGAGAACTGCTCTCTGGTATTGCTAGGACAAACCTGTACTACTTTCTTTATGTAAATGACTAACAGGGAATATTTTCATTTACTTCAAAGCCATGTATGAAAGAGGTTTGCAGGCTAGTCCTGATAACCTCTGGCTCCTTTGGGTGGAGGGAATCCAAAGTTGGAAAAATTCAAGCTTCTTAATGGTTTGATAGAACCCTAGCAAATCCTCTCCAAGACATTGATGGATCTAAGGCTGTTTTTCTTTGGAGTAATACCCCTGTGAGAGTTACTCTGGGGTGACTTTTTTGTTCCATAAGGAATATATTTTATTTCTTGGTGCTGTGCAGAGTAGTGGTTAAAGGTAGAACTCTATGTTCTATCTAAAAAGTATCTGAAACTTTTAGGAAGCCAGTAACATTTAGAAGCTTCTGGCCCACTTTGGCTGAACACCTTTCATTTTAAATGCCCACCCTGGCTCTTCACAGTGTGTGTCTTGAATAAATAGAGGGCAAATTCATCCAAAGCCACTTGAAACACAGGCCTTTGTGAATTGAGACACTCAATAGTATTGCCATCTTCTGCTTATTTGAGTGTTTGGGGCAATGGGGTGGGCGTGGTAATCCCAGGATACTCAGATTCTCACTCTTAGCAAAAGGGTCTTCTCTCCCTCTCTCATTGTTTGGCAGAATGAGAAATGTATTGCCAGGAGCGAGTTAATTCTCAAATGATTAGGGTTCCTATGATACATGTCCAAAAGTACCAGGCCTTGAGATGGGGAAGATGAGATGCTCTCATAACAAAGTAACAGTACAAGTGGAGGATGGAGAGCAAAGGAGTTGTCACTAAGTGCTCCACATTCATGACTGACAACCCTTTTTAATATTCTTCGTGTTGGGGAGGAAGGGATGCTCCGAATTGAAAATTCTTAGTAAGGACTTCAGTGAGACACAAGAAGGTGACTGTCCAGCTTGCTTAGGACATGGGCTTCTTCGGTGTTGACCTGTTGGCGCTGTTTTCCAGGGGATCATGGCTGGCACTGACCTGCCACTGTGCCTTGGGGCTCCCACAGTTACCCCTCAGCCGGCGAGCCAACCCTTGAGTAGGCATAGCGTTCATGTTTTCTTTATTTTTTCTTTCTCCTCTGGGACCATGTGGAGGCCTTTCAGGGATTTTCCTGAGAGTATAGCCCCACAGTTTTAAAAACTGTTCAAGGTTTGAGTTTATAACAAGAGTAAAACCCTTTTCCCTTGTCATTACTGCTGCTTCCTTACTCACTAATTAGCCAGCTGCTGCAGATCTCATTAAACCTCATTAATCCTGAGCATCTGTCTATAGGAACTGCCTCAAGATAAAAAGAGGAAACTCAGCTAAATGTTTGTATTGCTGCTAATTACCCCAAGCTATACTTTTTATTAATTACTCACTTCCAAACTGAATGAGGACCTTTCCCCATGCCAGACAACAGGTGTTTCCCTCTCCCCTGGCTGCACATAGGCTGTTCTGTGGTTCAGTGCATGGGATACCTTTAAGTCTCAGGGCCAAGAATTGGATGGCTCTGGAAGCCTAATTTTGTGTAACCTCAACTGTTCAAAGTTTTCAATCAGTAATGAATTTTTTTTTTAACAGATACATTCTTTAAATTATCTCATACATGATGGCTGAACAATTACAAAGCCAGTTTTCTTGACTCAGTGGTACAGAGTCTAAGGAAGAATTTTAATGGAGGTTGGGTTAGGAGTTGGATATTTGTATGTTGTAACTAAAGGTGATATTTGAAAAGGAAAATGTTGATCTTGGATTTGAATTGGTGGTGACGGAAAGCTAGGAGTCCTTGCCTGGTACTCCTCACAGGTGTCAGTCAGACAGGGCAGAGAAGAATACTTCCTTGTTGGGACTTGGCGAGAGATCCTGATGGACTTGAAAGCACAGTTGAATGGAGGATTCTTTTTGGTGGGATAATTAGTTCCATTATTCTCCCTTTAGGTGGGGAAAAAACATTCACATTAGGCTTGTCTCCTACATCATCTCAGATGCCGGGTAAAGTCCTTGGAATGTAGCATTCTGTGTAGAGCAGGGGGGACTGGCAAGGCAGACCTTGGTTCAATCCTTGGGACTGTGCTTTGTGACTTTGAGCAAGTCACTGAACTTCTCTGAGCTTTAGTTTGCTCCTGTGCAAAACATGTTTGGTAAGAACATCTACTTTATATAGTGGTTGAAAGAAGTCAGGGTTTTAGTGCTTAGAAGAGTATATGGCCCTTCAGTAAGTGCTCAGTAAACCCCAAGTACACTGGTGGATATGGAAGACAATGATTTAATTCCCTGATCATTTAGGATCGTGCTCATGGAGATTCCCACTTGTGTAGCTGAAGCCCTGGTTGATCAACCCCATTGGGTTCTGATCTTACCTTTGGCTGATTGTTGATGTCACCTAGACTCAAACCTCAGCAGTGAAGCTTTGACCCCTTGAATCACCTCTGGTCAGTTGATTCTAGGTGCTTTGCTCCTTTCTCTCTTTTGCCACCTGTTACTTTAAGTATAATTAACTGTTGATGAGTCTGGTGTGTTATTAAACTGAAAACCCTTCCAGCATGCATCCTAATTTCTTATTGTTTTGTATGGTGATTTACAGACACTTCTTTTTTAAATGGCATTTGTTTTTCCTGCAGATGAAATCTGAGGTGGCACCTGTTTACGAACTACTACTCTAGCATCCTGTAGACCTCAGTGTTTCTTCAGTGAATGTCACTTATTTTTGTATTAATATTTTTGTATTAATATCCTCAATTCTCTATTAAAAGGAAAAATTAATATTTGTTTGCCTTATTTTGCTTATAAATGTTTTATAAACTTAAATACTGATTTGGCATTCTCCAGAAGATAGGCATAAAAATTCAGGGTGACATTTTATTTTATTTTAGAGTACTCACCGAAGACAGCATTTCGCATGTGACCTTTTGTGGTGCCGCGGGAGAGTGTTTTCCTCCAGCGGGTGCCCTTTTCATTTCCTGCTCATCAATCTCGGACCTGGTTCTCTTATCAAATTAAGATAAATTGTATGTTTTCCCTTCAAATGGAAATGCCCTTTGAATATTTCAGAAATGGTATGTGCACAACCAACAAGCAGTCCAGGAATACAGAAGTGGAAATCCTCCAGTCTCTGGTTGTGCTCCCTTGAGACAATTATAGTTACTGGTTTGGAAAGTAGCCATGCATATTGGTTTTTTTTGCTTGCTTACATTTAAATTTACATTTAAATATATGTACATCACACACACACACACACACACACACACGTATCTCCATAGGATCATGCTAAACACATGCACTGTTTGTGACTCTTCATTCATGGCCATCTTCCTAACCCATATACTGCAGATTTCCCCTCCTCTTTTTAATGCATATATACTGTTCTTTTACATGAATGTGTCTTATTTTAATTAACCTGTTAGTATATATATATTTAGTTGTTTCTGGTCTTTCCTCTTTTGTTGTTGCTGATACCCATTTTTTTTTTTACACTTTTTTTATAAAATATGCCATCTGCGCCGCCTTTGTCTTTGTGTGCTTGCAGAAGTGTTTCCAGAAAGTAAATATCTACAGGTGTGATTTTGGTAGATGGGGGAAATGCACATTTTAAGTTTGATATTGCCCATTTACTCTCCCACCAACCACACACCAGTGTGCCCTTTTCTCCATGTTTTCAGTAAGTGGCAGGATTGGTCTAAGGTATAGAGTTAGTTTACTTTTGCCTACTCTGACCTAGCCCTGTAAGTGGAACTTCTTCCACCTCAGCAGAACATCTGTGGGCTTTGAGCCCTTCCCACCCAGTTCCAAGATTATTATCTTTATACAGGCTGTTGAGAAGAAACGACTAAAAAGTCTTCATTAAGCAATAAAATGTCCCTGAAGAACAAATCAGCCATAGCATTCAGCTTTCCGGGCGTATCTAAGTAACAGCAGAAATACTTCTCCTGTGACAGGGTTGCTTTACCCTCCCCATTACCTCCACAGACTGGCAGTGCTACAAACAGCCAGGTCCCTACACCTGTTATAAGGACCGGACTCTGTGGGGTGGGAGATAAAGCCTTGCTTATGGGGATGGGAGGGTGGGTCCTGAGGTGGGGGTACTGCATGTGGGGGCACATTCAGGGATATTGTAAAGATAGACTTTCTTTGTTGTGGGAAGGGATTTGCATTTAGGTTAAGCAATACTGTGCAACAGGTTTATGTTTCCACAGCAAATAGAACAACAGAAGAACCTGGCTCCCTGTTTATGCCCCTGCTCCTCCCCGTTTGTTGTTTTTTTTTTCACATGAAAGAATTAAGGTAGATAACTAGCTGTAAGCTAGGAAGATTCAGTATGGTCTACATCACACTTGGGGCACTGTCTTAATGAAACTGCACTTAAAGCTTTGATTAGAGTTCCTATCAATGAAGAATAGGTTTTGATTTAAAAAAAACAAAAACAAAAACAAAAACCATACTAATATGAACTGCGCTGTCCTCCTTTGATTAGGGTGAGGGAGCCCTTGGTGCCACCCACACTGTTGACCAGGTCATCATAGGGACTGAGTCCAAAGTCTGTTCTCCAGTTTTTTTGTCCTTCTTTATTAAAACAAGGGAATGTACATTGTGTACTTATGGAATTTGCCTGCCAAAACTCTGTAATATTTGGCTTTATAAGAAATCTTGTGTAACTATTCTGTGTGTGAGGTTGAGTAAAGCCACAAAGGAAGTTACCAGAATTGTTTTTCAGGGTTTGACCCTGTGAGTGATAACTTTCTCTTTTTCATTTTAATAGAGCTTAAAAGTGACTAAATGGTGGTTGAGTGTGGGCATCAGTTTTTGAATGCTGTGAATTCTCAAGGAATTGAAAATTTCTTACCGTTTTGGAAGAGGGCTCTGATTGCTGTCTGGCACCTTTCCAAGTGCCTTCAGACCAGTTACTTAATAAGTGGCTGTTCATTGGTTAATAGATTAACCCAAGAGGAAACAAAAATGAGAGGAGGACTGTGTGGCTGAATGTTGGGTACTAGTGTAGAACATGTGCTATTCTACACGGAATCATTTTGTAGGCAGTGAAATAGTATATATAACCGAGGATTGGTCAGAGCTTATCATTCAGTAAATTACTTACTGAATGAAGAACACTCAATGAGCAGTGAAAATTTTGGTTTGATACACTAGGCTATCGCTTAGAAAATAGTGTTAAACTAAAAAATTCTTTAGTTCAGTCCAGAAAGTGGCTTATCTTTACAACTTAGTGTTTAAAAAAAAAAAATCCTGTCACAACCATTAGCTGTTTGTGATACACAACTATAATTTGGACGTCTTCTCCTCCAAACACGTGAAGCCTTGGGCTTACTTGCATATTACAGTTGTAATTTTGGAGTTTGGCCTGAAAGTTGAAACAATCTTATTTAACTTCTCAGTCTTCCATTTCAACCCTGATAGTTTGTATAGGGAGTCATGGTTGCCAAAGGGGTTTAGGTGACAAAATGGTAATGATCTTTAGGGCAGAAGCAAGTTTCTAAATTCTTTAGTGTTTACATTTATTTGTTTTTAAATATAATTTCCCATTAATTGGAACCTTGTCCTAATTCTAGTTCTAAGTGATAACTTGGCATCACTGTAACATTCTTTGTCTCAAACGGTAATCCTTTGCAGATTAAATTTACAGATATAACTATTGGGAGGACTTCCATGATAGATTATTTTAGAAGGGCATTTCCACAAGACTTCCATGATAGATTATTTTAGAAGGGCATTTCCACAACTGATTCATTTAGGAAATGATCATGTTAGTAAGCACTGTTTCACCCATGAAAAACAGACTACTTTGTGGTGACCTTTGGGTCTTTGTCCCTCCTTCTTATCTTTGTGTGTCTCTGATTTTATAAAAAAGAGTTTCTTAGACTTTAGCTGTCTGGAATAGTGAATTAGAGATAAGTTGGACATCTTCCTCAAATAGGACAGCTATCAGAAACTATTCTGAATGGCTAGAACTGGTGCCATAGCCTGGTGGCAGCATCAGCCTTTCTGAAAGCATTGAGGTACAGGAGTATCCTTTTGAATCTTGAATTTCTTACAGTAACATAACTCTAGGTTACGAAAGAGAATTCTGTTTTTCTCCTTGCATTGTTGACCCTAGGAAATCTGGAAAACTGGAGGAGAGAGAATATCATAAGCACGGGCCAGGGTGGGTGCACGCTATTTGATTTTTTAATACACTGGCTCAAACCAGCTGCATTGTCCACAGAATAGTATGGCAACCCTTTGTGTGCATTGCATGAAAGAAGAAACATAATAAATTCTAATTCTCACTATCCCTGCTTACTCCCAAGGCTCCTGTAATAAAACCCTACCTTAAGCCTTGAAAATGAAGGGATTTTATTTTCACCAGTGAATTTGTGTGCCACATGATGACCTGGATAAGATATATTATTTACTGCTTCTTTAATTGTTGCTAAGTAAAGGTAATCCCTTCCCCTCATATATGGCAATGAAATCAGCTTTATGAAGTTTTAGTGTACCCATTATGTTACCATACTGTCCTTTAAAAATTCCTGTCTTAGTCTGTATAAATGTTAGCATTCTCCCATATAAGTTGGCTACTTAAAGATGTGGGGTCTATTTAGTTCCAAGCTTTTTCCACCTTTTGAGGATACTACAAATTACCCTTATCTACCTGGGACTTCATATTTTTTAGCTTCCTTCCAGGGAGAATGGGGGTGGAGAGGTGATGGCGAATAAAGTTTATATCAGAATAAGAACCAAGGACCTGAAGCTTGTGCACACGGGAAGTAGGAAGTTGGGAAACCTGGCCTCAAGCCTCCTGACTTACCCTCATCCTTAAAGTGCAGCCTTGAGTTCTGGCCTGCGGTGTCCACTGTGTTGTGTCCCTCCTGACTACTGGGATAGCACTTTTAATTCTGTTGTTTCAATGAAAATACTCCGAGGCAAGGGAGGGGAGAGGGGCCGGCTGGGTGCTCTCACGTGCACCCCCTGGCTTCTCTGACATGTGAGCATGTTTAATAGTAGAAATTCAAATGGTCCCCGACACGGTATCTTGTTCTTAGCAAGTCTTCAATGCATATTTGCTAAGCTGATTTTATTTGAAAATGGAAACCAACAAGGGGAGTCCAGGACTAATGATACTCTAAAAATGTTTAAACCAGGAACTGATGAAACTTCAAGGAACAGGTAGTTAACTCTGTTAGCCTTTGCAGGCCACATAGGGTCTCTAACATATCTCCTCATTTCTCCTTCAGTACACCCCCCCCCACCCCCAAAATGAAAAAACATTTTAGTCCCTAGGCTATACAAAAACAGGCTATAGGCCAGAGTTTGCTCTTTCCTATTTTCAGTTGATCTTTTCAGTCACAAAGGAGCTGACCTGAGTGAGGGGGTATTGTTTTGGGAGGGTAATACCTTATTTTCCTCAGGCAGTGAGGAATGGTGGTGTGAGGAGGAGCTTTGGGATTCTTCAGGGTTCACACAGATGAGGGTTCTAATCCTGGATGTGCTTTTGCTACCCACATACCCTCAGGCAAGTCAGCAGATTCTTTCTGTGCCTCATCTAGTTAGCACTGACGTTTTAATGAGCGAGGTGAAGTTAATGATGACCCTAACCCAGCATCCACCAGCTCGGGGGAGCCCTGTAGGACTGACTTCATCCTTGGTCCCGCAGACTCTCCCCGGCTGCAGCTTCAGGCTGTTTCCTGCTGGAATGTCAGGCTCATGATGTGCTTCTTGCCTGTGAAGGAACTTTGAAATGTGCCTCCCAATTTCAGATCAATTTAGTAAATGGTTTCTGGATATTTCTTGAGATGTCCTTTTTTTTTTTTTTTTTAACTTTATCATATTTGGTTGTTGGGTTTTTTGTTTTTTGTTTTTTGTTTTTTTTTTTAAGATTTTATTTATTTGAGATAGAGTGGGGCAGAGGGAAAGAGAAAAGGAGACATCTGCTTGAGCAGGGAGCCAGACACAGGGCTTGGTCCCAGAGCCCTAAGCTCATGACCTGAGCTGAAGTCAGCCGCCTAACCAACTGAGCCACCCAGGCTCCTCTATCATATTTTGCTGATTAAGACATATGTAACAAATTTTAGAAACATCTTTATCAAAACACAGTTACAAATTACAAACTTCCAAGGTTTAAGTTGCATTTATTTTAAATATTGTGTGTGGGGGGGAATCTGTTATTGGTGTCAAATAAATGAGGTATTGTTACTCAATCCATTATAATCCGTTTGCCCAAGGCTTATGAAACCTATTGGTTATAATCATTAATGACTGTGTAACCTTTGGCACAGGATGCCTCTGTTTCTTCAGGTGTAAGCTTGGAATAATAATAAATATATTTAATAACAGTGGGTCTAAATAAATCAATAGATTTAAAGCAGAAGAGGTTCTGGCACATGGGCTCAATAAATTTAATATGTTATTGTTGCTACTGTGGTAGCTGTAGTAATTCCTTTGGAATCACCAATGTGAATCGGGGTACTGACAGTAATTTTTTAGACAGTATAATAAAATTCGGTATTACTTAATAGTTGCCTTCCTGGAAAATTATGTACAATTCAGATTTTTAGTAAAATTAAATAACATTCTTTTTTAAAATAAGCTTCATTGATGGATTGTTTTGCACTGGAACCAATCATTTCCTTTTATCATTTACTTGTATTTTTTCCTGTGAAGCCTTTTTAATATTTTAAAATAAATATAAAACACTAACATACATTTCCAAGTTCATCTAATACTCTTATCAAGGTGTGAATTTCCCCAGAAATTAGAGTGATTTGATAAATTTGGTTTTATTTATTTATTATTTTTATTCCTCTGAGTATAGTTGACACACAGTGATTCGACAACTCTGTAGGTTATTCTTTGCTCACTCAGATGTTGCTACCATCTGCCACCATACAGCACTGTTAGAGTACCATTGACTATATCCCCTGTGCTGTGCATTTTATTTCCTTGACTTATTCATTCCATAGCTGGAAGCCTGACTCCCACACCCCTTCACCCATTTGCTCATCCCACCTCTGGCAACCATCACTTTGTTCTCTCTGTTGATGGGTCTGTGTCTGCTTTTTGTTTTACTCATTTGTTTTGTTTTTTAATTTACACATATAAGTGAAATTTTTCTCTTTTTTAAAGGCATTTAATTTTCTTTCCTCGTTTTGGCATATTACACTACTTACTTCACCTTAGTTCTCCGCTTTGCCCTTGTTGAGAAGAGCCAGTGATATTCCAACGGCCATTTGCTTTCAGAGTTCGCTCCTACCATCCATCACCTTAGCCACCTCCACAGTCTTGACTTTTTGTGGATTGTGACTTTAAGGGGCTTGCCTTGAAGCGATGACCTTGACTGGGAGGCAGGACCCCTGGGAATCAGCCTTCTTTCTCAGCTCATTATTGTGAGTCTCCCTCTAAAATGCCTTAGTTTCCAGTTGACAGAATTGGGCTGGGCTACTCAAAAAAAAAAAAAAAAAAAAAAAGACCTGCTATAAGCCACAAGCAGGGCCTGTTCCACTGATGTAAATCATAGGTGCAAGGTTATAGAAAGTTCACAGTTGTTCTGTAGTCTGCACATCAGACTGTTAAGTGTTAGCAGAGAATTGCATATTTGCCGCACATGCATTTAGAACAGATGTTTTTATGTGTTTTGTCCGTGAAGCAGGTTAAACTGTTAGGAAAAATATTTTAACTGAAGTTCTATTTATATACAGATTAGCAAACATAAATTAAAGGACCGCCCGCACGCCGACTAACCCGTCACAGGGAGGCCTTTGGTCAAAAGATTAGTTTCCTTCCTTTTGCTGCCTCAAGATAACAGTTTGATTCTCTATTATCAATACAGCCAGTTGCCTGTTTCCGGTTTCCTGCTCTGTGTGTTTTGCATGTTGCTCATGGGAAATGATTTATTTTTTCAAGCCAAGGCACATATGGGAACTCCACCCTACTGTAGTCTTTTGTTTTGAATTAAGATTCCCTTTTTTTTTTTTTTTAACAACTCAAGAATTGAGCTTTAATGGATAAATTGTTAAAATTAGTATAAATTAAGTCTCGTGACTATTGTCCAATTTGGTCATGTTAAGATAATGTTATAATTACACCCTTATGTATTTTGCTGCCTCATTCTGTTGTATATGTATGTGATGGCAATTGACACAAAACAAAATGAAAAATAAAAACTTCTCAAACTTTTCAGGTTAGCTTTGGACCCCTTTTATTCTGAAAGACCATGCCACAAAATTGCATTATTATCATTTATCAGACCTTGAGGAACAATTGCAAGAAGCAATTCAGTTATGAAAGAGTTTTTGTTGTTGTATGGTGGTAACATTTAACTTCTTAGGTTTTTGTGATTTGAAATTTCTTTCCTCAGTAATTTCAGCAGGACCACCAGTAGTAGCAGCAGGCTTTATTGAGCACCTGTTTGTTGGGCATTGCAAGGTTGCTGGTTCATTCAACAAATGTTTGTTGTGTACTCATTCTGCCAGGCGTATATACTGTGAGGCACTAAACAGATGTAGAATTGAGTCCTTTTTCCTGGGGGCAATTACAGGCTAGTTGAGAAAAAGCGTACAGGATATGTGATAAAAACAGATGACATCCCATCAAATGAGGGTTTGTTGAAAGGCTAATCTTGGCCTGGGGTCTCAAGGAAAGATAAGAGAGGAGGAAGGGCCTTCCAGGTTCAGAGAATGGTGTAAACAAAGAAATGTGCATGGGAGAATTTGGGAGAATTTGGAATGTAACATAAGACCTGTGGATGTGTTGGGGGATCCCAGAGGAAAGTGTGCCTTCTCTGGACCCTTGAATTCTCATCTCTGCATTTTGGACTGTCTTGTGGATGGCAGGAAGCCGCTGAAGGTTTTTTTGGTACAGTGGTGTGACTTTGAGAAACCACTGTTTGGGGAAGGTGACTACAACTGTAATGCTTAAGATGGGTAAAAATGAGGGGTGCCTGGGGCTGGTCCAGTTAGTAGGGCATATGACTCTTGACCTCAGGGTCCCGAGTTCCAGCCCCATGATGGGTGTAGAGACTACTTAAATAAATAAAAACATTTAAAAAAAAAAAAATATGGGTAAGAATGAGAAAGGCATGACGGAGTTCAGTAATTGTTGAAAGATGGGACCTGAAACCATCCTAATTATAGTGAGCTTTTTCTTCTAAACACCCAGAAATACATCTTGAAAAGATTGTCCTGGTAGCTGATCCTGTACTATTTTGTAGTATCTTTTGTTATTTTTTGACTTTCCATTTTGTTTCCCCAGCTAGACTAACTAGTTTATTGAGGGCAGGGGACCTTGACTTAGACAGAAAGTTCTACATATGGTAGGTGCTTTGTAAATACTCGAGCTTATTAACACTCTCAACTTCAGATTAGCCCTTACCCAGACAGTTATAATATTGTTCATTTAAATAATTTAGCCATTCATGGGGCTGTGTTCATGGGATGCTTGCTCCATCGCCTCCTTTTGATTACTTCTCATCTTCTGTCCTTGTTTCTCAATTCCTACTGTGAACCCACATCTACACCTACCATAGCTATCAGTCTATCCAGAGAAAAATTGCACATTTGCCACCTATTCCTTAAGATAGGCCACTATCTTAGCATAATTGAAGAGGATCCTGGTAAGAAAATATTCTTGGGTTATACCAGCAGGTTCAGACTATTTGAAAAGTAGAAGAAAGATCTTCTCTCTGCAACCAGGTATAAATCTAGTCTTTGAGGGGTCATTTGTCAGTTCCTATTTCTGTATTTCCTTTATTTTCCATCCATAAATGTTCCATGCCTTCAGGCCTTTCTTCACCCCTGGCTCCCATCCCTTTTCATAGCCAGAATTGTGGCATATGGTGAACGTGGTTGTGTTTAGCACTCTGTGCATGGGTTGTTGCCAAGAGATGCTATACAATCATTTCCATCGCACAATGCCCTTCTGTTCATCAAAGCTATTTCTGTCTCCTTTAGCTTAACTTACGCTAGCATGGTGTTCATTTTTCCAATTACAGCAGATTTTCCAGAGTAAATAAATCTTGAAGCATTACAGTTTTCCAGTATTGATGATGGTCATTCCTCAAAAGCACAGAGGTCAATTATGTGCTTTGAAGGGGATGAAGATGGAGAGGATATTCACAGCCGTTTGGTTAAAATTGGGCAAAAACGTTTTCTGTTATAAATATTTCATCTGATTTCCCTAAGCCATCTGCTGAAAATTTTAAAGTTATTTATCAAAACCCAAAGACAGTGAATCTAGGTACTTAAAGAAGACGGTGTAGCCAAGCATGCATCCTGATTCGCTTTAACCTGACTGAGCAGTGGAAGAGACAGGGAAGCAGCCAAGGACACCCAGTAGTATATGCCGGCTCTGGCTCTCCGGGCTGCTGATGCCGAGTGCACTTATCCTCCCTGAACCCTGAGCTGTGGTGGAGATACCTCTTGTGTTCCACCTCCCTGACAGAGTTGCTGTGCACGTGCATCACAGTGTAACTGCAGGCATGCCATCTTACCAGTCTGTTTTCAAGAAAGTGCGCCATAGAATTTTACTTACGATTCACTCCTTTCAGGAACCAGAAGCTGGTGTGGGTATTGCCACTCACTCAAGGTTGGGTTTTCTCTTCTGCTTCTCAGTGGTTCTCACTTCCCAGGCAGCTGGCTAATTTTTCTCCAAGCCTGTGGGGCCAAAGAATTAGCTGGAGAGATCTTAACACCTGGCGCCACTCCCGGTTCCTAGGTTTTCAGGGTTCTGAGGACATTTTGGTAGAATTAGTGGGTCTTGGAAGCTAATTTTGAGAGTAGCTTTAGTCTTTCCTGACTCCCACTCCTGCATTGGCACAAAGACTCACCGGGCCCCCTCCCACTGGTTCCTTCTGCCCTTTCTTCACCTGGTTCCCCACGTTACTGTCTCTGGGCTGCTAGCACTGCAGTGCCTCAGGTCCTGCCTTCCATTGGGCAGTTGTGTCCTCAGGTACGATCTTGGTTTCTACTCTGCCTACCACACTGTACCGCTCATTGTGAAGAGGGGTCAGTGAGGAACTTTTGAACCTGAAGGCCCTCATGTGGACAAGTAGGGAGACCCATATTCTCTGTGGCTCTGTAGGTGGAGTGAGCCTTGCTGGGCCATAGAGACATATCTAGACTGGACAGAGACACTGTCCAGTAGTTGGAGTTACCTAGTGATGGAGCAGATCCTTTCACAAAATAAGGACTAAGGTTAGGATGGTGAGATGGTGGGTGATTCTAGATCTTGTATCATGGAAACCTGTTGGGTTTTGTGTTTTAATGCCATGCTAGGGGAATTACTGCATCGTGATTGAGAACCCAGGCTTTAGAGCCAGCCTGCCTGGAAAGTTACTAATTCTGCCAGTGGAAGTAGCTATGGGAACTGTAAAGCACATAGCTGCCTACCTAGGACATAGTTAAGTCTCAGTGATCTATTGTTATCTTAAGAAAGAAAGAACAAGGGACGCCTGGGTGGCTCAGTTGGTTAAGCAGCTGCCTTCGGCTCAGGTCATGATCTCAGCGCCCTGGGATCGAGTCCCACATGGGGCTTCTTGCTCAGCAGGGAGCCTGCTTCTCCCTCTGCCTCTGCCTGCCTTTCTGTCTGCTTGTGCGCGCTCTCTCTCTCTCTCCCTTTCTCTCTCTCTCTCTCTGACAAATAAATAAATAAATAATCTTAAAAAAATAAAAAGAAAGAAAGAAGGAACGAACGAACAAGCTGTTTTCTTTCAGTAAGACTGTTAACAACCTACGGCCATGTCCACACACATAGCTTCCCCCCTTTCTGGGATTTTTAAATAGCTGGCTCAGGTACAGTAGCAGGGATGTTTTTGCTTTTGGAAGAGTGTTGTTTTAGAGGACTTCTAAAGCCTTGTTCCACTCTGCGGGCATGTGGCTCCAGATCCTGGATCTCAGCTGGTTTGAACAGATGAGAGCACTGCTCTGCTGGCCCAGAGGAGAAGGAGCTGATTTAGTGAGCATTTACAACATGCCAGGCCCCGAGCTTTGTGCTTCACCTCCTCATCCAGTGCTAGAGGGACCTTAGGTCAGTCTCTAAATGAATACAGTTTGGAGGCTGAGGGGGCAAGGACTGGCACAGCTGAGAGGTGCTTATCAGGACCGTGGAGGTGCCTGTTTTTGGGAGGCAGCACTTACCAGGTTATGGGCAGGGCTGTGGTGGTTGGGGAAGGGAGGAACAGGGAACCTGCTCCAGTGTCAGGCTCAACCATGTCAACTTCTTGGGAGCAGATGCAGACATGACTTGGCCTAAGGGGCAGAAATGCCCACTGCCATACGGGGCCAGAGAGCCTCCTACACCTGTGGTTGTCCGGAGGCTGAGGCAGTGGCAGTGGCAGTGGCAGCTGCTACTGTTCTTTCTTGCAAAGAAGTAATAAGTGCTTTGTGGGATGAGTGGGGTTGAAGGTACAGAGATTTCTCCTCCTGCGGCCAGCATGTAGACCATCAGGATCCCAAAGCCTTCGATGTGAGCTAAGAGAGTAATGAATGAACAACACCCGCAACTCATGCGTGTCTCTCTGCAGTTTGAGACACCACGGATATCCGCCAGTTCCTTTTGGTGGAAGCCCAGAATGTCTATACCAGGATTTCCCAGCCTGGGCACCACTGACATTTCGAGCTGGATAATTCCATGTGGGGGCTGTCCGTGCACTGTAGGGTGTTTACCAGATCTCTGGCCTCTACCCACTAGATGCCAGTGGAGCACCCATCCCCCCCAGGCACAACAGTCAAAAATGTCACTAGACTGCTATATGTCCTGAGGGGAGATGAGAACCACTGGCCTAAATAACCAAATCAGGGGCGTCTGTGTGGCTCTGCCTTTGGCTCAGGTCATGGTCCCAGGGTCCTGGGATTGAGCCCACATCGGGCTCTCTGCTCGGCAAGGAGCCTGCTTCCCTCTCTCTCTCTCTCTGCCTGTCTCTGCCTACTTGTGATGTCTGTCAAATAAATAAATAAACTCTTTTTTAAAAAAAATAAATAAATAACCAAATCAGTATGGAGTTTGTAAGGGCTCCCATTTCTTGTTAATCAGATTTGCCTCATGCGGGTAGAACTGGAAGTGGGCTCTCCTTTCTTGACTCCTCCCACCACTTCCTTACACAGTTCTGGCACAGTGACAGCAGCTCCGGCTTGGAAACATGCCTCTGGACTGTCTTCCATCGTCTGTGCCAACGGCCTCCTGCTCCTTCTCAGGCAGGCGTCTGGTTGTGAGTGCAGGGGTGATGTCATTGTGCCTTCCCAGGAAGGGTGGAACAAAGGACAGAGTCCCCAAGGACATGCTGCCTCATCCTCAGCTAGGCTGCTGGATAGATTTTTTTCCTCAGAAATGTTTGTTTTTCACCAAGCCATCCATTGCAAGAGGACACACTTAGCTGACCGGACTTTGTGTGTCACTGCTGAGCCCATTTCCTGCCCCTAGTGTGCCATGAGAGTGTTGGTTCTGGTCCAGTCCTTGGATGGAATCTTCCTTGCCTTTTCCAGTGCGTGGTGTGAGCTGGAAGAACTTAGGTCTTATGTGACTTCTTTGGCACGCTTACATGACCTGGGACCTGCTCATAGGCTCTGTGGGGAACATAAAAGAAAGCAGGAGTAAGGACAAGAAAGCAAGCTCTTGTTGCTCTCCTTTCATTTTTGTTCAGGTTCTTCTCTCCCTTCTTCCTGGAGTTTCTGGGGACCTGAGGAGCCCTCTTCACACAGATCCTCAGACTGTGTGGAACAGTTTTATTTCCCCTCACTGCTCTGCTCTACCAGTGGCCTCTCTGCCTCCTCCTGGGGGAGGAGAGTCAGGGCTAGGCTGTGACTCTCAGAACTGGGTGCTGGGGGAGTGCACTTACTGTCTTTGGAAATAGGTCTCTGGGATCCCCTCATAAAGGAGTCTGTTGATTCAGAACCCAAAAGGAGCCAGGAGTGTTTCTGTAATGTGAGATTCACCCAAAGGAGTGACAGTTGGCTGAGGAACACCTTTTGTGCTTGTATATTTAGAAATACCATAATCCAAGCAGATTTTTGTTTTGATCTCGTTCCCTTGATAGGCTGGGTGTGGTAGTGACTTTGAGCCCAAACCCTTTAATAAAAGCCTTGATACCCATCAAGGGCTTTATTAAAGACATTCCCGACTCCAGTGTAGCACATAAAATGTATTTAAAAAAATTAGTTGACCCTAAATACATCTGAACCAGGAGTTACTTGCCGTCTGTGAAGTGTACTTAGGAGAAGCTTAATATCTTTGTATTGTGTTCTGGACCTCCTCTTTCAAAACACCCAACTTTCAGCCAAAAAAACGCAGCTCCTTGTGTCAGTGTCATGAAGTTGCCATCCATCATGATGATTGTGTGATTAATAATGCATGTGATCGTCTCTCTGTCACTTCTCATGATGTTACTGGTACAGCTCCTTTTTCATCCACACTGTGCCCCTGACTGCCTATTTCTCGTTCCCTCAGTCCTGCCCTTTCTGATCCTTTGTCTGTTTTGGGTTGGCCTTTGTCCCAGGGAAAGGCCCTCTTTTCCGCTGGACAGACTGTTTGTTTAGAAAAAGGCTGAGCTCACCGCAGCAGGTGGCCAGCTGCCTTACCTGCCAGGCTCTCCACAGTATAGGCTCACCTGCTGTGGGCTCTGCCTGGCTCCCTCCCTGTGCTGGGGTAGCTGGAGGCTTCCTCAACACCTTCCAGGGAGACCTCCCATGATGCTCTGGCCCACCTGGGAGCCCGGGACCCCTGGGCTGCCAGTACATGCCTGTAAGCAAAGGTTGCTTTTGAGTTGTCACCTAGTAGTGGTGAAACACACAAAAAATTTTGGGGATCTGCTTTCTTTTTTATAGATTAATGCATAAGCTTTGGTGGGTTTGGGCTTAACACTGGAAGGAATAGATCTTGAAGGGTCTTTTGGCACACATTCATGCTAAAGAACCAGAAGTGGGGTGAATAGCTGACAAAGGGTGTATCTGTAGAAAACAGTGAGTGAGTACGAATGAGTACAGGGTACATTTTATTCTGTGTGTCCCTGTTGAAGGTTTCAGCAGCCTGCATTTAGAACATTGTTCAGAGGCAAGAAGTTTGTAAGCCTCTTTGTATGGATGTGAAAGGCCAGTTCTGGGCAGATCTGTCTAGAGTTTTAGGCTTTGAATTGGACAGAACTTGATCACTGATGCTTGAAAAACTATTGTTTCCTGGATGACTTCGTTATTCTGCTACCATACTTTAGATCATAAGCTGTCAGTTGCCTTTTCAGTGAATGGTTAAAGTTTGGAGATCATAGCTATCCACCCATGTTATGGAAGGGGACCCTGAACCCAGTATTTCAGCACATTTTTGGCAAAACCTTGGGCCCAGGCTTTGCTCTCCTAGTGCCTAGCCGGATCTCTTTGCATCTCACCGTGTTGCCTGCCATTTTCTCTGTTGTTCATGGGGGCATGGGACTTGGCAGGTAAGAGTGTCATTACAAATCAAGGTCATGGGGCGCCTCGGTGTCTCAGTTGTTAAGCATCTGCCTTAAGCTTGAGTCATGATTCTGGGTTTCTGGGATAGAGCCCTGCATCAGGCTCCCTGCTTGGCAGGATGCCTGCTTTTCCCTCTCCCACTCTCCCCGATGGTGTTCTCTGTTCTCGCTGTGTCTCTGGCAAATAAATAAATAAAATCTTTGGGGGCAAAAAAAACAAATCGAGGTCATGAGTGAATCCATCTTCTGATCCTTTGTACATGAGGGAAGCAATTTCGTACTGTTTCCTTAGCTTTTCTACCCTGCATCCCTCCATATACTGTGTACTTCCCTAACACATGCCTTTTGGAGGAATGATCATAGCTGCAACATATACATTAGAAACTACCAAATATTAGGCTGCTGGGCAGGGCTCTACAGGCCTCCCCTGTGATCTACTGTATCCTCTGGCCTCTTCATCAGAGAGCAAAGAAAATGGAATGAATGAGAGCAAGGATATTCTCCTGGTGGTACGTCTAGGGGCCCGGATGTGTTCAAGGGTTCTATGGTTCCAATATTTTGAAGAGTTGATCATGCTTAAGAGGAGCTAATTTGAGGTCTCATTAGCGTGTAGTTTTCCTGTTCTTCCTTTGGGGTCTTGTGACCCCGCTAGCACATAGCTGCTGCCGCCGTGCTGTAACTGATGATAAAGGGAGCTCTCTTCTGCTTGCAGATGAACGCGAAGCCGTGCAGAAGAAGACCTTCACCAAGTGGGTCAATTCCCACTTGGCCCGAGTGTCCTGCCGGATCACAGACCTGTACACTGACCTTCGAGATGGACGGATGCTCATCAAGCTGCTGGAAGTCCTCTCTGGAGAGAGGCTGGTAAGTGGGACTGTTTCTAAGTGACTTGCACCATAGGTCAGAGAATGTTTTTGAAAAATCAAGTGTGGGCTTCTTCCTGATGAATTTTGCAATGAATGATTGATGTTTTTGAGAAGGATGATCTTGATAAGTGAGATGAGCATGTTGGAAAAAGCTCCTGTGTTACCGTTGTGAGTGTATGTGATGTTCTTAAACTGTAATTAAATGGCCTCGTTCTGGTAGTTTGTGAAGTTACTACCCTTGGTCTGAAAGATCTTGGCTGGTGTCCCCAGACTCGGGCACTGGCTCCAAGATGAATCTCTCTCCCACGAGGTCATGGAATAATTTTAAATCTGTTTCTTACAGGTTCTCTGGAAAATCTGAGCTGCCGTACAAGGTGGCAAGAATTGAATTCAGTAGTCTCTGGTGTTTTTTGCCTTCTTCCTTGCATACTTTAATTTTGGGGGTGGAGGAAGAGGCTGGTGTTTTGTCATCTCCTTGGAAACACAGAGCTTCTGATCAGTTCACTGTGTTGTTTTGGGCAGGGGAATTGCCAGCCTACGCTGAAAGTTCTGTCCCCATTCTGTTTCCCAGAGCTGTTGCGGCTGTCTCAGATGTGACTTTTGTATATGAACCTTAAAGCAGTCCCTTTAACTGACCCAACAGGTTTTGTCTGGTCTTGATTTGAAAATAGGTGCTAAATTGTACCAGAGCATATGTAGTTCCGTAGGTGGTAGTGGGACTGAGCCAAACGGTGACACCTAGGGATAGAGCCCCACATCTGTAGTGATATCACTGGGAAACTATGACGCCGCTGGTTGGCAGGACTGCCAGAAAGCCTTATTTTTAACTTGAGCTCCACCCTGTAACTCAACAGCCCCACAGGTCTGTATGCAGACAGACTGACACACCTTGCAATAGGGCCTAGCAACAGGGGCTGCCCTATTACTAGCCAACCAACAGAACCGCCTCTTCACCCTGGGTTAAAACAGAGTTTTCTCCCTCCCTGCCCCTCTGTTCAAGAACAGAGTCCTAGAAAAGTTGATGAGGCCCCATCTCATCTCCAGTGAGTTTTGTCTCTGCTCTTGGTTCCCCAAGCATGCAGGTCTTATTACCTCATCCTCTTTGAGAGTTTTACATCAAGCTAAACAAACTAAAAAAATAAAGGAGGCTTATTCCCAAGACCATGGTGGCTGCCCTGAAGGTAGTTTTTTTTGTTTTGTTTTTTAAGATTTTATTTATTTATTTGGCAAGCAGAGATCACAAGTAGGCAGAGAGGCAGGCAGAGAGAGAGAAGAGGAAGTAGGCTCTCTGCTCAGCATCCAGCCCGATGTGAAGCTCAATCCCAGGATCCTATCATTTATTGCATTTTGATTTGTGGTGTGGTTTTTTTTTTTTTTTTTTTTTTTGAAGTGTGTCTTGTGTGAGAACCTAGGGTAAAATTATTGTGATATTTACCTTTAAATTTAATATTTAGGGGGGTATTTTGTTTGTTTTTTTGTTTTTATTTAAAGATTTTATTTTTAAGTAACCTCTACACCCAATGTGGGGCTCGAACATACAACCCCAAGATCCAGTTGCATGCTCTACCAACTGAGTCAACCAAGTGCCTCTAAATTTAATTTTTATAAGCAGACTTTTCCCCATACCTCCCAACTTCTTCTTTTATTCTTAAATGTTTAGTCTAGTGTGATTATTTACTGATTTTATTTTGCTTGTTTTTGAAAATGACTGAAAAAAATCATTTAAATGTCATGTGGTTTGAAATTAATTTGAACATTTATTTTGGTTCCAGTAGGGTCCAGTCTTCCAGGCTTTAGGGAGCAAAGTGTTCACCTTTGAAGGTCCATAATTCTTTAATATGAAGAAGATTGTGTCTTGAATAACATCCTCATAACAAGTGGGATCAGCCCCATTGCCTTTATTCTGAACAGGGTAACAAAAACTTCAGTAGGGAAAAAGACAGCAACTAGCAAAGCATAGTTCTTAACTCATGTGCAGATCCCTCCCACTCCTCACTTTATTTGCTCTTTAAAAATATATAGATAGATATTAAAAAAAAAAAAAATTTAAGGCACCCAGAGACCTAGAAGAGTAGGGTGGAGAGGAACATAGGATGGGTGCCATCTCCAACCTCTTAGGTAGTGAGTGCCAGAAATTGTGTTTAGCAATGACATACTACTTTGTGAACCCCCAAGTGCCTTAACTTCTTTCATTATTCATTTTGCACAGCCAACCCTGGTTATAGGCAGTCTGATTAATGTTCTTATTCCAAAAATAAGGATACCATAGATAGTGACCTAAAGCTCTTATTCATTCAGATTGGAGATTTTCAGCCCCTTTAGCCCTGTGGTTTATTTGGTTCATGGAACTTTCTGGAGGGGACACAAACTATTCTCTGCTGTTGGGAATGGAGGCTGCGGGAACTCCAGTTAGAGACCATCCCTGTAGGAGATTACCTCCCTGAGGGCTTATCCCAAAGGATCCTTGCATATTCAGAGTATGAAACTAATGAGGCGGTTAGAGCTTCCAGGCCTGGGTAAATTCTTGTCCACAGCTAAATGCTTATGGTTGGATAGCATTCGGTCAGCTCTGGACTTACTGCACCAGTGATCCCAGACCCTGTATGACATAAACATTTGCCTTCGTCTGGACCTGTGTCTCAGTATTTTAGCCCCATGCCTTGCCATCAGCTTGGCAGTGAATAACAGATGAATGTCTGAAGAACTAGAATATCTGTTTGCTTTATTAATAAATTCTTGGAGTCGGGTAATCCTTTTTAACAGAGTAGGAGATTTGTCTGATTTTTATTAAGTTCAAAGAAACAGTAGCTTAACAACCCAAACAATTCCACCCTAACCCCATCCCCATCTCGGTAGAATTTGAGTTACATTTGAACACGTTTTAAGTAGGCATTTGGGTTATCAGTACACTCAATTCTGCTGTACTGGGAACGTCAAAAGACAGAAATCCCCTTCTGTGGTCCTGGCTTGGATAGGATCTGTGTCTGGAGATGTCCCTGTCTTTGCTTTAGATTATCTCAGTCTGTGGAACAATGAGGAAACTTTGAGGCTGAGCCAGGAAGCTTTTCTCGTACTTGGGTGAGCTTGGGTTGTTGACTTAAAAAAAAAAAAACCATTTTTTTCCCCATGTCTTCCTCCGAAATTACAATGGACTATAATTATTCTTAAAGGTGCTGCTTTAAAATTCCTTTAAAAAATATAGACCCACCCTTAACTTCCGCGTCAACTGAGCAGATCAAAGCTATGACCACAGAACCTGTGTCAGTCACTTCATCATTGGTCTCACCCAGATCCCAGGGCTTTGGAATAATACTGGCTTGGACTTTGGGGGTGAGGTGGAGGCCACAGGTCACAACCCAGGTTTGAGGCTTGCCTGTGCCTGCCCCCTTTCCTTTATGGGCCTCAGAAGTGAAGAATGGTTCTAAGTAAGGCCACCAGTTTTCTGCCTTGTTCCTGCCAGATAGAGCACTCACCTCTGACCCAGAGAGGACAAGGTTTTCTGAATACTCTACCCTCCCCTCAGAGCACTCACCTCTGACCCAGAGAAGACAAGGTTTTCTGAACACTCTGCCCTTCTGCCCAGCTGCTGCCATTTCCAATTGCAGATGGCACTGGTTTTTGCTTGCCTATTGTTTTCCTGATACTCTGTCTTGCTCTGGTAATCAGCATCAAAGAAGAGAAATCAACAACAGGATTTTTCTTTTCTTTGCCACCATTAATGCCAAAACAGGCTGAGCTAGGTGGGGAAGATAGATTTACCATGAGATTGTTAAGCCTTAAATCGCATTTTGAACTGCACTGGGGGAGTTTTACATAAAGCCTTTGTTAGGAGAGTCATACTGGCATGTATTGTTGTTGAAATGGGGTTTTGTGAACTGGCCGGCAGAGTCTACCTGTTGTTTGTCATATCATTTGTTTGGGAGAATTTTCTTTTATTTTGAACAACCAGCCATGGAAGGACCCCCCACCCCCATTAAATTGCAGTCAAACTTAAATACAAAAAGTGAATTAATGGGGATAGATATGCACGATCAAGTACCAAGTGAATGGTCCCAGAGCCCTAGAGTTCAGAAGGGGCAATAAGCCTTCTGGATGGCAAGTGGGTGGGGTTTCAGCAGGATCCAAGACAGAGGTGTTCAGGTGTGGATGGTGGAGAAGATAAGGGTCAGACGTCTGTTCTGAGGGAGAGTAAGGAGCACATTTGGTGGTGGCTGTCAGGAAGGAACTGGGGTAGGAAAGTATCCCAGCTAAATTGGAGGTTTTTTGGAAAGAGTGATGATGGTAACTTGAGCATGTCTGCTTTTTAGTATATACTGTCATGTCCACAATCTCACTGAGTTCTCACAGTCTAATGAGGTGGACAGTTAGACTTCATGGAAGAAATCGGCAGAGGTGACCAGGATCTTGCCCTGGGCCAGTGTCACTAGTAAGTCATAGAACCTGGACTCCAGTCCACTCTCCTGTTTGTTGGTGCCCTCCTTTCCTGCTGAGCCCTGCTGAAGGAAAATATTTATTGGGAGAGGTCCCAGCCAGTGAAGGAAACAGGCAGGACCTAATGGAGCACAGTGTGCTACTATTTAATTTTAATTGGACAAGGATCATTTATACTCATTAACGATCAAAACTTGACTGGGGACTTAGTGTGAAGTGAGTTTGGCTATGTATTGTACTAGAGGAGATTTTGAAATCAGTGCTTCTCATCCTACCATCTGAATTAAGTAGAGCCGTGTAAGAGTGTGTGTGTGTGTGTGTGTGTGTGTGTCCGTGTTCAAACTATTTTTGATTAAAAGGTAAAGATAAGCAAGTGTCTGTCACATTGGTATGTGGAGACCAGTTAGTTTCTTTCCTCTTTAACGGAGCAAGGAATCAGTGGGCCTGTGAGAATTCACCTTGCACGTTAGTAAGCCTTCCGCTCTCCAACACATCCATTATATAGCTGGAAGTGACTTTGGTGACCACAGAGTTAGATCCATTCATTTCATAAGTACTGAGGGTCAGAGTAAGTGGCCAGCCAGGCCATCCAGCTAGTGCATAGCAGGTAGAATCCTAGAGTCAGCCTCTCTCACTTCCCAGGGCTGGTACTCTGTCACCCAGCAATCCTTGGAGAGCTCTTGCTCCAGGTAGCTTCAAGGTGACTTGGGACACAAATGAAGAAAATCTGAGGGAATGAGGGTTCAGGGTGGAACAGTGTGGCCCAGCCCCCAGGGAGCCTACCAAAATACCCTGCCAGACATCCTCCCCTGTGTCTTCCTTCTTTATTCAGGGAGGCAGCCAGATTGCTCTAGGAAACATCTGTGTTCTCTTTGCTGTCTCTAAGCTCTGACAGAAGCCCTGTCATTGTGATTACTCTGTAGTTCTGCAGATCGTGATACCCTGCAGGGGAGAAGAGACTCTGACTCAAGGATGGGCAGGCAGTGGAGGCGGAATGGCAGACCGAGAACCATCCAGTTCCTTTGTTGCTTTCTAAAGGCACAGGGTCTACTCGTGCGCATTTGCCCAAGGCCACACTGCTTCTCAGAGGCAGGGCTCGGACAAATTGTTCTCATAAGCCATTGGAATCATGTCGCCAGGAGCTAGAGGTGGTTCTTTAGCTCTGTAATTTCCATTCCTTCTTTGGAATCTGAAAATAGATGGGTCTGGGGTGAGGCCTAGGATAGAGCTGTGCTTGATAAAGATTTGGGACCAGAAGGGACAGAAGGGACCTTGGGAAGGGAAACAGGAAAAGTGCTTGCAAGATCAGGGAAGCTTGTTAAAATGATTTAAGGAGGATTTGTAAAAATGGGCATTTCCTCAGAGGAGTGGTTCTGCTGCTGCCTCCACAGCTGCCACTCATTTCTGCATCCAGCGTGGGTCTGGGATGGAGCGTCTCTCAATGTGAATGCATTTCAGACTGCCCCATCGAATGGGACCTCCAGGACAGAAAGTCTCATGTTTTGGTGGGAATGCACCAGCATCACAGTGGAAATTTGACAGTAATCAATGGAGGCGGGACAGGAAATGCTCCTTTTCTTGGCAGAATCAGCTGCTCTTGGGGTGTTGCCCCGAGAAAGTGTTTATTACTAAGGACTGCACCCCTCCCCCTAGTTCCATTGTGTTTAGTTTTCTTCATTGTTAACTCTCTTTTCCTTTTAAGAGGATGGAAGTTTAGCAATATAAAAATAGCACTAAAAAAAAAAAAAAAAAAGAAAAAGAAAAAGAAAACTATCTGCCAGGTGGAACTGAGTCTGTTTCCTTTCACGTGGAAATGTGCACCACTCTTGGTTCTTGCTGTAGCAGGAAGAGCGTGAGCTCTGGAGTCCGTGCCCGCCATGCAGGGACTAGCGGCATGGATTACTCCCATCCGTCCAACAGTGTTTGCTCAGTGAAGTGGTAGTTATTTGATGGTCTTACTGTGAGGACCGAATGTGATGACCATCATCAAGCACCCTCACAAAGGTGAGGGCAGTCAGGGCAGACAAGAATGTTCAGTTTTGGGGGCTCTGCCATTTTAATGACCAGTGTGTTTCAAGGTATAGTGCTGGGAGATCACTCATACTTCCTAAAATTAATTTCCTGTCATCATTGCTCCCTAAACTTGCCCAGCTGTTGTGCCCCAGAACAGGATAGAAGTGCTGAGGGCAAACCCAACAGGAGACCGGGCAGCTGGTACTCTTGAGTTGTCATCTTGGTTCTTACTCCCCCTCCTCCTGTGCCACTAGTGAGTCTTGTAACCTCACCATGTCTTGTCTCTTCTTTTGGCATAGAAGGCGGGAATGGGCCACTGCTGATGAGTGAGCTTCAACAGAGATGGAAGGTGGGGAAGGGCTTGAGAAACAAGAGGGCGGCAAAGTGAGTGAGGTGACAGGTGCACATGCTGTTGCCGTGCACGACTTTGTCCGGTTTGAAGTAGTAGCTACAGCGCAGTAATCAGATTTAAAATATCTATAAATCATGTTTCTCAGACTTGTTTCCTAACAAGCTTTGAACCACAGAGTTCTTACTGTGTGTAAAGCCCAAAATGTCGAGGTTTGGGTATTTTCACATCCTTTCCCTCCGTCGGGACACCACCCAGCCACATTTTTCTCTACCACTTTTAATTTTCATTCGAGTCTAGAATTTAATTTGGGGGGGTTGGGATAGAAGAGTGGAGTTATCATCATCACTGTTTAGAGGCACGGTTGCTCCTGGTTTTGAGCTTCCCTTTCAGTTGAAGTATATCAACTTCTTAGGTTCTTAGTGGGGAATTTTGTGTCTAGAGTCTAAATATTTCCTATTTTCTCCAGAGAGGTGTATTATATCTAAACACAGGGAGAGGTGGGAGCCCACCTTTTCCTGTCTTAAGTAGAATTGTTGGGAGGAAAAGACTTGTGCCTTTGCTGGTAGAGAGCCATTTTGTGTGTTTGAGAATGCCATAATGATTAGTTTACCATTTCATTTATGTAACAGCCCTTTGAGATAATTATTGGTATTCTTACCAGTTTATGGGTAAACAATTGAGAAGTAAGGCTCTGCTTTGCTAGAAAGTGGTGAAATTGTAACTTGAATATAGGCATTTCATCAGCACAGTTGTTGTCCTCTGTTGAATTGTCCAACAGAAGCATATTGCACAGGAGGGAGAATTACAAAAAAAAGAGGAGTGATTGCTGAAACCGTCCCTTTTTTATCCTGCCTTTTAGAAGTTCATGAGGTTTGTTTGGTTTTTTAACCATTTGAAGGAGTCTGATCATTTACCTGAAGAGGTTTGTCTAAATTCCACCCCCCGCTCCCCACCACCCGCACTTCCTTCCTGTGTCTCATGCCCTGATATTTCCAATGGTTAGTGCTTTTCAGGGATTTGAGTTGCATCTGGGTCTGCTGTGAACCATCCATATAGCTCATCTGGTATGGCCAGTCGCATCCCCTGGGGTCCCTGCAATGTGGCATTAGACCTATCAACCTGCAGGGAAATGGACCTTTATCACCATCCTGGCCCACTCACTCCTTGTACCCATATGGGTGTGGAAAGGAAGATAGGTTCCTCTGAGATGCTGTAGAGAGAGAGAATAGAGGCTTGGAAGGTCTTGTGCGTTTGTGATTGAGTTTTTCAAAATCGAGTCTGCAATAATAGTGGTTATACCTGATGGAGCTTGGGAAGAGACCAACAGTCCCCTTATCTACTCCCTGTTCCCTTCCTCCTCCCTGTAGCCCCTCCTGATTCCATCCACACTGTTTCTCTCAACCTCCATTAGAAAATGACCTTTGCTACCCCTTCGAGGCACACTTGGGGACCGTGCGCTACAGTTAGTAGAATGGCCTTGTCTTCATTGCTCTGCAGGCCTTGGCATCAAGACAATTTGGGTTTGAAACAGCACGTGTCAGTGGGCCCCTGTCTCCCTAGTCAGGTGCACAGTCATTGAAAAGGGATGAGAGGAAAAGGCCTTGGGACAGCTGGAAGCATCATCAGCCTGAGGTGCAGCCCAGGCTAGCAGGGGCTGTACTGAGAAATGAGAAGGCGGGAAGGCCAGTGCCAGGCGGTGGAGACATGAGCTTGCTCTAGACCCAGTAGATGATGGAGACCCACAGAGAATTTCCTGTGTATGTGTGTGTGTGCGTGCGCCTTGATCTTTTGCTTTGTTTATTCAAAATGTTCACCTTCCCAGAGCTTCTTGGGTTGGATAGAACTGGGTAAAATGAAGAGACATTGGGGTATTCAAATTACATTGCTCTCATACTGCCCTTTCCTTTATCCTTCTCAGTGAGTCACACCCTTTCTCTCAGCCCTCCACATCACCCTCATGAAACTGCCACTTGGAAATTCTCATGTGGTAGTGTGTCCCCTTTTCATTTGGAGCCAGCCTTAGGAAACAACCCAGACCTGCAAGTAGCAAACCTATTTTTATGTTTCAAGCAGTCAGGAAAGTCTCAGGGGTGTTCTGCCATGCATCTGCAGAAAGCTGTGTGGGTGGCAGCAGCGGCTCTGAATCCTTCAGGGAGACTGGGTTCCTTTCTCTCTAACCTTCCAGCTTCTGTGCTCACGTATAAACTGTGTCCCTTGCGTGACTGAACAAACCTCTGAAGAGGGATCCCTGTCCCTTAAGTAACTTTCCTCTGGTAAGGATGTTAGGTAAACACTGTCCTTGTACTGAGCGAGCACACACGTGTTTGAAGGTTTTGGTGTGGGGACGAGAGTGCTGCATGAACGGGCCCATTGGAGCTCTGGGCAGTAGCTCTCAGCCTGTCTGCACCCTGTTACATAGTCTGTTTCTGCCTTCTGCTCCCCTGATTCTAGCCTAAACCCACCAAGGGACGAATGCGTATCCACTGTCTGGAGAATGTGGACAAGGCCCTTCAGTTCCTGAAGGAGCAGAGAGTCCATCTTGAGAACATGGGCTCCCATGACATCGTGGATGGGAACCACAGGCTGACCCTCGGCCTCATCTGGACCATCATCCTGCGCTTCCAGGTAAGGGCACATGGCTGCAGGATTCACACTTCTTACTGGGTACAGCATGCTAATGAAATGGCATCCCAGAGTCAGGTGTGTGGAGCTGGGTATCCATTCAGCCCCCGTTGGCATTTGGCAGCTACCACATCCTCCCTTAGTTTTGCTGGCCCCTGAAAAGCGCCCTTGTTAGATAAGGGGGTTTCTGGGCTGCAGTCTGCCCACTACTCTAAAGGCCTGGTGTCTGCCCCTCGGCTTTCAGGAGCAAAGATACAAGGACGTCATTGGTGCTAGGTTGCTGGCACTAGACTGACTGAACTTTGCTGCACTGTAGCACGTATCCTGGAGTATTTTTAGGGGAAGCTGTTGAGGATTATGACGGGGGTTGGGGGAGCTCCATTTTCACTTTCTCATTCTCCTTTGGATGTGAGGAAACAGTTTTCAGGGGAAGTGTGCAAGAGCCTTATGCTTGTTTGAATTGATGACATTTTTATGGGTTTGTTATACTTGAGGGGAAGGCTCTAAGTATAGAAGTACTCTAAGCCATAAGGTACTCTCAAGGTCATTCTGTCTTCCTCAAAGTGAGGAAAGGAAGGAGCCTTATCCAGGATTACAGAACCAGTCAGGGCAGCAGTGCTTGCTTCTGACCCTTTAAGAGAGAGCTCAGAATTTCAGCCCTGTGGAGCACCTCTGGCCTGGTTACTGGCTCTTTCTCCAGGCAGTGCTTCCTGCTCCTGCTTTTCAATTAGAATTGAAATGCCGGAAACACTTCTTACCAAAGCGTCAGGTTACTCTGCAAACAAATGTCCTAGCAGTCCTGTCTCCTGGGTGGCTCTGTTCTCTGTGCCTTTCCTTCCTGTTCCACCCCTTTGATATAAAGTCTGATTGATTTTTCTGGCTAAATAAAAGCCTCACCAAAAAAGGGCAGAAACGGAAATCAAATTTTAGCTCTTTGTATTCTTGGTAAAACTGAAGTCAGCCTGTAACCAATCGTTTTCTTTCCCATTTCCCCAGGGGAATGGGTTTAACAGTGTTCTGGGTGGGTAGGTTGGGAGGAGGAGTGGGAGCTGAACAGAGCTGTCCTGAGAAACTCCCTGAATGGGTGTGGTTCCGAAGCTGGGAGGTCCTCGGAGGCCTGGGGAAAGCTTTTTAGTAATTCAGAATCCCTGGGTGGCAGTTCCAGTGATTCCAGTTAAGAAGTTCTGAAGAGGGAACCACTTTTGAAGATGAAATCATGAATGGAGTTAATTATAACAATCAGTGACTCTATTTTACAAACAGAGCTCTTATGTAGGTTTCTGTCAGTTCCTAAATGACTTGAAAATGGAGTGAATACCATTAGTAGTAGGACCCTCCTTGAGCTTCCCCTCAGTTTTGTAAAGTAAAAAGCTCTCTTTCTCTTGCCTTTGGCCTCTAGTAATCAGAGCATGGAAGGGCATCCTGATGGTGGCCTCTTTTCACACTGGGTCATTGCCCACGTTGGCGAGCTGGCACACGCAACCCTTTCCAAGATTCTCAGCATGAATTGGGTTGAGTCATTGACTAATTAGCTTCCTGACAGCTTGCCTTTTTCTGTAATTGAACTTGTAAATGCTGATAGGTACTTTCTCTTTCCTTTAAGGCAAGAAACGTAGGCTGCTGATGTCACTGCATGGCCTGCAGTGTTGATGTCTTACATGACCTAGCTTCCTTCGTCCAGCAGCTGTATTAAATCCCTGCTCATTCCACAGATAGGTACTGATTCTACATCCGCCAAGGCCCAGCTCACTACCTGCCTCTGTGAAGCTTCTCCACATTCCGTCTCTCTTTCCTCCAGCTCCTGAATATGCAGTTTTGTCTTACATTTCCAGTGCACACGTTGAGTGTGCATGTGCACGTGTCTAGAGCTCTGAGGACATAGCCTGTCCTGTGTGTGCATAGGAGGAAGTATCCATTAAGTACTAATGGTGAAATTTAGGTTTCATTCTGCTCTCCTTGTAAGAGAAAATAAAGGATGTTGTGGGAAACTGGCAGGAAAGTCTTGCCTTGTGTAAATCCTTTCAGAAGGGTAGACTGTGTATAAATGACCAAGTCTGGAAATAGATTCCCCTCTCCACACAGAAGCATGAGAAGGTCGACAGGGGTTAATGTGTAGAATTCCATCTGCCTTTCCTGATGAGTCTGTGTCTTACCTCTTGAATAAGGTACTTTCACATTTACTTTCAGCACAAGAACTAACGATCCTAATAATAGAGTTTAGAGTTTATGCAGACCCACACTTCACATACTTAGCACGGTTAAAAAGGGGTAATTTTTTTTAGAAGTTATAATTATTTCAATTTCCAAGGGTTTTTCCCAGTTGAAAGTGTCTGCCTTTATAATCTTGTATTTATATATTTCATCCTTCTTCTAACTCTTTCCCAAAAAGAATTCTGGGGCATGTCTTTAGATTAAATGGGAAGACCCATGACAGACCAGGGTAGGGAAGTTTGGTCTAGCTAGAGCTAAAAGATGACAGGTGGCCTTCTAGGCCAACACCATTTACCCCATCCCTGTCCCACATTATAATATAATAGGTAAAAATCTAAAGACAAAAAGGTATTTAGAGCATTTGTCTAAAATCACATAACTGGTGGGGCGACCCAAGCCAGAGTTAACATTTACATTAACATTTTAACAGAGTTAACATTTACGGGTTCCTTGTCATGAGCTCAGCACTTCATATTCTTTGTTCAAATGCACAGTAACACTGTGAGCCATTGTTGCTGTTGGCCATTCCTCAGGTGGGAAGCTGAGGAGCTGGCCTGGGGACACACAGTAGGTAGTGGAGCCTGGAAGGTCTTAGCCCCAGGCAGTGGTGATGTTGGTGCCAGTAGACCCGCTCTGTTGCTTGCATGCTCTCCATGAGTGGCTTATGAATGAGACTGTCTTAGTCCATCCTAGCTGCTATAACAAAACGCCATGGACAGGGTAGCTTACAAACAATAGAAATTCGTTTCCCACAGTTCTGGAGGCTAAGTCTGAGATCAAGCCAGCATGGGCTGGCAAGACCCTATTCTGGATGACAGACTTCTCAGTGTGCCCTCACGTGGTGGAAGATACTAAGGATCTCTCTGAAGCCTTTTTTTTTTTTAATAAGGCACTAGTCCTGTTCATGAGGATCCTACTCTGTTAGGCCTCACCTCTTAATGCCATTACCTTTGGGAGTTAGGATTTCAACCTGAGAGTTCGGGGGAACCACAGACATTGGGACTATAGCACAGACCATGGAAGCCTACTGCAGTCATGCTTTTTTGGGGAATTTGGGTCAGTTTTTAGAAAAGATATATTGTATGCTGTCCTCATTAATGAGGGACATGCACCCTAGTGTGAAAAATACTTGGTTATAAAAAACCAAACCAAAGATTTTTCTGGGGTCTGACAAGGAGCAGGGTATTTACAGTGAGCACTTGTAGTTGGAAAGGTGGGCTCTTTTGAGCTTAGAAGTGACCCCTAAAGGGGGGAGGGGTTCTGGGAAGTAGTGCAGCTAAGTATTCTTCACTTCCTCCTTATGTCTGCAAAGTAGAAAACCTGGTTGTTGTTTCAATGAGGTGAACCTTGAGGAAAGCAGTTTTCTTTGGCACAGTAGATAGGCTTTACAACTGGGCTGTGGCCTGAAGTGTACTCTTGATGTATGTGTAGATCAGTTCTTCTGTGGCTGTTATTGGGCAGCTGACCCATCTCTTCATCTAATGCTTGTTCATAAATCTTAGATCCAGGATATCAGTGTAGAGACGGAAGACAACAAAGAGAAGAAGTCTGCCAAGGATGCATTGCTGTTGTGGTGCCAGATGAAGACAGCTGGGTGAGTATGAACACCCCGGGGGTCCGGGGCCACTGCACCCAGGACAACCCTGCTTTGGTCATCTCTTTGAGGTGTTGACAGCTATCCCCCCCACTCCTTCCATGGAGAAGTCTTGTTAACTCGTAAGCAGTAGGTAGCTGACATCTCCGCTCGCTCACAGCATGGGAGGAGTTCTGATTGACGCTCGGGACCTGTCAGCTCCACAGTCCGTTTCCCTCTCTTTATTAAGGCAGCTCCAGAGAACAGTGGATCTTGAATTTTAAAATCCTGAAACCCTATTTAAGAATCACATCCATGATACTTTAAAAAGCAAGTGGGTTTTCTCCGGCTTTTAATTTTTGCTGCTTTGGGGAAGCTTTGTGCAGTCAACTTAAGAGTAGTCTTTATACATTACCCGTCTCGGTTTTCCTTCCCTTTATTCCTCCTTTCAAATCTTAGTGAAAATACTTTTTTAGAGAACTGATCTATTCTGTTACTCACTGAAATTGTTGGGTCTAGTATTTAGAACCGATTTTCTACCCGGTTAACTAGAGAGTTACTTAGACCTACTTTGAGGACAGTTAACAACTGTAATAGACATGATCAGTTAATGAAAAGTATGAAACTCATAAAGTGGGTATGCCTAATAAGGGGATCAACTTAGTTATAAGCCTTGAATCAACCACACATCCAAAGCCTGTAAACGGTATTGAATAGCTAAGTGAATAGGGTTGGTCTCCAACAGAGGGAAGTTGTTCAGGGAGATCCTTGGTATGTAAAACTTCATTCAGCTCAGTGATGCAAGGAGGAAAGCTGAGTGTCTCATGAACAGGTAATCGTAGCTGCTTCCTTTCTCCCCAGAATTCAGATGTCCATGACTGTGGGGTCCTAGTATCTTTGCTGGCAGAGGAGAAAGCCAGTGGAGGCAAAGAAGTCTCAGAGGTGTCTGGGTTGTGGTCACTTTTTCCTATGTAACCATGGTGTTTTAAATCTAAGACTCAGTTCACATCTTTTGTCTGGTTGACTTACCGAGAAAGAAAAGCCACATGGATGTGGTTTTTGTTTTGTTTTGTTTTGTTTTAATAGAAAGCTAAAGTCGAAGAAGTATTTGCTCTGACTTGATAGTCCTTTTGATACTTAATTGCCTCACATTTTTTCAGTACTGACAAGCTTTTTCATGAACACTGCACTTCACAAAACTGTCCATCTTTATTTGGTAACTCTGTTATGCTTTGTCTTTGTAGGTATCCGAACGTCAACATTCACAATTTCACCACAAGCTGGCGGGATGGCATGGCCTTCAACGCACTGATACACAAACACCGGTAAGTCACCTCCTCATAAATCATACTAACAGTTTTGGGGTAGAATATTGACATTCTTCTGCCCCGATCTGGGTGACTTTTGACCCTCATATCCATTGCCTTAGATGTTGCACCACGGTGGGAATTCCTGCATTCCATGTGAGGAAAATATGAGAGAATATGTAAATTCTCCCAAACAAATCAGTTTGTCCGTTATCTTCTGTTCTCTTAATAAACTTGGCATGTTTGTTCAAAAATCAGATTTCATTGTTTGATGATTTATATTATAGAGTTTTACTTTGCTCAGTAAAGTGGTTTCTACCATTTCTGGAGTAATGCTGGTATGTCGTTGGTCACATGTGTTCTTATGCCATGGTTTTTATCCTGTTCCGCTCTCATTCTGCATAGGCCTGACCTGATAGATTTTGACAAGCTAAAGAAATCCAATGCACACTACAATCTGCAGAATGCCTTCAACCTGGCAGAGCAGCACCTTGGCCTCACTAAACTGTTGGATCCAGAAGGTAAGGACTTGAGGGATGTAAGGTGAGACTTCCAATAGCATCTCTAGTAGTGAAGGGCTAGTAGAAAATCTGCTGTCAGTTTATTTGTGTAGTGTGCTTTGGGAATTGCTCAAGAGGAGCTTTATTTTGGTGTGGGAATTACTTGAGGATTTGTGCAAAGGATTATATTTGAAAAGGCCTTGAGAGTCAAGTATGATTTAAACATGTTGGGAAGTAGAGGGCTTGCTAGGCAGAGGCACTTGCCTGAGCAGAGGTGAAGAACCAGGAACGAGGAAGGCGTGTTTGGGGACTAAGAGTTCACTGGGAATGGTGTTTAAAGTAATAATAGGAACTACCACTGGAAAGGTGGGTCGGGGCCTTGTAGCTCAAAGTTTTTAAAGGTTATTCATCAGTCACTGAAAGTTCTTAGCAGCTGTTCTCAATGAAGGGAACCTGCCATAGGCTCTCAGTGAATGCTTATTGACTGGCATTCTTGCCAAGGTGGCAGGCAGCCTTGGAATGAGTGGGTGCAGACCAGGGGGTTGGGGTGAGGGGCTTGTAGGAGGCTGTGCTCTGTTTGCTTTGAGTAAGAAGAGCTTAAGTGAGGAAGGTGCATCAGGAAATGGGAAGATTTGGGTGAAAGAATTGGACTCACAGTCCCTTCTTAGGGCTGACTGCCTGGAGGCACAACAGGACCCCAAAGCCTGACTGCAGGTGACATGGAGCTGACCTGTGTGGGGCATTCCCTCAGCTTATAGCTCCCTTACTTAACAAAGTCCTAATTCCAGGCTTTTTGCCGGAGCTGTCATAGGTACTTTTTCTTATTCTGAAAAGCATTTGAAATATAAGAGGATTTGTTTGTAGTACGGGAGCTTTATAGATCACAGCTCATAGCTGTGAGCAAATACCAGAGAGAGAAAACTGAGTGAAAGTTTAAAGTTCTTATAAATATAGAACAGGAAGTTCAACTCCCCAAGGGCAGATCGAGGTCATGAGGCTGCCAAGCAGGCTTGCTGTTTTCCAGTGCATTAGATTCACTGATACGTTCACTATCCCGGAAGCTGAGATAAAATTATCTTTGTGCTAACGCATTAAATGATCTCTTAATATAAACAGAAAACTAAAATCCCTTGGGGTGTGATTAATCTTCCGTCTTTACCCCTGTTTTAACTATGGGAAGACATTCTTTCTCAGCCATAGCTCTTTGTGCTAAATAACCTTTTTTTTTTTTTTTTTTTTTTTAAATAACTTGCTCATTAGTTAATCTTTCTAATCCCTTCCCAGTATATGTTCCTCAGATCACAAGACAAGGAACTAAAAAAAGGCCATTGATGTTACTTATGCTGTGGGTTGGATCTTGGTTATTAGTTGTCCTTAGCTATTGTTAGTTGCCCAGTGGCCCAGAGAGCATCAGCTAAGATACAGTTGCAGACAGGTTACAAAACCACAAGGTTTTTTGTCTGCTCTCATCTTCCCAGTTATGTCAACATATGTTTATTAGATTGCATACAGGATCAGCTTTGGAGGAGGGATTCCTCCATTTCCTTCTCCTTGGAGCATAGTTGGGTGGGGCCAAGCAGAAGCAGAGTTGGCCACAGGGACTACTAGGGTGGAAAGAGTAACCGCTCTTCTGGCCCCCCGTGCCATAGGCTGCCTCGGTGACACTGGGCAGGGCACTTTCCAGCCCTGTGCCTCAGTGTTCTCATCTTTAAGAGAAACAGTCCTGCCTCACACAGGGCTTTCAGGAAGATAGAAGGCATGCATGTGAGTGCATTCTGGAAAAGAACCTGATTATCAGTTAAGAGTCATGCTGTGTATTCGCTTTTCTTTCTGTCCCAAGTCAAGAGTGTCACCCAGTATTGCCATACCTGCACCACTTGGCCTCTTCGTACGCTCATTGCCTCCCTTAGTGAATACTGACTGACTACCCTCGTTACACGAGACAGCACACCAGCAGTTTGAGAGGTGGAACGGCACAGGGCTTACCGAGGCACAAGCTTCTCACCCTTGGGGATGTAGTCTTACAAAACAAAGAAAATATGTGTAAGCAAATTATAGTACCTGGCAGTGGGAAATTGTGAGTAAAGTGAAGGAGTATTGGAAATTGTGGCGTGTGTTTGGGGAGTGTTGGCTAGTCCAGGTTGGCTGAGAGTGTGCCTGAGAAGAAATAGTAGGCTATAGAATTAGAAGTGGCTCTTACAAGGAGCCTGATAAGTACTCAGTGGTTAGAAGGAAGGGAAGGAAAGTTAAGGCAGATTCTAGAGGATTAAGGGGCTTAGACTTTATTTTTGTAGATTGTAGGGCACTTTTGAGTAATTTTGAGCTTGGAGAAAGTGTGTTCGCAGCCACGCTTCTGGAAAATCAACCAGGGGCCGTGCATAAAGTGAATTGGGTAGTAGGGAAAGCCAGTGAGGAAGCTCTTGCTTCAAGTCTGCTTATGCAACCGTGAGAGTCTGAACTATGAGTGACAATAAAGATTCCATGGATAGAATCATCTGGACTCAGATTTGGTGACCAACTGAAGACCGGGTAACAAGAAGATAAGGATGTCCAAAGACTCAGTGACTGGAAGCGGGTCTGATGGCATCAGCAGATAGGAGGAGTCAAGAAGCCCAAGCCCAGTTTGGGAGTGGACAGAGGCAGGGAGATAAGCCTGCTGGTCTGGCAAGTAGTCACATCACTAAGAATGTTCCCCGAATTCTTACCGTAGTCCTCATTTTTCTGTAGAAGTTTTCTTCTTGGTAGCTTGGGATCCTAGAGAGGAAGGATCATGTCTCTTAAGACTTTTATGTTTTGTTGCTTTGGTAGAAGGTATTTATGAATATTCGTATCATAAAAGTCAATGAAATGGTTCCATCTGCGTCAGACTTAAAATTAATACACCAAGGGCAGAGTTCTCCAATATAAACACTGGCCTGTTTCAGTGTTGAACAGTTGTTCTGGGTGGTTGTGCTGTGAGCAGAATACTGAACAAAACCTTCTTTGGGTTACAGATATCAGTGTGGACCACCCTGATGAGAAGTCCATTATCACTTATGTGGTGACCTATTACCACTACTTCTCTAAGATGAAGGCCTTGGCTGTTGAAGGAAAACGAATTGGAAAGGTGAGTTCACACCAGTTTTATAAGTTGTGAGACCCGATCAAAGTTCTCATCTTAATGTAGCGCCAACAAGCCCCTTTCCTCCCGTGCGCTCATCAGTTCAGCCGGTAGCGGTTTGTGGTGGGCACCCCCAGAGGCAGGGATGTAGGCAGAAGCCTCTTCATCCCTAGGAGTGACAGGAAGTAGGAGCAGCAGCTACAGTATTTAGGGAGAGATTTGAGGAGCTTCTCAGACCCAGAGACACTCCTCCCCTCAACCTTACCAGAAAATGGGGTGTTGGAAATCTGATAAGTTGGCTGATGTCACAGGCGTGAAATCCTACTTACTCAGTTGAAAAGGCCCCACTATTGCACTTTTTTAGTTTTCATTTGGCTGATGTTCACCTGCCATATATTCCTGAATACCTCAGACCAGGTGATACTGTCTTCTCATTGCAGCAAGAGTGGAAAATTCATGGGCATTCATGGGACAGCACCAAGCAACACAGAGCCCTTGTTGTTGTTCTAGGAATTCTGGAGCTGAGGCCACAGGAGTCCTTCAGAATCTTAAACCCTTTGCCTGGAGGTTGGGAGGTTACCAAACCAATTACAGTTAAGCTGTCATTGCTCACAAGTAGTAGTTACAGTCTGAGTGCCTATTAACACACAGTTCCTCGAGTTTAAAATGCTTAGGCCAGAGTAGCCTAGAACTGTTCCTGAGCCAGTCATTAAGTGTGCCTGTGCTCCTATAGAGTTATAATCCTGTTTCCCATACTTGGCAATATGATCTTACTGTTCTGTTTTTCTCACTCTCATTTACAGGTGCTTGACAATGCTATTGAAACAGAAAAAATGATTGAAAAGTATGAGTCACTTGCCTCTGACCTTCTGGAGTGGATTGAACAAACCATCATTATCCTCAACAATCGCAAATTTGCCAATTCTCTGGTTGGGGTTCAACAACAGCTTCAGGCCTTCAACACTTACCGCACTGTGGAGAAACCGCCCAAGTAAGATGCAGATTGGATGTATTACCAGTTGCAGAGAGAGATGATGGCAGCCTCAGACTCCTGTTTCTGACTTCATTGACCTCATCTCTTAATGAGTGCCTCTTACCAGGGGCCTGTCTTACTCCTTTTCATCTGACCCTGAGTGGCTGAGCTCTGTTACAAACCACGCCCTCTGTGAGCCCTTCACAGCATTTTGTGCCCCTGGTCACATGATACTGATACGTGAGACTCCTAAGAAGTGGTACAGGTCTCCGGTCCCCTTTTCCCAAACTCTTATGCCCAATGTGTTTCCGAATTCCTTACACTTTGGATTTTAGAGAAGTAGCTGAGTACCTGTATATAGTTTATTGTAAGACTCACAGTGGGCTTGAGACAGTAGCCCATTGTCAGGCCTACTAGCAGATCTGTAGCAAAGTGTGTAACTACAACATGTTGAATAAAGGCAGACAGTAAATAGTTTTGTGTCTGTCTGTCCAGATCAGTTTTTGCTATCCCCCGAACTGATTTTTGACTTGTTTTTGAAAATTGTAATTGTCACACAAGGATTATAGACCTTATCCCTTCTTAGAGTTCTAAAGTCTTTCTTCCTATTTCTGTAACCCAGCTTAGTTGTGAATTCCTTTCTGCAGTCTCTGAAACCCATTGAAAGTTACACTAGGTAGTCATTTGAAGTGATTCTTGCTGAATATATTCAGCTGTGCTCTTTGAATGAAGTCCATTGTCCAGGATGTATAGTCTAAACTTTGAAGGAAGTGATTAGTAAAAGCATGGTATTGTGATCCCCCAAATATAAATCTCAGTGGCAGCAACCAGCCAACCCCACCAGAATTCACAGTTGGGTGCATTTTGTGGTCTATAATACCCCAAAAAACTAATGCACTGTGTTTTCTCCATAATGAGTTCCACATAAATCAGACCAGAGATAAATGGCTTTTAAAATTGTATGGCTGCGTTGAAAGGTTTTTTCCTCCAAAAGCAAATGAATTTTTGCCCTTGAAGGAACAGAAAACATATTTTTTTCCCCCTGTACTTAGGTTTACTGAGAAGGGGAACTTGGAAGTGCTGCTTTTTACTATTCAGAGCAAGATGAGGGCCAACAATCAGAAGGTCTACATGCCCCGGGAGGGCAAGCTCATCTCTGACATTAACAAGGTAAAGCTGATCCACCTGGTCCTGTGTGGGGCCTTGACCTTCTCTGTAAGCTTCAGGTTCTAGGTCTTGATTGATGAGAGGGCAGTCTGAAAGGGTCCGTCCTGGCCTGCTGAACTGAGGAGTGACAGCAGTGGCTCGGGTTTTGCAGAGGGTCAAGCAAATTCTTTTTTTTTTTTTTTGGGTCAAGCAAATTCTTGTGGTGGGTTGGTCTGTTAGAGTTTTGGAAGGGAATGTTAGATTTTATCAAACCAGTCTTGGCTTATTTTCTTTACCTTGCTACTCTCATCTGTCTAAGGCAGTCGACTGTAGCATCTTTAAGTTGCAGGAGGAAGAACCTGAAACCTTATTTCATATATCTGGAATCTCTAGGCGTTGGGGCTTAGGATTTTGGCTGTTTCTCTCAGAGAGGCTGTCCAACAGTTTCCATTTTGGTCTGTTTTGTCTGTAATTACAGAATTTGACCGTGGCCATTGTATCCAGATAGAAATTTGAAAAATCTAGAACTGTGGTCAGTTTTACACAATTAGATTATTTTAAGTGGAATTTTTTAAATGTAAGATATATTTCATAGAAATTAATTTACTGTGAACATTTGGTGAAGATTTTGAACAAAATGATCAGGTGTGTGAGTTAAAAAACAAGTAGCTCAAAAAAAAGGTGGGGTGGGGTGCCTGGTTGGCTTAGTTGGAGAAAGTGTACATCTCATAATCTTGGGGTCATGAGTTTGGTCCCCACATTGGGCATAAAGATTACTTAAATAAATAAAATGTTAAAAATAAAAAAATTTTTTTTAAAAAGTGGCTCAGGATGGGATGACTAAGAGTTTGTAATATGATTTCTTTCTGAGAAATCATTTATCTTTTATATATCATCAGATCTGTTGAAGGTAATTACTTTGTTTCCTCTCAAAGTAAGAGATTTATAATTTAGTTATATTGCTCCTTATCTACACTGTTTTGTTTTCCAAATATAACACAGGACTTAGATACAGATAGGAGAGAGTGTTCCCATGAGGCTAAACTGAGAGAAAACGGTTTTTCTCAAGGCTTAAGAGTCAGTGAGGGTGGAAATGGGATGTCCCTTTTACAAAGTTCTCAGGTCTTACTGAGAAGTCCTGGCTGTTGAATGTAGCCAAGGAAAGTTCATTGAGCATTGCAGAGAACTGTTCCTTTTGCCTCTGTAGGCCTGGGAAAGACTGGAAAAAGCAGAACATGAGCGAGAACTGGCTCTGCGGAACGAGCTCATCAGACAGGAGAAACTGGAACAGCTCGCCCGCAGATTCGACCGCAAGGCAGCTATGAGGGAGACCTGGCTGAGCGAAAACCAGCGTCTGGTGTCTCAGGTCCTGCTCTAGACCTCGTTCGGGGACCCGCTCCCGGGGTCATCTAGAAACGTAGACCATCCTTGAGGGCCATAGGACAGCTGCTTATCAACACCTGCTGTTCTGAAGTAACTCGAGTCCTCTTGCTCACTTCCCATGAAGAGGATGTTTATCATTTCTGATGTACTTGGTCTTCTGTTTGTCTGACTTTTCATAAATTTGGAAGCAGCTCAAGCAGTTTGTTTAGACCCAGTGAGTGAGTGTGAACTGCTCACATTTATGTAATGTTAGATGTTTCTCTTACCTTTCATCTTTGACCATCTGATCCTTCAAGGCAGTTGGACCGGTCACGAAAGAAGTAAAAAGTGACTTTCCCTTCTTCTGTTCACACAAACTGTCACCAGCTCCACTCACAGAAGTATAAGGTGCTAGATAGAAGCTTGCACCCCTCTGTAAGACGAGTACTTGCTGATTTGCCTTGGGGAAGGCATCTGAGCTCTAGCGAGGAGTTTTAAGTGTCCTACAAGAAGGCAGAGACCAGCAGCTGGCGGGGCTCAAGTCAGTGTGGCTTTAGGACCACCATAGATTGTGCTGAGATTCAGCCTCTGTTTCTTTGTTCCAGTTGGATGGCTTTTTAATTTTGTGTGTGTGTGTGTTTTTCCCCCCATTTCTCTGTAGGACAACTTTGGTTTTGACCTTCCTGCAGTTGAGGCCGCCACGAAAAAGCATGAGGCCATTGAGACAGACATTGCCGCATACGAAGAGCGTGTGCAGGCTGTGGTCGCCGTGGCCAGGGAGCTCGAAGCAGAGAACTACCATGACATCAAGCGCATCACAGCAAGGAAAGACAATGTCATCCGGCTTTGGGAGTACCTACTGGAATTGCTCAAGGCCCGGAGACAGCGTCTCGAGATGAACCTGGGGTTGCAAAAGATATTCCAGGAAATGCTCTACATTATGGACTGGATGGACGAAATGAAGGTAGAACTTGAGTGATAGGAGGCCAGAGCTGATCCAGTGGGACATCTCTTTCCTCCTCCCTCACCCCCCGCTGACTGCACAGCATCCAGGGTGCCCTCATTGCCCACTCTGTAAAGTCAGAGGGGGCCATATTACCTGTGGGAAGATTGTTAGATCAGGAGTTAAATGAGATACAAGGTGTAAAAAAGTTGTATTGAAAACCAGTTCCATAGCTAGAGATCTGCCGCAGTGATTTAAATTTAATTCAGATCTGTTCCACCATAGGGAATCAATCAAATTAAGATTTTCTGTGTTTTTAGCTCTTGCGGGTTGAACCAGCTTTCCATGTCATTGATCTGTGTGTGAGTGGCTTGTTGAGGGGGGAATCCAGGAAGCTAATGTGGGCAGATGGGAGGAGAGGGGTAGGCAGTGTGGGCGGAATGTGTGTCGGGAACCAGGGAACCCATGTTCACATTGTCATTGCTGGTTCCGTGCAGTCTCCTTGAGCCTCTTTCTTCGTTTTTAATCTGGGATCGCTCTAACCACCTCCCTCATTCAGTTACAGCGAGGGTAAAGTGTGGTTAATAGGTGTACACATAGGATGGGACTGGCTGGAAAGGGCTGCCAGTGCCAGTTTGTGCTTCCCCTACCTTAATTAAGAGCCCTGAGCATAGACTTCCAAGCTTTCCTTCTGCCCAGGAAGAGACCTGCCATTGTGCCAGATCCCTGTGCCCGTTTGTGTTCTCTGCTGCAGGCGGTAGAATGCTCATCCATGTCAAGTAGACCCCAGCTGGAAGGCGTTTAGCTCCGAAGCTAGAACAGAACAGGGCAGTTTGCAGACAGTGCAGTGAAGCCCCCTTTATCTCAGCGTGCTGCGTTCCCAAGCTTGACCTTCTGTGAGGGATTTCTTCCTGGGATATAAGCCCTCGTCTTTGGCTTAACCTCTTGAGCCATTCCTGGCAGAGGGATGGTGTCGCCTCGTCCCATCAGTTTGCCCTCTTATTGTCCCAGTTTTATGATGTTCGCAAGTATGGTCTGTGTTGACCTTTCAAAGTAGAAATGTTCATAAAATCTAGCGGCGAGGTACTTTTCATTTTAGAAATCATGTTGTACATTAAAGTTCAGATTTTGGGCCAGAGACTTCCCTTAGAAGTAGGAGTGAAGTACACATTCCATCTGGAGAGGAAGTCAGATGAGGCCCTCAAATTGGGTTGATGGAAGGAAGAAAAGAAAGTGTTAGTGGACTCCCTCCTAAGCAGAAAGCCACCTGACCCTGTTTTTACTTGGTTAGAGATGTGGTTTATAAGCTTTCAACTAGATTCTTCTCCCGTTGACAAGGTGAGTATTACCAAGGCACACCAGTAAGCTTTTAGCTGAGGAAAACATCCTCAGAGGGGGTCAGCAACTCCTGGGAGATTTCTTTTAACTTTGAAATAACTACAGCGTTTCTCTCTTCTCTTCTGAAATATCGTTGCTGTGGCGGTTTCTTCTTTGAGCCCCAGTTTACATGTCCTGCTGGCCCCCATTCGTTCTTTTTCTATTCTGTTCTTAGTGTATTTTTGACCTGCTTATTCCAGGGTAGATAATCTTCACTTTATTGTGTCTCTCCTGATGCAGGCTTTCAGGTTTGTTTTTTGTTTTGTTCCAATTTGCTTGTTGTTCTGCTCCCCTAGAGATGCAGGGAGGGTGGCTGGCTCTCAGCTTGTCCACAGAGTACGAGACACTGAAGTTAAGGTTGTCTGCACAGATGGGCCCTCTGTTTTCTCTGGTGCACAGGTGCTATTACTGTCTCAAGACTATGGCAAACACTTGCTTGGCGTGGAAGACCTGTTACAGAAGCACGCCCTGGTCGAAGCGGACATTGGCATCCAGGCAGAGCGGGTGAGAGGTGTCAATGCTTCTGCCCAGAAGTTTGCAACAGACGGGGAAGGTAAGGATGGACTGTGGTAGGCCTTAACTTCCCCACCACCATAGCCATCTCTGTAGAAGTAGCTAAGTTGTCTGTGCCATTGGGGTTTTTGACATTCCTGTGACATCCCAGTGGGTTTGTGGTGGGTACATGAGATGCAGGAGGGTAGCCTTCTGGATACTTACCTCGGTCAGCTTTTCTGAAGTGGACACGTATTTCCATTAAGTACTCCAGTACTGCTTGGTTTTGATTGGCGGTATTTAGCAGTCAAACTTTGCCTAGACCACTCGATGCATATCAGCACCCTGGTGTGGCTACTCAAACATCTCTTGGCTTTCACATCTGGTGGTTATGTTTCTTTGTTTAAAGGATCTTGGAAGGATTTTGTTGTGTTTTTTATATTTGAGAAACAGTTAAATGCAGCTGACCTTTTTCTTACAATGTATATACTTTTTTTTGGTTCATGAATGATCACCCTGCCCTTGGGTCAAAAAATAACACTTACCACCTACCTCCAGGCAAGGCCCTGGGAGGTTCTCCATTGCCTTATCACATGGCTCTGCACTGAGAGTGAAGCTGGTAATCTAGTGGTGAGAAAACGGGCATAACTCACTACTTCAAACGGGCAGGGACCTGTGCTTTAACTCTCCGACTTCCACATTCCTTCCATGCATTAAATAGGTTACAAGCCCTGCGACCCTCAGGTGATCCGCGACCGCGTGGCCCACATGGAATTCTGTTACCAAGAACTCTGCCAGCTGGCAGCTGAGCGCCGGGCCCGTCTGGAAGAGTCCCGCCGCCTCTGGAAGTTCTTCTGGGAGATGGCGGAAGAGGAGGGCTGGATACGGGAGAAGGAGAAGATCCTGTCCTCGGACGATTATGGGAAGGACCTGACCAGCGTCATGCGGCTGCTCAGCAAGCACCGGGCGTTCGAGGATGAGATGAGCGGCCGCAGCGGCCACTTCGAGCAAGCCATCAAAGAAGGTGAAGACATGATTGCGGAGGAGCACTTCGGGTCAGAGAAGATCCGAGAGAGGATCCAGTACATCCGGGAGCAGTGGGCCAACCTGGAGCAGCTCTCGGCCATTCGCAAGAAGCGCCTAGAGGAGGCCTCGCTCCTGCACCAGTTCCAGGCGGATGCCGACGACATCGACGCTTGGATGCTGGACATCCTCAAGATTGTCTCCAGCAACGATGTGGGCCACGACGAGTACTCCACACAGTCTCTGGTCAAGAAGCACAAGGACGTGGCGGAGGAGATCGCCAACTACAGGCCCACCATCGACACGCTGCACGAGCAGGCCGGTGCCCTGCCCCAGGAGCACGCCGAGTCTCCGGACGTGAGGGGCAGGCTGTCAGGCATTGAGGAGCGGTACAAGGAGGTGGCTGAGCTGACACGGCTGAGGAAGCAGGCGCTGCAAGACACCCTGGCCTTGTACAAGATGTTCAGTGAGGCTGATGCCTGTGAGCTTTGGATCGACGAGAAGGAGCAGTGGCTCAACAACATGCAGATCCCAGAGAAGCTGGAGGACCTGGAGGTCATCCAGCACAGGTGAGTGGGAGCGCTGTCCTTGCTACAGGGCCACCAGCGTCCCCTCGCTACCGCCCAGGACCCAGCAGCTGAGTACCCTGTTGAATTGTTTTCCAGATTCGAGAGCCTCGAACCGGAAATGAACAACCAGGCTTCCCGGGTTGCCGTGGTGAACCAGATTGCACGGCAACTCATGCACAGTGGCCACCCAAGTGAGAAGGAAATCAAAGCCCAGCAGGACAAACTCAACACGAGGTGAGCGTGCAGTCTGCACCAGGCTGGCTCCCTGTGTGCTGGACCAGGGAGGGCGAGGTCACTGGTGAGCCTTGCTGTCAGGAATTTCCCAGACGGGGTCACTGATAAGATGGCCCTGATGTCACAGCATTGGCATCTGCCTTTCAACACACCCTGGTTTTATAAGAAGTGTCCTTTAGGGTGATGTCATTCAAGGTAGCCTGGCACCTGCCTGTCCCCACATCAGAAGTTAAGGTGTTAGTGTGAGACCTGTGCCCAGCGTGGAGGACCAGGGCATCATGGTGATACTGCTATTGTCTCTTTTGAGATGATTTCTGGAACATAATTTTAGCATATTTTAGACGTACTTAGGGAGTAGAAGTCCTGGTTATCAAGTTAGACCTTTGTCCCGATGTTATCTTTCTGTTGAATAAACACATTTGAGTAGGTTGTGGTAGCCTTGGTTCTGAAGGGGACTGTCAGGCATGTTTGGGTTTGGAAAATGTTCATTAGGTGTAGTTCAGAGATAAGTAAAAAGCATGTAGCAGAAATGGAGTTACAGAAAGTAACCGACTCTGGGGTACAGATGTGCTGTCCACCCTGGAACTCCTTGAACAAGTGCCTCTTCGTGTCAGGCTTTTTCCAGATTATGTCACATCTTTGAGTTGTTTCGATAATTTGGGGTACATGTACTGAGTGATGTGATTTTCCAAAAAGCATTTGTTCTCATAGCATAGGGGGAGAGAAAAAATGATAGCTTTGACCTTGACTGTTAATGTCACCATGGAGCCATGAGCTATCAGCCCATCTCTGACATGGTTCTCTCCGTGCCTTTGTGTCCGCAGGTGGAGTCAGTTCCGAGAGCTGGTGGACAGGAAGAAGGACGCTCTTCTCTCTGCCCTGAGCATACAGAACTACCACCTTGAGTGCAATGAAACCAAATCCTGGATTCGAGAGAAGACCAAGGTCATCGAATCCACCCAGGACCTGGGCAACGATCTGGCCGGCGTCATGGCTCTGCAGCGCAAGTTGACCGGCATGGAGCGGGACCTCGTGGCCATCGAGGCAAAGCTGAGCGACCTGCAGAAAGAGGCCGAGAAACTCGAGTCCGAGCACCCCGACCAGGCTCAGGCCATCCTGTCTCGGCTGGCCGAGATCAGCGACGTGTGGGAGGAGATGAAGACCACCCTGAAAAACCGCGAGGCCTCCCTGGGAGAGGCCAGCAAGCTGCAGCAGTTCCTGCGGGACCTGGACGACTTCCAGTCCTGGCTCTCCCGGACCCAGACGGCCATCGCCTCTGAGGACATGCCCAACACCCTGACCGAGGCAGAGAAGCTCCTCACACAGCACGAGAACATCAAAAACGAGATTGATAACTACGAGGAGGACTACCAGAAGATGAGGGACATGGGCGAGATGGTCACCCAGGGACAGACCGACGCCCAGTACATGTTTCTGCGGCAGCGGCTGCAGGCCCTGGACACTGGGTGGAATGAGCTCCACAAAATGTGGGAGAACAGGCAGAATCTCCTTTCCCAGTCACATGCCTACCAGCAGTTTCTTAGGGACACGAAGCAGGCCGAGGCCTTCCTTAACAACCAGGTACTGCTCCTCAAGTTCCTTTGCTTCCTTCCTGGGAGAGCAGGTCCTGCTTGTCCTTTGGAACTTTCTACCCAGGCTGCTGGTCCAGAGCAATCCTGTGTGAAAACAGGATAATTGATGGGCTTTACACCCCAGACTTCCAAGGCATTGAAACCCATCCCAAAGTAGGGGATGGGAGCTGAAGGCTCCTGCGGGAGTGTCTTGCCCTGCACAGTAGCATTCTGTTTCAGCCGCTTTCGAGGCTCTCTTGTGTTCATAGCATGTCCTCATAGTATTGCATTAGATTGGCAATATTCTGTAAGGCAGTAATCCAGTTTGAGATGAATTGACAGGCGCAGTGAGGGGATTTTTTGGTTTGTTTGTTTTTCCTTTTCTTTCTTCTTTTCTTTTCTTCTTCTTTTTTTTTTGATGGGGGAACTAAGTGGCTCTTGCTCTCGAAGAGTCAGTAATTCTCCCAATGACACAAGGCAAAAACTAGAGAAAGAAAATGGCTGAAGATGGTGGCCAGTAATCAGGGTTGTTCATTTCTTTTCAAGAGAGAGTTTGAAGAGTATGTTGCCACTAGGTGGTGGGCACATAAGGGGACCCTGGTGGCTGATGCATAAAGCACTGCTTGGTTTCCTCACGTACTTTGGGAAAAAATTTAGCCATTGAACTACTGAAGGAAATTTCATTCCTTATGGGGTCTCACTAGTTGTTTTTTCCTCTGAACCTTTTGTTTTCTCTGATTCAGTAGATTAAGTATAGTGGAGCAAGTGTTATAAAGTATGTGTTGCATGGAAACTTAGGACTAGGGAAGAGTGCTTTTGTTATTCTGAAAACGAGTTGTATTTCATAGTTTTTCATCCTGCTGTGATTTTGGTTCTCTCTCTTGGAAAAAGGAGTATGTTTTGGCCCACACTGAAATGCCCACCACCTTGGAAGGAGCTGAAGCAGCTATTAAAAAACAAGAGGACTTCATGACCACCATGGACGCCAATGAGGAGAAGATCAATGCTGTTGTGGAGACGGGCCGGAGGCTGGTGAGCGATGGGAACATCAACTCTGATCGCATTCAGGAGAAGGTGGACTCCATCGATGACAGGTATGGCACCCTGGGGCTCCTGAGGGAGTCTGGCACCCTGAGATTCCCAAGCTTCTGAAGATTTAGTCCCAAGTCGTTGGGACTGTGGGTATAACTTTCCCAGTGGGCAGGGTCTGGACAGCTGGTAAAATTTAAATCTCTCGGCAACACATGGCTGCCTAGAAGTGTGGTTGTCATGGTTAGGCATGTAGAGGTGCCCACCAAAGAAAAGAAAACCTGAGAAGCCAAGCCAATACCTAATCAAAGCTTTGTAAGAGCCATGATGCCAGTTAGCAATCAGATATAAGCTGTGTCCTGCGAGAGTTGATGTGTGTGTAGCCTATCACATGATGGGCCCCGGGAGCCATGCTCCCTAGCTGAGTCCACGTTTACCTTCATGCGAACTAGACTTCTCCGAAGTCTTCCAAGAGTGAGTAGGGAGGGACGCCAAGGTTTGCTTGTCCGAAGTACATAGCAGAGCCACAAAGGAATATTATCAGGCCCTTCTCAGAAAATTGGCTTGGATAATGCCCTAATAGGATTTTTTTATGGTGAGGGAAGAAACCCCTTTCCTCTTCTGCCAAGGCATCTCCAAGATTTGATACTCTTCTTTGAGTTTTGCTTACTCATTTATTTGCAGTTAGGATTTTCTCCCGGACTGAAGGCCGTTGTATTCTGTTTGTAACTAAAGTGGGAGGTCAGGGTAGATCAAGGTTTGGATGCACCAGGAAAGGCGGGTCTGATCTGACCAGTTGCATCCAGTTTAGCCTATCTGGGTCAGTCTCTGGCCTCTGTCCTGTCGTGTCCGTGTCCCGCCCCCCCCCCCCCCCCAATCTTCTGTGGTCCAGTTTGGGCAGGATTTAAGGGCTCATTGTGAGACTGATGTAATTGAGAAACAGGCTTCCATTCCGGCTTTCAAGGGCTGTGGAAAGGAAGAACTTGCTGAGTACGTTTCCTTGCGTATCATACCCAAGAGGGTCTCGTGGGATCCTACGCCATATGAACTTTTTATGCTATGGAGTGAAAGGGGGAATTACTCCTTCCTCTGAAGACTGTTTGACTATAGCACTTCCAAGTCTGTCTTTTTCACTGATTCAGAACCTCAGCCATGTCTTGGAGGGGTGCTCCTGTGGAATAGGGCATAACATGTATTATCATTTTGTATCTGTTGCTCTTCAAATAATTGCAGAAGAATTCACTAAACCCTTGAGTGAGTGTAAAAAACAAAGATTAGGCAGGGTATTGTTAACTTAGAGAAAAAGAATTTCCTTTCTTCCTAATGTTAAATCTCAAGTTATTTTGTAAATACAACACGTCCTGCTCCTCTGTGGTGGATGCATCCAGCTGGTTTCCTGAGGGCGGACTTGGCGGTTAGGGACACGTGCTTCTAGGCAGGCGTGCAGCCCCCTTGAGCTTTCCTGCATGTGTTTGTATGTCCCCTGGTGCTGCAGCTGTGAGGGGTTTTGGGAAGCAGGTGATATTGTCAAGACTGGAGACTCCCGGATAGGAGAGAGCATTTCAGCAGCCCTCAGTTGTGGCTTAACCTTCCTTTTGCCCTTGACTCAGAGTCGGGGCTCCTGGGGTTCCAGAGTCTCCTTAGGATTTCTGTCTTAAGATGAAATGGATCATACTGTCCATAAATAGAAGAAAGAAGGGGGGTGGGGAGGAGGGCTTTGCTTTTCAGGACAACTGCATTTTCCCCAGTTGTGTTCACTGAATTCTGGTTTCACTTTCATATCCGCCAGAGGTCTCATGATCAGAAACTCACCCCAGAGGAATCTTGTCCATTATCAAAATACACAAATATGTGAGTTCTCGGTGCTGTAGGGGCACAAGCTGAGTAAATCTTTGAATCTTAAGGTCTAACCCCCTGTCCAGAAACATTGTGATGCTCTTATAAAGCTGTATTCATAAAACACAGAATCATTATAATGTGCTTATGTTCTGGAAATCTTGTTGATTACCACTGAGTTTGTTGAAATGAAAAAATACTAGAACAAAGACCCTGGCTCTTGACAGAGGGGGGAGGGGTGCAAGTGACCTTTAAAGTGCTCGTGCCTGGGTGGAAAGGAGCCTGCGTCCAAGCCCGGCCCAGGGGGTGCAAATGAGTAAACTTTCTGGCTCATAGGGAGTTCCAGCCTGCATATAGTCCTGGGAGAGCAAGGAGCCAGGATCCGGCTTCGTAAGGCTAGACCCTGTCTCACCCGGGGAAAAGGCTTTTGTATTATCCATCTGTTTCATTCAGGCACCTGTGGTGCTTTACTTTTTACAAGAACCAGAGCTAGAGCTAGCGTCTGCCTCAGAGGATGAAGGAGCTTCTCAGTCTTACTGTAGGGGTAGAAGGTGAGAAGTGGAAGTAAAGCAACAGATTTAACCTTGCCCCAAACAAAGAGCACCCTAAGGACTGTAGGAAACTATGGTCCTTCCCAATAATTAAATCCATGATCCAACTTGAAAGTCCTTCCTCAAACTCCATTGGTTGCCGCTGGTGAACAGTGAAGCCACACTCGCTTTTTTCTGAGTCAGCAACAAGTGTCATGCTGCCACTGTAGCTGTTTTTCATTCTGCAGAGCGTACCCCTCAGACGCCATCATCATGACCTCTTGGAGATCTGTGTGATTTGGACACGGGGCCCCAAGTCACCATTCAGGCTTTCCTTTCTTCCTGGTCCCACTAGAACTGAGAGACTGCCCAGCCAGAAATCTGTTGGGCATGTCTGAGACTTGAATATACATTCAGCTACAGAATCCAGTTCCATTCAGGATTCTGTCTGGTTGTGTTTATGTGTGGTAAGACTTCTCGGACAGTGTTTGAATTGTTTTGATTTCCACCATTGCCCTGAGCTTCAGGGGTGCATGTCCTGTTGTGGCTGTCAGTTTCTGATTCCTCCTCACCTTCGGAGCACTTGGCTGTGGCACCATGGAAGAAACCTGGGTCTCTTACTCAAGACCTTGACCAAAGGCAGAACCTCCTGCATTTTTGTGCCTGACTCCAAATTACCTTCCACCTAAAGATGGGCTTTATCTTCTTATAACCCCCTACAAACAGTGACTGGAATTTGAGGTTTGGGAACTTAAACTTTTTTTGGACATTCCTTCCCCACTCATATTTTTAGACAGTAATTCCTTTAGCCCAAATTCATCAAAAGTATTTTAAGTTTTTTTTCAAATTTTTGGTATCTGAGAAAGAGTATCAAAGTAAAGAGGTTTTGGCCATTATTTTTTATTGTTATAAAAGAAATAGAATGTTAAAAATGTGGGGGGAGAAGCTACAGCCTTTCATCTTATCCCTGGCACGTTTTAGTTTCTGCTTTCTGATTTGTGCCTTGGGGTTTTATACCACTGATCATGCATATACTTTTGTCATTTAACATTATTTAAGAAATACTTTTCTATTTTTGCATCTTACCTAAGTGATATAAAAGTACTAAGGTCCCTTTTCTTGAAGCTATGAAACCCCTTTCAACTAAAAAGAAAAATCAGAAGTCATTTTGCGTATCTGGCATATAGCTGGCGGTATTGTTTCCACTCATATTATTCCAGTTGCCCTGTAGTCACTGGCACCCTATAGGAGCAGAGAGCATTCCCCTCTGGTTCCCTGGGCAGATGTTCCTGGGTGGATGATGGCTGCTGTGTTGCCATGGTCAGTTGTTTCGCCAGCATTCCCTGAGGGCCTGTGTTGCCCATAGCATCTCTGTAAAGTTGCTCTTGATCCTCTGAGGAAGGTGGGGTTTTTTTTTTTATTATTATTATTTTGTATTTTTATTAACATATAATGTATTACTAGTCCCAGGGGTAAGGTCTGTGATTCTCCAGGTTTATACACTTCACAGCACTCACCATAGCACATACCCTCCCCAGTGTCCATAATCCAACAACCCTCTCCCTACCCCCCCCCCCCACGCCGGCAACCCTCAGTTTGTATCGTAAGATTAAGTCTCTTATGGTTTGTCTCCCTCCCGATCCCATTTGTTTCATTTATTCCTTTCCTACCATGTTGCCTCCATGTTGCCTCTCAACTTCTGGGGAAGGTGCTTAAAGGTCTGTCAGCAGCCAGTGTTCCCTGAGCCACTCATGGCATCATGGAGAATTGAATTTGTATTCTTCCTTATTCCCCCAAGGGGACCCAACAAGAGAGACCTTGCCTGGGGCCGCAGGAAATTGCTTGGAGACTCAGAATGAAAACCCAACCTTTTCACCTGCCCCAGTTAACAGCCCTTACTTAGGTGGCTGGCTGGCTGGCTGGCTTAGGTTCCTTGGGAATATGGGAGAGACTGCGTTGGGGCAGTGCTGCATGCGTGGCTCTCAGTGCGGCGTAGTCCCTCCCCGGTGCAGAATAACTGCGTCAAGGCCACCCTTCTCACGGCTATCCCGGCATTGCCATAGCTGGTCTTCATTGTCTCTGGTGGAGAACCTACGCCACTGGGCGCTGGAAGGAAGTTTGCTCTGGAGTTCTGGTACCGCCATGGTGTGTGCAGAGAAGCCGTCTGTCCAGCATTTGAGCTAGGGAGCCACCACCCCATTTCCCTTGTCACTCCCCAAGCTTAGCAGCTCCTACCAGTTTTTAGGAATTTTTGCTTAAGGTTTTGTGCTTCAGCTTCATTCAACCTTGATTACCTTTATCCGTTAATAAAGAGTGGGATCTAGTAGGTAGCGAATCTCATAGGTCTCGAAATTTTCATTCTTGGTTCATTGTTGTTTGAGGGGAGTTTTTCTCAAGGTGGGAAATACTTATCTAGGAGACATTAATTTAAAGCCAGGTATATGGTTATCTGTATTTTCTTAGCCACAAATTGTTACCCCAGTTTCTTGAAAATGAGTTTCACATTCTCCTGCAGTGCTGCCTGTGGGGACTTGTGCACAGCAGGTGCTCAGGTTTTCTCCCCTAGCACCAGATTAGGAAGCACTGGATTTATATGGCTTATTGGAGGCCATCCTTTGCCTGTTTTGTGGCTTAGACAAGTGTTTTGGTCTCTCGTACTGTGGCTTACTCATTTGGAGGATGCTAAATTCTCTTGCTTATCTTGCCTTTTTGACATAATGCAAACTACAAGCAAACTGCTTTTATCCTGTGTAGAAACCCAGGAAAGACACTGAGTTGTAAATCCAGTCTCGGAAGATTCTGTGTTTCCTTTTTTGAAATTTATATTTTATTATTGTTAAAACAGACATCGGAAGAATCGTGAGGCAGCCAGTGAGCTTCTGATGAGATTGAAGGACAACAGGGATCTTCAGAAATTCCTGCAAGATTGTCAGGAGGTATGTTTCCCCTCAGCCCCTCTCCCTTCTTTCTTTCTAAGGAGAGTGAGAGCATTTGGCAGAAGAGCGCTTGGGATCATAAAATTACTTGAGGCCCAGAAATTCATTTCTGGCTGAGCCAGTATGGTATCTTGGCCGCTCTCGAGCCTGCAGGCTACCACTTAGAGTAAATAGACTCTTCTAATCTAGAAGAGTCAGGAATTTTGTTCGTTATGGTGCACCCTAACGATATGTGGCTATTTAATTTTAAATTAATTAAAATTAAATAGAATTCAGAATATAGTGCTTCCATCATACTGGGTGTATTTTAAGTGCTCAGTAGCCAACTGTGATTAGCAGCTGCCATATTGGACAATGCAGATCTAGAACATTTCCATTGTCAAAGACAGTGTGACACCCTAGAATGTTTAATCTAAATGCATTTAATATCATCTTGTAAGTAAGAAGGAAAGACCTAAGAGGAACAGGAACGGACTACCCAGGTAAGAAGCAAAGATTTTAAAAATACAGTCTGAGTTTCTTACTCACTGAAGACCTTGAAATACCCATCTTTCAGGTTCCATGCACACGTGTCTAACATGCCAAGAGCAACAATTCTGATTTCAGACTCCCAAGTTTTAACATGTGGTATTAATCTGATGATTCTCATACTATTTCTTGCTCCCCTGATACGTGCATGAACAAACTTGGAAAACTAAAGTTAGCCAGAGAAATGCAGTCCTTCTGCAAGCTAGTTGGAGAGAAGCATCTGGCTGCCTTCACATATTCGTGACTTCATGAGCGCATCGCATTTTTCTGTCTGCCAGAGAACAACAGTGAGACGTTGTCTCTGGTTTCTTGGGTTAAATCCCCTCGGAGGCAGAAACGGGATGAAGAATATCCAAATGAAGCTGCATGGACCTTGGGGGAGAGCCCTTGGTGGGTGTGGGGACAGCATTAGGTTGTGTGCGAAGAACATGACTGAAATCACAACACTTTGCCTGCAAACACATGGCTGCATGTTAGAAGAAATGTGGCCCTAACCGAAGGCATGTTAGATCATGTGTGACAAGTGATCCTTCATGTCCATTCATCTGCTGTCTTACTGTGAATCTTGCAGTATGCCCCAGCAGCTAAAGCTTCAGAAGGAAAGCCCTTGAGCTCTGTAGGTTAGGGTCTGTCAGCTTCCTATGCCATGCTGATGAATCTAGATCAGTGGGGGATTTGCCTGGAGCCAGACAGGCTGCAGACCAGAGTGCCTCTTCATGTGACACTGAGTATTAATAACCCATTTGGATCGGATGCTCATTTAAAGAGGTATTATTAAAACCTCTGCCTTTGGCCGAGGTCATGATCCCAGGGTCCTGGGATCAAGCTCCTCATCAGGCTCTCTCCTTGTCGGGGAGCCTGCTTCCCTTTTTCTCTCTCTGCCTGCCTCTCTGCCTAGTTGTCATCTCTATCTGTTGAATAAATAAATCTTTATTAAAAAAAAAAAAAGAAAGAAAGAAATGTGTGGGAAAAGTAAGTGGATTTGAATTGATGGTCCTTCATAGCGGAATCAGAGGAAATCGTTTTACTATGTCATTAGATCTTCGTTACTACTTGTTCCAAATTAGCACCCTTGGTTTTAAGGAGTTCAGTCCCTACCATGCACCAATGACTTTTGGGCTTGCCTTGAGGACTCAGTCCTTCCGTGATTTCCCTTCAAATGTGCAGGAAGGTTTTGGCTGGCCTGGTACGTCTTGGGAATGACATGCAGGTCTCTGTGACTGTTCTTTTCTTAATATTAAAAGTTAGTACAACTGTAGGATCTGCTGGGGGGTGCCATCTCTCCCACATCAGCATGTAGAGTTTCTGTGGGGTGTAGGTCAGGTTTGGAGGCTCCAGACCCTTGGTATGGAAGTGTGAGCAAAGAGGAGGTAATGTGGTAGTCTCTGGCTGTGAGCTCTACATCATTCAGCCTCATCAAAATATATACACTCTTTAAACGTCCAACTCTTGATTTCAGCTCAGGTCATGATTTCAAGGTCATGAGACCGTGTCCCCAGTCGGGCTCCACACTGGGCACAGATTCTGCTTAAGAGTCTCCCTCTCATTCGGATCCTCCTCCCCCCAACTCTTTGTCTAAAAAAAATTAAGAAGTACCTTATAAGCCAGGATCTCTGAGAGTGGAGTTTGTATATGGACCAGCTTTGCATTTGAAAATCTACCTGTTACGTTTTGAGAAACTCATAACACCCAGAGGTCAGTTTAGGACCATTGCTGGCTGTGAGTATTGTCCAGAGTTGGGAGGGAATCCAAGTTGTCTCCACAGTTCCTTCCCCTTGGGTGCCTTGGCTAGAGCAGACACAGGTTGTGAGATATGCCTTTGTTGCCACTCCCAGTAACCACTGCCTGGATGGGGACATTTACTGCAGAGGCCCCCCTGTTCCCAGTTGTAGATGGGGATAAAAAGCACATCATGGTTTTTGTAGTGGTACTTCAGTGTGAATTCCTGAAAAGTGATTTAGAAGTTATTGGCTTTTCTGTTTATTCCCTCACACTATAAGGAAACTGCACTCAGAAACTGAAGGGTTTTTTTAGAAGGGCAGTATTACTAGACTTGGGCGGCCCATGGGATAGCGAATTCCATTGCTTTGCTCTGAGCTTGAGTCAGTGATCAAAGCATTTTTCCTATCCTTTTCCAATCTGCACAATATTCTTTTCTGCAGAGAATGAGTATATTCTTAAATGACCTTTGCAAATGCCCACGAATAATAACTGTGGTTCAGACAGCAGACTGCTGATGTAGGGCTGATGAACTAGCAAGTTCCATCGCTCCATTTCATTGTGCTGTAGCGCAGGGTGCTTTATCTGTAGGACGATGTGTTCAGCAAACAGCAGATTTGTTTATAAGCCTCTGGTTTTTTTGTAGCTTTTTTTTTTTTTTTAAATCTCTCTGGGTAGGTGGTTATGAATAGCAAAAATATGTGAATGTCCTTTGCACTTTGGATAAATGCCTTCTGTTGTGTTTAATCTGTGTGTCTGTACCTCTTTTCCCCTGGACTGAGTGAATGGCCATAGTAATTCAGATTTTAGCTACCCAGATAACTGGAAAAAAAATTAGTCTTTTAAAGTAGGAAATTAGTGTCTCAACTGTTATGTAACTAATCTCTGGTCCTAGCTTACAAAGGACTGTGTAAGATTTACTGATTTGTCACCTCAATAAAGAATGACAACAAAGATCTTCTACCTCAACCCCTCCTGCATGGTGGGTGAATGTGCTGAGAAAGGTAGACATGATGCCTGGGGATTTGCCCGTATTCGGAGCCAGAGATGCTCCTGTGACCTGCGTCACCCTCCTTGACATCGTTTTCAAAGAATAGGCTTTGTTTTGTTTAAACAAATTTATGGGGAAGTCTTTCCTAGCAGCAGCCCCAGGTGTGAGTGAATGGCCTTAAAAATGTTGGTCCTGTGAGGGAAGGTTCTCTTGTTTCTCTGTGCCATTTCTTTTTTCTTTTTTCTTTTTTGTTTAAAAAAGATTTTATTTATTTGACAGAGAGAGATCACAAGTAGGCAGAGAGGCAGGCAGAGGAGGGTGAGAAGCAGGCTCCCCGCTGAGCAGAGAGCCCAATGTGGGGCTGGATCCCTGGACCCTGAGATCAAGACCTGAGCCGAAGACAGAGGCTTTAACCCACTGAGCCACCCAGGCGCCCTCTCTGTGCCATTTCTAAACGTTGGAGATTGGACCATGGAGGGTTTGGGGTGCAAATTTGTTATGGAAGTGACTGGTGTAAAAACTGGGCTTCTCGTGGTCACACTGGAGAAAGGGACTTGGTCTCTGAAGACCTTTGATTCAGGGCTGATCGTGCATTCCTCTGTGTATCTTTCTCCTAGGGGAGAAACAAAAAGCTCTTCCCGGGTTAGTACTGTGTACAGGGTAGGAATCAGGACCTGGCATGGCCAACTACAGGCAGTAAGGAGCTGAGTAAATTGGGATGAAAGCCAGCAAGGGAAGTGTGTCCAGGGCCTGGGGCTGGGCTGACTCCCACCCTCGGCCTCATGAGAGAACTCCCTTCTCAGATCTGTCAGCAGCTGGCAGGCTTTGTGAGCCTTTGCAGAGTTTAGATCCAAGGAGACATGTTGGGTCTCAAAATCAAGTCCTGGTGAGTGTTCTTGGTCTGAATGGAAAGCTCTTTAGAGAAGTAGAGGCTATAGAAAAAGAGGTGAAGGTGACTCAAACTTTGAAGGAAACTTAAAGAGGGCATCGTTGTTGCCTTACCCCTACAGTGAGCAAGTTATTTATGCTTTGTAGCATTCCCATAGATACGCTGGGAAGGGAAGGGGGAGGGATAACAGAGTGGGGGTTTTGTGTTTGGTCTTTTTTTATATATATATAATAGAAAAACTTAAAGAATAAGAAGATTACCGAACAGAGAAAAAGGCAGTTAATCATGATTAACATGGTATAGCTGGCACAAGTGTTTGGAAGAGAAAGAAGATTGTGACTTGGACTTGTTAAAGCAGAATTTTAAGCACAAGCCCCTGGGGGGAAAGGCTGGTTATGTGTGCCAAACACTTTGAAAGCTGGCTCAGAGAGCTTTTGTACTTCTGGATTTAATGTTAGATACATACTTTGGAGCAAGGCTTAGGTACATCTCTGCACAATGGAGATAACCTGTCATGACGGGTCAGAGTCGTAAAGTAAATATTTCGTTGTCTGTTGACATGGAAACGTGCAGTATGCATTGTACAACATAACACCACTCTTCCCAGGCAGAAAAAAGTCTGATGTCTGTGATCACAATCTCTGAAAACATTCTGATTTTTGTTTTCCTAGCTATCTCTCTGGATCAATGAAAAGATGCTCACCGCCCAAGACATGTCTTATGATGAAGCCAGAAATCTACACAGTAAATGGTTAAAACATCAAGCATTTATGGCAGAACTTGCATCCAACAAAGAATGGCTTGACAAAATTGAGAAGGTGAGAAATTAATGTGTTTGATGAGGCTCCTGTTGCTGTGGTGTGGCCATAGCATGAAAGTGACCCTGGTGGAAGTGAGCTACTCTATATAGCACAGTCTCTTGCATTTTGAGTCCTGTCTGATCCCATGCAGAAGTGTTAACATAGCAAGGAGCAGTCCCTCTCCCACTTAAGGATTCCTGACTTTGACTGGGGAGAAGGGAGAAAAGCTGAAACCCAACCAGGTATGGTGCGGAAGGCTTGATTTGTCTTTTAGTGAGTACTGGTAGTTCGGTTTCTGTTTTGTTTCTCACCTCCTATGGAGGATGGCCTGCCAGCCGCCTGGACAGAGTCCCCACTATCTTGATCCTGTCATGTGTCCTGGACTGTAAGAGACTGATGATTTGCACAGAATTTAGAAATACTACATTATTTTGAGTTCTCTCTCTCTCTCTCTCTCTCTCTCTCTTTTTTTTTTTTTTTGGGTGACCAGGCACTATAATAACTTAAAATGTGTTATTTTGGCACAGGGAAATTCTGTGCAGCATAACTGAACATGAAAGTGAAGTTTCCCACCTCCCCTCTTCTCTTTCTCAGACTTTATATTGTTTCAGACTTTTTAAGATTTTATTTATTTGAGAGAGCTCACAAGGATGAGGAGCAACAGAGGGAGAGGGAGGAGACTCCCTGCCGAGCAGGGAGCCCAATGCAGGACTCAATCCCAGGACCCTGGGGTCATGACCGGAGCTAAAGGCAGCCACTGAGGTGCCCCTTGTTTCAGACTCTTAATGGTTAAAGTAACATGTTAGGGGCTTAGGGGGCCAAGTGGAGAAGATGAAATCTGACGTCATGAGCACTTCCCTGCTGCCCCAGATGAAACTGTTTCGTCATGCCATGGTCATTTCTTGCTGGACTCTTGAAAGCCATGTCGTGTACATAGACTAGGCCCTTGTCCATTTTAGTCAGTGGTAGCCTATGTGGAAAGGCTCTGTATGTTGAATGAATAGGTAGATCCCAGCTTAAATACCTTAAGGTTAATTTTCACAGTGACCTTTGTTCCCTAGCAAACTGTATTTATTTATGTTTTCCAGGAAGGAATGCAGCTCATTTCAGAAAAGCCAGAGACGGAAGCTGTGGTGAAAGAGAAACTCACTGGTTTACATAACATGTGGGAAGTCCTTGAATCCACCACCCAGACCAAGGCCCAGCGGCTCTTTGATGCAAACAAGGCTGAACTTTTTACCCAGAGCTGTGCAGATCTGGACAAATGGCTGCATGGCCTGGAGAGTCAGATTCAGTCTGACGACTATGGCAAAGACCTGACCAGCGTCAACATCCTGCTTAAAAAGCAACAGGCAAGTGGACAAGGCGGTCACATACTTGGGCCTTTTTCTCTTTGTTGACGTCATCTTCATTGTCTTAAGTTGCCCACCATGTTCTCAACCACCTGTCTTCTGTGTGGAGGGTGTGTTTGTCCTGGCAGCAATGTGGGACATTGCTAGAATCAAGTGGAAAGACATAATATTAGAAGTATTGGGTGTCTGTTCATGGGAATACTTTCTTTTATTGTCATCATCTTAGTTGATAGATATCATTAACAGCTGAGTAAATACTCACTTCATTAATTTCTGCAATTTACACGAGGGAAAGTAATCAGGTTGGCATACTTTGCTGTGTAATGTCTAGTAGGTACATACATGTTAGTTATCTTTGTTGGTCATGGTACTTTTTAGATAATAAAAGAAATTTATTACTTGTTTTGGGGACATCATGGTAGTGCATCCTAAAGGCAAATGAATTTACTTCAAATTTCGAGAGAACAGCTTCCACGAAGTTGAGAAAGCAGGGTGGTGGCAGAATTTCCAGTGGCTTCCCTGGCTGGGTTTGCGATGTGTGGCCAAGTCTTGGCCCCCACAGTTGTGCTTAGAACCACTCACTGTGGAACCATCTTGGCCAAGTGCTGAGGCCCTTTTCTTCAAAGTGATACCCACCATTTTGCTAAGTGGCATGGTTACCTGGCTACATTACTATGCATTAAGGAGTTTTGTTCTCATGGCTGTTGACTTCCCTACATAAGAAAGGAGTCCGTTTATTCCTAGATATGACCTCCTGTTTCTCAGCCATCAGTACGTGCTGTTGCCTGTATGATGTTTCCCAAATGAGGAACCCCCTCCCCTGGTTTCACTTTCACTCATTTTCCTCCTGTAAAGAAGCAATTAGCATGTTTTCTCCTCATTATTTGGTATTAAAAAAATAATCCGGATTTTAATTGAAGAAATTGAGAGAAGGTGGGAACATTAACTATTTTCTTTGCCTAAAAGAACTGGAACTTGAAAATGTTACTTTTTTCTGATGGTAATAAGGGTTTCCATCATTGTTATGGCTTCTAAACAAGCAGATGAAGACTTTCCTTTCCCTGTAATTAATTCTGGTTTCTTTTGTTACTTTCTAAGTTCCTGAATGAACCTGAATATTGTTTCTAGTTTAAAAATCCTGGAAAAAGGGATGCCTGGGTGGCTCAGTCAGTGAAGCATCCGAGTGTTGATTTCAGGGTCAGGAGTTTAAGCCCTGTGTTGGGTACCATGCTGAGCGTGGAGCCTACTTAAAAAGAAAAAGAAAGTCCTGGAAAGGAATTAATTGGCAGTTTGATAGTTGTTAAGAATCCTTTCTGAGACTCTCCATTATATAAATTTAGACTCAGTCTTCCGTTTTGGCCAGTGCCCAAAACATTTTTATAGGATTGTGTGTCGCCCATGTCTCTGGTGTGACAAACTTGATGTTTTCTCCCCTCAGATGCTGGAGAACCAAATGGAGGTGCGGAAGAAGGAGATCGAGGAGCTCCAGAGCCAGGCCCAGGCCCTGAGTCAGGAGGGGAAGAGCACTGACGAGGTAGACAGCAAGCGCCTCACTGTGCAGACCAAGTTCATGGAACTGCTGGAGCCCTTGAATGAGAGAAAGCATAACCTGCTGGCCTCCAAAGAGATCCATCAGTTCAACAGGGATGTGGAGGACGAGATTGTAAGTAGACCTTCACCGCACAAGGGGCCTCTCCATAGGCCTGCTCCCTTTCCCTGCCTTCAGCCATGTGCTCACTTCATTAGACTCACTTTGTACTGCATTGGTGAGCGAGACTGGCGAAACCCATGCTTTTATGTATTTACACAAAATGCAACTCCATTGTTTTCTTTGATTTTCTAAAGATGTTCTAGGGTTTTAATGCCCCTAGAATAGTAGTTTCAAAAATAAATTAAGAGTGAGGACTCAACAGCGAGTCCAGCAGTGAGGATGAAGTATTGTCTAAAAGACTAGCCCTCGCCTTGTAATGGGGGAGAAGGCCAGGCTCCTCAGGCAGCCCTTGGCAGTGGGATCGCACACACCTTCTCTCCCGGCTGGCCACCCAGCTGATCCTCTGTTGCACTTGTTTGCATCATACGTTTGTTCTTTCTGAGCAGTCCTGACCACCTCAGTTTACAATTCTTTCCAGCTGTGGGTTGGAGAGAGGATGCCTTTGGCAACTTCCACCGATCACGGCCACAACCTCCAGACTGTGCAGCTGTTAATAAAGAAAAACCAGGTAAGCATTTCTGCTTCGGCTAGCTCAGTCTGATGAATAATTGCTCCAGATGACAGGGTAGAGAATGTGAGAGAGCCCTGTTTCCCCCACTCCCACAGACCCTCCAGAAAGAGATCCAGGGACACCAGCCTCGCATCGATGACATCTTTGAGAGGAGCCAAAACATTGTCACCGATAGCAGCAGCCTCAATGCTGAGGCCATCCGGCGAAGGCTCGCTGACCTCAAGGAGCTGTGGGGCCTCCTCATTGAGGAGACCGAGAAGCGCCACAGGCGGCTTGAGGAGGCACACAGGGCCCAGCAGTACTACTTTGACGCGGCCGAGGCGGAGGCCTGGATGAGCGAGCAGGAGCTGTACATGATGTCTGAGGAGAAGGCTAAGGTGAGAGAGGTTTCCAGCCCTGCCCCAGAGAGCCTCAGATTCCCACCCCAAGCTTATTTTCTGTTGGTGGCTGCATCTTCGTGAAACATTTCATCATTGCCTTCAAGTGTTATGGGGCACACCATGGTGGCTTGAGGTGACTGGAATCTAGCTGTTTCCCCCAACCAGAAGCTTCCTGTCTGAGCTCTCTCGGTATGTCATTAAGACCGGGTTTATCCTTTTTTTTTTTTTTTTCCCCTTTAAGATTTTTATTTATTTATTTATTTGACGGAAAGAGAGCACAAGTAGGTGGGGTTGGGGGGAGAGCAGGCTCCCCACCGAAGCAGAGAGCCCAATGCGGGACTCAATCCCAGGACCCTGGGACCACCACCCGAGCCGAAGGCAGCAAGCAGCCCAACCCACTGAGCCACCCAGGTGCCCCCCCCCCTTTTTAATAGATATTTGCCAGAGTCCTTTTTGCTCTCTTTAGTTAATAGAGTTACCTAAACTTCATAAGATGCTTTTGAGACCCTTTAAAAGTCCTTAGGATTGCAGGATGCTGTCATCTCTGTATGTGTTAGGCTGTGAGGAGCCTTAGCCAGCCATGGCACAATTGGTTTCCCAGGCTTTAGCCTGTACCTCAGAGACATCTCATTCCGCACAATCCTTGTGTTCCTCTTGCGCAGGGCCTCCCACGTTAATCCTCCTGAAAGGCTTCAGTGTTGCACTGCCCATATTAGACTTGCGGTTTTGTTCTTTCTGACAGTCCTTCTGCCCATCGTGAAATCAGCTTGTCCTGCTTGATGATGGTGTTGGTCAAAGAGGATGACTGTGGTTGTGACCTTCCCCCTCTTTGCAGGATGAACAGAGTGCTGTCTCCATGTTAAAGAAGCACCAGATTCTGGAACAAGCTGTGGAGGACTATGCAGAGACTGTACATCAGCTCTCCAAGACCAGCCGGGCCCTGGTGGCTGACAGCCATCCTGAAAGGTGAGTAGTGTTCACGATGAAACTGACCTCTCACTTCCTCCCAGTGTGAGGGTCTGTTCCTCTGACCCATGCAAATGGAAATGGCAGCATCCATCTCGAGTAACTGGTGATGGAGATCTTCGGGAAGTGTCTGTAAAATAGACCCAGTAAGCCTGTGCTGAACCGTAAGGATGAACTCTTACGTTAGGGAATTCCTCTTATGGGTTAAATATCTCCTATGAGCCAAGGCCCTCTTGAAAAATGGTGTTAGTGAAAAGTACAGATTTTCTTGCACAGAGACGGGTTATCAAAACCTGTCCTTGGGTTGAAAGTCATCCAGTTTTTAGTTAAGTGAGGATTAGTTTTAGGAGGAGTGGTAGGCAGGAATGCACAGACCTATAAAATAGTAGGAGCAAGAGGATAGCAGTTCCTCACATACCAAGTCCATGGAGCACCTTGGGAATAAAGAAGAGGAGGGGTGTGTGTTTGGTACTTCCCCGCCTTATACAACGCTCACATATTAGTTAAGCCTAAGGCAGTTACCTTGGGCTTGCTGTATAACTGCCTTTTATAACTCAGGAAAAGAATCGGCTTTGTGCATCAACCAAAGGCAAGTTGAAGATGCAGTCAGTGGCCTTGTTGGTGTAGGGCGTCCTTCATGTATTCATGATAGGATTCCCAGGAAAGCAAGAAGTCCTTGTCTCTTTGGTTTCTTGTTACAAGACAGTCCTGGGGAGAAGTGAAAGGAGGGGTTGCAGCACTCCCAGGACCCACTTGATAGGAGTGGTGGGAAAGAGCACACACCCCAGAGAAGGTGGAGATGTGTGCCAGACAGGGATAGCATTTGGCCTTTCGACCTCATGGCTCTGGAAAATGGAAGATGGCTCCTGGGTTTCACATTAACTTTTAACGTCAAAGGAAATCCTGACTTCAGAGCCAGCAGTGCAGAGAATTGGGGTTTCTCCTCCCTCCCTCGGTCATCACAGTCAGGATGGCCTTCAGCCTTAATGATTGTGTTCTGTTTACATGTTGGCTCTAAAATTACTCAAGGTCAAATTGCAGAGTTTTATTTTTTAGGCTAAATAGGTGAGCTGGAAGTTTCCTTCAAGAAATTCTATGTAACGAGGTAGCATTTCCACCTCATTTGTTTTTTCCCTGAAGAAAACGTGACATTAAAGGTCCTCTTTCTGCCGCCCCTCCCCACCTCTCCCCCACTTGCAGTGAGCGCATCAGCATGCGGCAGTCCAAGGTGGATAAGCTGTATGCTGGCCTGAAAGACCTCGCCGAGGAGCGGAGGGGCAAGCTGGATGAGAGGCACAGGCTCTTCCAGCTCAACCGGGAGGTGGATGACCTGGAGCAGTGGATCGCTGAGAGAGAGGTGGTCGCAGGGTCGCACGAGCTGGGGCAGGACTACGAGCACGTCACGGCAAGTACCGCGGGCCAGGCTGGGGCGGCTGTGTGGTGTGCACTGTGCACGGACTGCCACGTGACTCCTGATCTGTGAGCACATCTCACGCCCTGACTCACATGGTCATGGGGTTTGGTTTCAGTTCAGCTTTTTCATCACCGGGCAACTTTGACTTGGGTTGTTTAACCTCGCTGTACCCTTTGCCCCAGTAGTGAAAGGAGACGGAGCCAGGCGGGGCCTTGCTTGCGACAGAGAGCAAGAAGGAAGGCTCTTTGAGTTTTTAGAGCTAAAACTGTTAAGTCACGCATACCACTTGTTTCTTTGCAGATGACGTTCATGCAATCAAGAAACAAAATGTTCACCGTAGTCGCACTGATTTTTTATTTTTTTTTTCTAAAAACACTCCTCTCCATTTCAGATGTTACAAGAACGATTCCGGGAATTTGCCCGAGATACTGGGAACATTGGGCAGGAACGCGTGGACACGGTCAATCACATGGCCGATGAACTCATCAACTCTGGGCATTCGGATGCTGCCACCATCGCTGAGTGGAAGGATGGGCTCAATGAAGCCTGGGCTGACCTCCTCGAGCTCATCGACACGAGAACACAGATTCTCGCTGCCTCCTATGAACTGCACAAGTTTTACCATGACGCCAAGGAGATCTTTGGGCGCATCCAGGACAAACACAAGAAACTCCCCGAGGAGCTTGGGAGAGATCAGAACACAGTGGAAACCTTACAGAGAATGCACACCACATTTGAGCATGACATCCAGGCTCTGGGCACTCAGGTGGGTCAGGGAGCTGACTTGGGGGGCAAGGAGCATCTTCGGGCATCTCTGAGGGTCTCTCTCCATTCCTCAGCACCTCCAAATATGCCTCCAAGAATTGCCCAAATTACACACACACACACCCAAGAACTGCCCAAATTATATGCGCACTCATTGTTAAAATGCCCCATTTGGGAGAACTCAGTCCCTAAAATACTGCACGGGCAGATATCATTAAGTGACTATCCCCTTGATTAAAACAAACTAGACACGTTTGCAAACATTTGCAAGTTACGGACCTCCTCAACAAGACTTTGTATTATGTGAGCATATTCATCCAGAATCATTTCCACAATAATACTTTATTATTCTCCATCCACCAGGATCTGAGTTATATGTCCGTAAAGAGGGAAAACAAGAGTCTAATGTCTTAATGAGCCTGGTCTCCCAACTTCCCCGTCTGAGATGGCTGACACTAAGACTTTCTTTACAAGATGCTTGACAGAGTGATAACAACACAGCAGTGAGAACCTGGGTCTAATCACTCTTTAGTTCATGCCCCAATCTCTGCACAGTTTCTTGTTTAGTCTTATGATTTTTAGATGAAAAATCAATTGTATCTTTTTCTCCTAAATTTAATGGTCCTAGAGAAGACGCCAGTTTTATTAAAGATAACCAGCCCTGGGTACATGAGGAGGTTTGTTCTTGTCTGTTAGGAGCGCGTTGGTGATTTAGGGCAGGGAACAGCTAACTTCTTCTGTAGAAGCACAGATGGTCAACACGTTCAGCCTTGTGGGACACATGGTCCCTGTTGCAAATCCTCAGCTCTTCCATTATAGCATAGGTAGCCCTAGACAGTAAGAAATGAAGGAGCATGGCTGTGGAACAGTCAGTTTTGATTTATAGAGACACACGGCCCAGCTTTGACTGTGGGCTGATCCCGATCTGGAGCCATCGGCTTTACCAGTCTTCGGTGCAGTCTGGAGTACGTTCTTTGGAGGGACTGCATTTACCACCATTGTCTTCTCCCGTATCCTTAATTGGCCCTTTCTAGAAGCTGATAGATCGCAGCTGGGGCTTCACGCAAATAAAGTGGCTTCAGCTTTTCCACCAAGGAGGTAGAAGATATTGAGGGAATATTTAAGAATGGGTATGTAGAATAGCTGAGGGTCTACCTGAAGCAGAATTTAGTAGGGTGCACCATGTATCCTAAGGATTTCCAGTCTTTCCTTCAGAGGTGGTGGACTCCCCAGCTCTGTGACAACTTACCATTCAGAAGCTTGTCAGCTTTGTATTCAGCGGCTTTCATCACACACAAGGTCCTGGGGTACCACGTGAATGCCTGAGGCTCGTAATGATGCCATCTCACCTGTTCCTGGAGCAAGGCCTCTGGAGAGGGGCAGACCCCAGTTAGAATTGGGGCTTGCTGCTCTGTATCTCTGCATGTTTAATTTGTCTGAAGTTTCTGTTCCCTAATGCTTTGAGGATCCAAATGTTGTTTGCAAAATATGTGCTCCCATGAGAGCTCTGTAAGGTTCTGTAACTGCTGTTACATTAAAAAAAAAAAAAAAAATAGCCTAGAGGAACTTAGGGAATGCCTGAAGGACAGAGCTAGAACAGACCTTATCAGCAATAGGTCTTTCCCTGCACCTGTAAAATTAATCATTTTAGAACCTGAAGAAACTAGAGATGATGGAGTTTCTCTCTTATTTTCTTCATTAAACCCCTGCACCTGGTGAGACTGAGGGCACCCCCCCTTCCTCTCGAGGGAGGGTAGGAGTCTACACCCTCAAGTCCTGAGAGACTCTGCCTCACGGTACCTGCTGGACGAGGCCATTTACAGCTCTACGAGTATGGGGGCCCCTCCTGCAAGTGCAGACTCAGCCGAGGTTTCTTGTAACAGAATTAGAGCAGACGGAGGCCCTTGGGTGGGGCTCCCAGAAGCCTGTGGTGTGTTCTTCCCTTGTGGGCTTGTGCCAGCCCACTCTCCACTCTGCAAGGGAGCCATAGTGGTCTTCACCGACTTCTCAGAACAGTCATTCATTTGTGTGGGGAATTTTTACTTTTGCTGTTCCTCCTCTATCTTGTGTGTGTGTGTGTTTGCTTGGGGCTTTTTAGTTTGTTTCTGGGTTTTTTTGACAACAAATTAAAAACAAGCAGAGGCACAAGAAAAGGTTTTTCTCTTTGCTGCTGTTTGTTTATTTGGGGTTTTGGGTTTGGGTTTTTTATGTGTTTTGCTTTTTTTTTTAAATTGTTGGAAAAGATTTGTTTAGTCCTATAGGAAGTTAGTTTTTCAAATAAATTTCCTAGGAACTTGCTTGTTGTACTTTGAATTATTACCTGAGTCACAATCATGGAAGAGTTCCAGAAGCGAGGATATGGAAATCAGATTGTCATAGAAAACAAACCACATTGGTTCTTCTTTGCATCTATTGCAGAAATTTGTTTTCCTTATGTGCCACCACCTGAAGTCCTTCTGTGTGGTTGGGGTTGATATCCAGCTCCCTGAAGACGCCAGTGTTGTCCATTCTTCCGCTTCTCCCTGTGTACACCCCCAGCTGGTATCTGTCAGCAGACTTCCCTCACAGGCCTCTCCAGGCTCCTGTAGTCTGGGATGACACTTGTGTGCGGACTGTGGTCACACAGCCTCAGTAAATGAAGGCTGAGTGTATATTCTCCTCCTGTATGTGTGTTTTTAATTAGATGTCCTCTGCACTACTAATATGTAACAGAAATGTAAAAATATAAAATAGCCACAGTTGCACCTTCCTCTCGGAAAGGCCTGTCTCACTTCCACTCCTCCCCAGAAAAGGGTGAGAGCTGATCCTTGTTTATCCCCCTTTGTTGCTCAGAAAGTGGATATTAGGTGCAGTGTCTACACTTCCCTTTGCTCCTGGAACACTTTGCATGAGTGTAGAGCCCTCCCTCATTCTTTTCCATGCCTACTGAGGAGCCTTTTGTGTGGGTGTGCCGTCATGAATGTAACCAGATTCTCATGGATGGGCCTTTATTTTCACTCTTCTGCTTTTACAGATGTTGCTGCAATAAATAATGTGTCTTTCATTTCCTAAATCTGCGTAACTATATATAATATGTATAACTTCGGTGCATACTGCCCATGCCTTCTCCAGGAGCTGTAACCTATTGTTTTATCAACAGTCAAATCTACTCACCGGCAGATACACCCTTAGACTTGAATTTTTGCCAGCTGATATATGACAGATTACAGTATCTCCATGGAGCATCTTTTCCTAAGACCCATTTGCATTTCCTGTTCTTCAGGAACATTTCCTGTTCTGCAGAGTTTTTATTAAAATTTGGCTAGTGAAAATTGCACCTTCTTGGATGTCAGTCTTTTTTTTTTTTTTTTTTTTTAGATTTTATATATTTATTTGACAGAGATCACAAGTAGGCAGAGAGAGAGGGGGAAGCAGTCTCCCCACTGAGCAGAGATCCTGATGCGGGGCTCAATCTCAGGACCCTGAGATCATGACCTGAGCCAAAGGTAGAGGCTTAACCCACTGAGCCACCCAGGCACCCCCGTCAGTTTTTTGGGCTGCATGAGATGATACATTTTTGTTTTTCAAGTTGAACTGGCACATATGAGAGCTCTTACAGCAATATCCCATAGCAATGGAAAACTTGTTTTCAAACTGAGTTCTTGGGGTGCCTGGGTGGCTCAGTGGGTTAAAGCCTCTGCCTTCAGCTCGGGTCATGATCCCAGAGTCCTGGGATTGAGCCCCACATCGGTCTCTCTGCTCAGCGGGGAGCCTGCTTCCTCCTCTCTCTGCCTGCCTCTCTGCCTTCTTATGATCTCTGTCTGTCAAATAAATAAGATCTTTAAAAAAAAAACTGAGTTCTTAATGTCAGTTCCTTACTCATGATTTTTAAAATAAACGTCTGTACCCTGCAGGAGCCACTTGCATGTTGATTTTTTGAATATGTCTGCATATGTACTATCTGCTTTCTGTACCATCCTTCTATCCCAGGCTGCCTCCAGGACACCTAACTAAGGTCTCCTGCGTGCATTCCTGTAGCATTTCATTTGTCTTCTCATTTGCACTGAACTGTGTAATGCAATTCAATACATTCGTAGTAAACTTGGATTTTTCCAGTGTGGATCTCCCAGATGGAATTGCGAGCTTTGTGGGGAGTAGGGGCCCCATGTTGATTCGGTTCTCTTCTTTAGTGCAGAACAGCGTGCGGTGTGCGTGGGGCGAGCAGTGGGCCAATGGAGAGAAGGCCCAGCCATCTGAGCTGACTCCTCTCCGCTGTGGCTTTGCAGGTGAGGCAGCTCCAGGAAGACGCAGCTCGTCTCCAGGCAGCCTATGCGGGTGACAAGGCTGATGACATCCAGAAGCGGGAGAATGAGGTCCTGGAGGCCTGGAAGGCTCTGCTGGATGCCTGTGATGGCCGCAGGGCGCGGCTGGTGGACACAGGGGACAAGTTCCGCTTCTTCAGCATGGTGCGTGACCTCATGCTGTGGATGGAGGATGTCATCCGGCAGATCGAAGCCCAGGAGAAGCCCAGGTAACCCTCCTGACCTCCTGGGTGGATGGGAATCCAGCTTGCCGACCCTGGGATCTTCTAGAGAGAACCAGGGGTCTCTTCCAAAAGCTTCAAGGCCAGAGCTGGGGTGGTGAGCGGTTTGGAGGCAGCTTCTGTCGCTTCTGTTTGCAGCACACAGTTACCGGGGAACCAGGCACCGTGTTGTTAAACCCTCTCTCCTACTCCCCCTCCCATGCTCCACACTCACTCCTGCCCTCCTGCCCTTTGTCTGGGCCTCAGCTTCAAGCAGCCACACCCCCTGGGTATGACTAGCTCACCTTCGTCATTGGAATTGAGTTCTTTCTCTGTGTCTTGAGATTAAAAGCTACTCAGGCCTTTTCCACACACATTACCAAAGGTGTCTCTTAACCCTCACTAATTGCTTAAATGGTATCTTGAGATGATTTAATATTTATTCCATATCTTCTCTCTGGCTGTGTTTGCTGCAAGGCAATGAAGAGCAGCTAAAGAGATGACCAGGCTGGCATATACGCAGCCTCCATTTTCACCCCTGCCAGCTCCAGTCCCTGCTGTAATTGAGAATAAGTCTTTTAGTACTGTATATATAAAAAACAATTATAGTTCCCAGATCAGGACTTTAGGTCTTGATCCATGGAAGTTCTCACAGCTGTGTAGTCGTTGATTTCACCCCAAGCTGGTTGTAGCTCTGCGTACCTCTTCATGCATGAATAAGGAGGGTATCAGCGGCTCTTTGGAACACACGTGTCCTGAACCTTTGGCACTAACTCGTGAGGGTATAAAAGTTTGAACAGAAATCCAGTGGTTGGGACACCTGGGTGGCTCAGTTGGTTAAGCGGCTGCCTTCGGCTCAGGTCATGATCCCAACATCCTGGGATCAAGTCCCACATCGGGCTCCTTGCTCGGCAGGGAGCCTGCTTCTCCCTCTGCCTCTGCCTGCCTCTCTGTCTGCCTGTGCTTGCTCACTCTCTCTCCCTCTATCACTGACAAATAAATAAAATCTTAAAAAAAAAAAAAAAAGAAATCCAATGGTTTTTCTGGCACCTGCCTGGCAACCATTTGGAATTACCTAGGTGTGTGCGCATGCATGAGTTCATGCATATTTGTGCGCACGCGTGTGCACATACATGCGTGCGCGCACACACACACACACACTCACAAATGAGAGAAGCCTTACTCCAAATGTTAGGTTGCATTGCTGGTCCTGAATCAGACCTTAAAGACATAACAGTGCCTTGAGGGGCGCCTGGGTGGCTCAGTGGATTAAGCCGCTGCCTTCAGCTCAGGTCATGATCTCAGTGTCCTGGGATCGAGCCCCGCATCGGGCTCTTTGCTCAGCAGGGAGCCTGCTTCTCTCTCTCTCTCTCTCTCTCTCTGTCTGACTCTCTGCCTACTTGTGATCTCTCTCTCTCTGTCAAATAAATAAATAAAATCTTTAAAAAAAAAAAAAAAAAGACATACAGTGCCTTGAATGATTTCTTGCTAAATTAATTGAATGTTTTGGAATATATGTTTGGAAAGCTTGATCTCCTAAAGGAGGTATTATTTTTCTAATTTTAGGGATGTATCATCTGTTGAATTATTAATGAATAATCATCAAGGTATCAAAGCTGAAATTGATGCTCGTAATGACAGTTTCACAACCTGCATTGAACTTGGGAAATCCCTGCTGGCGAGAAAGCACTATGCATCTGAGGAGGTAGGACAGCTCTTTGCTTTCGGGCCCCGGGGTGAACACAGATGGTATTAAGATGTAAGAGGACTTTATTTTGTCAGTACGTACGCTTGTGTATTTGTAGAGACATACACAGAGAAATACATATGTATGCTTACACATATTTGAAATTCTTTGTTCCTTTCCTGTGTGTGGATTAGTTACACAAGAACACTCTAGAGAAAGAAGACCATTTCTGCAGGCCCCAGGTTTAATTGCCATCCTTTCTCACTTCTTCGATTAGTACTCATTCTGGGTGTTATTTCTTTTCTGTCTAATTTGAGTTAGGATGATAGTAGTAAAGAGATAAATGATGAGTCAGTATGTGGCCTCCTTGAAGGGGTAGGGTGTTCTCTCTGAAAAGTCACAGCATTGCCCCTCTGACCATTTCTTCTTGAGTGTGTTCCTCATCTGGAGGGGCCTCAGTGCATGGTTGGCCTCCTCATGACAGCAGCTTTGGGTGGAGACCAGGCTTCCTCTCAGCCCCTTTTAAGAAGGCACTTGCCCTGTTTTTTCTCTAGTACGTAAATAGACTTGAGTAGTCCTTAGGTACTCCCTGGTTTAGGAGGAGCCTCTACAGAAAATGTGTTTTTTTTATGTGAATTGGCCCATCAAGGGGAGGGCTTAGGAGGATGTGGTACAGTCTGTTAAGATGTCGCTGTTTTTCTTTTCTCACAGATCAAAGAAAAGTTATTGCAGTTGACAGAAAAGAGAAAAGAAATGATTGACAAGTGGGAAGACCGATGGGAATGGTTAAGACTGAGTAAGGATCTGCTTAAATCTTTCCTTTCTTTTTGGGTGTCCATTGACCACATGCAAGTTTAGTTTCCTGCTATAATTTGATGTGATATTATCACGTAATGATGTTTAGTTCTAAATGCTTCTTTCTTAATGCCTTAGTTCAGCATTTCATGCTAAATATTTTTAAGTGTTTCCCTGTAGCGCATGCATTATTTTTTATCCCATGATTGATCTCAGTCTTGTAAGTGAGATTTGGGTGTTCTTCAGGAGCATCATAGAATGACAGTTCGGTATCTCCCTGGGAGAATCCAGCTGGAAGTCCCCTCCTCATCTAGTTATCTTTAAGAGGAATTATTACTGCAGTCAAGAAAGTAGAAAGCTTGATTAGGTCTTATATCTGGTGCTCTTAATTGAAGGTTGGTAACCTTATAAAAGCTACCAGCTATGAAGGTTTTGCAATTTGCTGGGCATTATTCTGAGTCTTGTATATGTTTTTCTGTATTTACTCCCCAAGGGGACCTCTGAGGTAGATTCTAATTTTAATCTGATTTTATAAAGGAATATGTGAGCTACCACAGAGTTTATAACATATAGTTTGGGGAATAGCATTTAATAATAGGTATGAACACTGAAGGGAGACCAGCTCCAGCGTTATTTACTCTGATTTGCCATTCTGTGTGTGGGGCTTTGGGCTTTGTTAGTGTAATAGAACCCCATTCTCGGACACCAAGAGCGCTCACTGGAAACAGAATCTGGGGGCCTTGTCTAAAAGATTTGTAAATTGCCTAATGAAGGCACCTCACCCTTTTGGGTAGAACCCTCTTTTGAAAAAGAGATCCTGCTCTCGACCATTTTTGGATAAGGATTTGGTTTGTATAAATTTTGAGAATTCCCTTCACAAATTCACAAAAAAGTGAACAAATTTTGTTCACTTCAGCAAAGCCTGTATGAGTCCGCACTGTGAACTCAGCACCAGGTTGTATGGTGGGCAGTCATGACGAGGGGTGAGTCCTTCTTGCAGTGGTGGCATCTTCTCCTTGTGGCCTTGTTGAGGAGAGAGAGCTGGCAGCCCTGGGGACGCTGATATTGCCTGCAGTTCACTTCTCACCCATATGGCCCCAAGCATCACCACTTGAGGTGGAGTGAAAAGTAATGCTGGTCACAGTGCAAAGCCAAGTTGTAAGCTGCCCCTCCCTTCACTGCAGGGGACATCCTGCTGTGTTTCCTCAAATGGGAGAACAGAATGAAGACAGCAGTCCCCACCTTGTAGAGTGCTCCCCATATCCTTTCCTCCCTCTCAGCTCCCCCAGAGTAAGACCTCCGGCTACCACCCTAGGTGGGCAGTTGATGAACAAATGTCTGCTTCATCAGCGTAGTCTGGTTGTATGTGGATTGAATCCCTTCAGGGCCCTGAGGTTTATCTCACTGAGGTAGGGCCAAGTGCATAGAGCACACCTTCTAGGCCTGCACTGTCCACATGTTGCTCTAAAGAAGGTGAAATGTGGCTGGTCCAAACTGAGGTGTGCCATATGTATAAAATGTGTATCAGATTTCAAAGACAGAAGGAAAAGAAGTTCCATCTCAATTTTTTTGTATTGCTTACATGCTGAAATGATAGGATATGGTAGTTTGATCTGTTGGGTTATCTAAAATACACTTTTTAATTTCACCTGTTCATTTTAAAATGTTACCTATTTATTTTCTGTGTGGCTACTAGATGAGTTTAAATGGGATAAGTAGCCCACGTCACACTTAGGCTGGACCGCGCGCTGATCCAGGCTGTAGACTGGCTGTGCGGGCAGCTGCCACCAGGGGGCAGCGCCGTCCCCGACCGTCAGGCCCCGTGCTGGCCCGCCACTCACTCTTGGTACCCTGTGCAGTTTTGGAGGTCCACCAGTTCTCACGGGACGCCAGTGTGGCTGAGGCCTGGCTGCTTGGACAGGAGCCCTACCTTTCCAGCCGAGAAATAGGCCAGAGTGTGGACGAGGTGGAGAAGCTCATCAAGCGCCACGAGGCTTTTGAGAAGTCTGCTGCCACCTGGGACGAGAGGTTCTCCGCCCTGGAGAGGCTGACAACGGTAAGTGGCCGCTGGGTGCTGGGGGTACTTAGGCTTTTGGTTCTCCTGGGCTGCTTCTTCCTGTTCACCTCTTAGACCAGAGAGTTCATATTATTGCTCTGTTTTTAGAGGCAGTGAGGACCTTCCTGAAATTGGCTGTTTTCTTGGTATAGAATCTGGGGAGACTATCCAGGGCTGCTGCTTTCTCAGTTAACTTCCTGCATACCTAGATTTGTGATCACTTTTATAATAGTTCCTTGCCTGGGAATTGATTGATTGGGGTTTGTTTTTCTCTCTTGATCTGCTTTTCTTCTTATATCTCATAGAAGCTTTGGTTTGTAGGGGAGCTTAGCCTTACAGTTTAATTCAGATTTTCAGAATTAGAATTTCTATCAAGTAGTAGCTTGATCCTAGACCATTGAGAATTCTCCCATTTCTGATCTTCTTTTTTCTGCCACCATTAAATTAAAGCTTTAGAATAAAGTTTGCTCACCGGTGTTTCCTCTCCTGTGACCCTTGCACTTCTGGTAGAAAGCTCATTCTTTATGGTGTACCCAAATGGAGTTCCTTCCAGTTTTTACAGTTCTGGGGATTTAAAACATATCAGCAAACTTGTGTGTTAAATGGACTATTTTTGGTGCATACATATGCTTGTGAAATGGTTTAGTTTAAGTTAGACTACTCTTTGGCTTTTTTTATGTGTTATTTGGGTTTGGGCTAAACATAGATGCCTACCACAACACAAGAAGCCTCCTTGAGAATTATTGCAACTCTGTCTCAATGGTGTTTGTCTGAACTCTGACGGGAAGTCCAGTGTGGACCCTCACGCTCAGGTACTTCCCAAGCAGAGTTGAGTGCTGCATAGTTCCTGTAGAAATGAAACCCAGTGTCCCAGGGAGCACACAAACCCATGGCGTAGACCTGCATCATCACTCAGGTCTGTTCCTCTAGTTCAGGGTTTTAGCTGCAGTTCCTGTGATCCCAGTGTCGTCTTGCTGGGTGTTAGGCCTTCTGCTTGTCCAGTGTGAACAGGATAGAAAACTGAGGCAGGAGAGCTTTCTGGGTTCCTCAAGAACCCTTTCCTTAAAAGAAGCAGAGTTTGGAGCTCTGCTGAACATGACCGTGTTTGCCTTCAGTTGGAGTTACTGGAAGTGCGCAGACAGCAAGAGGAAGAGGAGAGGAAGAGGCGGCCGCCCTCTCCCGAGCCGAGCACGAAGGCTTCTGAGGAGACTGAGTCCCAGCAGCAGTGGTGAGTCACGGGCAGCCTGCACGGCTGGAGTCTTAGCTTCAGTGGCACGTGGGGTTCAGGGAGCATCTTTGCTAAGCTTGTGCTACACTAGGCCTCTCCACACACCCTTCCTTTTAATTCTGTAAGGTACTTTGAATCTGTGTAGGATAACATTCGAGAACACATACATGTCTGCATCCACACTGCTGTGTAGGCGGCAGAAGTGGAATGTAGACAGCCCCTGGTGCACGCATGCACATGCGCACAGGCGCTTGGAATTTCCTTGTGACTAAGTGAATGGAGTGAACCATCTAGATTTCAGGGCACTGATCATGTGGTGGTGCTTTTTGCAAGTTTTTCACAGAAGAAAGAACAGAAATTATTGTCTATTTCTGAAAAACTAATTACTATGCTGTGGTAAGAGCCCCATGCCAACCCTGAAGGCTGCCTGTACTGGGGGGGAGAGGGCATGCCTGTGGTCTTACTCTCAACCTAGAGTTAGTTTAGAACACTTGGGAAGTTCCTAAAAAGAAATCACATTACATGAAAGGGAGTTGCGTATGTTTTTCTGGGAGAAAATCTGTAATGAAATTGAGTGATGTTGTTCTCCCTCATCCTGTTTATCTCTTTTTTCCTCCCCTTCTTTTCCTTCCCCTTCCCTCTTCTGCCCTCCTTCCCCACTTCATCTAACAGGGATACTTCAAAAGGAGAGCAAGTTTCCCAGAACGGTTTGCCGGCTGAACAGGGATCTCCACGGGTTAGTTATCGCTCTCAAACCTACCAAAACTACAAAAACTTTAATAGCAGACGGACAGCCAGTGACCAGCCGTGGTCTGGACTGTGAAGTTCACTACCATTTGTCAAGAACCACTCTTTCCAAGTCCTGTTGGTTTGACTTTTGGCTTCCACTTCACCCACAGTGTTAAAATTTTCCTTAATTCATAGGTTTCCTTGGTTTCATATTTGTTTGCATTTAATTCATGTTTATTTGAGTCTTTTAACTGATGAATGCTCAGTTGCCTTAAAGCAGCATACTTACTTTTTGTTTATTTATTGTGAGCTTTTTACTTTATTAAGATTTTACAGCGAAAGCCTTACATGAGTAATTGAAATTAAATGAGATTACAGCAAAATGAAGAAGAAAACTAGAATCCGACAGGTATGACACATCCAGTTATACTAACAGGGTGCAATGCTGCACTACACGTACCCCCTTTACAGATGTCATTAACCTGCCGTAGTTTAATAGGAACTAGGAAGACTGGTGTTTGGGGGAGGAGACTCTCCGTTCTAGGATTAAAACCTTAAGTCAGCCTTGTCACATTCCATGAAAGATGCATTTATTGTAAACAACAAAAAAGTTGGGGGGTGTGGAGTTGGATCTACTTTTGGAAGCTCTCTTAATTTTAGGCACAAAACCTGAAATGATTTTGAGACCCTTGGATTATTACTTTTTCCAAATGAGTGCCTCTCTTTTTTTTTTCTGCCAAGAACTGAATTGAGAAATTGTGAGCTTACTTGCTGCAGGTAATGCAGCCAGCCTCAGGAGTGAGGTGCCTGCTGACCCTGCCGCCACCGTTGTCTTGGTCACTGGCAGCACTGCCGTGACACCCAGCATGGCAGGGGCCAGCGGGCAGCATTCCTCCGCAGGTTTTGGAAGCCTGCCTACCAGACTTCCGGGCCTCTCCACTCAGTTGATAACTTCAGGGTGTCAAACTCTTTATAAATTTTTCAAACAAATGGATCAAAAGCCATTCTGGTTCACCCTAATTACTTGAACGATGTACTTGGTGGACCACCCCTAGGAGCCATTGGATGCCGCCTGGCTTCAGAAGTAATTGTAGCATCTGTGTAGACAGAAACTCCATCGTATGTCTCGTACAGATCTTCTCATTTATTTTTCATTTTCTTAAGACTTTTTTGTGGGGTTCTCCATTAAGGAGTCTTTTAGGATGGCAGTGATAGACGACCAGCAGGGATTGAATATGTTTTAACAGAAATTCTATTCCTTAGGAATAAAAGCTTATGAAAGAGGTGATTTCCTGGTACTGATACAGACAGAACAAAACCAAATCCATACTACATTCAAGCCTTGTGAGACAGTCACTTGCTCATTTGCCATATTTAGTTGTTAGTGGAATCAGAAACCTGTTTTGATATGTGTTTTCCATGAGTTAAGTCTGATTTGTCTTTTCATTTCATGATGCATGTCTTTTTTTTTTTCTTTTGTCAGGATAACATCATATAGCATCTTGTTTGTTTTTCCTTATTTCTATGTACATATCTATCTACTTGCGACTGTAGATGGGTATATAGATAGATGCCAAGCTTCTTATGTTCTGGGGGTAGTGTGCACCATTATTGGGTCTCTGCCTTAAGACACACCAAAATTCATTTTAGAAAAAAAAAAAAAAAACTACTGCTTTATCTTTGGTCATTAGGGAGCCCTGACATATTTCTGGCTCCAGATTCTGCATCATTGATCTATATGTATATATGTGATGTTTCCATATATATATGTTTAAATTTTATATCATCTGGAATGATACCCAATTTTACGCTTTTTTATTCAGAAGACAAAAACAAGCACAACAGAAAGAGTGCAATGATGTTTTTGGCATTTGTTCTCATGCCTATTTTTATCTAGATTTTTAAATTGTAGCTTGCCAGAACAAGTTTTTTATTATAATTGGACTAGAAGAAGAAAAGCCTTTTCATTCTTTTGAGTTGTGGTGCAGAGACTCAAGTTAATGAACTTGAAATTAGTGTTGCTTCATGCACTTAGAAAACCAATCAGGTGTTTCTTGTGCTACTAGTTTTCATGTTGCATTCATGTTCACCTTCTGATACAAAGATCTCAGGTGTACCCATCCGCTAAAGCACTCTGGACTAATCACTAAAGAGAAGCAACATGGGGTGGGGGGTGGGGAGAGATTCACATGTATGATCATAGCACTATGATTTGCTTTTGATGTTTGTCTCTAGTGGTGTGTTGTCTGTTGGCATGCTTCAGCACATGTCCATTAAAAATCATTTTGTTCCTTTTATTTTCCTTGTTTTCTTGGTTTAGTGATTCATTTGCATAAACATTAATTATCTCTGCATACTGGTTTGGGGTTTTCTCTTTCCTTCTAACTCTAAAGAAAAAAATTTTTGCTGCAGAATTTCCCCTAGAAGAGGCTTCCCTGGCCTTCGCCCACCTTGAAGTCTGATCCAGTGCTATCAGCGTTAGCCTGTTCTCAGCAGATGCTGCTCCCTCCAGGTCACTGCTGTCACTAGCAGTTTCCAAGCCACAGCTGCAGCACTAATTTTTTTTTAACCTGATTTCTATAAACACTAACCCTGTGTCTCCCTAGACTCACATCTGGCACAGGCCTTTCAGACCAAACTCACACTTCCTTCCCACCAGAAGTTTCCTGAAATTCCACACTAGAACAGATTTGTCAACTTTAAAATCCACCCACTTTCTTCAGACTCAGGGTTTTGGTTTTTTGGTGGTCATTTCCCCTCCTGCATCTCTCTTTTAAAAGCGAAAGGAAAGATAAATACTGAAGTACCCTGTTGCTCCTAAGCACACGTCTACAGGTGTCACATACGAGGCCAGGGTGATCCCATGTCCGCCCCCTTTCCCATGCCTTCCTTGCCCTAAGAGTCCATTTTCCACATTGCTGTGTGGGTAAAGGGTTCCAGTCAAAAAACACCCTTAATTTGCAAAGCCTCTGGTCTCAGCCTAAATCCTGCTGCTGACAGTGAGAGTTTGTATAGATGGAAGAGAAACTCATGGGTCCCACCCCACCACTTAGCTAAGGCTTAAACGAGTGATCCCGTTTCTGAGAGTTGACATATCTGAGTGTTGAAGCAGTGGTGGTCATTCTCCCATTTCTCCTGTTGAAGTTGTTGCTGCTAACTTGTCATTTTGGTTCTGGGCAGCAGTGGTGGGGGACGTATCTAATGAACGTTGCCATTGACACTTCCATGTTTGTCTGTGTAAGAGGGGTCCAGGTTGTCTGTAATCCACTAAAGTGTCAGCCACACCCAGCTTTAGTAACTTGCTAATCCCGCGCCCTGGGTGTATCCGCTGGGGCTGCGACAGTTTAATGGTACACAGTTGATGGTACACAGGCTGAAAGCGATAATGAACCGAGACCCTACTGCATTTCCAAAGCCGAAAAGCCCTGAGGGTCACAATATAAATGAGCTTGGGAAGGAACAGCTCCCGAAGACGTCTCCAGCCTGACAGTCAGAGCCGCGGGAAGCCTGGCTGTGTCTGGGCTTTCTCGTCTCAGTGCAGCAAGGCACCGTGATCGACCAACACGTGATGGGGAAGGCCCTGGTTCTGTCTGTGTTTGGGGGTAAATAGCCGTGTGGTGTTGAGTGACTGTGATTGGCTTTTCCAGCTCCTTTAACACAAACTACAACCCACTCACGATACAACTCCAGCAGATGTGGTTAAATTGATGTTTGTGGACTTGCCTCATTTCCTTCCAGCTCTTAAGTTCCAAAGTCTAACTGGGATGGTAGATGTGAAATGCATGGTTGTCGTCCTAATTTCTGCATGTGTTGATGACTATGTTGTGAGGGGTGGGGGAGGAGAGCCAGAGAGCATTTTCAGAAACTGGAGGCCTTTTCTTTGCCTTACTCTGGGGGAATGCTGTGTCGTTCTGATAGAGTCGTCTATCCATCTGTTTGTGAATGCCCTTTCGCTTGAACTTCCGGCTCTCCTGGTGGCATCCTTGGTTGTGAGGTGGCTGCTGTATAACGTCCACTCTCTCCTATTTAATATGTGTGATTGTTACTGTCGTCCTTTTGTTTTTAAAGTAACCCCAAGAGGAAATGATCTGAGTTACCTTAGAGAAAATGGATTGATCCGAGGAACAGAGTGCAGTAAAACTCATCCTGGCATTTTGCTTTTCTCATTTCCCCGTAAGCGGGCGGGCATTAATCCCTTCCCTTCTAATGTCCTCGGCGTCCAGCTGGCTTTGTGGGATGTTGCAACGGTTTTACTGTACTGCCTCGATCTGTGCCAGGCATTTATACACAGCCACGTGTGCGAGTCAGAGCGTTTGTGGGTGCCCCCGTGGCTCACGGGGTCCACTGAATGGCCTCTCCACTGTCTCTAGATGGCGGAAACAGGGGACACAAGCGAAATGGTCAACGGCGCTGCAGAGCAGAGAACGAGCTCAAAGGAGTCCAGCCCCATCCCCTCCCCCACCTCGGACCGCAAAGCCAAGAGTGCCCTCCCGGCCCAGAGTGCTGCCACCTTGCCAGCCAGAACGCAGGAGACACCTTCAGCCCAGATGGAAGGCTTCCTGAATCGGAAGCACGAGTGGGAGGCCCACAATAAGAAAGCCTCAAGCAGGTGAGAGTAGCGAATGCTGAGGCAGTGAGATGGGAAGTCAGCCTGCTCAAGGTCAAGGCCCCCGTTTGCCGCTTAAAAAGCCCAAGGAGTGTGTGCTTGGGAAGTCCATTTGTTCTTAGGTTCCTGGGCGTCACTTTTTTCTTGGGACTGACATTGGAAAGTGGGAGGATGGAAGGCTTCCTGAATCGGAAGCACGAGTGGGAGGCCCACAATAAGAAAGCCTCAAGCAGGTGAGAGTAGCGAATGCTGAGGCAGTGAGATGGGAAGTCAGCCTGCTCAAGGTCAAGGCCCCCGTTTGCCGCTTAAAAAGCCCAAGGAGTGTGTGCTTGGGAAGTCCATTTGTTCTTAGGTTCCTGGGCGTCACTTTTTTCTTGGGACTGACATTGGAAAGTGGGAGGAGAGTGCTTTTGATTCACTGAGAGAAAGAAGATTTATTATACGTGGATGGGAATAGCAAAAAGGGCCCTTTGTAATTTTTCCTGAGAAGAAATGTACTGAGTGGAGGAGGTTGGAGAATTTATCTAAAGCGAAGTGTTCTTCCAGGTGGGATTTTTTTTTTTTAAGACATTCATTTCCCATGCCTTTTCTCCATATCCATGTTTATATTCACTGTCTTCCAATAAGCCCTAATTTTATTATCTCTATTTTATAAGTGAGAAAACAGAGGCTCTGTGTGATTAAAAAAGCTCACTCTTTAGAAACTTGGTATGCGGCATAGCTTGGATGAAATTTGTATCTGATGCCAAAGCCAGTGTGCTTAACCAGTAAACCATTCTGCCTGGAACCACCACGTATAGTTGTATGGGTTGTACATTAGACCAGGAAATCCCCATCTCAGAGCTATCATCCACATTAAGTACAACATAAATTTTTATGTTAATATAGGTAGATGGCAGCACAGTATCTTCTGATAAAATCCGTATATCATGACAGTTTGCCATATCCTGAGGGAAAGGCTCTCTTTTCTGATTCATCCCAAGGTACTGCCAGTGCTAGTGGCCCTGGATCTGCCTTTCTGTCAGGTAGTAAAGCCCCATTAGGATTAAAACTTTGGTGGAAGAGCAGCTGTTTCAGGACAGCCCTGTACAGCATTACCACGAGAGGGTACTACAGCAAAGAGTACCAACACCAACAAAAATCTTTCCTGTCAGAGCCAAGAGTACCTTTGTGTAATAGAAGAAGGCACCATGTTTTTCCCCAAGCTCACAGAAGCAGCCCTCAGTCACCAGCCACTGTAGGAACTTGGACACCATCCCAGCAGTCCGTGGAAGAATTTTGTTCTCTTGTTTGGTTTTAGCAGAATTTAATAAAGGGTTTTAATTTTAATAAGGGATCACCATGTGGTATATGGTTTGTTTGCACATTAATCATCCGTATATCATTTAATTCTTAATTAATTCTTAATTCTTTACAGCAGTGTGGTCTAGAACCCTGATGTTCTGTTCTTTACTGCTCAGGTCCTGGCACAATGTTTATTGTGTTATAAATAACCAAGAGATGGGTTTTTACAAAGATGCAAAGACAGCTGCCTCTGGAATCCCCTACCACAGCGAGGTCCCTGTAAGTTTGAAAGAAGCCATCTGTGAAGTGGCCCTTGATTATAAGAAGAAGAAACACGTGTTCAAGCTGAGGTGAGAGGGGGCCATGTGTCTTGGTTGCTGATATTATGTGTATTCTGACTCTTGGGGTTGCTTTTTCTAGGCAGGTTCTCTGATCATTCGGTTCCTCCTCTCTGCCATTTAAAAAAAAAAAAAATCACCAGTGAAGCTAGTGTAGTTTGTTTCATGTCTTGTGTATGACCTATCACCAGGCTCCCTGTAGTTAGTGGTGCAGCTCAGCCTTGAAGAAGATGGGCTTTTGTTTTGATAAGCTGGAACTTACTTTTCCTTAAGACAAGGTGAGCTGTTCACATTTTAAGGAGGCATAGAAAAAGAGTTTACCCATTTTTGCAGTTTATCCAGACCCAGGAGATGCTATTCTTTGCCCACAAGGTATCTGGAGCCAGATGGAGATAAACAGGAGGTACATGTGTGAGACCCAGGTCCAGTGGATTGCCCCAGATGGTTCCACATGTCTCTAGCTTGTAGAACATATATACCTCCCCAACAGAGTGGATCCAGGCTCAGAAGTTCTTATACTTAGAAATGGGCAGAAAAGCCATTCATCTTGAAATATGTAGAAAGTAAGTGTGTCCATGGTTAGAACGTTAGTTTAATACTAATTTGATCTGTTACTTTGGGACCTGAAAAGCTTTGGTCTTCAATTAGACATTTGTGTCATGTCAGTTGGACTAGGCCACAGACTACAAATGAGGGTTTCAAAGGGGTGACTTCTTGAGCTCTTTCAAGGAGCACTGGAGGCAGGCTCCTCAGGACTTGGAACACTTTACATAGCATGAAACAAGGTGCCGACAGCCTGGCTCCCTGGCTGCCTCCCTTCTCTTTTCTCCCTCCATGCAGCTTCACAGGATCAGGGTTTTGGCGGAGGGCACTGAACCCTCTTCCCCGCCAGGAACACCCCTTCCTTTGTACCATAGTGAAGTGAATGAGGGAGCTGTCCAAGCCAGTGACTCTCCAGTGTCCTAGGGATGGCCTTGTGGGACAGTTTCTTTCACTACGTACCATGTAAGAGGAGAAATCTAGGAAGACCTTTTCTGTATGTCTGTTTAAAAATTCTGGTATTTGTAAACATGGGGGATACAAGCTCTGTAGCAGACTTTTCACAAGAACTCATACTTTTTAAAATTCCAGTATAACTAACATAGATAACTAATATTTTATTAGTTTCCAGTGTACAGTATAATGATTCCACGATTCTCTACGTGTCTCAGTGTTATCACAATAAGTGTCCTCTTAATCCCCCTCACCTATTTCACCCATTGCAAAAAATAGTTAAGTGTCTATTTTTTGGTCTCTTTTCTCTGTTCATTTGTTTTGTTTCTTAAATGTGTGATTAAAATGTTTCATTTGTTTTGTTTCACTCATGTGTGAGTGAAATCCTACGGTATTTGTCTTTGACTTATTTCACTTAGCATTTTGTAGATTGCATCCATGTTGTTGCAGATGCCAAGATTTTGTTCTTTTTTATGGCTGAGTAATACTTCAGCGTGTGTGGGTGTGTATAAACACATGCATACCACATCTTTTTTCATCTGTTCATCTCTTGATGGAAGACACTTGGGTTGCTTTCATAATTTGGCTATTGTAAATAATGTTGCAGTAAACACAAGGGTGCATAGATGTTTTTGAATTAATGTCTTCTCTTTTCTTTGTGTAAATACACTATAGTGGAATTACTGGATCATATGGTTATTATGGTTTTAATTTTTTGAGGAACCTCCATACTGTTTTCCACAGTGACTGTACCAGTTTGTATTCCCACCAACAGTGCTCAAGGGTTTCTTTTTCTTCATATCCTCACCAACACTTGTTATTTCTTCTGTTTATCACTTTAGCCATTCTGACGTGTGTAGTGGTGACATCTCATTGTAATTTGGATTTGTATTTCCCTGGTCGTGAGTGATGTTGATCTTTTCATGTGTCTGTTGGCCATCTCCATGTCTTTATTTATTTTAGAGAGCAAGAGAGCACAAGCAGAAGGGGGAGAGGGAGAAAGACTCTCAAGCCGACTCCATGCTGAGCATGGACCCCGACATGGGCTCAGTCTCACAACCCTGAGATGACTACCTGAGCTTGAAACCAAGAGTCAGATGCTTAACTGACTGCACCACTCAGGCACCCCACTTGTTTATATATTTTGGATATACAAACCCCTTCTTGGGTACTTCATTTGCAGATGTCTTCTCCCATTCAGTAGGTTGTCTTTTAGTTTTGTTCATTGTTTCCTTTGCTGTGCAGAAGCTTTTTATTTGGATGTAAGTCCCAGTAGTTTATTTTTGCCTTTGTTACCCTTGCCTCAGGAGACCTGTTAGAAAAATGTTAATATCAGAGCTAATATCAGAGAAAGTACTGCCTGTTGTCTCTTCTAGGATTTTTATGGTTCCATTGGTTTTATTGGTTTCATTGAGGTCCTTAATCCATTCTGAGTTTATTTTTGTGTATGCTCTGAGAAAGTTATCCAGTTTCGTTCTTTTGCACATTATTGTCCAGTTTTCCCAATAGCAATTTTGAAGAGACTTTTCCCCCCATTACATATTCTTGCCTCCCTTATCAAAGTTTACTTGACCATATTATTGTCAATAATTGGGTTTATTTCTGGTTTTTTTCTTCTGTTCCATTGATCTGTGTGTCTCTTTTTGTGCCCGTACCATACTCTTTTGGTTACTGCAGCTCTGTATTACTTGAAGTCTGGAATTGTGATACCTCCCATTGTCTTGTTACTTTCCAAGATTGCTTTGGCTGTCTTCTGTGGTTCCATACAAATTTTAGGATTGTTTGTTCTAGTTCTTTGGAAAATGTTTTTGCTGTTTTGATAGGGATTGCATTATACGGACATTTTAACAGTATTTGTTTTCCCAGTCCATCAGCATGGAATATCTTTCCATTTGTTTTTGTCATCTTTAGTTTCTTTCATTAATGTTTTGTAGTTTTCAGAGTTTTTTACCTCCTTGGTTAAGTTTTTTTGTAGCTATTTTACTATTTTTTGTGTAGTTTTGTAAATAGGACTTTTTTTTTTTTTAAGATTTTATCTGTTTGTTTGAGAGAGAGCGCACGTGTGTGCGTAAGCAGGGGGCATAGCAAGCAGAGAGAGAGGGAGAAGCAGGCTCTGGATGCATGCGGGACTTGATCCCAGGACTCTGGGATCTGACCTGAGCCGAAGGGAGACGCTTAAAGAACCGAGCCACCCAGGCTCCCCAGGACCTTTTTTTTTTTTTTTTTTTTTTTAATGATACTATTTTTAAGTAAACTCCACCCCCAACATAGCCCCATAGACCTGAGATCAACAGTCTCATGCTCCAGCGACTGAGCCAGTCAAGCATCCTGGAACTGTTTTCTTAATTTCTCTTTTTGCTACTTCATTATTCCTGTATAGAAATGCAACATGTTTCTTTGTATTAATTTTTGCATCTTGAACTTTAGTAAACTCATTTATCAGCTCTAATAATTTTTTGGTGGAGCCTTTAATGTTTTCTATATATGTAGCATCTTGTCATTTTGCAAATAGTAACCATTTTACTTCTTCCTTATCGGTTTGGATGTCTTTTGTCTGATTGCTTTAGATAGGACTTCTAGTTCTAGAAGTCTTACCTGTGGTAAGAGTAGACATCCTTGTCTTGTTCCTGACCTTAGGGGAAAAGCTCTGTTTTTCCCCATTGAGGATGATGTTAACTATAGGGTTTTCATAGTTGGCCTTTAATGTGTTGATATATGTTCCCTCTAAAACTGCTATTTTTGTTGTTGGTTTGGTTTTTTTTTTTAAGTAGGCCCCAGGAGGGGCCTGAACTCATGAGCCTGATTTCAGGAGTTGCACACTCCACTGATTGAGCCAGCTAGAGCCCGTAAGCCTATTTTATTAAGGGATTTTATCATGAACAGATGGTTGTACTTTTTCATATGCTTTTTCTGCATCTGTTGAAAGGATCATAAGGTTTTTGTCCTTTTTCTTGATGTGATGTATCGCATTGATTGATTTGAATATTGAACCCTTGCATCCCAGGAGTAAATCTCACTTGATCATGGTGATTTTTTTAATATAGATTTGGTTTGCTAATATTTTGTTGAGGTTTTTTTTCATCTTTGTTCTTCAGAGGTACTGTCCTATAGTTCTCTTTTTTTTGTAGTGTCTTGATCTAGTTTTGGTATCAGGATCATGCTGGATTCATAGGATGAATTTCGTATTTTTTGGAATAGTTTGAGAACCATAGGTTTTAACTCTTCTTTAAGTGTTGGTCAAATTTATCTGTGAAGCTGCCTGGTCCTGGCCTTTTGTTTTTGGAAGTTTTTTGATTACTGACTCAATTTCTTTGCTGGTAATCAGTCTGTTCAAATTTTCTATGTCTTCCTGATTCAGTTTTAGAAGGTTGTACACTTCTAGGAATTTGTCCATTTCTTCTAGGTTGTCCAATTTGTTGGCATCTAAGTTTTCATAATATTCTCTTAGAATCCTGTTTTTCTGTGGCATCAGTTATTTCTCTGATCTTTCATTTCTGATTTTGTTGATTTTTTTTTTTTTTTTTTTTTAAAGAATCTAGCTAAAGGTTTATCAATTTTGTTGATCTTTCTCAAAAACCAGCTCTGGTTTCAGTGATCTGTTTTATTGTTTCTTTTACTTTTTGCCTTAATCTTTTTTTCCTTCCTTCTACTGGTTTGGGGTTTTGTTTGTTCAGTCCTTTAAGTGTAAGGTTAAGTTGTTTATTTGAGATTTTTATTGGTATTTGAGGTAGTCCTGTATTGGTATAAACTTCCCTCTTAGAAGAGCTTTTGCTGCATCTCAAAGTTTTTAGACTTTGTATTTTCATTTTCATTTGTCTTCCTGGATGTTTTTTATTTCCTCTTTGATTTCTTGTTTGACCCATTTGTTGTTTAGTAGCACATTATTTAATTTCCGTGTATTTATGTTCTTTCTAGGGTTTTTTTTTTATGGTTGATTTCTAGCATCATAGCATTATAGTCAGAAATGATGCACAATATGGCTTTGATCTTTTTCAATTTGTTGAGACTTGTTTTGTGGCCTAATATGTGATCTCTTCTGGAGAATGTTCCATGTACACTTGAAAAGAATGTGTATTCCATTGTTTCAGGATGGAGAAGCCAGATGTTGATATGTTTGGGACATTTTTGATCTTTCCAGTGGATTGAAACATTTACTGGCCCAATAACATAGCTTCTTGATGTTCAGGGTGCTATGGCTGGGCCTTTGTGGGTCCCAGGCACAGCTGGTGATGTATGTAAAGCTCCAGTGGGCATTTCTGGTAGGATTCCCCTGGCATGAGTATGTCCCACATAGGTTTTGGGAATTTGAGGGTTTTATTTCTTCCTAAGTCAAATTGTGACTGAATTTCTTCCTTCAACTTACAGACTAAATGATGGCAATGAGTACCTCTTCCAAGCCAAAGATGATGTAAGTTTTTAAGATTTCTCTGAATACTTGGGCTTTTGCAAGTATTTATTAGCACGATAAGATTTTACAGTGTCCCATATATGTATAAGTAATGATCAGTCATGGCTTCTGTTATCTGGTCTCCTCAGTCACTAACAACTGGACGGCGCTCTTTGTATCACTGGGAGGCAGAAGGGCATCTTACTGTCTCCCTGGTGTGTCAGGAGGGCTGGTACAAGGACCCTGAAGTTGATAGGAAAGCTTGCCCACTGCTCGTAGTGGATGAGCACAGTGTGTTGGGGGTGGTGTGGGGTGGGGTCCCAGGACAGGATGTAGATCCTGAAGTCCAGTCAGGGGCTCCCTGCAGCAATCTACTGCCGTCAAGCAACCGTTTCATGGTTGTACTTCTTGAAGGGGGAGAGGATCTGCTAATGTGTGTAGTGCTTTGGATTTGAAAAACCAACTTCTAAATTCATGCAGGGTTTTATGTCAAATATACTTCAGTTTTTTAAGAAAAGTTTAAAAAATAAAGGGGGGGGGGTGCTTCCCAGCAATGGAGACGAGCCTTCTCATTCTTCCAAGTTTGTAGGACCACATACTAGATTGGTGAATTTCAGGTCCTGTAAACCAAATTCTCATGAGAGTTGAACCATGTTTCCTCTGCTAAGGGTCATTTGGGAACTGTTTGCCTCTCAGTTAGCCAGATGCCCCCATAGGCTAGATGCACTGTTCCCAAGCCTTCCAACTGATGGAGGGCGTATGTTTGGGCAGATGTAGTGAGGGTGTTTTGAGCCTATCCCTCCTGAGTCTCATCTGTGATCCTTTATCCAGGAGGAAATGAACACATGGATCCAGGCCATCTCCTCTGCCATCTCCTCCGATAAACACGAGGTGTCCGCCAGCACCCAGAGCACGCCAGCATCCAGCCGGGCACAGACCTTGCCCACCAGCGTTGTCACCATCACCAGCGAGTCTAGCCCTGGCAAACGGGAGAAGGACAAAGAGAAAGACAAGGAGAAGCGGTTCAGCATTTTTGGCAAAAAGAAATGAACTCCTTTCCTTCACCTCCTGCCCTTCTCTTACCTTTTCAGTGAAACTCCAGCATGCAAGCTCAGAACCAACACATTACTCTCTGTGCCTAATGTTCTTCAATGTGGTTGATTTTTTTTTTTTTTTTTTTAATTTATAGAGCATTTTGGGGGGGGGGGGGATACACCTAAACACTTTATCTCCAAGTTACAAAAGTTTGAGGTGCAGAGGGAAGACCAGATTTTTTTTTAATGAAATTATATAGATTAGATCTCAATATTTAAACTGTTCCTCAATTTTGTGAGGCTGCGTTGGAAATAACCCGCCTCTAATGCTGTTGGTATGCAAGGCAGCGGTGCTTAAACAATATTTCCTGTGCTCACCAGAGACAAAATGTTCCAATTCCCTGACACCATTCTCTTCCATTTATTTCCAGTGATTACCTTGAGTCTCGACTATTGAAGTGCCCGTGATGGGTCTAACTTTGATTAAACAGATTGTGTATTAGGATCTTGCTGCAGACACGGTGCAGCTCCATGTTAAATCTACAGACCAAACAGTTTGTATCTGGCATCACTTACTAACACTTGACATGCGGCTTTTCTGCATCACCTGCAAGGACAGTTCAGAATGTCGGTATACCGGTATATGAGAAGGAATAGAAACTGATACTGTTTTAAATAATCTGTAATTTCAATTTTTTTTTTTTGCCGAAATACATTATATTGTATGTTTGAGATAATTCTAGTACAAAATATAATAAAACTAGATGTATAATAAACCCTTTAAATCATTGGTAAGTGTACAAGTGGAACTGAAGCATTTACTGGACAAAGTAATGTTACTCTAATGGTTACTTGCTCGTGCGTTGCCACACTGTGTTATAATTTGCTTCATTACCTTTGCTATTTGATACATAGTGTGCATTTCTTTGTCACTGTAACGATTGTAATGACAAATTTTCATCTTACTGCACAATCAAAATGGCATCGATAGGAATGAACTCCAGAGGCTGGGCCTGAGCAAGGAAGAGGTCGCTCAGGCCTGGCGCTCAGTCGTTTGACCTGTACCTCTCAACTTTTGCCCTGTTAAATATATGCTATGTCATTAAATGCTTTTAAATCTAGCACGGTGGCTAATTGTTGTCTTTTCTCTCCTGCATACATGCCATGGAGGGAAACTGCAAAGCCAGAAATAGCAAATGGGAAACATTAGACCATCCATCCGGGTTCCTCTTTTGTGTTCTTGCATATGTGTGTGGTACACCAGCTTTGAAAACTAAAGCAAGTAGAATAATAAACATGAGATGTTTTGCAGCTACACATCCAGATTTTATCTTTTATTTATGAAAAAGTTAACAGAACTTGATAAGCCTGAGTGCCGAGGAAACTTTGCCGTTGGCAAACTTTTTCTGTAAAGGGCCAGAGACAGCAAATATTTTAGGCTTTGTGGGCTAGACTCTTCCCTGGAAGCTGTTTATCATGGAATACAGAGGCAGCCATTGAATGATACATGAAGGAAGGGCCATGACTATGTTCCAGTAAAACTTTATGGACACAGATACAAATTTTATGTAATCTTCACATGCTATGCAATATTCTTCTGATTAAAAAAAAATAAATAAAATGTAAAATCTATTGTATATAGATCATACAAAAAACAGATGGCTGGTCAGATGTGGCCCATGGGCCCATTCAGTGATACCCAGCATAGGATCACAGGTTAGATATGCATGTTATACTTGTCCCTTTTTTATCTGGGTTCATTGATGCAGACCATTTGCATATTTTCTTACACAGAGCAGCCACGGGATGCTAGTATTACGGACTTTCAGTAAGCTGTTCCACAGAAGCCTATGCCTACTGCGATGTCAATCCTGGGCTCCACAACTGACTGGCATTGGAGCTTTCTGTAACCCCAGAATCAGACCTTGCCATCTCTCACCCCTTCCTCTCTCGTGCACCCAATGCCATTTAACTTTGTGTGACATGCCTTTGCCCTTCCTTACCTTCCATAAAATTCAAATTACGTTTCAACAGATGATTCTCTCACCAAAATATTTCACTAAGAAAAAGCATCTTGGAAAGTAATCACTATTGACAACAGCCTACTCTGGACAAAGCCAGCCAGATGGCAAGCCAGACACACTCAAAGGAAAATAATCAGCAATTCCAGAATCCTATAAAGAAGTACATATGCATGGAATACTTTGCACATAGTTCCAGAGGCTCACAGATCCCTGATTACTTGGATTTGGGTGAACTTGCTCTCCTTACTGCACTTGCTGAGGATCCCCTGCAACCTGAAAGGGGAAGATGATGGGCAGTGGAAGAAAAGGCACAGCAGGAGACTGGCTTCTGTGGGTCCTCAGGGGCTGATGTCAACAGGTGCCATCAGAAAGACCTGTTCACTGGAAGAAGCTATGGGCCATAGAGCATCATGATTGTCAATCCTATCATGGTAAATAGGGGTTAAAAAAAACCCAATCCTATATACTATTTAGTACTTTGAGGATTGTGCACATATATTTTTATTGCTATAGTGTTGTGTTATTTTACTTTAATTTTAGTGAGTAGGATGGATGATAATACTGTCCTCCATACACCTGAGAAGTGAGAAGCAGTAAAACTGTCAGGATAGGAAATGGGTATTGATTAATTAAAGGACACTTTTGTCTCAAATATCATTGAAGTTGGAATGTATCCTCAGTTGATGGCAGCTCAGAGTTGTGTTTTCTTGGAGGTACTTGGGAATAATAATGCTCCTTCCAGCTTATGGCCTCTTCAGTGGATGAAATAGTGTATATCAGACTCGGTGGTGGACACATTGTTACCACCAGGTGTTTGGCACTGTTAGGATTGGTTGTGTTTGGAGGGTCTTATGGTACTTACCTCTGGATATATTATTTTCATTTTTCAGTTGGAATACTTAAATATTTTCCTTGCTTTAGTGGTAGAATTCATGCAGGAAAGGTAGGCTAAAAGCTTGAGTCATACCCATTATCTAAACTGACTTTTCTAAGCATGACCCATACCCAAAACGCCATTAAAAAGAAAAAACTGGGGGCGCCTGGGTGGCTCAGTGGGTTAAAGCCGCTGCCTTCGGCTCGGGTCATGATCCCAGGGTCCTGGGATCGAGCCCCACGTTCGGCTCTCTGCTCCGTGGGGAGCCTGCTTCCTCCTCTCTCTCTGCCTGCCTCTCTGCCTACTTGTGATTTCTCTCCGTCAAATAAATAAAATCTTAAAAAAAAAAAAAAAAGAAAGAAAAAACTGTCCATCAAAGTTAAAGGTTTTTTATCACCATTGAGAATCCTAGTGAAACCTTTCACTTTCTACTTCCCAATGCTAACCAATGATGAAATTATCTTTCTTGGAACTTAAAAGTGTCCCATCTTTAGCTGGTAGAAGCCCATTCAAATTGGCTTCTGAGTCCTTTTAGTAGAACCCTAGTAATCATTGATACTTTCCTCCCTTTCTGGCATGACAAGCTGTCCCAGGCTCATTCACTACATATCTTGCCCCAAGACTTGCAATCAGAAGTCTCTAAGAAAACCTGGTTTCTTATACTGGAAAACGAGATTTCAAAACCATAATTTGTGTCTTAGAAATGCTCATTGCTACTGAATTGGTCATTTTTTCTATGCATATCAGTAGATAAAAATAATTCATGAATTCATATAGCAATTGTGGATTGCAGGATTTTTTACTTAACATTTCCTATATTATGTCATATTCTTTTCCACCCAGAATCAGCACAAAGATCAGGAGGCATAGAATTAAAATATCCAATAGTAACTACTGTGCTTTATTACACACATAAACTCAGAATAGCGATACTAATACCACCACCATTACAGTTAGAACAGTTTTGGGGTGTTTTGTTTGTTTTTGGTCAAACTTTTTTTACACTGTCATAATTGTGGATGGATTCACTTGTGGTTGTAAAATAATTTGGTACCCTTTAACTGTGTTCCATGGTGGAAACATCTCGCAGAACTGGAGTACAATATCACATCCAGAGTATTGACATTGACCAAAACATCTCCATAGCAGTGGGATCCCACCTGCCGCCTGTTACTGCCACACCTTCCCAGCAACCACCAGTCTGTGATGTGAAACATCTGTTATTTCACAAATGTATGCCTGGAATCATACAGGATGCAACCATTTAGGATTGGTTTCTTTTTCCACTCACCATAATTCTCTGGAGATTCTTCCAGCTTATCCTGGGTATCACTAGTCTGTTCTGTTGTATCACTGAATAAGCAGTCCACGGTGCGGATGACCACAGTTTGCGCATTTACTTATTGAATGAATTGACATAGTTTCCAGCTTGGGGGTATTATGAGTAGAGCTGTGTAATCATTATGTGGGGCTTTTTGTGTGGACATAAATCTTTATCTCTCCCGGGGAAAAAATGCCCAGGAATGTAGAGAACAATTTTTAAAAATATTTTTATTTATTTATTTGATAGATCACAAGTAGAGAGGCAGGCAGAGAGAGGGAGGAGCAAGCTCCCTGCAGAGCAGAAAGCCCGATGGGGGGCTCGATCCCTGGACCCTGAGGTCATGACCTGAGCCAAAGACAGAGGCTTAAGCCACTGAGCCATCCAGGGGCCCTGTCGAGAATAATTTTTAAAAAACATTTTTCATGCGCTCTCACACTAGGTCGTTTGACTGTATCCACAATGTCTGGACAAATGATTCTCATTCTGCTCTCTCTCAACCTGCACTAATCTTCTGTACATCACTGTATTAGTGCTCGCTGCTCTCCCTACACGGGTTTTCCTACGACCTGCACATCTCTTTGTCTGGAAGTACGTTGCCCCTTCTTGCCACCCTCGCCTCCCCTTATTTTTGGCCAGTTCTCAAGCACTTAAAGTGAAGTGTTCTCTCGTCGCTTTCAGGACTGAATCAAGATTTCCCAAGAGAGACATAAATGCAAGTCCGGAGTTTTTCAAGGTGTGTAAACCCAGCATAACACAGGCTACCTAGGAAAAGGAGTTTTTCAAGTCTAAGAAAAAAAAAATTCAACTGGCTTGACTGGGAGAGAGAATGTTACTTTCTGTTTGGAGCTCTGAATGCTTTTTTTTTTTTTTTTTTTTTTTTGCAAAAGATCATTCTTCTGCAAGAGGGGCTTCCAGAAGTGGAACGGGAGGGGCCTCCTCTCGAGCTGGATGGGGATGGAGTCGCGTGAGGTGCGCAGGCTTCTCTTCCCCGCTGGTTGGTGCTATTGCGGCGGTGCTCACCTGGCTGGGGACGCCCGGCAGCCCTGAGCCTCCGCGGTACCCGGCTGACGGGCAGAAGCAGTGAGCGTGCGCACAAGTATGTGGTGCAATCTGAGGACCTCATATTTGGCGCTGCAGTGAGCTTAGAGGACACTTCTCAGGAACGCCCGGGTTTCTCAGGCCACGTGGGGTTAGTCCCAGTTGCCCTGGCTGTCAGCGCCCCCCTCAAACCTCCGGTCCTCTCTCAGGGCAGGTGGGCGGCTCAGCGGGAAGCGGACCCCTTGGACTTTCCCGTCCGCCCCGCCCCCACAGGCCTGCGTCTGCCGCGCGAGCAGCCGGGTGTTCTCTGTCTGAGGCCCGGCACGCAGCCTGGAGGGCTGCCACGTCAGGGCCGCGAGCGTTGTGTGGGCTCGCGCCAGTTTCCACTTGGCCTTCACTTGTCCCTTGGGCTGTTTATCACGCTGGGGGGACCCATTGTGTCTGGGAGCGGGGCTGAGGAGGCGGAAGAGCAGCGGGGGTTCCTGAAACTGACTCTTTGAAGGGAAAGGGAATATTCTCTGGCCCCGGGCCCGCGGGGGCTTTCTGCGCGGGGTGGGGCATCCTGCATTCCGCGTCTGGGCGTGGGCTGGAACCTGCGAGCTTTCTCGCCCCCGGAGCCCAAGCAAGTCTGGGCTCACAGCATTTTCCCTGGAGAACCGACTCCGTTTCCAGTCACCATCTTAGTCTCCCAGTCACCGCGAATTGTTTCCTTGTTGCTGTTCAAGCTTCGGTTTGATGAAGGAAGCAGTCTCTCAGGGTTTTCATCTCCTGTCCGGGGCCTCCCTCTCAGGGAAAGGTCTCGCAGGCTTAATCACAATGGCCGGAAAGAGCGTGCGTCTGAACCAGCGTCGCTGCCTTTCGGCCGGCCCTTTCCCGCTGCCCTCTGTTCCCCGGCTGTCCCACCTCAGCTCCTGTCTTTCCTGAGCGCGTGTGATTTGATTACTTCATCCGGCTTGCTTGGCCCCTGCTGCTCTGGGGAAAGTGTGTGGGCTCTGAGCCCAGACAGGCTGGTCAGGACTCCGCTGTCCAGCCAGATGCCAAGTATACTCCCTCGTCGCCTTTGCAAAGCTCCTACTAAGTGCCAGCAGCTCGGGGGTGGGGGTGGGGTGGGGGGAGGTGACTGGGGGGGCAGCCTTTGGGGCGCTTACAATATGCTACCCTCCTCACAGTCCACTTCATCTGAGCCTGGCTCTTCTTACCTTGAGGTTGAAGGAATGAGGGGAAGGCCCCTGCGCTCCAAACATCAGTTCCCTCTCTCGCACTATGCTGCCCGCAGGAGCCTTCTCTGAATTTTTTTTTTCCCCTACAGATGGTTTTATTAGAGTGTTTCACAGTTCCGTAATAGAAAATCCACATCCATAATGGTGTAAATACAAGGGAATTTGTCCCAAGGTGGAGCTAGTTGAAAGGCTGATTTGCTTCCCAAGTTCTCAGTCTTATCAGGACTGCCCATCAATAGATCTGTATTCTCCCAGACCCACACTCCTGCCTGCCTCACTTTTGGCCTTAGGCTGGTTTCCCTCCTGGTGAAGGCAGCTGCCAGTACTCCAGGGTCCTTGTTCACATCTAAGAGGAGGGAAGAGGCCCCTCTTCTCCCAAACAGAACAGAGCCCCAAGTTTTACTCTGAATGCATTGATTTAGGTTTTGCATCCATCCCTGAACCACATCTCCCACAAGAGAAAACACGTCAGGCAACCAGGGTGCCTTCCTGGTCTCTCCAAACCACAGGTCATTAGAGAAGGGACATGGGTAGGTGGGCCCTCACTGTCCCTCACAACATATGATTACGAAAAACTAGTCAAAAAATAACATCACAGGGTGGCTTGGGTGAGGTAGCGGGGTGGGTTTGGTGGGTTCCCACCTTCCGCCTGGCTCCCCGAATGTTTTGTACCTCCACGTGGAAGTGTTGTCTCCAAAAGGGGTGGGGTTTGAGAAATGGCCACGTTTTCTCTGAAAAGGAGAAATGGTGGTTCTTGAAGTTAGGTTTGAAGTTCTTTGTATTCTATTCAAGGAGAGAGAGAGAGAATCTTTAGCAGGCTCCACACACAGCTTGGAGCCCAATGTGAGGCTTGATCCCAGAACCCTGAGATCATGACCTGAGGCAAAATCCAGAGTCAGGGGACGCCTGGGTGGCTCAGTTGGTTAAGCAGCTGCCTTCAGCTCAGGTCATGATCCCAGTGTCCTGGGATCAAGTCCCACATCGGGCTCCTTGCTCCGCGGGGAGCCTGCTTCTCCCTCTGACTCTTCCTTCCACTCTGTCTGCCTGTGCTCGCTCTCACTCACTCTCTCTCTGACAAATAAATAAATAAAATCTTTAAAAAAAAAAAAAATCCAGAGTCAGATCCCAACCAACTGAGTCACCCAGGTGACTCTCTTTGTTTTTTAAAGCACGTTTGTGAACGTACTCAAGGTTGCCCCTGACTCTGCCTATTTTGATACTGCTACTGGGTTTTCCCTCTGAGGTGCACCTGGCTTCAGAGAAAAGCCTATATGGGTCTGGTCCCATTTGCTACTGTTTGCGGGGTTCCCTTCTCCAGCAGTCACTGGAGGGGTGCTTTAGACACAGCAGCAAAGCAGCTAATGGGATGCTATAAATTTATGAATTAACCAAATACTTTCTAAGGAATTTAATTTTTTTTCTTTTGAAATACAGTTCTCCAAAAGGTGCCCTTTATGTATTTGGGGAATCCTGAATGCCTCAGTTAATAGTTGAAACATCATTTAGCCAAGATACAATTCATGTGGGTACACAATGTTCTGGGGCGGCCCTCCGTTCCATGAACAGCTCCTATCACTCAGCACTGTTTCTTTACAAAGTCCTCTTCATTGACAGGAGGTAAAATTACCTAGAGTGTTCATGACTTAAAAGGCCAAGGGTCTCTCATGTGACTGAGTTTGGGGTGCTGAGGCAGGGTCCAGGGGAAGCCACTTGCTGGGGTATGAGGGCTTAGTGAAAGTGGGTACCACTTCCCTGGGTCTCTGGAAAAGAGAGAAGGTGGAATGCCTGGCATTCCTCAGTTAGGTGGGGAAAGGATTTAAATTCCACAGAGGAGTCTGCAAAGATGAACTAGTCCTTATGTTATCTTCTTAATTGTGACACTTGGCATTTTCCTTATTTCTCCATCACAGTTGCCTCTTGGGGAAGCAGTCCAGCCGTGGGAATATACCCACATGGCTCCCCTTTGCATCTCGGATCCTTGAGAGCCAGGAACACAAAGGGCCTGTGTTCCACCCCATGGCTCCCTTCATAGCCCTTGGGACCCAACCAAGAGGAATGCCATTTCTGCACTAGCTGGGACTGAGAGAGAGTCTGCATTTGCTGAGCTCTTACTGTAAGCATCAACTGCTGACCTTGGCAATTCACCTGTGACAACTCATGGAACCTCACGATGACCCTGTGAGGTAGATGCTTGTTGCCAGGTGAGGTACTGTACAGCTCGACCACAAGGGTCACTGCAGGGAACTGAAGACAGTGAGCCAAGCTCAAGCTTGTAGAAAACCAAGACCACAGCATTTCAGAGTGTTCTGGAGCTCAGACAAGGTCTGGCTGACGTCGTGATTGATGCCTTCCCCTGCCTCATCCCATTCCAGCTGTGTTGTAATCTTTAGCTTCTAAGAAGGGTTTGCCCAGGATCTCACTGTCATCTGGCATGGCCAGCCCAGGTGTGTGGGAGTGGGTGTGTGCATGTGAACATACCCCATAGGGAAAAGGAGCTGGTCTTTTCCAAGAAATGAGGAGCACAAGCTGGATCTGAATGTGCCAGAACAACTGGTTGGAAAAAAAGGGCCATTGATTTAGGTACAAGGCTCTGAATATCTGGTCTCACCTCTTTCACCCTTTGTTCTCCAAATACAAAACTTTGTATTGTTAACGACAAGAGCTGACACTGGGCAGCATACTAAGCACTTGAGCTACCTCTCGGAATCTGCAGGGCAACTCTGGGGGCCACCATCACTTTTCTTGGTTGTACAGAGGGGGAAAGGAAGGCTTCGAGAGTTAAATGTTATATAAACCGTGGCAAGGGATTTTAATTCTGACGTGGCTTTCCAGAGGCCACACTCTCTCTTGGACTGACCATCCACCTGATGTCGCTTCCTAGATTGTAGACTGAGAAACAACTGTCATGGACCCAGCACCAGCCAGTGGAAGGAAAGGGGGTCTTGTGCATGTAAATCATCCCCTTACAGGTGGGCTTTTAGCATCAGTCCACTTCACTGCCACACAAGCCTGGACTCTCGAAGTCTCAGCTCTTTAGGGCTCCTCAGGACCCATGTACCTCTTGAGCTTAGTGTGCAGGCAGCAAGGTTGTTCTCAGAGCCATGTGCCATGTAATTGGAGGGTGGCTGATGCCTGATTCAGACTTACATGTCTGCAGCTGCCCAGATCTGGACTGTCTGAGTGCTTAAGTCCTTTCTGGGTCAAATTTAAGGTCAGGGATGCCTGGGTGGCTCAGACAGTTAAGCTGCTGCCTGAGCTGTGGCTCAGGTCCTGATCCCAGGGTCCTGGGATCGAGTCCTGCATCGGGCTCCCTGCTCAGCCAGGAGCCTGCTTCTCTCTCTGCCTCTGCCTGCCACTCTGCCTGCTTGTGTTCTCTCTCTCTCTCTCTCTCTGACAAATAAATAAATAAATAAAATCTTTAAAAAAAAAAATTTAAGGTTAGTTAGAGGACATGGGGGGCACAATAACCCTTTGGAAGGAAAGAAGAAAGGGAGGAAAGGGTAGAAGGATCCTCCAAGGAGCTGAGTACTCTGTAGCCTCAGAAAGGCAGCAAAATAAATCATGGCTCCGCATCAGACCCTAGGCCCCCTTTGGTGTTTCAAAAAAAGAAAAGGAAAGGAAAAAGATTAGCTCACAGTCTAGGTGGACAGGTTTCTTAAATCTCCTTCACAGCCAAAGGAGGTGAAGACAAGCTATAAGAACTGATGGACTCCAGCTGAGACCAGTTGGATTTGCATTCCAGCTCTGTGATGGGCCGCAGGGCCCCTTTGTTCTCTGACTTCAGTCATTTCTTCTTGCTCTGATTTCTGACTCTCCCCACTGTCTGTCCATCTTACTCCTTGGCTGTTGTCCCCACATGTGTAAAATTCGACACAGTTAAATAGCACATGTACTTATTCTCTATAGTATTTTCACTTAAACTTATGTCACATTTTGTTATGTTGCTATACTTTGTGTTCTTTTTTTAAAGATTATTTATTTTAGAGGGTGGGGGAGGGGCAGAGGGAGAGGGGAAGCGGAGTCCCCACTGAGTACGGAGCCCTAGGAGGGGCTCCATTTTACCACCCCGAGATTACGACCCCAGCCAAAATAGGAGTCAGACGTTCAACCGACAGAGCCACCCAGGCGCCCCGATACACTTTGTGATTTTTATTTCAAGGATGATATATTATTTTCCATTGGGTCAGTGCACCATCAGTTATGAAAACGTTCATCAAGTTCTAGGCATTTAGCAACCAGATCACTCCCCATCAAAGAGACTTGAGTTCCTAAAATTACAGCTCTGACTTGGTTCTTTCCAAGGCACTTTTCTAGGGCCATTAACCCCGTCCAGGTAGGGCCACTTCACAGACCATATTGCCCTGTAATTACTTCCCCTAGTCAGGCTACAGACTTCTGAAGCTGACCTCCTTCTACCCTTGTGGAATTCATTGCCCTTTCCAGCTCAGAACCTTGATCTCAGCAACACTGACAGCTTTAGTAACTTCACATTTCAGGAAATTAGGATTAGGTCTTTGTCCCTCTGCTCCCTAAGAACTTCTGGGGTCCTAATGCAAATTTTATCCACAGCCCTACACAGTTTAAGACCACATCAATAATTCCTCTCGTAAAAAAACACACGAAAAATTAAGCTTCATCCTACCACACATCTTGCCACATTTTCTTAGGAATCGCTCAGAATGTATTTACAGATTTTGCTTCGTTTGCTATTACCATCTTTCTAAACAATCTATCCACTTAGTTACTAGCTATAAATAAGGGTAACAGTCTTCACACACACACACACACACACACACACACACACACACAGACATACATACACAATGATTGTTTTTATTTGTCATCAGTGTAATATAGCATCTCAAGCTTGCTTTGAGTTCCTTAGACTCCCAACTAGGGTAAACTTGCTCTCCTGTATTTGACATTTCCTTTTCCTTTTGAGTAAATTATTTGTTCACACCTGGATCACTGAGGCTTCTGGGTCACAAGCTACAAACACCACCTCAGGCTGGTTTAGCAGAAAAGGATCTTATGAAGGGCCACAGAATCTCCAGTGGGGCCAGAGCGTCAGGCGGAGGGTTTTTACAGCTGGGAGTGATGCCCAAAATCCTGCTGCAGGACTGGCTCCTTCACCTTGCTGCTGGGCAAAGACCTGCAGGCACCCACAGTCACGCCTGCCCTGCTGCCTTTGACAACAGATCCCACACAGGCTCCCCCTCCTTCCCATCAAAGCTTACAGTTCTGAGCTGTGTGGGTGCATTCCATTGCTCACCACCAGGGAGGGTGGGAAAAGGTGTCCTAATTCTCAATAGAGGGAGGGTTCTGCCTCAAGAGGTGGTGGGCTCTGCAAACATAGGAGCGGAGTTAAAAGAAGCCTGGATGGCTCTATTAGTTTTATTTTGCTGCCTCGGCACGTTGTCATACACTTATGGCTGAAAGTAACACAATTTTATTCTCTTACAGTTCTGAAAGTTGGAAGTCAGACACAAGTCTGAGTGGCTGAAATGCAGGTGTTTGTGGGGCTGTATTCCTCTCTGGAGGCTCTAGGAGGTGCTCTATAATCTGATTCCTTGCCTTTCCCTGCCTGCTTTCCTTGGCTTGTGGCTATTTCCATCTTCAAACCAGTAATAATGGATGCAAATCCTTCTCATAACACAGCACCCTGAATGTCCACATCTCTCTCCCACTTTTTAAAAAAATTATTTTTATTAATATAGAATATATTATTTGCCCCAGGGGTACAGGTCTGTGAATCATCAGGCCTTTCACATTTCACAGCACTCACCATAGCACATACCCTCCCTCCCCAATGTCCATCACCTAACCACCCTCTCCTTACCCTCCCCCCACCCCCAGCAACCCTCAGTTTGTTTTGTGAGATTAAGAGTCTCTTAATCTCTCTCCTGATCCCATCTTGTTTCATTTTTTCTTTCCTTACCCCCCACAACTGCCCACCCTGCCTCTCTAATTCCTCATATCAGAGAGATCATATGATAATTGTCTTTCTCTGATCGACTTATTTTGCTCAGTATAATACCCTCTAGTTCATCCACATCATTGCAAATGGCAAAATTTCATTTCTTTTGAGGGCTGCATAGTATTCCATTGTGTGTGTGTGTGTTTGTGTGTGTGTGTGTATTACATCTTCTTTATCCATTCATCTGTTGATGGACGTTTCTTTCTCCCACTTTTAAGGACCCTTGTGATTATATTGTACCTGCCTGCATAATCCAGGATCATCTCATTTTAAGGTCAGTTAATTAGCAAACTTTATTCTTCTGTTGTGTAATGTAATGAATCCCTAGGTTCTGGGATTAGGATATGGCTATTTTTGGGAGGGGGGGCATTGTCCTGTCTATCACAGTTGCCAGAAAAATCCAAATATCTATCACAACCTCTGTAGCCTGCTTATTTATTGAAGTCATCATGATTTGGTTATACATCGAAATACTCTCTCCAGATTTTTAACTTTTATCAGTCATAGGGAATCAAGCTCTTTTCCCCAGTCTGCTGTTGTGGTTTGATATGGAATTTAAAAACATTTAAATATTAAGATCCATCCATTTTCTTTTTTCCCTTTGTGACTTTAATACTGAGGACATTCACCCTTCAGAGATCTAATAACCTGGTAACTTTGTGCTTTTCTTTCTTTCTTTCTTTCTTTTTTTTTTTTTTTAAGATTTTATTTATTTGAGAGAGAGAGAGTGGGAGGCGGAGGGCAAAGGGAGAAAGACTAGCAGACTCCATGCTGAGCCCAGAGATTCTGACCAGCGCCAAAATCAAGAGTTGGATACTCCACCGACTGAGCCAGCCAGGTTCCCCTTATTCTGTGCTTTTCATCCAATGCTTACACTTCAGTAAATTCTTCTGAAGTTTATTTTGATGTCCTTTATAAGGAGTGCCTCTAACTTCACTGTTTTTCCCAATTTCTAGCCGTTTACCTCAATACTACCAGTAAACAAACTTCAGTTGTTCTCTTTCCAACATAGAACTGTAATGTCTGATTTTTATTGAGTATTTAATATTTATTAAACGCCAAGTACAGCTAACATTATTTTTGTCTCATTGCAGAAACCCAGGGTGACCCGAGGCATATGTGTTGAGTTCAGTGGCTAAGCTTAACACACAGCACTCACTCAGTAAGCATTTGTTGAATGAACGAATGAAATCATATTAATAATAAATTTGTATTTCAGTCAGTCCTTATTGATTTCACCATTCTACCCTTATGATCCTCTTTCTTGAATTTGGGGGCCCATTTCTAGTTTCTTTTCTTTTCTTTTTTTTTTAAGACCATTTCTAGTTTCTTAACTATATATGTTTTTCACCAGCACCACGTTTTACTATTAGTGTTTTTGAATTCTATGTGTTTAATGCTGGAATTTTAAGTTTTATTTTGTTGACATGATATTTGATCAGATTTATCTGTGTTCAGATTTGAGTGCTGGTGCTAAGTAGGAATGGGTGAGGTGGCAGACATGTGCTTGGTGGGGTTTGGACAAAGCTTTCAGTTCCGAAGATGCAGTCACAACTGCAAAAGAGTCTAACAGAAGAAAGGTCTCCTGAGTGATGCACTTGTCGGTAACTCCCCATCAGCTACTCACTCACTAGTAGAGAATTTTTCTCTCACATCTGAATTTTGCATAACAGTGTGCGGTTTCAGGGGCAATGGGAGAATAAACAACCATTCAAAATGTAAGCACTTTTCTCTTCTTCCCAGAAGGCTTTCTCTTTTGAAGTGACGTTATTTCTAGTATCCTGTGTATTCATGTAGATCCCAGCACAGTTAGAATGTGCTTAGCAATCCATGATGATGTTTCATTTGAAAAATTCCAATAATTTAATTCCAATAATTTAAATTCTCTTATATTGTTTTACCTACCAAGTTGTGAATAGACAAGCATTCATGTAGCCTGTGTAATGCCGGCATTAGTTTTTCGTGGAAGTGAAGGAAGAGGGGATGAGAACAGTCAAAAAGGTGCATCTGCTGGGACCCCTGGTTGGCTCAGTCAGTTGGGCATGAGACTCTTTATATGGGCTCAGGTTATGATCTCAGGGTCCGGAATGGAGCCCTGTCTCTGGCTTCTCCGTGCTCAGCAGCCCAGAGTCTGCTTCTTGCCTGTATCCTCTCCCTTGGCCCTGGCTCCCTGGAGTGCACAGCCCCTCTCTCTCTCAAATAAATAAATCTAAGGAAAAAAAAAAAAAAGAATCCCAAGGCTTTATGCATATTTTAAAAATGTTGTCCTTGTGGAGGTACTTTACCAAGACAGTATGATAAAGCATATTTTTATCTGTCGGTTTCTTAGATTGATGTATAACTTTTAAGTATCATTTACATGATATGTGGGCCTCCACTTCCACTCTTGTCCCAAGCCCTGCAGGTGTTAGAGGCAGAGCTGTTTGTGTCTACTGAGATAATTAATTACAAGTTTCTTTCTCTTGCAAACTGTGGGGAAATAAATTGCATCTGTAATAATATTATTTAGCAAAATTTGTGTTTCTAAGATAAAATCAAACTAGGCATGGTGCACTATTTTTTTTGCTTTCACATTGCCACATGTGTTTTACTAAATTTGATTTAGGATTTTTGCAGTCCTGTGTGAGTGAGACTGGCATCACTTTCCTATCTTTTGATGTTTGTGGCATCAAATGAGTCAGAAAGTGTCTTATTAATTTTTCTTTATGTTGTTTCAAACTTTAATATTAGGTCTGTACAAGTTTGGAATTTTTACACCTTCCTGATGAGTTGAAGTTTTTAAATACTATACCCTTATCTTAGTTTAGTAATGATTTTGCCTTCAACTTTAGTAATTTAGTAATTACTTTAGTAATTTAGTTTAGTAATGTTTTTTTGTAATAGTTTAGTTTAGTAATGATTTTGCCTGAAACTTTACTTTGTCTGATACTCTGTTTCATTTGGTTAGTATAGAAAGTTCATTTTGCTGATAATTTGCATTCTGTATATTTCTCAATCACTATTTTCCCCTGGTCTATTATTTTATGTTTTAGGTGTATCTTTTCTATATTTCATATACCTGGATTCTTAAAAATTTAGTCTGGTGAACTCTTTTTTTTTTTTTTTTTTTTTTTTTAAACTACTCTCTACATTTCACTAGGGGCTTGAACTCATGACCCTGAGATCAAGACTCACATGCTGTACTGACTGAGCCAGCCAGGTACCCATGATGAACTCTATTTTTTTAATTGGAGAGTTTCAACTCTTTACATTTGTTGTAACTACACATATACTGGATTTATTTCTACCATCTTAATATGTGTCTTAAAAAAAAAACAAACTATGTGACTGTATTAGTCTGCTCAGATTGCTATAACAAAAATACCACAAACTCAGTGACTTAAAAAATAGAAATTTATTTCCTTATAGAACTGGAGGCTAGAAGTCTCAGATCAAGATGCTTTTTGGAGAGGACTCTCTTCCTGACTTGTAGACAACCACCATCTTGCTGTGTGCTCACATGACTTTTTTGTGCAAACAAGCAGAGGTATGGGAAGATCTCTGGTGTCTTTTCCTGTAAGGACACTAATCCCATTGGATTAGGATCCCACCCTTAATGATTTACTTAAAGGACTCATCTCCAAATATAGCCATATGGAGGTTAGGGCATCAACATATAAATTGGGTGGGGAGTAGGGGTGTGGGAGAGCACATAGTCCATAATAATAGCATTCTAGATTATCTCTCTATATTCCAGAGTTCTGATTCTCTCTTTGGGTGTATGCTCTATTCTGAGAGATCTTACATTCTAGTGTGGAGACAGAGACAAATAACATAATATTAAATAGAACATACCTGAGAGAGATTAAAGAGTTGTATGTATTTGAGAGGGGGTTACAACTTGGGGGTCTGGCAATGGAATCACTGGGAAGGTGACATTTAAGAAAATCTCAAAGAAGGTAAGGAAATGAGTAACACAGATAAATAGGGAAAATTGTTCTAGGAAGAGGGAATATCTAGGGCAGAGGTCTGGAGGATGAAATGCTCCTGAGGTGTTTGAGCAACAAAGTACAGTCAGAGTGGATGGAAAGGAGTGAGCAAGGGAAAGAGGTAGAGAGGTAACAAGCACTAGGCCATAAGCAAGCTAAAATTAGTACAGTCCACCCAGTTAACAATCCAAACTATGTTTTCATTTCAGGAGGCCGTGGTAAGAACTTTGACTCAGGTGTTGAAGAAGAGAGGGGATCATGGAGGGATTCGAAAAGAGAAGTGGTTTGCTTTGATTCCACAGCTTGATTCAAGTTGCTAGATGGAATATCAATTGGGAGGAGCTGAGACAGAGCAGGAAGCAGCACACGGAGACCCCAGGGAGCACTAGCATTCTCGTGAGGAGGATCAAGACAAACTTCAGACTTTTAATCTTAGAAGATACTTCAATATGTTGAAAAGCTGAGATAGTTGGGACTCCTGGGTGGCTCAGTCGGTTAAGTGTTTGCCTTTGGCTCAGGTCTTGATCCTGGAGTCCTGGGATAGAGTCCCACATAGGGTTCCCTGCTCGACGGGGAGTCTGGTTTTCCCTCTGCCTGCTGCTCCCCCTGCTTGTGCGCGCTCTCTCCAGTCTCTCTGATAAATACATACATACATACATATCTTTAAAAAATAACAAAGAAAAGCTGTCATCAACACAGAGAGCAGCTGCTTGACTGTCTTGATGTAGAAATGAAAGGGGTAGGTCTTAGAAGGTTGAGGTCTCTGAGGGGGTCAGAAAATTTAGCCTCTTCCCAACTGTGTTCCAAACCAATGGAGAAATAAGACAAGAGGTATGCAGAGAAAGGCCAAAACATCAACTCTATGATGGGGTCAAGTCTAGGTTGGAAGAAGTGGTTTCGTGTTGGGGCAATGGACTTTGTAACTGAATCTGAGCATTAGACAGATGTACCTTCCCAGTGCAGAAGATACTGGACTATCTCAGGCCTCCTCCAGTGAGGGCAGGACATTGTTGTTAAGCCTACAGCACCAGGAGCCAGGAGCAGCGAACGTGAGCTCCACACAGGCAAACTAGGTTTCCAAGAATGAAAAGTGTAGGGAGGGGCTGAGCTGAGCTTGAATCAGAGACCAAAAACCATACTAATTCAGTTCCAAGAAGAGGTGAGTACATTTCCTCTTAACATTACCCAACTTTTTATTCTGCTGACCTTTCAAGTTTAATGATTGATGTCCTGTATAATTTAAATTCTTCAGTATAGGCTCTGTGATGTAACTATGTTCTTTAATCTACACTCTGAGTATTCAATTTTCCTAATTCAGGAATATACACTCCAGGGGTCATTGGGCTACTAAACGTGCTTCAGCTCTCTTAATGTCTGATTAGCAACAGAAGCTCTGGTAATTAGATAAATGGATGTCATCAGTCAAATGACAGGTATATAAGATGTGGGCTGGAAATTATAGACAATTCCACTGTTACCTAAAATTTTAGTGATAGTGGATAACAACCCATTAAATAAAATTTCATGAGTTCACACTGAAACAAAGCTCTCCCTTATAATAGAAATGAAACAATAAAAATAAATGATTGAATTATAAACTCATCAATGTTACCTGAAATAGTGGGTGTGTTTCCTGACAAACTGTGTATTTTTATAGTCTCAAAGTATCTTCCTGGTGATGGATTATTAATCATGTGAGGGTGAAAGTAGTGACTTTATAGTGAAGAACCTTAGAGTGCCCCATTGTAACCAAGCCATCAAAATTAATATCACCCAGTATTGGGGCAAACCATTGTCACATGCATCGCAATAGGCTGCACGGCATCACTTCTGTATCATTCCTGCCAAAAATGTATAACCTTAATTTATTCATGAGGAGATGTCAGGCAAAACCAAAATGAGGAATAGTCTACAAACTAACTAGTCTTTACTCTTCAAAAATGTCAAGGTGGACAAAGGCAAAAATGACTGGGAAGCGGTCCCAGCTTCAAGGAGAAGGAGAGACTTCATGGTCCTGCAACCTGGAAAGGAATCTAGACCAAGACAAAAAATAGGTATAAAGAACAATACTAAGACAATGACAAAATTTGAATATAGGCTGTGGATTAAATAATAGGTAAATATCAATGTTAAATTCCCTAATTTGGATATTACTACTCTTCTTGTGTAGGAGAATATCCTTGTTCTTAGGGGGAAAGACCCACTCTGAAATCCTTTGTGGACAATTATTATGCCTGAATCTGACTCTACTCTGTCTCCAGAATATTGTCATATCTGCATCTAGTTAACCTTCCATGCATAGAACAGAGCTGGGACTTCATAGAGATCCCAGAACAGGTTGTAGGATTGTTTCCTACCTGATTGCTAATCAGCATTTACATGGGTAGAGGAATTCAGTCTAAGATTCACTTTCATTCTCACTTGGCAGTGAGGTTACAGCGGAGGCCACAGATACTTACAAAAGGAGTCTGTTGTGAATAATGACATGATTTTGCATGGTTTTGCAAGCAAATTCTAAGTGTGTGGCCCAGCAGGGGGTATAGTTATCTTGGGAGAGGTCAAAACTCATGGGGAGGGTTCTGCTCCTGTCCTTGTGGACTGGCCATTGTTTCTTTGGGTGTCCTCCAGACCACAGGTGGGGAGAATGCTGGATTTATCAAAGCTAAGGATACGGATGCTACATGACCCTCCTTCGTTCAGCTCCCTCCCATGGCCTTATACCTAATTTTGTATTCATCATTTATGTTCCTTTTTCCTTAAACTGCTCCCTCTCTGCAAAGTGTATAAGGCTCAGCACCCCCTCTCCCCTGCCAAAATTTGCTGGGTAGTTTAGGTGTTGCCTACAGAAGGCTCTGAGATCGGTCACAACCATACATTAAGCCTCAGGGTTCCTCTACACAGAACTGGAAATGAACACCTGTTCTGTTTCCAACCCCCATTTAAATCAGTCACATTGTCTATCACCAGAGGTTCTTCGATGAGAGCAAATGATAACAGTAGAATACCTCACCCATAAAATGCAAACATTATAAAGAGACCCCAGATGTATATATAAATTCCTCATCCATTAAAAATTCTCAGGGAGAAATGAAAGTTTAAAGATTAGACCTGATTGGATGATAAAGTACATTTTGAAATCAAATATCTTCCCCTTGAGTCAAAGTCCAAATAAATGAAAGTCTAAAATTGAAAAAAAAAAAATCCATCTCCTCACCTCCTCTCCTAATTCCTAATGTCTCCTCTAGCTGAGACCCTTGTGGCAACTCTAACCTGGGCCATCTCCCAGGAATGTAGGCGGTTCCTTAAGACACAGTCTTGGTTTCTACCGAATTGAGGAAATGAGTGACTCTCTAGTCCTTGATAATTTTCTCAGGAAAAAAAAAAATATGTTCTTAATGTTGACAGAGCTCATAGCAGAGACAATGGTATCTAAGGAAAGAAAGATAGAATAAAAAAGTCCCTCTTCCTCTGTCTTGGACCCCAGGTCTGAAACAACATTATGAAGGATAGGAGGTCCCATGGAGCTGCAGGAATGAACAGATAAAAGGCGGAAAACACAGGTAAGCATTGTCTTCCTGCAACAATTTACTGTGACCAGTGGTGCCATACACTCACTGTCTCATGCTCTGGGGTGCAGTGGTGAACAAGGCAAGGGTAGGTTGAGCCCATGCATCCCCAAATGCAAGTGGTCAGCTTTCACTCCTAGCTTGGACTGAGAACAGCTTTGCCAGAACAGGATATCATCTGAACTCCTATTTCACCCACCCCGTAACCAAGAATAATAGTGCATCCTACTTTTATTCCAGAATAATCCACAAAGAGAGCACTCACCTAGGAAGAAAAAGGGAGGGAACCACTAGGTCAGAACACACAAATATGGAAGAAAATCAATTGATTTCAAACAAATCAATTGTTTCCTCTGGCCTTGTCAGCCCGAGAGAGCTTGTTGGAAAGCTGTGCCACTGCGCACCCTGAGACCGATTTTCAGGACAGGGATTGTTTATTACAGATCTTATTAAAGAGATTGCTAGGGGCGCCTGGGTGGCTTAGTGGGTTAAAGCTTCTGCCTTCGGCTCAGGTCGTGATCCCAGGGTCCCGCATCGGGCTCTCTGCTCAGCAGGAAGCCTGCTTCCTCCTGTCTCTCTCTCTGCCTGCCTCTCTGCCTACTTGTGATCTCTGTCTGTCAAATAAATAAATAAAATCTTAAAAAAAATAAGATTGCTGCTTTACTTTTAAAAAATTTTTAATTTAAATTTTACTTAGGTAACATACAGTGCAATATTACTTTCAGGAGTAAAACTCAGTGGTTCATCACTTACATGCAACACCCAGGGGCCATCACAACAAGTGCCCTCTTTAATGCCCATCACCCATTTAGCCCTCCCCTACCTCCATCCCTCCATCAACCCACAGTGTATTCTCTGACATTAAGAGCCTCTTATGATTTATTTCCCTCTCCCCTCTTTTTTCTCACTCCTGTAGGTTTATCTGTTTTATTTCCTAAATTCCACATATGAGTGAAATCATATATTTGTCTTAGATTGACTTATTTTACTAAGTATATACACTCTAGCTCCACCCATATGACTGCATTCTTTTTCATGGCTGAGTAATATTTCAGTGTAGATATATATCTACAGCATCTTCTTTATCTATTCATATGACTCCAAAATATGGCTCTTTTCATAGTTTGGCTATTGTTGATAATGCTGCTGTAAACATCAGGGTGCATGTCCCCCTTTGAATCTGTATTTTTATATCCTTCAGGGTACTTTTAATTTACTATTATAAAATAATGACCTTTTCTATCATCCTCCTGCGGCTTCTCAGGGCACAAGTCACTTCTCTTAGTTCTTTACTACCTGTAGTGTGTTGAAACTCCTAGCATATTACTGACACTGCTCAATGGAAATATTCCTTCTAATGTGTACACACACTTGAACATTTATCCTCTGCTAAATTGCTATTCCATCTTGACTTTTTGCTCACCGATCTTGACCAAGAAACAGAAGTTTCTTGGTTTTTACCAAGTTTCTTGGTTTCAGGTGTTTACATGTTAAGTTCTTTCTCTTCACCTTTGTCTGGAGGGTGGAGATGCGTATTGCTAGGTAAATCATCAACCAGGTCTTTAGCAGGAAAGAAGCTGCAGCCATTAGCTGAAGGAAAGTTGGATGTTTAGATGCTGTAGCATACACAGAGTACACAAAACATATTATACAGTTCTTTATTTTACCTGTAAAACATTTATCTGTCTATACCAAACTTTCTGTCCCCCTCCCCCTAACTGTTCTCTCAGTGTTTTTATCCCCTATCCTCCCTGTAGGTCCTCTTCACTGGAGCAAAATGCCCTACTCCCATCCTTGTAGTCAGGAGCTTGGGCAAGGTGATTTTCCACCAGAGGGAGCACTGTTGGCCATGTTTGTCCCTGGGATAAGACAAAGGGAACCTTCAGAGCCCACTTCCATGTGTATCTGAAGGAGACATGCAATGAAGAGGACAAAGAACAACCTCATTTCTTGGCCAAGATGAAAGGAAGGCAATATGGGTACCTTTGTAGTAGCACCAAGTTACAGATCTCCACGTCTTCCCAATTCTCTTAGGAATCTTTATCTGTACAAAGGTGGCAAGGAGGAACCAATTAAATATGGAACATACTCAGACATCTGGGCAGGTAATTAAAACCAGCTACTGATTCAGTCATTCTGCTTATTTCTTCAATTTCCTTTCTATTTTAGAATTCTCACCTCTCCTCACCTGTGATTGTCAAAACAGAGCGAGAGTTAGCCGGGTGCATGGCTCACATCTAAATCAGGGACTGTTCTTATACTTGTAATTCATCAGCATACATTCACAATTCTATTTTTACAAGGTTCCATGGTAACATCCCTAAAACAGGGATGTGTCCACAAAACAGTAGAATTGATGGGAAGTAAACATTCAGATCATCCCTTTGATTGGTCATTGTGGTACCAATAATGATCTACCACCCCACCCCCCGAATTAACAGAGTTTCAGGCCAATTTAAGTGTCAAAACTACTTGTATTCCAGAAAACCTAAACTGGAAATTGTTTTCCAGGATAATAATAGAACCACCAAAAGGGCCAAATTTGAGGTAAATATATAATCACTAGAAGTCTTCCATGTAAGGAAGAATCAGAAAAATAAAACAAAGAGAGACCCCATTCACAAAACAAAACCTATAAAGTACCAAAGAATACTTTTAATGTGAAATATGGGTGACCTGTAAGAAGAAACCGAACCAATCAACCAAAGTAACAAACAAAAATGATGGTAAGCCGCAGGAAGTCCTGACTAAATGGAAAGAAGAAACATGTTCCTTTTGAAAGCAAGATTATTTATTTTATTTACTTATTTTTTTTAATTTTTAATTTTTAATTTTTTAGAGAGACAGCAAGAGAGTGCAAACAGTGAGGGGCAGAGATTGAGAGAGAGAGAGAGGTTTTTTTTTTTTTCAAGATTTTTATTTATTTATTTGAGAGAGAGAGAGTGCACAACCAGTGGCTGGGGGAGGGGGCGGTGGTGGGTGGAAGGACAGAGGGAGAGGGAGAAGTAAACTTCCCGCTGAGCGGGAAGCCCGATGTGGGGACCCTGAGATCATGACCTGAGGTTCCCAAGATCAAGTCCCGAACCAAAGGCAGATGCTTAACTGACTGAACCACCCAGGTGTCCTTAGAAGCAAGAAAATTGAACACACGAAACAAACCCAGTTTCTACTCAAGTTAATTTATATGTTTGACAAATTTCCAACAAAAACTGTGGAATATTTTTGAAAGGTAAAATTATTTACCTCAAGAGGATGATAAATAAACATCAGATTAAGAGGTGGCATCAAAGAAATGATCACGATGATCTCGATGGGTTAGAGCACTGCCATTGTGAAAAGATGTTCTCAGACTTCAGCAAAGAGTGTGATACTAATGTAAATCAGTGGAACATAGGAACTGTGATAGAAATGGACACTAGTATGCATAAGAAACAAAAGTATTGTAAAGAAGGCCACATGATCAATGGGAAAAGGAAAGATTACTCAGCCAGTTCTATTAAGGGATTTGACAGCCTTAAAAGTATCTATCTGTGTCGTTTTCTAACATTGCACACAGAAATTAATTCTAAGTAATTAAAGAAAAAAATTTTAAATCAAAATATATCAAATTAGAACAAAATAGAAGTGAATCTTTAGACTTCTGAAGGTTAGCAATGTCAAGACATATAGAATAGGTATGAATAAACAAAAACAACACTCTACATGCAATAAAATAGAATAAAATGCAGATGACAGAGGAAAAATATTTCCAGGGAAAAGGACCGACAAGGTGTCTAGCACTAATAATTAAAATATAATTAAAAACCTGTAAACAAAGAAAACCCTCTAGAATCTCAATATGGGCAAAGGACTTGAAAAAATATTTTAGGGAGGAATTAAACTCGTCAGCACACAAATATAAAAATGTTCATCTTTATTAGTTGCAAAAGAAATGTAAAGACAAATTATAAAGAGTTTCAAATTTAACTATTAGCAAAATTTTTAAAAATGTTAATCAAGGCTAATGACAGTTTAATGAACCTGGAGTTCTCATGAATTTCTATTGGCAGCAATCCTTTTGGAAAACATTTAGACAGTATATATCAGGCTTCTGAAAATGTTTATACTATTGAAACAGAATGTCACTTTTGAGGATCTCCTGCACATATGGAAAGCTTTTTGTACAATCTGATTGCATCATTATTTATGAAATGATATGATAAAAAGTGTCAAAGTGTTCAGCTATAGGAAAAGGGTTATGTAAACCTTGGTATATTCAGATAAGGGATACCAGATTGTGTGTATTTCTTTTTTAAGATTTTATTTATTTATTTGACAGACACAGACAGAGGGAACACAAGAAGGGGGAGTGGGAGAGGGAGAAGGCTTCCCACCAAGCAAGGAGCCTGATGCCCTGATGCAGGGCTCCATCCCAGCACCCTAGGATCATGATCTGAGCCAAAGGTAGATACTTAATGAGTGAGCCACCCAGGCTCCCCGATTGTATGTATTTGTGATTACAAGGTTTATGCATAGAAAAGTAATAGTTGTGTTTGGATTGAGCAGTGGATTTTTTTATTTGTTAATTTTTAAATACTGCCTTTTTTTTTTTAAAGATTTTATTTATTTATTTGACAGAAGAGATCACAAGTAGGCAGAGAGGCAGGCAGAGAGAGAGGAGGAAGCAGGCTTCCCGCTGAGTAGAGAGCCCGATGTGGGGCTCAATCCCAGGACCCCAAGATCATGACCTGAGCCCAAGGCAGAGGCTTACCCCACTGAGCCACCCAGGCGCCCTTAAATATTGCTTTTTAAATTACATGAAAATTTTTTTATGTGGGAAAAATAGGAAATACAAATAAACAAAAAGAAAAAAAATACGTGAAATCTTATCTTCCAGAGGCAATCCCTGCTAATATTTTAGTTCATGTCTTCCCAAACTGAAACAACTTACTTTATATTTTGAATAGGTAGTACATTCATATGTTTAAAAAACAAGAAAATATAAAAAGATGTAATAGTGAAAAGTTTCCTTCTTGTGCTTAATCCTCTAGTGTCAGTTTCCCATTCCTGTTCTTAGATTTTTAAATATATCATGCATTCACGCAATAGATTTCCTTCCCTTGTAACCCAAGGGGTAGCATACCATACACACTGTTCTGAAACTTGCTTTTTTTATTTTTTTCCATTTACTGCTCTATCTGGGAGGACTTTGGAGGTCAGTACTACTGAACTCACTAATTGTTTTCTCAGTACACAGCACGCCATTGTGTGAACATGCTGGAGAGGATTCAACCAGTCTGCCATCAACGTTCAGACTTCTTTTGTAGGTAAACTTTTCTTTTTAGTTTTCTATGGTTTCATAATGACTTTTAATAAATTCACAGTTTAACAAAAAAGGAAATCTTGGAATCATAGAAATCTAAAAAGATAAGCCTAATCTCCATAGAAATCTGCTCCCATGAAGGCAACTCAGTATTCAGTGACATGATATTATGACAATATTCTGTGAAACAATCTGTCAGTGATTTCCAAAATAAAATTTGCGATTCTTAGAGCGCCAGCCAGCCAGACTTCTTGGTAGGGATTCAGTGAGGACAGGGCTGCACTGGGTGGGAGATTTTTAAATAGCTCAAAGGCCAAAGCACACTGGAGGGTGTCAGGGCTCATTCTGACATTTCAGTTGGATATAAATTGAGAGCTGAATCTTTATCAAAATGAAAAGTGTACACAGTGATGGTCTCCTAAGAGGAAACCTAGGGTAAACACCATGTGTCATTGAGAAGGTAATTTCTTACATGTGTTTCAGCTACCTATTGCTGTGTAAAAAGCCATCCCCAAACACAGTAGCTAAACAATAACCAGTTACTTCTCATGATTCTGTGGGTTGATGCCTCTCCATTGGAAGGAACTTCTGCCCCATGTTGTGTGGCCAAGGACGCTTTCGCTGTTGTATTCCGTCAACAGCTTGGTTGGAACTGGAACGTCCAAATGGTTTTCCTCCACTTGTGACCTTTCAGGGGTCTAGCTCTAAGATAAAGCATTCCAGGAGGACAACCACCTCCACCCCCTCCAAGTGCAAGTACTTCTTAAGCTTCTACTTGCACCGTACTTGCTAATGTCCCATTGGCCAAAGCCAATCACAAGACCAAGGCCAGAGTCTAGGACTTGAATACACAAAGGTACGAATACCAGGAAATGTTTCACCAGGGACACCAAAGAGACTGTCACTAAAGTTACAAATGGGAATTAAGTGAAACATGGAAATAGCACCAGAGATCATACAAATGAAGTTTCTGACTTTAAAAAACATCTCTCAAAAATCTTAGAATGCAGCCAAATAATGTTGATTGTAAATTAAAATGTGTAAACAGCAGTTTAATTTTTAGGAAGTGTCTATTTATCTAGCTAATGGGAAACAAGTTTTACCCTATCAGTGTGTCCTTTTGACTCTCCTGGCCCAGGGTTCTTAAGAGGATCTCTGTCTGTGGCTCCATATTTCTCCACAAGTTCTGCCATCAGGCTGAAGCAGGGAGACATGAATGTGGATGGATGATACAGTGCCAATGGTAATCGCTACCAAAGGGCTTGAGTCGCACTGACAGTAAGTAGAAAAACAATGAGAAATGTTTCTATCAAAAGCAAAGCATTCAAATTTAAAAGACAATGTTGGGTAGAGGATACACAATCAGTTGAGGAATGCTAGCAAGACAATTGGGATTTTGTACATAAATTGAACTGTTTAGAAGGAAAAACAAAACAGATCAACCACATTAACAGACCAGCTGAATCTTGACCAGCTGAGAGCAGACATACTGGCTGTTAATATGGAAAATTATTTTGACAATTAAAAAAGTTAATCGTAGTGGAAAGGATGAATGTTGAAAGAGCTGCTTAAGCCCTGAGAAAATTAGCAATATCAAGAAGGAAAGGCAAAAAGAGGATAACTCTAAAATAAAGCCAAGTATCTCCTGTAAATATGAGTAGATTAAACTTATTCATGAAGGTTGAAGCAAATTATACTTATTTTTATTCTCTCTTTTTTTCTAGTAATTACAGAGTAAATGCTAGACTAGAAACATAGATTGGGTATGCAAAAATCTACTTAAAAGAAGAAATGGGTTGGTAAAAATGTGGCTTTCTGCATAAATTTGCTTTATGTAATTTTTTGTTACGGCAAAAACTAGAAAGCTTCTAAATGGCAATTGAACGGAATGGAGTGATTCATTGATCAAATTATTTGACTGCTTCAAAATGAAAAACTGAACATTTTGATATTTTAAGCAATGAGCCAGATATTTAAATTATACTGTTTAGCCCCAGAGTGTTTCCTTCCTTATCTGGGATTAGCAAATACTAAGAACCATGCTTCTTCCTAAAATACAGTGGAAAAAATGTTTTGATGAGTCTTTGTACATGGCGTAGGGGTGGCTATGATGGTGATTTGGTGGTGACTGCTGATTTATTAAATATGTAGTATGAGCTGGGTACTGTGCTCAGTGCTTCACATGCTTATTCTCCGTTACCCATCATCCCCATTTTACAGATGAGGAAATTGAGACACAGCAATGTTAAATCACTTGAGAGTCACATGTTTAGTAAAGGGTGGAGGTAAGATTTGAACCAGGTAGTTTGGCTCTAACATTCCACTGATTTCAGAGCTCTATTAAGGGCTGAGTAAATAAACCTGGGAGTTACCATAGCAACCAAAGAAAGGAATGTGAAGAATTGTTGACATACCCATCTCAATATACAATCTGTGATTCCAATTTTCTTCTTTCTACTCCCATCCTTTTTTTCCTGGTGCTACTTTTACAAAGCAGTCTATCCAAATAATTTACCCTTAAACCAATAGGATATTAGAAAAATGCAATTCTGTAGGTATAACTTATTTGCTCTTTTTTCCGTTGTAGATTTGGTAAGGAAATAAATTCTAAATTTTCCATTTAATTTAAACAGCCCAGAGTTGGTATCTTAGGCTACAAGCTAGAGCCCTATTTTAAAGACGTGGTCCTTTGTCGCCATCTGGAGGAAGAGTTGTAAAAATCTCCTTTATTTTGGGAGGTCCATCTTTAGCACCTGCATGATTCAACCACAGATTATGATGGATTATGTACAAAGAGATAAAAGCAGAATTCAAAAACAAAATTTGAGTAGGGCATTTTGTGGCATCCCAGTACTTCAAGAATATCTAAAAACTACACTATAGTTTAGAGAAAGATGACGTATAAAAAGTTGATTCTAACATTTTAAAGGACAATTTGTGGTTTTCATTAAGTTCTTTTTTTTTTTTTAAGATTTATTTATTATTTATTTGACAGAGATCACAAGTAGGCAGAGAGGCAGGCAGAGAGAGAGGAGGAAGCAGGCTCCCTGCTGAGCAGAGAGCCCAATGCGATGCTCGATTCCAGAACCTTGAGATCATGACCTGGGCCGAAGGCAGAGGCTTAACTCACTGCGCCACCCAGGCGCCCCTTTCATCAAGTTCTAGTGTATTGAACTATCTTTTCATAAAATGCACCTGTAAGCACAATCTTTGCTTTCGAAAGGTTTGTGTTCAAGGAGGAGAAGACAAACTGCATCTCTTTCCAAGGTTATTTCTGTTGGCGTGGTGCCCCCTCTGCTTCTTTAGAACACACTTAGCTCTTTGCTGGCAGGCTCACTATATCCCTAGCAACCAGCAAGGTTTCTGGCCTGTCATGGGCACTCAGTAAGCACTTGTCAAGTGAATGTTTTCCTTCTTGTGTTCCCTAATCCACCTTTGCTATGTAACTGTGCAGACAACCTAGAATACACCAAAAATCTTGGTCAGGCCCAGCCTGCTTGTTTTATCAGCAAACAAAATGCAATTTCTCCAAGGCAACTCAGCCTCCAGGATTAAAAAATTAAATGCCCCTTGAGTTTCACAAGGCCTAAAATTCCATTATGAGCAACCACCTTTTTGAGTGTTACCCTTTAAGAATATCTTTTTTAAATGTTCACACTTCATAGGAAAATTAACATCTTTATAAATTAGATTTTTAAAAATTTATTTGAGAGAGAGAATGAGAGAGAGAGAGAGCATGAGAAGGCGAAGGGTCAGAGGGAGAAGCAGATTCCCTGCCGAGCAGGGAGCCAGATGCAGGACTCGATCCCAGAACTCCAGGATCATGACCTGAGCCAAAGGCAGTTGTTTAACCAACTGAGCCACCCAGGCACCCCAAGAAAATTAACATCTTGACTACTATTAACTCTAATTTTGTCTGGATGAAAGGCAGCCTTAACCCCTGGGTACAACAGGAAATTGTGAAAGGCAATTGGTTGAGGTATGGGAAGAAAATATTACAATACCTATTTATGGCATCTTCAAAATGTCTTTGTTTTGTATGCTTCATAAGGTACATGATTTATAAATACAGTAGTATATGTGTATAATTTATCTTCCTATGTTTCCACATATGTTGGTGTACTCACTCAAAAAATTTTAGCAAGGGGCACCTGGGTGGTTCAGTGGGTTAAGCCTTTGCCTTCAGCTCAGGTCATAATCTCAGGGTCTTGAGATCGAGCCCCGAGTAGGGCTCTCTGCTCAGCAGGGAGCCTGCTTCCTCCTCTCTCTCCTCCTGCCTCTCTGCCTACTCTGATCTCTTGCTCTGTCAAATAAATAAATAAAATCTTAAAAGAAAAAAAAAAAGACTCTCTAAAAAAATTTTTTTTTTTCGGCAATTAAGTTTGAAGGCCACTGGCAAAGACATGACTTTGGAGTCAGGCCTCAGTATGAAGTTTGGCTCTGTCGTTTCCAGGCTGTAAGAACTTGTGTAGATTCTTTAACCTCTTAAAGACTTTATTTCCTTTCTCACAAAATAGGGATAATAATATTGCTATTGCAGGTTTGTGGTGAAAATTCAAAGAGTTGTCTATTGAGTGTTCTGTCCTGGGCCTAGAAAATTTTAACAGTTCAATAAATACAGCCAGCTTCATGGCCTGTGACCTGTGCAGTCACACAGGATCCCATGCCCAGAGGGGTCTGAGTTTGGTTTAACATTCTGCTGTCACTCTCTAGAAATTCTTCACTTAAAAAAAAAAAAAGATTTTATTTACTTATTTGAGAAAGAGACAGTTCATGAGCCTGGGAGTGGGGGAGGGACAGAGAGAGAGGGAAAGCAGACTCCTGCTGAGCAGGGAGCCCTCCAGCCAGGACCCCGAGATCATGACCTGAGCCCAAGGTAGGTGCTTAACTGACTGAGCCACCCAGGTGCCCCAAAATTCTTCACAGTTTTGGACCAGCGGCCTTGCATTTTCATTTTGTCCTGGACCATGCAGATTATGTAACTGGTTTTGGTAAAGGGTGCTTCTCGCTGGTCCAGCCAAATTTGCCATCCAGGTTTTCTTTGTTCAGGTAAAAAGGTTCATATTCTGGTTCACATCACTATTTAAGCCTCTTTGAACCACCCAAGATACTTTCTTTTTTTCTTCTTCTTCTTGAGATGTCATTCACATACCATTAAACTTCACATTTAAAAGTATACAATTCCATTAAGTTTTTCCCCCCGGTTTTACTGAGATATAATTGACAACATGATTTTAAGTACACTTTCAAATTTGACCCTGTCTTTTTATTTTTTAATTTTTTAAATAATAATAATAATAATTTTTTATTATCTACTCCTTTACTGTTATCTTCCCCACTATGAACACCCAAACCAAGCAGGGTCTTGATTTTCTTTCCCCAGAAAGGTGCTACCTCATTCCCAGGCACATGAGGGAGGACAGGACTTCAGGCTGGAGCCACCTATTTGGTTCTCCCTCCCCAAGCCCAAAGCCAGGGAGGGGAAGTGACACTTGGTGACGGATGGATGGAAGGAAGGATAGATGGACAGAGACAGTGGGATCAGGAAGAGGCTACTGCAAGCAAAGTCCTCACTCTTTCCAGTCTTGCCTCTGGGGGTAGGAGAGGCATGACTGCCCATCAGGGCCAGGGCGCTGCCTGGGCTGACCCCGACCCTTTGTGGGGTGGTCCAATAAACACGGTGGATTCTCAGCACCCAGGGACCTGGTGTTTCAAGGCTGCTGTGGCCACAGATACCTCTTGGTCCTCTTGGCCTTGGTTCCCCAAAAGCCAGCGGTGGCAGGAAGAGGCAGGAGAGGAAAGCAGCCCCTGCTCTGGGAGCCTCACAGACTGTAGAGGAGAGCAGCTAGCCTGGGGTGGAGGCAGCTGGATCCTGGGAGTGGCTAACCACAGATGCTCTGGTTGCGTAGCACCCCCTGGAAGAGCATCTAGATCCCAGAGCAGCACCCCCCCCCCCCAGAGGAGGAGGCATGAGTTTCAGGGGCCACCCTCCAGTAGGCTGTGCTGGCTGAAGTTGGGCACTGGAGACAGGATGTAGGTGGTAGTGGAACCAGGGGCATTACCAGTTGGGAGGGTAGACTGGCAGGTAGGAGGCGGGTGCTGCCTCCAAAGTGAGGCTCTGTGACTCCCACTGGACAGTCCCCCAGGGTCTGCAGTGTCCTGGAGTAAGTGGAGGGGCCAGGCTCTGTGCTCAGGGGAGAGGGATGAGAGCCTGCCGGTGCTCCCTGGAAAGTCTCCCCCTCTGCTTTCCTGGGCCCGGGAAAGGGATAGAGGGGCCACAGAGGCCTCTCAGAGGGCACGGATGGAGTGGACATCACCTTCTCCCCACTGTGCCCAGCGCCTGCCAGACCTGGGCTGTTCCGTGGCGCCCCCTCCCTGCGGTCCCCTAGCAAACCCTTCATGCTGAAGCCGCCAGTGGGCGTGGGCTGGGGACCGGAGGGCCGCTGGGCCCCACCGAGCAGCGTGGAGGGGCCAGGTCCTGGGCAAAAACTCACCGCATGCCCCTGCTCTGCCAGAGCCACCACAGGGCCTCAGCCTGTGGTGCGGCCTCAACGTCTCGACTGGGATCAGGCTTGCGTCCACGCCCCGAGGCTGCCCCTGGCCTGGGGCTCTGAGGGATCTTTATGCATCTTGCAGAGAAACATGCGTTGGAGGAGAGATTGTGGCGGATGGAATCCTGCCGGCCCTCTTCCCCTCCCCGCCATCGCCCCCCCCCCCCCCCCATGAAGGGGAACGCAGCCTGGACCTGACGCATGAATGGGCGCTTCAGCCTAGGCGGGGCTGCAGCCTGGTTCACCAAAGCCAACATCTTGACCAAGTATTTGCGGGGTCGGGCGTGTGCTTGTCAGGCTGCAGGTATCTCTTCTTCCTCCTCGTGGTGGGCTGGGAGGACAACTCTCACCCGGGAAGCCCCAGGTGTGGGTTGCTACAGGCCACAGGCAGTGAAGGCAAGCTACGTGGGAGGGCGTGGGACAGCCCGGAGGGCCCGGAGGGTGCAAAGCAGTGGGGCAGTGTGGTGAGGCGGGGCTCGGGACCTGAGCTAACCCAGTCTTTTTAAAGAGCACTAGATTGGGAGTGAATAGCTCCATTCTACCCTGTTTTCACTGCTCTTTGAAGTAGGATCTCAATAAAAGACGTGGAGCTGAATTGTATGACTACCCTGAAACAGGTATTGCCAAGAACAAACGAATGCTATTAAATGGCCATAACGTTTTAGAGGGGGAAGGCGTCCTATGGGTGGTTGAGTCTAGCCCCTTCATTTCACAGTGGAGCACACCAAGACCTGGAGAAGGAGCCCCTTGTGCAGAAAGTGATTAGAGCAGGCCCTCAGGTCATGTTTCAGTCCACGTGCCCCTGGCTAGGTCATTCAGTCACTCTGTCATCTCCTGTTCATATTGTTCACCTTTCGTCTGAGGAATGAAACATCCTAGCTAATATGGAAGATTAGGTTGGTATTTGTGGAACCAAGCAGAGAAATCTGTGTAGATTTTAATTTGTATTTTTCTTATTTTGAGCATTTCTTTTTTCACATGATTAAGGGCCATTTTTATTTCTTATATTAACTGCCTATTCACATTTTGCCATGGAGTTAGTGGTCTCATTTTTCTCAAAAGAAACTCATATATTAGAGATAATTACTCTTTCTCTACAATATTGGTTACAAATATTTTTCCCAGTTAATAAACTTTCTTCTCACTTTTGTTATGATATTCTCTGCCCTGCAAAAAGTCTTATTTTTGTAATTGCATGTATCAATTTTTGCAATTTTTTTGCGTATGATTAGAGATGTTTCTCCAGGTAGTAGATGAATTAACTCGTGTTTTTGGTTAGTATATATATATTTTTACATATATATACACACATTTATATTTTTGATCCATTTTGAAATGTATGCCTGTGTGAGGTGTAAGGAATGGATCAAGTTCTATATTCTTCAGAACATGTTTTAAAATTCAGGACTTTATAAAATTAACAAAGGGATCTGTTCAGCATGTATGGACCCACATTCTCTGCTATCATCGGAGTAGATAGTGCAGGACAACAGTAGGCTTCTGTTCCACTCCCAGCTCATCCTTATGGAGGAACCAATGCTAACGCCAAGCCCGGGAGACCAGGAGAATAATCAGTGCTCATCTCTACTCAGGTCTCGCTTCCTCTTCTCAAATCTGCTGATCATCCACTTGTCTTATGGCCATTTACCCTGGGTGGCTGTGTGCTGGGGGTGTGGCTTCTTTTTTGTACAGGATTTCCCTGGGAGTTATTCTTCGCAGGTACAAGTTGCTGCTGCTGGGTTCATGTTTAGTATGGAATTTCTGGCAGTTGATCTTTGCAAAGGGCTTTGCTTACCTCCTGGTTGTACTTGCTAACCTGAAAAGTGGTTTTGCTTCTCTGTTTGGGCCTTTAGAAATCTCTATCCTGAGTATTTGTACATCAGTGTTCTCTTGGCAGGCTGTGTGTATTGTCCTTGGTCAGTGGGGACTAAGACCAAGATTTTATTTTGCTAGAAGTGAGAAGGGTCACTTACAATAACAAAAACAACAATAATAATTAAAAGGTACTGAATGCTTACAACGGGCAAGGCACCAGGTTTACCCCCAACACTCATCAGGGCAAGGCAAGAATACTTACTATAGGGGCCCATTCCATATGTCTACACACTTAAAAGTTAGATATCGAGCAAGATACCAAATATGTTATTTCCTCTTGTCAAATGTGCCTTCATAACTACCTGGAAGGACAGATTCAAATGCAGAATTCTTAGACTCCCTTGAGTTCCATGCCAGAATGTGGCAGCATGAGGAGAAATGGGCCTCTGCCTCTAGGCTGCCTCTCTTCTCATCCTACCTCTTACTTTGTCCATGAGGGGCCTTGCACACAAGTCCATGCGTCCCAGCTTCAGGTACATGCTCTCCCACCCCACAAATAGCTGTCCCTTCAGGTCAGCCTCTGATCAGGAGAGTACCCTCCAGCAGAGCAGTCCAGAAGTTAGCCCTGTAAATGGGCTCAGGACCATTTATGTAGGTAATTCCAGTGTCCTGGACACCTGGAGTCTGGTCCTACAAGAGGTGGGGGAGGTGGTGGGTTCTAGGTAGGCATGTCTTCATAGCCCTGCAAAATCTTTGCTCCATAAGGAAAAGGAGAGTCCATATAGGGCTTCATGCTCCTTAGATGTATTTAACTCATTCAATCCTTACAATAATTCCATGAATTAGGTACTACTATGTTCCTTTTACCAATGAGGAAACAGAGACTTAGAGAGATTAGGTCCACTTCCCAAGGCCAAAAGAGTACTAAATGCAATTAGGAATTACAGTTTGGGCAAACTTTATCTTCTGAACTGAAAGGATTTCCCTATCACACTATTCCCTTATACTTTCTGTGTTAACATTAATTTCTCCCCACAGTGATACTGTGGAGTTATCTGTATGATTATAGAAGCACTCAATAAAGTTGTTAGGGATCTTCATTTTTGACCATCACCTGAGCCTCCTTTACTCGTAAAATTAAGGTATCTCTAAGATATTTTCCAGCTGTAGAATCCTATGATTCTTAGGTAGACATGATTACAGTTTCCTCTTCAGTAAGCTTGGACAGTGTTCCAGGAAGTGTACCTGAAGGTAGCACAAAACTGCTGCTACTACTACTAGTTAGTGATAATAAGTATTAAATTATCATTATGGGATCCTACCCACCATTGAGATTGCCACACATCTTTAAAATTTTGAAACACAAATTGACATCTTAAGGAACCTCTCATTGTTCTTACTAGGAAACGCTGCAAAAATTTTAGAGAAGACATATTAATCCGCCTATAGGGTCCACTTAGAATATGTAATGATGTCAGATTCAGTGATCCACATCTAACAGCCAGATGTGACCCCCTATTATAACTGACCTAAAACATTTAAAATGTACTAGAAAGGGGCGCTTGGCCAGCTCAGTTGGTTAAGTGTCTGCCTTGGCCCAGGTTATGATCTCAGGGCCTGGAATTGAGTCCCTTATGGGGCTCCCTTCTCAGCAGGGAGCCTGCTTCTCCCTCTTCCTCTGCCTCTCCTTACTACTCATGGTCTCATTTTCTCTCAAATAAATAAAATCTTTAAAAACTGTACTGAAAGTATAGCATATGTTATTAGTTATATGACTAATTTTTCATATTTTCTCTTTGAGATTAGAAATCTCATGCAGGAGTTTCCATGGGGCTTTATTAGAAAGGAACACTATAGCTGAATTATTACCAGGAGCACAAAAGAATTATACCAGGGCCCATGCTTAGACTAACAAAATCAAATGTGTGCTGAAGTTGTAGATGTCTGTACATTGCAGGTTGGTCTGCAATTCAATTAAACTGTAAATTAGACTTTATATATTATATAGGTAATTACATTTGAAAGATAGACTCTGGATATCTGGGAATGCTTTTTAGAATAGGTCCTATTCAAATATGGATTAAAGAGGCCTTTTCTTACTTGTCTGATCTAGTTCTTTCATGTTATCTTTATTGAATAGAGAATATAAAGAAACTCTACCTTCAGTGGAAAATCATGGAAACTTTGTATTGATTTGATCTTAGACTATAGTTTCTATCTATTAGAGTTCAACAGAGCCTCCCTCTTTATCCTTTGTTAAAAACATTTGAAAAGGGATGCCTGGGTGGCTCAGTGGGTTAAAGCCTCTGCCTTCGGCTCGGGTCATGATCCCAGAGTCCTGGGATCGAGCCCCACATCGGGCTCTCTGCTCATCGGGGAGCCTGCTTCCTCCTCTCTCTCTGCCTGCCTCTCTGCCTCCTTGTGATTTCTGTCAAATAAATAAATAAATCTTAAAAAAAAAAATTTTTGAAAAGAGGTGGGGAAAAAAAACTTGGAAAGTTATTTTCTCCACAAATGACTGATAATTGCCCATTTCCTTTAGCCCCAGAGTTTTGTACCTTCTTCTTCTTTTTTTTTTTTTAAAGATTTTATTTGTTTATTTGACAGACAGAGATCACAAGTAGACAGAGAGGCAGGCAGAGAGAGAGACAGGGAAGCAGGCTCCCTCCTGAGCAGAGAGCCCGATGCAGGACTCAATCCCAGGACCTGAGATCATGACCTGAGCCGAAGGCAGCGTCTTAACCCACTGAGCCACCCAGGTGCCCAATTTTGTACCTTCTAATATGACATATAGTTTACCCAAAATGTTTAATATTCCTATAAAAACATTAAACATAGGGTAGGTTCTGGATGATAGATTGAAAGTATGAACTTTAATTTAAAAATCAATCTTTTCCTCTCTGAATCATAATTTCTTCTCTAAAAATGAATGACATTTAAGAAATTGTATGGAAATAATTATGTATAATATATAGGAAATCAACCTGCAATAACCAAATAAAATAAGTTAAACACTGATTTTATTTTCATTAGCTCTATTGAAATTTACATACTATAAAATCCTCCATTTAAAGTGTACACTTCAACGGTTTTTTAGTATATTCAGAGTTGTGCAATCATCACCACAATATAGAATATAGAATATTTTTATCATCCACCTAAAAAGCTCATACTCAGTAGTAGTCACCCATTTCCCTCATCTACCCATTCTCTGCTCTAGAAAGCCACTAATCTGTGCTCATTTCAGCAGCATAGATATTGGAAAGCCACTAATCTACTTTCTGTTTATATAAGTCTACTCTTCTGAACATTCCAGCTGTAAATGGTACATACATTATGTGGTCTTTTGTGATTGGCTTCTTCACCTAGAATATTTTTTTTTAAGATTTCTTTGTTTATTTTAGAGAGTGAGAGAGTGTATGTATGTCAGGGGGAGGTGGAGGGTGAGAAGAAGAGGGAGAGAGAGAGAATTGCAAGCAGACTTCTTGCCGAGCACAGAGCCTGGTGTGGGGCTCGATCCCATGACTCTGAGATCATGACCTGAGCTGAAATCAAGATGCTTAACTGACTGCTTGACTGACTGAGCCACCCAGGTATCCCTTGTCTAGAATATTTTTAAGGTTCCAAGTTGTAGCTTATATCAGTACTTCATTCCTTTTCATTGAGGAATAATATTCCATTATATGGTTAAACATGTTTTATTTATTCATTTATCAATTGATGAACAATTGGATTATTTCCATTTTTTGGCTATTTTGAGTAATGCTGCTACGAACATTCATGTACAAGTTTTTGTGTGGATGGATGTTATGTCTCTTGGTATATATCTAAAAGTGGAATTGCTAGGTCACATGGCAACTCCATGTTTAACTTTTTTGAGGAACTGCTAGATTGTTTTCTAACGCAGCTGCACCATTTTACATCCTTACTAGCAATGTATGAGGGTTCCAATTTCTTCACATCCTCTCTGAAGCTTGCAATTTTCTTTTTGATTATAGTCATTCCTGGGGTATAAAGTGGTACCTCCTTGTGGTTTTGATTTGCAGTTTTGTCGTGGCTCATGATGTTGAGCATCTTTTAATGTTCTATTTTTAAATCTTTTACTTGGTTAAAAATGTGGACTTTAACCCCATTAGTTGACAGCTGGTAAAATATCATTGTCAGATTTTAGTAGTTCATTGCTAATGAGGTCAAGCCTGCAAAGTCTAGCTCTAAACAAAATGGTGAGCTTTTATAGAGAAAATTGTGGTTAAATAGCTACACTCAAATGTCTTAACTCTGTTCAATGATCTGACAGGCCCTCAGTCTTGTCACTTAAGTGGGTGTGGGTGGATCAACCAAATGGTATGTCCTAATGACTCCAAATATTATTCCAATAAAAATAAAATTATTATCAACACATATTTTAAGGGCAAGGATTTGACTAAAAAATGGTACATGCTCATTTCAAACATTTTTGAAGCATCAAAAAGTTACAAAGAAGAAAGAAATAAATTATCCTAAATCTCACTTTTCCAGAAATAGCCAGTTAGGTTTTGGGGAATTATATCTAAACAGATACAGTTAGATTCAGGGTCAGGTGGTTGAATGGATAGAAATAATTTTATGGGAATGGGATCATATTAGATCAGCTTTTTTTAAAAATTTTTTATTTATTTATTTATTTGACAGAGAGAGATCACAAGTAGGCAGAGAGGCAAGCAGAGAGAGAGAGGAGGAAGCAGGCTCTCTGCTGAGCAGAGAGCCCGATGTGGGACTCGATCCCAGGACCCTGAGATCATGACCTGAGCCGAAGGCAGCGGCTTAACCCACTGAGCCACCCAGGCGCCCTTAGATCAGCTTTTTAAAAATAAAAAGGTATCAACTAATTTTGCCTGAGTTAACAACAACAACAAAAAATACTTAAGTGAAACTGAAGAATGATTAAATTGATTCAAAGCTCATCTCTCATCTTTTTACCACGACTTCTCCAGTTCTGATTATTTGTTAACTACTTGGGTGGCCAAATATCATCATCAGAAAGTTTTTTCAAAAAGTACCCGTGAGTGTGATAGCAGAAATATCTGAGAGAGAGAGAGAGAGAGAAAGCGAGCAACATGAGCAGGAGCGGGGCAGAGGGAGAGGAGCGAGAGAACCCTCAAGCAGACTCCCCACTGGATGTGGAGCCTAACGAGGGGTTTGATCCCAAGACCCTGAAATCATGACATGAGCTGAAATCAAGAGTTGGCCACTCAACCAAATGAACCACCAAGTGCCCCAAAATTTCTACCTTTATAAATGACTTATTTGGAGTTCTTAAGTCATTTGCTATTCAACTTCATTAGAATTGTCACAAGTGCTAAATAATGCCCTTAACTTCTTTAATATTGAGAACGTCTGTTGCCTTTACACTTACACAATTTAGCTGGGTGTAATTCTGATATTACACTTTTCCTTCTCTATCAGTATGTCGATACTGTTCCATTTTTTCTTTATTGGAGGTTGCAGGACAGAAGGCTGAAGCCAGCTTAATTTCCATACCCATCTCCATTTTTGTTTCTGCCTAGATCAAAAAATTTTTTTCCCAATTTTTTATAATATTTCAAACATGCTGTAAAACGTAAAAAATACCTACATTTGGCAATTGCTAATATTTGCTATATTTGCTTTATTGCTTCTTATGCATAGGTGCATGTGTGTATTTGTATGTATATAAATAACACATTTCTTCCGGAATCATTTGAAGGTAAGTTGCAGGAAGAACATTTTACCCTTCAATACTTCATGATACGTTTCCTAAACATAAGATTTTCTAAAAAATAACAGCAAGTCCCTAATATCTTCTAGTGTCCACTTCTTATTTGAATACCTCCAGTTGTTCCTTCTCCCTACGTTGTCTTTTGTAGACTTAAAAAAAACAAAAACAAAAACAAAAACCCCCAAATTAAAACAAAACAAAACAAAACAAAAAAACAAAACAGGATCCAAGATCTAATCACATTATATTTGGCTTTTGTTTGTCTTTAGTCTCTTTTAATCAAGAATAACTCCCCACTTTGTTTTGTATTTTTTGTTGTTTATTAAATTTACTTTTTAAATGAGGCTAAACCAGTTGTATTGTATCCTGTTCATCTTCTGGCTTTACCTGTTTCCTTATGGTTTTAATTAACTTGTTTGTTCACCTGTCCCATGTTTTCTGTAAACTGAATTAGATGTTAAGTCTTGATTAGACTTGGGTTAGGTGTTTGGCCAAAAATATTTTGTGCAGCATTTCGTACTGCCTCACAACAGGAAGTGGAAGAGATAGTTTGTTCTGGTATTGGTAATACTAATTTTTTAAAAGATTTTATTTTTAACTAGCTTCTCTACCCAATGTGGGGCTCAAACCCACAACCCTGAGATTAAGAGTTGCATGCTCCACCAACTGAACCAGTCAGGCACCCTGGCGATATGAAATTTGACAATTTGATTGAGATGATGACCTCTAGATTTCTCCATTTAAACATAATCTGTGGGAGTGATTCTTTAGCATTAGCTTTTCATCTAATCATTTTCATATACATTTATGACATTTGTATGCATCAATTACATCATTGAAAAATTTCTAAATCTATCATTTTTCTTCTTTAGCTAGTATTCTTAGGTAAATATATTTCCTTCATCAACTGAGGATAAACTTCAGTTCCCCCCAAAACACACAATAAATGTTTAAATGTTTTCTTTTAATCACCAATTGGCAGAGATGGTATAGTGTCTTTAAAGTTTGCAAATGATTTTGGAGGGTTTTTTTTTTGTTTTTTTTTTTGTTTTTTTTTTTAGATTTTATCTGACAGAGGGAGAGAGAGCACGAGTAGGGGAAGGGAGGAGAAAAGATGAAGGGAGGGACAGAGTGGCAAGGGACTTCCTGCTGAACAGGGACCCCAATTTGGGACTCAGTCCCAGGACCCTGGGATCATGACCTGAGCTGAAGGGAGATGCTTAATGGACAGAGCCACCCAGGTGTCTGAAGTATTATTCTTGAATTTAAATAATTTTGTTAAGATATGCCTCTATGGAGACAATATTTGATGTCATTTTTTTTCTGGTATACAGTGTACCCCTTTAATCTGCAGATTTGGTTAATATATTTATTTCTGAGTACTTCTTCTGTTTCGTTTGTTGGCTTCTCTAATTTAGGAATACCAATGATCTGTACGCTGGATTGGCTTTGCTTTCTTAAGCATCATCTATTTTAATATCCTGTCTTTTCCCTCTGTATTTCTTGTGATAATTTCCAGAGTTGTTTCCATACTGGTTATTTGATCTCCAGACTTTTTTTTTTTTTCCTATTGTTTCAAATCTACTCATTAGATCTGAAACTGTATTTACACTGGATTATTTCTTTAGCTTGGATTTTCTTCTTGGTACCCATCTTTCAGCTCTTGATATTTTGAATTCATATTGTAACTGAATTCTTCTTTGGTAGAGAATCTGCTTCTTTGACATAAACTTTCTTCCAGATGGGGTTCTTCATTATTCTTTTTCACATAATGTAACTTTCTTTGAGGATTTTGGTTTGCTTTGGCTCTGTCCCCTTTTGTTGCTTATTTGATGGGGCAGTTCTTTCCAAATTATTCTGATACATTAAAATACATTGATACATGAAATCTTGACATCATCCTCACTTTATCTAGGAATGAAATAATCTTAGAGCTATAGGTTGGTGGCTGTGCATTGTTTTGTCCCTTTTCCTATAGCCTGTTATAGATATTGGAAAAGGGTGGAGTAAGGCTTTCAAAAGGGTGAAATCTATTGGGATTCAGTATAGCCTCTGCTACAACACAGGCCTTTGCTCTTTCTTGAGATCCTATGAAATGTCCAGTTCCACAGTCTATTCCATGCAGCCAAGGGTGTATCTCAGGCTCCATGTATTTTGGCTAATTCCCTTGGCTCTGCTTGGGGATAATGGCCTGGTAATGGCAGGCGTGGAGAAACTTATTCTGCTGAAGACTACTGTTTTATTCTCCTTGTCAAGGAAAAAAAAATTCAATAACTCTCCATTATTTTAAGGATAGAGTGCAAACTTCTAGGTTCAGCTCCATCCAAAATCTAACCTTTCAGGCCTATGTCCCCTTTTCATCATACATGAATTCTCTATTCCACCAATTCTATTCAGTGTCTCTAAATCTTTTTTTTTTTTTTTTTTTTGGACATCTATCTTTTTATTCCATAGACCCATGTAGAATGTCCTTTCAATTTAACTTTAATTCTACCTGTACTTCCTGTTCCTTCATGAAGTCTTTCCTGAATTATAACTGGAAAACTCTTCATCTTTTAAATTCCTAGATAAAATTTATTGTCTCCATATACTTCATTGGCATTGTTTCATGGTATGGCCTTTCTTTTCTCTCTCTCTCTTTTTAAAGATTTGACAGAAAGAGACACAGGAAGAGAGGGAACACAAGAACACAAGCAGGGGGAATGGGAGAGGGAGAAGCAGGCTTCCCGCAGAGCAGAGAGCCTGATGCGATGCGGGCCTTGATCCCAGGACCCTGGGATCATGACCTGAGGCAAAGGCAGACGCTTAATGACTGAGCCACCCAGGCGCCTCAGTATGGCCTTTCTGATCATTTATATTTTTTGGTTATGTCTCAAATCTTTTTCAGGAATTTGCTTTTGTGTTTGGTAGTGCCGTTATCTGCACAGTACCACCTGATATATTTGTAGATTCCTGTTCCCTTAAACACAGCAATGAAACCAATTCACATCTTCTTCATTGCTGCAGGCAACAACTGCTCATCCAAACCCTAGCACTTCTACTCTTCTGGAGACTTTTCTGCCACTTAGAAGGCTATATTAAAGCTTGAGGTAGTCGAAGAACTAATAAACAATTACATTGAGGTCTCGGAAAGGGAAGGACATGCTCCCAATATCATTTGTATCATCCTCTTACAGTCTTTCAGTCACTGAGATTTTGAAATCTCTTCCCACAGGTCAGCGGTAGTCCCAATTTGAAAACGGGCTACTTCAATTTGCAACGACATAGATGGAACTAGAGTGTATCATGCTAAGCGAAATAAGTCAATCAAAGAAAGACTATCATATGATCTCTGATATGAGGAATTTCAGAGGCAGCGTTGGGGGCGGTCATAGCGGGTAGGGAGGGAAAATAATGAAACAAGATGGGATTGGGAGTGAAACAAACCATGAGACTCAATCTTAGGAAACAAACGGAGGGTTGCTGGGGGTTGGGGGTTAGGGTGAGGGTGGCTGTGTTATGAACATCGGGGAGGGTATATGCTATGGTGAGTGCTATAAAATGTGTAAGCCTGATGATACACAGACCTCTACCTCTGGGGCAAATAATACATTGTATGTTAATAAAAAAAAGAAAAAAATGGACTACATCAGAATTCATAATTCAGTTTGGCCAGTTTTAGGAGGAATGCCTCAGGCACCTGACTTTGAAGGCCAAGGCTGGTTGTTTGTGGTGTGAGCACCTCCCCATTTCCAAAATCTGGTTATCCTCAAGCAACTTGGGAGGTAGCTCATGGGAAGGCGCTGGCTCTTAGGGCAGAGTGAGACCACATCCCCCAGCATTTTTCTTAAAGGTGGCAGCACCGCACTTTGTTAACAGATTAGAATCCATCTGACCAAAATGGAAAATTTAAGTAGAAAACAAAGTTGGGCTTTGGTCAGCTAGCTACAGTAACCTTCAGGGACTGGTGCAGAAGAAATTCTCGAGACGGGCCACACAGATTGTCTCTACTCTAACTCCACTGCTCTTCACAGATACACACGCACGCCGGCCGCCGCCTCAGTCACTTAGGGAACGCAGGGCGCTGACAAGCAGTTGCCCTTGATACGCCTTCCTCTGCACAGCGGGAGGACCGCAACAGCCGCCGACGCTGGTAACGGTCTCTCCACGGCCCCCACTGGGCGTGCCCAATTCTGGGACTTGTGGTCCAGCTCCGCGCGCTTCCCGACCCAGCCGGCATTGAAGGGACTACAATTCCCGGGATGCATCGGGGAAGGGGGTGGACATGGGCGGAGAGAGAGAGGGGGCGGCCCTAGGCTCTAGGGCGTCGCGGTTTCCAAGCGCCCTGATCTCGCCTAGTAACCCGCCGCCGCGGTTCCCGCAAGCGGCGCTGTGGCCCCGCCCCCGGAGCCCCGGCTGAAGGAAGAACCTGTCTCCCGCGGCGCCCCAGTGACGAAGCCCATCTTCGGGTGCGGGAGGCGGGGAACGGAGGGCAGCCAAAGGATTTCGCTCCTCAGTGCGAGATCCGGAACGTGCTGGCGGTGCCCGCTCCGAGCAGAGGTTAGAAGCAGAGAGAGCTGGGCTGCTCTGCGGACGAGGCTGGCTCGGGTGTGGGAGGAAGGAGTGCAGGACACCGACAGAGAGGCAGTGCGCGCGGGTCTGGCTGTCCCTGGGGGCTGGCATCCCTCGGACTTGGGGCGGCCGAAGACCGAGATGTGTGTGCGCACGTTGCAGAATGGGATGGGGGGGGCGCATCTCTGTCCCCGTACCCCCGCACCGCCCCCCCCCGCCGGACTGGTGGCTAACCCTTGAGCCCAGGGGTCCCCGAGGATAGATCAGACCCTCCTGAAGAGGAGTACACGATTTTTTACCACTTGTTAATTAATTTCTTTAGTAGCATTAGTAAGAGCTAGGAGCATTAGTAGGTAGCAATTTCCTGCCTCCAATTGCACTAGTGTCTTGTTTCCTCCAATTCAGAAAAAAATCTACGATGCTTGCTGTTGGAGTTGCTGATTTGTGAGAAATGCTAAGTTCTTTATGTTTTCATTTTTATTTTATTTTTTTCCGGCCAAGAGATGGTTCACGGAAGCTATGAATTTTAAATTGGGAGCATCTAAAAAATGACCTTTGCATATTCGCCCTGACTTAATGGGGAAACAGAAAGTATTCTCTCAAATCATTATCAGCAACCGCCAGAAGCATTTAGGGCATATTTAATATCATTAAGGAGATGGATCTGGGGGGAACAAGGGGAGCCAGTTGACAAAAACAAACAAAAAACTTGGTTTAGTTTGGGGATCATTTTCTTGGTCTGGTGACTTATACAAAAAATCTGTTTCTTTCTTCCTCTCTCTTGCATCCTGGGTATAGACTGTCAGTTTCGGATCCAACGATGGTGATGGCAAAGCTTACCCGGGTTCTCTGTCAAATCAAAGCTGTCACAGAATAAATCCCATTGCCTGCTGCGAAGCCCCCACGCACCGCAAACTTCAGTGAGCGAACTGGGTAATCGGTGTTTGGATATGCAGATGCCTGATCTAAAAGGCGGGGTGACCCCCCCAAGAACCTCTCCTGGGGGCCGAAGCCCGCAGGTGCAGTGAAGCGCGCGTGCGGGTGCTGGCGCTCGCGAAGACGCCTTGCCCGGGGAGAGGGAGCCCCGGCGCCCGGCGGGGTCTGGCGGCCGCGCACCGGCGTGTTGTCTCCGGCGGCAGCGGTGGCGGATGATGGTGGTGGCGGGCTCACTGGGCTGTGTCTGTGCGTCGCCGCGGAAATCAGCGCCCGGCGCTGCACACTGAGCCTTTGCAGGTCCTCCGCAGCCCGAGTCTTGGCGAGTACAGACCCGGCGCGCAGGGGCCGCGGACCCGCGCGCGGGGGGGCCGGGGGGCGAGTGGGGTCGGCTTATCATGGCGGATCGGACAGCTCCCAGCTGCCAGCTCCGGCTGGAGTGGGTGTACGGGTACCGGGGTCACCAGTGCCGCAACAACCTGTACTACACCGCCGGCAAGGAGGTGGTCTACTTTGTGGCTGGGGTCGGGGTGGTTTACAACACCCGAGAGCACAGCCAAAAATTCTTCTTGGGACACAACGACGACATTATCAGGTAAGGAGGTGGCCTGGGGTCGTGGGGAAGGGTTGGGTGTGGAGACTAGAAGGGTGAGGAGAAGGATGACCAAACGCGCTTTCCTGGAGTCAGATCTGGAGCCCTCTGGAGTAAAGGATTCTCTCTGGAACTCCATGGAATTACAGAAGGGCTGCTGATTCTAAGGCTAGGGCAGAAAAAAGGTGGGGAGTGCAGGCAGGTGGGGAGGGAGTGATCTCTTTCCTCTTTATTCCACTGGAAGGCTTTTAAATCTCTAAGGAGTTGAGTGTCCTGCTGCTTTTTGGGTGTTCATTCCTGCTACAAGTGGAAGGATCCCAGGGAACCATGAAACACTTCTTCTTGCCCTAACTGGGTAAATGTAGGACCAATAATCTGAACAGTGGGTGTCATCTTTGGCAGGCTCCTCAGTAGGTTCCTCAACAAGCAAGATGATAAAAAAAAATCTAGAAGAAAATTTTGCTACAGGTAATTTGGAATCTTCATCCCAGATGCTTTGAAACTGGAAAATTTCTGCAATGGGTGGGGAGTTTTTTCTCTAATACTTCACTTGGCAGTGTTCTAATGCCAAAAAACATATTTATACACTAAATGGATGCTTCCCCAACATCACTGAGGTTATAAAAGGCTGGCAGCTGCTGGACCACAAAATCCTACCAGTCAGCCCCTGGAATGACCAACATCTGGCAGTGGGTGGCCAAGACTGGTTAGAAAAACAAAACTGGATAAATAGCCATGGTAAGGGGCCTTCTCTGTTAAATTGTAGAGGCGCATATTTTGATTCTTGGCCCTGTCCTGTCATCTCTGGACCAGATGCATTTTCCTTCAGCTCTGGTCAGCTGCTTGTGTGACCAGACAAGGTGTGGTCCAGATGCTGTTCACAGGGAATCCCATTCAGCCTTCGGCAGTTAAGAAAGATCTCCATAGGAGAGCCTCACTCACGGGGCAAATGACTTGGTGAGGATAGACAACAACTGACAGAGACCATATTTGTGCCTTCCTAACTTGGTGTGTCCATTGAAGTAGAACAACTTCTATCATATTTCAGAATATTACCGCTTGTGTTCTGTTTGCCTTTCATAGTGAAATAAATGGTTGTGTGGTGTAATGTTAATGGTTTTGATTTCTCCTTCGGCAGAATGATTTAAAAGTCTTCCTCCCCTCGTCTAGTGTTTTGCTTATTCTGCAGTCCCCCCCTTTTTTTTCAAGTCCTACAGTTGAAAAATTGTTACAAACTGTAAAAACTTAATATTTAAAAATACAGTGAGATATGTATTTTTTTTTAAACCTTGACTTTTAGAAAATGAAGATTTTAAATATTAGGAGCTCTGCTATTCCCAAGATTAGGTGGAGCTGACATGTAAAACTTTCTTCCTGTCATATATGAGAAAATTACTTTTTTCTTTGCTCCCTGATACAATGAGGGTTGTGAATGGGGCATCCCACTTGATTCTGTCCTGGAGATTTTGCTTTTCTAATTGCCAGGCTGATTATTTAAGTCACAGGTGCAAATGATTAAAAGTGACTTGGGAAAAGGTTAGATGTTTAAAAATTTAAACCTATTATGTTTTTGCTCTTTCTTAATGCAGTGCTTTCCATTACACCATCTAAATAAGATGTAGTCCTTTGGGGGAACAGAGAGAGTGGCAATTAAACAGAAAATTCCCTGGGGTTAAATAATATTGTTGTGACAGTTCACTGAACTACTTTGATGGTTTAAACTCCTAATCTTAATTTTTTTTCTCTAATAGGAAAAAGAAATGCACTGTTGAAACTGAAGGGGGGAAAGGGTGGAGTTGCAGTAAACCGCTGTGATGACAGGCAGCCGGACTAGTGGGATTGTGATGATATATGGCTTAGTTAAACACTCAGGCTGGAAGGAAAGGTGAATGAGCTATTTGTATAACTGGTTTGCAGGAAGCCTCAAGTGATGAAAAGAAAGAAAACACAATTTCGTTTCTGGTCTATTATGAAGGTAGTTGTATCTTTACACCGAATAGTGGCGTAGTGGTATACCTACCTTCAGAGACTGGAGTTTACTGCTAAATTTTTTGTGATATTTGGTTAGGTTTGAGTATGTACAGGTGAGCAGAGTTCTTTAATATCCATGTATGTCTTTGCACATAGGAATAAAATTAAGTCCAACAGATTAAACACAAACCACAGATCATTATGTAATTAAGGACTGTAAAATTAGACTTTATGCTGTTATTTTGCCTTATCTTACACATATTTCTTTTTCTGATAAATGCAGGATGCCGAGCACTTTTGTTTTTAGCTTTAGTGAGACTGCTGAGTGGCATTTCTTTCATTATTTTATTTCCATAAATATATTGAATATTTCAAATTAATATTGTAAATTATTGGCAATCTTTATGTATTAGTTGTGGATATAGACAGGAAAATTATGGTCTTTTATCTTTATGAATTTCAACTCGTGTTCTTGTTACAATACTGATTTTCCCTTTAACATATTGCAGTTAGCTAGTGAATGAGGAGGTCTATAGCTAAGGTTTCAGTGCAAAAATGTTTTGGATTTTTGGAAATATTATATGATCATTCAAGCTTCTAACTCTGGATTCTGTCAAATGAGATAATGTAAGTAATTGTTAGCTTTTGCCTTAGCTTGAAAGCTATATTCATAGTGCATATATTTCCTACTGCTTTATTTATTGTGCTGCTTTCCCCAGAATATTAACTAGAAAGCAGCCCAACAAATATTGATACTATACTCCATTTTATAAAACCATGTGATCTTTGAGATCACAATGAACTTTAATAATAATGTAGGATTTGGCAGAGCTCACTAGAGCTTAGCATATATGTCTTCCTGATTTGACAGACTATGTGTTTAAGTCAGGTTTTATAAAATGTTGATATGTGAAGCACAATGTAATTTATTGGATGTGGAGGCTTAGTTTTATTCTTTTGAATGATCACCCTTCAATACAGATAACAAGTTAGAGGATGATGCCTATTTTTGCCCTGATAGCATGGTGACAGGACAGGTAAATACTAGAAGCAGTGTTTGCTCTCAGACTAACAGCAGGACTCAAATCAGGCTTAAAGGCAAGGCTGGCAATGGAGAGTGGGATATTTACTAACTTGGTTTCTACTTCAATTAGCCAATCATGACACAAATGGAGTAAGTTAAAGAAAAGGTCATGAACACATTTTGCTCTCTGTCGCCTTCCTTCCATTTTCAGTGACTCCATTTAAGACGTTTATCTCCTTACTCTGCAATGGTATATTGTTTCTCACTAGTTCCCTGTCTCCATTTTCCTTTTTCTTATTTTTTCACTCTCTATTGTGAGGAAAGTTTTTCTGCAATACTCAGGGGAAGGAATTTGTATCGACTTTGACCTTGAACACACTCAGCGATGAACCCCCACTGTGCTGTTTACTGGAGTCATCTGAATGAGTGGTTTGGCCACTCAGGGCCTTGTTTATTTGTGAAATGGGGATAATAATACCTAAACTGCAAATTTTAACTTTTGAAAGTAATATATGCAAATAGTTTAGATGGGGTCCTGGGCCTGAGCTGGTGTTCAATAACTTCTCTTAGTAGTGATATTAGTAGTATTCCATTAAAAGCACACACTTGCACCATAAACAAAACAGACTGTAGTCCACCAGCTGAAGCTTAAACTCCTTAGCTTTCCATTCCTTCTGGCCCTCACCCACTTTTCTTTCCTTATTTTCCTTTTTTTTTTTTTTTTTTTAAAGCATAAATTGTTCGTTTCCCACTTGCCATATAAAAAGATTACTCTGTTCTTTCCTGCCTCATACTGGAATGATTTATCTCCCCATCAACCCTTCTCCCCAACAAATGGCACAGTGGTGGGTTGTCAGATCTGATTTGAAAACCAGATCTGCCACCAGTTGGGCGACTTGGGGAAATTATTAAACCTCTGTGAGCCTTAGCTATCATCAGTAAAACAGCTTCTCATCTACAAATTGGAGACTTAAAGGTATCTGCCTTGTAGCTTGTGGAGATTATATACAAGGTGCCCCACAGTGTTTGGCAAACAGTGAGTGCCCACCGCAGGGGGCCTGTTTGTTTCCACGCCCTGCATGGCCCCATCTGCTTCAGCTTCACCACTCCCACAAGACCTTATAACATCCTTAGATGAAGGCGTGCCTTGCACACCTAAAGTTTTGCATCTTTTTTTTTTTTTTAAGATTTTATTTATTTATTTATTTGACACATCACAAGTAGGCAGAGAGGCAGGCAGAGAGAGAGGAGGAAGAAGTCTCCTCACTGAGCAGAGAGCCCGATGCGGGGCTCGATCCCAGGACCCTGAGATCATGACCTGAGCTGAAGGCAGAGGCTTTAACCCACTGAGTCACCCAGGCACCCCACGTTTTGCATCTTTTGTGACCATCGCTGCTCACTTAATATGTATCATTTAGTACCTTCATTCTGAATATTTTCATTTATAAATGTATATAAATTTTCATTTATAAATGTATATAAGCTTTTTGAGGATGAGAATAAATTTAATAACCAGAGCCAACATTTCTTGAGTGTAGACCCAACATTTCTTGAGTGTAGCACTTAATATGCTACAGATTTATCTCATCCGTCCTTTTAACAGCCTCATGACATTGGTACTGTTATTAGGGTAAGTAAAGCTGGCATGGCAGGGGAGAGGTTACATGTGAAAGCACCAGGGTGAGGAGGAATTTGGTGTGCCCAGAATTCTGGTGTAGATACCCAGAGAAAAACCAAGGTCATTATATTTCTCATCCAGGTCATTAATGCCTCAGGGGTCTTGGTACCATATGTTCTAGATTTCCCTGGACAGTCACAAATATTCCATTCAATTATTGTTATAAACTTGTTCTTATCATATTGTGGGTCTCTGTTTATGACCGTGTGTGTGTGTGTGTGTTTAAGATTTTATTTATTTATTTGACAGAGATCACAAGTCATCCCTGTATGACCATGTTTTTATTTAGAAAAAGTGGTTACTATATAATGGGTCATTGTTTGAAAACATGGTACTGGAATATACTCTCTTACAAAGAATGATATTGGCCCCACAACCAACAGTCAGTCAGAATGTAGGTTATACTGTGGTAAGTGAAAAACTGTTCCATGGCTGCATTTCTAAGCAGAGCTGTCCTAAGGCCTCTTCTACCCACAAGGACTTGGATATGAACACTTTGGCAATATAGGTGACATTCTTGCCACCAAAAAAAGGAAGCTGCTGGGAAGGCTTTGCTGGCTTTGACTTGCTGGCTTTGCTTCTGGGACTTTCTCTTCCTGAAACCACAGAGAAATCCATCCTTAAGCCACCAAACTACACATTTTCAATAGTCAGACTTCTCTTGTAGTTTTAGCCCGAATCTGTCATATGTGGATTGGTCTTAAGTGTAATTAAAGAGTTTGAGAGCAGATATTTCTTCTCACATATCATTGTTCTTAGGCATCACCTGAGCACATGCTAAAATCTAGCTTCTAAGTCAGTAAGTCTGCTTTGAGGCCTCACAATGTGCATTTCTAATCAGCTCCCAAGTTATGCTAATGCTTTTGGTCACAGGCCACAGCAAGGTTTTAGGGACCTCACTAGTATGTTTCAGAGCTCAGTGGACCAGTGTTTTTTTTTCAACCCAGATGAGATTGCTATAACTAAATAGACTTTTAATAATATATATGGTCTATACGTTTACTAAATTCTTAAATTAACAGATTTTTTTTTTTTTTTTCACTAAGATGGTACCTAGCCCTGTGTTCTAAATGTTCCAGAAAGAACCAAGCAGGCACTGATTGGAACAAGTTAAGGAGATGGCTTGTCCCTGTGAGCAATGGAAGAGATGTCCATAGCCTTTGTGTAGACATGTGTTTTCTAGTATCTTGAGGGTATACCTAGGAGTGGACTTGCTGAATCATATGGTAACTCTGTGTTTAACTTTTTGAAGTCTGCCGAATTGTTTTCCAAAGCAATGTATAATCCTACCACCAATGTCTGAGAGTGCCATCTCCTCTGCAGCCTTGCCAACAGTCATTGTGTTCTTTTTGATTATAGCCATCCTACTGGGTGTGAAATGGTATCTCATTGTGATTATGATTTGTATTTCCCTATTAATTAATAATATTGATCATCATTTCATAATTCATCGACAATTTGTATATTCTCTCTGGAGAAAATTTCTATTCAAATCCCCATTTTTAATTGTTTTTTTTTATTGTTGAGTTGTAGAAGTTCTTTATATATTCTGAATATAAGTCCCTTATCTGTTATTTGAAAATATTTTTTCCTATTGTGTGAGTTAAGTTTTTCACTTTCTTAATGATATCCTTTGAAGCACAAAAGTTTTAAATTTTGATGATGTCCAATTTTTCTTTTTTTTTCTCTTGTCCCTTATACTTTTAGTGTTAAATCTAAGAAACCATTGCCTAATTTAAGTCATGAAGATTTATGCCTACATTTTCTTCTAAAAGTTTTAGCTTTGACATTTAGGCAGATGACCCATTCTGAGTTAATTTTTATATATGGTGTGAGGTGGGGGGGGGGTCCAACTTCATTCTTTTGCATGTGGATATCTAGTTGTTCCAACACTTTCTATTGAAAGGACTATTCTTTCCTCTTGGAATTGTCTTGGATGTCTATAACCTTTAATTCCCCTAGCAGAGGGTCCATCCTTCTCATTGAGAAGATACTGAACATTTGGAGACCCAGAAACTGAAACAATCTTTACAAAGATTAACTTAGAAGTAATAGAAATCTGTGCTTTGGTTGCTATCCTGCTTGAAAAGATAGTGTTAGAAACTATAAGGATGTTTAGATTTTTATATATTTAAAGAATAAAACCATATTTATACTTTGAGGAGCCAGTGCAGTATTTAGTAACTGCTGGTTTAGGGACCAGCAACAGTCTATACATTGGCTTTGTTTACTCCCAAAGATTCTTGCTCTTTTAAAATGAATTTTCAGCCTTTGGACTTGCTGCTGGAGACAGATCTCTTGAGGCAGCAGAAGGGAAAGCAGAGGGAGTAGTCAGAGATTGTGCCCCTTGACCTCTACCCCTTTATCAGTTCATTTCTTTCTTTCCCCAGTGGGAAGCATGTACCTGGCTGATCTCAACCCAGAAGTTGAAGTATTCCACAGTTGCCATTAGTTTTTTGTTTTGTTTTGTTTTTGTTTTTTTTGTTTTTGTTTTTTTTTTAACCACCCCTTTCCCCAACAGCATGAAGGAGGGGTGTGGTAGGCCAGCAATAACTCACTGAGATACAAGAATCTTTCTCTGGACTGGCACTACATAAATAGGTTGGTCAGAGAGTTATTCTAAAACTATTGAGAATTATTTTAAGGCATAAGGATTCATGTTAAGTGTGCTGCTATTTAACAGGGTCATTAAAACATTTTTCTGTATTCATTGTGAGTTGATTTTATGGGTAAGAATAAAGCAGGATCCACAGATGACAGGATGCCTTCTAAATAAGAGATCAGGTGCAAGAAACTGAAACTTTTTCAAAGAAACACAATTAAGGAGAGGATCATAAGATGACAAGAGAATCTTTGGGAACTCAATTATAGGGAGTAGGCTGGCCTTTCAGGCATTGCACAGTTATCAGGCAGCTATTTCTTTCTCTTTCCCTAGTTCTTTCTCTTGTAAGAATCACAGATTCTTAAAGATTCATATCTCTGCCTCTCTCTGGATAATATATGCTTTGATTTTCTATGACTGCAGACTGGCTTCTTAAGTCAGTGATCCATTTTGCACATAGTCACCCTGCTCCAAAATTCATTTCAGCCCCTATGCATACATGACTATCCAGCTTGGTCCTACAATACCAGTTGAATTGCTAAGGTCAGGAACAAGGCAAGGATGTCCATTCTCACCACTTTTACTCAGCAGAGTGCTGTAAGTCCCAGCTATAGCAATCAGAAATACAACAAAAAGAAATAAAAGGCATTCTGATTGGTAAGGAAGAAGTAAAATTTTCACTCTTTGCAGATAGCACAATACTATAGATAGAAAACCCTAAAGACTTTACTAAAGACCTACTAGAACTGATAAATGAATTCAGTAAAGTTGAAGGATACAAAATTAATATACAGAAATTGGTTGTGTTTCTATACACCAATAACAAAATACCAGAAAGAGAAATTAAAAAAATACTTATATTTATAGCAAAAATAATAAAATACCTAGGAATAAACTTACCAAAGAGGTGAAAGACCTATACTTTGAAAACCATAAAACATTGGTGAAAGAAATTGAAGATGACACAAAGAAATGGAAAGACAGTTCATGCTCATGGATTGGAAGAACAAATATTGTTAAAATGTCTATACTACCCAAAGCAATCTACAGATTTGATGCAATCTCTATCAGAGTACCAACAGTATTTTACACAGAGCTTGAACAAATAATCCTAATATTTGTATGGAACCACAAAAGGCCCCAAATAGCCGAAGCAATCTTGAAAAAACAAAGCTGGAGGTACCACAATTCCAGATCTTTACATTATATTCCAAAGCTGTAGTAATCAAAGTGGTGTGGCACTGGCACAAAAATAGACACATAGATCAATGAAACAGAATAGCAAGCCTAGAAATAAACCCACACATATATGGTCAATTAATCTTTGATAAAGTGGTAAGAATATGCAATGAAGAAAAGATAGTCTCTTCAACAAATGGTATTATGAAAACTAGACAGCAGCATGCAAAAGAATGAAACATCACACACAAAAGTAAACTCAAAGTGGATAAAGGACCTACACGTAAGACCTGAAACCATAGAAATCCTAGAAGAGAACACAGGCAGTGATTTAAATGATATTGGCCATAGCAACATTTTTCTAGATGTGTATCCTGAGGCAGGGGAAGCAAAAGCAAAAACAAACTATTGGGATTACATCAAAATAAAAATCTTCTGCACAGCAAGGGAAACAACCAACAAAACTAAAAGACAATCTACTGAATGGGAGAAAATAGTTGTAAATGGCACATCTGATAAAGGGTTAATATCCAAAAAATATAAAGAACTTATATAACGCCCAAACTCTAAACAATCCAGTTAAAAAATAGGCAGAGGACATGAATAGACATTTCTCCAAAGAAGACATACAGATGGCCAACAGACGCATGAAAAGACGCTGAACATCACTCATCATCAGGGAACTGCAAATCAAAACCACAAGAGGATGTCACCTCACACCTGTCAACATCAGAAACATCAGAAACACCAGAGACAAGAAGTGTTGGTGAGGATGTGGAGAATAAGGAACCCTCATGTACTGTTGGTGTGAATGCGAACAAGTACAGCCACTGTGATAAATAGTATGGAGGTTCCTCAAAAAATTAAAAATGAAACTACCCTATGATTGATCTAGTAATTGCACTACTGGTATTTACTCAAAGAATGTGCAACACTAATTCAGAGGGATATATGTACTCCTATGTTTATTGCAACATCATTTACAATAGCCAAACTATAATAGCAGCCCAAGTGTCCATCGATAGATGAATGGATGAAGAAGATGTGGTATAGATATGCAATGGAAATTATTCAGGCATAAGAAAGAATGAAATCTTGCCATTTGTAATGACGTGGATGGATCTAGAAGGTATAACACTAAATGAAATAAGCCAGTCAGAGAAAGGCAAATACCATATGATTTCACTCATATTTAAAATTGAAGAAATAAAATGACAAGCAAAGGGGAAGAAAAAGAAATAAAAAACAAAAACAGACTCTTAACTGTAGAATCCAAACTGATGGCTACTAGAGGGGAGGTGGGTAGGGGGATGGGTAAAATAGGTGAAAATAGGCTTGGGAGTACACATCATGATGAGCACTGGGTGTTGTAAGGATGTGTTGAATCACGATATTGTACACCTGAAACTAATATGATACTGTGTATTAACTATACTGGAAATAAAATAAAAAAATCGTCTGATAAGGGAGGCATGGGCGAAGAGAAGAAACAAATGGCAACTCTACCAGAGGAGGTAGATAAGAAGAGGAGGCAAACTATTTCTTGATAGAAAAACAAACAAACAAACAAAAAACCAGGACAGTGGTGAGAAATACTGAGGGCAAGAAAAGGTAAGGAAAGGATATTAAGAGGGCTTAACTACAAAATATTGGTGATAAGACACACCATGGAATTTCCAGTTCTCATAAGAGGCCATGCCAGAGTCTCTCTTGGGAATGCTGGCCAATGGCTGGTAACCACAGCCTCGGAGAGTGAAACAGACATCACACATTTGCCCACTGGGGTGCCAGTGCTACTATTGAGAGTGTTCTCTCACTTCTTGGGTTTGATGGGAGAAGGGAGGGGAGTATATGGGAATGGGGCCGATGCTAACAGGCACCAGGGAGGTGGTCAGATGGCACTCACAGGTTTCCTGGGATTGACACAGCCTGCAAGGTGATCTTGGTGGCACAGCTCTTTACCAGTTGGTGAAGAAATATTTTCATATTCATTACGGCACAGATACTGGTGCACATATTTTTTTTTAATTTATTTTTTATTTATTTTCAGCATAACAGTATTCATTATTTTTTCACCACACCCAGTGCTCCATGCAATCTGTGCCCTCTATAATACCCACCACCTGGTACCCCAACCTCCCACACCCCCGCCACTTCAAACCCCTCAGATTGTTTTTTAGAGTCCATAGTCTCTCATGGTTCACCTCCCCTTCCAATTTCCCCCAACTCCCTTCTCCTCTCTAACTCTCCATGTCCTCCTTGCTATTTGTTATGCTCCACAAATAAGTGAAACCGTATGATAATCGACTTTCTCTGCTTGACTTATTTCACTCAGAATAATCTCTTCCAGTCCCGTCCATGTTGCTACAAAAGTTGGGTATTCATCCTTTCTGATGGAGGCATAATACTCCATAGTGTATATGGACCACATCTTCCTTATCCATTCTTCCGTTGAAGGGCATCTTGGTTCTTTCCACAGTTTGGTGACTGTGGCCATTGCTGCTATAAACATTGGGGTACAGATGGCCCTTCTTTTCACTACTTCTGTATCTTTGGGGTAAATACCCAGGAGTGCAATTGCAGGGTCATAGGGAAGTTCTATTTCAATTTCTTGAGGAATCTCCACACTGTTCTCCAAAGAGGCTGCACCAACTTGCATTCCCACCAACAGTGTAAGAGGGTTCCCCTTTCTCCACATCCCCTCCAACACATGTTGTTTCCTGTCTTGATAATTTTGGCCATTCTAACTGGTGTAAGGTGATACCTCAATGTGGTTTTAATTTGAATCTCCCTGATGCTAGTGATGATGAACATTTTTTCATGTGTCCGATAGCCATTTGTATGTCTTCATTGGAGAAGTCTCTGTTCATATCTTCTGCCCATTTTTTGATATGATTGTCTGTTTTGTGTGAGTTTGAGGAGTTCATTATAGATCCTGGATATCAACCTTTTGTCTGTACTGTCATTTGATGCACATCTGTTGAACACCAGCCCTGGCTATGAGTGACATGAATGGACCCTTAGTTGATTTTGTGAGGTTGACTATCTAACAGGCGTTGAAAATGACTCTTTCTAAAGCCAGGCTTAGAAGCTACCTAAGGCTCCTGGTTGCCCAGGATAAGGTTCAAGCTCCTTTAGCAGAGTCTCCAAGGCTTCTTACAATCTGGTTCCTAGCTCCTCCTCCATCCCGATGTTCCTCGCTGTCCTTATAACATCCTCCAGCCACATCAAACTCCTCGCAGTTCCCCAAGCCCAGCTTCCTATTTTGTGTATCTTTGTCTTTGCACGTGCCATTTTGGCTACCTGCAATGACCCTTCACTTCTGTACAATCTCATTCTGCCTTCAACCTCAGTGTAGTGTTACCTCCCCCCCACTGCGCCCCCCCCCCCCAAGCCTTTTCTGACAACTCAAAGGCCTATTTTAGGCCCTTCTTGCTCTATATGTCCAGGCCACAGTGCAAGTACCTGCCTTCTGGAATCATTGCATTGTGTTGCATTTGTTGACTTACCCATCTCTCAACCTGGTCTGAGTTCTGAGTATGTTCCCTTGTATGGCACATGTTGTGGGCTTAGTAAGTCCTTAACATATTTTTATTTGTCATTAGTTCTTCATATCTCAAATTATTTGTAAGTAGTGAGGTGTGAAAAGGAGATGATATTTCTATAGGACTCCTTCTATACGTACTTCACAAAGAGAAAATCCTGAAAATATGTTGTCAGCTGTCATGTCAAGGCAGGATTCAGAATTTTGTTTTAAAAAAAAATTCGGATGGCAATAATGACCAATTACTGCATTGCTGTTAAATCAGACTCCGAATTCTATCTAGCTCTTTCCTTCTGTTTTCCTGGTCCACATGGAAAATCCAGCCATTGAAGACACAATGTTTTTCTTCTGAATAATGTCCATGGATCTTACAATGAATGAAACACCTTTTTTTTTTTTTTTTAATTAAGATTTTTTTTTACTGTGTTGGGGCACCTGGGTGGCTCATTCGTTAAGTGTCTGCCTTCAGCTCGATGATGATCCCAGGGTCCTGGTATGGAGCCCCCTGAGCTCCCTGCTCAGCAGGATGCCTGCTTCTCCCTCTCCCAGTCCCCTTGCTTGTGTTTCCTCTCTCGCTGTCTCTCTGTCTGTGGCAAACAAATAAATAAATAAAAATCTTAAAAAACAAAAACAAAAACCCACCACTTTCAAAAAAAGATTTTTTGACTGTGTTATGAGGAAAATTTTGATTTATATCTTTTTAGTTTTAGGAAACATGGCCATCTTTTAAGCAACTTTTTGAAAATATGAGGTAACGTTTGTAAAAAGGATGTTTGCAGAGATTGTAAAGTAACATCTGCTGGCTCTAAATGAAGCAAAGTCTTTCCTGGCCCGGAAGAGTTTCACACAAAGATATAGAAGTAGGCGTTCAAGGACAGGCCTCCTGGAGAAAGTGACTTTTGAAGGATGACAAGCAATTTGGCAGGCCAGATGGAAAAATCGGGGAAAGAGGGAACACCAAGGAGGGAACAGCTTGTGCAAAGGCTCAGGGGTTCAGGAGCCTGGTCCCCTGAAGAGAGAGTAAGTGGTTTAGCACTGTGGGAGTGAAGAAGGTACTATGGAAGATTAAGCTGAGTAAGTGGCCTGCGGCTGGATGGCAAAGGGATTTACAGCTCCTCCCACAAATTATGGGGACCAGTGGGAGGATTTAAACATTTAAAAAGGCTGATTTACATTTTAGGAAGATCATTAAAGTTAGAAGATTTCTACTTTATTTATATTAACCTTTTCTTTGAGAATCCTCCCCACGCCTTTTTTCTTCAATGACAAACTTCTCAGAAGCAGGAGCATGGCATCGTATGGGGAACCAGTTCCTGGGGGAATCTAGTCAGATGCCTGACTGTGGGCATGGTGTTTAATATGGGCCTCATCTAAAAATGAGCTAGCTGACTATGTGATCTCTAAGACCCTTCTAAAATCCATTCTAATTAAAGTGTGGTGATTCTGAGTTGTCTTCATTTACTGCCTTTTTCTTATCTCTTGTTTACTCCTTAACATAAAAAATTGGCCTCTCCCTCTACCAGCCCCTGCAGTCTTTCTCTGAAAGGGCCCCAGTGACCTCTGCTGTCAAATGGGGCCCTGTCCAGCTTAATCTCTTCACAGCATTGGGTACAGTTGGTCACCCTTTATTCAATACCCTTCCTTTTCTGTCCTGGAGGTTGTAGCCCCCTGGTTTTTCTCTCACCTCCCTCACTGACCTTGATCTCCCCTAAGTCCACCTTTTATATATAGGGCCCTCTCAACATTGCTCATCAGGTTTTCCTGCCCAAAATGCATGACCTAAGGCTGGTCATGAGGAAATAGACCAATGCAAAGTAAGGGAATTTCTTCAATGCAGTTGGTCTGTACTTTGCAGAAAAGAAAAATTAAGAAAAAAAATTGTCATTCTCATAAAAGAGAGATTGAAGAACAGTTCCAGATTAAAGGAGACGAAAGAGACTCAACTAAGTGCAGTATGAAATTCTGCATTGGGGTGGGGAGAATTGTTATAAATGATGATATTGGGACAGTTGGTGAAATTTGAATATGAGCCCACATATTAGTTTAATAACAGAATTCAATTGTAGCAATGTGGTTATGTAGGAGAAAGCACTTGTCTTAGGAGATATGTGCTAGACTATTGAGGAGTGAAGTCATGAAGGCTGCAAATTGCTCACAGCCATTTCAGTAACAGCAGCAGCAAATATGACAAAAATAATGCATCTGTGTGTCTGTCTGAATGAGTGTATGTGTTTGTGTTCCTCATGGCATCTGTTCTCTCTTCTTATTCCATGCTCTTTCTGCAAGACCTCTTACCCATTGCCTCCTCCCTACTTCCATCCTTGCCCTCCCATTCTGTTCTCAACACAGCAGCCAGGTGATCTGGTTGCATCAGAGGTCAGGTCGTGTCAGTTCTCTGCTCAGAATCCTTGGAATAATAGCCAAATGACCTGTAAGCCTCTATGGGAATTTGGCCTCCTATTACCTCTGTGATCTAACTTGTTTTCTCCCCATGCCTTGCCTCGCCCCAGCCACACTGACCTCCTATCTGCTGCTCAAAAACCCAGGTGCTGGGCGCCTGGGTGGCTCAGTGGGTTAAGCCGCTGCCTTCGGCTCAGGTCATGATCTCAGGGTCCTGGGATCGAGTCCCGCATGGGGCTCTCTGCTCAGCAGGGAGCCTGCTTCCTCCTCTCTCTCTCTCTGCCTGCCTCTCCAACTACTTGTGATCTCTCTCTGTCAAATAAATAAATAAAATCTTAAAAACAAAAAACAAAACAAAACAAAAAACAAAAACCCAGGTGCTTTTCTGCCCTAGGACCTTTGCATTCACTCTCCTTTCTGTCTGGCTCCTTCTTCCCTCCAGACATCCATGTGACTTTACTCACTTCCCTTAGGTCCCTGCAAAGATGTCATCTTCTCAATGAGGACTTCCCTGACTACCCTATTTAACATTCAGATCCTTCTCCAACACATTCTTTATTATCCATCCCTGTTTTATTTTTCTCCTTAGCTCTTATTTATTTTGTTCCTTGTTATCTCTCTTCACTAGAATTTAAGATGTATTTGGGCAGGACTGTTTTGGTCACTCTTTGGCCTGCAATGCCCAGAATGGTGCCTGGTATGTAGAAGATGCTTAATAAGTATTTTTTGAATGAATAAGTGAATGACTGGTGTTTGTTCACCAGTGATAACCCCCTTGGAATTTCTGCTTAGAATAGGACTTCTTTTTTAGACCCCCTTTGACCGACTGTGAAGCATATGGATCCCATCTCAGAATAATAGGTCTGTTTTGTTATGTTCTTTTCTATAGATACTGAAAAGTTCACATTTGGATCAATCTTCATAAACCAATGTACTTATAACTTTCATCCACGTCAAGAACTAGAACATTACCAGCCCCACAGAGACCCCGTTGTGCCCTCTTCCAGCTGTAACCCCCACTGCAAAGTTAACCTCTATTCTGACTTCTGACAGTGTAGATTAGTTTTGCCTAATGTACTTTAAAAGAGAACTGTACAGTATGCATTCTTTTGTGTCTGGCTTCTTTCAGTCAGCATTCTTTATATGAGATTCATCTGTGTTTGTACATGATTATTCTCACTTCTGTATTTTTTGTTGTGTAGAAATATAATTTTTATGCATTCTACTGTAGATGGGCACTTGTGTGGTTTCTTGTTTCTTTTGGATACTATTACCATTCTAGTACAAGTAAACATATATATGCAATTCCATGTAGGAGTGGATTTTCTGGGGCACAGGCTGCACATAGGATCAGTTTTGCTAGGCCCTGCCAGCTAGTTCTCCAGAAAGCATATATCAATTTATACTCCCACTATTACAGAATAATGTCTGCTAATGCATAAAATAAAATACATAAATAGGATTGTAAAGAAAATTAACTATTTTTGAAATACAGTTATTTAATGTGATAAATTACATATGCTTTATTAACTGATACATTTGAAAGGTCTAGCAGTTTTAATAATTATGATTTCAAAGTAGTGATGACTGTACCTGGTGTTTGAGAGGTCTGCTACAGCTGTAATATAATATGAAAATATCTGTGATGTTACTGGTCTCAAGGTGGAGGTACCACTGAAATTACTATAATTTGTTGCTAACACTCAGAATGATAGGAAATACTAAAGTCTGTTACAAGCTGGTAAAAGTAAAGATTTTTTAATAGTTTTTAGCCCATGTAAGTACATAAATCTTCCTGAATTCTATTAAGGGGTACTTGGGCTCCAGGTTAAGAACTCCTAGGTTAGAGGAATAAAAGTGATTTAGAAGAAAGATTTCTTGAGTGTCTACTATGTGTCATTCACTGTGCTAGGTGCTGGGGACCCAAGAGTGAATTATATGGATCTCCTCTTGAGGAATTTATGGTCTTGAGAGCAATACTCATAAATAAATGATCAGCTGGATTGGTGTGTTCAGTTCTGCAATAACTCAAAGTATGTAAAAGCCTTAAGGCATATACCTAACTCATTCATGAGAGGGAGGGGTGGTCAGAGAAGACTTTCTGGAGGAGGGAGCATCGTTATATTTAGGCTCTGGGCTGTTTACTTGGGTTGTAGGGCGGATAATGGATTATTGCAGAGTAGAGGGACTTGAAGTTATTCGGGAGTGAGATCATTATGGTGGTAATGCAAAAAAAGCAATGTATGTATTCTGAAGATTCTAGGTTTCTGGTGATTGGAGATAGACAATGGGAGAGAAATAACATGTACGGTACTGGTCAGATTTCTGTCGTAGTCACCTGGTTGGATGGTAGTTGTCATTTACTGAAACAGATTGAGGAGCACATTCAAGGTCAGGGGGGTAGTGAGTTCAGCTTTCAACATAGATAGATTGAGGTGTCTGTAAGACATCCTAGAGGTGATTGTACCTATATATGGGTCCTTTGCTCAGTGAAGAGCTCTGGCAGTTGCAGAGGGCATGCAGGAGTTGATGAGGACTCAGAGACCACATGAAAGAAAGAGAAGAGGCCAAGGTTAGGATTTTGAAGATGACTGGGGCGCCTGGATGGCTCAATCTGTTAAGCGTTTGCCTTCAGCTCTGGTCATGATCTCAGGGTCCTGGGATCAAGCCTTATTTCAGGCTCCCTGCTCAGCAGGGAGTCTGCTTCTCCCTCTCCCTCTCCCCTGTTTGTGCTCTCTCTCAAATAAATAAATAAAATATTTAAAAAAAAAGGATTTTGAGGATGATCAACTTTAAGGAGATTAACAGAGAAAGAGGTGCTTGTGACAGATGGGAACACTCCTCCAGAGTAGGAGGAAAACCAGGTAAGTAGAGTGCCCTGGTGGCCAAGAGCAGAGAGGATGTAAAGGAGACCTCCGCAGTCCCAACAGAGTACACCTGTATAAGTCTGGGAAAGGGCCCCACGGACTTGGCAATGAAAGATCACTGATGGATTGCTTTTACTATGCAAAACAGTAGGAATGGTTATTTTTCTCTGGGATGTACTTTCGTCTGTGTTTTAAACTTTCTGTTATAGCAGTTAGAATTCAAGGGTCATTTGCTTTTAGCTTTACTTTTCTTCTTACATTTCTTTTATATATCTTGCTCATGCTCCAGTGAGTTTTATGCTGCCGTGATAGTGAGCAGTCATCTCTGCTTAATGACTTCTACCTCGAGCGTATTCTAGCTCTTTTTTTTTTTTTTTTTTTTTTGACTATAAGAGATATTGTTACAGACATTGCTTCTTGGTAAAAAGCCTTGCGGGTCTATTATTCTGCATAGTAGGCATGAACACAATCACTTTGGTCAGGCTGTATTTATCTATGCGAGAGCCTGCCCTGCTGACAGTGAGTTCACGAGTCATCCTTCTTGCCTGGAGTAACATTCAGTTTTTAGTCCATATGATGAAATGCAATGGAAGAGACATAAACTGTAGAATGTTTTATAATTATTTTCTTCCCAGAATGTCACTTGGATTTTTATATAATCTATAGGAGGAAAGTGAGAGGATGTTCAATTAAATAAACATGTGTTCAGTGCTGACTGTATAAATGACAGTGTGTGGGCCATGGCAATGACAGTTATCTAAGAGGGAAACGCTGAGTGCCTCTCACTCCCTCCCTGTTCCATCTCCATTATCCAGTCAGCCCCAGGTATGGTTGGTTATGTTCTCTGTGTCTTGCTGCTTTTGTCCCAGTTCACAACCGTGTTAACTGTTGTCTGAACAGTTCTAGTAGCCTCTGGACTGGTTTGCTGGCCCTGCTACCAGTCCCTTACTCAATCCTCTGTTTGAAAACCTGGCTAAAATTTTAAAAAAATTCAGATTTATGAGCACATTTTTAAAAATTCTGGTCTGATTAGGAGCTGGCCAAGAAATTTTAAAGAATTTTCTCATAGAAATACAGAGATAGGTGTATATAAATACGTACACACGTGCACACACACACACACACAATTTCCTTGCTCTGTCCATTGAGAGAACTGACACGCAATGACACATCAGCATTAGGAATACACTTAGCACCCAGAACTTGGTTTCTAAATACCATTCTCCTCAAAAAGATTAGAACTTCTCACAAAAAAGGCTGAGTCCAGGTCTGGGACAGGGAAGATGAGTTTATGAATATCTTTTTATGCCAGAAAGGACAGCAATGCTCAAAGAGTGCTCATAAGAGCCAACTTAAAGGGACTTCCATTGGCCACATCTGGGAAAAATTTGAGTACAAATCATAAATCAATGAATAAAAGGAAAATGTGTACATCTGTAGTGATATAAATAACTATGGGGAGAAAAGAAAGCTCCTTTCTTTCCTTCCTTCCTTCTTGGGTAGAACATCAGCTATTAAATATAGCTGGAATGATGGAGTTAGAAAATCAGTAGATGATATAACCAGCTATGAAAGTTTATTGAGGAACGTGGTATTTACATAGGACTTCACTACAAGATACTTACTAATCACTAAGGACAAACAGTAACTACAGTGGAAAAACCTGGCAGACAACATATTAATCAGATGATCAAAGTTAACATTCATAATAAGAACACAAACCAAGTTACAAAACAAATCAAAACAAACAAACAAACAAAAACTCAAAACAAGCTTCCTCAAGTGGTTCTGGGTTCCAGAATTCCTGCACAATACTAGCACTGAAATTATCCTTTGAAAGCACAGATTGAAATGTCCCTGCCCTGCTTCAAAATTCCTGCTGGCTTTGTTGCTGGTGGACTGGGCTTTAAACACTGGGGCATGGCCCCACCTTACATTTTTGCCATCATCACCCAACCACAACTCCGTCCCCGGCCCTGCTCCACCATTACTGCATGACACTCTACTCTTGGCAGTGACTCAGACAGTTTCCTGTTACTGCTCACGGCCCTGCTGCTTAGAATGCCTTTCCTGATCTGTCTGTGGGGCAGACTGATTCAAGAGGCAACTCCAGTACACAATCTCTGTGAAGCCTTCTCTGATTTCTTGAGACAGAATCAATGCCTCTTTCCTCTGGAACCGCACAGCATTTTCTCCACACCTCTCTTCTCACACTATGCTATAATTTTCCATTTGTGTGTCTCCCTGCCTCACTTGCTCAACCTATTGGCCCCTCTGGGTCCTGGAGTCACTTTATAAGGTGGAAAGATCTAGGGCTTCAGAGCTGGTCAGACCTCGGTTTGCATCTGTTTCTGCCACTTAATTGGTTGTCACCTAGCCAGCCTCAGATTCTTGCTCTAGTCCTACTGGTAGGTTACTATGAAAACTTAACTAGATAAAACATGTAAGGAACTTTGCAAAGTAAGTTGAAGAGAGATAGAGAAAAAAAAAAAAAAAAGCTCACTGGGCTCTAAGTAAGTTTCAGAACCCCCATACATATAAATATTTCACATATAAAAGTTTTCCCCATAATCCTGCAAAAGTTCAAAGGTATAGTCCCATAGCAAGAAATGAACAGAACTGGTTTGGAACCCATTTTTATTGGGCTCCAAAGCCATGCTCTTTCTGTTACGTGGAGACCATAAACCAGGAAGGAGAGACAGAGAGAGCACAGTTACCTTACCTAAGAAGCCCAATGTGAAAAATGTTAAGCTAGAGTTGAAGTCTCCAAGTCACCGCTTAATGGGGGGGGGGGGGGGGGGTGTGGTCAGAGCAGGTAGGCGGATTGAGACCCAGAGCAGACAGGCTGTCATGTGGATGGCTGCCAAAATGGATGAGGGTGAGACTCAGCTCACAGACACTGACTGAGTTCTTGCCAGGAGACACTTGTGGTGATTGCCTTTGTGACATCAAAAGACAGCAAGTGAGGTGAAAAGGACGAGGGCTCGAGACAGAACCTGGGAGACACCCTTACCTTTAAGTTAGGAGGAGAGGATGGTGGAGAGGGGGGCATTTGTGCACAAAAGGGTGTGCAAATGAGTGGACAGACAGGAAGATGGCAGGGAGTGCAGGGACCGGCAGGGCAGGGGCTGAGCAGATATCTGTCTCTGTGTGTATTGTGGAGGGGCTAGAGGTAGTATAGCTCAGCGAAGAGACGGACCAGCACTGGGACTCCAAAGAGGTCAGGGCAAGAGCATTTTCATTCTAGTAGTGTGGGGGCAGAACCCAGATGGCTAGAGCAATGAGTAAGAAGGAACATGTGGAGGCACTAGGAAAGTGTAGCCTAATTAGGGCTACATTCCCACATACTTGGGCACATACTTCCTGGTACCTGGAAGATTATGAGAGTCATCTTACTCATAGGCACCTATTCTGGGAGATTAAACACCCCCAAAATGCCATCTGTTCCAGTAGGGAACGCTGAATGAAGGTGCAAGTGACCATCAACTCCGTCTCTTCCTCCCAACTATCCTTAACCAAGAGGTACATCTGCCTCAGTGAGCAACAAATCAGACACTTAAAAATCCATTTATTGTTTTCTTTAAGACAGGCTTGTGATTTCACCTGGTTTTATAGAGATATGTTATTTCATTTCAAGATTCATACAACACTCAGTTTAAGTGCTTTAGAGAAAAGAAGAAAACAGGTTTGTTGTTGTTGCTTATCCTTACAGTCTGTCTACACTGCAAAGACTAAATCAAATTTTAGGCTCAAATTTCACATGATTCAGAGCTTATTTTTTTTCTGAGTTAGAGTAGCTTTTATTGTTAAGTGATCTTTTTTGTTTTGTTTTGTTATTTTACAGATGGAAAATGATTATCTGCTTATAGGTATGTTTAATTCCGTACGTGTCCTAGTTTCATCCAAACCTCAAAAGCTAATTCAGCAGCTGGCTTTTTCCTTCTGGGTGCCACAAAAAAGTGGAAATCATATTTCTAGCAATAAATCTATGGAAGTATTGAGCAGTAGCATGCCACAGTGATCTCGCTCAGGTGCCATATCAAGGAGGCTTTCACTCGGGAGACATTCCAGAAGTGGTTATAAGCTGTCAGTTACTGGAAGTCGGAGTTACTTTTCTCCTCCATTGTGCACATTTCAGAGAGACTGCCGTATAGCATTGTATATCTTCCACAGCCTGTGCTCTTTTGAAGTGAACGCAAGTCCTTGATCTTTTCCCTTAAGCATTTTTGGGAATTACAACTATAGGATTTTAAAAAATAATTTTATGAAATGTGTAAACATTTTGATAAATATGTATGAAGTATAAATAATAATTAATATTTTTAGAACTTCACCAAATGTCTCCATTATGTTAGTGGATAAAATGATTCCTTTGTTTTCCTAATTAGACCACCCTATACAGTTACTTGAGAGTCTAATGTCTTCACACATTGAGAGCTGGCCACTTTCCTCTTCTTACCCACAAAAGAAGAAAGCCTAGCAAAGGGCACCCTTCTTTCCCTAACAGATGTGCTTTCCGGATAATAAGGTAAAAAATCTGCTAGATTGGTGTTTGGGTAGTGGCCGATGAAAAGAGGTAGCCAGAAAATATATCACAAAACAAAAAAATCCCAGAAATTCACCACAGTGGAAGATAATCATGAGATCAAAAACTCTATTTAAAGAAAATTAATTAGTTTTATTTGGGGTTCCAAAACCCTAATACAGGAACTAAATACATATTTGTGAAATGACAGAAAACAAATTATTAACTCTTTACACATTTTTGCTATAAACTTGCTTTTTGCCATGCTATGAGAAAATTGGAAAGCCCACATAATAAATGAACTTAATTCTCATTTAAGACTAAGATGGCAATAAAAATGGTAATTGTAAGGGGAGTTAGACTTAGTAAATTTATTTCAGGATCTTTGTTTCATTTTATTAGGGTCCTAAGCATAACTAACAATTAGCATGATTAGCATTTTTTAAAAGATTTTATTTATTTATTTGACAGAGTGAGAGACAGAGAGAGGGAACACAAGCAGGTGGAGTGGGAGAGGGAGAAGCAGGCTTCCCACTGAGCAGGGAGCCTAATGAGGGGCTCGATCCCAGGACCCTAGGTATTATGACCTGAGCTGAAGGCTCAGTTAGTTGCTCAGTTGCTTAACTACTGAGCCACCCTGGCACCCAGCATGATTGATTTTATGGCATGTTATTTATCCTTGAGATATGTGGGGGAAAAAAATCTGAAGTCTATGTTGAAGAATCTTAAAGAGTTCTGGTTTCTATTACTCTACTTGTTTTAATCTTGTTTACTCATACATTGTAGAAATTTATCTAGGATTACTACATTATATTGCTACTTCGATTATAGAACCAAGCCACTATTACCATAATTTTGTTATAGTTTTTATAGTTTATAGGTTAAGAAAATCTAATATGTGCAAGGTATTCCAGTCATTCTAGAGAGAAAAGATTCCTTTTAGTGCAGTTTATTATAAAAATTGTGAAGGAAAAATTGTTTGTTGATTTTTGGCAAGCCACCAAAAAGAAATTATAGCTATTTGACAGAAAACTCAGGAGGAATAAACAGTAAGATGACATAAGAAATAACCAAAACTGTGATTCTTATGGTGCCAAAGAAAGACTCAGTAATGATTTATTTCCTTTTTATACAAAAGTTTGCCCCAGTGCTTTCAGTTGGCATAATTTTTTTTAAAAGATTTTATTTATTTATTTGACAGACAGAGATCACAAGTAGGCAGGCAGGCAGGGAGAGAGAGAAGGAAGCAGGCTCTCCACTGAGCAGAGAGCCCGATGTGGGGCTCAATCCCAGGACCCTGGGATCATGACCCGAGCTGAAGGCAGAGGCTTTAACCCACTGAACCACCCAGGCGCTCAGTTGGCATAATTTTTAAAGGAACCTTAGGTGAAATTATAAAGTAAAAATCATGGGTGTTATTAAAAACAATTTTACAAGAGCTTACATGTATCAGGAAAATACAGACTCTGGTTTTGGGTTTTCTTCTTCTGGCTAAAGGGTCAGAATCTATCTTGTTCACCATTATCCATATATGCCTAGTACAACATCTGGAATGGGGCAGATACTGAATAAGTTTTTCTTGACTAGAATTGACTCAGAGGCCAGAATCTCCCTGTATATGGCTATCAGAAGGACCCCTGGACTTTTAATTTGTTGATTCAGTCTCTGTTTTGTGTCTCAGCTTTCCTACTGATGGACACTTTGATTGTCCACAATTACAAGCAATACTATAGCATGCATCCTTATATCTGTTCTCTAGAGTATTTCTGTAGCTGATATTTCTAGAAGTAGAATGGCCATCAGAGAATGGTAGACTTTAGTATACCAATGGTATACAGAATGGTATACACCAGAGAATACATACTTTGTATATTGTGACAGATACTGACAAACTACATTCCAAAAAGAGATGTAGCAATGTATATGTAGGAGAGTGACATTCCTCTGCAGCTTCTACTGATCTGGTATGAAATTCATTTTAACTCCTCCGAAATCAGAAGGACTGTAGACATTTTATTTTTATTTATTTTTAAAGCTTTTATTTTTAGGGGCACCTGGGTGGCTCAGAGTGTTGAGCCTCTGCCTTCAGCTCAGGTCTTGGTTTCAGGGTCCTGGGATCGAGCCCCGCATCCGACTCTCTGCTCGGTGGGAAGCCTGCTTCCCCCTTTCTCTCTGCCTGCCTCTCTGCCTACTTGTGATCTCTCTCTCTCTCTTTGTGTCGAATAAATAAATAAATAAATAAATAAATAAAATATTAAAAAAAAAAAAAAAGATTTTTTTTTAAGTAGTCCCTACGCCCAGCACAGGGCTCAAACTTATAACCCTGAGAACAAGGGTTGCATGCTCTAAGGAGGTATAATAAAACCTTAAGGAAGAGGCTCTTGTTTCCCTTTTACTGAAGAAGAACCTGAGGACTAGAGAATTTAGTAATTTGCCTAAGAACAATAGCTGAAACTGTCAAGGTGGATTCAAACCCAGCCTCTCTTACCCCAGGCTTCAGTTGCCTAATTTACCATTTACCTAACTGCCTGGACTGTTTTTGTCACTCAGTTATTGTCATCTGATGGTGAGAATCATGGATATTTTCTTTTTTTTAATGAAAGAAAATCTTTTAAAGATTTTATCTTTAAGTAATCTCCTCACCCAACATGGGGCTTGAACCTGCAACCCCAAGATCAAGAGTCACATGCTCTACTCACTGAGCCAGCCAGGTGCCCCAAGGATAGTTTCCAAAGAAAAATCCTGGTATGTGTCTGATGTGAATACCAATTAAGGTATATCCTTTTGTGGCAATCAGAGTGGTCCCAGTTGAAGAATCTAGGTCTTGCACAAACTTCTGGGGGCTCAAGCCACTTTTTTCCTTGATGGATCTGCTGAAAGCAAAGGTAACAATCCCTATCAGCTATACCTTGCACAGGGGGATCAGTTACTTTACCTGAAAAAGACATTGGTTGTGATAAAAACACTATGCTTCAGCACAGAGCAGGGCCCTGCTGCTGAGAGCTCCAAGACTGTGCAGGGTTCCTCTGTACACCTCCTCCACTGGTCTGGCAGCCCAGCTGGAGAGCCTGGGGTCTGGCCTCTAGATGTGGCCTAGAGAGAACTCAGATGACATGCAGATTGATAATCCTTGGCTCCTGGTACTGGATTCCCTTTTGAGGCCTGGAATGGCCGACCTGGGAACCTCCAGAGTGGCTCCACGATCACACATTGACCAGTCCAGTCTGACCACACCCTGAAGCAGTCGCTCCTCTGGCAAGCTGTCAGGAGCTGATGAGAGACAGCAACTGGTAATGGGTATCACCACCACTTCAAGCTTGTGGTGTTTTAAGACTTTTGGCTCAGGCTGACAGGACACAGTTTAAATTGGCCTGAGGAAATAAAGGAACTGAGTGCCTTATGTCTCTTGAAAGTTCCAGATTGGTGCTAGCATCAGGGACTCAAATGGCATTGTCAGGACTCTCTTAGACTCTTCCTCCCTCTCTCGGCTGTTTTCTCTGGCCATTGGCCTCATTCTCCTTTTGACGAGAAATTTCCTCCAAGCTAGGGGAGTGAGCAGCATGGTGATGCCATGGCCATGGAGGACTGCAGGTTTTTAGCCTCTCAGCTAGAGACCTCAGAGGAGACAGGGAGCTTTTCCAGCAGCAGCAGATTGTAACATTGCAGAGAAGATGCTCTGATTTGCCTTGCATGAATCATGTGTCCATCCTTTGGATCTAGGATCAGGTGTCATGGTTTTCTAGCCAGTGTAAGGAATTGTGATTGACAGTCCCTCTAGAGCTACGTGCTGGGGAAAGGTTGAAGTGTTATGACCAGAAGGAGAAAGAAACGTTGGGTTGCCTCTGCAACATCTTTTTAGGTTGAGAATCAGAATCATTTAAAAAAAAAAAGATTTTATTTATCTATTTGATAGAGATCACAAGTAGGCAGAGAGGCTGGCAGAGCGGGGGCGGGAAAGCAGGCTTCCTGGTGAGACGAGAGCCCGATGTGGGGCTCGATTCTGGATTTTGAGATCATGATCCAAGCCGAAGGCAGAGACTTAACCCACTGAGCCACCCAGGTGCCCCAAATCAGAACCATACTTATGTGACAAAAACAATTTTCTTAGTCAAAGGGCAGAATGATATGGACATGTGTAATAGCAAATATGAAACCAACTATTGGTGTGAAAGACAGGGCTCACTTGTTTGGTTTAATGCCTGAGAAACAGACCAAGGTATGAGGGAGTTTGGGCATGAGCTCATTCTTACCTTGGAGGTCTTTGATGGAGGGAAATGAAAGCTTCTTAGCAGAAAATTCCCTTTACAACACTGAGGAGAAGGCTCACAAGGAACTTCGGTTATTTTATGTAAATCACAAGGGAACAGAGAGGATTAAATTAGAGCTTCTACCTCTAGAAAAAAAAAACCCAAAAACCAGGATTGGGTTTAAAGAAAGAATTTTACAAAAGGTAGGACAAATGCTCTGCAGCACACAGTATACCCACACCCTGTCCCCCTTGTCCTTATTAAACTTGAAGTTCACCTTTTGAAATCACTGCAGCTATTTTGTGGGATTATATTTCCAATTTATTTTGCAGTTTAGACAGAATGTTATTCCATGTGGGCACAGGGTAGCCTAAACATTTTCCTAGTTGATCACACAAAGTTCATTATGCAAAAGATACTGTGCCATTTATTGTTACTTTCTGGCTAATAAGTACCTTCAGTTTGCCTTCTAAAAAGTACAGCAGTGAGAATGTGAATTCTGTAATCAAGTTCCAAGAAATAAAAGCAGTGGAACTTTGGGTTTCGTAATGATGCCTGAAATGCTTTGAGTTTGTAAATCCCATGGTGAGTTACTCTGAAGGAAAACTTGAACATCCTCTGTTTGTAACTCAAGCTTCCAAAACTTTTTTTCCTGCTTCCCCATCTTAAGGATGAGTTCATTCTAGGTCATCATTGCAGCATGTCTAGCAACCCAGCGTTTTCAGTTACACTGTGTTTAAATTACACACTGTACTTAGATTTGTTAAGAACCTCACAGAATCTCAGTTCTGCTGTTTTTAAAAAGTTGTTCCTTTTTTTCCCATTATAATATCTATATATGCTCATTAAACAAAAAAACTGAAAATAAGATGAGAATGCGAAAATCGTCCATAGCTGGACTCCAGTCTCTGTTTACATCTTTATAAACTTTAAAATTCAAGTACGTACCTATAAAAGGCACACACATTGTCTGTGTTCAGCTTGATGAAACTAGTCAAGTGAATATACCCATATACCTAATATACCAAGCACAGAGATGGAGAAGTAGAGCACTGCTGTGCTCCAGAACCTCTCGCTGCTCCCTCGAAGCCCTTATTCCTTCTGGAAGTTAGCTCCTGTTCTACCCCCTCACACAGTGAGGTTTCACTTCTCGGTGAATTCTAGATGAATCAAATCCTACAGTAGGTGCTCTTCTGGGAGGGGTTTTACTTGCTCAGCTTGTGTCGGAGACTCATGCATGTTGCTGAATGTAGAAGTAGTTCACTCTTGTTCATTATTGTTGTATCACATTCTGTGACATGAATGTAATTTACCGTGTTCACTGGTGGACATCTGGGTCGTTTCCAGTTCGAGACTACTATAAAGAATGCTTCTCTGAACATTCTTATGCATGTCTTCTGGAGGATGAATGCAGCTTTTCTATTGGTATGTACCTAGACCGTAGGGAAAACACATGTTTAGCTTTATTTTATTTTGTTTAAATATTTTATTTATTTATTTTAGAGAGAGAGAGGAAGAGAGAGAGCACAGGTGGGAGGAGGGGCAGAGGGAGAGGAAGAGAAGGAATCCTCAAGCAGACTCCCTGCTGAGCTCAGAGCCCAATGAACCCATCCCATGACCCTGAGATCATGACCTGAACCAAAATCAAGAGTCAGACACCTAGGTGACTGAGCCACCCAGGAGCCCCACATGTTTAGCTCTAATATTACACTCCTAAAGAGGTTGTTCAAGTGGCTGTGTTAATTTATGCATCAGTCATATGTAAGAGCTCTAGTTCCTACATATTTTTGCTAATGCTTAGTATTGTCTATCTTTTCCAGTTTTAGCCATCCTTGTGGGTAGTAGCACATTGTATTTTTACTTTGATTTTCTCTGATGATCAATAAATTGAGCACATTGTAGTCTGAATAATGTCCCTCCAAAGATGTCCATGTTATAATCCCTGGAACCTGTGAACATGTGACCTTATTTCACAGAAGGCACTTGGCAGATTTTAAATTAAGAATCTGAAATTGAGATCATCCTGGCTTATCCTGAGCCCAATGCAATCATAAAGTCCTTATCTGTGAAAGAGGGTAGCAGGAGAGTCTAGGAAGGCGACCTCATGGGGTAAGCAGCTGTACAGTGTGACAGGGCCCGAGAGGCTGATGCTGACTTTGAAGATGGAAAGGGCCTGCTAGCCAGGGATTGTGGGCAGCCTCTACAGAGTGGGAAAGAATCTGGCTTCTCTATACCCTCCAGAAGGAACTCAGCACAAGGCCTCACAGTGCATTCCAGAGTTCTAGAACTGCAAGGTAATACACTGTGTTGTTTTCAGCCACCAAGTTTGGGGTAACTTGCTATTACAGCAACAATAGGAAACTCATATAAGCACCTTTTCATATGTTTGACCATTTGAATACCCTCTTTTACGTAGTGCCTGTTCAGGTCTTCTGACCATTTAAAATAACTGACTTGTCTAGCTTTTTCTTGTTGATATATAGGAATTACGTATATAATTCGGAGCTGAATCCTTTTTCAAGTCCATATTGCATATATCTCTTTCCAGCCTGTAGCTTGCATTTTTACTGTTAATGGTGCCTTTTGATTACCACAAATTCTTAATTTAATGAAGTCCAATTTATCAATCTTATACTTTATGGTTAATACTTTCTATGTCCTATTTATACAAGTTTAGTTCCTGATTTTATATTGTATACAGCATGGATTCCTTAACTGTTTCTCTTATAGTTGGACATTACGTTGTTTCCTTTCTTCTCCTTTTCATTAAGGATGCTCTGATGAGCACTTCTGTATAAAAATCCTATTTTGGATTTGGGATTATTTCCTTAAAAAGTAGAATTACTCATTTTTTGCTGTTGTTGTTTGTTGTTATTTTCTCTGAAACTTTTAGGAACTTCTCTTTATTCCTTGCATGCTGAAATTTAATAATCATATGCCTGGGTTTGAATCTCTTTCCATCCATTTTTCTAGCCTCTCTTGACCTTCCAGTCTGCACTGTCATGAACCTCAGTTCTAGAATGTTTTCTTGCATTGTTACTGTGATAATGTCTGCCATTCTCCCTGCTTTCCCCCACTTTTTTTGTAGTTTTGTGACTTTCTAGATTCATCTCTAATTATAATCATATTTTCCTTATCATTATTATGTTTCCTATTTTCTGGTAGAGTTTTTGAATTCTATCTTCCAAACTGTTTTCTTTTCAATTTTATTAAAATTTTTTTTAAAGATTTATTTATTTATCTTCTTTGAGAGAGAGAGAGTAGGGGGAGGGACAGAGAGAGAGAGAATCTTACGCAGTCTCCCCGCTGAGCCTAGAGCCTGACACAGGGCTTGATCTCACAGCCCTGAGATCATGACCTGGGCTAAAATCAGGAGTTGGACACTCAACTGAAAGAGCCATCCAGGCACCCCTATCTTCCAGATCTTCTATTGAATTTTTTTTTTTTTTAAAGATTTTATTTTATTTATTTGACAGAGAGAGATCACAGTAGGAGAGAGGAAGGGAAGAGATCACAGAGAGAGGAAGGGAAGCAGGCCCCCCGCTGAGCAGAGAGCCCGATGTGGGACTCGATCCCAGGACCCTGAGATCATGACCTGAGCCGAAGGCAGCGGCTTAACCCACTGAGCCACCCAGGCGCCCCATTGAATTTTTTTTTTTAAAGATTTTATTTATTTATTTGACAGAGAGAGATCACAAGTAGGCATAGAGGCAGGCAGAGAGAGAGAGAGAGAGGAGGAAGCAGACTCCCTGCTGAGCAGAGTGCCTGATGCGGGGCTCGATCCCAGGACCTTGAGATCATGACCTGAGCCGAAGGCAGCGGCTTAACCCACTGAGCCACCCAGGTGCCCTTCTATTGAATTTTTATTTCTATTACCATATCTTATATTTTGAGAAGATCTTTTAAATTTACTGAATATTTCTTTTTTACAGTTTCTTATTTTTGTTTAAAGTATATTGCAAGCATTTTCTCTTATTCCTCTGGGGACATTAACTACAGTTTTTTCTTTTGTCCCCCTTCATGTCTTTATTACTTTAGCATTCCCTTTCCCCCTCACATATTTATATTGGTGTTTATCTTTTAGGTTTGAAGCTTTCATCCCAATTTGGGTGCCTTTGGTTCCTCTTGTATTTAAGAGCAAGACTCTGAAATGCTGGTGGGCAGCCTTGTATGAGGGGATGGGGCTCGTTGAGTGGCTTTGCCGTAGGGCGCTAGGGTGGTGAGCCGGTTGTGTTCACTGAAGGATGATAAAATGTCAGAACTGAGAGGTATTTTCTCTTGTGTTGGTCAGTTTTCCTGGTAAAGTCCCTGAATCCTGCCTGGGGTGCCACAGGTGGGCTCTAGGTCTATCTACCAATATTCCAATCACTAAGTTGGGGAGGGATTATGGTCAAACAGACTCCCTTATCTCCGTGAATAGGCCTCAACGTTCCGCTCAGCTCAGCAGCCACCCCAGTGGGCAAACCTCCAGACTTCTGCTGGGAAACTATCTAGTGGGCTAACTACTCTCTGTACAAACTGTGAACTAGTTCTCCTACTCTCCCTCACCCTGCACTCCTGCCTCAGGGTAACCTCACATTGCTAAACCTGAGCCTCTTCAGATTTCTGGCTTCCTCCCCACTCCTCCTCTCCCATCCTGGAAGGCTTAGATTTCAACTTTCTTAAGGCTCTCAGATCAGTCACCACTTTATCATTTGCTTTTTACCTCCTTTTTAAAAAAGTTTTTCTTGCATTTTTTTTAATTTTTTATAAACATATAATGTATTTTTATCCCCAGGGGTACAGGTCTGTGAATCACCTTTCTTGCATATTTTTTCCTTTCATGTTCTCTTTGTGAGTTTGTATCTTTTCAAACCACTCTCTCTCTTTCTAGTTTAGTTTTGCAAAGAAACACAGATAAATGCTTTAAAACTGGAAGTCTTGTGCTGGTCATTTAAATGCCAGTGACTATATTTTTTATTTCTACAAGTTCTATTTGATTTTCACTTTTCTGTGATCTGCTTTCTTCTCCATTATCCTTGCCAAGTGGTATCTATACCTTCTTTTATCTTTTTTACTGACTTTAAGTATATTAGAATCTTTCAAGTTCTATTATTTCCAAATCTGTGTGTGTGTGTGTGTGTGTGTGTGTGTGTGCGCGCGCGCACGCATGCTCATCTTCTTGGTTGCTGTGCCTCCTGACTCTTCTGTATGGTGGTTTGTTTTCCTTCTTGGTATGTTTTTGGTTGGAGTATCATTTTTGGTGCAAGTCCTGCCTGCCCTGATTATGAAGACATTTCTACTGAGCGGGCTTAGCCTTCGTTTCTGCTTGGCCAGAATGTGCCCTAGGGTTTCTCTTATTTCTAGACCTTGCTCTCTACATTTCTGGAATGTTTTATTTTCCCATCTTTGCTTGGCTTTGACTCAACAGGCGTAAGTTTGGAAATGATTTTCCCTATCTCCATTCCCTGTGTTCTCCCCCAGTAGCCTGTGCTACCTTCATTATAGTACTTACTACCCTATAATGTAGTCATACATTTTTTTTCTCTTTCTTCTGCATGATTAGATTAAATTCTGGAAGGCCAGGATCATGTTATCTTATTCACCAATACCCAGTTCCTGCCAAAATATCTGGCTGAAACCAGGTGTCAGTAAATATTCTTAAATGACTATGATGCTGTATCTTATTTTAAGAGGCTTTGCAGGGATGGATTACAGGTTGGTCTGACAGCATTGTTCTTTGTCCTGGTTTTGCTGCACTCCAGGTGACAGTCCTTCATAGAGCAGTGTAGAGTGATTCAGGGAGGCTACTGTCCAAGCAGAAAATGTACATGGCTTGTAAGTTGCCTTTTAGAGCTATAGACGTTCTTCCTGCCATCATCACTTACACGTAATAATACGTAAATGGATCGTGTGCTTGAAAACAAAAAAATGTGATGGAACACTTGGCATTCAGCATATGGTACAGCTTGCCGTGTGGCTCACTCTTCCTGCCCGCCCACAGAACCTCTCAGGGGGCATCTCAGGGAGAGCACCCTGCGGTTCAGTATGACTGCAGCTCGGGGAGGTGGACAGACTGCTGACACCGCCTGGCTGCAAGCCTGCAGCAGCCTCAGACAGACCCCCTAAGAGCACAGAAACCAAACCCCGCCCATGTGTCCACAACAGGCAGCGTGGACTGGACTGAAGGCAAACATGGCTCAGCCACACCCCAAGCGCAGTGGCAGCCCACAGAGGACTACCTCCGCAGTGTGGGTTCTGGCCAAGAGGGGGACTGTGCTTTAGGCACCACACGACACCTTCTCCCTAGGGTCACTCTTCAAGATCAGGAGATGCCCTGACTTCCCTAATACATAGAAACGAAATGAGGAGACAGAGGAATATGTCCCAAGTGAAAGAACAGGACAGGGGCACCTGGGTGGCTCAGTGGGTTAAACCTCTGCCTTGGACTCCGGTCATGATCTCAGGGGCCTGGGAGGGAGCCTCGCATCGGGCTCTCTCCTCAGCGAGGAGCCTGCTTCCCGGTCTCTCTCTGCCTGCTTTTCTGCCTACTTGTGATCTCTCTCTGTCAAATAAATAAATAAAATATTAAAAAAAAAAAAAAGAAAGAAAAAAAGAAAGAACAGGACAAAACCACGGTAAAAGGGCTGAATGAAACACAGATAAGCAATATGTGCCTAATTACAAATTCAAAGTAGCAGTCACGAAGATACTCACCATACTTGAGAGAAGAGAGGAAGATCTCGGTGAGACCTTCAACAAAGAGATTGGAAATGTAGAAAGGAACCACTCAGAGTTGAAGAGCTGAGTAACTGGAATGAAAAATACCCTGGGGGAATCAGCAGCAGAATCGAGGATGCGGAAGAGCAGATCAGTGGTCTCTGCATCTCAGTCTCCAGTGGAATGAAGTGGCTTCCGTTAAGTGAATGTTTTCAAGTCATCACTCATTTGTGAAATGTGTGACTTTAGAAAGGCTGTGTAACAACCTGTTGTACCCTTATTGTCCTCTTTTCAGGTAGTAAGAAGGACACATTCTTACTAGGTAAGTAATAATGTGCATATCTGATAATTAGGCCCACAGTTTACAGTGGGAGAGGAAGAAGCAGGCTCCTCACTGAGCAGGGAGCTAGACCTGGGGCTGGATCCCAGGACTCCAGGACCTGAGCTGAAGGCAGACGCTTAACGACTGAGCCACCCAGGCGCCCGTATCATGTTAAGTTTTAAGAATGTATGTAATATTTCAAAAATATATAACAACAATAGCATTTAAGTTGAAAGGGGCTAAATGGACTTAAAGTGATACACACTGTTTCTGGAAGTAGGGAAAGGTAAGGATTAACATTAAACTTTTAGTAGTGAAGGGTGTATGTTTTAATTCCTGGAGTAACAACCGGAAGAATTACAATTACGAACTAATATGGAACATAAAATAAATATCATAATAAATCTCTCTCTTTTCTAGAGGATATAAAATTTGCCAACCTTCTTGCCAACAAGAAGCTAGCCTCCTTGTCTTTTCCTAGTGCCATTTTTTTTTGCATTTAAGTAAATAAATTCACATATGTGAGAGAATAGTTCCTTTAATTTTACTAAATAAGTTCAAAGCAAGTTGCAACGTATCCATTTTCTTTCCAGAAATTATTTAAAAGAAATGGATTCCTTCATCTTGCTAACTGCCTGTGTGTCCTAAAGGTAATTCCCTAGACTTTGCCAGTTGTTTCTATAACCCCTATTGAAAAAGAGTTGATATTTTCAACTCTCTAGGGTCAGCAAACCTCAAGGTCTCTTATTAGTAGAATGTCCCCTTCCCTCTTGTTTTGTTGTTTTATTTAAATCAGTGTTTTTTGAGGGAACTTTGTGCTGGCATTCCTCTTTGCATCATACAGATCTTATACATACACAATCCAAGATTTACGCTTGAAGTCAGACAAACAAAATTAGATATAATGGGGAAATTCCCTTCCCTCTCTCCCTCCTTTATTCCTTTCTTCCATATGGGTTTATTAAAAATGTTAAGTATAGAAGAGGAAATAAGATAGATAACTCTTTGGGCGCCTGGGTGGCTCAGTGGGTTGAGCCGCTGCCTTCGGCTCAGGTCATGATCTCGGGGTCCTGGGATCGAGTCCCGCATCGGGCTCTCTGCTCAGCAGGGAGCCTGCTTCCCTCTCTCTCTCTCTCTGTCTGCCTCTCTCTCCGTCTACTTGTGATCTCTCTCTGTCAAATAAATAAAATAAAATCTAAAAAAAAAAAAAGATAACTCTTTTTAGGAATCAGCAGGATTCATTTTATGTAAAAAGATCAAGATTCAGACTACGGCTCTAGGCCATTTCTCTGATGTATTAAAATATTAGTAATTCAAAGTTAGCCTAATTTTCAATATTTCTGTTTATATCATTTTATAGTCATATCGACCTCTTAGAGTCACTTAGTGTTTAATTTGATCCATCTCTTTAATCTTTAAAAATTAATTTTTAATTACTTTGCTAACATATGAATACATTTTCCCTTAAACTTTAGAACATCCTAGATAAGACTTTATTTTCCATTCCTGGTCTTCCTCCAGAATCCCCAGAGGTTAACCACTGCTATGAGTCTGTTGTATAACTTTTTAGATCTTTATATTCACATATCTACCCCAGAATTTACATGGTAGTCTTTGTGCCTGCATTTTTCTCCTCTTTCTAAATAAATTCTCCTGCTGATAGGCATTTAGGTTGTTTTGCTTTTCAAACAGTGTTCTGGTTAATGCTTGTACACACGGGAGTATGTACTTGTTAGGGAAGTGTCTAGAGGTGGAGTTGGTCAGTCACAGCCATGCTTGTTTTCAGTTGCAATATATTCTGCGGAAATGTACTGCTGAGAGGCAGGGTGGAAGAGGACCCATTTCCACACACCTTTCTGGTATATGACGTTATCAAATGTAATTCTTTTTGCCAAACATAATTCTATCAAGGTTTCTTTTCTTATATGAAGAAGTAAGCTTGTGAGTGTTCCGTCTTTTCCTCTCACCAACAAACCTTGACAGCACTGCTCCTTGTTCCCTAGAATCCCTCGTTCCCAAGACTTCAAAAATGATGCCCTCCCACCCCCCACTCCCCCAACTCCTACACTGCCTTTGAAATGAAGGGAATCTATTTACTAGGAAAAGAAATAGAATATATCTACTGGGACAAATAGAAAGAGTGGAGGTACTCTCTGTATCTGGCGGAGCCCAGAAATACAAACTTCCTGAATACAGAGAAGAATGGAGGCTTGGCATGAGGAATGGTGATCTGTGATGTTTTTATTATCTGGGGGAAATTCTGAGTTCAGTAATCAGTGTCTTTGAGGTTTATGCCAGTGAAATTAATCCTGAGTTATTTTAAAAAATGGATTTCCAGCTTCTCGGCTTTATGATTTTAATTCCTAGTATATTATCCTTAGTAGTGTAGCTGAATGACATGGTTGAGAAATTGAGAAGTTGTTTTTCATACAGTTATTTCATCTGAGAATATGATTTTAAATGGACTACAAAGGTCATTGATACTTCTAGTTTGTGGATTGAACTTGCTCAATGTTATAACTTGAATTTTGTATAATTTTGTAGCTTGGAGAGTAGAACAGTGAATAATATGTTTTGTATTATTTTTTATAAATGCTAAATTGAAAAAATGCACAAAGGTGGCTATTTCCACTAACCTTGGGGAAATATCATGAATTTTTAAAAATTTGGTACCTCTATGTTTATTACTAAAAAGAAAGTTGAATAAGGTATTTTTCATTTTCAATCGTTAAGCATCTGCCTTTGGTAGGGAGCCTGCTTCTCCCTCTCCCACTCCTACTTGTGTTCCCTCTCTGTTTCGCTCTCTCTCTCTCTGGCAAATAAATAAATAAATAAATAAATAAATAAAATCTTAAAAAAATGCTTCTTTTACTGACATAAATCATAAGTTCTGCCCATATCTCTTGACTTTAATTTGTCTGAATTATAATATGGAAACATTTAAAATGGTTTTAAGTAAAGCTGGTTATAGGTACTTGTACTTAAAATTCAAAATATAAAGACTTTCAGTTTTTTTTCTTTTGAAAAAGTTTCTAACTTACAGAAAAATAACAAGACTAGCTCACAGATTTCCTCCATTTTTGTGTTTTGACCTATTTGCCTTACCGGTTTTCCTGTTTATAGACATTTATCAATGTTGCTTTTTTCTCTTGAATCATTTGAAAGTAGGTTGCATACATTATTCCCCTTCACTCTTAATGCTAAAATGTGCAACCGCAAGAATAAGGATATTCTCTTACATAGCCAAGGTAATTAAACTCGGGAAATTTAATATCGACATAATACCGTTATCCAGTCTATAGTCTAATTTAGTCGGTTTTCCCAGGAGTCGCCTGTAGGACACTTTGTTTCTGCTCCAGGCTCCAGCTCCCGTCATGTATTGATGCATCACTGGCAGGTTCTTTTGTCTCCTTTCATCTGGAGAAGGGTCTCAGCTTGCTTTTTGTCCCTTAGGACATAGATGTTTTTGCAGAATACAGCCCAGTTATTTTACAGAATGTTCTTCTAGATGGGTTCAGGTGATGTTTCCTTATGGTTAGGTTCAGTGTATGCATTTTTGGCTGGAGTACCTTAGGAGTGATGGTGTGTCCTCCTCTGGGCATTGCATCTGGAGGTGCAGGGTGTCTATTCACCCATTATTGGTGATGTTAAATTTGATTATCTTACCATGGATCATTCAAGTGTTACCCATTTTCCACACTGTATAGTTACTATTTTTCCTTTTGTAATTAGTAAGTAATTTGTGGGGAAGCACTTTAAGCCTGTATAAAGATCTTATTCCCTCTCAAGCTTCTCTCACCCGCAAATTTAGGATCCATTGCTACTCATTTATGTCTGAATTTATAATTCTTTTTTTTTTTTTAAGATTTTTATTTATTTGACAGACAGAGATCACAAGTAGGCAGAGAGGCAGGCAGAGAGAGGAGGAAGCAGGTTCCCTGCTGAGCAGAGAGCCCAACGCGGGGCTCGATCCCAGGACCCTGGGACCATGACCTGAGCCAAAGGCAGAGGCTTTAACCCACTGAGCCACCCAGGCGCCCTGAGTTTATAATTCTTAACTCTGTCATTCTTTCTGTGTATTATTAAACTGCATTCTGCTAAAATGAAATTCTTCCTGCTTTTATTTATTTTGATGCTCAGATTATCCCCAGGTAGTTATTTCTTGTATCCTTTTCACATGCTTTTATAATTTTTAATACCTTATTATTTTTTGGCACAATTAGCTTTTAAGGTCCATCTTGTATGTACTCTCCCTGCCCCAGCACTGGAATCAACCATTTCTCCAAGGAGCCCTTGTCCTGTTATTGGGGACTGGTATTTAAAACCCAAGGTCTGTGATCATTGCTGTACTACAATGCTATTGCTTCTTGACCTTTTCAGCAAACAGATATGGGAGATACATATACCTACTTATTCTCATAGATGCAGCTAAAAAGATGGAGATATATTTTAAAAATCCTGAGTGTGTACTGATACTCTCAATTCCAACATAGCTCCCACCCTGAGTTCTCATCTCCCTCCTTCCACAGTGAAAACCTGGCTCACAAAAAATATTAATACATTTACTCCTTTCATCAGTCCTGCAATACATATAGAATCATTTCAGGATTGCTATATATGGGCTGAAAAACAGACCTACTAAAAAGAGCTCAAGATTATTTGTAGTCCTTTTATTTTTCTCTACATTGAAAGTAGTCAGAGTTCTGTGTTCAGAAGTTACTTGGGTTAGCTCTGTTTTTAAAAAAAATCAGCATGGTAATGTTATTCATTTTAAATATAGTTGGGTTCATTTATTTTCATTTGCATTTAGTTTTAGGATCCTCCCTACCATCCTTGTTGATTTCATTTAATATTTTGAATATAGAGAACATTAACATGATTTTAAAACTCAAGAGTATACAAAACAGTATATACTCAGAGAGTTATTACAAGATTCTTCACTTTTTAATTTAATTTAATTTTTTAAAAGATTTTATTTATTTATTTGAAAGGTGGAGAGAGAGCACAAGTAGGAGGAGCTGCAGAGGGAGAGGGAGAAGCAGGATCCCTGCTGAGCAGGGAACCCAACCCAGGAACTTGATTCCGGGATCATGACCTGAGTCAAAGGCAGCTGCTGCTTAACTGACTGAGCCACACAGACCCCCCCTATTTTTTGGTAGTAATCTTCTATTAAGGAATAATAATTTAAAATCAAAGAGATTTAAGAGATCTGTGTTGTTTTTCATTGGGTATTTAGATAGAGGATATTGGTTGTCTATTCTCCAAGTCATAGAAAAAAATGTAATACCAAGAGGCTAAAAGACTGAATGTAGTTCAAAATGGTTAAGATCCAGTCTGGGAGTAACATTAATTTCACGGGAAAAAAAGCCTCAGGGGGCTGGAGGACTCAGAAAAGCTGTCGTTGTTTTCCTTCGTGACACCAGGGGGCGCATTGGCTCAGAAGCGCCTTGGCAGGCCGCCTCTGCCAGGCTGAGTCTGGGAAGTGAGATGCAACCTCCCCAGCCCTGCAGACCTCCCATTACTGTCTTCTGTGCGGTGTGTTAGTTTTGACCCAGGAGTGGGGTGGAAGTTATGAGCTGGGGTCATTCTCAGGCCTCCGGTTCTCTCTTCTTTGATCTTCTTGTTTTTTCAGTCAATGTTTTATTTTCTTTAGGTTGGCAAGAATGGCTAAGAGTTAAGTAATCTGTCCAAGGTCATAATTCAACCTCAAGCTGTCTAATTCTTTCATTCTGCCATTTGAAAAATGTTGTAAAGAACAGCCATGCATACAATGTGCCCGTCTGCATATAAAATTAGATCAACTCCATATAATTAATTTCCTAATACAAAACAAACAGGCACACAGTGGACATGTGGAAATATTAGTCACACATTATGAAGTCAGAAAATTCAAATAAGAGCCAATTAAAATAAATATGGAATTAATGAGATTAGGCCAAGAGGAAAAAAGTTGAACTGATCATTAATTCAACATCTGATCCCCAAAGTAATTGTAAATAAATTCATTATCCCTATTGCCTGTGAAACCTTGGGGGCACTCCACCTGAATAAGGAAGTTGAGGTACGTTAGCCTTAAGTTGCACTTGTTTGTCTTTTGCTGCTTATATAGGCTTATTTGCATTGCTTACATTAATGCTTAGTCATTCAGTGGCTAAAGTGATATCCTCGCCTTGCACTTTGAGAGAGACAAAACTGAATTGTGCCCTCATCAGGAAATACAAGGATGAACTGAAAGGTGAACTTGATTTTGAAGAACATCACCTGTCTTATCAGTGCAGTGACTAGTTAAATAATATTCTGCCCATAGCAGAATGAAACCCAGGTTAGAGAAATGGGGCAACAAAAGGCCAAGGTGTCCTTTTCAGCTTCTTTTCTTAAAAAAATTAGTTATTTATTTGACAGAGATCACAAGTAGGCAGAGAGAGAGGGAGAGAGAGGAGGAAGCAGGCTCCCCGCTGAGCAGAGAGCCCGATGCAGTACTCGGGGACTGTGACCTGAGCTGAAGGCAGAGGCTTTAACCCACTGAACCACCCAGGCACCCCTCCTTTTCAGCTTCTATTCAGTGTGTAAAAGATGCCAGATTCTTCTGTTTAACATCTTCTATTTACAAAATTGCTTCTGGTAGAATTTATCTGTGAGTGTGTCCATTAAAGCTTTTATAGGATTTTCCTCATCTGGGGTTGTTGATATTTATGGGGAAATGGTTAAGTCATCCATATGAATAGCTAGCTAATGCATGTGTTGGCACTGTGTGTTTGTTTCTCTTTCTCTTTTTTTCCTTTCACTTTTTTCCATAGTTTGGCGATTGTTTTGCCATCAGAATATTCTATTTTCCATTTTATTATAATAACATTTTCTAGATATCTTAGTTTGAGTGGAAGAATTAGCTGTATTTTAAATCCCAGTGATTACAGAAGTTTTAGAAGCAGTAAATATTATATTTAGCCTCTAAATTCTTATGTATAATTATGTGCACACATAAACATATCTTTAGAAATTATTTACAAGCATGTTTATAAGAACAGAAATGCTTTGGTTTTTGGTATGATTTGTCATTATTTTAAATCTTAAACAGTGGCTCAATTTTGTTATGAATCAGTTATCCACACCTGTAATCTTTAGCATTTAATTAAATATCTACTCTTTCAAACTGTTCTGTGATTATTCTATTGTGTTAATTCTCCTTTCTCTGTAAGTTTAAGGGCAAAAAAATTTCATATGTTCTTTTTAGTGTAGTCCCTACAACACCTAGCACTATTTTTATCACTTGATAGGTACTTAACTGTCAATTATAATTTTTAATTCTTGGCCATTCTTTATGCACATACATTCTACCTTCTTTTTTACTGTACTTTTTATTTTGACATGATTTCAGACTTATAGGAACATTCCAAGATAAATATAATGAATATCCATATATGTTTCACACAGATCTCCCAAATGTTACTATTTTGCCACATTTGCTTTACGCTTTAATACTTTCTCTTTTGTTCATCTACCTCCTCCTTTCATCCTTTCTTCCTCCCTCCTTCTCTCCTTGCCTTCCTTCATCTACCTAACTTCCTACCTACCTATGTAGCTATGTATCCATCCATCTGTTCCTCTATCCATCCATAATACACACACACACACACACACACACACACACACACGTGCATATATACAAGCACGTGTATATATATACAGATACATTTTTGGAACTATTTAGAATAAGTTGCAGACCATTCAATGACTCTTTCCCCTGAATACTTCAATGTGTAGTTCCTAAAAACAAGCATTTATTTTTCAGCCTAACTCCACATGATTCTCACAATCAGTGAACTAACATTTAAACAACATTATTATCTGATCTACAAATCTGATTAATGTTGGCAGTTGTCCCAATAATGTTCTTAAGAGCCAAAGAAAATCCCAGATCACGTGTCATATTCTGTATATCAAGTTTCCTTTGTGTCCTTTTAATCCAGAACATTTGTTTTGTCTTTCTTTGTCTTCCATGAGCTTGATGTTTTTGAAGTGTACAGGCCAGTTATCTTGTAGAACGTCTCTCAGTCTGGCTTTGTCCAGTTTTCCTCACAATTTGGATTATGCATTTTTGGCAGAAGAATCCTAGAAGTGATATTATGTTCTCTGTACATAATATAAAGAAGCACATAATGTTGGTTTGTACTCTTACTGGTGATGTTAACTTTGGTCACTTGTTCAGGTGGGATCTGTCAGATTTCAGTACTATCAAGTTATTATTTTTTCGTTTGTAATGAAGAAAGGTCTTGGGGAAGATACTTTGGGACTATGTGAACATGTTTCTTGTCAAACTTTCACTCAGGAATTTTAGCATCAATTCATGATTCATGCTTTAATCCCTCATTACTATGATGGTCACCAAATGATGGTTTTCTGATTAGATTCTGCTTTTTATTTTGAGTATAGATATCCTTTACTTAGCTTCAGAATTCTCTCAGAGTTCTCTTAGCACGATGCCTTATTCTATTTGTGCATTTACCTGCTGTTTCCCACAAATATCTTCATAACTAATACTTTTTTTAATTGTAGAATCATTTGTTCCCCTTTATTTGCAATTGCAGCTAAAAGAAGCACCTAATATATTAAATATGTCTAGCAGAATAGCCTGCTTTCACCTCATTTTGTCAGAAATACTCTGCTTGAGTGAGGTAATCATGGTAGGTTTAGGGAGAGCATCTATTTGCTGTCACCATTTCTTTGAAGCATCTTGAATCCTCTCCTGACACTATTGTTGTGACAAAGTATTAACTGGTGCAGCATAAACACGGTTTCACTCAGTCTTCACATGACACTTTGACAATCCCTCATCTGTTCACGATGCTATACCAATGAAGAAGAATCTGCAGCTAGGAAAATCCCAGATTCTCAGGGATCAACAAAGAGATAGTTCTGTAGTTTTATTATATGGTGATAAAGTAGAATCCTCTAGATAAAAATAAATAAATGTATGTATTTTTATCAAGACTGGAAAGCATATTTTATTTCATCTAAAAAAGTACCCAAGCTTATACTTTTCGTCTGTAGTCTAAAAAGATATTTCACATGCAGATTACTTTATTTCTACTGTTTCTATTTTAATTCAGTTCTGGGTAATGTGTATTTATTGAGTAGCCTGCCTAGGCCTGCAGTAATTAGTAATGCGAAAAGTAGATATGTGTATGTATAGGGCACCTGGGTGGCTCAGTCACTTAAGCATCTGTCTTCAGCTCGGGTCATGATCCCACGGGTCCTGGGATCCAGCCCCACTTTGGGCTGTCTGCTCAGTGGGGTGTCTGCTTCTCCCTCTACCCATCCCCCCTGCTGGTGATGTCTCTCTCTCACTCTCTCTCAAATAAATAAATAAAATCTTAAAAAAAGATATGTATATGTATACATGTATGTATATATGTATATATATGTGTATGTATACACACACATATTTATGTATGTATACACACAGGTATGTATATTTATATATATATAAACATACAATTGTGAGAGCTTTAACTTGCAAAAAATGTTGGAAGAAATACTTTTGATTTATTTATTTATTTATTTATTTTTGTTTCTAGTTCGTTCACATATAGTATAATATTAGTTTTAGGAGTTGGATGTAGTGATTCATCACTTACATATAACATCCAGTGCTCGTCACAATAACTGCCCTTCTTAATCCCCATCACCCATTTAACCCACCTCCCTCCCCACCTCCCCTTTGTTTGTTCTCTATAGTTTGTTCTCTATTGTTTGTTCTCTATAGTTAAGAATCCCTTAGGGACACCTGGGTGGCTCAGTTGATTGAGTGTCTGCCTCTGGCTCGGTCGGGTCTCAGGGTCCTGGGATCGAGCTCCACATTGGACTCCCTGCTCAACGAGGAGTCTGCTTCTCCTTCTACCTCTGCCCCTCCCCACTGTTTGTGCTCTCTCTCAAATAAATAAATAAAATCTTTTATTTAAGAAGAGTCCCTTATGGTTTGCTTCCCTCTCCTTCTCCTCTCTCCTCTTCCCTTATGTTCACCTGTTTTGTTTCTTAAATTCCACATTATGAGTGAAATCATACAGTATTTGTCTTTCTCTGACTGGCTTATTTCGCTTAGCGTAATACACCCTAGGTCCATCCATGTTGTTGCAAATGGCAAGAGTTCATTCTTTCTAAGGGTTGAGTCATATTGCCATTGCACACATAAACCAAAGTACTTTTGATTTAATGTCAAATTCCCTTATGAACATCTGTATGATATCACATTCTGGATAAAGATTCTTGCAGAGATTATGGAATTCTTCTAGGTAAGTTGTTTACACTGGTTGAGGAGTGGACCTCCTGAAAGGTAACCTTGTGGATGAGTTCATATTTAAAGGATTCTTCCTGACTTGTGCTATCCTGTTTCAGTTCTCATCCTAGCTCCTAAACAGATCAGGAAAACACACATTTTTTGATAATTCACTGGTCTTTAAGAACACTGAAAACTTTTTGTTTCGTTTTAGCTGATCCCAGAGATGCCACTCAGTTAGGTACTTATGTCTTATTTATTTATTTTTAAAGATTATATTTATTTATTTGACACAGAGAGAAAGATCACAAGTAGGCAGAGAGGCAGGCAGAGAGAGAGAGAGAAACAGGCTCCCCGCTGAGTGGAGAGCCCGATGCAGGGCTTGATCCCAGGACCCCGAGATCATGACCCGAGCTGAAGCAGAGGCCCAACCCTCTGAGCCACCCAGGCACCCTAGGTACTTATATTTTAATTAAAAAAGATATAACAACTATAAAGAAATCAGATCAATTTAGCATTGTTTTGGCTTGTTATTGCTAGAACCTACTGAGAGATATGGCATTTCAAGGATTATGTGCAAGAACCTTTCTAGGTTTGTCCCCACCGCTGCTTGTCAGCAGGAGTGAAGGCATTCTGAATTGACTCCTGAAGCATTTTCAGCGTGTCAGGCAACAGCGATGAGAACACTTGTAAGTAATTTATTTACATTAGGTAGATTATATTTTATCATTGTAGAGTCAACTTGTAGAAATAGTTCTCTGTGAAGTGTCCTGAAAATTTTCTTTGTTCATGGCAAGCAACATTGTAGAGACATTGAGTCAGGAGACCCAGATTCTACTCTAAGATCAGTTCTTGGTAACTGCAATCCTGTTCCTTCGAGGGAGTTCAAGACTCAAGTACCTAACTGCCCGCTTCATCTGGGGATATAAACCTGTCCGTCAAAACAAAGCCTTTGCTTTCCTCCTGCCCCACCCCACCTAAAACCTAATCCTCTTCCAACCTTTGCATCTTAGAACAAGGCACCATTCACCCACTCACTCAGGCCCCAAACCCTTGGATCATCTTTGATTCCTTCTATCCCACCCTCTCCTTTTCCCAACAAGTTCTGTTCACCCTGTCTCTAATATTCTGTTCATCCCACTGCTGCCCTTCGAGTGCAGGCCACTATCATCAATGCCCTCCATGTTTTTAGTAACCTTCTAACAATTCTCCCTGCACCCTCTTTTGCCTTCCTGCAGCCCATTTCCTACATAGTGGCCAGAGAGCTTGCTTGTTTGCTTGTTTATTTATTTACTTATAATTCTAAGATAGTTAATATAGAATGTTATATTAGTTTCAGGGGTACAATACAGTGATTCAGCACTTCTGTACATTCCCCAGCGCTGATTGTAGGTGTTCTCTTAGTCCCCTCCACCTATTCCATTTCCCTTCCCTGCACCTGCTTCCCCAGAGGCCAGAGAACTTTGAAAAGTTACGTACCTTCTCTGAGTCTGCTGGAGGCATCCCAATGAGCATAGAAAAAAATCCAAATTCCTTGCATGGCCATCTGGCTTTTTGTTTAGCCTCTTCTCCTGCTCGCCTCTGATTTGCTGGGCACTGACAACTCACTGGCTTTGTTGGTCCTCAGAGCCACCAAGCTCACCCTACGTCACGGTCGTTGCACCTGCTATTCCTTCTGCTTGGCTTTCATGCATGACTGGTTTCTTCCCATTCAGGTTTTAGCCTAATTTCTTCTCCTTAAAGAGGCCTTTCCTGACTTTAGATAGTAGTAGGCCCCATCCAAATCAGTGTTTATGCCCTGACTTTGTGTACCCTCTCTATAGAGCATGTATTTATTGTCATCTCCCACCTCCTTTGTCTTCTAGAATGTAAACTTCTTACCAGCAGGGATGGTGTCTGGTTTGTTTACTTCCATGCCTTGGCACTTAGAACGTTCCTAGTGAGCGTTAGGCACTTGATTCTCATCGAGTGGATAAACATGGTCACTCTGATCCAAGATGGCTTGTGTCCCAGGCAGCTCTTCCACATCAGGAGTGACCCATATTCATTTCAAAGCCAACACTGTTTACTGTTCTGTCTCCTCTGTCTCTTGGTCAGCTCTGCGTGGTCTCTCGGTTGCAGACCTTTGTAAGCTGTGTACGTGCTTTTTCTTGTTGAGTCAGCATCTTCCCCGTGGTATTTATATGGAGAGTGGCCGCCTTGTAAAGAGACCATTCTAGGCTGTCTGTTAGGTTAAGCTAATACAAGCATCCAAGTAGTCAGTTTGAAAATTGGTCCTTTAACTTCCTTTACCTGTTCCTAAAGAGATTGCATTACCTCGGCACTTTGTGGACATGACAAAAGAATTTGTCAGGAGAAACTGAGCCCTGTCATCCAGCCCATGGAATTGACTATGTGGTGAATCCTCGTGATGTGCTATACACTTCGTAGTTTTAATTACAGTTTGGGTTCACTACCTTCTCACCAGATTATCCCGAAGGCCCTTAACCTGGACTGGCTAGACTAAGTGTCCTGTGCTATTCTAGTATCCAGTTCTTTTTTTTCAACCTGCTCCTTCTCTGTCATCCTCTGAGTTCCCTTGTCACCTATAATGCCCCAGGCACCATTTCTTACTCATACCGGAGCAGATACATTAGTTGTAGGCCTCTCATGCCCTGTCTGTAGTTATTCAAAAGCCAATATTTAGATTATATAGATTTTCTGCCCCAATTAGTCTTTATCAAGTGTTTATCAGCTGCATTTTGGTAATAGAAATATGCTAATTACAAAAATAAATGCAAATGTGGGTAATTCTGGATGCAGGATGCCTTCTGTGAAAATGAAGTCTCTTAATGCCATTTTCAGAATGTCACGACAAAATGCCTTCTATGAAATGGTAGCTATCATGTACATGTGTGTTGTATGTATGTATGTGTATGTATATATGTATAAGTGTGTTACACACACACACAGACACACACACACAAGGACATATGTAGTTGGGGTTGAGAGAATTCCTCACAGTTGTCCAGTAATCTGTTAATAATCTGATTGAGTGTCCACAGTTTCCTTGGTGTAAAAAATGACTGTCCATTGGGTAGCAAAACTGCAGCCTTTTTCTACTCTGATAGTTTCATTTGTATTACCTCTTCAAGACAAGGATTAGAATTAAATTGACTAGGCAAGCAAAGCTGAAAATTGAATTAATTTCAGATTTGTAATGAAAAATGGGATCTCTCCTACCCAGTGTTAACCAGGACCCTGTGGGCTATACAAATGAAACTGACAATCTCTCATTAAAGTGATATTTTCTCCGGTGAAATGTACTGGCACTAAATAGTCTCTGAAATGCTTTGTGCTCCAAGATCACAGCTGCCATATGGATTACAGAACTGAATGCAGTTTTTATGAAATACATAGAATCCACAGCATTTATTCAATTTGGTGTCATTTTGCCAGGTATTTATGGAATTCCTCCTCTGTGCCAGGTGCTGTGCTAGGCAATAAGAATTAAGGATGATCACAAGTCCTGATTCTTATCATCAAAGGGCTTCCAATCTAATGGGAGAAACATCTATACCTAAAGCCAAGCTCAGGCGACTAGGTTCATGATGTGCGAGAAGTCCTGTGCAAACACGGAGGGAGAGGGGAATAATGCCATCTGCTGGGTCTGGACCAAAAGGAAATAGTTAATAATTGGTGTGAACTTCAGTGGATAACACCAGTCAGACTGATCATCCAGGACTGTGGAAATTGCAAAAACATTTTGCGTAAGGTAAAATGCTGTGGGATCAATTTTAATTTTATCTGTGTTTTGTACCTTTAAAGAGATTTAAGAATTTCATTCCAAGAGAAAATTTTCCCTGAACCGAGGCTACCTTTTTGTTGATGAGAATGGCAAACATGTGTTGAATAGCTACCATGTGCTGGAATGGTCCCAGGTAGTACTGAACAGCAGCTCTGCAGTGTAGGTAACGTTTGTAATACAACTTAGACAGGAGAGGCCAAGACACTGGCCTATAGTAAATGGCAGAGCTGGACTCCATACCCACGTCCCTTTGGCTTCAGAGACCATGCTTCCCCTACCTCACCCCCGAATCCTGTCTCCCTTCCACACAACTGTTACATGTGTGACTGCTGGTTGATGCAACTGATAACGTAAGCAGAGTCCATGTGTACCATTCTGGATTAATTTAACCAAATGTTACATTTGGCCAAGTCTTGGAACCAAGCACTCTTCAATATTTTGTTGGCTCAGTGATCTGAGAGCTCAAGTACTAATGGCCCAGGATAGGACAACATTGGCCTGTTCCTCTGTCCCCTTATAAGAGGGTAACTGACTCATGGAGGACAAGACCCAAATGCTCAGGAGGGTATAAGAGTCCCTCAGTGATCCGAGACATGCTGCCTCAAGAAGGGTCAGCCTTTGTGAGCTAACTGTCCGGCTAGAGGCTGCCTCTGGCTACACTAAAAGAAACCTTTTCTCTCAGGAGGAACCAGAGCTACAGTAAGTGGTCTGAGTCTTTAGGGATCCGAAGGCACCACTTAGCAATGAGGCCCATATGTAACCCAAAACTGGGAGGACCAGCCACTTCAGAGCAGCTTTTGACCTGCCTTCCCTGCGTGCCCCCCGCCCCCCTCCGCCAGCATCCTCAACCAGGCCATCGCATTGCTCATCTCTCAGACCCATAACTGCGCCTGGTCTTCCTCTCCCCAACCCCAACTAGCCAGGGAGGACTGGTACTTCCTTCCTCTCCCGTCCCAGCAGATTATGCCCGAAGGGCGAGCTTTCTTCCACCCCTTATTACTCAAGACAGGGAAAGGCACTGCTGATATTTAGAAGGAATTGGAGGCCTAGAAGATATATGAGCTGACATCTATATCTGTAGGCAAAGCATCGTTAAATAACTACCTCCCATTTACATCGTCTAATCTCTCAGATCTCCAAGGAAGGAACCATATTCCTGTCCCCTCTTCTTTAATCTCCTACAGTATTTACAACTGGGAACTTCTTTCTTACAGCAACTTAAAGTCTGCATGCTTTATTTGAACATTCATATCTCTTTACTCTGTGCTCTGTAGAGATGGATAATCGTAATTTGTACTTCCCTTAAGCAATGTTATCACGAAATTTTCTCTCAGAGGCAGCTCAGTGTGGTATAGGATCATCAACATAGGAGTCATATCTGGATTCAAATCTAATTCTGCTGCTTATCATCAGTTTGCCTTTGGGCACACGGTTTAGCTCTGAGGCAGTTTCTTCGTTTGTAAAGTGGGACCATATTACCCACCTGACAGGATTATGCTCCCCCTATGAATGACCCAGCTTCTTTTTATCTTCTTGTTCTTTGCTGTCCTCAAGAAAGTGGCTGCTCCCACTCTAGTCTTCACGTCTCTGTTCCAGCCAGCAGGACGGAGGAAGTGTACAGGGCCCTCTCCTCCCACGAAGGCCACTCCTGGCAATTGCTTGACTCCCATCTTCACGCTGTTGGTCAGAGCGTAGTTGCAGGCTCTGACTGGATCCGATGGAATCTAGGAGATGTATCTTTATTCTTGGCATGGTTTCATGTGCCTAGGTAACACTTGGGTGTCCTATTTCTGAGAGAGAAGGGAGGCATCATAAGTTGAATTCCCCAGGGAGCAGACTGTAAGACAGTTTACATTGTGGGATATTTATTAAGGAGTGCTCTGTGGATCAATAGTGATTGAAGCGAGGCAGAAGAGGAGTCAGTCTATACCGCAGGCCCCATGTGAGCCTTAGTTGGCCCCCACAGGTTGATTTAGAGATGAGATGGCCCGGCCTTTATATTCCTGTATCGATTGGTCATTAGGTAGGGGCTGGCCTGCCAATAGGTGTGACCTTGGGCAAGGCAACTCTTGGCAGTTAAAGTGACCCCTGACAAGACTAATAGCTGAAGGCCGTCTGCTGCCTGCACTGCCAGCAATTGGGCCCCCAAGTCCTTCATGGAAGGGAATTCTGGATGACTCATTTTGTTGTCCATCACAGGGAGAATGGGGGAGCTAGCATACCTGCCACACTACATCACACTATAGCACAGGAACAAATAGAATGGAGAGGACTTTTGCAGAGGACTGGACTTGCAGTCAGTCTTGGCTGTGGTATTAGCATTTCCCTAGGTTATTTTAACAGGATATTTTTCCCCCACAGCATCCTGTGGGACTAAGAGAGTTGGCTATCCTTACTCTAATGATCAAATTGAGGAAATACTACATTGCAAAATCTTTCATTTCTACTCCATGATGGGTGATGTTGAGTCCAGAGCTCGTGAGTTGCATTAGGAAAGAGTGTTTACATTGCTTTTGACTTTGGTCTTCACCAAAGTGGAAATACAGAAAGTGCCTTTCTGTACTTAAAATTCTTTGTTATTGATACTCATTATTTCTGTCAGCAAGTGTGTAACATAGAAATTTCCTGAAAATTTTCTTGAAATGAAAAAATCCTTTGTTAGAGAAGTGCTTATTGAGCTTGCAGCCTGTGGGTGGGCCTGTGCCACTCATGCAAGGCAGCCTGTCTCACCTGTGCTCTGCTGTTTTCTTGTATTGTTTTCTGTTTCCCCTTCTGCCCCTCCTGGGGGTTCATTGCAGCAGCCAGAATGATCCTTTCAGCATTTAAATCAGCCTTATCACTCCCTTTACTCTCAATCCTGCAACAGTTGCCCAGTGCATTTATAATGAAATTCAAAGGCCTGGCCATCCCTCACCAGGCCCTGCAGCTGTGGACCTTGGCCATGTCTCTGATCTCATTTTTACCCCAGCTGGTTTGCTCCAGCCATACTGGCCTCTGTCATTTCGCAGATATCCACGGAGGCTCCTGACCCAGGACTTCTGTCCTTGTTCTTCTCTGTGCTGGAATGCTCTTTTCCTCCATCTGGGCTTGGCTTGCTCCCTCATTTCATGCAGGTCTCTGTGCCCTGCTGCCTCATTAGAGAGGACTTTCCTGAGTCCTCTAAGGTGTACCATTTGTCTGTCTCTTTCATCCCATTTTATTTTTCTTCATGGTGCTTATTATTTCCTGAAATTGTTTATGTATTTGGTTATCATTCATTCCTCCTCTCTCTAACCAGACTACAGAATTTGAGAGAGCAGGACTTTGTGTTTCTTATTGCTCTATCCCCACAAGAGTGTCCCCAAGCAGGCACTCAATGCATTTTTGTGAGTGAAGGAGCGAGTATGCTGGTTTCTGGGAATACCGTGATAACTAGGACAGTCATGGACTCTGCCTTCATGGGATATCTAGTCTACAAGCAATGCCCACTCTGACAGAAGGTGCGATGAAAATGATAGCATTTTCTCTTTTAACGTATTGTAGTAGTAAATTTTAATAGAGCTTCTAATGTTGAACTGTCCTTGCATTCTTATGACAACCCTTCTTGATCATGATATACAACCTTTTAAAATGCTTTTCTTGAGTTTGCTATTATATAATTTATCTATAATTAGCACATAAGAATGGTTTTCTCTAGTTTTCTACTGTCTTCGTTCAGTTTTGATAATCATACCATTGTTGTGGTTATGTCAGCCTCATAGGAGGACTTGGGATGCTAACCATCTATTTCTGTTTTCTGGAGCAGTTTAAATAACTGTTTAAATACCATAGGAATCCCTGTTTAATTTAGGCTTGGTGAAACTTGCCTATAAAACTATATGGACTTGGTATCTTCATGTTGGGTATAAGTTTGATTTTCCTTATAATTTTTAGGATTTTTGGCAATTGAATTCGTTTCCTTTTCTTGAATAAGTTTCTATAATTTTATTTTCCAGAAAGGTTTCATTTTAGGTCTTAAAATATATTAAAAGTAATAGGGTCCTTAAGTCTTCTTGTATCTATAATTGTGTCTCCTTTATCATTCCTAATATTGCTTATTTGTGTTTTCTTTCAATGATCTTAATCAACCTTGACAAAGTTTTATCTACTTTGTTGTTATTTTAAAAACCTCCTTCGATTTTATTAATCAAATCAACTTTGTTCTTGTTGTGATAGTTGTTTTGTTCTCTGTTTTGTTGGGGTCTCTTTTTCTTCTATCACAATTGTGAAAGTAAGGACACATATACTTCTGGATGCAGTTTTGCTGTCCACCTCCATCCCTACTCTCTAGAGACCCGGCATTTACCAGACTCTCTAACTTGCTTCTCTTGGATCTCAACACTAACAGAAGGGGAGTTTAACAGCCCCAAAGATGCATTTGGTCCACATCTTAAGGTTCTAGCATGAAGCCAAATATCTTTTCACTGTCAGGTAATTATTAAGTGGGGGGTGGGGGAGCTGTTTTGTAGGAAGTCATTTAATTGAATATTTTGATGACTTCAAAACCACTCCTGCTTCTTACATTTGTTTGGACTTCTCCGCCCATTTCTAGTGTGCAGGGTTTTGCTTCAGGTTGCATGTAAATTTGAACCCTTTGCTTTCTGTATTCCATATATACCTCAAAAGTTTTAGTCTGCTTTAGCACACTTTCTCAGTATTTAATTTTTAGCAAAGCAAGACTCTAGTGTGAGCTTGACCATGCAGAAAAAGGTCTGGAAATCTGAAACATAATTATTGTTTTGTTGCATCCTTAAGGGGCCTGATTTAACTTCTGTATGTTGTAATTGGCCATTTGCAAGAGATGGAGCCATGAGTTCCATCCAGCACTAGCATCGTTCCTCACCCCGAGAGTGACAATGACCCTGAGCCCAGTGATTTCAGTGACAGAAGGAGCCTTCTCCATGCTTGAGCAATTGGCATGGAATGTTACATTAATGAAAGATCACTTGAAAGTATTCACATTTTCTTCAGTAATTATTTTATAATATGATTTATTTATAGCAGATTTCTATTGCCTTCAAAGTATACTTTCTGAAATGAATTTATTGAAATGATTGGAATATGTGAACATGTGAACAAATGCTAGTAGTTCTGTCTTCAAATCTAAGCTTATAGCAGAGAGGAAAAATATTTTTAAATGTTTAAATGAAAAGATAATCTAGATGTTTATCATCTAAACATTCAGAAGATTGGAAATTTCAACTTGACCAGACTTTCTGTTTTCTCCTCAACTGTTTGGGGTCATTTAGACCATTGGAATAAGAGTTCTTTTCTATTTACATGTACCAGGGAATCTCAATTTGGTTTGTTTGGGATTATGTCAGACTGTGCAAATCCAGAGTTAATTCTCAAAAGAAAATGAGATTAAATCCGTTTAAGATGACAGGTGTGAAGGATCTTGTATTAGACCCCAGTAAAGCTTATTAAGTGCTACAATTTGTAATTAAGAAGTTCTGACGTGAGTGAGGAGAGAGAGAAGAGAGTTTTCTGTTGGGATGTTGTAAAAGTTCTATACCCCCTCCCAAATGGGAGCTAAATCATAATTCTGACCCCTAACCCTGGTACATTTCCAAAAGATGGTAATGATTACAGTTCATTTTTTCACTCTGCTTGAGATGTGGAAGTCAGGCACTAAGCCAGGTCCCACATATTTCTTTTTATTGTGGTGAGAAGAGACAGAACTGCAATGTAAACAGAAGTGCATTGTAAAGAATAAAATTTGTTTGTATTAACTATGTAAAAGATCCTACTTTACACGCTTTGTAATTGTGATGGTAAAAATGGTGACTACTTTCATGCTTCTCCTTGAGAAATGACAGAACTTCAGAATTTGATTTCTTTAAGGACAGTTTTAATAAAATCTGAGTAGGTTTATTTTTTTTAATAATTTTTTATTTTTTATAAACATATATTTTTATCCCCAGGGGTACAGGTCTGTGAATCGCCAGGTTTACACACTTCACAGCACTCACCAAAGCACATACCCTCCCCAATGTCCATAACCCCACCCCCCTTCTCCCAACCCCCCTCCCCCCAGCAACCCTCAGTTTGTTTTGTGAGATTAAGAGTCACTTGTGGTTTGTCTCCCTCCCAATCCCATCTTGTTTCATTGATTCTTCTCCTACCCACTTAAGCCCCCATGTTGCATCACCACTTCCTCATATCAGGGAGATCATATGATAGTTGTCTTTCTCTGCCTGACTTACCGAGTAGGTGTTTTAAATGAAGGAGCCAGTAGGAGAAACAGGAGAGAACCATTATGGTATTATGGTCACAGTCTCATGAGCTTGTCAATGGTAGAACTTAAGAAGAGAATCCAAGTTTTTGACGTGTTTCTCTTAGCCCTGTCTGACATGGCACTGCCTTTTTCTTTTAGAATATCCTTTAAAAAAAAAATGTCTTTAGGGTAGCTGGGTGGCTCAGTTATTAGGCATCTGCTGTTGGTTCAGGTCATGATCCCAGGGTCCTGAGATCTATCCCCACATGGAGCTCCCTGCTCAGTGGGAAGCCTGTTTCTCCCTTACCTACACCCACTGCTTGTGTTCCCTCTCTTGCTGTCTCTCTCTGTCAAATAAGTAAAATCTTAAAAAAAAAAAAATTTTTTTTTAATCTTTAAAAAGTTGAAAAAGTTAAACAAGATTATTGTAAAGCCTTCAAAAAAATACGGAAATGTACAGTGTGGAATGAGACTTCCCTGTAGCCCCCCAACTGCTAATCTTGTTTTTCCAAAGGTCGCTAATCTTCACAGTTCAAAGTATATCCTTACAGACACTTGCACATGTGGATGCCAACATGTATGCATTTAACTAACTGAGAGATATTTAGTTGTTTGTTTTTCACTATTATAAGTATTATACAACTAAGTGCCTTTTAACGCAAATAGTGTAATATTTATTGGAATGTAATTAGAAATACATAATTAATTGTATAGGATAAAAATTATTTCAGTCGGTGCTACATAAATCTGAACAATTACTAGGCTAGGCTGCCTAAACTGGTAGTTCAAAAACTACAGCGATTTAAAAAGTTCAAAAACCTGGGGCACCTGGATGGCTCAGTCAATTAAGTATCTGCTTTCAGCTCAGGTCATGATCCAGGGTCCTGGGATCAAGCGCTGCATGGGGCTCCCTGCTCAGCAGGGAGTCAGCTTCTCCCTCTCATGCTCCCCTTGCTTGTGCTCTCTCTCTGTCAAATACATAAATAAAATCTTTTAAAAGAAGTAAAAAACCAGAGAGCAATTTAATATCCATTAGCATTTCAAATGCATCATCAAAAATGATATGTGCGGCTTTAGACTTGCACAAATGGGTGCTTGACTGTCTAGGAAAATCATTGATTTGATGCAGAGAACTCCTTTGCATGTGCTTACTCTTCAAAGAGGGCTGCACTGGGTGAGTGTTCAATACAGCTCTTAGTTCTTCCTAAGTTCTCTATTTATTTTCCTCAGCGACTAAGGAAGTGATGATATTGGAGATCAAGAGGAGACTTCAAGGTTAAAAAACAAATACACAGTGGTTATGTCATTCTCCAAGCTAAGGAATAATAATCATAATTCTTGAGGAAAATACCTCAAGCTCTACTCAGTTTACCTAGCTATAAATATGCAATGATGACCTGAACAATGTATTTTCATAGAAACATGGTTAAAGGATTGTGCTTAAGGATAAACTGCATATTTGCTTGTGTATCACATAAATAGTAAGTTAAATTCTATGAATGCTGGAATTGTTGCAAGAGTGTGATAGATGGTTCATTCTTGCCGTTGACCATTTGGCATGCCAGTTAATTATAAAGGTTCAAATCCTATATTTGTTTATAATTTTTCTTCTGGCAGTAGGAAAAGAATGATCATCTTTGGTATTATGGGTTTATATGTAAAGTTTTATTTTAGGGCGCCTGAGTGGCTCAGTTGGTTAAGTGACTGTCTTCGGCTCAGGTCTTGATCCTAGAGTCCCATCATTGGGTCCCACATGGGGCTCCCTGTTCAATGGGGAGTCTGCTTCTCCCTCTGACCCTCCCCCTGCTCATGATCCCTCCCTCTCATTCTCTGTCTCTCAAATAAATAAATAAAAATCTTAACAAAAACTTTTACTTTATTTTTTACTTTTTTAAGTAAGCTCCATGCCCAGGATGGAGCCCAATGTGGGGCTTGAACTCAGGACCTGAGATCAAGACCTGAGCTGAGCTCAAGAGTTGGATGTTTAACTGACAGAGCCACCTAAGTGCCCCTGTATGTAAAATTTCAAAAGATCGTTGTCTCAGGGTCCTGGGATTGGCCCTGCACTGGGCTGAGAATCTGCTTGGGATTCTCTCCCTTTGCCCCTCCCCTGCTCACACTGTGCTCTCTAAAAAGAAATAAATGAATCTTTAAGAAAATAAAAGTAATACTAGTGTACAGTTTTCTGTACATGAAGATACACTACCAAATAATAAAAGCAACAATTTACCTTTATTGAGTTCTTACTATGTGCCTGCACTTTTCTGAGTGTTTAAACACAGAATGAAACCCCAAAGCTTACTAGATCTACCTGTGACTATCCTTACTTTGCACATGTACCACAGAAAGGGGAAAGTCTCTTACCCAAGGACACAGCGCTAGTGAGTAGTAGGGCTGGGTGGTTTCTTAATAAGAAGATGTGGCTTGTTCTCATAATTGGCTCACGTAGAAATTAAAATATTACCACCATGCTTCATTTAAATGTCTGAAACTCTTGCCTAAATTATGGTAGTTTTCCTCTACTGGTGAACATTTTGAAATATAATTGTATATAGGCAGTTTTATCTAGTGACAGATTATTGAGGTTAGAGTTCTAAGTATGTTTTAAAGCTTATATCCAATACGAAAAAACACAGAAATGTTATAGTGAAACTCATGTGTAAATATACAAAAACATTTTAAAATTTAAAAAATTGGTTAATCTGAGTTATCTTTGCCACTTTTAGTAATGGTACATGTAACCAAAAAGTTTATGTCTTTTATGCCAACAGATTTCATTCTATGTTATATAAAAATTAGGCATAAAATAACATAACATAAAAATAAATCTGCCCTTTATATAGACTAGTTATATTCTAAATTTCGGTACCACCAGTAAGTATCTTTCTGTACTTCTGCTAAATTTTACCTCAAATATTAAATTGTCCTTTTTTGCTAATTTTATTTGGTGATTAGTTTCCTTTGGTATCCTCCTATTAGTAAACAAATTTTTTTTTTTCCTAAAGAGAGAGAGAGCATGCATGCAGGCATGGGGATAGAAGGGGAGGGAAGGAGGGAAAGGGAGAGAGAGAATCTTGAGAATCTTAAGCAGGCTCCACCCCAGTGAAGAGCTGGATCTCATGACCCTGAGATCATGACTTGAGCTGAAATGAAGAGTTGAACCGACTGAGTCACCAGGTGCCCCAGTAAACAAAACCTTTAAAAACATTTACAAAGTGTCATTTGATTTCTTATGAAATATTATTTGGTGTTTTTCAAATCAAATTTAAATATTGGGAATCATGTTAAGAATTAGATTTTAGAGTAATTGACATAGTATTTTGAAATATCAGGAGATTTCTTAGGGAAATAGAAAAAGACACGATTTGTCTATCCTGGGATTATTTCCTTTTTCTTGGTCAAATTCAAGGTCTCACTTTTAATTTCAAAGACCCAGTTCTTCCTGCTTTTGCAGCCCACCTAAAATACATGCAATGATCATCTGTTAATTACTTTGGTCTTCTGGATACTCTTCTGGCCTCTCAACTCTGTAACAAGAATAATGAATGTGTCTAATCAAAGCTCAAGGGGTATAAATAACTCTACTGGATCAACTTGAATTTTCTTTCTTTCTTTCTTTCTTTTATTTTTTTTTTTAACTAAGTTCTGTCTTTCTGTCTTGTTCTCCAAGATGCTTCATCATTCCTGCCTTCATTCATTGCTCATCCCTCCACTCCCATCTCTATTTGGTAAACTCCTTACTTGATTAAAAACCCTAAGCTCCACTATTGATACTGTTTGCAGGGGATATTAGGGCATTCTGATTAATTGAACTTTTAAGTTCATTGAGAGCCAATAAAAAAAGACAACAAACAACACTTATTGCAAAAACCCAGGTTTGTTCCAAGCTGCATTTTTACATTTTTCCCCAAGCAGTATATTTATGGAATATGAGTATAAAGGTTACTATCTTTGGGTCAGACAATGTTATGTTTCAGGCCTTCACCACCATCTGTTTATTGTGTAACCCACGTTAAGCCCCAGGTCTCTCATTTGTAAAAAAGATGAGAGTAGCACCTGCCTTAGGGCTGTTGGGTAGATTAAGTGAAATAATCCGTGTAAAGGGCTTAGCATCCTTCCCAGTGCATAGTGAAAGCCCTGTAAATTATAGAAATTTTTATTGCTGTCAGTAACTATTAGTTTTGTCCCTGTGTATTGTTCTACACAATGAAGAAATTAGTATATGTATGTATGGAAGGCATACCTTATGTCAATCGGTAAATAATAACTGATAAAAGTTATTTTATCATATCCTACATCATATCCTACATGCTACCTGGAGAATGCTTTTTAAAAATTATATATTAAAAATTAATATATAATATATTATTTGTCCCGGGGTTCAGGTCTGTGAATCACCAGGCTTACACATTTCACAGCACTCGCCATAGCACATGCGCTCCCCAATGTCTATAACCCAACCACCATCTCCCTCCCTCCCTTCCCTCCTCCCCGCAGCAACCCTCAGTGTGTTTCTTGAGATTAAGAGTCTCTTATGGTTTGTCTCTGTCCCGATCCCATCTTGTTTCATTTTTGGAAAATGCTTTTTTATGATGCCTGAGAAATGTCACCTACTGACCTCATATCTTGTCTCATGAAACAAGAAATAATTCATAAGCTATAGCAATTGATATATATGCACGTATTTCTTTTTTATTGTTATGTGTGTAAAATAAGTATTTAGTGAAACACTCATATATTGCAAGCAAAAACTAGATTAAGTCTCTATTTTAAATTTATACTTTAAAATCTTCTCTTTAACTAGTTAATATTTTTAATAATCCTCAGAACATCACAAATAGTTTTCTGTATTACCATGTGGTGAGTTTGTGCCCAGTTTGTAAAATTCTTTTTCAGATCTGGAATAAAATTACATTTGATTTTAGGACCTTATCTAACTAGAATTAGGAGATAAAATAGAGACATACACCTCTTCTCCATCTAATTTTTTTTTATATGTAGTTGAATGTGACTATCTGGTGTTGCAAGAAAAATGTCCATAGAGTTAGCTGCAGTTTATAATGAATTGAGGCTAGCTTGACCCAACTATGACAGAGTTAACATACTGAGAACTTTTGAGGCTTGATTTAAAACAAAAAAGATTTGGGTAGATGAGGCTTTTAAATATGAGATTCAAATCATTCATTTTTTTTTACCACCCTAAAAAAAATGGACTTTTTCATTTTTGTATAATACTATCTCTATTGGTATATATCATAATATAGTTGTAATGAGACCATGATGCTATTTTGTATTCTGTTATTTTATTTGATATCAATATAATTACATTCACATTGCAACACAATTATTATTTTAAATATTTGCATTCTAGTTTTAACATGTTCGCATTTCTTAATTTATTAAGCTGTTTCCTTAATATTTGATCTTTATGTAGTTAGAGGCTTTTAAATCAGTTAGCAAGCAATTAACTCTATTGTGCCATCTCTTTTATGTTAAATTAGGATAAATACTTATGAGTAAAATTACCATCTGAACAAGCATAAATCCTAATAAAGCTTTTGCTGCATATTACCATGTTTCTAAAAGTGTGATGTTTTACTCTACCACCAACAGTGAATATGTGTAATGCTGCTTTGCCAACATTGGGTGTTATATTTTTTGCAGTTTAGGAGTGTAACAAGGCTTTTAAAAATACTCTAGAAGACATCCAGATGGCCAACAGACACATGAAAAGATGCTCAACATCACTCATCATCAGGGAAATACAAATCAAACCACGATGAGATACCGCCTCACACCTGTCAGGATGGCTAAAATAAGACAGGAAACAACAGATGTTGGCAAGGATGTGGAGAAAGGGGAATCCTTTTGCACTGTTGGTGGAGATGTAAATTGGTGCAGCCACTCTGGAGAACAGTAAGGAGATTCCTCAAAAGTTAAAAATAGAAACTACCCTATGACCCAGCAATTGCACCATTAGGTATTTACCCAAAGGATTCAAAAATACTGATTTGAAGGGACACATGCACCCTGATGTTTATAGCAGCATTATCAACAATGGCTAAATTATGGAAAGAGCCCAAGTGTCCATCGACTGATGAATGGATAAAGATGTGGCGTGTATGTGTATGTATATGTATATGTATGTATATGTATGTGTGTGTGTATGTGTATATATATATATATATATATATATATATATATATATATATAGTTGCACATAGCAAGTGTTCATTCTTGCTATTCTGATAATATTCTCAACCATCAAAAAGAATGAACTCTTGCTATGTGCAACAATATGGATGGAGCTAGAGTGTATTATGCTAAGCAAAATAAGGCAGAAGAAGATAAATACTGTGAATACTGTGTGATTTCACTCATATGTGCTATTTAAGAAACAGATGAACTTAGAGGCAGAGGGAAGAAGGGAGGGAAGCAAACGTAAGACAGTGTCAGAGAACAGACAGGGTTGATGGAGGGACATGGGTGGAAGATGGGCTAGATGGGTGATGGTCATTAAGGAGGGCACATGTTGGAATGAACACTGGGTGTTATATGTAAGTGACGAATCACTAAATTCTGCTCTTGAAACCAATATTACACATAGGTTAGCTAACTAGGATTTAAATAAAAATTTGGAAAACAAAACAAAAAATAAAAATACTCTAATTTTGCTGATTTGGAATAAACACACGTTCAGTTTTCTGTTGACCTCTTCTTGGGTATATTGTTTACCCAGCAGCCCTGTTACCTTCAGAGCTATCATTTCTTGAGTTCTTTGTCATGTTCCAGTCATTGTGCTAATGTTCCCCAGAGCTCCATGAGCTAGGAATTCTTGGGTCCTCATTTTATAGATGAGGAAAGATGCTGAAAGCGGAGAAGTTACTTGCTCGAAGTTACCCAGCTCAATAAGTAGTAATTAGAGATTTGAATTCAGGCCATAGGATTCCAAAATTAAAACTAAACTTCTCCTCTGTATGTACAGATTTTGACATTGATTACATTTGATGCAAGTATTTCCAGCATTTTTGTCCTTTAATGTTGGTTTTGTTCTTATTTTACTGTGTAAATGTTTAAATATGTTTATTTTTGAAAATGTGGTCATATTCTTTGTATCTGTTTCTTCAAAGCTAAGAAAGTTATTATCTTTAACATATCTTATAATTTACATTTTTTGCCAGTAATTTCAATTACTGTGTTTGTTTAAGCTTTTGTGATTCCTCTGCAGTTTATATTGGTGAATAGGTGCTTTTTAACTCCCCCACCCAACATAACATTTTAAACAATCCTTCTTTATCTTTGTCTTACAGATAAAAATTTATGAACTGTTAGTTTAGACATAGATGTTTCTTTGTCTATATTTGGGTTATTTTTCAACTGTCCAATTTTTCCCCTTTGCTATATTTGTCATTTGTTTCTTGTTCTGTTGATTCTTGGACACACATAGATTACTGTGTCAGTTTCCTGAATTTGTGAATTTACAGCTCATCATTGCTTTGGGGACTCTCTTGCTGGACCATAGTGAATTAAAATCCTGAACCTTTTTGTGATTTTAGCTTTGCTGTAGTATTTGTTGAGTCAAACAAAAGACAACAGGACAGTTTAGCATACCATAGACAAGATTCTATTACCTCCCTTCAGTCAAAGGTGCCAGAATCTTTCTTCAACAGAAGTGGGGGGTGAGGGACAGAGCCTATGTGGCCTGGACACTCCTTACCACATTGCCTTGTTTGTTCCAAATGAGACTTAACATGGAGGAGAGTAGACCTTTGAGGGAACACTGCACCTGCAGTGACACATAGACCTTGGGCAAGGTGAAGTTATTTTGGTTTGTTTGCAAAGACAAGTTCAATTTTTAAGTGCCTCGCTTTGTACAAAGTAAGACATAAATGCTATATAATATGTTATTATTTTAAAGATTTTATTTATTTACTTGTTCATCAGAGAGAGAGACAGAGTACAAGCAGGGCAAGTGGCAAGGAGAGGGAGAAACAGGCTGCCTGCTCAGCAGGGAGCCTGATGTGGGACTCAGTCCCAGGGCCCTGAGATCATGATCTAAGCCAAAGGAAGATTCTTAACCAACTGAGCCACCCAGGCATCCCTATAATATGTAATCTTAATTCCATTTTTAAAACTAAGATAATTAAGGATGAAATAATTCACCTGTCTTTCCAAAGTTCTTCCATGGCCCATTCATGTTGCTTCCTATCATATCCTCTCTCGTTCTCTTTCCCGCCCTATTTCTTCATCCCATCTTCTTTTTCCTCCTTTGTTTCTACTTCTTCCCTGTAACTCTTTCCTGACTCATGAACCTTCCTAGGGGCTGCCCTCTGGGAAGTATAGTCTGGTTTCTTCTTTACCTGCTTTTCTCTGAGGAGAAGCAGAGGAAAACTCCTGGTTAATAAAATCCTCTGACTTATTAAAGAAGGTGACAAAGAACAATAACAAATATTCGAGGAACTTGGTCTTAAAAACAATCAGCCCACAAAAGCCAGTTGCTTCCAAGAAGAGGCCAGGGTGGTTGTGACCACGAGAGATGAGCTGGTTGGGCCTGTGAGGCAGACAGAGGGACTGCTGGCTTTGATTAGGGGTGAGTGGCTGTCCAGCCAGCTACACTAAAAGAATTAACTAAGAGCATCCATTGTAGAGAACCGTCTGTTTTCTCTAGTATAATCAATTTGCCAAATCCAAGGTTGGCATTAGAGAAGATGAGATGACTGGACTCTGCTTTCCTGAAAAGATTTCTTTCTGCACTCTCTTTAAGGAGGGTTGCCCCCTCTGGAAGTCTTTGGCTCCTGCCGTCCTTAGGGCCTCTTGTCTTCATCACCCTAGCGCAGGACAAAATGCTCTGGACTAAGGTCTCAGAGTTCTTAGCAACAAACAGAATCTACTCTAGGTAGTATAAATAGAAAAGTAGCAGGTATCAGGATGTTCCCTGAATCTCTAAAAGATTCAGAGACCACACAGCTCAGAACAGAGCGCAGCTACACCGAGCGCTCCAGCTCAGGTGCTGAACCTCCCCACCCTGCAGTGAGTTGTGATGGAGGAAGAGTCTGTTGGCCCTCTCAGGGGATGTGGGGGGTAGGTGAACAGTTTGCACAAGCTAAAACCCACCACACGTATCAAAGTCTTTGGATTCCTTCCTTTTCATTAGAGTAAGAAGTTTCTGGCAAATAGTGTAGGTCACCACTAAATCCAGATTTCAGTGAAGAAATAGAGCAAATAATTGCAATTACTCGCAGTTGCTTAAGTCTCCATATTGAATCCAGAAGCTCCATTAAGACAGCTAATCTGTAAAGCCCAGGTTAAAGTCATACTCTTCCCTTCCCTTCCTTTAGTGTCTATTCCCACACAGATTTCCCAAATTTATACTGGCCAAGTAAAACTTGTTAAACTCTTACAAGTTTGTAAGTTTATAAAATATTGTCATTATTTTGGTTATGTAAGCCTGTTTTCCCTCTGATTTGACTTTTTCTTTGGCCTCTAGTGAAGTTGAAATCAGACTGTCCTTATGGGTCTGGAAACAATGGTACGGGCACAAGTGGGACAGGTGAAGACAGGCTCCCTTTGAGGAATAAGTGCCTCAGGTGTGCTTTTATCTTGTCTCCCAGAAATACACATATTGTCTAAGGAGATCCAGCAGGGCTCCAAGGAGTTATGATTGGGGATTCAGGCAAGAGGGCTTTGGAGAAGGTCATTCAGAGGCTGACAGTGCTCAAATTGACCAAAAACTCACATTTTCTCATCAGTATCCTAATTTTCATATAAAAATTTGGCTCTCGGGGTACCTGGTGGCACAGTCAGTCAAGCGTTCAACTCTGGGTTTCAGCTCAGGTCATGATCTAGGGGTCCTGGAATTGATCCCCGAGTCCAGCCCCCCACTCACTGGGGAGTCTCCTTGTCCCTCTGTCCCTCTTCCCCTTGTGCTCTCTTTTTCTCTCAAATAAATAAATAAATAAATAAAGTCTTTAAAAAATGCAGAATCTTTTTTTAAAAGATTTTATTTATTTATTTGACAGAGAAATCACAAGTAGGCAGAGAGGCAGGCAGAGAGGGAAGCAGACTCCCTGTTGAGTAGGGAGCCCGATGTGGGGCTCGATTCCAGGAACCTGGGATCCTGACCTGAGCGGAAGGCAGAGGCTTAACCCACTGAGCCACCCAGGTGCCCAAAACATAAAATCTTTTTTTTTTTTTTTTTAATAATTTTGATTTTATTTATTTAACAGAGAGAGAGAGAGAGAGAGAGATCACAAGTAGGCAGAGAGGCAGACAGAGAGAGAGAGGGAAGCAGGCTCCCCGCTGAGCAGAGAGCCCGATGCAGGGCTCGATCCCAGGACCCTGGAATCATGACCTCAGCCGAAGGCAGAGGCTTAACCCACTGAGCCAGTCAGGCGCCCCCAAAACATAAAATCTTTTTAAAAAAATTGACTCTCCCTTGGTCTGGTCCTTATCAATATCAGAGATGAAAGAAAGAAAATAAAACTTTGTTTGTACCTCAATGTCAGGTATTTATGAGAATTTCAAGAGTATTTCTATTTTTTTTAAAGATTTTATTTATTTATTTGACAGAGATCACAAGTAGGCAGAGAGGCAGGCAGAGAGAGAGGAAGGGAAGCAGGCCCCCTGCTGAGCAGAGAGCCCGACGTGGGACTCGATCCCAGGACCCTGAGATCATGACCTGAGCCGAAGGCAGCGGCTTAACCCACTGAGCCACCCAGGCACCCGAGTATTTCTATTTTTAAAAGGGTATCAGAAGAAGATTGAATTGTGAAAAGACTAAAAAGTCGTATAGACCTAACTCTGAATCCTGGCTCTGCGATGTACAGGCTAGGTGACCTTAGGCCAGTTCCTTAACCTTCTGGAGTCTCAGTGTGCTTGTGTCTAAGGAGGGATAAGTATCCGTATCATCCGTATCCTGTTGGATTGTTCTTGAGGTTAAATGAGATCCTGTTCAAAGTAGCCATAGACATTACCCTTTAGATAGTAGAATAGTCATGCAGTGATTAATAAATGCTTATAGAATGGAATGCAGTTTTAATTCTAAAGTAGACCAACTTGCTAATGAGGGACTTAGAATCATATGTATGGAGAGGTCTTTTGACTTGGGGGCTTTCTTGAGAAATGTATTAAAATTTTATGGAAGGTTTTCATTGCCTTCTCTATCTAAGGTAGCCTGTGTGTTTAAATGGAAATTGTCACATGTCTTTGAAATTTAGTAAAATGATCAAACATCATTTTTCATTAGAGAAATAAATGGTTATTTGGCTGGTTTTACCACTTCGTAGATAGAGTCTGACAGACTGGTGGATCAGTCGTGATGATGGAAATTCTCACAGGTGTTATTTCTGTACTTGTTTGGTTGTGGTTATGAACATTAAATGGCTTTTTTTAACAGGATCAGACTCGTTGAAACATTCTTTCAGAAGTTGAAAATTTATTTCTCCTAAAGTGTTTTTTTAAAAAAAAAAAAATATATATATATATATATATATATTTATTTCTTTTCAGCGTAACAGTATTGTTTTTGCATCACACCCAGTGCTCCATGCAATATGTGCCCTCCATAATACCCACCACCTGGTTCCCCAACCTTCCACCCCCTGCCCCTTCAAAACCCTCAGGTTGTTTTTCAGAGTCCATAGTCTCTCATGGTTCACCTCCCCTTCCAATTTCCCTCAACTCCCTTCTCAAGTGTTTTTTTTTTTTTTAAAGATGATTCATTCATTTATTTGAGAGAGTGAGGGAGACCGAGCAAGAGGGGCTGAACTAGTAGGGGTGGGGGCAGAGGGAGAGGGAGAGGGAGAGGGAGAAGCAGGCTCCCCGCTGAGTAGGGAGCCAAGCATGGGGCTCTATTCCAGCACCCCAGGATCATGACATGAGCTGAAGGCAGATACTTAACTGACTGAGCCACCCAGGCGTCCCTCTCTTGAAGTTTTAATAACCCTACCATTTTTTAAAAGATTTTATTTATTTATTTGACAGAGATCACAAGTAGGCAGAGAAGCAGGCAGAGAGAGAGAGAGAGAGAAGGAAGCAGGCTCCCTGCTGAGCAGAGAGCCTGATGCCAGGACCTTGGGATCATGACCTGAGCCGAAGGCAGAGGCTTTAACCCACTGAGCCACGCGGGCACCCAACCCTACCATTTTTAATATACATCTTTTAGTCAGTATAAAGAAGCTTTAGAACACAGATATCTACAAGGATCATCTGATTTCTCTGACTCTTGAATACTAAGTTAGAACAAGCTTCAGAGTATGTGTTCCTCTCCTTTTTGCAAAGCTATATTCATATTTGCATTATATTATTTTTAAATGATGAAAAATGTAAAGGTAACCTATACATTACGTGTTTGAAGAATGTCTTCCCAAACTTTAAACAGATATTAATATTAATTTACATATCTTAAAACTCATTAACTATTAGTGATCTTAAATAATAAGTTGAATATTGGGCAGTTATTTCTGACAAGCCAGTTTTTAAAAAAACTGAATTATTTTCTGTGTGTACAATGGCAGTTTTCCCATTTTATAACAATATTTTACCTCCCAGTGTATTTCCACACATGTATATATTGTTTTCATTGGTACATTAGTGAGCTAATTAGGTTAAAAATTTTATATTGTGCCTAAGAGATACTTCTCCTTATGAGGAAGTGGTGATGCAACATGGGGGCTTAAGTGGGTAGGAGAAGAATCAATGAAACAAGATGGGATTGGGAGGGAGACAAACCATAAGTGACTCTTAATCTCACAAAACAAACTGAGGGTTACTGAGGGGAGGGGGGTTGGGGGAAGGGGGGTGGGGTTATGGACATTGGGGAGGGTATGTGCTTTGGTGAGTGCTGTGAAGTGTGTAAACCTGGCGATTCACAGACCTGTACCCCTGGGGATAAAAATATATGTTTATAAAAAATAAAAAATTAAAAAAAAATTTTATATTGTGCCTAAGAGAATATTTAGATAGTTAATTTTAGATTTAGTCTTGATTGGGGGAAGCATCTTCATCGTGCATTGTACTCTGAATAATAGAATACATGTCCAAGGTCTGGGAAACACAAATGATATTTACATCTTATACATTCTTAATCTGTGTATGCACTACCACTTTGTTCTTTACTGTCACCACCCATTTTAAAGCTAGAAAGCCTGTTCTTATCTTGTGTCATGACTTTCAGATATGAACATTTGGGAGTCAAAGACATAGTTCTAATATACTTGGAAGCAAAACCAAAATTAGTTATATTTTAAAAATACATAACACCAGCCTTTGCTACCATTGATCAGTCATGCCCATGTCAATATCAGTACTCCATAATGTGTGATGCATATTGTTAATTTAATTTTTAAGCTTTAAAACATAAATATTAGCTATAGGCCAAGTTATTACATTACCACCAGTTTCTTTCATACACAAATAAAATAGAAATTAATTCAGAGTGGGGTATGAAGTTTTCAACTTTATTTTCTCCTTCTCTTAAGTTGTGTTTGGGAACACAGATGATGGAATGAGTAGATGCCTGATCAGGAAGTACTACAGGCTGATGTTTGTGTCCCCTGCAAATCGATATGTTGAAGCCCATTCCTCAATGTGAAGCCTTTAGGAGGTGATTAGATCATGAGGGGGGAGCCATCCTGAGTGGGATTAGTGCTTTTATAGTCCCACCTATAGCCCTGTGGCATGCTCATTCAAGTGGGTCTTTTTCTCATCTCTTTCATCTCTTTTAATCAGCAAGGTGCTCACATTCAGTTCACTTAGGGATTTCACTGGTAGGTTGCTAAAACGAGAATGAATCCCAGGTTTTTTTTTGTTTTGTTTTTTTTTTTTTTTTAAACACAAATCAATACATTTTCAAAAGTAAAAGAAATCCAGCAGTATCCCCCCCACCCCAACTTTCTGTACCTGTCATTCAAGATTATTCATAATTGGTAGAGTTCTCTAACAACACAAATCCTGCAGCCAATCAATTTGCCTCTACTTCTAGTTCCAGTCAATGCACTCTATAATTAGAAGGAAGAATTGCTGAGGCTGAGGCACTACAATAAAATATTTACCTTAAACAAACAAAAGGCCATACAGGTACCCCTTTTGTTCTTCTCCATTTCTGTCCCTGAGTAAAGCAAACATTGTGCCCGTGATGTTAGCCTTTGTGCTAGAGCCGTTGAAAACTGGAGATTTATATAACAGAATTATATTAGAAGTTCCACACTGTCCACCCCTCTATTTGGCTTCCACTTGTTCTGTCCAGCCCTGGATCTTATCTCAGAGTTGCTTGTGCCCTTGGGCAAGTCCTTTCTCTGGCTTTGGTTTTCTTCAAATCTGTGACTGGTGAGGGTGGGATGAGATTATATTTGGCTTTCCTTTTAGTTCCGATTCTGTGGAGTAGAAGTCTCCTTTCACCCAGAAAAATACCAGCAGATCTCTTTAAGGATTAGCGCAGCGTCTATTATAGGGAGTTCTTTAGAAGCTTCCATATAAGCAGACCACAGAAGCTTTAGGACCTCCCAGAGCCATCCCCATTCTCTTCAGCAATCCTTTTAAAATTAAGAAATGTGACTTGAAGGAGGAGTAATAGAAGTTTAAATTACAGCAACAATGGGAAAACATTAATCTTAAAACTGTGTATTTCCTTATCACTTTTCAACATCTATGTTTCCTCTTATTTCTGTTGTGTTGGGCACAATGAGAAATGGATCTTGATACATTTTGTCCCTTTACTTCTAGCCTACTTTGTTAATGTCCCTTGGGCTGTCTCTTATAGTATTGGTGCCAATTTCTCTTTTTAGTAAGTTATTATGCAGATCTTTGGGGATGACTGTCAAAAGGCTTAATAAAAACTTGATATCTAAGCTAACTCTTGCTTTGGGGCTTTGAGTGAGATCTGGTGACCCAGCAATACTATGCCTACATATTTACCCAAGTGAAATAAGGACTCTGTTCACACGAAAACTGTAACACAAAGCTTATAGCAGCTATATTTGCAATTGCCAAGTACAAGGGAAACAGTTGCCTAAGGGGGGCAAAGACAGAACTTTGGGAGGTGACAGAACTCTCGTATGTCTTGACTATAGTGGTGGTGGTTATATGACCACAGGTTTGTCAAAACTCACAGAACTCTACACTAAAAAGGGTGAATATCCCTTTATGTAAAGCATAGCTTAATTTAAAAAAATGAATAAAAATTCTGTTTAAAAAAAATCTGGAAACAAAAGTATATTTCATATATCTATTGAAATATTTTTTAAAATTTTTATTTATTTATTTGACAGAGAGAGAGAGGGAGTACAAGCAGGGGGAACAGGAGAGGAAGAAGCAGACTCCCCACTGAGCAGGAAGATTGATGCAGGGCTCAATCCCAGGACCCTGGGATCATGACCCGAGCTTAAGGCAGACACCCAACCAACTGAGCCACCCAGGTGCCCATATTTAAGTGTTTTTAATGCCTAATACTCTATTGGCACCTTGGGGTAAAAGAGAAATATAGATGTTACAGAAATATAAGACATTCTTTACAAGGAACTTATACTTTATTTAAGGAGATAAGAATTTAGAATTTTTAAAAAGATATATTATGGGGGGGCACCTGGGTGGCTCAGTTGGTTAAGCATCCAATTCTTGATTTCAGCTCAGGTCATGATCTCAAGGTCGTGAGATCAAGCCCCACATTAGGCTTGCAGTGGGCATGGAGCCTTCTTAAAATTTTCTCTCTCCCTCTCTTCTGTCCCTCTCTGTCCCTTCCCTTCATGCGTGCCTCCCCCACCTCAAAAAAAAAAAAGATACATTGTTAGAACACAAAGATTATTGGAAGCAGTCACTTTTTGTTGTTGTTGTTGCCAGACAGCTGAAGTAAGGAGTTGTAAATATGAAGGAGTTGTAAACATGAAAAAAGAAAATCACTCAATGTATAAACAATGTTTAAAGTATGGCATCTGGATTTTTTTATATGTTGGTTTAAAATGTTTTATTTTTCAGCGTTGGGGGACAGGAGAAGAGAGGAAAGCCAAGTCATAAAATAAGTAATAAAAGACAGATTAACCTTGTTTTTCTGAAGGGGTACAGGTAAGTATTTATGTATTTATTTTTGGTGGCAGCATATAATAAAAACTACCTTTGATGACCTTCATTTCAAAGAACATTTACCTTATGAAGCATCTCTATGTATATTTAAAATTTCTGTACAATTCAAGGAAGACAAATGATTACTGTAAACACTAAATCTTATTGAACTTCCTCACACATACCCAGCACAGGCAATTATCATTTCAAGACTGTGGAAGAGACTGCTGTTTGCCTACCAGATATCTGTTCTTACCCTCCTTAGCAACAGAACCCCAATTTTTTCCCCTAAAGAATGGCATTGATTAACCTTTATTGGAAACAGATGTGGCTGGGTGACTGCATAAGTGCTGTGTGGATTTCCAGGAAGTCACTCAGAGGGGAGTTGGCTCCATTAGGGTATGGGGGCCGTGGGACCTCAGCCTCCCCCTCCTCTTGCTGCTGGAATACAGGCATGATGGTTGGAATTCCAGTGTAGTTTGCTTATCTCCCCTCTTCTGTCCCCTTAAGCCCCTAGGACACCACTCTCTCTCCACTGACAGAAACAGTCTTTAGTTAATAGTTGATGAACAGTCCTCATCACTAGTTTTCTTTAAATGGCTTTTTGGTCCTCCCTCTTGACTAGCCTTGGGCCAGTAGACATGAAAACAAGCTGACCTTTACTGAGCATTTTTCACTCTCCCAGCAGTGCACTAAGCAGATTCCATACATCTCCTCATATGACTTTCACATCCCTAGGAAGTAAATCCTATTAGTACCAAATTTCACAGATAAAGCAATCAAAAGACTAGGATAGATGACTTCGCTGGCCCCACAGCTTGGTCGCACAGCAAGGAAGCTGGGATTTTAGCTGAGGCCTTTTTGCTTCTACACTGTGACATAACACTATGCTACCCATTCATCTGCACTCAAACTCCTGTTACTACAGATAATTTAAATACATTAGAGACACCAATTCAGCATGACAGAGTCTATGCATCACCTCTTTTCTCTGTCACTGAATATAATTTTCCTGTATATACACAATTTTTTCATAGCTTAATTTGACCACTTGCCAGTTGTGTGATTTCATTATTAAAATATTAACTCTCAATCCTCTTCTCTGGCAGGAATGTCTGAGTGTATCTTTAGAGAGTAGGAAGGAAAGGGCAAGAGTCGATTCAGTTCTCTTTGATCCATACTCCTCACACTATACCCCTCTGGCTCCTTAAACTGGTCCAGTTCCTCCATTAATCCTGTCTGCCTGTTTTCTCAATAAAATCTTAATGGCCAGCAGTCCCCTTTTCCTTTAAGTGGAGTAAATTCTTGGTCACCTATGAATGTTTGGTGAGCTCAGAAATTAGCTTTAATAATAAAAGGTACTAAGCATTCTTGGCTGCCTGGGTGGCTTAGTCACTTGGGCACTTGACTCTTGGTTTCAGCTCAGGTCGTGACCTCAGGGTCGTGAGACTGAGCCCCTTGCCGGGCTCCACGCTCTGCACAGAGTCTGCTTGGGATTCTCTCTCTCTCTAAAATAAATAATAAAATAAATAAATAAGATCTTTAAAAAAAGATCTTACATGACAAATGCCATATTTGTTGTTTTACATAAATAAAATTGTCACTGGATCAGTAGTAGGTACTGGGACTGGCTCTGTCTTTTTTTTTTTTTTTTTAAGATTTTATTTATTTATTTGAGAGGGAGAGAATGAGAGAGAGAGAGCACAAGAGGGGGAAAGTCAGAGGGAGAAGCAGACTCCCTCTGGAGCAGGGAGCCCGATGCAGGACTTAATCCCGGGATTCCAGGATCATGACCTGAGCCAAAGTCAGTTGCTCAACAAACTGAGCCACCCAGGCGCCCTCTGTCTTTTTTTTTTTTTTTTTTTTAAGATTTATTTATTTATTTGAGAAAGAGAGAGTACACGTGAGCAGGGGGAGGGGCATAGGAAGAGAATCTCAAACAGACTCCCCTCTGAGTATGAAGCCTAATGCAGGGATCCATTCCACTACCCTGAGATCATGACCCCGGCCGAAATCAAGAGCTGGACACTTAACTGACTTAGCTACCCAGGTGCCCCATGGCTCTGTCTTCATGACAGCAACTAAACATTTCAGAATGCTGATTTATTTGTTAACTGTACTTTGACCCCATCCTCTTGCCACTGACCTACTCTTCACTACTTCATCATTGATGGCCTGTACCCCAGAATTCTGTCAGGCCATTCTATTATTTGGCAACTATTTCTGAAGGTTGGTTTTCCTTCTTCAACTAGGTTACAAGCTTCTTGAGAGTATGAAATTAGTATAGTAAGTCTCATCAAACACACATTTAGCTCCTGTGTCCTGGAAAGAGAGAGGGTGGGGTGAAAGCATGGCTGGCCTCCTGGCACTCCTTGCAAGGAGTGTATACCCCAAGGGATGGTCTAGTTTCTTCAGGGGGGCCTCAGCACTGTTACAGAGTCGTTTATACCAGCCGCATGACAGCCCTGTCTCTGACAGTAAGCCAAGGGACTAAGAGCAATTGCAGAATCCAACCCCTTGTAGCAGATGTGACTCCACATATTCAATACCTGATGACTGAGTGAGGCTAATTCCCTGGTCCTGGAAGAAACAGTGGCAAAACAGAGGAGCAGGTTAAGGAGGTACATTTTCAACATTTAAGAGGAATGGTACTCATTTGGCTTCAGAAGGTTACAATTGTTAGCATTAAGAGGCCAACACCAAAATCTAGATGAGATACTCTCATTATCTAAACTTATTAAAAACATTGGGTACTAGATAAAATTGTATAAATAAATGAAACTACAGTCTTTCTTTGTGTGAAAGTTTAAAGGAGATAGAGATTTCAAAAGATTCTGAAAAAGGAAAGGAAAGTATGATACATAACTCATCTCATGTATAAATAAAACCTCCAGAGTATCATATCTATATATGACATCTCTGTATCTCTATATCTATATCCAACTTTAACCAAAAGAAGTCCCCTTGGGAATCAGTCTGATTAATGGCTTCTAAAAATGACTGATGAGAGAGAAAATATCTCCTTCTGAATTTCCTATTCTATTCAGTCTTTACTTATTACACTCAGAATAACATAATAGGGGCATAAAGAAGCTAAATGACCTATTTCTTTAGAGAATCTATTTCTTAAAGGAGAAATGAAATTTTCCCACTTCAGTTGGAATTCACATTTATGTGATTTGTGCCTTTTTGAAGAGCACCGAGTAAATTGAGGGTTTTGTTTTTGGTTTTGGTAAATTTCTTGGTAAATTGAATCCTATTTGAAATATCCTTGGAGAGTTCACGATTTTAAGGGAAGCTTTAATCCTTTTATAATGAAAACTGAATGTAATAAACATGCCTGAATACGTGCATACCTGTGTTTGCATGCGCGCGTGCACACACACACACAGAGGTGACTAATATTGGCTCAGCATCAAAAGACTTAGTAACAGAGATTTAATCATACTAGGCATCAGTAAGGTTTTGGGGATTAAGCAGGCCCTACTTAGAAGAAAATTTCAGTTCTGTTGTAATGACATGATGTGAATGCATAGAACAAACCATTTTATTTTTTAATTTTTAATTTTTTTAATTTTTATTTTTTTTACAAAGAGATCTTTTTTTTTTTTTTTTTTAAGATTCTATTTATCAGAGAGAGACACAGTTGAGAGAGGGAACACAAGCAGGGTACTAGGAGATGGAGAAGCTGAGGAAGAAGCCCGATGCAGGGCTCCATTCCAGGACCCTGGGATCATGACCTGAGCCAAAGGCAGATGCTTAAGGACTGAGCCACCCAGGCGCCCCAGAACAAAACACTTTAGAGCCCCACCAGACCATATGGGATCCAGTGCAGGAACAAATGATTTAGACCAGCACTTCTTGCCTTATTATTCTTCTCACCCTGAAGCTTGAGTCACAAGGGTGTGGGGGCTGGCATGGGGTGGGTGGGATCTTTTTAAAAAAGTAAACTCTGATCTGGTACGTCCAAGGTGAGACCTAAGGCTTTATATTTATAATAAGCCTCACCTGTTGTCAGTGCTACTGGCCTGAGGACCACACTTTGCATAGCAAGGGGCTAGTGTAGCACAATTAATCAGGAGAGTTCAGAGAAAGAAGAATTAATATGGTCTGGCATGGAGACCTCTCTCCAACCCTCTTTACCTTTAATAATATGAATAGTTGCGTCTTAATTTCTCTGCTTAGAATACACACAGACACACATACACATTGAAGCAAACAAGGCATCATAACTATATGTATAACTACATACATAGTTATACATATAACTATATGTATATGGTTTAATCTGTTTTGGTTGCTATAACAAAAATACTGGGTGGCTTACAAATGACAGAAATTTTTTTCACCCAGTTTGGGAGATTAGGGATTCTAAGATCGGTGCCAACGGATTCAGTGTCTGGTAAGTGCCCACTTCAGAGTTACAGACTGCTGAATTTTTGCTGTGTCCTCAAATGGCAGGAGGGCTTAGGCTGAGGGATCTCTCTTGGATGTCTTTGATACGGGTACTAATCTCATTCAGGAGGAATGGCTTCATCACCTCCTAAAGACCTTACCCTCTAATACCATGGCCTTGGAGGTTAGGATTTCAACATAATGACTTCTGGAAGGGACACAAAGATTCAGACCATAGCCTATATATATCAAATAAATTATATATACACACTTCTACTTGATGATTCTTAGGAGTATCTCAGTAAGTGGAAATTTGGGGGCAAATTTTGAAGGAAAATTTCTGCAAAACTTTTATTTATTTATTTATTTATTTATTTAAAAGATTTTATTTATTTATCTGACAGAGAGAGATCACAAGTAGGCAGAGAGGCAGGCAGAGAGAGAGAGAGAGGAGGAAGCAGGCTCCCTGCTGAGCAGAGAGCCCGATGCGGGACTCGATCCCAGAACCCTGAGATCATGACCTGAGCCGAAGGCAGCGGCTTAACCCACTGAACCACCCAGGCACCCCTCTGCAAAACTTTTAATAAAAAGTAACAACTATTTAAAATAAGGACTTCTTTTTAGGTTTAGGACAGGTATAAATCAAATAAAGTACTGAACTTTATATTCTGAGTTAACTTTCTACATTTGTACTACAGTTGACTTTCTGAAAAATACTTGTATTTATTTGATTTCTCTATATTTTAAAACATCTTTTGTCAGTCATTTTAAATCTACATTTGTGTATCACATAATTCAATATAATCACAAGTTTGGGTGTCTTGTTTGTTTAATGAGAATGGAATTGAGATCTTGAAGTTTACAGGAAATCATTTAGTGATTTAGAATTTTCTTGGGAGTCGGGGCGCCTGGGTGGCTCAGTGGGTTAAAGCCTCTGCCTTCGGCTTAGGTCATGATCCCAGGGTCCTGGGATGGAGCCCCGCGTCGTGCTCTCTTCTGCTCAGCAGGGAGCCTGCTTCCTCCTCTCTCTCTCTCTGCAAAAAAAAAAAAAAAAAAAAAAAAAGAATTTTCTTGGGAGTCATTTTTACAGCGTGATTGTGGTCAATGTTCCGAAGTTTCTTACTGACTGTCTTAAGGATTTTGGGTCAAGTTCACATTTGATTATTTCATTGAGCATGGTTGTCTTGGGAGTACATGGAATTTCAGGCCCAGCTGTACAATTAGAAGGCATAGGCTCCCCGTAAGACCACCCTTACCTCTGACACCAAATGCAGGTTTGGGGGTTCCAAAAACCTCTCTCAGTTTGGATGATTAGCTAGAAAGACTCATAGAACTCACTGAAAGCTGTTACACTCACTGTTATGATTTATTACAAGAAAAAGATCCAGATTAAAATCAGCCAAAGGAAGAGGTAAATAGGGCAGAGTCCAGAAGGTTTCCAAGTGCAGAGCTTTCATTGTCCTCTCCTGGTGGAGTGAGGGCACATTACTCTCTTGGTATCAGTGTGTCACAGTACACACAGAGTGTTGCCAACCAGGCAGGCTCATCCAGGCTTTCGTATTTGGAGGTCTTACTGGGGCTCCATAACTGATAGATGCCCATGTGCTTGATCTCAATCTCCAGATGAACTGTGTGACCTAAAACCCCATTGTTGGCTGTATTGTTAGACTTTCTGCATGACCCAAGGACCCCAAGCAAACAAAGATACTTTTACAAGGCATGGCATTTTAATGATTCAGAGACTGTCCCTAGTAACAGAGCTCTGGGTGAAGGTCAAGACCTTCTTTTAGGATAAGACCACTTTTTTTTTTTATTATACCAGGGAGTATTTTTCTAACTGCTGGTTGATACCCATTAGTAGCCAGTGAAATCAATTTAAATAGTCCCCAGTAGCATTTCACCAAAGGTCATATTTCAAAAGTTTGAACAACACTAGCTTAGAGTGATTAATGTAAATAAAACTGGTACTGTCTCATTCAACTTGTGAGGTGTTCAGGTGAGAGATACTCTTGACTCACTCAGCAGGGACCACACCTTGTATAATCTCTTTAGGGTTCTGATTTTGTTTTGGTAAGTGCTTATCAGTGCTTACTGGGCTAATGCTAAGATCTCCCGGTCATTTTTATTTGTTTGTTTGTTTAGAGCGCTAGTGGGGAGGAGCAGAAGAGAGACAATCGTTTTGTTTTGTTTTGTTTTTTTAAAGATTTTATTTATTTATCAGAGAGAGAGGTGGAGAGAGAGCGAGCACAGGCAGACAGAATGGCAGGAAGAGGCAGAGGGAGAAGCAGGCTCCCCGCTGAGCAAGGAGCCCGATGTGGGACTCGATCCCAGGACGCTGAGATCATGACCTGAGCCGAAGGCAGCTGCCCAACCAACTGAGCCACCCAGAGCAGGCTCCCGCCAAGCACAAAACTGACACAGGGCTCTGTCTTACATTCCTGAGATCATGATCTGAGCCAAAATCAAGAATTGGACGTCAAACTCACTGAGCCACCCAGGAGCCCCTTATTTATTTATTTATTTATTTATTTATTTATTTATTTATTTATTTATTTGAAAGAAAGAGAGAGAGCTCAAGTGGGGAAGAACTTTCTGTCATTTTTTTTTTTTTAAAGATTTTATTTATTTATTTGACAGGCAGAGATCACAAGTAGGCAGAGAGGCAGGCAGAGAGAGGAAGGAGAGCAGGCTCAGAAAGCCTGATGTGGGCCTCAATCCCAGGGCCCTGGAACCACGACCTGAGCTGAAGGCAAAGGCTTTAACCCACTGAGCCAGCCAGGCACCCCTCTTTCTGTCATTTTAAAACAAAACATGCATTGATCTTTACACTAATGTAGACAAAGTATCAAAAATAAGAATATAAAAAATAAAGGCAGATAATAAATACATTCTCATCAGGAATAATTCATTTGCATATGTATTTGAAAAATATTGGTGAATTATAAATACTTTACACATTTTAGTGATTGTTTGATGTCCTAAGACTGGGTTCGTCTAACAGCAGCTTATTACAGTTGGTTTTGAAATCAAGCAGTTGTGGGTTCAAATCCCAGTCCTGCTACTGATACATTGCGACTTGGGTAAGTCACTTATCTTCTCTCAGCTTCAGTTTTCTTATACATATATAAGTTTTCTTATATATTTCTTCAGTTTTCTGTACAATTGGGATTATAACAGTGTTTGTGTGTGTGTGTGTGTGTGTGTGTGCATGTGACTGTTATGATGATTAAATATTGGTAAATTGTCAGCACAATGTCTGCCGTGTAGTAGGTGCTTAACAAATTACTATTGTTATTACTATAGTTAGTAATAATAATAATCTAACTATATGGTTATTACTAACTATAGTAATAATAATATAGTAACTATAATTTTTTAGACTGTTGTTGGTAGTAAGGGGTCTATGGGAAGAAATTAGTTTTATTGAATCTTTGTTATGGTAAAGTAGTCTTTGTAGTGGTTATTAAGTACAAGCTCTAGAACCAGACTGCTGGAGTACAAATTCGATCCCTACCACTTACTAGCTCTGTGATCTTGGGCAAGTTGTTTACCTTCTATGGACTTCCATTTCATTGGTCTGTTTGTCTATTGTTGTTCCAGTGCTACACTTTTTTAATAAGCCTAGCTTTATAGTAAATCCTAAAATAAAAAATGCAAGTCCTCTAAGTTTGTTGTTTTTCAAGACTGTTTTGGCTATTCCAGGATCTTGGCACTTTTTTTTTTTTTTTTAAAGATTTTAATTATTTATTTGACAGACAGAGATCACAAGTAGGCAGAGAAGCAGGCAGAGAGGGGAAGGCAAGCAGGTTCCCTGCTGAGCAGAGAGCCGGATACGGGCTCTATCCCAGGACCATGGGATCATGACCTGAGCGGAAGGCAGAGGCTTTAACCCACTGAGCCACCCAGGCGCCCCAGGGATCTTGGCACTTCTGTTTAAAAGTTTGAATCAGGGGCGCCTGGGTGGCTCAGTGGGTTAAAGCCTCTGCCTTTGGTCATGATCTCAGGGTCCTGGGATCGAGCCCCGCGTCGGGCTCTCTGCTCAGCAGGGAGCCTGCTTCCCCCTCTCTCTGCCTCCCTCTCTGCCTACTTGTGATCTCTCTCTCTCTCTCTGTTAAATGGATAAAATCTTTAAAAAAAAAAAAAGTTTGAATCAGATTCTAAATTTTGTTTTGTAGATTCTACATATAAGTGAAATCATATGGTATTTGTCTTTCTTTGACTTATTTCATTTAGCATAATACCCTCTAGGCCACCCATGTTGTTGCAAATAGCAAGATCAAGGTCTCATACTTTCTTTATAGCTGAGCAATATACCTTTGTGTGTGTGTGTGTGTGTGTGTGTGTATCACATCTTTCTTATCCATTCTTTTTTTAAAAAGATTTTATTTATTTATTTGACAGAGAGAGAGAGAGATCACAAGTAGGCAGAGAGGCAGGCAGAGAGGGGGAAGCAGGCTCCCTGCTGAGCAGAGAGCCCCATGCGGGGCTCTATCCCAGGACCCTGAGATCATGACCTGAGCAGATGGTAGAGGCCCAACCCACTGAGCCACCCAGGTGCCCCTTTCTTACCCATTCTTTATCCATTCGTCTATCAATAGACACTTGGGTGGCTTCCTTATCTTGGCTATTGTAAATAATGCTACAGTAAACATTGGGGTGCATTTATCTTTTTGAATTAGTGGTTTTTTCCCTTTAGGTAAATACTGAGTAGTAGAATCACTGGATCATAGAGTATTTCTATTTTTAATTTATTGAGGAAACTCTATAGTGTTTTCCACAGTAGCTACAGCAATTTACATTCTCACCAATAATGCATGAGATCCTTTTCTCTGTATCCTCAGCAACACTTATTTCTTGTCTTTTTTATTCTAGCCATTCTGACAGGTGTAAGGTAATATCTCATCGGTTTTAATTTACATTTCCCTTATGATTAGTATGTTGAGTATCTTTTCATGTGTCTGTTTGCCATCTGTATGTCTTCTTTGAAAAAATAATTATTCATGTCCTTAGCCCATTTTTAAATTCAATTCTTTGTTTTTCTGGTGATGAGTTGTGTAAGTTCTTTATATATTTTGAATATTAATCCCTTATTGGACATATCATTTGCAAATATCTTCTGTTATTCAGTAGGCTACCTTTTCATTTTGTTGATGGTTTCCTTTGCTGTGCAAAGCTTTTTATTTTGGGTGTAGTCCCAATAGTTTAATTTTGCTTTTGTTTCCCTTACCTCAAAAGACATATCTAGAAAAATTTGCTGTGGCTTGGATGTCAAAGAAATTACTGACTATGTTTTCTTCTAGGAGTTTTATAGTTTCACATCTCATATTTATGCCTTAAACCATTTTGAGTTTATTTTTGTGTATGGTGTAAGAAAATGGATCCGTTTCATTCTTTTGCATGTAGCTGTCTAGTTTTCACAGCATCATTTAGAGAAAAGACTGCCTTTCCCCCACTGTATATTCTTGTCTTCTTTGTCATAGATTAATTGAGCATATCTCTGTTGGTTTTTTCTAGGCTCTGTATTCTGTTTCATTGACCTATGTATCTGTTTTTGTGCCAGTAGCACTCTGTTTTGAATACTACAGCTTTGTAGTATATTTTGATATCTAGAATTGTGATACCTCCAGCTCTACTCTTCTTTCTCAAGATTGCTTTGGCTATTCTGGGTCTTTTGTGGTTCTATACAAATTTTAGTAGGTTTTTTGTTTTGTTTTGTTTTTTTGTTTGTTTTTTCTGATAGTTCTGTGAAAAATGTTGTTGGTATTTTGTTAAGATTACATTGAATCTGTAGATTGCTTTGGGTATCATAGACATTTGAACAATATTTGTCCTTCTAATCCATGTGCATGGACTATCTTTCCATTTCTTTCATCAATGTTTTATAGTTTTCAGAGTATGAGCCTTGACCTCTTTGGTTAAATATTTTCCTAAGCATTTAATTATTTTTGGTGGAATTATAAGTGGAATTGTTTTCTTAATTTCTTTTCTTGTATTCATCATTAGTGTATAGAAACACAACTGATTTCTGTGTATTAATTTTGAATCACTTTACTGAATTCACTTATTATTTTTTATTATTATTTATTACTTATTATTATATATTATTTATTATTATTTATTCTGTAGTTTTTGGTGGAATCCTGAGGATTTTCTATGTATAGTATCATGTCATCTGCAGATAGGGACAGTTTAACTTCTCCCTACCCAATATAGATGCTTTCTGTTTCTTTTTTCTTAACTCATCAATGTGGCTAGGACTTCCAGTACTATATTAAATAAAAATGTTAAGAGTGGATATCCTTGTGTTGTTCCTGATTCTGAGGAAAAGCCTTCAGTTTTTCATCATTGAGTATGATATTAGCTGTGGGTTTTTCATATAGGGTCTTTATTATGTTGAGGTATGTTACCTCTAAACCAACTTTATTTTTTTTAAAGATTTTATTTATTTACTTGACAGAGAGAGACACAGTGAGAGAGTGAACACAAGCAGGGGGAGTGGGAGAGGGAGAAGCAGGCTTCTCGCAGAGCAGAGAGCCGAATGCGGGGCTCCATCCCAGGACCCTGAAATCGTGACCTGAGCTGAAGGCAGACACTTAATAACTGAGCCACCCAGCTGCCCCCCCAAACCAACTTTGCTGCAAGTTTTTATTATGAGCAAATATTGAACTTTGTCAAGTGCTTTCTCTATATTTATTGAAATGATTATATTATTTTTATTAATTAATTAATTTAAAAAATAAACATATAATGTATTTTTATCCCCAGGGGTACAGGTCTGTGAATTACCAGATTTAGGCACTTCACAGCACTCATCATAGCACATATCCTCTCCAATGTCCATAACCCCACCCCCCTTTCCCAACCCCCTCCCCCAACCAACCCTCAGTTTGTTTTGTGAAATTAAGAGTCACTTATGGTTTGTCTCCCTTCCAATCCCATCTTGGAAACGATTATATTATTTTTATCCTTCTTTGTATTAGTGTAGTATATCCTATTGATTTATTTGTGAATATTGAACCACCCTTGCATCCCTGGAATAAATCTCCCTTGACTATGGTGCATGATCCTTTTAATGTATTGTGGAATGTGTTTTGCTAATATTTTGTTGAGGATTTTTTGCATCTGTATTCATCTGGGATTTTTGGCCTGTAATTATGTGTGTGTGTGGGGGGCGGGGGGTGTCTTTGTCTGGTTTTGGTATCAGGGTCACGCTGGCCTCATAGAATGTATTTGGCGGTTTCCCCTTTTTTCCTGTTTTTTGAATAGTTGAGGAGAATGAGTTTTAACTCTTCTTTATTTTTGTTTATAAATTTTTATTTATTTATTTATTTTTAAAATAAACATATAATGTATTTTTATCCCTATGGGTACAGGTCTGTGAATCGCCAGGTTTATACACTTCACAGCACTCACCATAGCACATACCCTCCCCTTAACTCTTCTTTAAATGTTCAGTAGCATTTGCCTGTGAATCCTTCTGTCCTTGACTTTTGTTTACTTATATTTCTTTGAATACTGATTCAATTTCATTCCTAGTAATTGGTCTGTTCAGGTTTTCTATTTCTTCCTGATTCAGGTTTGGAAGATTTTTGTTTCTAAGAATTTAATCATTTTCTAGGTTGTCCAATTTGTTGGCGTATAATTTTTAATAGTCATCTTTTATTATCCTTTGTAATTCTGTGGTGTGTAATATTGTTTTAATATTCCCCTATTCTTTTTTTATTTTAGAAAGATTTTATTTATTTATTTGACAGAGATCACAGGCAGAGAGGCAGGCAGAGATAGAGGAAGGGACGCAGGCTCCCTGCTGAGCCGAGAGCCCGATGCAGTGCTCTATCCCAGGACCCTGGGATCATGACCTGAGCCGAAGGCAGAGGCTTTAACCCACTGAGCCACCCAAGCGCCCCTCCCCTATTTTTTTTAAATGTCTGTAGGATCTGCAGTGATCTTTAATTTTTTATATTGATAATTTATGTTCTCTCTCCCTCTCTCTCTCTCTCTCTCTCTCTCTTTTTAAAAGATTTTATTTATTTGACAGAGATCACAAGTAGGCAGAGAGGCAGGCAGAGAGAGGGGAAGGGAAGCAGGCCCCCTGCTGAGCAGAGAGCCCGATGCGGGGCTCGATCCCAGGACCCTGGGATCATGACCTGAGCCGAAGGCAGAGACTGTAACCCACTGAGCCACCCAGGCGCCCATCTCTCTCTCTCTCTTAAATCGGTTTTTTTAGGGGTACCTGTGTGGCTCAGGTATCTGCCTTCAGCTCAGGTCATGATCCCAGGGTCCTGGGATTGAGTCCACATTGGGCTCCCTGCTTGGTGGGGAGACTGCTTCTCCCTCTACCCCACCTCCATTGCTTGTGCTCTCTCTCTCTCTCAAATAAATAATAAATAAAAATCTTTTTAAAAAATCCTTTTTTTTGTGGCTTATCTTTTTTATTAATCTTTGGAAAGATTAATCAAAAGAACCAGCTTTTGACTCTGTCAGTTTTCTCTATCATTTTCAGTTTTCTGTTGCATTGATTTCTGCTCTTATCTTTGTTATTCCCTGCTTCTTTTTGGTGAAATTTGCAGCAGCCAATTTAAAGGTAATATATTCTAATATTTTCAATTCTTTTTGCGTGCCATAATTTAACATTTAGATAGTTCTGAAAATTTATAACTTTTGAGAGCTTTTTGATTTTCTGATTGTTTATTCATGCTTAAAGGGGTGTTGTACACAACTTAGATTTTTTCAAAGTAGGCTTCTTTTTCTATGTAAATTAGCAATTCACATAAAATCTCAGTGAGTAATAAACTTCTGTTTGATAATTCTGTAGGACTCCTACATAGTTTTTTTTTCTCTCCCTGCAAATGGAATCATTAAAGAGAATGCCACTTTTGGAGAAATGCAGTGAATAAGAAACTTGACTTAATATTAGACTTTAGATGTCATGAAAGTTCTGTATTAATCTGTAATAAATGATTAATCTTTGCCATTAACATTAATACTTAGATTTGAGTTTAAAAGAAAATCTTGAGTTCACTTCCAAATTGAGTTAGCTTTAGCTTCAGCTTCAATTAATAATCCTTCTGTAAGTTCCTATCAGCCCTTCATTTCTCCTTGCCTTTGCAGTACCCATGTCCCAGCCTGTAGCTAAGTCCATTGTATCCTCTACCTGCAGACTTAACTCCTGAGCTAACTCTGATGGAGGTAGTTCTAGCCCCTTCCCTGGCTACCTGAACCCCATACCTATGGGCATGTGCATTGTTCCCTACTTTCATACATGTAAATTGAGGTTGCAACTGTGCACTCCATTTTAAAGTTCCCTTGGGGAACTTGTTAGTTACCTTCTATAGAATGCTAGAACCAAGAAGATGAGGATGGTGAGCCTGAAGCCATATCATTTCACTTTGGCCACTACCGTGATCTTCATCATGTAACTTCCAAATCTGTGTCTTTAGCCTTAATGTCGCTCTTATTAGTTATCTTCCCTAATATGGGAGGGACCTTGCTCCTGGGCCTCACCTGGTATGTAGGGCATTGCTACATACTCTTCCTCAGTTCTGCTTGCCCCGCTTGATTCTGAAGCTTCATCCTAGCTGTTCTTCATCTACCTCCCCGTCTATAAGACTGTAGCTTCCAGGGAACTTGGGTTTCTTCTCCTATTCCTGCTTGTCTGTCCCCAACTGTGAACCCCTGCAGTGTCTGCACAGCTCCTAGTCCATCTGAGTGAAATCCTAGGCTGGTTCACACCTTTCTGTCTATGGTCTTTTCACTTTGAGTAAATGGCAGTGCTTTGCCATATCCTGAGAAATAATCATCCCAAACTGTTTGTACAACTTTAGAATTTTGAAATCTAATAGTAGTCTTTGATGGTGACATTAAAATAATGTGGCAGCTGTTTAAAATTATTTATGCTGAATTTGTATAATGTTTCATGCACCTGAGAATTTAATTATTGTGCATTTATTCAGATATGTAAGCATCTAATAACTGTACTCAAAAGAGGTACTCAATAAATATTGCTTATTTTTGTTTCCTTTGTTATGTGAGGCAGAAAGGTCTCTCAGGGATTTGTAATGGATAACAAATCTCTTTTCATAAAAAGATATTTTATTAATATTTTGCTAAAAAATAATAAAATACTCTAAGCATTGTGTAATCCAGCATACTAGTCTTATCAAATCTATTTCAGTGAACACAAGCTCATAATATTTGCAGAAATAATAATAATTCTCAGTTAATTGAGAATTATCCATATATGTTCATTATTGGAGGAAAAAATAAAACCATTGTCATTTCATAACATGTCACAATCTTCCTGGCTTAATGAGAAAAAACACGCTCCACAGCCAGAATGCCTCTGTGTGCATTGAAAGTGTGTGAATTGAAAGAACAGTGCCCTGGGGTCTCCTATAGTCAGGAAGAGAGTATATGTTGTGGAATAACTTAAGAGGCTATATTAAAGATAATCATAAAGGAGAGAAGCAAACCCAAGAATGTTGACTTCACTAAGAATGCCAAAACCGGGAAGGCAAGGCTGGTGAGACTGAAGACATACCCTTCGGCTTTGGGTGCTGGCATGATCTTCATCACGTAACTTCCAAATCCATGTTTTCAGCCTCTCTCTCCAGGGAGCACCTCTCTCCAGAGCACTGGACTGAGATTCCCTAGCCTTTACTAGACCACTGAAGCTGCTCAGAACTCAATCCATCCAAAATGGAAATATTCATTACCTGAGTAGTTTCTCCTCAAACTCCATCATATTTCAGGCACAGAGAACTGTACGTCTCTCCCCATTGGCTTCCTTCCTGGGTTCCTTCCCAGTCCCACCTGGGAAGCTATGCTCCTGTCCCATCCACTTCTCCTACTCTTCCGTCAGTCGGTCCAGCCCATCTCTGAGGTTGCCTCACTACCTGTAGTCTCTTTTGTGTCGAGTCTCTTTTGTGTCGCTTCTCACCCAGCCCTGGTTCAGTGGCTTCCTAATAGCTTTTTTTAAAAAATTATTTAAAAAAACCTGTGATTAGGATATTTAACATGAGATCTACCTTCTTAACAATTTTTCAAAAAAGACTTATTTAGAGAAAGATTTATTTGAAAAATATTTTTTAAAAAGATTTATTTTTAGAGATTTATTTATTTATATATTTATTTTTAGAGGGCAGGGGGAGGGGGAGAGGGAGAGGAGACGCTCAACCAGACTTCCTATTGAGCACAGAGTCCCACACAAAGCTTGATCCCATGACCCTGAGATCATGACCTAAGCCCAAATCAAGAATTGTATGCTTAACCAACTGAGTCACTCGAGCATGTCTCCTTAACAAACTTTTAAGTGTACCTTATAGTATTGTAGGCACAGTGTTTTCCAGTGTATCTCTAGAATTTATTCATCTTGCATAACAGAAACTGTATACTTGTTGAACAGCATCTCCTGATTTCTCAGTAGCTTTCTGAAAGGTCCCAGCATCCCCTCTCTTGCTTTTCTAGTCTGTGCTTCTTGTGCATCCCATGACTTGCTGTATTTGCTTGGTTGTCTGTCTCCTGAAGGATATTTTATTTTTTTTAAGATTTTAATTATTTATTTGACAGACAGAGATTGCAAGTAGGCAGAGAGAGAGGGGGAAGCAGGTTGCTTACTGAGTGGTGAGCCCGATGCAGAGCTCAATCCCAGGACCCTGGGATCATGACCTGAGCGGAAGGCAGAGGCTTTAACCCACTGAGCTACCCAGGCACCCCTCCTGAAAGATACTTTAAAGATGTGAAGTTACAGACTATCCTGTTTATCAGTATATCCCCAGCACTTCCCACAGTAGCATTCAGTAAATATTTGTTAAGTGAATGAATAAAAAACAGTTTCAGTCACATCTTGGTAATGTGATTTAGTGAATATAGTATGAGATTTGAATTTGAGCTTCTGACCTGTTCTGTGATCTAGGCCTCAGTATCCTCATATTTATAGTGGGAATGTCTGTCCAGATTGGTGTAAGGCATAAAAGTAGATAACATAACTTTAAAAATTATTGAGCTGCTTAAATATTATTATGAATGCACAAAACATTTTTTCAGTGGCCTCCTGCTTTCTAAATTGAAATTTGTCAATGTAGCATCTATGCTCAGCATGTTACGACTCTTCAGCTTCCTCTTTGTCCTACATCCATGTGAACTGTGTACATCCTTCCTGGTTCTCATTTCCTGGACACCCCCTGCAGTTGTATGCCTCAGACTCTTTGCTTATCTTGTTTCTTACCCTCAACTTAACCCCACAGCCTTTACCTAATGTAGTCCTCTTAGGTCCAGCTTAAGAGCCGGCGTCCTGAAGACCTCTATGTCCCAGTCAGATTTAATCATCCTTCTCTTCTCCAGCACCATTCAACACCTTGATAGTTCTTCTTTTACTCTACAGTCTTTGGTTCTTGTGTTGTCATTAATACTATCCACAGATATCCCAGCTGTCTCTCCTTCTTAGCACATGGTCTGATTGCACCTCCCTACCCTCTTAGAGTTGGGTGTGGCCAAGTGACTTGCCTTAGCCAATGAAATGTGAGTAGAAGTAATGTGTGTTGCTTAACCCATAAAAGCCAGTGCCTACTTTACCACGTTTTTCCCTCTCTGGCATGTTCAAAATAGTGATCTCTGGACCAGTCTGGGTCCCTGAGAGAGCCTGACTCACAATAGCTGTGTGGCATGAGGAAGGACTAAGCCACAGAGACTGTAGGACTCTTGGTTCCTGCAGCATCACTGGCCCTATCTTATACATTGCTCACATGCGTGGCTTTCTTACTGAGATATAAATGCTTAAAGGCAGGTTCTGTAACTAACTCACTGTAGACCCACACTCACTTCTAACTTTCCTATACCTGGGGTGCTCAACATAATTTTATGTGAATCTTCATGGAATCCTGGAGAAAGATATTAATTTCAGGAAGAGCTGGGAGTAAATTATATTTTAGAATAATATGTTTAGAAAATTTATAATACTATGTTCGGATAAATATCCTGTTTCAGAATCTTAGAAGGAGAGACATATGGGGAAGAGAGGGAAAGCTCCAGGGTACCGCCATAGAAATAGATTAAATCTGCCACAGAGTCATGGCATTCTGTCACTGGGGAGTGTCAGCTTTGTGCTTTTTAACACTGTCAAACAGGTTCTAGAAAGACATTTGAAGTTTTAGTTGTAGTCCAACATATTTTTCATGAAGTTACAAGATAGATAGATATGCTATATTTTATTCTCTTGTTCTTTATTTCTAAGTACATTTTTTCATTTATGAGACAGTAATTTGCTGTGAATTTTAAAGTCATTAATATGAATTTTTGATATACAATTAATGACATTTTTCCTAGATTTATTAGTGGGATGTCTGCTTTAACATTAATTTATAGAGATAATTTTTTTTATAAAGAGAGGCAAAGGACCTGAGTCATTTTAATTAGATAAACATACAGTTTCAATAGCGTTAATAGGCCTATTCATTTTACTGGCTTGAAAAGAAGACTAATGGTGTACATCACTTGCATTTCAATCAGTCATGTCTATGATTCACTAGTGTACCTTCCAAGCAGCTAAATTTAGGCCTCTATGGCATAATTCTGTAAATTCATTTTTCCAGAGGAGGATACAGTTTCAAGCAGGGACAGTTTGCCTCACCCCCAACTCCTGTCCCCGGCATTGCACTCTCCAGAAGTGTTCACTTGCAGCTTCTCTCTCTTTCTTTCCTTCTCTCTCCTCATCAGTGAACTGTATGTATGTAGATCATATTTGAGATTGATAACTCCACAGGAGATATATTTTTATTTAAAGGATTTTGGCATTTATTTTTAAAAATCAATAGACTATTTGAAACCTGATTTATATTTTTAGTTAGAAATCTGTTGTTTTTGTTCATTTATTTTTTCCTTTTACTTTTTTCCCCCTCTGTGTTTCCATTTACACACTTCTACTGTTTTGGTTTTTTTTTTTTGGAAACAAGGTTCTGCCTGGAACCCTTTCAGAGCCAGTGTCTCAGAGTAATATCCTCTGCTTTCAAATGGGGAGTCCGGTCAGGTTCTTGCAACTGTGGCATAAGTTTTGCCACAGGGCCCCTCACCATTTGGTTTCAGAAGTCTCTTGTTTTTATTTCATTTATATTTACTCCTGACTCACATTCTTTATACCATGATGTCATTGTCCATTCTCCTCTTGGTAAACATATCGATTGCTTTCTTTCTTCCATTTTTCCTTTCTTTTCTTTTCTTTTTGCTTTCCTTTCCTTTTCCTTTTTAAAAATTAAAAAAAAAATTTAAAAAGATTTTATTTATTTATTTGACAGAGAGGGATCACAAGTAGGCAGAGAGACAGGCAGAGAGAGAGGAGGGAAAGCAGGCTCCCTGCTTAGCAGAGAGCCTGATGCGGGGCTTGATCCCAGGACCCTGAGATCATGACCTGAGCTGAAGGCAGAGGCTTAACCCACTGAGCCACCCAGGTGCCCCCTCCATCCTTTCCTTTTCCCCTCCCCCTCCTCCTCTTCCATCTTCATTTGGTATAGCTACATCAAATGTGGATGTAATCTCACAATGTAATGTTGAATGAAAGAAAGCAAGTCCTAGAAGTATACGTATAATAACACAACATTTAAATGAAATTCAAATACAGACCTGCATACATGCATAATAAAACTATATATTAAAAAGACTAATGAATGATGAAAACAAAATTCAGGATAGTGGTATTTTCTTGGAGAGGAAGGAGAATGTGACTAGGTAGGGTTATGGAGGAGCATCATTGTTTGGTAATACATTTCTTAAACTGGATAATGGGCCCATGGGTGTTCATTTTATTTTTTATGCCTTATATATACACATTTTATGTATGTATGAGTCTATATGTATTTATACGTTTGAAATATTTTACAATAAAAAAAAAATTATTTCCTCTTGTAAGTCATATGCTCAATGTCAAGATTATGGATTTTGGTGCTGAGAAGTCAAATAACCCTTTGACAAAGTAGGTTTTTAAACTTTTGACAAACTAGATTCTTAATTGGCCTTTGGCAAGCAGTAGATACTAAAAGAAGGATGATATAACTCAGACTGGCAAACAACATCCCGCAGACCAAATCCTGTTGACTGCCTGTTATTGTATGGCCCATGAGCTAAGAATGCTTTTACATTTTAAAGTTCTTTTTATTTTGTTTTTGTGCTTTTGTTCATCATTTTTATTTTTTATTTAATTTAAATTCTAGTTATTTGACATAGAGTTCAATATTGGTTTCAGGAGTAGAGTTCAGTGGCTCATCATTTACATACAACACCCAGTGTTCATCATAACAAGTGCTTTCCTTAATACCCATCACCCAATATATCCCATTCCTACCCATCTCCCTCCCTCAACCCTCTGTTTGTTCTCTATAATTTAAAGTCTCTCGTGATATATTCCCCCCTCTCTCTTTTTCCCCCTCCTGTATGTTCATCTCTTTTGTTTCTTAAATTCCACATATGAATGAAATCACATGATATTTGTTTTTCTCTGATTGACTTATCTCGCTTAGCCTTATTAATACACTGTAGCTCCATCCATGTCATTGCAAATGGCAAGATTTCCTACTTTTTGATGGCTGAGTAGTATTCCATTGTATGTACCTACCACATCTTCTTTATTGACATCAACTTCATTAGTCACTGGGCATTGGGCTCTTTCCGTAGCTCGGCTGTTGTTTATAATGCTGCTGTAAACATCAGGGGAATGGACATCCTCCAATGTGCATTTTTGTATCTTTTGGGTAAATACCTAGTAGTGCAATTGCTGGGTCATAGGATAGTTCTATTTTTAACTTTTGACGAACCTACATACTATTTTCCAGAGTGGCTGTACGAGTTTGCATTCCCACCAACAGTGCAAGAGTGTTCCCCTTTCTCCACATCTGTGCTAACACTTGTTGACTCCTGTGTTGTTAATTTTAGCCATTCTGATAGGTGGGAGTTGGTAACTCATCATGGTTTTGGTCTGTATTTCCCTGATGATGAGTGATGGTGAGCATCTTTTCATGTGTCTCTTAGCCATTTGGATGTCCTCAGAAAAATGTCTATTCATATCTTCTTCCCATTTCTTAACTGGATTATTTGTTTTTTAGGTGTTGAGTTTAGTAGTTCTCTATAGATTTTGGATACTAACCTAAAGTTCTTTGTAAATGAAATTTTTTTTTTTTTAGGATTTTTTTTTTTTTTATAAACATATATTTTTATCCCCAGGGGTACAGGTCTGTGAATCACCAGGTTTACACACTTCACAGCACTCACCAAAGCACATACCCTCCCCAATGTCCATAATCCCACCCCCTTCTCCCAACCCCCCTCCCCCCAGCAACCCTCAGTTTTGATTTGAAATGAAAAAAATCCAAAGAGGAATAATATTCATGACATGTGAAAATTTCAAGATATACAAATTTCAGTGTCCATGAATAGAGTTTTACTGGAACACAGATGTGTTCATTCATTTACATATTGCACATGGCTGTTTTCATACTACTATGGCAGGGTCGAGTAGTTGCCACTGAGACCCTATGGCCTTCAAAGGCTAAACTCTTTACTATCTAGTCTACAGGAAATGTTTGCTGGCTTCTGGTGTAATGGAAAGGCAACTGGTATTAGAGAAGTAAAATTAGTTGGCTCTAAATTTTCAGAATCTGGACATCCCTTTGAATCTTCGCTCAGCTCCTTATTAAATCATGCTCTCTGATCTTCAGTAGAACTTCTTTAAAAGGATAGTCAATGTGAAAATGCCTAGCAAACCACTGGCAAAAATTAAAGACTTAATTGTTTCTTTCCTTTTGAGATCAAAATCTGCCTTATATTAGCCCAAAGGATCTGAGTAAGACTTTTCTTGATTCTTTGCAAGTTTTTATTAGTCATGGTTGCGTAATTTGCATCTATGGACTGAGCTAAGACAAATCACTTCATATTTTGAGCCTTACTTTTCCCATCTGCAAAGTAAGAACATAATAACTATCCTCCAAGGTTATGCTGAAGATTAACAAAAACAATGGTTGTTAACTGTTACTGGTTTAGGTTCTTTGCTCACAATCTGGTTATTGCTGTGGTACCTTTCTCCAGAGAACATGTTATTCATTTGAAATCCAACTTTTTTTTTTTTTTTTTTTTTTAAGGCCAACAAGGGAGCTAATCTAGAGGTCTAGAGGTCAAGGTGATGTAGAGCTTTGCCACTAACTGGGAAATTCTGGACACAACACTTTACTACTTTGCACCTTATTTTTTTTTGTAGTTGAAGAAGCATTACATAGCTGCCTTCTTAGAAGGGTCAAATAGCTCAGGACTTAGATGTTAAAGGCATCACCCTATACTCCATCAAACAAAACTTAAATTAAGGAGTACACTGTAGCCAGATTTTGGGGGGAGTACCTGTTTTAAAACCATGGACATTAATTATCATGAAACGTGTCCTAAAATAATCACCATTTTCAGAGACCTCCCCTCTAACTACATGCATGCTTTCATTATTTTTTAAATTTAAATTCAGTTAATTAACATATAATATATTATTTGTTTCAGGGATACTTCCATTTTTCCTAAAACTAGCATAAATTGACTTAGAGGCTCATAGATCACATTCTGCCCTTCAAGATGGTAAATTCTTTTCTGGGCCTGTTCAGAGGCACAGCCCGCAGTCTGTGCATTCTCATTGTACCCACTGGCATATCAGATACTCTAATGGGGAGACAGAGGAACCACCATTCTGGACAGAGTGCAAGTATTCTGGCCTCAAGCAGTTTTAAAATTTTTTACCTTTAATGAATGAAATCAGATGTGGGAGAATGCAAGGGGAGGTAGAGGGTATTACCTCTACATAGTATGTATGTACGACCCTCAGTTCCAGCCCAGCTAGACCCGTCTTGGGGGTTAAACTTGACCACATGGACAAAGCCTCTAGATCAGGAGCTGGCAGGGAATTCCCATTGCATTAAGGGTTAAGAAGCCTACATAGAGTTATCCTTCATGTACTGTTTTCCTGGATTTACTTAACCCTAGACATTAATTTCTGCTCTGTGAAAATTTAGAGTTGAAAATCATTTCCTATGACATGTCTATGAATATGAAGTAATGGGTGAGGTTGGCCTGGACCTGCAAAGCTGCTTGCATGAATTCCAGGCTCCGGAGGGAGCCTTCTTTAAAGGGAATGTTTATTCATGCTTGACTCCCCAGTGTGATGTCATGCCTCTGCTCTGAGGAGGGCATGCTTGTCCTTTTTGTGGAATAATAGAATATAGTTAAGCTCTTTTTCTCCTTGCTGAACCATTTGTGCTGAACTAAAATGCAAAGGAAAATCAGTGACCTTGAATTAAGCTTGTTTGCTATGTTCTTGGTTTTCAAAGACCCTTTCTTCATTTCTGTTTAACATTTTTGCTATACATACTATTTTAAGGAATCTAATATGCAATGTTTTAAAACCAATATCACAAACATCATTATTTTTAATTTTGTTCCTAATTTAGTTCGAAAATAAGACATCATTGGTGGAGACAGGAAAATGTAGGGAACAGAATCAAGTCCATGAAGACTTTAGATATTAAATGTGAATATAATTAATATGCTTAAAGAAATAAAATATGGGATTAAAATACAAATTAGGAGCAAGACACTATTTATTTATTTATTATTAAAAAAAATTTTTTTTAACTTTTTTATTTATTTGACAGAGAGAGAGATCATAGGTAGGCAGAGAGGCAGGCAAAGAGAGAGGAGGAAGCAAGCTCCCTGCTGAGCAGAAAGCCCGATGCGGGACTCGATCCCAGGACCCTGAGATCATGACCTGAGCCGAAGGCAGAGGCTTAACCCACTGAGCCACCCAGGCGCCCCAGCAAGACACTATTTAAAATAACTAATACTTGAAAAAGAACCAATTAGAGCTTTGAAATGAACAGGAATAAGTGGTCTAGGATAGAGAGTTTTAGAAATGTGGAGAATAGAGTGAAGAGTCATATTAGAGTCATATCTGGTGAGACTGTATTTCAAGAATAGGGACAAAATTAAGAAATTTTCAGGTAAAACAAGATTTTTTTCAGACCTCCACTAAAGAAACATAAGAGATATACTTAAGATGGAAAGAATAATCTGAGATTGAAATGTCTGAGAGACAAGAGAAATGAGAACAAAGTAATAAATGTATACATAACTAAATAAACATTGACTGCATGAAATAATAATAATAATAATAATAATAATAATAATAATGTCCAACTTGTATATTTAAAAAAACAAGTAACATAAAGGTAGAATTGGAATGTGAGCCAGGACAGATAGGAGTTAAAAAGTGTTCTCAAGTTCTTCCATGCTTAAAGAAGAAGGTACAGATAACTCTTAAATTTAGATTTTGTAAGAATACATGTTAACATTTCTAGATTAATCCACAATAAAACAATAGAAGACACAACATTTAAAGAATGGAAAGAAAAAGAAATTTTTAAAAAGATTAAAAAGGGAAGAAAAACTAGAAAACAAGAAACCAGATGAATAATGCATAAGGTAAGTGGCAGAAATAAATCCAAATATCTCAGTGATTATATGAAGTACAAATAAACTCTGTTCGCCAGTTAACAGATACAGATTTTCACTTGGAATTAAAAAAACCAGTTATATCCTTGTAAGAGATATCCCTAAAGGTTAAGAATGCAGAAAGGTGGACAGTAAAAAGATAGGAAAGATGTACCAGGTAAATTCTACCCAAAAGGAAGCTTATATAGCTCAATTAATATCTTGTAAAATAGAATTTAAAGCATAATCAAATACTAGTGATAAACAACATAACTACATGATAATAAAGTGGTTTGCCAAGAAAATAAAAAGTCCTAAGCTTGTATATACCAATAACATAGCCTAATAAATAAAAAGCAAAACTCAACAGATCTATGTGGAGAAATTGATCCATTCACATTCAGTGGGAGATACTGGTACTCTTTTCTGTGGTTGATAGATAAAGCAGTCAAGAAAAGTAGCAAAGGAAAGAACATCCCAAGAGACATTTCTAAGGTTGGCTCTTAGGCTTTTGAGGACCCAGTCATCAAAAGCATACTCCTTCTCACTTCTCTTTCAGCACAGCAGAGTCCAATTATAACCAGTTTTTGCCCCTAGAGCCTGGAGGTCTAAAAGTACTCTTTGGCACCTGGTCAACTAAGGGCACAGGTGCCAGACACTTGCTCAGCATTTTCTTATGGAAATCACCCCTTCTTTATATTAATTCATACCCACATGAAAGAGCCAGTTGTTTGCTCATTCTCGCCTCTTCTCCCTGTGCCTCTTGGATCACCTATTCTTGCTTTACGATAGGACGCAAAGATAGATGATCTTGCACCCCATTTTAATCTTTCCACGTTGTTCACATTGTCTGCGGTGATAAGAGATAATGGTAGTGGGAGAGGGGACATTACTCTGTAAAACCATCTCTATGCAGTAGAAACAGATAATCTTGCACATATAGATCTTAAATTTTTTTTTTCTTTAGCTAGTCATTATGCCAAGTTCAGTGTTAGCTCTGCAAAGATAGAATCCCAGCGGTTCAGAATTGAGGGTGGTGGTCAAGAGTCAAGCATGGACTTCTAGTTCTGGCAAACATGTGGGACTGAAGTGACAGATGCTTACCTTCCCACACTTCCGGCCCCTCTCTAAACGCATAGAAATGCTGGAAAAAGCATAACACCCCAACATAAAGACAGAGGAAACTTGAAAGGGAGGAAAAGAGGGGAAGGAGAAGGAATAAAATAAAAACAAAGGGTGGTGCTGTCAGCCAAGAGCAAAATAAAAACCAAAGCTCTAAGTGCAAGAGTTGCCATAGTGTGGTACCCCTGGTTCCCAGATGCTCAGGGGTGGTCTTGGAAGTAATAGTTCCATAAATATAAGTTCTGATCACAGTCAACTAAGTCAATTAGATATGCAAATCTTGCCTTTACTAGAAGAGACTGGAGCTTCAGCTCAACCTAATGCTTATCCTTGGAATAGACTTGAGGGTTTGGAGGTTGAATGGCAATAAAATTTAGGGCTCTTTTATAGCTTTATCTTTGCCTCATACCTTCATCAAGTCACACCTCCCCTCCGCTAGCAGCTCTAAGTCCCCAGTTATGACTTGGGTTTAAACATTTACCTTAGACACCCACTGCCACAAAAGTGCCATTGTTAAGCACTGGAGAATACCTTGCATTTTGATCCAGCTGGTTAGGGAATTAGTAAGTCAGAGGTCAACTCTTGCATGGCCAAAGAGCCAAAACAACTTTAAAATTGTCATTTTATGGCACTCTCACAGAGCCAAGCAACTCTGTAATTTTAAAAATCAAAACTGGCCACTTTTCCATTTAGATGACCACCCACATGGAGGAAGTACTTCCAGGGTTCTCCTCATCCTGTATTATAATCTCATAGGTGTGAAATACAGCTTGTTACCTCTCCTTGTGGTTCTGACTCTCCAGTCACAAATGGAGCACCATCTGAAATGTTTGACATAGAACATTTTGAGGAAATGGAAACGATGATACCATTTAGAATTCAGCAGTGGAACAAGAGGCCATTGACTACAGCCTTGAGATCTGTGGCTCAGTTGACATGGTGTTTACACCGTTGTGAGGCTTGCTGTCCACCTTCCAGATCCCTTGAGAATATAATCTAGCAAATAAGGCTTACCCTGAAAATAACTGCATGCTACTTTACAATAGAAGTAGAATATTCCAAGAGCAGAACAGATAGAGGTAGTAACATTTTGCCATCTGGCAAAGCCACTAGACCAGATGGATTCACTAATGACTTCTCTAAAGTATTTAATCAGACCTTACTGAAACACATGACTGGCATATTTAATTATCCTAAATTAACAGGACTTCTGCCAAATATAGCCCTCAATGCTTGAGTCATGCTCCTTCCTTGAAGAGGAAAAAACAAGATGAATAGCTCCAGAAAGCTGGGTTTCATGTAGACCCCTTTCATTACTGAACCTTCTCATTACCAAATTGTTGTGTTATAGTCTTAAGGCAGTAGTTCTCCTTTTTCAAAGAATGAATTGTAAGACAAGCCATGCTGATCAAATTCATTTTATCAGTAACAATTGTACTTGATGAGAACATCTGGGGGTTGATAAATCTGATATAGTCATCAGATATCCCATCCTACTTCCTGCCTATGGAAGACTTCTAAATTACCAGATACATTCTTTTTTTTGGCATAAGTTAGTAAATTTTTATTTCTCTGTAACTGTTTTTTTTTTGTTTTTATTTGCTTTAATTTTTATATCTGTATCAAAGCAATGTAGATACACAAATCAAAGATTACAGAAGGCTTTATATAATGAAAAACTGCCTCTCCCCCACACTTTCCCGTCCCCAGTCTACTTTCCAAAGAATATTTTTGATTCTTAGCACTGTTGTTTTGTGTGTTTGTTTGTTTGCTTGGTTTTTGGTTTTTGTTCCTGGTATTTACCTCCACATCTCAAACCAGTATGATTAATTGCTATTTTGTAGTTAATCTGTTTTAGAGTCCAACTCATGACTGATATGCTTCTAAGATACTTGAGGATGTAGTTTACATATACCATTTTTCCTTTCCTTTCCTTCTCTTCCCCAAAGGATTATTTCATTATTTTCAAGTCCCTTAACATTTACCTTCGTAACTTTAAGTTGTATTTTTATACCTTTATTTTTGGAGTCATCAACTTTGAATAGTATCACTAGGCTCCCACTGTTGTATGGTGAAGATATTGATGTGAATATTCCACTAACGCTCTACCATTCTTTCATTCAGTATGTTTTTTGAGTCATCCATATTGATGTGTGTATCAGTAGTACATTCCTTGTTATTTCTGAGAACAATTCCATTGTATGAATACATAATAACGTCGTTATCCATTCACCCATTGATGGCCATTTGCATTATTTTCTGTTTTTTGCTATTATAAATAAAGCTACTACAAACAATCGTATATACATTTTTGTTTAGACATGTCCTTTCTCTTAGGTAAATAACTAGGAATGGAATTGCTAGATCATATAGTAAGTATATATTTAACTTTATAAGAAACTGCCAAATACTTTCCAAAGTGATTTCTCATTTTACACTCCCATCAACAAGGTATGTACATTCCAATTGCCCTACATCTTCAGCAATACCCGGAATGTCAGTCTTTCTAATTATAGTGGTCTTTGACAATGTTCAAGTCTTTTGGCCATATTTTAACTATGTTTTAACTATGGTTGTCTTCTTACTATTACTATTTAAGCATTCTTTATGTATTGAGGGCAAAAGTCTTTTATGAATTTTCATTACCAGTCCATGGCTTGTGTTTTCCTTTTCCTGATGGTGTCTTTCAAAGAGCAGAAGTCTAGTTTATCATTTTTCTTCTTTTATGGCTCTGTTGTTTTGTGTTAAGAAACATTGTCTTTCAAAGGTTACAAATGTCTGGTCATGTGTTTTTTCTATCAGTTGTATACTTTTAGTTCTTATACTGAGATCTCTGGTCATTTGGGATAATTTTTGTGGATGATGAGAGATAAATGTTGAGGTTCATTTTCTCCATATGGATGTCTAAATGTCCCCAAAGCTATCCCTCCTCCTTTAAGTTACCTTAACACCTTGGTTGGAAATCAATTGACCATATAAGCCTGGGTCTATTTCTAGACTCAATTCTGTTCCATCAATCTTTCGTCTATCCTTATACCAAAACTATACTGTCTTAAATCTGACTCTGTTCTATAAAGGCTTTACCCAGAACTTCCCCTTCTATTAACATTTTTACTCAGATTTATTTATTTCAGTAGTTGAGTCCAAATTCTCACACTGTCAATCTTGACTGAATTAGATTTCCAAAGTCTGTTCTTGCCTAGGATATTTCCTCCTTAGGATAACTTCTTTAGATAACCTATCTTGTCCATTTCATGTGGTTCTTAACAGTTTAATTCTTAGAGGGTAGTCTTATTTTTAAATTTTGAGGGTTATTTCACAATAACTCTATGGAGATGAGTTTGCTTGGCTTAGAATGTCAATCCTCAGGAGTGAAGGATGGTTTTCATATGTTTGTTTGGAGCAGGTTCTATCATGTGGCAGTTAATGAATAATAACAATACCTATATAGTGCTCACTAGCTTTTAAGCACCACTGTTTGAGTCACTGTCACTTAGGATTTATTAAACCCTCACAATTATGCCTATCTTCTTTCAAATAGGTACTGTTATTATTCTGATTTTATTCTTGTTTTGGGGGGAGCACATAGAAGTTAAGTAATTTGCTGAAGATGATTTGTGAGAAACTATTTTGTGCCAGTTAAGTAGAGGAGATATGCTTCAGTGATGTACAGATGACTGTTTAATAGCGAGCTCTTCAAGAGAAAAAATGTATACATACACCCTCAAAGGTTTGTGATAAATTTTGCTGGTGTAAATGATGGGTGGCACACAATTTACAAATAATAGAAAAGTATTACACTCTACTGTAAATTTCATACAGCCAGTCGATTCTCATAGAATGCTTTCATTGATTTCTGTTGAACTCATGTATCTGTGGCCAAACTTTGGTTGCAGTTCAACTATGATCTGACAAAATCAGATGAGGAATGAATGCTTGATTACTCTGTGGTTCAGAAAAGAAGTCTCTCACATCATTGACAAATGAGTGTAGTTCTGACATGAATGGTATTTTCAATTATATTACTAAGACAAAAGTGAAACAACAAAGACATATCTCAGAACTTCAATCATTTGCCAATGATGTGAGCTACTTCTCTGCTGAACTGGATGATATTTTTTGAATATTGGAAGAATATTTTCTAAATTTTTTGTGTGACTCACAATGTAACAGCTATAGACATGACACCTTTTTAAGTTTATTCTGCATTATTAGCATTTTATCCTTTTATGTCTTAAGTGCAGACAACTAACAAAACAATAAATCAAGCTTTATTTGTGGTGTTTGTTGATTTACATGATGTAACTATCACAATGGCTGATTTCAAAACCACTAAAGTGATAGTATGGATTGAAAAGAGGTTTGCATTGACACATCATTCTATAGTATTTCTACCATAGAAAGAGGAGAATGGTAAATAGTCAAGATAATAGTCAAATGTAGTAAAATCATTAGGAAATAATGAGTTTTAGTGTATATTCTTTTAGTTGTAAGTTTATATAATTTAATATTTGATAGTGGTTGTGTTTAACAATTGATTCTGAAAATTGCTAAAATGTAACCGCTCTTGCTGATCAGTTTGAGCTGGCTTCAGCATGCCACTGCACACTTTGGTCCCAGGCAGCAAAACCACTATGCTCTTAACCACTCTTCTACATGGTATTAAAGCATTACTAGAGTATATTTCCATACCAATACAGGTATGGTGGTACTAAGCATGGAGGATATATTACATTTCTTTATTTTTCTAGATCACATTAACTCCCATTAAATGTACCACCCATCCAGATGGTTGAGAAGTCCAACTTGAGGGACTTCTGTGCTCAACCATTCGGGTACCCTCAGGCTCACACAGGTCAGGAACATGGCAATGGACCACTGGTGGTCTATCCACATTGTCATCACTTCCTTTCATCCTGCCAAAGCCTACCTGAGGCAGGGCCCTCCCTCTTTGTGGTATCAGATAAGATTATGGTCCCAGTGATGGCACTCTAGTGCTGAGGGCATTCTGGGGGACAGACACTGGAGCACAGCAACCTCCATCTGTGGCTGCACTACCTCTAGGTTACTGTGTTCAGATAAAACCTTCCTTTGCCTTTTCTTCCTTTGGTGCACATCCACTGAAGCTGGCCACTCCCTCTCCAGAAGGCAGCTGTCTCCCCACTTCCCTCAAACAGTTCAACCCAATCACATGGATGCACTTATGCACATTGGGAAATTTCTTTAATGTTATTTTCAAGGTAGGCAGAAAGAAAGGTTTCATGCTTTCCTGGTGAGACTATTTTAAAGAAGAGATAATAACATTAATCTATTACTGAGAGAATCACTGAAGTAGCCTGGGCAAAAATGAAATGAGGCTTTAAAAAGTAAAATCGGGGGCAGGGGTGCCTGGGTGGTTCAGTCAGTTGGGTGTGAGACTCTTGATTTCTTGGGTCATGATCTTGATGTCCCGTGTTGGGTGCTGTGCTTGGCAGGGAGTGAGTCATCTTGAGGATTCTCTCTATCCTCTGCACCTCCCCCTCAAATAAATACATTAATCTTCAAAAAAAAAAAAAAAGTAAAAGTAAAGTCAGGGCCTCTTGGCTGGTTCAGTCAGTACAGCATGCAACTCTTGATCTTGGGGTTATGGCTTCAAGCCCCATGTTGGGTTTAGAGATTACTTAAAAATAAAATCTTTTTTTTTTTTTTAAAGATTTTATTTATTTATTTTACAGAGAGAGAGAGATCACAAGTAGACAGAGAGGCAGGCAGAGAGAGAGAGGGAAGCAGGCTCCCTGCTGAGCAGAGAGCCCGATACGGGACTCGATCCCAGGACCCTGAGATCATGACCTGAGCTGAAGGCAGTGGCTTAACCCACTGAGCCACCCAGGCGCCCAAAAATAAAATCTTAAAAAAAAAGTGAAGTCAGAATCATGAGCATTTTTTAAATGCATGCTGTTAGAACAAGTACTCAAATATAATTTTTAGCCTTCAGGAATTAAGAGTGATTAATGTTGATTAGTGTTTTCTGTTTAACCTTTATAAGCAAGGCTCCCTCTTTCCATGACCCTATTAATTCTAATCTCCTCATGCAACATATTTGGAAATCAGCCTGATTTCATTTGACATCAGAAAGACATGCTTTTGCCCTCCTGGCATGCTGGAGAAACAAATCAATTCCTTCTCCCGGATAGGGTGATGAAAGTCCGCTGCAGTGCTTTCTATTGCTATGGTAACGGAAGATGGGATTTCCCAAGGGAAACAGATTTTTATATACACAGAGAAAAGCAGTTCTTTAAAAGCTTGATCCCTTTTTTGTTGCTGCGTGTATAATATTATCAATGCAATAAACTGAGTACCAAAGGAAAAATTGAATGACACCCACCTTTTCATATAGGTGTGGACTGAGACCTCGAGTGATTCAAGCAAGATCTTCAGTGAAAGGGAGTCAGTTTTTAAAGTTTTAATATTGTGGCATTGCTTTTATAACTATAATGATTTGCAAGATTTGCAAAGGGCAAGTTTTCTTAGAAGAACACAGAAGAGACTTGATTTATGGACTCTCAGATAGCAGCTAGACTTACAATATAAGTAAGTAGGATTGATACTTCCAGTCTCAGAAAGACTTACAACACTGTAATATGATGAAGATGATGGGAGACCCAGAGTAGAACAGATATGTTGTGTAGTCACCATTACACAACACTTTACACTTCTGTAATCTTCTCCCTGGGAAGTACTCAATAGTTGGCTATTTCATAGATGAAATCTTATCAGAAGGAATTCAAGAGGTATGATTCTTTCCATGACAGCCCCTTTTGCGGATACGAGGACCTAACTTCCTTTAATCTGTCGGCTCATCTAAAGGCATTATAATCTGCAGGGTAGATTTTAGGCTCAGGGCACCTCTGTGGAAGGAGCGAAGAACAATTTTGCAGTATGCGGCAGGGGGTGGATTTGGTTTTATGGGAGGAAAATACATACATATATACACATCTGTCATTTGAGTGCTTCTGAACTAAAATTCCAAAGATGCTTTGGGATTAGGCAAAAGCAGATCCTGCTTAAAACAACTTTTCTGGAAATTCTTGAGTTCCTAAAGGCAGAGGTATGGGAAGAAGGGAATAGATACCTTGATGGTAACTTCCAACCTGCTTCTTGTAGAAGTGATTCTACGACTGTCCCATTCCTGACACCTTGTATATTATGCTCTTGCAAATCCAAAGATTAAAGTTTGATGGTTTTCCTCCTGGTCTCTGCTGAGCTTTAAAGAGTGCTGAGTGCTGTTGAAATGATATGACAAATTTAAAACAAAAGTGAAGTTCCATTTGGCTGTGCTCTAAAAGGTACACAGAAGCCATCATTCTGGTGGAAGGAGTGACGTTTCTGGGGAGCTGATGGGAAGGTAACAAATGGCAAAATGAATAAAGGTTGTTCTCTGTTCTCTCTATTCTTGACATGGACATGGGTAAATAGAAACATTATGAGTCATTTTCAGCAACCAAGTTGCACACAAGCCAGAGAGGTGAGGTCAGAGAGTCTTGGCTTACAAAAGGAGAAACAAGAAAACTGATAATATATTCAAATGGCAAAGGTGGAATCTGGATCAGTGGGTATCACGCACTGGGAAGAGATGATGTAAAGAACAGCGTAAAAGGAGTTACGACAAAAAAATTTTTTAAAAATTTCCAATGTGAACTTTTTAATGAATGTGATCAATTATGAGCCTTGATGTGAAGGAAAAGACCAATAATGAGAGTAAAAATATTTGAAATCCATACTGAGATGTTTTTGGTCATACCACTGATTGAGTAGTTTAGATTGGCAAGTTATTTGGAAGTACTCTTTCAAGACTTCTTGAAAGCTGTCTATTTCATCCCCCACCCTATTCAAGGAAGCAAGAAAGGTTGGAAATCCTCAAATAGCAAGAACTGCCTGGAAGAGTGAATTTTTAAAAATTCTGTGTACTTCCAGACCCCAGGCATCTACCAAATATTTCAAACATTTAAAAAAAGATTTTATCTATTTATTTGAGAGAGAAAGAGAGTTGGGGTGAGGAGCAGAGGGAGAGGGAGAAGCAGACTTCCTGATGAGCAGGGAGCCTGATGCGGGGCTCAATCCCAGGACCCTGGGATCAGGACCTGAGCCAAAGTCAGATGCTTAACCAACTCAGCCACCCAGGTGCCCCATCCAAACATTTTTAAACAGAAGCTATGATCTGGCAGACTTTCAGTTATGTCTCTTGATAGTGTCTCTGACCATCTAGGGGGATGACACACGTTCTCTGTTTTCCAGTTCTTGCCTACAACCTATTGCCCACATCAGTGTGGTGAGACAATACAGCAGCCATGATGTTGGCGTCATTTGCTCCCTCTTCTGCAGGCACTTTATTGCTTACTCTACCATGTGATGCTCCGGTCAGACCCTCTTCTTGATAGTCCTTAGGACTCCAAGCATGGTGCTAACCTGAGGGATCTCCTTGGTTTCCTCACTAAAAATTGGGTTAGTCCATCTTTTCCCAGGATCAGGCCCCATAGGCTTTAACTCTAATGCTGCAAATTCTGTGAGTTTAAAAGTTGCCCAAGCAAATAACTTCAGGCAACTTTGACATGCTTAGGCTTTTCCTTAGCCTTCAGCACCCAAAAAGTTTTTTTTCTCTTTCCCTTAAGTATCTCTTGACTCTTTTTTCCATCTACCCTACTTCTTACCTAACTGTCGCCTATCTCCTCATTGGCCTCCTTGGCTCTTCTCCTAATACTTCTCACCCATCTGTCCTTCCCACTTCCTCACTGCTGCTGGAGTTACCTTACTAAAATATGCAACTGTTCATGCCATGTCCTCCAATAATTGGCAGTTGTGCCCTGACCTCCTGGCCTGCTTAAAAGGGCTTAGAAGGCTGCCCTGGCCTACCTGACCCATCTCATTTTCTGCTACTGTCTGCAGACTGAATTTAAGTGTTGCCTTTATACATGGATGCCCTTTTCCCCTTGTATATGTGTTACCTTTTTCTGGTACTCCATATAAAGATTCCCTATGATATATTTTCCAGCAAGCCCTTGTTAGATGGCGACGCAGATCCTGGCAACACAGGTGTTTCTTATTCCAGAGCTCCCAGGTGTTTCTTATCCCAGGGCTCCTCTGAAGGCTACAGAACTGAGATCTGTGGGGGTGGGCCTTGCTATGCAGAGACTGGTGGTGGAGACAGCATCAAGGGTCGGATCCCACACTTTGAGCTGCCTCTGACACGCAGTGCCTCCCAGGGTATCTCCTCCCTAACCCCTGCATCTGGACCTGCACTCAGTCCCCCACACATCAGAAGCCATGACGCCTACCTGACCCTTGTTTGCCTTCCTGGGAAAACTTGCACTGCCCCCACCCTGCCCAGGCGGTGCCCAGGCCCATGGTCATCCCTGACCATACTCACAGGGGAACATCTGATGGAGGGGGCTGGGGTGAAGAGGCCGGCTGACCCATCTCAGGCCACTGGCAGTTGGGCTGTGTCAGAGACGGGGAGCAAAGCTCTGAGGCTGTTCTTCAGGGGAGAGGCTAGAGGAACCAGCAGCAGGGATCTCCTGGGACAATTCTGGACGATTCGCTGTTGCCCAGAGGAACAACTGGCCCAGAGGATGTGCGGTGAATGTGGATTCCAGTTGCTCGGCCTTGGACCTTTGCTGTTGGATTGGGCCCCGGGGGCTGCTGCAGAAAACGCCAAGGTCCAAGTCTTTCCTCTGAGAAGGTGGCAGACTAGCGTTGCAGCTGGGGTTATGTGCATTCCACTCTCCGGTTCTGGCCTTGGGCGGTACCACCCCTGCATAGCCTTTGGGCCAGTGCCCATCCCAACACCTGGCCTGACTCCTGGGCTTAAGTGCTCCTCACCGTGACTCTGAGGGTCAGGGGAAAGGGCACGAGGCATTACGGAGGACTGAGGTTTTCCTGACAGATGATACGAGCCAAACTTCTTACAGGGGCGTCCCACGTTAGGGGCCTCTGGCACTCGGAGTACCCAGGTGTTCCTCATCCCTGTACTCCTGCACCGCCCCCGGAAGAACTCGCCGAGATTCCCTTAGATCACGCTTCTTCGTTCAGGCGAGAGGTGTTAGGGCAGGAGCACCTGGGGCCTGATAGGCGGTCCTCCGAGCCGCCCCTGACGCGCAGTCCCTCCCAGCCCATCCTCTCCTTGCCCCTGCATGTGGCCTCTCACACCTTCTCCCCTCCAGCTACAGAGTGCGCCCTGCGGGTGCCACCTGCACCTTGTTTTAAAAGAAAACAAAAACCCAACGAAGCACCAGCCTGCGCAGGAGAGTGCATGTGGAACGGACCTCCAGTGTGCGGAGTAGTACCGCCAGTGAGGACTGGTGCAGGGGACCTTGGGAACACCCTGCAAGACATGGGGCACTGCGGCGCCAGGGTACAAGGGCCTGCGGAGGCCCTCGGTGAGGAAGGGGGATGGTACTCAAGGGTCCTGGGCAAAAGACCGCACAGGGTTTGGTGGGAGGCCCAGGAAGGCAGCTCAGTGGGGTGAGGATGAGGACGAGCTCCGGGGGATAGCCGAGGGAGCTTGGTCGCGGCAGAACTTGGGGGAAGCACACGTGTAGACCGGAGAGCGGCAGAAGTAATCTGTGTTTGAAAGACGCACGGTATCCAGAGAGACGCATGTGTTGCTTGTATATAAATGCCGGTTACACAAGCGTTGATAATGAAACTTGCTTTGAGTGCTTACTCTGAGCCCGGTGTTGTGCTGAAAGCTCTCTGTGCTGTATATTGTCTGCTTTTATGTCGTACCTCCATTTTCTAGATAAGGAACGGGAGACAAAGAGATGAACAAACCCAAAGAACCAGAGGTAGTAAGGGGCGGGCCCCTGCCAATCCAGGGCTGCTTATAGAGCATATATTTGTATTAAAATCATGCTGAAAGTTGAAAAGAAAAAAAAAAAAGTCAATTGTGTAAATGTTGAAATCAGAAAAGAAAATTCTTTCATTGTGTAAATGGTCACTAGTTTATATAGGTAATGTGCCTTTTAAAAAAATTCTCAGCACCTATTTTTAGAAAAACACGACTTCTTTACACAATGGTTTTAAAACAGTAGAGTAATTGCTCATCTAGGAATAGCAATAATGACCTTTCTTCCTCTTGACTGCTCCAGACTCCCTGAAATTCTAGTTGGTATTTGACCAAGTTTTATTTTGATTGGACTGTAGAGGAATAATGTTAAATAAACCACAAGCATGGTAATTTGTGGTTCTTTTGGTGTTAGTGATTTCTGTAAAATAGATATTTTCATTTAAAATGCATAATCTATGGCAACAGACATAAAAACAGCACTTGACTCTGAGACCCCTCCGTGCTTTGAAATCCTAATGAGGACAGCACCCGGAGCTTGTGCAAGCAGGTTTAATTAATTCTGAGAAGCACACTTTCTCCTAGCAACAGCTCTTTCCTTTTTTTCAAATTAAAGTCAAAAGCTAACTTGAAAAAGCTGAGTAATATTTTCAAAGTCAGTAAATATCCTGACATAAAGCAATTATAGAACCACATAGATTTTCTAAGCATAAAATTATGATCATAATAGTGTTTGATTTTCAAGGTAACCAAATGGGTAAGATCAGAGGAAATTATTGTTAAACTGTGCTAAGCCTCTTTTGCCATTCAACATTTCCATTAGACCAGCCAGGTAATTTATCGCTTTAGGACAGTTCAGACTCTTTCTCTTGAGATTTTCTTGTTAGATGATTGAAATGAGAAACATGTGGATTTTAAAAAAACATATTTTCCTTAACTTTGCTCAGGAGGACATGAAAAAAGGGCTGTTTTTTGTTTTTCTTTTTCAGCCTTGCCTTACACCCAGATAAAACTCTCGTTGCAACTGGCCAAGTTGGGAAGGAGCCATATATATGTATATGGGATTCCTATAATGTCCAGACTGTATCTATTCTTAAAGATGTCCATACCCATGGAGTCGCCTGCCTGGCTTTCGACTCAGATGGACAGGTGTGTATCTTTTTCCATTTCTGTTTTCTTTAATGATGTCTTACAAGTCACCTTGAATTACAGTGCACATAGCTTACAGGCTCAAAAGGTCTACTAATCTTGCTGCCTCCCCTTGTCTGCCTCCTAGAATCCTCCCCTGTTAGAGCCCTTCCAGCTGTTGCTCTGACCTCCAGCTCTGGGTGGGCCCCAGTTTTGTTTCCCTCAGTCTCCTTATTGGTTGAAAAGCCTACAGAAGGAAACAGTGGACTCAAGTTGATCTGATCCATCGTGACTCAGCAATTACACTTTGTTTCCATTTTAGCTTCCTAAATTTGGAATCAGAGTTGGACCAAACCTTTTTCATAGACTTCAAGCCCTGAGCATCTCCTTGGTTCCCTTTACTTTTAAAGGATAGCACCACCTCATAATAATTCACTGAGAAGATACTCTTTAACTCTTTACCTTGAGGTCTCTTCTAACTCCTACTTCTCCCTATCCATTCCCTGCAATTCAAGTAGCCACTGAGTCCTGCGTGTTTGTGACAATCTTTACAGTCACTGTCATGTACAGTCTCACCTACCCATTCTCTACCACTGTCCTTTACGTTCCAAATCCATGGCCTGCCTGACAGTTGAAACAACCTCTAACTACTAGTCTCCACACCATTGGTTGCTTGCTTAAACATTTCACCAACTGAAAATATTGTGAGAGCATTATATTTTTTTAATTATGGGTTTTTCTTCTTTTTTTTAATTAACATATAATGTATTATTTGTTTTGGGGGTACAGGTCTGTGATTCATCAGTCTTCCACAACACCCAGTACTCCCCACAACACATATCCTCCCCATTGTCCATCACCCATTCACCCCATCCTCTCACCCACCTCCCTTCCAAGAGCCCTCAGTTTGTTTCCCGAGATCAAGAGTCTCTTAGAGTTTGTCTCCATCTTTGGTTTTGGCTTGTTATATTTTTTTCCTGTCTTCCCCTCTGATCATCTGCCTTGTTTCTTAAATTTTACAGATCAGGGAGGTCATGTGGTGATTGTCTTTTTCTGACTGACTGATTTCCCTTAGCACAATACCCTCTAATTCCATCCAGATTGTTGCAAAAGGCAAGATTTCATTTTTTCTGATGGCTGAGTAATACTCCATTGTGTGTGTGTGTGTGTGTGTGTGTGTGTGTGTGTGTGTGTATATATATATACACACACACCACATCTTCCTTATCCATTCATCTGCTGATGGACTTCTGGGCTCTTTACACAGTTTGGCTGTTATGGACATTGCTGCTCTAAACACTGCGGTGCAGGTGCCCCTTCACATCACTACATTTGTATCTTCGGGTAAAGACCCAGTAGTGCAATTGCTGGGTCACAGAGCAGTGAAAGCATTACTTTAAAAACACCAAAAGCTTGGAGAACTCCGTGAATTAAGTCCACACTTTGTGGCTGGGTATTCCAGGCTACCCAACTTTTATAGCTTTGTCTTTTATCTCCTTGCTGTCACACTGGACACATCCATGAGATTCCTCTACCCGACCTGGCACTTTTGTTCCTCCAGCCCCTCCCTCATACTGTTTCTCCACCTTAAGTGTCCTACTCACCCTCCTTGCCACTTAAAGTGATTCATTCTTCCAAGACACTTCAAGGGTCTTCAAAGGACACACTTTCCTGAAGCCTTCCCAGGACCCCTAACAAACTTGGCTTCTTGCCTTTGACTTCCAGCAGCCTTTGGCAGAAAAGATTTGTTCATGTTACAGATGACAGTTACATGTCGGTTTTCAAACTGTGTTATAGAAAAGGCAGTCCACACACACAGGGAGGATTCCCAACTTGTACTGCCTTCACCTCCTCACTAAGGCTGTGCCTTTTCCCCAACCTTTTCAGTGATCCTGGGCCACCCTTCCTTGTATATCTGCCAATTAATTTTTTTAAATTTAATTTTTGGCAAATTTCAGAGTTAATTTTGTAGGGGCATGCTGTGGAAAGACCTGTGCAATTATTCTGAGGCTTGACCAGCCTGAGAGTTGGGGGCAGTTTGAGTGGATTATAGGACTTGAGCTGGTTTGAGTCACTTTTCAAACAGTTACATTTACTTAGTGTTTCCTGCTGTTTTGAGAGGGTAGTGATCATTATTAGATTCGGTACATATGTAGACCCCTGGCATACATAGTTTTTGATTTAACTACTCTGTAATCTCATCCAGGTTAGTCCACTGTGATTCCATGTCTATGGAGAAAGCTGGTAGTCCCATTTGTTGAGATTTGCAGTTAGTGACTTCCTGACTAAATTGAGTGAATGTCTGAATGCGTACACAAGTACAAGTGTAAACATATGCTTAGATGAGTACCTATATGCATATTCTCTGATTTTGGTTTTCTAGCAAACATTATCAGAATTTGTTCAGAAGCATCACAGGAAAAATGTAATGCAGCAGAAGGAAATCCAGATTTAATATCGAGTTCTTTTGTTAGTTTGTGTTAAAATTTTAGCTATTCTCCTTTAGGTTCCATTTGGAAGGGTGAGGGTCAGGGTGGACTACGTGGTACTTAACTGTCAGCTGAGAAAAATAACCTATTTGCTGGCCGTGATGGATTTCCTGGCTTATTGATGCCTATTGCTTCGGGTCTGCCTTATTCCCTGGACAGAGTTCACTGGAATCGAGTGATATTTAGAGAATGACAAATGGCCATCACCTCTCAAACAACAAAAGGCAATAGAAATGCTTTTTAGATAGCCATGGGGCCTGTAAGTACAAGTGAATAAAGTAGATTACTTTGGGCTTTTTTCAATCAAGAAATGTGGGTTTTAGTTTAGTACCCATGCTTATTACAAAAAAAAAAAACCCCAAACCAAAACAACTAAATGGAATTCACACACTTCAGATTTTTCTTATATGGACAAAAATGCAACCACATATTATAATTTCCATTGCTGGGATGCTTTATTAAAACTTACAGTAAAGAAAAAAACCAATAAAGACCCCCTTTCTTAAGGGCACATTTTAAAAGTTCCAACTATGTATTTTTTATACAACTGTGTATTTTTATTGATCGAAGCCATCTTTATTGAAGAAAACTGAATAATCCCTGCATAACACATTTGCATTTAGCCATATGTGACTATCATTCCACTTATATGCACGCGCGCGCGCACACACACACACAAACATATTGAGTGAAATACATAGGCTCAGATACTCTTATTACTTGGGTGATACTATACTTTCAAAACCCTTCAACTTATTTCACCAATCCATACTATAATCCTGTAAGGTAGATCTAACACCTATTTTGTGTTCATTTTACAAATGAGGAAAATGTAATTTAATGAAGTTAATTAATTTTGCAAGGTCTTAGATCTGGCTCCTCACAAGTCAAAAGAGAAGTTAAATCGATTTAACTTCCAGGCCTCTGGCCATTACACAGTGCGATTTCCGTAGGCGGCGCCATCCTGCTAGAACCTCCCTCTGATGTTTGGTGTTTCTAATACATGTTTGGAAATTTTTGATTTTGTGTATACTTAAATGTGTTAAATTTTCTTTTCCCTTGAGAACAAGTTCTGATATAAACCCAAAGAATTTAGGCTAGGAGATGAAGTACCAGATTACTTTTACCAATGTGTCACCTAAAATGTTTGTGGAACTAAGGAAGTTAAGAATGAATGCAATGTTCATTAGGAGTTTCCTTCCCCATGTGTTCATCAAACCCTTTCATTGAAGTAGTTTGGCAAGACTTTTAGTCTGTAGAATCCTAGACGTCTTTATTCTCACATTAATATTTTAAATTTAAAAATTAAAAAGTTTAAAAAAAAATGTGTATTTTGCCTTCAAGCTGTGTTCCGCTAGTATCAACTAGTTAAATCAGAGGCTTTGTAACGAATGAGTTGTAGCTTTGATGTTTTTGAAATTTCAGTATGTGCTAATAGAAGTTGTCTGTGCTATCTTTAGTTGTGGTCTTAAGATGGATTTTGAGAAATCATTTTTTTGCAGATGTTCAACGGTTGGCCCAGAATAGGTCATCAGGGACCAATTGTTGAAAGAAGTGATGGATAATAAGAAACGTGCCCATCAATTTCAGCTATTAAATTGTTGCTCTTATTCTTAGCGTTTGGCCTCTGTGGGATTGGATGCCAAAAACACAGTCTGCATTTGGGATTGGAAGAAGGGAAAACTTCTGGCCTCTGCCACCGGCCACTCCGACCGGGTAAGAAGAGCTTGTTGGATTGAACCATGCGGTTTTCCTAAGTGTGAGGGAATTGTGAAGTAGCTTCCCAGAGTTGTCCTATTTTTTAAAAGTAAAGTTTCCATATAAGGACTTTTCCTACATATTCAACCTAAAAACTGTCTTTAAAAAAATTAATTTATGATTAATAACTATGTCAGCATGATCTCTTCTGATGATCGGATGCTTTCTTTAAATTGTTACTACTTTTCATAGGTAAAGAAAATTTTTGATACTGGTATTTAGCATCTTGATAAAATCAAAATGGAATTGAATTTGAAATTATATGTAAAGTTTAGTTGTATTCGTTTAGAAATGGAAGTAGTTAGAAAATATTCACAAAATGTGTTTCAAATTTATAGTTCATTTTATTTTAAAAATTTATTTATTTCAGACAGAGAGAGTGCAAGCACAAGCAGGAGGGAGGGGCAGAGGGAAAAGCGGATTCCCAGCTGAGCAAGGAGTCAAACCTGGGGCTTGATCCCAGGACCCTGGGATTATAACCTGATCAGAAAGCAGACTGTTTTAACAACTTAACCAGTTGAGCCTCCCAGCTACCCCACAGTGTATAAATTTAAACTTCAAAAGAATGTAATGACAACTTTGGGATTCTTTTTTATTTTGAGAATCTTGAATATAAACTGTGGCCTGCTTGTCATCATATTGAATTCAGTGTGATCAGAAATAATTCCATATAGTCATAGCAGGCAAGATAGGATATGAAGCAGGTCAGAAATCTATTTCTCCATTGTCTTGCTTAATTAAAATAATTTGACCACTTTTTTTGTCTTGATTTTCTAATTTCAGGAAAAAAGTGAATTTGCATGACTGTCTTACATTGATTGCTAGTTTTGTACTTTGTTTCCTTAATGTCAGTGTCTATGCTAAATGAGGCCCAAATTAGATATTAAATTCACTGTCTCTTCCTTATTTTGAGCTCTAAAATTTGTTCTTCATCAATGGAGAATCACAGTTTTAAGATGACCCCATAGTTGTTGCTGCACACTTGGGCAAATTATACTCAAGGATTAAGTTCTCAGAAAGTCCAGGAATGACCAACCGTGGAACTTTGGTGTTGGTAGAGGCCTGACACCCTTCTGGCCCCAATGATTCTTACTGTTGGCCACACATAAGAATTCCCTAGGAAGGTTTTACAGTGTAGTGTTGCTTGAGCTCTACTCCCAGGTTAGTAACTTATTGGTAATTAATTGGTATTAACTTAGTACTTAATGAGCAGGTTGAAAATATTTGTGGTACTCACATTTTTGATATATCCATCCCATCATATCTTATAAAGTAAGTTGGATTAGACTAGATCAGTATGTGAATTTCTTACTATTTTGTTCATGTATTTTGCACTTTCCATTTAGAAGTAGATTATGAAATGTGTAGTACTACTCTAGTGCAAACTCTTTTTATTTTAACAACCTAGAATGTCATAATGAAATACTGTTCTTTTAGAACACTGTTCTCCCAGACTCCATAATTTCTATCAGGTTTAATCTTTATTACTGGTGCCAGTATGAATTATTACTGGCTCCTTATGGGCAAATGATTATCTTCAAGATTATTTCAGTGGCTAAAATACTTAATCCCTAGCACTCAATTATGTAATGAGTGCTTTATAGCCTGCAAAATGATTGTACATATATTATCTTAATTGACCTCATAATAGAACTGAGGTGACATCATTTATTTTAGAGATGCTAAGACTAGCCTGAGGTTGCATAGATAAAATGGGCCTCATTGGAACTTGGTACTTGGACCAAGTACTTTCTTCAGTGCTCTTTCTGTGGTCTATAATTGCTCCTTTCTACCTAACTGAGGATTATATGTTATCCTTTTCCCTCTGATGATTAGTCCATATATCTCCTTCATATGTGATCAGAAATTAGCAGCCTAAGCTCTTTTTCTGATTTAGATTCCAGCACTGACAATTACTCGTTCTATTAGAGCTTCACAGAATGTGGTCCATGGGCTGACTGCCTAAGACTTTCTTGGGGTCTGCTTAAGAATGCATATGCCTGGGCCCAGTTTCAGACCCACAAAGTGAGAATCTTTCAGCTGGACTGGTGAAATATGCATTCTGAGCAATTACCGTGGGTGATCTGACACAGTTGACACAGTCTTCTCTTTCTTCTTCCCAAAATGCAAAACTGCCGGCAAATTGGTTGCTTTTCTTAAAGAATGGCAAGTAGTATTAGTGGGTATGTTTTCAGTTTCTTGGAAAACTGAAAATAAAATAGTATCTTGGATCCGATTCAAATGACAGGCTAAAGGACTATTTTAGGTGGGCTAAGTTAGGTGCCAAATAAATGCCTCTGCCTTATGCTTATGAATATTAACTTCTATGATTATGAGAAAGTGTTGGCCACATTGAATTGCATTTGACTATTAAACATCTTCCTACTTAAAAGAAACACTTTGTAACTCTTTCTGTTTTTATTATAAAGCTATCTCAAAAGTATTTTATTATCACTGTGTAAAGGTATAGAAAATTTGATAAAAAAATTATTCTAAGTCATCTCAGTGGACCAAATTAAAAACATGACACCAGTGTGTCACATGGATTATGGTTAATTATTCTTTATTCAGGCCTAAGGTAAGTAGATGTGAGGCAATAAAACATGTGTTAGCAACTCTTGACCCATCACCAAGCCAAATCCCCATTGTTCAGTCTATGCAGGTAACATTGTGTCCTAAGTGTTAGGAAGAAGTCTTAGCGGTTGAACTGATATTGGCAAGAAAGCAAAAACACACAATTGACCAACATAGCAATTTTTAATTTTTTTGAACAGATTTTTGATATTTCCTGGGATCCATATCAGCCAAACAGAGTGGTTAGCTGTGGAGTTAAACATATAAAGGTAAAGTAGTTATTTTTAAAAATTTGGAGTAACTTGTATGAAAAGAATTTAAGGTGCTTATATGTATAATTGGATGTTGAGAAATGGCTCAGCTTTATTTATCTTAAATTTGGAGCCCTCATACCTGCTTCTTCGATTATGAAGCAAGTTGACCTTAGCTAATGGGGCTCTTGGAGAACTACAGAGTAGGGACCATCCAGGAGAGTGTCCAGGAGGCAGCCTAAGAGAAAACTTCATGTTAATTAAATGCTAAACTGAATATTCAGAGTCCTTCTAAGGATTGCAAGTTTTAAAAAGGTTCTTATTTTAGTACTGTGAATTATGTTTTTACATTTTTATGAAAGTTTATACATACTGCATATCAAAACTGTTATGCTGGTATATGTTCTTTTAGAAGGAAGGTGCTTTGTTGGGCTGGAATTAGAAATAGAGGGATACATAGTACAAACCTTCCTGGATCATTGGTTTTTAAATGTCCCTGTCTTCCCCTAGACTACGCAGACTGAATTACCGCAAGTGGCTCAGGACCTACCTTTGGCTATTTGCTTCTTTCTTCTCTTGTTAAACAGGGAGCAAAGTCAACACCATTAACTTTCTTTGCTCTGATATAGCAAAAATTTCTACTGGACCCTGGGATATGCCCCAGGATCTTCTGTCTACAGGTTTGTAGTTAATAGAAGTTAAAGTTCATAACTGAAAGAAACGTAAGGATTACTTGCTTGACTTCAGTGTGGATCTCGCTGGTACAAAAATGTTGCATTTTTGTCTGAACAGAGTAGGTATCTGTATTATTGCCCCAGCGAATTCCTCCTGTTTCCCAGGTCTTTCATTCTTCTTTGAGTCTAGTTTTTTATAATCCTCCCCATTGTTCTACTTCATAGTTAGCGACAGTGATCAAATGCACAGAAATAAATATAATGAGGGATGTAAGACTTAAAGAATATTACAAAACTTTACAGAGGAATATTTTTTAAAAGGCTTGAACAAACGGAGAGGTAGTCTTAGTTCTGGACATGACATCTAAAAATTACAAACACATCATTTCAGTTACATTCAGTACAAGGTCAATTAAAATCTCTAGAAGTTTTTTTTACTGTTGTCTGACATTTCCTTTTCAGTTATTCTAAGTTAGTCTGAAAGGATAAAAAATGAGAATCAAGAACTTAGATAAAAAAAGGATAATGAAGAGGAAACTGCACTAAGCATATTATGAAATGTGTCAGACTGGGATAAGGATAAATAAGAACAACACAACAAAAAACAAAGCTGAGAAATAGACTTTAAAAGGGATAATAATTTAGAATAGTATCTTGACCAGTGGGCCCTAGAACAGTTTGTTAACTATTTGGGGGGGAAAGGTGATATATTATTACTTCATACAATACACGAGAATAAATTCTTTGTGAATCCAGGAGTTACATGTTTAAAAACTATAAAACAATTTGAAAAATATCTAAGTAAATGCTTAACTGCTCTCAAGTAGGTGAAAGGCCTTTATGAATGTAAAAGCAAAGTAAGAAACCTTAAAGTATAACATTATAGATTCAGTTATATAAACATTAAAACAATCTGTCTACCTACCCCCAAACCCTAAGAAACAAAAGAGGCAAGCCACAAATGAGCAAAGCATAAGCCACAAGCATGGTAGATAGAATTTGTGTTTGTCCTTGAAATGTCAAGACCTCCAACAAACCTGTACAATGGACAAAGGACATGTATACTTGACAAAAACAGAAACACTGTTGGTTAATAGATACATAAAAGTCTAAACCTCGTTAATAAGGAGTATAATTTTTTTTACAAGATTTTATTTATTTGACAGAGATCACAAGTAGGCAGAGAGGCAGGCCGAGAGAAAGGGGGAAGCAGTCTCCCTGCTGAGCAGAGAGCCCGATGCGGGGCTCAATTGCGGGGCTCAATTCCAAGACCTTGAGATCATGACCTGAGCGGATGGCAGAGGCTTTAACCCACTGAGCCACCCAGGCACCCCAGGAGTGGAAATTTTAAAATAACATACTTACTTTTAAATCTTTTTTTTTTTTTTTTAAGATTTATATATTTATTTATTTGACAGAGATCACAAGTAGGCAGAGAGGCAGGCAGAGACAGAGGGGGAAGCAGGCTCCCTGCCCAGCAGAGATCCCAATGTGGGGTTTGATCCCAGGACCCTGGGATCATGACCTGAGCCAAAGGCAGAGGCTTTAACCCACTGAGCCACCCAGGCTCCCCTAACATTCTTATTTTTAATCCATCAAAATTATGATTAAGATATACCAAGTGTTGGCAAAGATTTAGTGAATGAACACTTTCAAAGCTTGGTGTGGAGGGGTAAACGAGTACCAGAAATGAACACTTCCAGACTTTCTATCCAGAAATTCAGTAATATCTATCAGTAGCTTTAGAAATGTTGGTATCCTCTTAGCCAGTAATTTCTTTCCAGTGTTAGTATGTGTGCTGTCAAAGAGAGCACAACCAGTAATTTCATATCTTGGAATTTATCTCAAGGAAATCATTAGGAATATGAACCAAGGATGGGTTCATTGTTGAATAATTTACCAAAAGCAAATAAAACCAGACAAAAGAAGACCTGAAGCCACCTAACTGCCCCCAGGTGTTTAAATAAAATATGGTATATCCATAATGAGAAATACGGTGTAATCATTACAAGTCATGGTTTAGATGATTTTTTTAATGTTATTAGGAAATAGGCAAGATTTATTTACAGTCTACTGGTTGTGGTAAATTTGCTTTGATTTTTTTTTCTTTAGAAGTAATCTTTTTTTTTTTTTAAAGATTTTATTTATTTATTTGACAGATAGGGATCACAAGTAGTGAAGTAATCTATGTTTTTGTGTAGGAAGTAAACTGGAAAGATATCCTAAAATGTTAAACAGTTAATGAGTACATGAGCACATGAGCACATGAGCTGATGACTAATTTTTTCTTTCTTCTTAAAATTATTTTATAATAACATATTTCCAAAATAAAAAAGTAATGAAGAAACGAAACAAAAGATAAAGCTATAGGCTCTATTACTCAAAGGTATCAAGTGTCCTACCAGTACCTTAGGGCTTCATTAACATTTTGTTATCCTTGTGCAAAAACCTGAGAATATGTTTGCTTACATACGGGGACTTTTTGCTTTGGCAGCAGTTGGAGGGTCCTTCATTGTTTGATGTAGTCCACCTGAAAGACTCATTAAATTTGATAACATTAGTTGTGTTTCTATCATGTGAAGGACTAAAAATTGATCCTACTTACAATCTACTTGATGTATAGCAATTAAAACATTAAAACAGAACAATTTATAAGAGAGGTAAAATCAAAATTCTCTAGTGATAACGGAGAGATCCCAACTGGCTAGAGGAATGTTAAGCGGTTTAGAAAGGGGATGGTATTTGAGCTGAGCCTTGGTGGATAGGTAAGTTTGGTAGGGAGAGCTTGGAAGGCAGCATTACCCAAAGGAGGGGAGGGATTGCACTTGAGTCATGAGTTAATGGGAGGCATTGATCACCCATAGAATCTTGGCACTCGGGAGTAGAAAGGTCCTTAGCCCATCATATATTCAAAGATTATCAGTGTTTTCATCATTGAAGACCCTCTTTTCTAATTTTCCCAGGAAACCAGTATTTTGAAAAAAAATTTTGGTCAGAAAATAGCCATTAAATAGTAATTCCCTTTGCAGTTTTTATTAATCAAAGATAAATGTATCTGCCAACAGAGTTTCTGATCAGTCTAACAAATTGCAAAGGCACTGAATTGTTCTCTTAACCCACAATCAAAGAATTACGTGAGATCATGATAAGCCTAGTTTCCAGTAGGCTCTGATGGCTCTCTAGAAGTCTGAGACTCTGACCCCAGAGCCATCATCCAACCTGCATATCCTGTTGTGTGGAAGCCAAAATGTAGACTATTTGACTTCCAATCCTTGTTACCTCCTTCTCCTTTACTCTAGGAAAGCTACTTAATCTCCCTGAGGCTGAGTTTCTCTAAAAAAAAACAAACAAACAAGCAAAAAAACAAGGGGTACTTGGGTGGCTCTGTTAAGCTTAGACTAAGGCCATGATCCCACAGTTGTGGGATCAAGCCCCACCTCAGGCTCCCTGCTCAGCAGGAAGCCTACTTCTCCCAACTCTAGCCAGTTGGGATCTCTCCGTTATCACTAGAGAATTTTGATTTTACCTCTCTTGTAAATTGTTCTGTTTTAATGTTTAATTGCTTGTGTTCCCTCTCTCACTATTGTTTCTGTCAAATAAATAAATAAAATCTTAAAACAAACAAAAAAACCCTAGAGGGTTGTGGATCACCACCATCTGAATTTATTAAAAGTTACATTAAACAGGGTGTGGAGTGAGTAAGGGCACAATAATGTTAATTTTCTTCCCTTCTCCTGGGATCACAAATATGGTGGCACAAGATAAGATTTAAATTCAGTCTCTGGCTTTCTGTGTAGAACTCTTTCCACTTGGAAATTATTTCTTCAGTGATCTGTCTTGGCCTGACTTTCCCCCCCAAGAACAGATTATGAAAAATAACAGATTAGCTGTTTAATTAATGATTTCTCCAGCATCTTCACTATTTCTTTCCATCCTTGCTTAGGTCTTTTAATCAGTTAATTCTAAAAACAGAGACCTATAAAACCCTAGAACTTCATCTGAAAACAGAGCTGTTTATCCCATTAAGTGTGTTAATTATGTTTTAGCAGGCAGGCATCTTTTTCTTTTTCTTTTCTTTTCTTTTTTTTAAGATCTTATTTGAGAGAGAACACAAGCAGGATGAAGGGCAGTGGGAGAGGGAGAAACAGACTGTCCGCTGAGCAGGGACCATGATGCAGGGCTGGATTCCAGGAGCCCAGGGACCGGGGATCATGACCTGAGCCTAAGGTAGATGCTTAACCTACTGAGGGACTCAGGTGCCCCCAGGCATCTTTTCCTAAGCAAAAATAAGTATTTTTGACCTCAAATGGAATAATCTGCAAATGCCCATCCAGTCATCTTTATTGATTTTGTTTAGAAGGAAATCCACAAGTTTGAGCAGCTTTCAACAAATATTTCAAATATTTCCAGGATCCCCACCTTCCCCACCCCCACTCAATTGAGTGAGCAAATGAATGATTCCAGTCACAAGTTGAATGCAAATATATTTGATGCACTCCCAGAAAATATTTTCATGTGTAGCTAGAGTGAAATCCTGTTTTTGCAAATTCCCAGTGTTTGGCACAAAGGCAAATTTCAATTACCTGAAATGAATGCTTGAAAACAGGAGCAGTTGAGCATTGTCATGCTTGCTTGGTTTCACAGCAGATGAGCCTCCCAAGTTTGTGGATATTGTTGGTCTTTCTCTAGTCCTTAGTCACAGATAGAAGGGACACTGGAGATTACCTTGAGCCAGATGAACTCCAGGGTAGCTGCCAGTCCTAACAAAATTAGCATTACAATCTGGCAATTGAGTTTGGGGAAGATAAACAATGTCTGTTCATTTGATGTGGATTTACTGATGTGTTGCTACTGTAAATTGTCACTGTTTTCCAAATAGCAAGTGCTTCTTGAGAAGACAGAATCAGAGATTTGCCATTTCTATGAAAAGTCTCTTACCTGCTCTGGCATTATATCTATAGGTGACTTTTTAGAGAGTCGTTGGATTATTTGGAATGTTTCATGTTGGCATTGTTGCCTCCTACTGGATGATTTAATCAGAAAACCTTTGGGTCTGAGGAGGATGGTCTCTCTCTGTTTAGTGGTTGTCCATTAGAAATATTTCAGTAACTCAGGGGTTGTATGTAAGTGATGAATCACTGAATTCTACTCGAGAAACCAACATTGCACTGTATGTTAAATACCAAAAATTTTTAAGTGTTTCAGTAACTCAGATCAGAGGTGCACATTCTAAGTTAAATAATAGCTATAAAGCAATTATTCTTCTTTAGGGATAATGATTACAAAATTATTACCTACTTTTAATCTTCATGTATGGGAGACATGGTGAGAAAAGGAAATGGCCACCTTGTTTGGTTTTTAGCATGTTTGTAAGTGTTTACATCTAGTAGTTTGTTCAGGTTGCAAGTTAATACTTAAATGTTTTCCCGAAGTGTGGACCTAACCATCTTTTCTCCAGATCTTTTTCTTCTTTCCATGTGTACTTTTCATAAAAGTAGTATGTGCCCAAAGAAACCAATCCCCAGAGTTGATACTTGCCTCCTTAATGAGAGAAGAATCCTGTATTGTCTCACGGGGTTGCACACCCGCCTCTCATCCTCCCTAAGGGGCCCTCCTCCAGAGTCCCAGAGTCGCACCAGAGTCCCAGACCTCCCCGGTGGTACAAGCATCCCAGAACTGCTTCCCTCAATACTTAAATACTCTGAGAGAGGGCCACCATTTTTCCTCTCCCATAGGCACAAAATATTTGGCTTGTCATTGATTTTTCCTCACACTTTTTAAAATTTTTTGTCGCTTTGATTTGCCTAATCCTGCCGTCCTCATCACTGATGTAACTTCTTCCTCACCACTGATCCAGATCCTAGCCTTGCTCCTTCCAAGTGATTCAACGTGGTTCTCTATTTTTGAATTTTCTTGCCACTTGTATGTGGTCTGAAGATGCTACCTTGAAACTGTCTCTTGCACTCTAAGTATCTTCATTAGACTTAAAGTTCTCAAGGCAAAATCAAGATTTCAATATTTTCTCGTGCAAGACCCACTTTGAACCCTTACATTGAGCAAACCATGTCAGCCCCTTTGCCCTCACTTCCAAATGGGAATGATAGGAATAGCTGCTTTAGCCTGTTGTCAGGGGATATTAGGAAGATCAAATAAATGTAAAGAACCTTTATAAACTGAGGGGCTATATACACAGCAGGAAAGTCATACCAGTTCATACATTTAAAAAACCATGTCAAAGCAAAATATTTAATTTCTGTATAACCATGGAAGTCTTGCTATTACTTTCTATACAGTAGCTCAAGCTTTATGCATAACGATTCTCGCACATGATAGATTATACAACGAAAACTAAAAAGCTTAATCAGTTATTTGGCTATATGTAAAGATAACTCATAGAAAAGTTTTTGAGTAACATTTCTACAATGAAGATTTATCACAAATTTTAGTTAAAAAGACATTATTTCCAAATGTCTGGAAAAAAATGTCTGGAAGATATCTCAACACATTAGCAGGATGTTGTAGATATTTCAGTTTTCCTCTTTATACTTTTCTGTATTTCTAAACTTCTCTACAGTGAACCTAGACTGCTTCTGTAATTTGCCTAAAAATTAAAAACCTGATGATTTGTCCACTTTATTCTAATTCTGAGAACATTGGCCTTTTGTATTTAATCATCATTAAGCATTTAGTAAAGTTTGGGAATTTTAGAACTGTTGAAAGTTAAAAAAATACCTTTAAAGTTTTTCTTATGGTGCTATCAGTTGGCTGAAAGGTTTTTACAGTTCTGTTGGTTACAGTAGAACAAGGTAAATTATATGTGCCTCGTTTGGCTATAGCAAATGATGCAAATGGAGGTTCCTCAAAAAGTTGAGAATAGAGCTACCCTATGACCCAGCAATTGCATTACTGAGTATTTACCCCAGAGATCTAGTGATCTGAAGGGGCATGTGCACCTGAGTGTTTATAGCAGCAATGCACAACATCTGACCTATGGAAAGAACCTAGATGTCCATCAGCAGATGAATAGATAAAGAATATGTGAGTGTATGCATGTATGTATATATATACACATACACACCACATATACACAGTGGAATACTATGCAGCCATCAAAAATAAAATCTTGCCATTTGCAACGACATGGGTGGAAGTAGAGGGTATTATGCTAAGGGAAATAAGTCAATCAGAGAAAGACAATTATCATATGATTTCTCTGATATGTGGAATTTAAAAAACAATGCAGAGGATCATAGGGGAAGAGAGGGAAAAATGAAAAAAGAGGAAATCAGAGAGGGAGACAGACTATAAGAGACTCACTCGTAGGAAACAAATGGAAGGTTGCTGGAGGGATGGGGTGTGAGGGAATGGGGTGGCTGGGTGATGGACTTTGGGGAGGGTATATGTCGTGGTGACCATTGGGTGTAGTGTAAGACAATGAATCACAGACTGTACCCATGAAACAAATAATACATTATGTTAATTAATTGCATTTAAGTTAAAAATTCAAGGGCAGGGGGCAATAAAAGATTTAGCCAAAAAAAAGTACTGAAATAGAAGCAGATACCAATAATGTAATGCATCAGAATGAAGACATTACTTTGGGATCTGTTCATTTTATGACTTTGCAGTTTTGGACACTCTGTGGAAATGCCCTGACTGCAAAAAGAGGGATATTTGGCAAAACGGGGGATCTTCAGACCATCCTTTGCCTTGCATGTGCCAAAGAAGACATCACCTATTCTGGTGCTTTAAATGGAGACATCTACGTCTGGAAAGGGCTCAATTTAGTCCGCACCATTCAAGGCGCACATAGTGTGAGTATGTCCATGTGGAAAATGGGTGATTATTTATTTAAAAAGTTGACATCATAAATATGTGGGGGTTTTTTTCTGTTGTTTTAGAATCAGTGGACCCTGCTGAACCCTCTCTACACATTCACAAAAGAATTCTCAAATTATTTTTGTTCACCTAAAAGAAATATTTCAAAAGCTTAATAATTTAGCCTTCACCTCAATTATTGGTTCATTAGTGTTATTATTCACCAACATCTAGAAGAATAAAATTATTTTATGATCCTTTTCATCTTCTAGATCAATACTTCTCAAACTTTAAGGTAGCCATGAATCTCCTGGGGATCTTGTTAAAATGCAGATTCTGACTCAGTAAGTCTGGGATGATGCCATTGCTGCTGGCCTGGGGCCCGTGTGTTGAATAGCAAGAGTGTAGATAAGTATTGTTTTTACACTGGTTAGTAAGGGTAGATATTTCCTCGCTCTGAATGAGTAAGCATCACTGCCATGTCTGAATCACAAATTAGAATGCAAACAGAAACCATTGATAAACTTCTCTCTTATAAGGGTCTGCTTTGTAAGAACAAGGGCAGACTTTACTTCTGACCATTCTGTTCTCTCTTGACACGTGATAATGGTTACATTGCCATATCTATAGATGATAAAATGGAAATGCCCAGAAGAATGGGAAGTGTGAAAGCTGAAGCTTATTGTAGTAAATGGAAACAGGGTAAAAAATTTTTTGGAAACTTACCAGACCTGTAACTAATTGCCTCCACACTAGTCACCTATTACTCTTAATACAAAGAAAAGTTGAAGCACATCTTAGCAAAAGAGCTAGGAAATTTTAGGTCTTTCATTGTCCTGTATGTCGAACCAACTTTCTTGGCTTTACTAATTATGAAACAGTTTTTAAAACAATTCAGAGGTTTGTAGTTGTCCTTGTGCATAAAAGCAGCTGCCTTAGTAACCTAATTTCTCTTCACACTGGATCTTCTGTTGATAGTATATTCCTGTAGCACTTTTCAAGAGACCAGGCAAAATATTTCCCTGTGGAGAAGCTTCTGTAAGTCATGAAGCTATTTCTCATGTGAAAAAAAGCATCTTTACATAATCCTTAACAAACTAACACAAATGTTATTTGTCTTCATTTAGGCTCAGGTGTTGCCTACTTGAGCTCACTGAGATGCATTTCAGGCACCTGCTTACCAGTGAAAGTGTTCATATTCTTTGCTTCGTTATTTTGAGTGGCAATTAATATGAAGCACCTTCATTGTTGCCTTTTCTTTATAAGAATTAGTTGTCACATAAAGGAGCTTGATCTTCATTTCGACTTTAACCAAGGAATTAGTGAATGATTTTCTTTTTTTTTTCAAATTGCCATCAATTTAGTAATGGTAAAGGAGCATTTGAACTGGTTTGCTTTGGTGGTAATTGTGATTAATTTTTGATCTAACCAAAATGAAGGATTTCATAAGTGGCTACTTGGTCTATTGTCAGGATTTCAATAGAGAACAAGGTATTTTAAGTTTTTTGTTTTTTTTTTAAATCAAGATCCAACTATAATGACTATTTAGAATCATTGCAGTATTGAGTATTCTCTGCCTTACTCAACAGGCTGGAATCTTTAGCATGTATGCTTGTGAAGAAGGCTTTGCCACTGGTGGACGAGATGGGTGTATTCGATTATGGGATACTGATTTCAAGCCAATAACCAAAATTGATCTCAGGGAGACAGAACAAGGATATAAAGGTAATATATATATTAATACTCATAACTCTAAAGGTGTTAAACACAATGTGAAGTTCTGTATTTATATTTGTTTCTCTGTACCCCATCTTATTCTAGAAAGGATTTAAGACAGTTTACATAAATACATTGAAAGAAGATCAAAAGTATCCAAATAAATGGGTACCTCTTCTTCCTCATATGCATGAAGGTATCTGTAGGTACTAGCAATGTTCCTGATACAAAGATAAGAACATAATAAGAAAACCACTGAGTGCTATCTTGGGAAATGGGCTTTTGTATTATAAAACTGGGAAATTCTGGACTAGTAGGGGACCCTAAATGAGACTGTTCCCAGCCTCCAAAAATAAGCAAATAATTGACAAGAAGAACAAGACCAAAAAAATAGCTTTAAAGTAGTAACTCCTAGTAGTGGTATCAGAGTTGGGGACTTGGGTTCAAATCCAAGTTTTGCCTATGATAGATTTGAATCAGTATTTTAAAAACCCATGAGCCTCCATTTGCTCATCTAAAAAATGGGGATGATACTAATAACAACCTCATAGTTGTGTGAGGATTAAATCTACTTAGAGTGCTAAGGATAAGTTATGGTACAGTCAGCACTCAATAACTGTTAGCTATTATTATAATATGCTGAGTATGTGTACTGGGGAGTACAAAACAGTTTATATACATCTTTCAAAATTCTTACAATAGACTTATAATGTTTTTTTTTAAATTTTTTATTTTTTATAAACATATGTTTTTATAATGTTATTTTCAAAGAAAGAATTTGGGCTTGAGAGAGTTTAAAGTGGAGCTGTAAACAGAAAAGATAAGATGAAGTCACAGACAGTATTCATACACTAAGCACGTGGAGGGGGTTCTGTTCCTTTGCCACAGGCAGACCCCAGACCCTGCTCTTGGCTCCTTCAGCCTGTGCTGAGGGAGCGGTGCTCAGTCCTGTGAGTCATGCCGTCCACAAGGTGAAAGCTTACTCAGGCTCAGGTGAAGGTGAATGACTCCCAATGCTAAGAATCTTGCTAGACAGGGCTCTGACATCAGATGGGAAGTCCTCAGAGGGCACAGAGCGAGCTGTACTCATCAGGTTCTCTTTCATGAAGCCCCTTGTTGTGGGCTTGTGGCCATGCAGCCGCAGAGGTTCTTCCAAAGGCCAGATTGTCTGGCAGTGCAGAGCTCTCTGCTGGCCTGATGTAGACTGCAGTGGGCTGAGAGAAGAGCACTCCTGGTCTCCAGGCCATCCTCCCTAGAGAATGTTGTTGTCAACCAAACCTTTCTTAAAAATTGAGCAATAGAGAAGTGAGCTGGATATCATCATTCCTGATGTACCTAGAGACCAGCTTCCTTAAATATCTATTAAATACCAAAAGTCAGCCAGTCTGGAGATTGGATTGTTGTTTTCTTATGGAAGCTCAGAATCTTGGCTTAGATGCATTTCTGAATACCAGGCACAAGGGTCAACATTGCAAGTTGCAAAATTTAAGGTCTGCTTCAGATCATCGACAAGGAGACAGTGGAGGCCCTTAAGTTCTTTGCCACAGAGATGAGCCTGTATAACTTTACCCAGAAAAATATTTCAGACAGACATATAAGCAAGTAAGCATCCAGAAGAGCAAGGTAAAACATGTTAGTAAAGCAGCCAAAAATGTTTGACCTTGAGTCATGAAACTTTCTGGTATATATTTCAAGGTGAACTGTGAGCACATCATATATGAGATAATGGATGAGTAAACTTACCAGGTGGGATTATTGACCATAAACTGACTGGATGCTGGGGAGCATCAACCAGCAATGATGATTGCTTCCTGGCGGTCACTTTCTCCAGCTCATCCAAAAATGTATCCCATAGATAAGGTATGAATTTTAGAGTGGGTATCATAGCAGAAACTTTTCTATCTGATGTTCAGTTCCTAACTTTGGGCTCTCAAAGGAGAGTTCAGGAGCCAGTGCAGAAAGAGCTCCAGGTAACAGGGGGGCAGGGTTGTATTGAATGCATGGCCAACTCCTGTCCCCTAGAGTCAGAGGAAGAAGGTCAGGGACACCCTACATTTTGTGTCAGTTTCAAATGCTTCCTATATACTTGCCCTTGCCAAGGTCAAAGCAGACACAGGTAGCGCGTGGTAGACCAGAAGCATGCCTGCACCTCACAGGTGTGGCAAGTAGTGCCTGGGCTTACAGTTCATCAGGGGAGAGGTGGCGTGCACTTGTAGATGGATGACCAGTGAGATAAGGGCCCCCGTTGCTGTGGGAATAATGGACTATGCTTTTTTTTTTTCTTTTTAAGATTTTATTTATTTATTGAAAGAGAGATAGAAATCACAAGTAAGGCAGAGGGAGAGAGAGAAGCAGCCTCCCCGCTGAGCAAGGAGCCCTATGCGGGGCTCGATCCCAGGACCCTGGGATCATGACCTGAGCGGAAGGCAGAGGTTTAACTCACTGAGCCACCCAAGTGCCCCTGGACTACGCTTTTTAAAGGATCATAAAGACCACGCTGCAGTTTGAGACCAAGGGAGCATTGAGAATTTGTGCCATTTCTTCAACGGTAGCCATATTCTTGCCATCTTTTTTATTTTTACAGTGCCTGCTCACTAATATTCTTATTTTCTTAGTCTTTTACTTTAAATTACTTTTAATACAGCTCTCTCCTTTTTATTTTACTCTTCCTCACTATAAGCAATAATGTCTGTGAACTCATGGCTTTACTATGTTGTTTATATATATATATTTTACTCATTAAAATACCAGTGAAATAAAAAATTTTATCCGTGTTGTACCCTCCCTCCACCCTCATCAGTGGTGCCTTTGCCTGTCACGCTCTTGACGACATTGTAACAGAAGTCCACTCTGTACCATCAAACTTCCAGAGAAATGTTGGCATTCATTCCAGCTCTCAGTGGAAAAACAGGGTGAATGTATAGCGTCAGAAGAACAAAAGCCTGGTTGAAGTGTTGGTAACAACCCCAGATCCAGCTGAAGTTCTCCAGGCTGTGTGGAGAGGGCCATGCAGGGGAAACCTCCAAGAGGCTCTTTCACCTTCCCTCCAGCTTTGGTGCATCCTCACGCTGAGGCAGGAAAGGGGGCAGTTGAGTTCAGAAGCACCTTTGCAGAGCTCAGAACAGGAGGAGGGTTTCAAAGTGGCCCTGTCGATGGTGTTCACGGAGGTGGGCTGTTACACCTCTGTGAGGGCACCCTCTAGAATACACAGAGGTAGGAGAGAGGCCAGCCTGAGGTAGGAGACCCAGCACAAGGATAGGGATTAAGATATGTAGGGTATGAGGAGAGGATTAAAAGTAGTTGTAATGTAAACAGTTTTACGTTACATTAATTACATTACATTAATGTAAACATTTTTTACAGTAAAAGGTAATTCGAATGTCAACCGCTCTCTGATCCAGATTCCACTTCACTAGCCAACACCTTGCCATTGGTCCTCTAAGCATTTGCTTAGAATGTGGGGAAAAAAGTGAAGGAACAGGGGAAAGGATGAAACAGGAGGAAGAAGGCAGAGTGGGCAGAGGACGTGTGCATGTACTTTGTCCCACCCCATCCTCCCTGAAAGAAGCCTTGGCTTTCTCCTCCTCAAAAATGGAAACAAAATATACTTGAAAGGAGCACATTCAAGCAAAGCAATGTTAGAATGTTTGTGTTCTCCATCTGACCGTGAAGCAACATGCATGGATGGCTTCACTCTTGTAAGAATTTCCTTTTTTTTCTTTTTTTAAAGATTTATTTATTTATTTGACAGAGAAAGACACAGTGAGAGGGAACACAAGCAGAGGGAGTGGGAGAGGGAGAAGCAGGCTTCCTGCAGAGCAGGGAGCCCGATATGGGGCTCGATCCCAGGACCCTGGGATCATGACCTGAGACGAAGGCCTGCGCTTAACCGACTGAGCCACCCAAGTGCCTCCTCGTATGAATTTTTTGATGTACATGAGTCTCCTTCCACATTTTTACTTTTTGAGTAGCAATTACTTTTGAATTCACTTCCATGAAAATATAGTGATTTCTCATTTTACACAAACAGCCAAACTGCTTTCCAAACAAATTTACCAAGACAATTAACCATGGCCATGTCCCAATTTCGATGACCTAGTAGTGACATTTTACGTTTCTTAAACATAAAAGTTAAAATTCAGAAATTGCTATTCATTAACATTTGGGCCATTTATAAAGCATACCTACTTAGTCTGCTACCTGTGAAGACGGCTGTTACCTCTCCTGTAGGCTTCCAAATGGCAATTTCCAGGTTGTATGTAAACACTCTTAAGATTTGTATATGTTTGCATCTTCTAATAACTATTAATTGCTAAACATCAAGAGAGATGGAACAGTTTACATTAAGATAAATGCTAAGCTCAGGAAAAAAAGCAATTTATTAGGGATAGTATTAATCGGTTCTTTCACATCTTTCTAGTTGAGCTTGAGGTAATGTAGACCTTTGACTTCCAGTGAAAACAGTGACACTGGATGGAGAACTGAACCAGCTTTAGAGATGGGTCGTGCTTACATCAACTTGAATCTGTAGGGCCAGAGCTGGTGGTTGGGGCTTTCTGGTCCCTGCCCAATTCTTAGTCAAACAAAATGGCCTTCATAAGCCAGGAGGATCATTCCTCAATCAGGAGTAGTAGTGTTTCATTTACAACAATGTCTTTTTACATTTTTGTGAGTTTCAGTGAATTTTTGCTGATTGGTGAGTCTGCAAACAAATTTTCACCAAGAAGACATGATGATATAAACCAACAACTGAATTTTTCCAGGATCCCTTATCTACAGTTCTAAAAGCCAAAACACCAGGAATTCCAAAATATTTTTTTTGAGGGCTTTTTAAAAATTGGGATAAACATTTTAACCATTTAAAAAATTTTCCATTATAGTTCACATACAGTGTTACATTCGTTTCAGGTGTATAATATCGTGATTCAACAACTCTGTACATTACTCAATGTTCATAGTTATAAGTGTACTTAGTCTCCTTCCCCTATTTCATCCATGCCCCCGCCAACCTCCCCTCTGATAACCATCGGTTCTCTGTAGTTAAGTCTGGTTTTTGTTTTGTATTATTTTTTCTTTGTTTTGTTTCTTGAATTACCTGTTTGTGAAATCATACTGTATTTGTCTTTCTCTGACTGACTTCATTTAGCATTATATTCTCTAGATTCATTTTTGTTGCAAATGGCAAGACTTCATTCCTTTTTATGGCTGAGTAATATTCCATATTATATGTATACCACTTCTTTATCCATTTATCTATCATTGGACCTTAGGGCTGCTTCCATAATTTAGCTATTGTAAATAATGCAATAAACATAGAGGTCCATATATCTTTTTGAAAAAGTGTTTTCATTTTCTTTGGGCAAATACCCAGTAGTGGAATTACTGGAACATATGATAGCTCTATTTTTAATTGTTTGAGGAACCTCTGTACTGTTTCTACAATGACTGCCGCAGTCTGCATTCTCACCAACAGCACACGAAGGTTCCTTTTTTTCCACATCCTTCCCAACATTTGTTGTTTTTTGTGTTTTTGGTTTTAGCCATTCTGACAGGTGTAAGGTGATATCTCACTGTGGTTTTGATTTGCAGTCCCCTCATGATGAGTGATGTTGAGCATCATTTCATTTGTCTGTTGGCCATCTGTATGTCTTTGGAGAAATGTCTGTTCATGTCTTCTGCCAATTTTTTAATTGGATTATCTGAGTTTTGGGGGTTGAGTTGTGTAAGTTTTTTTTTTAAATTTTGGAGACTAACCCTTTATCAGCTATGTCATTTGCAAATATCTTCTCCCATTCAGTAGCTTATCTTTTAGTTTTGTTGGTTGTTTCCTCTGCCATGCAGAAGTGCTTTATTTTGATGAAGTCCCAGTAGTTGAATTTTGTTTTTGTTTCCCTTCCCTTAAAAGACATATCTAGAAAAATGTTGCTATGGCCAGTGTTAGAGAAATTACTGCCTATGCTCTCTCTTCCAGGATTTTTAGGGTTTTAGATCTCACAATTAGGTCCTTAATCCATTTTTAGTTGTTGTTGTTTTTTTTTGGTATGATATAAGAAAGTTGTCCAGTGTCATTCTTCTACAGGTAGCTAGCTGTCCAGTTTTCCCACCAGCATTTATTGAAGAGACTGTCTTTTTCCCATTGCATATTCTGGTCTCCTTTGTTAAAGATTAATTGAGCATATAATCATGGGTTTATTACTGTGTTCTCTAGTCTGTCGTTTTGATCTATGTGCCCATTTTTGTGTTATTACCATACTATTTGATGACTACAGCTTTGTAATAACTTGAAATATAGGATTTTCATACCTCCTATTTTGTTCTTCTTTTTCAGGGTTGCTTTGGCTATTCAGGGTCTTTTGTGGTTCCATATAAATTTTAGTATTTTTTGTCCTAAATCTGTGAAAAATGCTATTATATTTTTCATAGGGTTTAACCTTACATCTGTAGGTTGCTTTGGGTAGTATGGACATTTTAACCATTTGTTCTTCCAACCCATGAGCATGAACTATTTTCCCATTTGTATTGTTTTCAATTTCTTTCATCAGTGTTTCACCTTAAGTCTAGTCCTAGGTATTTTATTACTTATGGTGCAATTGTAAATGGGATTGTTTTCTTAGTTTCACTTTGTGCTGCTTCATTAATAGTGTACAGAAGTGTGATGGATTTCTGTATATTGGTTTTGTATTCTGTGACCTTACTGAATTCATTTATCTGCTCTGATAGTTTTTTGGTGGACTCTTTAGGGTTTTCTCTCTTTAGTATCATGTCATCTGCCATTAGTGAAAGTTTTTATTCTTCCTTACCAGTTTGGATGTCTTTTATTTCTTTTAGGTGTCTGGTTGCTGTTGCTAGGACTTGCAGTACTATGTAGAATAAAAGTGGTGAGACTGAACATTCTTGTTCCCAGTCTTTGAGTTCCTGGCACTCATTTTTTCACTATCGAGTATGATCTTAGCTTTAAGTCTTTCATAGATGGCTTTTATTATGATGAGGTGTGTTCCCTCTAGACCTATTTGTTGAGGGTCTTTACCATGAATGGATGTTGTACTTTGTCAAATGCTTTTTTTTGCATCTATTGAAATGATCATATGGTTTTTATCTTTTCTCTCGTTGATGTGATGTATCACGTTGATTGATTTACAAGTATGGAACCACCCTTGCATCCCAGGAATAAATCCCACTTGATCATAGTGAAAGATTTTTAAAAAAAAAAATATTGTTGGATTTGATTTGCTAATATTTTATTGAGGATTTTTGGATCTATGTTCATCAAGGCTATTGGTCTCTAGTTTTTTGTTTTTGTTGTGTGTGTGTGTGTGTGTGTGTGTGTGTGTGTGTGTGTGGTGTCTTTATCTGGTTTTGGTGTTAAGGTAATGTTGGCTTATAGAAAGAATTTTTTTCAATTTTTTGGAATGGCTTGAGAAGAATAGGTACTAACTCTTCTTTATATGTTTGGTAGAATTCACCTATGAAGCCATCTGGTCCTGGACTTTTCCTTGTCGGTAGTTTTTTTTTTTTTTTTTTAATTACTGATTCAATTTCCTTGCTGATAGTTGACCTGTTTAAATTTTCTATTTCTTCCTGATTCAGTTTAGGGAAGTTATATGTTTCTAGGAACTTATCCATTCTTCTAGGTTGTCCACTGTGTCTAATTTTGACATATAATTTTTCATAAACTTATAGGTTTTTTCTGTTTCTGTGATGCATTTGTTATTTCTGTTCTTTTTTTTGTGGAGGGGAGGGAAGCTGCCTAAAAGTTTATCAATTTTGTTGCTCTTTTCAAGGAATCAGCTCCTAGTTTCTTTGATTTGTTCTACTATATTTTTAGTTTATTTCATTTATTTCTGCTTTAGTCTTTATTATTTTCTTCCTTCTACTGGTTTTGGGTTTTGTTTTTCTTTTTCTAGGTCCTTTAGATGTAAGATTAGGTTGTTTATTTGAGATTTTTCTTGCTTTTTGAGGTAGTCCTGTATTGCTATAAACTTCTCTCTTAGACAGCTTTTGCTGCATCCCAAAGATTTGGTGTTGTTATGTTTTTATTTTCATTTATCTCCATGTATGTTTTGATTTTTTTAGTTGACCCGTTCATTGTTTAGTAGCATGTTATTTAACCTCCATATATTTGTTCTTTCTAGATTTTTTTCTTGTAGGTAATTTCTAGTTTCATAGAGTTGTGGTCAGAAAAGATGCATGGCATGAATTTAATCTTTTTGAATTTGTTGAGACTTGCTTTGTGGCCTAATATGTGATCTATTCTGAGAATGTTCCATGTGCACTTGAAAAGAATATGTATTCTACTGTTTTGGGATGGAATGTTTTGAGTATTAACTGTTAGATCCATCTAGTCCAATGTGTCATTCAAAGCCATTGTTTCCTTGTTGATTTTCTGTTTGGATGGTCTCTCCACTGATGTGAGTGGGCTGTTAAAGTCCACTACTGTTACTGCATTACTATTGATACTTCCTTGATATTTATTATTATCTGCTTTATGTATTTGGGTGCTTCCTTGTTGGGTGCAGAAATATTTACAATTGTTATGGCAGCTTCTTGTTGGATTGTTTCCTTAATGACTAATTAGTGTCCTTCTCTGTCTTTTGTTATAGTCTTTGTTTTAAAGTCTGTTTTATCCAATGTTAAGTTTTGCTACAGCTTTCTTTTCACTCCCATTTGCATGATAGAGGCTTTTCCATCCCTTCACTTTCAATCTGCATGTGTCTTTAGGTTTGAAACAAGTCTCTTGTAGGCAGTATATAGACATGTACTGTTGTTTTTGTTTTTTATTTACATTTTTAAATTTAAAATCAATTAATTAACATTATTACTGGTTTCAGAAGTTCAGGCCTGTGATTCATCAGTCTTCTATAATACCCAGTGCTCATTACATCACATCCTCCCTATTGTCTATCTCCCAGCTACCCCATCCCTCCACCACTTCCTCTCCTCAACTTTCACTTTTGTTTCCTATGGTTAAAAGTCTCTTATGGTTTGTCTCCCTCTTTGATTTTGTCTTGTTCTATTTTTTTCCCCTCTTTTCCCCTATGACCCTGTGTCTCTTGATTTCACTGTTTAGTCCATTTAAATTCAAAGCAATTATTGATAGGTATGTACTTATTGCGGTTTTGTTACTTGTTTTATAGTGGGTTTTATAATTCTCTGTTCCTTTTACTTGCTCTCTTCTCTCACAGTTTGTTGGCTTTCTTTAGTGATATACTTGGATTCTTTTCTTTATATTTTGCATATCTATTACTGGTTTTTTATTTGTGGTTTCCATTAAGTTTTATATAAAATCTTATGCATAGAGCAACCTATATTAAGTTGATGGTCACCTAAATTTGAAACCCATTCTTTACTTCTCTCCTCCCCCCAAGTTTTAAGTATATGGTTTTATACTTTGCATCCTTTTACTTTGTGAATCCCTTGACTGATTGTTGTAGATACAGTTATTTTTTGTTTCCTCCTTTTCTGACTCTAACTTATGGTCTTTCCTTTCCCCTCACAGAGTTTCCTTTAACTTTTTTTATAGGTCTGGTTTAATGGTCATGAATTCCCTTAAGTTTTGTTTGTCTGGGAAACTCTTGATCTTTCCTATTCTGAAAAATAGATTTGCTGGATAGAATATTCTTGGCTGTAGATTTTTTTCCTGCAGCACTTTGAATATATCGTGCCATTCTTCTGGCCTGCAAAGTTTCTGTTGAAAGATTACCTTATAATCTTACGGGGGTTCCCTTGTTTGTAATGGTTTTCTTTTCTTTTGTTAACTTTTAAAATCTCTCTTTATCACTACTTTTCACCACTTTAATTACAAGGTGTCTTGGTGTGGACTTCCTTGGGTTGATTTTATTGGGGGTTCTATATGCCTCCTAGATCTGGATATCTGTTTCCTTCTCTAAATTCAGGACATTTTCATCTATTATTTCCTAAAATAAATTTTCTGTCCCCTTTTCTCTCTCCTTTCAGGAGCCCTTTAATGCAAAATGTTGTTATTATACTTGATGGAGTACCCTAACTCCACTTTTATTTTTTACCATTATTTTCTTCTCTTTCCCATTCAGCTTGATTGCTTTCCATTACTCTGTCCTCCAAGTCACTGATCGTTCTTCTGCTTCCTCTAGTCTACTGCTTTTTCTCTCTTACGTATTTTTAATTTCTGTTATTGAGTTCTTCATCTCTGATTGGTTATTTTTTTGTTTTTATCTCTTTAAGGGTCTCACTGAGGTCCTCCATTCTTTTCTCAAGTCCAGTGAGTATCTTTGTGACGTGTACTTTAAATTCTCTATCAAGCATATTACTTGTCTCCATTTCATTTAGCTCTTTTGCTTTGATTTTGTCCTGTTCCTTCATTTGGGACACATTCCTCCATCTCCCCATTCTGTCTAACTCTCTGTATCTGTAGCTCAGTGTTAGAAAAGTCAGCTATGTCTCCTGTTCTTGAAAGTAGTGGCCTTATAAAGAAGAGGTCCTGTAGTGCCCTATGTAGTGCAATAGCTCCTGTTCACCAGAACGGTGCTTCAGGGGCATCTCCCATGTGTGTTGTGTGCTGCCTTTATTGCCATATCTCCACAGAGCTGTTTGTTATGCTCCTTAAGGGTGGGGACTCAGTTTCTTCTCACAAAATTCAGCACCTCTGCTTTCCAAAGTCAAGTGTTATGGGATTCATCTTCCTTGAGTGGGCTCCCTGGCATGAGAGTCTGTTTTTCTCTTCTCTGCACCTACAACACCTCTCCCTCCCATGGATAGTCCTGTGGGTCCATTTAGTTTCCATTTGCATCTCTACCCTTCCTATCCTCTTCGATGTGGCCACTAACCTATCTTTAGCTGTGGAGAGTTTGTCTGCCAGTTTTTGGGTCCTTTTCTGGGTTACTTGCACTGATGTGGGTATTACCTAGTTTTATCTGTGGGTCAAAGTGAGCTTAGGATCTTCCTATTCTGCCATCTTCCCCAGAAATCCTCCATTTTAACCATTTCTAAGTGGATCAGTAGCATCAGTTAAATCCATATACATTATTGTACACTTATCAGGACCATCATCTTCAAAACATTTTCATCTTCCCAAACTGAAACTTCATACCCATTAAACAGTAACTTTCCTTCTTCTCTTCTTCCAGCCCCTGACAGCTACCATTCTACTTTCCATTTCTATGAATTTGTCTATTTTAGTTACCTCATATAAGCAGGATGTGCTCTTTTATGACTGGTTTATTTCCCTTAGCATAATGTCTTCAGGATTCATCCACGTAGCAGCATGTGTCAGAATTTACTTCCTTCTTAAGGCTGAATAATATTCCATTATATATCACATTTTTGTTTATCCATTCATCTTTGATGGATACTTGGGTTGCTTACACCTTTTGGCTATTGTGAATAATGCTACAGTGAACACAGGTGTACACATATCTCTTTGAGACCCTGCATTGAATTGCTTTGGATATATATCTAGAACTGGAGTTATTGGATCATATGGTACTTCTATTTTTAATTTTCTTGAGAAACTGCCATACTGTTTTCTATAGCAGCTGCCCTATTTTATATTTCTATCAGCATTGCATAGGGTTCCAATTTCTCCACATCCTTGCCAAGTCTTTCTTTTTTTTTTTTTTTTAACAGCAACCATTCTAATAGGTGTGAAGTGGTATGTCATTATGGTTTTGATTTGCATCTCCCTAATGATTACTAATGCTGAGCATTTTTCATAAGTCCGTTGACCATTTGTGTATCTTTGGAGAAATGTCTTTTTTTTTTCTTTTTAGTTTTTAAAACTTAATTTTTTTTTTGGTGTGTTCTAAATATCATTGTTTATGCACCACACCACCAGTTCTCCATGCAATATGTGCCCTCCTTAATACCACCAGGCTCACCCAATTCCCCCGCTCCCCTCCCCTCCAAAACCCTCAGTTTGTTTCTCAGAGTCCACAGTCTCTCATGGTTTGTCTCCCCCTCTGATTTCCCCCAACTCACTTCTCCTCTCCACTTCCCAATGTCCTCTGTGTTACTACTTATGCTCCACAAGCAAGTGAAAACACATGATAATTGACTCTCTCTCTGCTTGACTTATTTTGCTCAGCATAATCTCTTCCAGTCCTGTTCATGTTGACACAAAAGTCTGGTATTCATCCTTTCTGATGGAGGCATAATATTCCATTGTATATATGGACCATATCTTCTTTATCCATTTGTCTGTTGAAGGGCATGTTGGTTCTTTCCACAGTTTGGTGACTGTGGCCATTGCTACTATGAACGTTGGGGTACAGATAGCCCTTCTTTTCACTACATCTGTATCTTTGGGGTAAATACCCAGTAGTGCTATTGCAGGGTCATAGGGAAGCTCTATTTTTAATTTTTTGAGGAATATCCACACTGTTTTCCAAAGTAGCTGCACCAACTTGCATTCCCATCAACAGTGTGAGAGGGTTCCCCTTTCTCCATGTCCTCTCCAACACTTATTGTTTACTGTCTTGTTGATTTTGGCCATTTTAACTGGTGTAAGTTGGTATCGAAATGTGGTTTTGATTTGAATATCCTGATGGCTAATGATGATGAACATTTTTTCATGTGTCTGTTAACCATTTGTGTGTCTTCATTGGAGCAGTGTCTGTTCATGTCTTTTGCCCATTTTTTGACATGATTATCTGCTTTGTGTGTGTTGAGTTTGAGGGGTTCTTCATAGATCTTGGATATCAGCCCTTTGTAGTGTCATTTGTAAAAATCTTCTCCCATTCTGTGGGTTGCCTCTTTGCTTTGTTGACTGTTTCCTATGCTGTGCAGAAGCTTTTGATCTTGATGAAGTCCCAAAAGTTCATTTTTGTTTTTGTTTCCTTTGCCTTTGGTGACATGTCTTGCAAGAAGTTGCAAGTTTATCTTTGTGTATGGTGTTAGAGAACGGTCAAGTTTCATTCTTCTATACATAGCTGTCCAATTTTCCCAGCACCATTTATTGAAGAGACTGTCTTTTTCACTGTATATTTTTTCATGCTTTGTCGAAGATTATTTGACCATAGAGTTGAGGGTTCATATGTGGGCTCTGTACCCTGTTCCTCTGGTCTATGTGTCTGTTTTTGTGCCAGTACCATGCTGCCTTGGTGATCATAGCTTTGTAGTAAAGCTTGAAATCAGGCAATGTGATGCTCCCAGTTTTGGGTTTTTTTTTTTTTTTTTTTCCAACATTTCCTTAGCAATTCAGGGTCTCTTTTGGTTCCATACAAATTTTAAGATTGTTTGTTCTTTGGAGAAATTTCTATTCCAGTCCTTTGCCTATTTTAAAATGAGGTTATTTGCTTTTTTTGTTGCCACATCTTAAGGGTTCTTTATATATTCTGAATATTACCCCCTTATCAGATAGGTGGTTTGCAAATATTTTTGCCCATTCCTTAAGTTGCATTTTTGCTGTGTTGATTGTGTCCCATGATGCACAGAAGTTTTTAATTTTGATGTAGTCCAATTTATTTTTTTTGTTACCTGTGCCTTTGGTATCATATCCAAAAAAATTATTGCCAAAAATACTGTATCATGAAGTTTTCCCCCCTATATTTTCTTAAAATATTTTACAGTTTTAGCTTTTCTGTTTAGGTCTTTGCTCCATTTTGAGTTACTTTTTGTAAATGGTGTAGGGTAAAGGTCCATCTTCATAGTCTGTTCCCCCCAAAATATTTTTAATAACTAATTTGGCAGTGAAACTTGACCTGAACTTACATGATACTGTTTATCTTCATGTGAATGAATATTCTTACACATCACTGCAGAAGTATTTGATTTCAAGGTGCTGCTCCACACCCCATTAGATGTATTACATGAGTCCAAAATCCAAAATTTTCTGAATTCCACAGTGCAACTGACCCCAAGGAACTGGATCATATGATATTTCTAAGGACTCTCAGATATATGGGATGGTGGAACCCCCAACATACTTTTCGGTGAAAATTTCTGGAATTTGCGAACTGGTAGAGACATTGGATGTCAGCATGTAACCCTCACCCTATGGATGAATACAATGAGGTCAGGTCATGGGCATCCAGATAGTTGTAGGATTTGGGTTCTAACTTCTATCTCACCTCAAACTTAAGACATTTTGAGTTGGATCATTTTTAAAACAAATTTATGATCTGCATAAAATAATGAAGACTAAGTGACTTACAGCAGTAACAGAAAAGCCAGAAATAATTCTTAGAGCAAGGCAACCAAAATGAATTATATCAGTGGTAATAAATACTTGGAGTTAGTGGCTGTAAATGATTATGTCTGAAGGAATATGGTAATTATTCACATAGTATAAGATGTATTATATATGTACTCATTCAATAAACATTTATAAGCATCTACTAAGTATCAGATACATGCCTTGGACTGGATAAGCTCTTCTAAAAAGCCTGTTTTTGGCAGTTTATTGAAGTTTTTTGTGTATTTACTTTAACTTTGATCACGTATTTGTTGAATTGTGGTTCTAATGTACTATATAAACTCCCATTCTAGAGATACCATGTGTTCGGTCAAGCAGCATTCCCTCAGCATTAAGCAAGAGTAGGAGGCTGAAGTACCCAGAATGCAAGATGTTCCTTCTTAGGCTTTCCCCACCGGTGCCGCCCCACTGCTGGCCCAAACCACCGTCTCTCACCTAGATGTCTGCAGTTGTTTTCCACCCTCTGTCCCTGCTTCAAACATTATTCTCAGAATAGCAGCTAGAGAGATTGTTCAAAATTTACATCAGCCAAATCATATTATTCTTTTCTCCAAATAAAGAATTGAAGGCCACAGGATGGGCTACCAACTCCTCCCCTTCATGGCTTCCTCCTGTGCTGCCCTCTGCTCTGGCTACCACTGTCCCTGTGACCTCTGTGCTCCCAGGCTGCTCCCTCTCCAACACTCACCCGAGGGACCTGCAGGACTACTGCCCTCCCCCTCTTCAGGACTTTGCTCAAGAAAACCTGTCCTGATGCCTTATTTAAAATTGAAACCCACTCTGCCTGTACCTCCCCAGGCACTCCCCATCTCCTTCCTACCCCCTTCTGCCAGATCTACTTCTCTCACCTTGTAACAGTGTGCTTTGCTTTTTATTATGCTCAGAGCTGTTGTCTGTTTCCATAAGAGCAGGAATCTCTTTGTTCCCTGATGCCTCTCAAGGGCTTAAAAGAGCACACCTGGCACCTGCAGGTGCTTTGGAAACAGCTGCTGCTGAAGGAATGAAGAATGTGGGAAGAAGGATGTGAGTGACTGGAGCACAGAGCCTTGGGGAGAAGCACAAGTGACAAGGACACAGAAGGGAACACACACATCTTGGTTCCTTTCTTTGTGTCATCCTGCTGTGTTCAAGCTGAAGCCCTAAAGAGCAGTGGTAGGAGGTCAGAGAAAGGTTTAGGGAGGCGCATATCATGGCCATCACCTCAGACAGGTCACCCTGTTCTGGAAGGTGGGAATCCAGCTTATTCTTCCCCACTATTTATTCTTTTTAATGCCATTTTTCTTCCTCAGAGTGCATTGAGGATCTTGGGGTTAAGTTGTTCTCCATTATGGGAGATTTTGTCCACTGGTGGACAGTTGACGTTGTTTGGAGATGTTTTTGATTGTCACAACTGTGGAGTGCGACTGGCCTGAGGAGGGCCCAGGAACACTGCTGCCTTCTGTAGTGTCACCTTGCTGGGATCACCCTTACAAGGAAGAACTATCCAGCAGTCAGTGTTAACAGTGCTAGGGCTGAGCAGATCTGGTATAGAACACTCAACAGACAAACCCTCAAATCGGAGAACACCCTTGTTTACAATAGAAGCAAAGTACGTACCTTCTAGTACCTTCCATTGTTCTCCTTGTTCCTTGGCTGGCTTCTTTATCTTCCTCTGCCCTCATCCCCTTCTGCCCCTCATTGTCTCTGGGGCACTGCCACCTACTCCATGGTTGTTCTGCTGAGAAGGTGGTGGTGCTGCCAGGGACCAAGTGTGAGCAGGAGGTGGGGACGGTGAAGTAGCCAACGGACAAGGGTGGCGTGGTTTGTTCAGACTCAGAGTGGAATGTGGTGTCAGATAAGCAGAAGTTGACCATCTGGTTCGTTCTCATAGTTGTTCCCCTTGAAACACCCTTCCTGAGCATGTCTTAGGTAAAAACTGGCCTGGGGGTTTCTTTGCTGTGTGGACTTGGTCATGTGTTTCTGTCTTCTGAGGTTCTCTGTTAAGTTGTGGATGCTTCAAAGTCCCTGTGACCACAGGATTTGGGATCCTGCAGAATGAATGTTGAAGTAACCAAGGATTTGGTCAAGAGTAATTTTCATTATGAATTCTGTTATGAATTCTCGGGCAGAGAGCCTTTGTAGACACAAGCAGCAGGCCATGGGCCTTTTGTGCAGCAGGCCAGCTGCAGGCTAATTTAGGACTAGCCCCTGCCCAGCCTGTGGCGAGGCCCCATGACTCCTGCAGCAGCTCCCAGGGCTTGGTGCTGCCAAGTGCTCAGCGTGCAGGATCCCATTTAATCCCTAACTGGGGCAGTGGTGGAGGGGAGGAGCCGGGGGTGGGGCGGGCTTCCCCAGGCACAGCAACTCCCAGGGCACAAGATCTGTGTGGTCCCTGGCTCTTCTCCTGCCCAGAGGGCCCTGCAATTGGTTAGTGCTTTTCTGTGTCCACCTTGAAATTCTTAATCATTTTTTAGCCACAAGTCCACATTTCTGTTTTTGTATTGAGCTCTGCAAATCTTAAGGACAGGCTTGTCACCCAGTCGTCTGTGTTCAACTGGAGAGACTCCCTTCCTCTTGTTTCCTTTAGGTCCCCTAACTCTGCCTTCAGCACTACCGTTAGGATACCAGAGCTGCTGGGGGGCCAGGAGTCCCTGGCCTGTTCCTGACCCCCTCGGTGGCCTTAGTCACCCGCCTCCTGAGGGGGGGCGGGTGGTCAAGGGGCCTCCGAGGTCCCTGCTGGCATTTCCACATCCTCTCCCTATGCCCCCTCTTCCATTTGAGTGAACTCTCTCGTGAGTGCTTTTTATTATTTTAAATTACCTTTTACCTCTTTACCAAGGGTGTTCATCGGTATGGCATCTTTAATAAGGTTAGGTTTATAGGAAAAAACCATCACCCTATCTTGTTTAATTTTTGGTACCATGTCCTGGGAGCACGTCCACAGAGAAGGGCATTATGTCTGTGGGGAAGAGTGTTTGCTCCAGACTTGGACTGTTTGAATCCTCATTTTTATCTTTGTTGCGTGCTCAGTGTGGGACTTTGGGCAACTAATGTATACTGTCAGCGCTGCAATGTCCTCATTTATTCAATAGATATTTACCGTCCCCATTTAGGGCCTGGTGCTGTCCATAAGGCCTCCTGAGCCGTTGTGAGCATTCCTGTCGTACATGTAAGAATCTGGGCCCAGGGCTGGGTAATATCCATGGGGATCATTCTTGCCCATTTACGCAGCTGGCTTGTTTGACTTGGACTTGACTTCTCAGCGTTGCACTTTGTTTTTGCATTCTGCTCACCAGGACTTGGACTCTCCAGTTTGCTAGGGCAGAGTTTTCCAACCTGTGGCTAAAGAACCAATTGCATCAGAATCAGCTGGTGGTGCAGACTGGAAATCTTAATTTTCAACAACGTGTGACTGATAAGTCTGATAAGACACAGTAGCATGGGAACAGCTTGGTGGTGGTTCTTAACAAGTGGTTCTTAGCCCTGGAAGGCTAAAAATACCTATGCCTATCCTTACTCCAGACCAACTGAGAGGAGTCTTTGGTTGGGGTTCAGGCCTGCATATTTTTTTAAAAAATATTTTATTTATTTATTTGACAGACACTGATAACAAGTAGGCAGAGAGGAAGGGAAGCAGGCTCCCTGCTGAGCAGTAAGCCCAATGCGATGCGGGGCTCCATCCCAGGACCCTGGGATCATGACCAGAGCTGAAGGCAGAGGCTTTAACCCACTGAGCCACCCAGGCGCCCCCGTCCTGCATATTTTTAAAAGCACTTTTCACGTAGACTATGGTGCACCATGAGGATTGGAGTATCTACTTTAGGCACCTTGCTGTGGCCTAGGTTTAAAAACACTAGTATGTAACACACACTTACACACACCCCATCTTCCCTTCTCGGGCCAAATAATTGAGGGGAAAGATAATTTTATTCCTCATATAGTTCGTTCTGTCTTTGTGTGTCGGATCATAGCCTTTCCTTCTAAGAGTCTCTGGCGCCAGGCCATCAGAACAACAAACCCCTAGCACAGGGAGGGAACAAAGAGTCTCCAGGGAAGGTAAATGCTGCAACTTTTTCATCGTTCCTGGGGTAATGCTGCCTGGGGCTGGAACCTGACTGCATATATAGCAAGTTGCTCTCTGCTGAGGAGAATACAGACTTGCTGGTTAAGATAATAATAACAACTCATATTTATTAATTTCCCAAGTGCCAGACCGTGGGTCAAGTGTTTAAATATGATTGTATCCGTTCCTCATAACAGCGCTGTGAAGTATGAGTGCCGATATTCTCTCCACTTCACAGACAGGGAAACTGAAGATTGGAAAAACTGAGTAGCCTGCCATATCATGCTGGGAGGGGCCGGGGCTGGCTTGTAAGTCCAGTCTGTGTACTTAACTATTCAGTGAACCAGTGTCTTTTAGGTCTGGGTTGATACTCATAATACTCATGGACTAGATCTCCTCATGCCCTGGTTTGAGGACATTCACGGAAAGAATTAGAAAGAATTACCACTCTCTGGTCTGAATACAAAGCGGTGACAAGAGGCTGTTGAGATTGTGGTCTTTGCCTTTGATGATTTTTAAGTGGGTGGTTGCTCTTTACTGCCATCTGCTGGCTGTCTGGACCAAGCACAGGCCAGAGCCCCACATTTCTCAGAAGATTGTCCGAGAAGGCCACCTCTCCAATTCAGCAAAATGCCTTCAGCTCGTGCAGTCGAAAGCCTTTGAAACATGCACTTATCTAGAAGAAAAGAGCACTTCTGTGGCTTTAAATAATTAGGATGATTTTTCTTGCCGCTCTGTTTATTATTGGCAGATTTCTAACCATATTCCAAGTAATACCTTATGTTGTTTGGACTCCCACAGCAGAAGACAAAAAGCAAAGACAGCTTAATTTCTCAGTGCAGTGGCCATCTTGGGCAGTCCGGTTAGGAAACCACAATTACACTACTGTTCTCTGCATATATGTCAGGGAAGTTAAAACCAAGTCGCAACAGCCAGGAGAAGGGCAATACCGTGAGACCCCTGCAGGGATCCGCCACACGCCAGGGTCTCTCCAGAATGTACCCAGAAGAGACTCTGCCTTCTCATCACCAGTGTTGCATGCAGAACAGCAGTTAGGTTTAGAAAGGGTGCAAACAGGATGTTATTAGGCAACCTGAACACAGTTCTGCCCACTGAGGTGTTTTCAGGTCGTGATTCCTGTTTTCAACAGTTACCTTGGAAGTCAGAGTAGCCCAGTGTCCTATCTGTCTTTTGAGGTAGACCTCTGGGGCTGACTTGTCTGATGTGACAAAATACAGTTTATCTTTTGGAAACAATGAGTATTTGCAGAGAGCCTGAGTTGATCTCTGAGAGAAAATGTTTACATCTCATGAAGTTTATGTTGTAAATAATGGAAATGTAATAACTCCTTCCCCCCATCTCTCTCCTTCGCCCTCTGCCCATCTTTAGTCAGAAATAATCCATATCAATTTTACTGTATTTCCTTTTCCTTCTCTGAAGCCTCTCCATATGTTGGTTAGTCCGGTGGAAATCTGCTATGAAACACAGATTGCCAGGGGCTAAGGGGAAAACAGGGGTGGCATCCTCAAACTCGGCCTCTCGGTCTCTTGTTTTCTGGCCCTCTCCTTGCCAGATCCCATAGGCCCTATGGTGGAATGCAAGAACTCTCTGGTCACAGTCTGAAAACACAGCGAGTGCTGTGTAACTTGACTTGCTCCTCCGTCTTTGCTGAGTTGGAAAATTTTTCTTTGTTCCTAAACCTCTTTCAAAAAGACAAAGCAAACCTTTCGAAAATGTTAACATTTGGCAATTCCAGGTGGTGGATTGTTTGTTACCATATTCTTGTACCTTGCTGAATTTCTTCCCCGAAATGAGCAAGTGAAAAATAGTTGGGGTGATGGGGAAAAAACAAATGTTTGTATACTGGATCAAATACAGTATCAGATCTTGGGGAGAAATTTCGGTCTTCATGTCATTTAGCCTCATGGAGCAGGACATGCAGTTGGAGGCCATGGGGAAGGGGCCGGCGTGCTCAGGCTTAGCGGACAGCCATAGGTGCCAGGCCCTCTCTGGAAGGGTAAGTCTGGAAGACAATCAGTGGAATTATGAAAGGATTGTGGTTGAAATATTTCAATGACGGTTAAACTCTGTAACACATTGCTGGGATCTGTGTGTATATCTGTATGTGTATATCATTTTTATTGAGGTACAGTTGACATACTCATTTCAGGTGTACATAATGATGTAATATATGCATATGTTGCAGAACGATCACCACAATGAGTCTAATTAACACCTACTACCACATAGCTACCGTTTTTTCTTTTAACAAGAACTTTTAAGGTCTCCTCTCTTAGCATCTTACAAATATACAACGCAGTATTATGAGCCTACAGTCTTTATGCTGTTCATTACATCCCCAGGACTTAGTGATTTTATAACTCTATGTTTGTATCCTTTGATCACCTTCACCCTTTTTGCCTACCTTCTGCCCCCCCATCTGGGCAACCACCCATCTGTTTTTTGTATCAGTGAATTCAGGAGTTTTTGCTTTTTTGCTGCTTGTTTGCTTTTTATGTTCCACACACAAGTGAGTTTGTATAATATTTATCTTTATCTGACTTTAAAAAAAAAAAAGATTTATTTATTGAGAGAGAAAGACCTAAGGGGAGGGGGGGAGGAGGAGAGAAATTCAAGCATACTCCATACTGGGCACGGAGCCCAGATTGAGCAGGGCTCAGTCTCAGGACCCTGAGATCATTACCTGAGCTGAAACCAAGAGTTGGATGCTTACTGACTGCGCCATCCAGGTGCCCCTCTCTCTGACTTATTTCACTTAGCATAATGCCCTCAAGATCCACCCATGTTGTCCCAAATGGCAATGATGAAGTTCTAGAACCTAGGTGAGGTTTGGTGGGCTGAGGTCCGGAGCCGATGACCAAGAAAGAATTCTTGAGACATCTTTGGTGCAAAATGGTGGTTTATTAAAGCACAGGGACAGGACCCGTGGGCAGGAAGAGCTGCTGCCCTGGGTTGAGAGGGATGGCAGGTTAAATACCTTGCCGTTGGGGGTGGTGGTGGTGAAGGGATGGGAGGTTTCAACAGAGTCTTCACATGTTAGGGAGGGCCTACAAGGTTCCAGGAGGAGGCCTTGCCCTTGTGGCCTGATCAATGTCGTCTTTAGGTCAGGCATTAGCATCAATATAGTTGGGAGATTCTTGGTGGGGTGTTATGATCCTGCTATCATTTACATTCTCTTCTACCTCAGCCGCCTCCAGTTTATGGTGGGGAGGGAGACATTAGGGCTTGAGGAACTGAGAGTTATTTGCCTCTGGAAATTTGTGCTATTGATAAGGTAAACTCCCTGTTTGTAGATCTCTAGGACATCTGTAGAGCAAGGGAGATTCCTGTCCTGCAGGATTGTGATCTCTGCAAGTTAACTATTTATCGTTTTATGGCAGTCAGGGGTACCTGAGGAATGCCACACATATTATGGAGGGGAGCGGGTGGAGAGGGGGGTGCAAGGCGCCAGCTTTTGCCCTGGCCTCAGCCAGCCTCCTACTCCCTCATCAGCAAGACTTCCTTTTCTATGGCTGAGTAGCATTCCACTGTGTGTGTATGCCCCATTTTCTTTCTTTATTCATCCATCGATTAACACGTAGCCCGAACATGGAATTGGCCTCTTATAAATAATGCTGCAGTGAACATGGGGTTTCATTTTTCTTTAGAATTAGTGGTTTGTTTCCTTCGGGTAAATATCTATGTGTAGAATTGCTTGATCATATGTTAGTTGTATTTTTAACTTTTGAGAAACCTCCATGTTTCTTACCACAGTGACTGCACCAATTTACATTTCCAGCAGCAGTGCACAAGGGTTCCCTTTTCTCCATATGCACACCAGTACATGTCATTTATCTCTTTTAATGATAGCCACTGTGCAGTGATATTGCATTCTTTTTTTTTTTTTTAAGATTTTATTTATTTGTCAGGGAGAGAGAGAGGGAGAGAGAGCGAGCACAGGCAGACAGAATGGCAGGCAGAGGCAGAGGGAGAAGCAGGCTGCCTGCTGAGCAAGGAGCCCGATGTGGGACTCGATCCCAGGACGCTGGGATCATGACCTGAGCCGAAGGCAGCTGCTTAACCAACTGTGAGCCACCCAGGTGTCCCGTGATATCTCATTCTTATTTTGTTTTGCATTTCCTGGATCATTAATGATTCTGAGCACCTTTTCATGCACTTGTTGGCTATCTGGATGTCTTCTTTGGAGAAATGTTTACTCAAATCCTCTGCCCATTTTTAAATTGGAGTTTTTATTTTTTTGCTTGAACTGCATGAGTTATTTATATATTTTGGATATTGATCTTTTTATCAAACATGATTTGCAAATATTTTCTTCATTGGGTAGGTTGCCTTTTCATCTTGCTTTTACTTCCTTTGCTATGTAGAAACCTTTTAGTTTGATGTCTTCCCACTTATTTATTTTTGTTTTGTTGCCTTTACTTTTGGTGTCAGAGCCAAAAAATTATTGCCAAGAATGATTTCAGAGAGTTTACTGCCCATGTTTCTTCTAGTTTTATGGTTTCAACTCTTTTGTTACTGAATTCATTTTGAGTTAATTGTAGTGTGTGATATATGATAGCATTCTTCCTTATGTGGCTGTCTAGTCTTCCCAGCACCAATTATTGAAAAGACTATTCCTTTCCCTTTGTGTATTCTTGACTCCTTTGTGATAAATTAATTGACCGTATATGGGTGGGCTTATTTCTGAACTTTCTGTTCCTTTGATCTATGTATCTCTTTTTGTGCCAATACCACCCTGTTTTGATTACTATAGCTTTGTAACTGAATTTGAATTCAGGGAGCACGTTGCCTCCAGCTTTGTTCTTAAGATTGTTTTGGCTACTCAGGGTCTTTTGTGTTTCCATACAACAAATTTTAGGATTGTTTACTCCATAAAAAATGGCATTTATTTTTTTCCATGAGAAAGAGAATTTTGATTGGGATTACCTTAATACTGTGATTACTTTGTGTAGTATAATAATATAGGCATTCTATGTATTTTAACAATCTTCTTCCAGTTCATGGGCATGGAATATCTTTCCACTGATTTGTGTCATCTTTAGTTTTTTTTCATCAGTGTCTTATAATTTTCAGTATACAGGTCTTTCACTTTCTCAGTCAAAATTATTCCTGGGTAGGATTGCCTGGGTGGCACAGCTGACTGAGCCTCAGACTCGGTTTCTGTTTAGGTCATGATCTGTTGGTGCTGGGATTGAGCCCCACATTGGACTCCATGGTCAGAGCAGAGTCTGCTTGAGTTTCTTTGTTTTTTCCCTCTGCCTTTCTCCCACCCCTACATTCTCTCTCTTTCTCTGGGATAATTAAACATGTTGTTTCTAGGTATTTTATTATTTTTGATGCAGCTGTAGATGGATTTGTTTTCTTAATTTCTCTTGCTGATAGTTCACTTTTAGCATATACAAATGCAGCTGATTTTCGGGTGTTGATTTTTTATCCTGCACCTTCACTGAATTCATTAGTTCTGACTCTTTTTGTGATCTTTAGGGTTTTCTATATATTGAATCATGTTATCTGCAAATAGTGACAGTTTTACTTCTTCCTTTCCAATTTGGATGCCTTTTATTTCTTTTTCTTACCTAGTTGCTCTGAGTAAGATTTCCAAATACTTGTTCCAAAAGTGACAAGAGTGGGCAAGCTTGTCTTGTTCCTCATCTTAGAAAAAAGATTTGAGCTTTTTAGCATGGAGTATCATGTCAGCTATAGACTTGTCATATGTGGCCTTTGTTGTGTTGAGGTACATTCCCTCTCTATTTTCTTTGTGAGAGATTTTATCATAAATGAATACTGATTTTGTCAGATGCTTTTTCTGTATCTATTGAGATGATCATATGACTTAAATTCTTTATTTTGTTGATGGGGTGTATCATAATTTGTATTCAATTTGCAGATGCCGTACCATACTTACATCCATGGAATAAATCCCTCTTGATCATGGTATATGAACCTTTTAATGTATTGTTGAATTTGGTTTGCTAATATTTGCAAATTTTTGCATCTATGTTTATCAGGGAAATTGGGTTATAATTTTCTTGTGACATGTTTGATTTTGATATCAGGATTGTCCTGGCCTCATAAGATCCGTTTGGAAGGGTTTCCTCCTCATACATTTTTGGGAAACATTTCAGAGGGATTGATATTAATTCTTCTTTAAATGCGTAGTAGAATTCACCAGTGAGGCCTTTTGATACTGGGCTTTTCTTTGCTGGGATGTTTTTGATTACTGATTCAATCTCTTTAGTCATTATTGGTCTGTTCATATTTTCTACTTCTTCATAATTTAGTTTTGGTAAGTTGGATGTTTCTAGGAACTTTTCCCTTTCTTTTAGTTTGTCCAATTTGTATACATTTATCTCTTCTTAGAGGTCTCTTTTGATCCTTGGTATTTCTGTAGTGTCAGTTATGTCTTCTCTTTCATTTTGGATTTTATTTGGGTCCTCTCTTTTTCCTTGGTAGGTCTGACTTAAGGTTTGTCTATTTTGCTTATCTTTAAGAAAGAAAAAAACAGCTCAGTTTCACTGAGATTTTCTATTTCTTTTTAGTCTCTTACCTTATTTATTTCTGCTCAGATCTTTATTTCCTTCCTTCTCCTAACTTCGACTTCAGTTGTTCTTCTTTTTCTAGTTCCTTGAACTATACATTTAGGTTGTTAATTTAATAACTTGTTATTTAATATAGGCTTTTCTCACTGTGAACTCTGCTCTTAGAACTGCCCTTGTTGCCTCTCCTAGGGTTTGGTATATTGTATTTCTATTTCCATTTGTTTTTTCTTTCTCTTCTGATTTCTTCTTGGACCCATTGGTTGTTCAGTAATGTGTTTAATCTTCACATATGTGCAGATTTTCCAGTTTTGTTCTTCTCATTGATTTCTACTTTCATACCATTGTGGTCAGAAAAGATGCCTGATAGAATTTCCATCTTCTTAAATTTATTGATTCATTTTGTGCCCTAATATACAATCTATCCTAGTGAATATTCCATGTGTACTTGAGAATAATGTGTACTGTGTTGCTTTCAGATGGGATGTTCTTTAAAAGTCTTATAAGTCCATTGGGTCGAATGTTTCCATATTGATTAAATGTCTGGAAGATTTATGCACTGATGGAAGTAGGGTATTAAAGTCTGCTACTGTATTGTATTGCTGTCCATTTCTTCCTTCGGTCTGTTAATATTTGCTTTATATATCCTGGTTCTTTTCTGATGTGTACATAAACATTTACAAATATATCCTTTTGCTGGATTGACACTTTTATTGCGATATAATGACTTTCTTTGTCTCTTATTACAGTCTTTGTTTTCAAACCTATTTTGTATGGGTATACCAGATTTCTTTTGGTTTCTGTTTGCATGGAACACCTTTTTCTATCCCTTTACTTTTAGTCTTTGTGTGTTCTTACATCTGAAAGTGAGTCCATTTTAGGCAACACATAGATAGGTCTAATATTTTTAATCCATTTTTTTTATCCACCCTATGTCCTTGGTTTGGAGTATTTTGCCCATTTATGTTTAAAGTAATCACTGATAGATTACTTACTATTGTTTTGTTAATTGTTTTCTGGCATTTTGTAACTCCTTTGTTCTTCTCTTGCTCTGTTCCTTTGTGATTTGATGATTTTCTGTAGTGTAGTGGTATGCGTAGATTCCTTTATCTTTACTGTATCTACTATAGTTTTGTTTTGTGGTTACCATGAGGCTTTTCTAAACCAACTTACAACAGTCTATTTTAAGTTAATAGTTTTAGTTTGAATACCTTCTAAAGCTTTACATTTTTACTCCTCTCTCCCATGTTTTGTTTTTGATGTCACAACTTACATCTTTTTTTTTGTCTATTAACAAATTATTGTAGTTGTTTTTAGTACTTTTGTCTTTTAACTTTCATCCTATTTTTATACGTAATTAAGCTACCCCCTGTACAACATTAAGTTATTCTGAATTTTACTCTATATTTACCTTTACCAGTGAAATTTATACTTTCGTATCTTTTCCTATTATTGATTGGTGCCCTTTTATCTCAATTTAAAGAAGTCCCTCAAACATTTCTTGTCAGGCTCTTCTAAAGGTGATGAAATCTTTTAGCTTTTGATTGCCTGAAAAAGTCTTCCTCTCTCCTTCAATTCTGAAGGATGACTTTGTCAGGTAGAGTATTTTTAGTTGGCACTTTTTTTCTTCAGCAAGTTAAATATATTGTGCCATTCCCTGTAAAGTTTCTGGCCTGCAGAGTTTATTTTGAAAATTTGCTTATAGTCTTAATGGGACTTCCCTTGTACAAAACAGATTATTTTTCTCTTGGTGCTTTTAAGAGTTTCTCCTTGTCTTTAACTTTTGAGACTTTAATTATAGGATGTCTTGGTATGGGTTTCTTTGGGTCATCTTATATGGAACTCTCTGCTTCCTGGATCTGAATGTCTGTTTACTTCCTCATGTGAGGGAAATTTTCACCCTTTATTTCTGCAAATGAGTTTTCTGGTCCATTGTCTCCCTTTTCTTCTGGGACCCTTATAATATCAATGTTAGTCTACTTGGGACTGTTTCATAAATCCCTTAACCTGTCTTCATTCTTTTTTTTTTTTTTTTTCCTTCTTGCTGCTCTGATTGGATGTGTTCTCCTGCCCTCTGAGTTTACTGAACTTTCTCCTTCTTCATCTAGTGTCCTGTTGAACCCCTCTAGTATATTATTCAGTTCAGTTATTGTTTTCATCTCTGTGATTTCTGTTTGGTATTTTCTTACATATTTTATTTCTTTGTTGAAATTCTCACTTTGTTCATGTTTTGTTCCCCTGAGCTCAGGGAGTATCTGTAGGACTGTTCTTTTGAACTCTTTGTCAGGTAAATGATTTATTTCCAATTCACTGCAGTCTTTTTCTGAGATTTTATCTTGTTCTTTCATTTGGAACATATTCTTCTATTTGTTCTTTTTTTTTTTTTTTTTTTACTCTCTTTATTGGTTTCTCTACATTAGATTAAATGTCCGCCTCTCCTAGTCTTAAAGAGATGGCCTCATGTAAGTGAGTCTTACTATTCTACCCTTCCCGTAGCTCTTGACCGCCCATCAAACCTTTGTGATTGTATTAACGGCCTACTTGGTTCTTTGTCATTCCCAGTAATTGAGGGTGTACCAAGACCTGTCAGTGTCTCAAAGGGAAGGATCTTAGTTGGCATCTATATTCAGTCTGATTGGAAGCCAGACCCCAGACAGCAGCTTTTTTTTTTTTTTTTAAGATTTTATTTATTTATTTGACAGAGAGAGATCACAAGTAGGCAGAGAGGCAGGCAGAGAGAGAAAGGAGGAAGCAGGCTCCCTGCTGAGCAGAGACCCCGATGCGGGACTCGATCCCAGGATCCTGAGATCATGACCCGAGCTGAAGGCAGTGGCTTAACCCACTGAGCCACCCAGGCACCCCAGACAGCAGCTTTTAAAGTATGTACGGGGGCGCCTGGGTGGCTCAGTGGGTTAAAGCCTCTGCCTTCAGCTCAGGTCATGATCCCAGGGTCCTGGGATCGAGCCCCGCATCGGGCTTTCTGCTCAGCAGGGAGCCTGCTTCCTCTCTCTTCCTCTCTCTCTGCCTACCTCTCTGCCTACTTGTGATCTCTATCTAATAAATAAATAAAATCTTTAAAAAAACAAACAAACTTATAAAGTATGTACGTATACCTCTTTCAGGTAAAGAGCAGAAGAAGGGCATTTCTGTTGGTTCTCTCTGCACTGAGCCCTGGGGCAACAGCTAGTGAAGAATTGTTTGTTTGCTTACCATGCCACTGAACCTGTGAACACAAGCTCTGGTAGCCTTCAGAACCAGGCTGTCAAGAGATGTATCCTCTAGGGGCCAGCCACAAAAGCTGGGGTGCCAGATCTGAGCATAACCTCTGTTCTTGGAGACACTGATGACCTGGGATAGGTCAAAGGGAGAATGCAAAGATGATACCCACTGATCTCACTAAGCCAACCCTTAGATGTGTATTTATTTAGAGGTTGGCCCCTCAGGCCACAGTTATGAAGATAAATTAATAGGCCTCTTCCATAGAGAGACTGGGCATCTCCGTCTGCTCTGTCTCTGCTGTGCCTAGGAGGGTAGCTGATTAAGAACTGTTTCTTTATTTGTCACAGTCCTGTGGGATCCATGAATGTAGGTACTGCTGGCCTCCCAAGCTGGGAGGTCAAGGGGTGACTTTTGGGCAGTAGTCATGAAAACCTTGGTGCCCCTTATGGCACAGGACATAGCAGCAAGTGGGGAACAAAGCAGAGGGAAAGTGCAAATGTAGCCTCCTCAGTCTTTGGAGAGTATTTCAGTGGGTATCTAGATGTGTATTAGATTAGATGCCTGCTCTTCAGACTGAAATGTTAAGCAAATAGTCCCTGAAATGTTAAGCAAATTGTCTCTGGGCATTGTTTACTTCTAAGGAGGAGCATTTCAGCTTCCTCTGTACTGGGCCCTGGAGAATAGTCACAGTGAGCCCACTATTTTTTAATTTGTTATAGCCTTGTGGATCCTGTGGATACAAGTGCTAATGGCTTTCAAAGCCAGATATTTTGGAAGCTTTTCTCTCAGGTGGGGGTCTTAAACATTGGGGTATCAGATGTGGGCTTCAAAACTTTCACTCCTCAGAAAGAAGCTCCAACTTGTGAGCTTGCTGCCAATTGTGGGTTGATGCTCAAGGGTGGGACTTATAGCAAGATTGTGTCTCAGCCACCCCTATTCATTTTGATGTGAGATTTTTTTTCTTTGTTTTTCTTTGTTCGCCTGATATATATGAATCATTCAGTTATTTTTGAGTTTCTTCCAGGGGAAATTATTCCATATGTAGCTTTAGATAGGTGTGTCCATGGGAGGAGTGAATTCAGGACCATCCTATGTCTCTGTCTTGACCTAGAATCTTGTATATAGGATTTTAATTTTGTGTGTGTGTGTGTGTAAATATCTGCTTACACATGTCTTGCTCCTCCTTAGAATGTAAATAAACTCCCAATAGGGCGTGAACCTGACTTATTCACTATCCAATCCCTAGTCTTGGGCACATAGTAGGTACTTAATAAAAAATGTTTGAATAAACGAATGAATATATCCCTCCTTCTTTCAATGTTTTCATTGAGGATAGGGATGTTATCATTTATTTCTTGGTATTTCCAAGAACACAAGAAATGATTGTGATTCTGATGTTTTAGTTCATTTGGCCATTTTTATTGAGCATATACTACATGCAGACACTGGCTAAGTATTGAGGATACAACAGTGTATACAACTGAGAAAATTCTTGTATTCACAGACATTAGTGAGAGGAAATGGACAATAAATGTAATAAAAAGTAAATTATTTGATGTTTTTTGCTGCTGTTGGAATAGAATTAATATTCCTGGAGTGCCTTGGTGGCCCAGTGGGTTAAGCATCTACCTTCAGCTCAGATCATGATCTTGGGGCCCTGGGATGGAGCCCTGCCTAGGGCTCCCTGCTTAGCGGGGAGTCTGCTTCTCCCTTTCCCTGTGCCTCTGCTCTTCACTTGTGCTCGATCTCTCTCTCTCAAATAAATAAAATATGTTTTAAAAAAAGAATTAATATTCCTCTTTACTTACTGTTTCTGAAGAACCAAGTGTTGAATCTCTTCTGTAATAAAATAGTAAGTGATACAAAGCCTATAACAGAAATAGGGATATGTTAATTAGCAAATGGTAACTAAAGCTCTGGAAAAGTGTGAAAAGAGAAGGACAAGAAAGAGACACGGCAAAAGGATTGTTGCTGGGGCGCCTGGGTGGCTCAGTGGGTTAAAGCCTCTGCCTTTGGCTCAGGTCATGATCCCAGGGTCCTGGGCTCGAGCCCCACATCGGGCTCTCTGCTCAGCAGGGAGCCTGCTTCCCTTCCTCTCTCTCTGCCTACTTGTGATCTCTGTCAAATAAATAAATAAAATCTTTTAAAAAAATCACTAATGCTTTAAAAAATAATAATAATAACATTGTTGCTGCAAAGCAGAGTTTCCTCCACAGCTGAGCTGCCTGCCCTCTCATTCTGCAATCTCACCCTGGCTGCTTTCACCATGTATCTGTCCTTCTCAACCTTGAAAGCCCATCATGATGTTTGCTGGCAGGGTTTTGAGTGACTGACCCTGAACTAGCTGTTGCCAGGGTATTCCTCCTTACTACTCAAAGTGGGAATAATAAATCAACCTATGTACCGTTTCCATTTCAAGACACATAAAGTGAATTCAGAGCAAGGGGTAAGAGTTAACTGCATGCTTAAAAAAAAAAAAAGGCCTTGTGCCCTTAAAAAATACTTTTTTTGTAAATAAATACATCCTTTCATTGGATCCTTTTAAGACCACTGTGAGTTGGTTAAGGTGAGGATTATAATTCACGTGTCTATATACCCCCAGTTAACCCTTCTTTTGTCCCAGCATCCTATTTGGCTTAGCATTGTTTTTGTAGACTTAATTTTTTTAGAGCAGTTTTAGGTTCACAGCAAAATTGAATGGAAGGTACAGAGATTTCTCCTAGACCCCCTGCCACCGTACATGCACAACCTTCCTGACTATCAACATTCCCACCAGAGTGGTACAGCTGTTACAGTGGGGGAGGCTACACTGGCATATCATCACTCAAAGCCCATCCGTCACATTAGAGCTCACTCCCAGTGTTACAGGTTATGTGGGTTTTGACACATGTATAATAACATGCATCCACCATTATAGTGTCTTTCAGAATGTTTTCACCACCCTGGAAATCCTCTGTGCCTTGCCTATTCATCCCTCTGTTCTGAACTTATCACTTCGTAATAAAGTGTCATTATAATTTTGTTTTTGAAAATATTTTGATAGAACTATTCATTTCAACACAGTAAAGTTGCTTTCTTGGTTAAAAACTAAATATTTTTAAAGTATGTAAATTTATGGGATGACAGGGTGACTCTGTCGGTTAAGCGTCTGCTGTCAGCTCAGGTCATGATCTTGGGGTCCTGGGATCCAGCCCCACCTCAGTCTCCCTGGTCAGCAGGGAGTCTGCTTCTCCCTCTCCCTGCTGTTCCCCCTGCTTGTGTGCACACGCTCACTCTCTCTCTACACATAAATAAAATCCTTTTTAAAATAAGTATGTAAATTTAATTTGTCTTTCAAAGTAGTTTCAACTTGGATGATGAGTTACATAGTCTCCATAATGACAGTCTGCATTTAATGCAGAGAAAAACTGGTTTCCAGAAAGAAAGGAACACTCTCTGGTGTGTCTGGCCAATCAGGTCTAGAGCAGAACTAAAACCCTGTGCTCTGACTTTTGGCACTTTCTATACCAGAGACAAAGTCCACTAGGGAGACAACTAAGATCTCAAAGCTTACCACATCCCTGCCTTATTTAAAGTAGTTGTGAAAGCAGGATTCTGTCTGTATTTCTAATTCAGGCATGAGAAAATGCACTAAGTAAATAATTACCTGGTAAGGAATAAAACAGACCACAAGAAGTCCAAGAAATAAAAAATCAGGTAGGCAAATGAAGACCTGCCTGGAGAGTATGCACTCTTGAGGTGGTAGTTTGTACCTCAAAGGAGTACTGTGCTTTTAGAGAGGATTGTATAAAATGTTAAGTCGGAGAAGAATAGCATCTTCACTGACAAATGTTTGATGGTATTTTGCAACTGAAATTAGTTTCATTTGCATATTTCTGCGACATGGTACATCTGTTTATCCAGCAAAATGAGTCTAGGTCCTGATCAACTACATAGTAAACTTGTCTAATATGGCAATTAACCATTCTGTAGTATCGCCTGCATGTAAGTTTAATATAGTGTTAGTATCCTAAAGATTGAAGTGACTCCTAACTTTTCCATAGCAAATCAGAAGTACATTATTTCAAAAAGGGACAGGTTTTCATAAACACCAATTTCTCCTCATACTCATTTTAAGATGTAGTATTTAAAATACATCCTGATGTAAAAGCACATAGTTACCACACGTCAGTTGGGAGTGATTACTCCTGTGTAGAATCTAGCTTGCAAGGGGCAGGGTAAATGATCAACGTGTGGAAGGAAATGGCAAATAATATAGAATAGTGTGTGGAGTTGACATTTCTCCTTCAGGCATTTTTTTTTTTTTTTTTAGATTACCTAAATTGAATTTTTTTATTTTTTAATATTTTTATAAACATATAATGTATTATTAACACCAGGGGTACAGGTCTGTGAATCGCCAGGTTTACACACTTCACAGCACTCACCATAGCACATACCCTCCCCAGTGTCCATAATCCTTCAGGCATTTTTAAGATGCGTTGCATTAGGTGCTATCCTAGGTGATAGGATGTTCAGGTATTTTTCTTGATTTACAAATGGTATGAATATATGTTTTTATTTTGTTTCTTTATTTTCGCCAGGCCTCTCTATCCGGAGCGTGTGCTGGAAGGCAGACCGCCTGCTAGCAGGGACCCAGGACAGTGAGATATTTGAAGTGATCGTGCGCGAAAGAGACAAGCCGATGCTGATCCTGCAAGGCCACTGTGAGGGGGAGCTCTGGGCGCTGGCCTTGCACCCCAAGAAGCCACTAGCTGTGACAGGCAGTGACGACCGCTCTGTCAGGTGAGGCCCTGGCAATGATGGCTAGCCTCTCCTTGGCTGCCTTGGGATAACAGATTTATTTTGCCCAAATTTGCATGTTACTCAAGAGAAGGATAAACCACAGTACAGAATCACATAGGTTTCAAGTAGAATGTTGAGACATTTAGCTCAACAACGCTTGGCTTCTTAGCATTTTGTTGTTGCTCTCTTTCCTTGGCTCCATCTTAAGTCACGAAAATGCTCTGCAGAGTGAAAATACACTGCTACTAGTTAGACTCCTGGTTCTCTTTCAGTTGACGGTGAGCTAAGGGCATCTCTCTGTGGTAAGATCATACTTCCCCCTCATGTGTTGGGTCTTCCTCAGGGGACTGCGCACAGCATTTTACACTTTTGTTATAGACATTCATCTCCATTGGTGAATTCATGAGTTTGTCTTCATCAAAACTTAAATTCTAATTTTCAGAGTTGTCTTCAGTGTGAGGAAACAACTATTTCTTTGCAAATTCTCAGATGGAATTTTGAACATTGTCCTCAAATGAAAGGAAAGCACTGGTTCCTAAGAAGACAGGAAATTTTATTAGGGCCTCAAAGATTCTTGCTGTGGATCGTTTGTGTTTTTTTTTGTTTTTGTTTTTGTTTTTTGTTTTGTTTTTTGAGAGCACAGCATTATGTAAAATGAACAAAATGAGCATACTTTGAATGTCTCTGTGACTGTTGAAGGGCTAAACATAGGAATTAGATGTGTGTGAGGAAGGCTGTTCCACTGACTTGAGTATTTCTGTATTTGCTGCTGACCTTTAAATGTGCCCCATGACAAGCAGGCCGGAAGAGTGCGTGCTAGTGGGTGGGACAGGCTGCTGGATCAACTGGTTGATTGATTACTGCTTCTGGGCTCTAATATCTAAATTAGACCATTGTAGACTAGATTGGAGGCTCCTGCTTCTCCTCTGCTCTGGTTCTTCATGTCTATGAATCTGACCAAGGCACAGTATACTCATTAGTGGCATATAAATCCAGAAGTAAATCCATTTTGTGATCTCTATCAAGCACTGAAGCCCCATCAATCTAAAATCAGTAAACACACACTTGTGTCTCCATGTGGCATACATGTTTATTTGGTTTAAGTTTCTCTTTCCTCAGCTAAGCCCTCTTCTCTGCCTTTTCCTTTCTTGACTCTGGGCCTTCCCTGAGCAGGCAGAATGATGCCACCAAGTTACTCGAGCACCTGAGATACTCGATTTATACTCATCCTATAGAAATGATTTCAAGAAAGTCTTTGGCTTTTGTTTTTTGACAACTTTGTTGCATCTGAGAAATGCAGACATCTCCAAGGAGGCCCGACTGTCAGAAAGTCTTCTTCCCCTTAACCATGAATTTGGCTAAAATTAGAAATGTTCTTTTACACTGATTGTTGAAACTTTAGAGACTAAGTCCTAATTTCTTGAGAAAGATGAGCTGAGTGACTTTATAAGAATGGTACAGTCTACTGGGGAGTGATAGTTTCTGCATGCTAGTAAAGCAAAGCTTACATTGCTTTAAATAGTACAAGGCTAAAAGCAGCGTGAGATTATGAATAATGGATGAGGTATTGCAAGACTACCATGAGCTTTAGGCTGTTGCATGCAGGCTGCCTCCGGGATCAGTGAGCTCTTCGCCGTGCAGCTCTTCATTTTAAGGAGCTTGCCTCCATGCGTCCTGATGGCAGGGCCCACTTAGAGAAACTGCATCACGTCTGACTTATTGGTACCTCTAGATGCTCGGTCCCGCTGGAAGATCCTGTTATTTGTGTGTTTAAAGAAGACAGTCTTAGGACCATGAACAGATAGAGGTCAGCTACCCCAACTACAACTAGCATAAACCTTTATTTGTATCTTCAAAGGTTTAGTTCATGTTCACTCAGTCTGAGGTGCCTGGATCTGATGTTCTAGGAGGTGCTATACCTGTTGCCCGACCTCCATTTCTCCCCAGCAGCAGTGTCCATCAGCCAGGGGTACTGTGAAGCATCTGCCCCGAGTAAGGATGGTGGACCTGTCTGCAGTGGGGTGCCCAGGGGGGCTTGTGAGGAATGACAGTGGATGACTGGAGACAACCAACTATGGGAGCATCCCGGGCAGGGGCAGGGTGTCTTCTGATCCTCTCCATCTCAGACAGGTTCTCTTTCCAGGGAGGCCAACAAAAGTAAGTAAGGCGTGTTTCGATCTAAAGCTGCTTAAATAACACAGTTACTAGAAAGGTACTCATATATTTTTTTAAACAAACTAACAATAATAACATCCAATAGTACTTCTTTTTCCCTAAGTGTTATTATCAACCATTGGTATAAATAAAGAACGATTTTTAATTTCCAAAAGAACAGCAAGATTTTGTGTGAAGGAGTGTTTAAAATGTCCTTATTCTATTAATCTCAAAATCTCTGGAAATGTTACCTCATTTTAGAATTCTTGCTGGGTATTTCATATGGTGCCACTGACCCAGCGACAAACTCAACACCTTCCCAGATTGCCAGACCTGCAGCGAGGAAGGACTGGTGTGAAGTTGGTACGTCCTCTGCTGTCATCACCACCAGAGTGGTGAACAGGCCTTGCAACCCAGGCCTGCCACCGTGAGAAGTGGGTTTTGTTTTCAACTTTTTTCTTGTGCGTAGGCTGTGGAGCCTGGCCGACCACGCCTTGATCGCCCGCTGTAACATGGAGGAAGCAGTTCGCAGTGTGGCCTTCAGCCCCGATGGATCTCAGCTGGCCCTGGGCATGAAGGATGGCTCTTTCATTGTGCTCCGAGTCAGGCACGTATCAATACGGAAAATGATGTCAGAAATGTTCCCTTGTTGAAACTAGTTCTCCTGTCCAGGGTGTATGCCAGGACTTTGGGAAAAAGGCATTTAAATAAATCTTTCAAATAGGAAAACTCTAGATTCACAGTCCCCTAACTGTATTTCCCAAGTTCAAACACTGAAAATCCACCGCTCTTGGGTAACTCATTTGGCAGGATGTCGTGACTCAGTGAACTGATTTGTGACTGTTTATTGCCTATTAATCTCTTAATAGGAATAATTATCATGTGATTTGCAACAAAAATATTAATTTTTGTTTAATACGGGTGCTGCTCTAACTCCTACTGGGGATGTTACATAATATATTGTACGTGAACCTTTCTAAAATCTGATGAATAATAAGCTCCCAAGCTCATCTGGTCCCAAGGGGCTATGGGCTTTTAGGAAGCCCAGAAATGAGAAAGCAGTCTCCAGCCCTGCCAGATTTTTAGAGGTGAGCTTGAGTAAAAGATTTCTTTCATCTATAATGAAAAATTAAATGGAATATTTCATATTTATTAACATCCTGTATTTACTGGACAAAAATGATGACTCACACTTGTAAATTCTCGAAACACACTCGGTTTTCTGGCTTACACAATTTGTGATTATAGAAAGAAAATGCAGCTGTAAATTAGATACTGCATGTTTTGCACATAGAAGATTCTGTATAGCTTTGAGAAATGATCTTGGCACGGTTTATTACACTAAATTCTCATTTACCAGCCACACACAACTTATTACTGAGTTGGTGGGCAACATTTTCTTTCTCTGCTAAGTGGTGTGTGAAAAGATGGCTAATTACCAGATCTTTTCTTTTTTGAATTTCTTTTGATGGATTTCCCAAGCCAAAAAAACCTTAAAAACCCCCAAACCCTGTTTGATGACACCCGTTTGATGATATTATATTAAATTATATCATGTAGTATATACACAGTGTATAGTATATGTATAATAAATGATAGTGCTATTAATAAGTAATAGCAGGTGAGGGGAATTATCATGTGGAAGCTAATATTTGCCATTATTTGTGCACTGATTTCGTTGGGAGTAGAAGATGTTGGTACTGGCACAGGGGACCTGCTAGTCAGAATTCTGTCGTATGGTGACAACTTTCAAATGAGAGCAGCAGTTCTTACCAGAATCTGATCAGAAGGGATACAAAATCTGGGTGATCTGATAAATGAATTGTTGAGCTTTCATGGTGAAAATTAAATAATTATATAAGAATTTAGTATTTAAAAAAGTAACCTTGACATAGTTTACTTTTCTCTGGGATGTGTTTTTAAAATAATTTTACAAACCCCAATTTAAGGCAAAAATTTTAGGGGAAAATAATACCTAATTAACCATGAAAGAAAATGGGCATTTCATTAAATATTTTTGTTGTTTTATTTTGGAAGCCCCAGATATTTCAAATATTGGTCAATTTTGCCTAAAAGGGGCAGAAACTAAAGAGTATTTTATATCTTTCTTCAAAAGTTAAGTCTTGAATTCTTATAAGTGTTCTCTCCCTTTTGAAACCATTTTTTCTCTGACATACAAATTTTGAGACATGGCTTGGTTTTCCTATTTCTTGATTTGCTGCTTATCACTTTTTATTGCTGCTTTTTATTCTTATAGAGATATGACAGAAGTGGTTCATATCAAAGATCGAAAAGAAGTCATTCATGAAATGAAATTTTCTCCAGATGGCTCTTACCTCGCGGTGGGATCCAATGATGGCCCAGTGGACGTGTATGCCGTGGCCCAGCGATACAAGAAGATTGGAGAATGCAGCAAGTCCCTTAGTTTCATCACACACATTGACTGGTCTTTGGATAGCAAATACTTGCAGACTAATGACGGCGCAGGAGAACGCCTGTTCTACAAGATGCCATGTAAGTCTTGCAGGCACTGGATGTTTGTGCAAATCGAAACTCTGAACCACATACAGTAAATACAGAAGAACGTCATCATGGTCTTAGAGCAAGGAATGTTCTCAGAAACACGACCACCCCCCCCCAAATCTCAAACTCTCAAAGAAAAGATTGATAAATTGGAACATATTAACATAAAAAATCACTGCACAATGAAAGAGATCATGAAAAGACAAGGCACAGACTGGACAGAAGTATTTGTAGTGGTTATGATGGACAAAGGATGTAGAGCTAGAAGTTATAAAGAATGCCTAAAGATAACTGGAAGGAAAGATATCTTAGAAAAATGCCCCCAAATGCTAAACATTTGAGGATTGCTGTCCTCATTTGCTATAATGGTTTTAGTCCAAAATTTGTGCTCTTCACAATTGGAAGCCTTTATGATATCATTTGGTGAAACATGCTGATTGGGATTTAGAAAGTACAATTTTTATTTGTCACCTCCACTATCTCTCTTAGAAGAGTTTCATGAGACTTCTATTACATTTAGTGACATGTAGTTTGTAATACTAAAATGGCAGGAATAAAAGACAAATTTCTGTATTGTAATCTTTGACTAATTTTTAAAAATTTTTAATTTTTTTTATAAACATATAGTTTTATCCCCAGGGGTACAGGTCTGTGAATCGCCAGGTTTACACACTTCACAGCACTCACCAAAGCACATACCCTCCTCAATGTCCATAACCCCACCCCCCTTCTCACAACCCCCCTCCTCCCAGCAACCCTCAGTTTGTTTTGTGAGATTAAGAGTCACTTACGGTTTGTCTCCCTCCCAATCCCATCTTGTTTCATTTATTCTTCTCCTACCCCCTTAACCCCCCAAGTTGCATCTCCACTTCCTCATATCAGGGAGATCATATGATAGTTGTCTTTCTCCACTTGACTTATTTCGCTAAGCATGATACCCTCTAGTTCCATCCACGTCATCGCAAATGGCAAGATTTCATTTCTTTTGATGGCTGCATAGTATTCCATTGTGTATATATATACCACATCTTCTTGATCTATTCATCTGTTGATGGACATCTAGGTTCTTTCCATAGTTTGGCTATTGTAGATATTGCTGCTATAAACATTCGGGTGCATGTGCCCCCTTGGATCACTATGCTTGTATCTTTAGGATAAATACCCAGTAGTGCTATTGCTCGGTCATAGGGTAGTTCTCTTTTCAACATTTTGAAGAACCTCCATGTTGTTTTCCAGAGTGGTTGCACCAGCTTGCATTCCCACCAACAGTGTAGGAGGGTTCCCCTTTCTCTGCCAGCATCTGTCATTTCCTGACTTGTTAATTTTAGCCATTCTGACTGGTGTGAGGTGATATCTCATTGTGGTTTTGATTTGTATTTCCCTGATGCCGAGTGATATGGAGCCCTTTTTCATGTGTCTGTTGGCCATGTGGATGTCTTCTTTGCAGAAATGTCTATTCATGTCTTCTGTCCATTTCTTGATTGGATTATTTGTTCTTTGGGTGTTGAGTTTGCTAAGTTCTTTATAGATTTTGGACACTAGCCCTTTATCTGATATGTCGTTTGCAAATATCTTCTCCCATTCTGTCAGTTGTCTTTTGGTTTTGTTAACTGTTTCCTTTGCTGTGCAAAAGCTTTTGATTTTTATAAAATCCCAATAGTTCATTTTTGCCCTTGCTTCCCTTGCCTTTGGCGATGTGCCTAGGAAGAAGTTGCTGTGGCTGAGGTGGAAGAGGTTCTTCTCAAGGATTTTGATGGATTCCTTTCTCACACTGAGGTCCTTCATCTATTTTGAGTCTATTTTTGTGTGTAGTGTAAGGAAATGGTCCAATTTCATTTTTCTGCATGTGGCTGTCCAATTTTCCCAACGCCATTTATTGAAGAAGCTGTCTTTTTTCCATTGGACATTCTTTCCTGCTTTGTCAAAGATGAGTTGACCATAGAGTTGAGGGTCTATTTCTGGGCTTTCTATTCTATTTCTATTTCCATTGATCTATGTGTCTGTTTTTGTGCCAGTACCATGCTGTTTTGATGATGACAGCTTTGTAAGAGAGCTTAAAGTCCAGAATTGTGATGCCACCAACTTTGGCTTTCTTTTTCAATATTCTTTTGGCTATTCGAGGTTTTTTCTGGTTCCATATAAATTTTAGGATTATTTGTTCTATTTCTTTGAAAAAGATGGATGGTACTTTGATAGGAATTGCATTAAATGTGTAGATTGCTTTTGGTAGCATAGACATTTTCACAATATTTATTCTTCCAATTCAGGAGCATGGAACATTTTTCCATTTCTTTGTGTCTTCCTCAATTTCTTTCATGAGTACTTTATAGTTTTCTGAATATAGATTCTTTGCCTCTTTGGTTAGGTTTATTCCTAGGTATCTTATGGTTTTGGGTGCAATTGAAAATGGGATTGACTCTTTAATTTCTCTTTCTTCTCACTTGTTGTTGGTGTAGAGAAATGCAACTGATTTCTGTGCATTGATTTTATATCCTGACACTTTACTGAATTCCTATACAAGTTCTAGCAGTTTTGGAGTGGAGTCTTTTGGGTTTTCCACATATAGTATCATATCATCTGCGAAGAGTGATAGTTTGATTTCTTCTTTGCTGATTTGGATGCCTTTAATTTCCTTTTGTTGTCTGATTGCTGTGGCTAGGACTTCTAGTACTATGTTGAATAGCAGTGGTGATAATGGACATCCCTTCCCTGTTCCTGACCTTAGCAGAAAAGCTTTCAGTTTTTCTCCATTGAGAATGATATTTGCGGTGGGTTTTTCATAGATGGCTTTGATAATATTGAGGTATGTGTCTTCTATCCCTACACTTTGAAGGGTTTTGATCAGGAAGGGAGTCTGTACTTTGTCAAATGCTTTTTCAGCATCTATTGAGAGTATCATATGGTTCTTGTTCTTTCTTTTATTAATGTGTTGTATCACATTGACTGATTTGCGGATGTTGAACCAACCTTGCAGCCCTGGAATAAATCCCACTTGGTGGTGGTGAATGATCCTTTTAATGTACTGTTGAATCCTATTGGCTAGTATTTTGGTGAGAATTTTCGCATCTGTGTTCATCAAAGATATTGGTCTGTAGTTCTCTTTTTGATGGGATCTTTGTCTGGTTTTGGAATCAAGGTGATGCTGGCCTCATAAAATGAGTTTGGAAGTTTTCCTTCCATTTCAATTTTTTGCAACAGTTTCAGGAGAATAGGAATTAGTTCTTCTTTAAATGTTTGGTAGAATTTCCCCGGGAAGCCGTCTGGCCCTGGGCTTTTGTTTGTTTGGAGGTTTTTGATGACTGTTTCAATCTCCTTACTGGTTATGAGTCTGTTCAGGCTTTCTATTTCTTCCCAGTTCAGTTGTGGTAGTTTATATGTCTCTAGGAATGCATCCATTTCTTCCAGATTGTTAAATTTGTTGGCGTAGAGTTGCTCATAGTATGTTCTTACAATTATTTGTATTTCTTTGGTGTTAGTTGTGATCTCTCCTCTTTCATTCATGATTTTATTTATTTGGGTCTTTTTTTCTTTTCTTTTTAATAAGTCTGGCCAGGGGTATATCAATATTATTAATTCTTTCAAAGAACTAGCTCCTAGTTTCGTTGATTTGTTCTCTTGTTTTTTTGGTTTCTATTTCATTGTTTTCTGCTCTGATCTTTATGATTTCTCTTCTCCTGCTGGGTTTGGGATTTCTTTCTTTGTCTTTCTCCAGCTCCTTTAGGTGTAAGGTTTGGTTGTGTACCTGAGACCTTTCTTGTTTCTTGAGAAAGGCTTGTATTGCTATATATTTTCCTCTCAGGACTGCCTTTGTTGTGTCCCACAGATTTTGAACCATTGTGTTTTCATTATCATTTGTTTCCATGAATTTTCTCAATTTTTCTTTAATTTCCTGGTTGACCCATTCATTCTTTAGAAAGATGCTCTTTAGTCTCCACGTATTTGCGTTCTTTCCAAATTTCCTCTTTTGATTGAGTTCTAGCTTCAGAGCATTGTGGTCTGAAAATATGCAGGGAATTATCCCAATCTTTTGATACCGGCTGAGACCTGATTTAGGACCGAGGATGTGATCTATTCTGGAGAATGTTCCATGTGCACTAGAGAAGAATGCATATTCTGTTGCTTTGGGATGAAATGTTCTCAATATATCTGTGAAGTCAATCTGGTCCAGTGTGTCATTTAAGGCCTTTATTTCCTTGTTGATCTTTTGCTTGGATGATCTGTCCATTTCAGTGAGGGGAGTGTTAAATTCCCCTACTATTATTGTATTATTCTTGATGTGTTTCTTTGATTTTATTATTAATTGGTTTATATAGTTGGCTGCTCCCACGTTGGGGGCATAGATATTTAAAATTGTTAGATCTTCTTGTTGGACAGATCCTTTGAGTATGATATAGTATCCTTCCTCATCTCTTATTATATAGTCTTTGGCTTAAAATCTAATTGATCTGATATAAGGATTGCCACTCCTGCTTTCTTCTGATGTCCATTAGCATGGTAAATTCTTTTCCACCCCCTCACTTTAAATCTGGAGGTGTCTTCGGGTTTAAGATGAGTTTCTTGTAGGCAACATATAGATGGGTTTTTTTGTTTATGAATTCTGATACCCTGTGTCTTTTGATTGGGGCATTTAGCCCATTAACATTCAGGGTAACTATTGAGAGATATGAATTTAGTGCCATTGTATTGCCTGTAAGGTGACTGTTACTGTATATTGTCTCTGTTTCTTTGTGGTCAACTACTTTTAGGCTCTTTCTTTGCTTAGAGGACCCCTTTCAATATTTCCTATAGAGCTGGTTTGGTGTTTGCAAATTCTTTCAGTTTTTGTTTGTCCTGGAAGCTTTTTATCTCTCCTATTTTCAATGATAGCCTAGCTGGATATAGTATTCTTGGCTGCATGTTTTTCTCTTTTAGTGCTCTGAATATATCATGCCAGCTCTTTCTGGCCTGCCAGGTCTCTGTGGATAAGTCTGCTGCCAATCTAATATTTTTATCATTGTATGTTACAGACTTCTTTTCCCGGGCTGCTTTCAGGATTTTCTCTTTGTCACTAAGACTTGTAAATTTTACTATTAGGTGACGGGATGTGGACCTATTCTTATTGATTTTGAGGGGCATTCTCTGCACCTCCTGGATTTTGATGCTTGTTCCCTTTGCCATATTGGTGAAATTCTCTGCAATAATTCTCTCAAATATACCTTCTGCTTCCCTCTCTCTTTCTTCTTCTTCTGGAATCCCAATTATTCTAATGTTGTTTCGTCTTATGGTGTCACTTATCTCTCGAATTCTCCCCTTGTGGTCCAGTAGCTGTTTGTCCCTCTTTTGCTCAGCTTCTTTATTCTGTGTCATTTGGTCTTCTATATCACTAATTCTTTCTTCTGCCTCCTTTATCCTAGCAGTGAGAGCCTCCATTTTTTATTGCACCTCATTAATAGCTTTTTTGATTTCAACTTGGTTAGATTTTCGTTCTTTTATTTCTCCAGAAAGGGCTTTTATATCTCCCGAGAGGGTTTCTCTAATATCTTCTATGCCTTTTTCGAGCCCAGCTAGAACCTTGAGAATCGTCATTCTGAACTCTAGATCTGACATATTACCAGTGTCTGTATTGATTAGGTCCCTAGCCTTCGGTACTGCCTCTTGTTCTTTTTTTTGTGGTGAATTTTTCTGCCTTGTCATTTTGTCCAGATAAGAGTATGTGAAGGAGCAAGTAAAATACTCAAAGGGTGGCAACAACCCCAGGAAAATATGCTTTAACCAAATCCGAAGAGATCCCAAATCGTGAGGGGGGAGAAAGGGGATAAAAAGAGGTTCAGAAAGAAAAAAAAAAGAAAGAAAGAAAGAAAGAAAGAAAGAAAGAAAGAAAAGAAGCAATTAAAGAAAGAAAATGAATAAAGAACAAGTATAAAAAAGAAAAAATATATATATTAGTAAACTAGTTAAAAAACATTAAAAAAGAGGGTGCCTGGGTGGCTCAGTGGGTTAAGCCACTGCCTTCGGCTCAGGTCATGATCTCAGGGTTCTTAGATCGAGTCCCACATCAGGCTCTCTGCTCAGCACGGAGCCTGCTTCCTCCTCTCTCTCTCTGCCTCTCTTCCTACTTGTGATCTCTCTCTCTGTCAAATAAATAATTTTAAAAAAAACATTAAAAAAGAAAAGGGTAAAAGTTAAAAAAAATTTAGCAGAAGAAGAGAAAAAAAATTGAAAAAGAAAAATAAATAAATTAACTACAAGACTAAAGAATCATGGGGAGAAAGCCATGAGTTCCGTGCTTTGCTTTCTCCTCTGGGATTCCGCTGCTCTCCTTGGTATTGAAACTGCACTCCTTGGTAGGTGAACTTGGTCCTGGCTGGATTTCTTGTTGATCTTCTGGGGGAGGGGCCTGTTGTAGTTATTCTCAAGTGTCTTTGCTTCAGGCAGAATTGCACCGCCCTTACCAGGGGCCGGGCTGAGTAATCCGCTCGGGTTTGCTTTCGGGAGTTTCTGTTCCCTGAGCGCTTTCCGTAGAGTTCCGGAGGTCGGGAATGAAAATGGCGGCCTCCTGGTCTCTGGCCCAGAGGAGCTGAGAGCCCGGGGCCCCACTCCGCCTTGGCCTTCAGAGAACAGCGCCCAATTACTCCCATCTCCGTGGCCTCTGGCCGCCCTCCGAGCTCACCAGCATGTGAACGGTTCAAGGTAACCCCGAGCTGGGAGCTCACTCCTCGGCTCTGTCTCTGTAGCCGGCTTCCCCGATCTAATACTTGTAAGCTCTGAGACACTCAGACACCCCCGATCCTTCTGTGACCCTGCAGGACCTGAGGCCACGCTGACCTCGCTTGGGCTTCACCCTGGTTTAGCCTCTGGAGCGATGTCCCTCAGCAGAACAGACTTTTAAAAGTCCTGATTTTGTGCTCTGTTGCTCCGCCGCTTGCCGGGAGCCGGCCCCTCCCCCCAGGGTCTATCTTCCCGTCGCCCTGGATTCACTTCTCCGCCAGTCCTACCTTTCAGAAAATGGTTGATTTTCTGTTTCTAGAATTGCGTTCTTCTTCTCTTCCATCTGCTGTTGGATTTGTAGGTGTTTGCAATCTTTAGATAAGCTATCTAGCTGATGTCCTGCTAGCTGAAGTAGTCTCAGCCTGCTACTTCTCCGCCATCTTGACTCCTCTAATTTTTTTAACATAAGAAAATTTTATTATGGATCTTGTCATCAAATAATATTTTATCTTAAAAACTTTCTTGAAAAACTAATTTTCACTGGAAAATAGTATATACCATCTAATGTAACTATAGCTTTTTAAAGAGCCTCTGCCCAATTAATTCATCAGCACATCATCACTAGGTAGATATTTCTGTGTCTACTTTCTTTGCTTGAAATTATTTCATATATATTTTCCATATGTGAAAAATTATGGAATATATGTTTATCATTTGCAATAGCAAAGTAACATCCTGCTTTGCTTTCTTGTCCTCCTGTTAATGAGCATTTGGGCTTGCTTATTTTCAGTCTCTTTCCTGGTACAGATGGTGCATCTCCAGATATCTTTATATAGGGGGGTTTCCTCTTCTGAGTTACTTCCTTGGACTATATTTTCCAGAGTGGGGATGTTGGGTCAAAGACTGTGTTCTGTCAACTTTCTGATTTATGGTCATCTTCATGAATTTTTATGAGACACTGTCACAGGCCAGAATTTCTGTGTGCCAATTTGACATGTTCTTTATTTGAAAACCTTTGTTTGTTTATTTTTGAAGAAGAAACTGTGAGGTAGTATGCTATACTGTCTTGATTTTGAATTTTACAATTGTATATGGCGGGACATTTCCCCAAGCATTTCTTTATCTTTATGTTTCTGCCTTTGTGTGGCCCTGGGTGACCTCCCTCACCAGCTTCTGGTACAAATGGGGAAACATGCCATACATTTGAGAACATACCAGGCAGAACTGCCAAGACTCTTCTCCCTAACCACTTATGTTTACTCCAACAAAATTTGGTGGATTTTCATTGTCTAATGCTTTTAAATTTATATAATATCCATTAGATGTTTACACAAACTTTGCCTGAATTTTGAAAAATTACTTCTATGGTTCTTTGAATTATGAAAAGTAGAAGTTGAGAATAAAATTTTTAAAAAACCTGGCAAACTGTTAGTGACTCGATACGATAATATATGACTTAATACAAGTCATTTCATCAATAATACAAAGCACAGTATTTGTATAGTGGTTTCAGGTATTACATTGATTAAAATGATCATTTTCTTGCTTATCTCCATATCTCAGTTTTGATCTTGGACTCTCTTTATACCGTGCTGGAAGAAAAAAAAAATCGCAAATTTGGTAAAGAGAGTACAATCTTTAGGTTCCTTGGTTTACAGAATTTTTTTTGAAATTATATAAACCTCTATAAGAAAAATGAATAAAGCAAATTAGAATATGCTTTTTATTTAAATGTAACATAATGTTACCATATATTGATAATTTTCAGCTGGGAAGCCTTTAACAAATAAAGAAGAAATCAAAGGAATTCCCTGGGCCTCCTGGACTTGTGTAAAAGGCCCTGAAGTGAGTGGGATTTGGCCGAAGTACACTGATGTCACTGACATCAATTCAGTGGATGCAAATTACAATAGCTCAGTGCTGGTTTCTGGCGATGATTTTGGACTAGTTAAATTGTTTAAATTTCCTTGTCTCAAGAAAGGTAAGATCAAAAGTGAGATTTTATTGAGTAACTATTCTAGAATGTATACACGGTGTAATTAAGACTGATTTTCTTGGGGTCTATTCTTGCAGATTATTCATTTCATCTTTTTATTCATTTTTACTCTTTTATACTTTTAGGTAAGATGCGTTGTTGGTGTCATTTACTTTTGATGTTCTAAAACACAGGATTTTACTAATTCAAGGCAGATTTTGTTCACAGTTGTTACTAGCAAGTTTATGATTCATAAGATTCATGTTTCATATTTTAAATAAGTTATAGTTTATATTTTTGTAAATTAACACTCATAATTTATTTATTACATTCAAGTATTGTAGTTGAAATTCCTTTATACTTTACAGCTAATTGTGCTTCCATGGGGAAAGTCAAGCAAGAACCTTTTAGACGTCTTTAAGATAAAATCTGAAAGTGATTGTTCTGGTGATGACACAGTTGTCAGACCCTTTGTGTAGCACTAATCTTGGGAACGCAATTGACATAACTGGCAAATTTTTTGAGAGTGAAGATAGGTTCAAAAAACTCTCCTCTTGCATTTTGTTCTTTTGTTTTATTGTTGTTAAAATCTTGTCACTTCAATTTTTGTGGCACCTTCGCTTTGTAGAATGTGCCTGAATTAGCCACGTAATGACCCTGTCTTCTTCTTCCTTAAAAAGTTGAGGCAAAGCCCACACACAGGTTTTTCTAAGACTCCCCACCAGCCTGAAAACGTGGTCTTCAGAAAGTAATCAGTGGGGGCATGCTGTGGCCTGAGAACTTGCTCACTTGAGCGATTTTTATATTAAGAAAGGAAAGGGAGTGAAAAATGTAATTGGAAAGTCATTTTCAGCTAACTGGCAGCTCTGAAGCAGCAATAGTTATGGTTGAGAATTGAACATAAAACGCATAGCAAAGCTGCCATCATTTCCACTTGACAAAATGGCCCTCTTTCAAATGCTTGAGGCACAAAATTACCTCAACATGCCTAATTCACTCTCCCCTCCCTGACGGTCTTTTCAGTAATAGGGTGTATCCAGTTAGACTGAGCAATGTTCTTGCAGAACGTGAGTTAGGCAACCAGAAGGATTGTGGGAGCTGAGAAGAATCCTCATTGGGGCCTGAAGCAATATTGTTGGTCTTAAGAGTCAGGACTTGGGAGGAGGTTAACTCACTGAGAGTTTGTATTTCCTCTGTATCTGCAAGACTTGTATGGTGGTCTTGGGTCTGGAAAATAGGAATGGAAATGGATATCTTGGGATTATTGATGAGAATGGGGGAAGAGGGAGGGAGGTGGTGAGCAGTTCTGTCTGTCTGAATGAAACACCCTGATATGTAAAACAACCCTGAGGATGATGGCACACAGGAGACCTCTGTGGAGTAAAGGAAGGTTGACAGCTGAGTGACAGTGTGGTGAGAGTAATAAAATCCACCTCAGCAGTTTGGGGAAATATCCGTATTCTCAGAGAAAATTGACTTGTTCTGATTTTCATGACACATGGTTTATAAATCTTGCAATTTATCTCAGAGACATGCAGACTTCTGTGTCCTTTCTGTACCTAAACTACCAGCAGGGAAGTTCTGAAAGGAGTATTGCTGACAGGAATGGTAACAGTTGATAGAAATCCTTGCCCTACAGCCCAGGGTCCCAGTGGCAGGTGTTCCCCAACTTTTGAGCCTGTAACAGCCAAACATGACAGCGGCTAGTGACCAGGAGAAGTGTGGAGACTGAGCAAACATGGTAGTTTTCAATTGTGATTAAATAAAACTCCCAATCAAGTTAACTGATACATTTATAATTAATGTGCTTAAGATTCCGCTATACAGTGTTCTGACATAAATGTTCTATAGTTAATGAAAATGCCTACAGTGGTTTTTATTTTTACATCACCAACCCAATTTTTCTCATTTCATTTTGGCAGTTTTCAAATCTTTTAAAATAGCTAGTATCATTACCGATAATTCCCCTGATGTCATTTAGACTCCATTCTGTTTGACCACCACCATATAGAAACTTCCATGAAGTAAAAAATCCAAAGCTTTGCTCATTGACATTTGCCACATCTTACCACCTTGGCACCAGCCCTTCTCCGAGGGAAGGCTCTCCTGTTTGGCTAACTTGTGTGCTGCTGCCCCATTAATGCTACACCCCCCCCCCCCCACACACACACAGGCACACATGTATTCAGACAGTCCTTGAAGTACTCCCTCCCAAAATAAGTGTCCTGGATGTTGTAAGACACAGGTTGCATAAACTCTGGACCTTGAGGGGAAAAGTGTTGGCTTTCACTAAAGCTTGGATGAGCTTGATGCAGGAGAGAAACATAAAGGTCATGGTGGCTAGAGTGTGATGAATGAGGGGAGCACTGTGTACTCAGAAGCTGGAGAGGGCAGTGGGGACCATGTCAAGGGCCTCGTAGCCACTGTTGGAAATTTGGATCTTATTCTAAGTGTGGTGGGAAGTTATTGAGGGCTTAAAATGGAGGAGCGACATGACCAGTCTAAGTTTTTAAAAGACCACTTTGATATCATTTGGGATGGATTAGGGAAGAGGAATCTTCAATTAGATTCTTGCACAAGTCCAGGTGAGAGATGAGGTGGCTTGGACAAAGGTGTTAGGAACAGATATGAACACAACTCCATGAGGTTATGAAACACAGTGTTAAAGGTAGAGCTGAAGGTCTTGCTGATGGACTGGTTGTGGGAATGGAGGGAAAGAGAGGAAACCGAGGGTGAGTCCTAAGTTTTAGGCTTCAGCAGTGGGGTGGATGGTGGCACCATTTATGGAGATGGGAAAACGAGCAAGGGAGTATGTGTTTGGGAGAGAGAGAGGTGGGGATAAGAGAGAAGGAAAGGGGAACTCCTGGGTCTTTTTTGCTCATGGTAAGTCTGAGGTACCTGTTAGACATCCGACTGGACACAGCACATGGCCCACCAGCAGTCCAGGGAGAACTGAGGGCCAGAAGACGAATGTTTGGCAATGGAGGGCGTATGGACAGTACCTAAAGCCATGGGACAGAGGCCTGCCAGAGAGGAGATGAGGGCAAAGGCCTGAGACATCCTTGTGTTTCAGAGAACAAAGGGAGGCCTTGTAAAGTGAATGTGTCCTAAGGAAAGCCTGGGAAGACATGGACATGGTCTTACTTTATTCAGTGAATATTTGTTACGTGCTGTTGTAGAGGCTGGAGATACATCAACAATTAGAACAGACACAAATCCCTGCCCTCATGTAGCTTTTGTTCTTCTGAGGGGACACGGTAAGGAAAATGTAAACACATCTCGTGAGAAGTGCTCTGACGAAGAAGAAAGCAAGCAGTAGTAGAGTGCACAGATGGGGGCAGCTTGGTGGTGGTATTTTAAAATAATGCGGTCATTTTCACCTTCATATACATTTAAATCATTACCTCTCCAATGAGTGAATTTGAAACACATTTCAGTTGAACAAATGGCTTTCTCCCCCATTGAAGAGATTCCATTAGAGGGCCTGCAGTAGGTACAATTGTTTCTGAAGGAGGGATGCGGTGGTGCTTGCTGCCCCTGAAATCTCCCATAGTCTTTTGGAGTACTAGGCCTCCAGATGGTAGGAGGGACAGCTCTTGTTTCCATGTCTGCCTTTGTGCTCCCCTGTACCAAGCCTGGACTGGAGACTTGAGTATTTCAGGGGCAACTGTTTAGCGCAATTAGCTTTCCTTCTGCATTCATTACCTGGGAATGGAGTTCACTGAGTAAAGCAATCAGTGCAAGGAAACAAAATTTAATTCTCCCAGCTCTACATCCATATAACTCTGAACAGTAGTCTGACTTCTTTTCCATAGAATTATCATTTCCTTTTGCAAAGGACTATCTATCTTACTGTATTTGAATAAGAATGTATAAGACAATCATTCTGAAGCATCTTATTTTCAGAATCAGTGAAGCAGTAGGCATTATCTGGAACACGCTCAGATGTGTTTTCAGCCACAGGACTTAATTTTTAAGGCCATTTTTAGCTTAATCCATATTGGAATAATTTGGAGAATTTGAGGAGTCTTTGCTTTTTATGATATGTAATACTGAAAATTGCATTTTCTAATATATTTAAGAATTTTACTTTTCAACATGAAGAGGAATTGAATTTTTAACCCATGAATTCTATTTTTTTTTCCAGTACTAATCTTCTCAAAAATATCTTTTCAGGAGCCAAATTTAGAAAATATGTGGGCCATTCTGCACATGTCACAAATGTCCGCTGGTCCCATGATTTTCAGTGGGTATTGAGCACAGGAGGGGCTGACCACTCAGTTTTCCAGTGGAGATTTATTCCAGAAGGTGTCAGCAACGGTCTGTTGGAAACTGCACCCCAGGGTAAAAACCAATTATAATTTTTCAGCATTTCTTTTTTTGTCAATAAAAATTTCAAAGAATGTTCTAACATATCTTTTGAAGATAAAGAGTTGAAGCAATTTTGAAAAATTCAGTCCTATAATAAAATTCAAAATTTTTATTTTATAAAAAGTTTTAAAAAAAAGAAACGAAACTTTTGAGACACATATGAGTCAATTGAATAACTTCCTTCAAAGGATTTTGTTTATACCAATTGCAAGTTTAAGGTCAAAGGTTTACATGAAGATTTAGCCTTGGAGAATAATAGGAACAAAGACATTTCAGCCCTCTTCAGGACAACTGTAATGGTGGCGGGTCTACATGGTGAGATAGCAGGGGGAACACAGAGTAACCTTGGGAGTAGGAGTTGGCTCCAGAGTGAAGTTCAAAGAATGGTCTGTAATGGGACCAGTGTGTTCCAGTTCAGGGGATATGTAGTCATTCTATTTACTGTGATGCCAGCAGAAATAAACAGGTAATAAAATTTAAAACCAGGTGAGGAAATGTTTTCATTAGGAGAGTTTCTGCAGGTTTTGACGGTGGCAGTTACCACCCACTTGGTGGACATGGCAAAAGGCTAAGAGGATATTTAATGAACTACGAAGCTGGATTCCTTTTTCACCAGGCTTCATTCTGGTAGAACCTTTCCCTGACTTTTTCTTTCTTTCTTGTCTTTTTTTTTTTTTTTCCAAAGCAAAACTTAAAACGCAAATATATGTTATCTCCTAAAAGTGTGGAAATGAATTCAGTCTTGCTGCCGGGGTGGGGTAAGGGGAGTAGTTGACTTTATCTGTTAATGCTCCTGAAAGGAGTGTGCTGAACTTAACGGAAAGATGAGGGAAAAAAGATGTTTTAAGAACCTAAGGAAATCAAAGGAAAAGTATGGCATAGTGATTTTTAAATTTACTTTGCTAGAAGAAAGGAAATATTTTAAATAAATGTATAAACTCTGTTGGGTCTCCAAACTTCACTTGTTTCTCATGGGTTGTATTTCTGCAGAAGGTGGCACTGATTCCTACAGTGAAGAATCTGATTCGGATTTATCTGATGTACCAGAATTGGACTCTGATATTGAGCAAGAAACTCAAATCAATTATGATCGCCAGGTCAGTAAGCAGAGAGCTCATAACAGATGCTTTACAGCCCAGAACGTCAATCTCATTGGATTTGGACGTTGCACTAAAAATGTCTGGTACTTAGGCAGAAGAGAATCAAGACAAGAATAAGGAAAATCCCCTGCCTCTTGTCTTTAAGTGCAGATTGAAAATAAGGCCTTTACCCTTTCACATTATTAAATTTTTTTTAAGTGGAAGGTAGTAGCCAGTTTTAAAACTGTACCCGTGATAGGGTTTCTGTCTATTTAGCATCTACAACTTTGAAATATTTTTTTGCAGGGACACCTGGATGGCTTAGTCAGCTAAGCATCTACCCTTGGCTCAGGTCATCATTTCAGGATCCTGGGATCGAGCCCCAAGTCAGGCTCTCTGCTCAACGAAGAGTCTGCTCCTCCCTCTGACCCTACACTCTCTCCTGCTTTCTCTCACTTTCTTTCTCTCTCTCTCTCAAATAAAATCTGTTTTTTAAGATTTATTTATTTATTTGACAGAGATCACAAGTAGGCAGAGAGGCAGGCGGAGAGAGAGAGAGAAAGAGAGAGAGAGAGAGAGAGGAGGAAGCACGCTCCCCACTGAGCAGAGAGCCTGATGCGGGTCTCAATTCCAGGACCCTGGGATCATGACCCAAGCTGAAGACAGAGGCTTTAACCACTGAGCCACCCAGGCGCCTCTCAAACAAAATATTTAAAAAAAATTTTTTTTGCAGAAAAATATGCAATTTTTCATTTTCTAACACATCATGAAAGCATGTGTTTTCTTTACAGAATTGGTAGCCTCAGAGCCATGGTACTTTGCAAGTGAGCTGGTGTCCTGCTTTCTCTCTTAACTTACATAGACTATTATGAAGACCAATTACAAAGACCATTGTCCATTTAATTAAAGTAAAAGCCCAAATACAATATGCATGATCTCTCCAGTTGGAAATCACCTCTAGTAGAAAAGTTGCACAATCACAACCAAATTGGGTCTGAATTTTTTGAAAATAAGACATTTCATTTTAGTGCTAAACAGTGAGAGTTAAAGAGAGTCGTCCTTCACGGGAATCTGGAGACTCATCTCTTTTTTATGGTTGATAACCATAGATATTCTATTTTCTTCCTTGTCATTTCATGAGAGTCTGTGGAGCAGACTATGTACCTGAACATGGAGTGAGTAAGACACAGCAGCTGTCAGTGTTGCCCAGGGAAATTACCATAGAGGCTGGGGACCGCTGACGTGTATCATTGTGTCTCTATAGGGCCAGATCCTGTGCTTTCCATACACCAAATCCAACCCACAATAACCCCGAGAGGTTAAGTACTTCGTCCACAGCCACATCACCCATAGTATTAAGATTAGAATGCAGATCTGGGCTTCTCTCCAAAGTGCACATTCTATGTATTGCTTGGCTTTGCCTCTGCATAAGCACTGAACCTTTCCAGATGATGACTTTTTTTTTCCACCCTGTAATCATCACTCACTGATTCCATGTTTGAAAGAATAGTACAAAGGCAGTCCAACTGATGGTTTGGGTCAACTTCTTGATGAAATCAACTTGACTGTGCAATGTATAATGCAGTAAAACTAAAGGTGAGGATTGAAAGGAAATTATTAATGTGGAAATACGCACACACACACAATATTATACCCTAATATCAAGAGGAAATGGAATTTAAGCAAAATGAGCATAAAATTTATGAAAAAAAGAAAAACTATTTTCTTTGGTTGGGAGTTTTGTATTTAGTAAAAAGGTGCTAGTAAAAGAATGAAAAGGCTTGACTATACTGAAATCCATGCCTAGGATTTATATATTCTGCCTTGCATCTGATTATCTAAAGCTTTTATCTATATTATTTGATTTACATTATTTTTTTGTTGCTGAGTTACTCCTGAGCAGGATGTTTTTTTTCTGTTCTACAGATGGGAATTTTAGGTCCACAGAGGTCATGAGGCATATTCAAATAAGCGGTAGAAATGCCAAGACCAGAATTCAGTTCTCTTGAGTAGTTGATGAGCTGAATAAAGCACCATGGGCTCAGATGGATAATTATCTTCAGCTTTTACAAGCTTAATTCATTGCAGCTGCAATAGACAAAGCAGTAATGAAGTATCTTCTGACTTCCTTTTGTTTTTAATTTTAAAGATTTTTGGTTAAATCCTAGACAGACTTTATTATGATAATATTCTTTTAGTTACATAGCTTTATCAAATGAAATTTTTCCTTTATGAAGTTGAGCAATTATTAATAGATTTACTTTGTCTTGACTGTGTTAAATTGATATCTCTCAATAGTAGGGCATGAATACATGATAGAGATATATTACTTTTTATCTGCATTTTATCTAATTTAGATTAGATTGTAGGAAATGTTCTCTGAGTCAGCAGCACAATTTAGGTCCTAGGTTAGGCCAGGAGCTTTGCTCTAAATCTTAGAGTCTGATCTGTCAAGATGCATGAGATCATGAAAGAAGATAATTCCAAAGAGTGATCACCAAGATTCATGAGGTCTGCATTTTGCAAATGTCAGAATCATCAAGAGATTTCTTGCTTTAGAATAAATTATAGAAAATAATTTTATTGATTTTTATTGATAATTTATTGAATAATTTCCTTTCTTATTTACCAGAAAATTATGATATTTTCTGAATATAAATTATTTAAACTCAAGATGATCTTAAATCCCAATGATTCAAAAGTTATTTCAGGATAGTTTTGTTCATTAGGAATTAAACTTCATTCTCATGCTTTATGTACTCTATTGGGTTTATCTTTTCAAAAAACCAACCAACTCTGAGTTTGTTCGTCTTTTCTATTGTCTTATTCTCTATTTCATATATTTCTGCTCTAATCTTTATTATTTCCTTCCTTTTGCTAACTTTGGCCTTAGTGTGTTCTTTTTCTCATTCCTTGAGAGTATATTGTTGGGTTGTTGATCTGAGAGTTTTCTTTTTTCTTAAGTATATGTTGATAGCTTCAGTCTTTCCTCTTAGAACTGCTTTTGCTGTATCCCATAAGTTTTGTTATGTTGTGTTTCCATTGTCTTTTATCTCAAGACATTTTTTTTCCTGTTTGATTTCTTCTTTCATCGGTTGGTTGTTCAGAACTGTGTGGTTTAATTTCCACAAGCTTATGAACTTTCCAGCTTTCTTCCTGTGATGACTGATTTCTACTTCCATACCACAGTGGCCAGAAAACATACTTGATGTGATTTCTATCTTCTTGAATTTATTGAGACTTGTTTTGTGGCCTAACATCTGATGTGTCCTGAGAAGAATGCATGTACTGCTGCTGATGGCTGGGATGTTCTGGATATGTCTGCTAGGTTGTTTGGTCTGCAGTGTTCTTCAGTTGCTAGTTCCCTATTGATTCCTGGTCTGGATTATCATCTATCCATTGTTCAGAGTGACATCTTCCCCAACTATTACACCACTGATGTTTATTTCTCCTTTTAGTTCTGTTTGTATGTGATTTATATATTTGGTGCTCTGATGTTGGGTATGTATTTAAAATGGTTATATCTTCTTGATGAATTGACCCCTTGATCATTATATATAATGACCAACCTTTGTCTCTGGATGACCATTTTTTGCTTCTTATGTTCTCAAAAACTTAATTTTCTGCAGTTAAAGACCTCCTGACAATGCCAAGATATTAATATTTTTGAAACCTGGAGAGTCTCGACTAAATGTTTCTGCTATGCTTTAAGGTTTACAAAGAAGATCTACCTCAGCTAAAGCAACAAAGTAAAGAGAAAAACCATGCAGTGCCCTTCCTCAAAAGAGAAAAGGCTCCTGAGGACAGCTTGAAACTCCAGTTCATACACGGGTGGGTGCCTGTCACCAGCCTTGTCAGACCATTGGGTCCCCTCTTCTTGGTGCTGTCCCACTTCAGGCTGGTTCTTCTCTCTGGTGTTTACTTACCTGAAGTTAATATTGGAACCATGATTCTCTGTCCGGTTGTCTCAGTTGATGTTCTGTGGCCATAACAATGTGTGTATCTAGATTTTCCATGCTTCATTGACTTCTGTACGCATATGTTTCTGTGGCTCATTGTTCCCCACTCTGTTCTCTCCCCAGTCCCTGTTCCTGTTACCCCCATATCTCCTGCTCTATTTAGCTGGCTCCACTTAGGAGAATATTTTCTTCAAACAATTTTGCTTACATATGCCCACAATAATTTAGAATTTAAAAATAATGCTCAACCTTCCACACTTTAAGTTGACATCTAAAATTTTTCAGTGTAAGATTAAATGATTGTGAAGAATATAATGTCTAGTGCTTTATAAGTTCATCATTCATTGAAGGGGATCAGTCATAGATATTTGATTCCTACCACCCCCAATTTAAAAAGTACCTGAGCTCATATTTCTATGCTACTTCTCCCATAGAATTTTATTCTAATGTAGTATTTTTATGCTTGAAAGGCTTTTATCAATCACCCTATCATACTTTTTGCAAGGAAAGAAATGTATATAAGTGCAATTTAAATTTAATTCCTTGTGATCCTAAGTCTCTAACTTGTGTTATCTGGTATGGTATCCACTTAAAGCCACTGGCCACATGAAATGTGGCTCATCTGAATTCAGATGTGTTGTAGGCATAAATGCACCCTGGATTTTGAAGACTTAGTATGAGATAAAAAATGTAATATATCTCATTAAAATGCTTTATATTAAGGGATGCCTGGGTGGCTGAACCAATTAAGTGTCAGACTCTTGATCTCAGCTCCAGTCTTGATCTCAGCTGAGGTCATGAGTTCAAGCCCCATACTGAACATAGAGCCTACTTAAATGTTTTATATTGATTACATAATAATATTTTAGACATAATGGGTTAAATGTTCTTAAAATAATTTTCATCTGTTTCTTTTTTTTAATGTAGAAAATTTTTACTTACCTACATGGCTTGCATCATGTTCCTACAGGACATTGCTGCTCTTAGTGTTCATTCTTTTTTGGATTGAATTTTTGTTACAACTCTTAGTAGTTGAAAGCTTGTCAGACCAACATAAACATAGCACAAATTCTAATAAGTACTTAACAAATATAAACAATTTTATTGGCAAGCAATTTTAATAAGATTTTTTTTCAGTGAGTTCAGATATATATACACACATATTATTGCTAGAATGTGATAGAGTTTAGTATTGATTCTAGTCCCATTTTTCTTTTTTTAATAGTTATGAGAACTGAGAAAGCTTATATAAATAAGTAGATGAGAAAGGAAGCAATTTTATCATACCAATCTTATTCAGTACTCTTGCAAAACAGGTATATTTTGTAATTTTGGTACATCACATGAAAATATAATGATCTATCACCTGACAATTCAGTTAAATCACTCTTCAATTTTGTTAAAAGCAAAAAATTGTACAGCCTTTGACTTGGAAAAGAACTTCATATCTAGTTATTGAAATTGTTCATTTTCAACATCCGCACTTCAGTTCATTTTGGTATTCTTGGGAGGTTCGATGCTGCAACCATAGTTCAATGTTACTATGGTTACACACCACAGTAAGATTCTAGGTGGACAGAGGAATGTGAGGGGAAGGTGATAGAGAAAGGGGAGGTGGGAAGGGAAAAGCTGCACCTCCTCACAGGTGTGTTCTCAGAATGGCCACTTTTAGGAAAGAACACATACACAGTAGCTAAGGCTCTAGGAACAAATTCTGTTAAAATTACCAGGGCACATTTGCCCTTTAGAGAGTCCTCACATGTCCTCAGAGCTCCTTGTAGCCCTGTTGAAGATTACTGTCCCAAGCGACTCTGGAGATACCTGAGGTTCTGCTTGTGCATGTGCCTATCAATGTGATAGCTTTGTCTTCTAATCTCTCCTGCTCTGTTGACTCACTGTCCATTCAGCTACTGTGCATTTCTTGGACCTTTGCTTCAGTTACAGAGGCTACGACTGTAGAAACAATCTGTTCTACACGCAGACTGGGGAAGTGGTCTATCACATTGCTGCAGTTGCTGTCGTGTACAACAGACAGCAACACTCCCAGAGGCTGTACCTGGGGCATGATGATGACATTCTCAGCCTGACCATCCATCCAGTGAAGGACTACGTGGCCACCGGGCAGGTAGAGATCTCTCCTCTGAGATGGGGGCCTAGCCAAAGAGAGACAGGATTTAGTTTTGAACCTAGTTTACATACTGGTTTAAGAAATACTTGATAGAAACATGAGGCATGAAGCTGAAGATTCAATGAAAGCTGGGTCATGTTGTGATGGTGGGAATGTCAAGCCTCTGAGGGATTTCATCTTGACATGATATGTACGAACAGGATTAGCTAAAACTAAACCAAGTTCCATGAATGCAGTCTTAAGATATTTTCCTCCTTACTGTATACCCAGTACCTATTGTATCCTCGGTAATCAATGTTTATTGAATGAACCGTATTTTAATACTAACATAACATCTAGTTATTTTTGCAAAACTTAAAGTCATGAGTTTTGACTAATTCATCATTTTATATTTTAACCTTTCAAAAAAACCAAAATACCTTCAGAATCATTTTGGGATGCCTAAACTTTGGATTGAAACTATCATTGAAAAGCCACTCAAAACAGAGGCCTGCATTCAGACATTTTGTGCTTGGAAAGGGGAGAGATAAAGTCAACTTTATTAACCCAAAAATCCATTAAACTCAGATTTATTATTTTGTGGTAAAGCATTAATGTTAATAGTATTTTCAGTTTTGTATTCTTTTCTTCCAATGGAAAGAGTACATTTTGGTTCAGTTTTATCATGGGCTTTTAACAGCTTTTAAGACTTAAACTGATCTGCAACATGTAAGTGGCAAATTCAAGGAAAAACATGTGGTATGAGGGTCAGAAATTAACAAGAAATGAGTGTTTCTGAGACCTGACATAAAGGTGGTAGAGAAGTCTTTGCACAGAGTTCATAGCCTCATGTTCATGAGATGAGTGGTGAAAGTGAGGGCATAAAGGGAGTCATTCCCCAGAAATGTGCATTGGAGGAGAAGAAAGTCCATAGCTCTCATATAATTCATAAAAGGATTATAGTCCTTCAAAAGCGAAGTGCCATTAACTGACATACTGGTTTGCTAGCAGCTGTATATTAGGCCACCTCTTTTGAATTAGCTGACATGATTAAGTTTCTTACAAGTAATTGATGACTACTTTGTACTTTGTACTTTTCACTCTCCTCCCTCCCCCTTTTATTGTTCTTATAAACAGATGACCTTGGTTCATGTGCATTTAATCACTTTGCTTTGAAAGAAGAGCAGAGATTGGTTCTTTGTGTAAACCCCTGAGGAGATAACCACATTCTATACTGTAATTGCTGAGAGACAAACCAGTGACTAATCAGTACACCAGTAACCACTCCAGGGGTAACTGGGCCTCCATACAACAGTGTAGGAGTTGGCTGGATTCTGCTTAGTTATGTGCATGCCTTTATGTCCCATTTTCCCTCTTATATTCATTTCACCCAACAGGGTTCTTTTTTCCCTTACAATTAAGTGAGGAAAATGACTTTACTAGTAAAACTTTTTTCCATTGTTGGGAATTGGTGGGAGAGAAGTTTGTATCCCCTCAAGGAGAATCCACCTTAAGAACAGGTAAGCCACGAAACTGTCATTTCCCAGGGGAGAAGCAGAGCCAGGCTTTCTCGGGTGAGTGAAATAATTGAGATGGGTAACAGAACTCTGAGGTCAGGACCGTAACAATGTGCAGGTGACTTCCTTGACCAAGAAGTGGAATTGTATGTGGAGTTGAGAAGGCAGGAGAGAGAAATGTCAAACTAACCCAAAAAGCGCAGTGGACATTTGATTGTACCTTCCCTGGCAGCTATGAGCCAGGTTAGGCCGGCCTGGCACCCAATTTGATGCCCAGAACGAGCCTGTTTGACTCTTTGTGCCTCTGTTTTCTCATCTGGAAAATAACGGTGTCAGGCCAGATGATTTCTGGGAGAGGCTGCCTACTCTCCAGATGTGTGGTTTTGGATTTCTGAGAAGCACCTGACTCGAAGGCTCTCTAAGAATGACCCTTAGGAATCATTCTCGTTAAAATTTCTGAGTAGTTAATAACACTCATCCTGTTATTTAAGGTTGGAAGAGATGCTGCTATTCACGTGTGGGACACACAAACTCTAAAATGTCTGTCGCTACTGAAAGGACAACACCAGAGAGGAGTGTGTGCGCTCGATTTTTCAGGTAAGCACCTGTTTTCCACAGAAGTCACTGATGGTTTTGTATTTACTTAGGCCCGGGTTTGGGGGGTTTTGTTTTTGTTTTTACAGGCTCCTAATTAGTCGAGTTCTGTTTGTAATAAGCTAAGCCCTTGGTACGTCAGCTATCCAGACTCAGACCGGAAATCAGATATGTGAATACCTCACACAAAAAATGTGCTATTTAGATTACACGTCCTCTCCCAGTTTCCTCTCTCCTAAGTCATTACCCAGAGCTCACACTGTGCTCTGCATTTGTTTGAGCTGTTTGAAATCCAGAGCAGCTGTTGCTGTAGAGAGTCCTAGCTGCGAATGTCTGGCAGTGACTCAGAACATCAATTTCATTTCTCCAAATAAGTGGGAGTGTGGCACTTGCAATTTAAAATATACAAAACTAGAGGGAGGGCTGCAAATTCTCTGCAAAGGGCCACTTTACAACCTTGTGTTTTGGAAATAAATTTCAGATTGAAAACAACAGAGCTGGGTTTTCCATCTCCTTAATTTAAGATTTGAACACAGTACTATTAGAATACTAGCTGATGAATGTCATTTCCTTTACGGTGAGGCCGTTTCTTTAAGCTAGAATGGAGAATGAGGTCCTATCACCAGAGGTGTTTTTATCTGGAATTTTAAATTCCAATTGTAGAAGCTAGATAAGTAGAAAAATTATAAACTTTCTACCATAAATTGATTCTTTAATTTCTTTTTTTTTCTAAACTCCATTCAGATGTTTAATATGTGCAGTGTGTGTAATGTTAATCATTAAGTTCAATGACCCCACAACTGCATTCTCTTTCCTCTGTCCCCCTCTCTACTTCCCTCGCTCAGGCCTGAACTCCTTCTCATCTCTGCCATGATAGTCGTGCTGGACTCTGATTCCATTCCATCTCCACTTTCTCAGTCCTTCCCATGCAGTTCTGGAGTCTTCTGGAAACACAGTTACATTGCTACATTGCTGCCATGGTTGGTTGGCTCCTCTTGGTTGGCTGACTCAGGGCTAAGCCTTTGGTTGGTCATTCACGACCTTCTATGATGTGGCCTCAACTTTTCTTTGTGGTGTTTCCACCCACCCACTCACTCATGTTCTGTTAGGTCTCCCTAGCCATAGAACCGAAGTGCACGTTTCTCCTTCTTTTTGCCTGTGTCCCTTTGCTCATGCTGCTGCCACATGCCCATTTACGTTCTCCCATCTTTTAAGATCATGCTGCGAGTTTCTCATACAACCTTCCAGGGAGAAATAACCTTCCCCTTGTTCTGCATCCCTGGCCTGTGGCTGTCATCGTCCTCATGCTGCCTCTTGGGGTCCATGTGGTGCAGTAGCTGTTAGCGCTAGTGCCCTTCTCACACAGTAACCTGCTGGGCCAGCAGAGCCCGTCCCTCTCCTCCCCACCGTGCACATTGTTGTGCTGCGGACACAGAAGTGACTCCAAAACTGTGAAGGAATGAATGAGGCTTTGCCTCATACACTTGTCTCACCTGTCACTGCTACTAGTAGAACCTCACACTGTAAACCATGTTTGGGTGAAAATGATCTCTTTTATGTTTTAACCTCCAGTAACATGGGGCAGTGTTGGGGGGATTGTTTGTGACTCCATACTCTCACATACTGTAAACTACTGTACAAATCTGAATTGTTGTATCATTATTAGAGGCTATTTGATACTTTCTGTGGTTTTTGAACTAATAAAACTCCAGGCTAGAGTCCCTACTCCACACTGGCAGGCATATGAGGTCAGGAATGCATGAGTACCAAGGGAGAGAGAACAGTTCCGGCATGCCGCCTGCCTGCGGGAAGCCTGGATGACACACCCAGTGACAGTGAATACAAAGTCCCAAACTTCCTGAAGTTAGATGGGCCTACAGCTTTAAAATAGGAGTGTCGTATGTCCTTGATAAAGCAGTAAAATCTGAAAGGAAATCACAATTTGCGTGCAAACATGGTTCTCTTCCAAGGATGTGAATGAATTTCCTCTGCTTTTTTTCCATGGCTCTACTCCTCAGTAGCTCAGCTGCCCTTTTCCTAAAATTAACTCTGTGAACCAATACATATGTATGTACTTAATATAAAATATAAAAATTATATTACTAAATATGCTTTAGAGAGGTAGTAAGAGACCCATTAGCAAAAATAAATAAAACATAAATGTGCATTAAATTATAGAGAATCTAATATATTCATATTTTTGGCAACATTAAAAATTGACTCTCTAGCTCCAGCAGATAATTTGGCACCATGTAATAAAAGCTATAACTCAAAATGACAAGTCTGCAGACTATGTGTATTTCATACATATTTCTATGTATTAAGTGAAAGAGAAAAATAGAATTCAAAATAGCATCTATTCACTGATTTCCACTGGAAATGTGTGTATGTGTATTAACGTATAAGCAGAGTGGCAGGAAATTTAGAATAATGTAAATTGAATTTAATAATCATTAGAATATTTTTTCTGTAGAATTAATTTCTTTGTTTTTAAATTAAGATACATCAAAAGAACTAATGCCTGTTACTTGCATACCTTTAGGGAAGGGATTAGAGGAATGTTGATCAAAGACATTGAATAGAGATGAGTTAGTAGCAGTAAGCTGGTCCCCAGTAACTTGTGTTTGATCCTTCTTTGAATGTGTAACACTTACCTGAGACAAATTATGATGGGTGGTTGATCTTTGTGGTCTCCCTGGCACCTCCTGAAGTGTGAGCAGAGGTCTCTTTGATTTAAGTTATATTGATAGTACTTTGTGTGATAATGATAAAACAAAAAGCCCTGTATCATGTTCTAAACCAAGAATGGAGATCCAGAGAGTTTGTTGGTATGACTGGGGTAAAAGTCAGACCATGGCAGATCCTGAGCTAGAACCCAGGTCTCCTGGCCTCAGTGCAGTAAGAAGGCCACTAGGCCTGGGGTTTCGAGCTGACAAGAGCTATGCCAGGAACTCTCCACTGAGCCCTCTTGCCCACTCCTGCCTCTGCCCTCCATCAGAGCCAGTGCAAACTCTGAGTGTGAGAATCATCCCTGGAGCCCTCAGTGTCCCTTGTTTACCCAAAGGCAAGTGTCTCCAGCTGCCCCACCTCGCCTTGCCAGTGTAAAGGTGGAATGGGCATGATGGTGCTCAGGGGTGCCATACAAACAACCCCCAGTGAAAAGAGAACCTTGTCCTAGAACAGCCTTGAATCACACATTGATGTGAATAGGAACAGGAGCAACTATACCTTTCTTTTGGGAAGTAGCCTAAGTCAACATGCCAAGAGAGATTACTTAGATTTCCCTATTGATCCACATGAGCAGGGCACCAACACTGGCCATTACCTAGCTGGTGGCACCATCTGTGTACCTCAGGACCCCATATCCATCCATTTCTTATAAGCCAGCTCACTTGGGGAGGTATTGTAGAGACATGATAGGACATTTGTCTCTTATTAGAAGAAAAAATTGTCATGGAAATACAGAGCAGGCGACAAATAGATGTGAAAATGAGACAAGCAGTCATACGTGGGGGTTTAGATTAATCTGTTTTTGCCACTGTTGTTAAGCAAACAAAAAGACATTTTTAATGGAAAAACATAACACATAACTCTGTAAACAAGAAGGAATGAATTTATATGATCTCACTTAATTCAGAGACTCTTTGCTCTGTGAGTGTATTACCACTGACTAGGGAAAAACGGAGCCATCTTTGATTTTGTGCTTACAGGACAGAAAGTGCCTCCATGTGAATAGGAAACCAGATTAGAAGCAAAGTTTCAGCCACATAATTTTTTTTAGTTTAATATCCTACTCATATTTTTAAAAATCTTCACAGAATAATACTGATTTCCACAAGGGCACTTCCAAGACCAACTGGATTTCACTATGTTCAATCCTAAAAATCTATACATTTTTTATGAGCCCTGAATGCAGGGACCAACTTGTAATTGTTGAAGGAGAGATTTTCTCTTTCCACTATGCCCTTTACTGTTGTTGACATTAAGTGCCTTAGAATTATTTCTGGACCATGTCACCAAATATCCATAATTAATACATACTGTGACTGGAAAGATTTAAAAAGGACATTACCTTAACTCTAAAAATATGGCTGGAAAAAAAAACCAAAAACTCCAACTGGTCAAGGAACAATGGATTTTCAAAGCAAAAGCCAAGTCTCCTTGGGGGACGGTGGAAGAGGGCAAAAACTAGGAAAAGATAAAAAGGTGGCCAATTATATTTCCAAACCATGTGGTATGCAGAAATCGCTTACACCTGCAGAATGTAAGAAAAGGTCACTATCCTAAAGAAGAGGCACGTCTGGAGGTTGTTGAGGCACCTCTGGATTTGACTGTTCTTCATTTCTCCTCATAGTCATGAATTGAGGTAGAAAGGAATATAACCATGAAAAGCTGATAGGGCGTTGCAGAAATGCTAATAAAAGCCTCCCCAAATTAATTTACCCCAAGATCTTCTTCCAAAGGCACAAAACTTGAACCGTCATTTTTAATGTGTGGATGCTTGCCTTCTAAGGATATATTAATATAGATACACAGGTTATGAAAGGAAACACAAAATGTAAACTTAATAAATGGGGAAAAAAGAGGCACTGAATATTAGTGCCAAGTTTTTGAAAGAAATGATAATTAAAACAAATAAAATTTGTATAGCTAGATAACATAGAATATTGTCTTTCCCTTCATACTACCTGTAAACACATTCTTTTTTTTTTTTTTTGAAGATTTATTTATTTTAGAGGGAGAGTGTGCGAGTGGGGGAGGGCAGACGGAGAGGAGAGAAGCAGACTCCCTGCTGAGTGGGGAGCCCACTGCTGGGCTTGATCCTAGAAACCCAAGATCACAACCTGAGCCTACACTAAGATTGGAGACTTCACCGGCTAAGCCACCCAGGCGCCCCCATCTGCACACCCTATCTTTGTCTCCCTCTTCCTCCTCAGTGTCACCAATATTCCTCAGCGTTCACTGGAAACTAGCTTAGTGGGAGGATCACAAAGGAAATGGGATATGATTATTCTAAGCCCTAGCAGAGCTTATAAGCTAAAAAAAGAGAGCGGAATCTCAGAAAAATAAAATCACCAAAATACAGAGACATAGCACTACAGAAGCAGAACCAGGCATCCCAAGAGGTACAGAAAGAGTAATGTTGGTAATGAATAGGAAGCCATGATCAGTTCCCTCTCCCAATCGTTTAGAAAGAGACCTCACACAATGTAAAGCCTGGTAATGGTTAAGTATAAGGACTGTCCTTCATCTTGATTCAGAAGACACATTTGTGTAACGTAATCCCTTGATAATTTAGCACTTTTGGAAAGCATGAATGTCTCATCTGGTACTGAACCCAACAGCTTAAAAGGGTTCATGTAACTTTCAAACTCTTGCCTCATACTTAGTCCAGGATTGAGGAGGATTTGTTTGTTAAGCCAGGTTCTTCCTTTCTCTGACTCTGCTGCTGCCTCTGGAGACGGAAGCTTGGTGGCTTGGGGGACCGTCTGGCACAAGGAAGGGCTCTCACGGGTGGGGCCCTAGTTAGCAGATGGGGAGGGTTGCCAGATTTAGCCAATGGAAATACAGAAGGCCAAATAATTTTTTAGTACAAGTATGTTCCATGCAATGCACCTATAAATACATAATTTAAATAATGCATGGGACCTACATATACTAAGAAATTATTCATGACTTATCTGAAATTCCAGTTTAACTAGGCTTCCTTTATTTTACCTGGCCACTCTAATGGGACATCTACCCCAGACCTGCCTTTGAAAATACCAGTTAAGACCCTGGGTAGACTGGGGAAAAATAGCATATTAGATACTTTTGTTTCTTTGCCTCCATATTGTGGGTCCTCTGTCATCCCAGAAGACACCTGCTAAACTGATAGTGAATCTAGTCACCCATCTCCCGTCTCCCAGTCAGCACGGAGCTAAGGTGGTGTCGCTGAGCCCAGACACTCCTCCTGTGAGTCTGGCTTGTGAGGAGGAAGCAAGGGGAGGACTTGCTAACTCTATGGCCTCTTTGGTCTTGAAGGGAAAAAGCATATAAACTATTTTTGATTTTCAATTTAATTACATAGACAATATATTTTAAGTTTTTTTTTTTTAAAACAACCCAAGTGTCTGTTATAGTCATCATTGATGATACTATAAATAATATTTAATACTAGAGGCAAATGTTCATCATACAACAAATGAAAAAAGATTAGATAATACTATATTCATTATCATCCTGGTTTTGTTTTTTAAAAGCATGTGGAGAAACTGACAGGATATATACCAAAAGGTAGGCCTAAAAATTGGGATGAGTTTTAAATTTCCTCTATCTATATTTTCTAAATGTCCTATAATAAGCATTGTACATTTGAAACAGGGAATCCAAGAGATTAAGATTTTTTAATTATAATATCTTTTGAAAGAATTTTTGAAATAAAACTTAGTTTCTATAATGATCTTATCTTGGAGATTTAAATAGAATCTGATTTTTTAAAGCTGAAAATAGACTGAGTCATAAAGCCAAATGGCTCTTTGAGAAAATGTCATGAGCTTTGTTTGCCATAAAATAGACAAGGCTTTTGTGATGTACCTGGGAGGCCTCCCCCAGCTCTGTGTCTCAGACTGGAGTGTTAGATCAGTGATTTAATTCATCAACCAGTTATGATGGGTTAGGAAGCTCAACTGTTACTAGTTATTCCACGAGGTCCAGCTAGTATATCATACTTCTAACATATTGTAGCCTAAATAATACTCTTAAGACCCATTTCATATTTGTCTTTACAGTATATAAAATGTTTTGGTTTTTCATTGAAGAAATGAGTCATTTGCCATTTGTGTTGTTTTCATACAGCTGATGGAAAATGTCTGGTGTCGGTTGGTTTAGACGATTTTCACAGTATTGTGTTTTGGGACTGGAAAAAGGGAGAAAAGATAGCCACCACAAGGTAAGGCGGTGCCGAGGTCATGCGGCATCCTGCTGATTCACTGGTTTCAGTAAAGGTCAATAGTTTCCATTTTCTGGAAATTACTCATCACTTTGCTTTTAGTAATATACTCATTGCCTTTATCAAAGCTTTCTCCAGCAGTAGAAAAGCAGCTATTCTCAGACTTGGGGCTCGCCCCTTGTTTTTCAACCATCTTGCCTCTGGTAGTGGAGTGTCAATGTCACTCGAGTCAGAAGTCCCATTTGTCATGAGGCTGTGTTATACTGGGAAGGAGGCCCCGTCGTGTGCTTCTGCCTCTCGCTTTCAAAGCAGGCAAATTGTTTCCCTAATCTCCCCATCTTATAAATAGACTTTCCAACACCGACTGCTGTTTATAGGCCACCTGTCCTCCTTGACCCCACCCTCCCTCCTTGCTGAATCAGCCTGAGGTCTGAACACTGCTTTCTACTCCTACTTACGCTGGACTTAGCTGTTTGCCCAGCCGTGGTCAGAGGTCAACATAGTTGGCAGTCCAGGCCCAGTGATACAATTTGCTGCTCAAGACGGGTTATCAGCTTACCTCTCCACTAGCTCTTCTCCACATGAACCAACATCGTTTCTGTCTCTCAGTATAAAGTCATTTTTAAGTTAATGGCTTTGAACCTCACTATTCACTTTGTATATTAATATTTCCCTTCACAGTATTACATAAGAAGATAGGGTTTGGGTGTTTTTTGTTTGTTTGTTTGTTTTGTTTTTTTGCAATTTGATTAAGTGAATGAAGATCTGTGAGTTGTTGGAGACTCAGAGCAGGAACAGATGGAGCCCTGAGGACTCCAGCTGACCATCTTAGGAGAAAGACAGAAGATTTTCTAATAAGTGCTATTGAGTTGGAATTCTTGGCAGCAAATAACAACTCATAAATCTGCCTGCCCAAGTGGGCTTTCTTGGTCTCTCTTTCTAGAATACCACTCTGTTTTTTCATTCCCTACTAGTACTCAGATTCAGCTCCTCATTAGAACTCTGCTTTTCCTTTAGACTAATACACTGAATTTTAGTTTAATATTTCTGATAACATACCAATTGAAACGCAGATTAGTTTAGGCAAAGCACATGTGTGCATTTTTAAAGCAATAGAAAAGCAATTATCCTGCTAGAAAACCCTCTGCAACCTTCTGTGGCACAGCTGTTGTATGCCAGGAACATTCATAGAAATGGAAGAAATAAATATTCAAATTTTAAGGGTATATATTTTATATACTGGGTAGGATTACTTCTATTTAATTAACACAAAGTGACTTAACACCATTATATTAGTAACACACTTTATTTTTGGAATTGCTCCCAAGCCTTATGTCACATTCCCCAAACAGAACACCTGCAAAATTGCCCTCCAAGAATATTTTTGCAATTGTAACATTAACCAGTGCTCTTTCCAAGTAGGAATGTCATGGATTGCTAAAGTTCTTTGAAGACAACTAGGTTTTAAAATAATAAATAGGTAAATACTAAAGTACCTCTTTACATAATATTTATATAAATTTATATAATAATATAAATAAATACAAATATACAAATAAAAACTCTGTTGCCTTCAGTCACATGCTTAGGCAGATAGAAACCTTAAAAACTGGGGCATTAGGGGTGCCTGGCTGGCTCAGTCAAGAGACCGTGCGACTCTGGATCTCAGGGTTGTGAATTTGAGCCCCACGCTGGGTGTGGAGATTACTTTAAAAAACAACAACAACAACAACAACAACACAGGCATGCGTGCACATGCGCGCGCGCGCGCACACACACACACACACACACACTCAGACCAAAACTGGGCCATGAAAGAAGTGACAAAGAAAAACAGGTGACACTTTACTGAAGTCACTTTTACTTTACTGAAGACACTTTACTTGAAGCCAGTAAGGCTTCAAGGAGTCTTCATAGCTCCTGAGAGGGCTTGATTCACTCAGTGACGCCCCTCACTTCATACTTGTGTGTCTCAGTCATGCCAGTGGTGGGCACGAGCCCAGCTTAGCCACAAATCTGCTTCTGGCAGCCTCCCTCAACCCCCAACCCCGGGGTGTGAGAGCTGCCCCTGGAGGGACGGGCAAGGCAGGAGCCATGGGGGGTCACCAGCTGACACCAGGTCTAAGGGGCGCCGCCTGCACTTGTGAAAATGCTGCACAGAAGCTCCTTTGTTCTCAACTCAGAGAAACTAGAGAAATCCGGGATTGGCACGTGGAGCTCTTACTGCAAGATTGCTCTGAGACTTAATCCCTATCTCTGAACGGTTCTTTCATCTCTTTGTTAATTTTCATGAAAGATTTCAATCACCTCTGTTACAAATGAATTTTTTCAGTTTTTTTTTTTTTCCTTTTGAAGGTTGTTCAGATTTTAGTGTTATAGTTGAGTAACCCATTTACTAACCAAAGTCAATCTCTTATGGACAGGAGTTAAATCGCCTAATATCAGTGTCAGTCAGAGAAAAATAAGGAGATAATCAGGTGCCTCTATGTCCCTTTATTTGCATTTCAAATCAAATACACCAGTAGCAGGACTGTGGGGGACAGTGACTAATTATTCTTGACAGGCTTCATCTCAGAAGCACGAATAGGAGGCAAAAGGTACAGTAGTCAAGGTGCCTAACAAGAATACTTACACTGTCCGTGTGACATAATTGCGCTCCTGGAAAGCTCAGGGACAAAACATGGGCCCGGGAAGAGCAGGTACACAGACTTGCAGAGTGTGTGTTTCTATGTGAGCCCTGTTGTTCGGTTTTTTATAGGTCCCCACCTGGACATGCATTTAGGGAATGGGATAAAGTCTCCTGCAGACCAAATTGGCACCTTTCTTTTCTCACTTTCCTTTTTAAAAATGAGTATCTCTTTTTTAGAATCACATGCATTACTCTTTTCTGTTTTCAAAATAATGCATGATCAATATAGAAAAGTTATAAAAAAGCGCCAACAGGAAAATGAAAATAATCCATTATTCTACAACCCACGACAGAGCCAACATTTTAGCGTATGTTCTTTAGTGTATATTGTTCTAGTATGCTTATCCATTTTTATTCATATGTGAGATATTTCACATAGGGCTCTGCAACTGGCTTCTTTTTGTCATTCGCCAGTATGCCCTCTCACTTTACTCTTACTATTACCTAACTTGTTCTTTTTTTATTATTCTGTATTGTAGGCTCTTTTATTTATTTTTGTATAAGCATATGTTGTCCTTTTTTAATTTTTTTTCAAATATTTATTTGGTTTCTAGTTAGTTACTATATAGTGTAGTATTGGTTTCAGGAGTAGAATTCAGTGGTTAACCACTTATGTACAACACCCAGAGCTCATCTCAAGTGCCCTACTTAATACCTATCACTCATTTATTCCATCCCCTCACTCTTTTCCCTCTGTCAACCTGCACTTTGTTCCCTATAGTTGAGTCTCTTACGGTGTGTTTTCCTCTCTCTCTCTCTCTCTCTCTCTCTCTCTCTATCTCCTAACCCCCTTCCATGTGTTCATCTGAATTCTACATATGAGTGAAGTCATATGGTATTTGTCTTTCTCTGGCTTATTTCATTTAGCATAATATACTCTAGTTCCATCCACATTGCTGCAAGTGGCAAAGTTCATTCTTTTTAATGGCTGAGTAATATTCCACCATGTATGTATGTATGTATGTATACACACACACACACACACCACTATTCAGTCAGGAGTCAGTGGACATTTGAGCTCTTTCTGTAGTTTGGCTATTGTTGGTAATGCTGCTATAAACATTGGGGTGCACATGTCCCTTTGTATCTGTATTTTTGTAGCCTTGGGGTAAATACCTAGTAGTACAGTCGCTGGATTGTAAGGTAGTTCTATTTTTAGCTTTTCAAGGATTCTCCATACTGTTTCCCTGAGTGGCCACACTAGTTTGCATTCCCACCAACAGTGTAAGAGGGTTCCCCTTTCTCCACATCCTCATGAATACCTGTTGTTCCCTGTGATGTTAATTTTAGGTATCATGACAGATGTGAGTGGTATCTCTTCATGGTTTTGATTTGTATTTCCCTGATGTTGAGTGGTGTTGAGTGTCTTTCCATATGTCTGTTAGCCATGTAGATGTCTTTCAAAAAATAACTATTCATATTTTCTATCTATTTCCTAACTGGATTATTTGGTTTTTGGATGTTGAGTTTGAGAAGTTCTTCATAGATTTTGTATACTAAACTTTTATCACATATGTCATTTGCAAACATCTTCTCCCATTCTGTAGGTTGCCTTTTAGTTTTGTTGATTGTTTCCTTCACTATGCAGAAGCTTTTTATCTTGACAAAGTCCCTATAGTTCATTTTTGCTTTTGTTTCCCTTGCCTCAGGAGATCATACCTAGTAGGAAGCTGCTATAGCCGAGGTTCCAGGGGTTGCTGCCTGTGTTTTCCTCTAGGATCTTGATCGTTTCCTGTTTCACATTTAGGTCTTTCATCCATTTTGAATTTATTTTTGTGTATGGTGTAAGAAAGTGGTCCAGTTTCATTGTTCTGCATGTTGCTGTCCAGTTTCCCCAATATGTAATGTTGGAGAGACTGTTTTTTTCCATTTGATATTATTTGCTGCTCTGCTGAAGATTAGTTGAACATGGGGTGCCTGGGTGGCTCAGTCAGTTATGCATCTGACTCTTGATTTTGGCTCAGGTCGTGATCTCAGGGTCATGAGTTCAAATGCCATGACAGACTCCACACCAAGCGTAAAGTCTGCTTGGGATTCTCTCTCCCAACCCCTCTGTCCCTCCCCCATGTTCGCACGTACTCTCTCTCTTAAAAAAAAAAAAAATGACCATACAGTTGTGGGTCCATTTCTGGGTTCTTTATTCTGTCCTATTAATTTGTGGTTGTTTTTGTGCCAGTAGCATATTGTCATGATCACTACAGTTTTGTAATATAGCTTGAGGTCTGAATTGTGATGCCTCCAGCTTTCCTTTTCTTTATCAGGGTTGCTTTGGCTACTTGGGGTCTTTTGTGGTTCCGTTCAAATTTTAGGATTGTTTATTCTAGCTCTGCAAAAAAAAAAAAAAAAATGCCAGTGGTATACAGCATTAAATGTGTAGTTGTTTTGGGTACTATAGCCATATTTTAATAATATTTGTTCTTCCAATCCATTAGCATGGAATGTTTTCTCATTTTTTGTGTGTCTTCCTCGATTTTTTTCATCAGTATTCGTTTCCAGAGTACAGATCATTTACTTCTTAGGTTTATTCATAGGTATCTTATGGTTTTTGGTGTATTATAAGCGATTTCAAATCTTTTTTGAAGATGGGGTATAGTTCAGTCATTCGTTCACTCTTCCAAGAAAGAGAGTGCAAATCACAGACAGGCCTGGGCCTCTAAGCAAATGAAGGGTTCCGAATAGAACATTTGGGAACCAACTTACCTTTGTGCAGCTGCCCTGGACTTCTGAAAGAGGGACATTCCTTCCCTCTTCCACTGCACTTCCACTGCACTTCCCTCTTTTACTGCACTTGCCCTATGGGGTGAATTACTTACGACTCTGGCATGAGGAATCATCCTTTATTAGGGCAGAAGGACAGTCTTCCACATTCTAACTTTCTGGTTAGGACCTGTAACTCTTTCCATTTTATTTTTCTTACTGACATAGTTGTAGGCAGCTACCTTACAGATTTAACAAGGGTTTAAGGGAAAGATTGCAGAAGTATCCACAAATGTCCTTTATGTAGGTGTTGACATTAATTAAACATTAACCTGCCATCATTCATCAAAAAATTGGATGAAAACTAAAAAGTGCTCTCAAAAATTTTTTTTTCCAACTATCTAAATATTTGGCATCGAATAAACACAAAACAGTCCTCTTTTCTGTGTAGGAAATGTAATTTGTTATACATGCTCTCAATTTTCATGTCGGTTTTCTCTAGCGTCTTCTCTCTAAAGTTTTTATTAATGATTTAGGATCCATGGGGATTTTCCCCCAAAGCAAGAAATCTTTGGACACTTAATGTCTTTTGTGATTTTCTGGTCTATTTCGCATCTTGGTGTTAAGCATATTTTCTCTCCTTTCATATTTATACTTTTTAATCTCTCTGTCCTTATTGTTCCTGATAACCTCCAGTGATGTATCTTGGCCCTAATGTCCATGTGTCACTTTGGACTTTCAAAGAAATGAAGAAAGAAATTTCAAACATCAGTTCTTCTCCTTTCCCTGCCTATTACTGTAGGGCCCATGTAATGGGCATGGAGATGCTCTGTCCTTTTCTTTCAGTTTATTATGGAAAATTTCAAAGTTACACAGAAGTGGAGGAAATAGCTTAGTGGACTCCCTTTCACCCAGCTGCTTCATTCTACAGATGGCACAAATCTTTCCCCCCCTCATTGTTTTCTTTTACTCAATTTTTTGCTAGAATACTTTAATATTCTAGCAATATTTGCTAGCATGTTTTAAAGAAAATTTGAGACATTGTGTCATTTGACCTATATATGCTTCATTAAACATTTCTAACTTAAACATTTTTATTTTATTATTTAAATGAAGTGTAGTGGATCTACAATGTTATCTGAGTTTCAGGTGTATAATGTAGTGATTTGACATTTATATACATTTTGAAATGCTTAACATGATAGGTGTAGTTATCTATCACCATCCAAAGCTGTTAAAATATTGACTATCTTCCCTCCTATACTTTTCATCCATAACTGATTTATTTCATAACTGTCAGGTTGTAATCCCCTTCAGCTATTTTGGCCATTCTCCAAGCCCCATCCCCTGTGCAACCATGAATTTGTTCTCTGTACTTATGAGTCTGTTTCGATTTTTTTTCATTTGCTCATTTGTTTTTTAGATTCCACATGTCAGTGAAATCTCATGGGATTTGTCATTCTCTGTCCAACTTATTTCACTTAGCATAATACTCTCTAGGTCTATCTATATTGTTGCAAAAGGCATGATTTCATTCTTTTTAATGGTTGAGTGATATTCGTGTGTGTGTGTGTGTGTGTGTCTATACACACACCACATCTTCCTTGTCCACTCATCTATGGTTGAACACTTGGGTTGCTTCCATATCTTGGCTATTGTAAGAAATGCTGAAATAAATATAGGGGTGCATAGATCTTTTGGAATTAGTGTTTTTGTTTCCTTTGGGTAAATACCCAGTCATGGAATTATTGGATCCTGTTTTTTTTTTTTTCAATTTTTTGAGGAACTTCCATACTGTTTTCCACAGTGGCTGCACCAATTTGTATTCTCACCAACAGTACATGAGGGTTTCTTTTTCTCCACATCCCTGCCAACACCTGTTATTTCTTAAATTTTTGATAGTAGCCATTCTGACAGGTGTGAAGTGGTATCTCATTGCACTTTTGATTTGTATTTCCCTGATGATGAGTGATGTTGAGTATGTTTTTATGTGTCTGTTGGCCACCTGTATGTCTTCTTTAGAAGAATGTCTATTCAAGTGTGCCACCCATTTTTTAATGGGATTTTTTTTATGGTGTTGAGTTGTATAATTTCTTTATATTTTGCATATATCATATACAAATATATATATATCATTTGCCAATATCTTCTCCCATTCCCTAGGTTACTTTTTTGTTTTGTTGATGGTTTCCTTTGCTCTGAAAAATCTTATTTTAGTGTCTTGATAATTTATTTTTGCTTTTGTTTATCTTACCTTAGGAGATGTATCCTTAAATATGTTGTTGAGGTCAATGTCTAAGAGATTGCTGCCCATGTTTTCTTGTATGATTTTTATGGTTTCAAGTCCACAATTTGGTCTTTATTTGCATTTTTTGTGTGCGTGGTGTAAGAAGGTGCTCTTGTGTCCTTCTTTTGCATATAGCTCTCCAGTTTCCTCAGCACCGTTTGTTGGAAAGGCTTTGACCAATTATAAATTCTTGCCTCTTTTGTTGTAAATTAATTGACCATATAAGCATGGATTTATTTCTTGGCTCCCTATACTGTTCCATTCATTTATATGTCTGTTTTTGTGCCAGTACCATACTGTTTGGTTACTATAACTTGGTAATGTACCTTGAAATCTGGGATTGTGATAACCTCCTGCTTTGTTCTTAAGATTTCTTTGACTGGCTATTCAAGGTCTTTGTGGTTCCATGTAGATTTTAGGATTATTTGTTCTAGTTCTGTGAAAAATGCTATTGGTATTTTGATAGGGATTGCTCTGAATTTTTAGAGTGCTTTGGGTACTATGGACATTTTAACAATATTAATGCTTCTAACCCATGAGCATGGTATATCTTTCCATTTGTTTTTGTCATCTTTAGTTTCTTTCATCAATGTCTTATAGGTTTTAGAGTATTGACTTTAACGTCCTTGATTAAGTTTAATTGCAGGTAACTTATTCTTTTTGGTACAATTATAAATTGGGTTGCTTTTCTTAATTTCTCTTTTTACTACTTATTAGTATATAGAAATACAGCAGACTTCTTTGTACTAATTTTTACCCTGCAACTTTACTGAACTTATTTATTAGATCTAAGAGTAAGGCCATATGTGAAAAACCCACAGCTAACATCATACTGAATGGTGAAAAACTAAAAGCTTTTCCTCTAAGATCAGGAAAAAGACAAGGATGTACATTCTCACCACTTTCATTCAACATAGTACTGGAAGTCATAGCTACAGCAATCAGACAAGAAAAAGAAACAAATTCATCCAAATTGGTGAGGAAAAGGTAAAACTGTCACTATTTGCATATGGCATGATCTTATATATAGAAAACCCTAATGACTCCACCAAAGGTTCCTGCATGTCTTCTCATAGCTTGATAGCTCATTTCTCTTTATCACTGAATGATACTCCATTATCAGGAGGTACCACTTTTTTTTCTTACTTACCTGCGGAAGGACATCTTGATTGCTTCCAAGTTTTGTCAATTAGAAGTAAAACTGCTGTAAACATCTATGAGTAGGTTTTGGTGTTGAATTTGTACCTTGATTTTTTTGTTGTTGTTTATAGAGTAATTTATTCCATTGTATTTTTCAGTTGTTTGTTGTATATGTTGTTGATTCTGCCTTTAATTTTGTATGCTGTAGATTGACTAAATTATCTTGTTAGTAATTGTTTTTACATTTTTTTTTTTTTTTTAGTTTTCTAGATACATAGTTAGATCATCGGCAAATAGAAATAGTTTTACCTGTTACATTCCAGCTCTTAGGTTTTTAACTTTCAAAACCTTAACTAATTGCACTTGTTAATATGTTCAATACAAAGTTAAATGGCAGTGGTGATAATCTTGTTCCTGACTCCATCGGGAATGCTATTAAGTAGGAATCTGACTTTTGAGTTGACACACACAAAAACACATCACTGTTTCAGCATTTTCTGTTTCTAAAGGATAATGGCACACAACATCTCGAAAGCTGGCCTGTGTATAGTTGTTCTTGAATGAATCTGAGTTTTTCAATGAGAGTCAAAGACTGCAGGGAAATATAAGTGTCTAAGAGATAAGTCTCCATTAATTCCTACTTTAATGAGTGCTAGTTGAGTATTTTTAATCACAAGTGAGTGTTAGATTTTTGTCAAATACCTTTGCAGTATCTGTGAAAATAATACAATTTTTCTTATGCATATTAATATGAATTGTACCATTTAAGTCCATAATCATACACCATCCTTGCATTCGTTCACAAAGTATGTTTTTTAAAGATTTCATTTATTTATTTGACAGAGAGAGATCACAAGTAGGCAGAGAGGCAGGCAGAGAGAGAAAGAGGGGGAAGCAGGCTCCCTGCTGAGCAGAGAGCCTGATGCGGGGCTCGATTCCAGGACCCTAATATCATGACCTGAGCCAGAGGCAGAGGTTTAACCCACTGAGCCACCCAGGCGCCCCTCACAAAGTATTTTTAATGTATTACTGGATTTCCTTTGCTAGAATTTTATTTAAGATAGTAGGATATGTATTCATAGGAAATGTTGGTCAGTTATGTTCTTTTTGTTAATTGCTTTTATTTACATAACAAAAGTTAGGTTCTAATATACGAGAGAAGACCATCAAATAGTCCATTAAATCCAGTAAAATCCACTAAGTCCAGTAAATCCTTAAGTTCTAATATGAACCTACTCTGCAGCAAAACTTCCCTGGCACTATGGAACACCAGGTCGAAAGCATCAGGTCTGTAGTCGTTCTTAATTTTTATATGTGTCTTTCTGCATCTTGGGTTATAAACTTGTATTTCTGAATGCAAAGGATCCTAACGTGCCTTGGATTAATAGATGACATCCTTTCTCTCCCCATGGATGTGAACTAGAGACTTCAATTTCTAGTAAATACACTTTTAACTGAAGTTCTGTTTAACCTAAAGTTATGCCTTCCACAGCAAAGAATATAACATTTGAAGGTTCTCATTAATATGATGGCAGTGTCTTCCCCTTTTTCCTATACAAGACCTCTCTATCCTGAGAAATGAAGTCTTATGATAGTGGCATTAATTGTATCTTATGGAGACTGTCTTATCCATTATAAATATTTCATTACTTTTTAAAAGCATAAGTGAATAGACTTTGGTAGCAGTTTGAGAGTTAGAAGAGAGGGCTCAAATATGCAAAGAAAAGCCAAAGGTCATGATTTTAATATAGACCTTATATATATTTTAAATTACTTTCTGATTTATTTGTCCTGTTAGAAGTATTTAATGAAAGTTAGACCAAATGTATGCTTTTAATAAAACTCAGTATCAAAGCTTCATGACAACTAGATTTTTTTTCTATTTGTCACTTACAGAGGGCATAAAGATAAGATATTTGTGGTTAAATGTAACCCACACCATGTTGACAAACTGGTTACAGTTGGGATGAAGCACATCAAATTCTGGCAACAAGCAGGTACAGTTGTTTGGGTTTATCATTTATGTGGTTGAGAACTTTAAAAAAAAAACTCTCTGAAAAAAAGCCCTCCACTGTTATGTAGCCAGTCTCTGCAATTTGAAATTAAAATGTGCCTAGAAGACATTCTCTTCCATCTTCACTTTGGGCTGCTTAAGGTCCAAGTTGTAAAACTCGGAACACTCCATATGATACATGCATGTTTCTCGATATCTAGAAAGCTTTGGGAAATGTTCTGTGAAAATAATTATTTTTATATTTAATCATCTGTTCTGAAAGCTGTAATTATGTTGGACCACCAAACAGGAAATAAAATAATTACTTTGGTTGGGTGAACAACATTTTCAGTATTTTGAGGGTTTTTATCACTGAATTCAACCATGAATTAAACCCCAACATGATACACCATAGGTAATCCAAGTAAATCTGTGTGCATTATAATATTGATGATAAGGGTGAGTGAATAAGCATATCAAAACATGCAAGGACATCGTATTCTTCTCACTAATAAACCAGACCTATTACTGGGATTTTGAATTCTTACCATCAGCTTAGGTACCATGCACACGTAATCTTACACTGGACAAAACGTAAATATGCAACTGTTCCAGTGCTTTCTGCTTTAAAGAAGAGATAGTGGCACCCACCATGTCTGGAGAGTCAGACTGTGCCTTGTTTTCTGGAATAGGTCTGGGTTTGTCAGTGCCAGTTAGTACTGGGAAGTATAAGTACAGGGAAATGTGAACATCTCAGGGACAAATGTGATGTACCTTTTCCTACACAGTGATTCACTTTTTCGCCCTGAAGTTCCCAGGACAAAAAATCAAGGCAAAACATAGGCCATATGTTTGCATTTTTCCTTACTGCTAGTGTTGTTGGCATTCTCTCTGGTCTGCATTCATGAAGACTTTCCTAGCTTGCCCGGCGAACCAAGTTCTTCCTCCTCTGGCTGGAATGGAACCAGCACTGAACCTTGGTTAGATGCGTGTCTTGTTGGACTGAGATGCATAATGGCAGCCTCCCCAAACAAAACCCAAGTTCACTGAATGAAGAAACTCCTTCTTGTCTTTATACCCCAGCAGCAACCACTGTATCTACCACAAAGGAGGGAGTCAGTAAACAATTAATGAATATGTAAATGAGAAACTCTCTTAGAATATTTTTGTTTATGATGTATTCTGCCATCTTTCCATATACATGTAATGTAGACACACTGGGTTTTTCCACTGAAGATAGTCATTCCAATTGCTCATAGAAGGTGTCAGTTTTTCAAAAAGTAACGTATGTTCTTGGTCCACTTCAGGTGGGGGCTTCACCTCTAAAAGAGGAATTTTTGGCAGTGTTGGAAAATTGGAAACAATGATGTGTGTTTCTTATGGACGAATGGAAGATCTAGTGTTTTCAGGAGCAGCTACTGGAGATATTTTTATTTGGAAAGATATTCTACTACTAAAGACAGTGAAAGCTCATGACGGGCCTGTGTTTGCTATGTATGCATTGGATAAGGTATGACATATTTTCGTCATTAGCTTTCTAAAATTCTAAATTAGACTGAGGAAGGCCCATACCAGCAGGATGCGTGCTTGTCCCTAAAACCGTCTGAATTGGGAAGTAGTTGTCGTGAATGGAGAGGAGCACAAATATTTTTAAAAATTCTTTCATTTCTAGTGATTTCTTTATGTGCAGTTTCTACTTTTTTCATACTCGTTCCTCCTGGCGCTCACCCCTGAGAGCCCCTCAAGAAGTGTTGGGATAATGCACAAACCCAGTAGCAGATGAGTCCTGAAAAATATTTCAACATTCTCTTCCTCTTTAGTACACAACAACAAAGACCTCAAAGTAGCAAATGGTTCGATTATTGTCCCACTCATCAGTTTGACCACAAGTTTAGTTCATAACCACTTTGTTCCTGTGTAGACAGCTTCAGCTTTAACAAGAGTGTTATAGTCTGTATTAGTGTTTGCTAGTATTAGCTGTAAAGTATTAGCTATAAAGTCTGTATTAGGGTTTGCCTGTATTAGGGTTTTCTAGAGAAACAGAACCCATAGGACATACATATGCATACACAACTACCAAAAAAAAAAAATTGTTATAAGGAATTCGTTTATGTGGTTATAGAGGCTAAGAAGTCCCATGATGTCCTCTGTAAGTTGTAACCCCCGGAAAGCTGGTGGTATAACTGAGTGCGAGTCCAAAGGTCAGAGAACCAGGGATGCCAGTAGCGTGTATCTCAGTCTGAGGGTGGGAAAAGAGATGTCCCAGCTCATTCAGTGAGCCAGGAAAAACAAGGATGAATTCCTCCTTCCTCCGCCTTTTGCTCTCTTCAGGCTCTCAAAGAATTGGATATTGCTCACCCACATTGGAGAGGGCAATCTATCTTACTGAGTGCACCAATTCAAATGCTAATCTGATCTGGAAATACGTTCCCAGATATATCCAGAAATAAAATTTAATCAGAGCACCCTGTGACCAGTTAAGCTGATATAAAAGAATCATCACACCTGCTGTATTTCCACTTAAGCTCATCTCTATCCTGCTCTGTCCAGCCACCTTCCTACCTTACAGTGTTCTTTTGTTGTTATTTGTTTTTAAAAGATGACACTTACTGTCAGTACTATGAAAATACCTTGTTGAACCACTTTGCCAGAAAAATCTATTTTTTTATTCACTGCCAGCTTGCTGGTGGTGCCACTTTCTCTGCTCTCTGACCTCCAAACAACATAAGCCACCCAACACACCTAACTAAGCCACGCCTCATTTTGCATTTCCCTGTTCCCAGGTAATTATACTGATCCCAGTACCAAAGTAGGTTCTTGTTAGATGTGCAACTATAGCGGTAGTTTTAGTGGTTAAGCTGTTTTTTACTGGCAAATTTGTTCTGGCTTAAGCCATACATTAGACAAGATTAAAGTAGAAAGCCAAATCTGTCTAGGTCTCGAAGTTGATGTGCTATAACTTATTTAAACTCTTTCATTGCTTGGTAAGTTAATCCGAAACATCATGAAAAATACAAGGATGTTACAGTATAATTTGAATTTAATTTGGGAATTAAGTCTCCCCTACATATCTATAATGAGAATATGGGTATTTAATGTAAAAAAAACTTCAAAATATTATTTCCTCATGAACTTCATTGGAATAAAGGAAACTAAAACTCTCCAAGAAAACAATGAATTACTTAGTATTTTCCATTTAAAAAATATTTTTCCAAAGAGCAGTTGGTATATATAATTTGCCAGAAAGGAAAACTAGTAAAGCCAAGAAATCATAAGCTTAGAACAAGAATAAAGATCACTGTTCAGTAAAAATAATAATAATAATAATAATACCCAATATGTTAAGCATTTTACTTTCCAGGTTTTATAAAAATTAATCTGGATTTTAATTATTTTGGACATTGATGTCCATTGAACAATGTTACATGAACTGCCTAAGTTCCTCTTAAAAGATAATGATATTTTCTCCTGGAAGTAAATATCTATTTTAACATACTTAATAATCATTTTTAATTGTGATGCTAATTCCAGTTCATTCAATAGGAGGAGATGAGATACTAGAAACTCTGCCAGGCTTTCCTGTTCTTTAGGCACCTACGTTGAAGTGGGGGACGGAGCACAGAAATGGCCATCCAGGACCTAGGGTGCCAAATACCAACCAAAGGTCTGAGGAAAGTATGAGGAACACACATTGAGAATGTGCTTTATCCACTAGAGAAGTAGGGGAGAGATGTTTCTAGGAGATACTTTATTAATATTACATGTTATCAGGTTTTTCAGTCTCCTATACTTAGGAAGGAAACACAGACCAAAGCTGCTTTTCCCAAGGGGGAGCCCTTTAGAGGCCAGGTGGGCAACTTGTCATTCTGATGTATATTTCATTCTTCCCATATATGCCTTCACAGGGTTTTGTAACGGGTGGAAAGGATGGAATTGTAGAACTCTGGGATGACATGTTTGAAAGATGCTTGAAGACTTACGCCATTAAAAGAGCAGCATTGTCAACCAGCTCAAAAGGTGCCACCCCTGAATATGTCATCGGAATCTTTCTTTTCATAGGAATGGAAAAGATGGTACTGAAGTTCGTGGACAGCCGTTACTAAAACAGTTCTCCTTCTTCTACAGTTAGACCTCTAGGTCCCTGGTAGAAATGTCAAGGCTGATTGCCTGGCGCTACTAGTACTTTTGAACTACAAAGACAGACTATATATGAATATCAGACTGCTTGTTGTTGTTGTTCTACTCAATGCACTGTTTACAATATTAAGTCAGCATTTCCCCCCTCAGGCTTGCTTTTGGAAGATAACCCTTCAATTCGTGCCATCACTTTGGGACATGGACATATCCTGGTGGGAACAAAAAATGGGGAGATCCTGGAAATTGATAAAAGTGGCCCAATGACACTGCTTGTTCAGGTACTGTGTACATTTTCTAATGCGCGGTTCCTGTCAGAGCTGGGACTCGGGTGAGGTGAGGGGGCACTTAGGATGCCGTATTGAAGTAGGCACTCAGTCTCAGGGTTGCACAACCGCTGGGTTACTGACCTATTGCTGTGTAAGAAACTGCCACAAATTTAGCAGCTTAAAACAATACAGACTTATTATCTTAAGCTTTTTCTGCGTCAGAAGTCTGAGCCTACCTTAACTGGGTTTTCTGCTTAAAGCTTCACAAGGCTGCAGTCAAGGCCAGGGCTGCAGTCTCCTCTGAGGCTCACCTCAGATGAGGTGAATCTGAGGAAGAATCTGCTCCAAGATGTCGCAGGTTGTTGGCAGAAATCATGCCCTTGTGGTTGTAGGACTGACGGTTGCATTTCTGGTTAGCTGTTAGCTAGAGGCCGCACACAGTTCTTTGCCACATGGGTTCTCCAACATGGCTGTTTGCTTCCTTGAAGCCACCAAGGGAAGGAGAAAAAAACAGGCATGACAGTCTTATGTGACATAATCATATCCTCAAAGGCACGTAATCATGAACATCCATCCCCTTGGCCCTATTTTATCAATTGGCAGATAGTCACAGGGCATGTTGCACTGGAAAGGAGGTGACTACATAGGAGTGAAAGCCAGGGGGATCATGAACGTGTCCACCACAGTCTTCCCTCTGGCAACAGATATTACCGTCCCTACAATATGCAGAGTACATCCCCCACCCCCAAGGTCCCCGAGGGTGTTATCCCATTACATTATCTCCTCAAAGTCCATAACCTCATTGTCTAAATTAAGTCCAGGTGTGGAGGAGGCTCTTCAGGTATTTTTCTTCTCGATCTGACAAATCTATAAAACTGTCAGGACAAATTATTTTCTCTACTCACACCAAGTATATAAATGTCTCCTTTGTTTTTTGTTTTTTGGGGTTTTTTGTTTTTTTTTTTTTGCCTCATGCTAGTCTCTGTCTTGGTGCATGTAAACACATGGCCTACTTCTTGCCCTCCATCTCCCCTCAATAATTATATTCAGGTAAAATCACATTAAAATAAACATCAACAGAATCCTCAAAGATCAGTGAAGTGATAAAATCTCACTTGAGGGAGTGAGACTGTGACCAGTTTGGTGATGGACAGACCTTATTTATAGACAGAAAGGGCTCAGGTTGGGGTGAGGGTGTACATTCAGAAAGCAGAGTAAAAAAAATGTGCCCTATTATATAAGCTTCAGGCCTTCTATGGGTCCCTGGTTCACCTCCTTCTCCTTCACGTTTTCTATCTTAGAGATGAACTCCCAAATCCCACTGAGAGTGGCCCTTCAATTTGCTACATCCTGGGAATAGGTCCACACACACACGATCATTCAGAACACTATGAGGTTTTAAAGTGGCATGTGCCCAAGCCCCATTCAGGATATCCTGAATAAGAATGTGTTTAAAAAAGAATTCTGCAAACTGAAACAGATGGGATTAGGGTGGAGACAAACCATGGGAGACTCTCAATCTCACAAAACAAACTGAGGGCTACCGGGAGGAGGAGGTTACGGAGAGGGTGATGGTGTTATGGACATTGGGGAGGGTATGTGCTATGGTGAGCGCTGTGAAGTGTGTAAGCCTGACTATTCACAGAACTGTACCCCTGGGGCTAATAATACATTATATGTTTATAAAAAATTTTTAAAATTATTTAAAAAAAAAAGAATTCTGCATTAAAAACCTCAAAAGCTCTGTAGCTGATAGTACCAGGTAGCAGGGACTGGGAATACGCTGGAGGTGTCTGTGAGGCATGATGTCTTCATTCTCCAGCTGATCTTGATTTTGTTTCCTTCCAAACAAATTTCTTTTTCTCTCTGGCCATGGCTTCTTATTTAATTTTACTGAAAAGTGATTATTTCTTCCTAATCCCCACATGTTTGAGACTTTAACTTATTTGCATACATGCTACATTGCTAAATATTTTTTTAGGTCCCTACCATCATGTGATTTAAGCAATACTGTAAGATTTAAACTCTATATTTTTTTTATTTTAAAAGACATTATAGTCGAGCTTATTTTGTTTAAATATGTTTTAAACTTGAAAATTAAGGCCTTTTGCCTCTTCATTCTGTATAATTCTGGTTTTTCCCCATATTTGTTTCTATTGTTCTAATAATAAAAATAGCTATAGGTACCGTTTATTGAGTGCCTACTCTGTGTCAGGCAGTACTATTGTACAACATTTATTTCTCCACAACAGGAATTTGAAGTTTTATAGATGAGGGACCCAAAGCCCATTAAATTGCCCACAGCCGTATGCTAAGAACTGCAGAGCTGGGATTCAAACCAAGGTGTCAGATACCAGAGCCTTTCGTTTTTCACTACACTGGGCTGTTCTCCCTATGTCTTTTAGCATGGAGACTGCCAAGGAACCATGCAGAAGGCACGGCGCACCCTGAGTTATGGGCAGGCAGTAGAGCTGGTGGAACCTTCAGGAAAAAATGTTGATTACTGCCATCTTGTCTCCTTACACTTGTACCATTCTTTTCCTTTTCAGAAATCAGTGAATAGTCAGGTCTGTTTCTACTCTCTCTTTCCTCTTCTTATCTATCACTCATTTGTATTTCCTCTTAAGCAGAACCAAGTAGTTCAATTCCATCAGTGTTTGTTGGGCTCCTGCTGAGGACCACCCTGTGCTACCCGCTGTGCACAGTGGAATAGGGCTTCCTGTCCTCTCAGGACTCATGGAGCTCATGGAGCTCATGAGGCTCATGGTCCTGCTCCAAGAGAGGATGGACACAGAGGGAAAGTGAAGGAACAAGCAGTGTGGTTAAGATCCTCCACTATCCTGCTGTGGGAAAGTATTTGCACTGCTTTGCCAGTAGTATGGCAACACAATGTCCCTTGGCGTAGATTGTTTATTTTTTAAGAGAAGGAAGACTGGGTTGGGGGAGGGGAAAAGTGGCAGGAGATGAGTTTGTAATTCCCATTGTATTTTCTTTGAATATAATCAATTCTCAGTCATGCAGCTATTTACACCCAGCTTTACGGGTGATCAGAAGGAAGGCAAGATTCCAAACCCATTTGTATACCACTTGAGGTACTTCTGGCCTATCTTGCGCACTGTCCACTCACTGGGATTACAGAAATGTAATCCCATTTTTTAGGGAAATACCATGTTTAAGTCAATACATGAGGCAGTAGTTTAAAAGGGTCTCAGAGCCATGCAGTCCTGTTCTCAAGCAAAATGAAAAAGGGACTTGGCCTAGGAAAGGGTTCCAAGCACATCCATTCTGGGGGGAAATTGGGGTCGACACCTAACCCATCCTCTGACTGTGACCTTTGGGGTGAGAGGCTTTTGAAGGGAAGAAAATTAGAAAACTAGAGATGTAGGGTACTCCAAATCCAATAATTTCAAAGAGTATCTACAGCCTTTGGCCCTTCTCAGATATTTGAATGTCATATTTGGAACTTAGTATCTTCTGCCAAATTATTGTTTCGCTTAAACAGTTGGCCTGTTAAACCGAAATCATCCAGTTTCTCTTCAGAAGGCCACCTGTTTCCTGAAGCAGTCCAAGTACAAACACCTTTCATATGCTGTGTACGGTTTTCTTTTTTGCTTTACTAAGCAAAGCCTTTTTATAAGTGGCCACTAAAAGCAGAAATTCAGTGAACAGTCTGGTCTGCTTTACTGTTCTATGCGCTAATCTGTTCTTTACACTCCTTTATTGAGTGATAAATTATAGGCATCAGAGTCATTTTCTCTCTAATTGTTCATTTTTTAAACACTTTTATGTCATTATTTCTAAGCCATTTAGGTGTGTTTGTGATAAGATAGAGGTATATGGAATTAGCCCAATATCTATTAAGCACATTTCAGTTTTCTGTTATTCACTTTATAGAAAAACATGTGAGCAAACACTGAACCTGAGTTATTCCCAAGGCACTTGATATGAAAACTGAGCTTTTGTTTTGCCAAATGCTATGCATTCAAAGGACTTAAATTGAATTAAATTAATATCACTGTCCAGTGTTAAACTTACACACTGTTGTGTATCACTTGTATCTCAGTAAGACTAGAAAAAAAGAGAAATATAGCAATCAAATTCAATGCATATGCCTTAATTTGATCCTGGATTTTTTTTTTAGTAAATTACTTTTTTTGGCGGGGAAAAAAAAGAAAGAATATTGCTGTCCAATCCCTCTTATAGAGATAGGTGGTTACCTACATCTTTTTAGAACATGGGTTTATTCATAAAGGTGTTTTATGTCATGATCAAGTTGTTTTACCAGTGTATGTGTACCTGTATACACTGTTTTAACTTGATATCAAGGAAGAGGATCAAATGAGGGTGTTTTATTATTTACCCAGATATTTCTAAAAAGGAAAGATGTTTGGCATCATATAAATAGAGCTTATGAGCAACGAATCCATGTTATCTTTACAAATGAAGACTTCGACTTCCTGTAGGCCCACCTTTAGATTCAAATGAAAAAAATTATTGAGTGCTTTTGTTTTGGTTCAAGGAAGCTCAGCCTGTGCTTCTTCACATGTGAACATGTTGAAGGTGCTCCCAGGGTGCGGACCCTGCCCAGCGCCGCAGAGGGGCTAGCCGGGAAGCCTGAACTGAGATTGCATGGCCTTGTTTCCTCTCCCACAGGGGCACATGGAGGGAGAAGTATGGGGGCTGGCAGCCCACCCTCTCCTGCCCATCTGCGCAACGGTGAGCGACGATAAAACGCTTCGGATCTGGGAATTATCCTCCCAACACCGTATGCTGGCAGTACGAAAGCTCAAAAAAGGTATGAGATGCCACTTTACACATCTGTCAAAGTATTTGCCAACAACAGCTTGTATTGTGTTCGTTCTGCACTCAGCTGCTGTTTAGAGTACCTGGTACGTGCCCCCACGTACACCAGGTCGTGGGAAGTCAGTGTTGGTTGCTACAGACAGACGTTCCAGAAAGCTGGCCTGATCCATTACTTCCTTCGTTTTCCCTGCACTGCACAGACATTTACCACCTGGGGGCAATATGTCCTTCTTCTTCTTGTGGAGAGCTGTGAGAGTCTGTTGGAACCCATCAGCTTGTAAAGAATGCTGTTTTATCTTTATGTCCAACCGTCTCTACAACTGATTTTATTAGATGAAAACAAAAGTTTTACAAAAAAAAGTTACTATCAAGAAATTTTGTAAATATATATTTAACACTCTAACCACTAGAACGAAGAGGTGTATACCAAGAAGTGCGAATTTGGCAAACGTTTGTTGAGTAGCTTCTCTGTGTCAGCTACTGGGGCATCCTAAGATGAACTGTCTCATCTCGAGTGTCAGAGATGGACAGGGTTTGAACAGAGTCCCAGCAACAGATGAGACCATCTTATTCAAATAAGGCGATTTTGAGGAGAGTCTAAAAATGGGACCAATTGTTAAAGGGGTGAGTAGGATGTTGAGGAAAGACCAGGGATAGCGCAGCGCCATGCGACTGGTGACAGCCAGGTACCTTCATCAGCCCTGGGCCTGAAGGGGCAAGAGGAGAGAGCAATGCTGGAACCCAGAAGTGAGAGCTGTGTGAGAGGACAGGCGAGACAGGAGCTGGGACCCTCGGCCCAGGGCCGCAGCCAGTGTGCAGGGACCCTGCAGGGGAGGAAGCCTGGGGGCTCTGGACCCCAAACTCCCTGTTCCCTTTCCTTCCTTGCTCCCTCCCTCCAGTCTCCTGTTCATGCTCTTCCAGGCCAGAGGGCCAGGGAGGCCACTGACGCGATCTATGCAGGCTCGCACAGGGACGGGGGGAGAGCGGATGTGGAGAGACAAATGAAAGATGTCTGGTACAAGGCAGGTTGTGTGGAGGCTCGGGAGAAGGCCTGATGCCAAGGACAACTTTAGCTGAGGCTCAAAGCATTTGTGGAAGTTCTTAGGAAAGGCTGAGATTGGGGTCTGGCCCTAAAATATTTGTACTGGGTAGTTTTACAAGTAGAGAGACGTGGAGAATGTATTGCCGAAGGATAAAATGAAAAAAGATGTCAAGACAATAGTAAAATGATGGTGGCTGGTCCTGTTGAGCTATGGATTCCTCGCAGTTTGCATTTGGTCTTCACAGGAACGTAAGGAGTAAGGCCATTACTATCACCATGTACAGACTGAGAGACTGTGCCACAGAGAATTTAGGTTGTTCGCCTGAAATTGCATAGCTGATGGGTGACAGAACTGAACTCAGACCAAAACAGAGTGGGCTTCAGAGAGCAAGCCTCTGACTGCTGCCTAAGGCTGTTTTTCCCTGCCATCTTGCCTTTCTTTATAGTGGACTTGAGGGCTTAGTCAGTGGGGGAGTCAGGATTCAAACCCAGGTCTGACTCCGAAGCCCATGCCCCTAACCACAAGACTGAATCCTTTGACCACTAATTTATATGGGGAAATTGACATACTAAGACCTCCTTGTAAGTGACTTAAGTGTCAGACAATGAACTTTACTCACTAGGTTAAAAATTAGTTCAGTGGAAAAACTACCAACATATCTTAGGTGGATGACCATTCAATCCAGTTCACAGCGGTTTTCCTGGAGTAATTATTAATAGCTCTCCCTTTCACTCTGAGAAGTGTCCTGGTTTATATGTTGCAGCATATGGTTAACCTAATCTTGACTCTCCTCAGGGGCAGGCTTGTCTTGTGTTCTCTCGGCCCTGGCACCAGGTGTGACTCGCAGTACCTAAATGACTTGTTGCTACCTGAGTGCATGAAGGAAGATGGAATTTAGATAAGGGAGTTTGGAGTTGCTGGTATGACATAGCTTTCAGCATACCATGAACCGTGACAGAGGGGAGCGTGTGGAAACGGAGTTTGGAGTTCCTTAGCACAAGGCTGTGGGACTGTCCTGTCCCTAGGAGGGGTGCTTACCAAAGTCTGGACAATAAGAAAGACGGGGGGAGGTTCTTAAACAGGGGTCCTTTTAAACACCCCCACACACAGAGTCCACACTCATTCAGAAATGTCTCCCTGTGACCCTGAAAAGCAGTGGGAAGCATGGCTCACGTGGCACTGGCAGCCCGTACTGTTTAGTTTTATTGACACCTTCGGAAAGAGTGTTGTTCATAACAGAAGAAGCAGGATAAAATCTTTCACCTCTAGAATTCTGCATTAGGACTCTTGGATCAAAGACTTGGAGTGACTCTTAGATCAGCAACATCTCTAAAGCAAGTTTTGTGTGTAAGGCACGATATCCAAAAAAGGGTTTCTGGAAACTGGATTCCAGTATTCCTGTTCTCAAATATCCTCTCTTTTCTTGGAACCAAAAGTACTGGTTTTATTAATCCTTCACTCCTTTCCCCCATTCACTTCTGGGGTCTTTTGGAAAATTCCAGATATTCAAGTAGTAAGAAATGAATGGATAAACCTTAAAGAAAGAGAAAATATTTTGTTTGGTGGGCTTTTTTTTGTTGTTGTTCTTGTCCTTGTTGTCCTTTTAACATTCTGATCATTGTCCTTGGGTTTGAAAGGAAGATACATTCTAAATTACGAAGCTGTAGTTCTTCTCACAGGTAATGTTAAAGACACCGTCACATGTCTATGCAGAATGCACATGGGCAAATGTCTCCTTCTCTTCATTGAGTCTGCTTAATAATAGAATCATGCTGAGAACTATTCCTCGTGGATTCTTTTGTAGGTGGAAGATGCTGTGCCTTCTCTCCTGACGGGAAAGCTTTAGCAGTTGGCTTGAATGATGGGAGTTTCCTGGTCGTAAATGCTGACACTGTTGAAGACATGGTCTCCTTCCATCACAGAAAAGAAATGATCTCTGATATTAAATTTTCAAAAGGTGAAGATTATAGCAGAGACTTTCTAGATTATGTGGGGACAAAAATTTACAAAAACAGACTATTTAAATACTTCCTTGACCATTTTCCCATTTTGAAATAAGCTCCTGCAAGTAAATTCCTGTGTAAAACATTTGGGTTTTACTGGTTTTAACTGCACATTTTCTTTGCAGATACAGGAAAATACCTTGCTGTGGCATCCCATGATAACTTTGTGGATATTTACAATGTCCTTACAAGCAAACGGGTTGGCATCTGTAAAGGTGCTTCTAGTTATATTACACACATTGACTGGGACTCAAGAGGTAAAGTATGTTGTGGCTTCTAAGATATAATCTTTGTTTTAAAAAAGTCAATACTATTCACATGTTATTTCCAGAGAGAAGACCGGTTGAGTTTTGGAGAAAACCTGAGTGGAGAACCCACAATAAATATAAATGACTGTAACTTTACACCCCAGGGGCACCTGCTGTTAACATTATGAGTATTTTTTCTGTCTCATTACTGACTACTACAATTACTACTACAATTATTATTATTATTATTCAAGCCACTGAGTTTTAAGACCATTAAAGGTATGAGGTGCCTTCTGTTACCGTAACAATCCACTCCCTCACCTTTGGGTTCAGCATGCTGTGTCCTGGCCCTGCGTCTCCCCCTTTCCATTTTCCCTTTTCCTATCAGTGCTCCACCCCCCAAAGAATGGCCCAGGAAGTCTCCAGCAATTTTCACCTTCCGGCACAGGTAGAGAGCTACATTCAGCGCACCTCATGTCACCTTGCTCTCCAACGGAGGGCCACCCCCTTACCTCCTCCAAGTCACGCCCATGACAAATCCAGTTTCTACCAGCAAAGTTTTAAGCCAGACAATGTGGATGATTCAGAAGTAAGACACAGTTCCTATAGTTCTCACCAGAGTTTGTAAGTTAGTGAGGGAAACAGACTTGTACTTGAAGTGCAGCCGCCTAGACGGTAAGGCTTGGGAATGAGAAGCGGGAAGTCACAGGCAGGGGTGTGCAGGGCCTCGGAATGGGTTGTGTCAGCATTAGACATGCAGGGCGGGGCTGCACCGTTACAGGGTGGGTCACTTTTAAGTCTCATCCCAGGGACTTGGCTGATGTTAAGAGTTTGGGGTAGGCATCTTGGAATGGGCGGGGACCCAGCTTTCAAAGAAGTTTTAGTTGACTGTGAGAGAAAAGCACCACGACCACGGGTGCCTCTGAGGAAAGAGCTCACGGGGAACCTGTGGAGCCTCATGGAAGCAACATCCTTTGAGGTGGATCTTGAAAGACTAGTAGAAGTTCACCAGGTGATGAAGTCTGGGATGAGCATTCCAGACTCAGAGGGAATATGGCATTTCAAGACGGGAGGTGGGAAGAACAGGGGGAGATAAAGAAACTAATGTTGACTGGCTGAGGGCAAGAAGGGAGAAGACTGTGGAGAGAAAGACCGGGACAGACTGTGAAGGAACGTTTATGCCATGCCAGGAGCTGAGCCCTGCCCTTTACCCTGGAGGGATTAGGTAACTCTGAGGGACTTAGGGTGGGGCAACCCCTGCCATCTTGGGAGGACAAGGAAGCCTGGAGTTGGAAAGCAACTAAAATCAGCCAGGAGAGAGGGGCTGAGGGCCTCAATCCAAGCGAGATGATTTCGGAGTTGCCAGAATATTTCAAGTATCTGTTGGAAGTACTGGCCATAGATGGACAGATACTTCTGCTAGGCAGGTGTTCATGTTTAACCATACTTGCCACCCTGGAATTTAGATTTTATTTGAGCCTCACAACCCATAGGTATTTTACACAGTGCACCAGAAGGATGGAAGCATGCTGTGGATTGTAAGGTGCAAGTCCCAGCAAGAGCGAGTGAGATCGGATAAGTCCCTCTCACTTTCATGTCCAGGCCTGGCCAGATGCAGGGCTTAGGCTGGGCTCGGTGACCAGGTGGGACACTGCTGTCCTGAGAGTCCTCTAGGGACCAGAGAAGCCCAGGGGATAGAGGGAGACAATAGCTTCTCAGCCCCTCTATGTATGTTCTCCACGTTATTGTTTAAGCAAAAAAAAAAAAAAGAGAGAGAGAGAGAGAGAAAGTGATTTCCCCCCTGGATGTCCTCTAGTTAACGTACCTCTTTATGCTGTCTTGGGAGCAGGATTTAGGACAGTCAGGGGCGGCCTGATGCACACAGAGTAGAGTATGGAGCATTTTGTTGGGAATCTAACACTCACACGGTACGTGGCACAACGTGTGAAATCCCACCGTGTCAGTGACCATTGGTGGGGGTCTATGCTCAATTATTATTTACAAGAGAAAATGGGACATAGGAAGAATAAATTTCAGTTGAGAAGATTTCTTTTACATTAGTTTTAATTGTGGTAAAAACACATAAAATTTAGCATCTTAGCCATTTTTAAATGTGTGGTTCAGGGACATCAGCTGCATCCACACTGTTGTGCACCCTTCACCGGCGCCCATGTGTGGAAATCAATCATCTTGTAAACCACCAAACAGTAACTCCCCTTCTCCCCACCCCCAGCGCCTGCCAACCACCATTCTACTTGTGTCTTTCTGAATCTGACAACTCTAGGTATCTCGTGTAAGTGGAATCAGACAGTATTTGGGTGTTTTAAAGATTTATTCATTCATTTTAGGGGCACCTGGGTGGCTCAGTGGGTTAAGCCTGGGATTGAGCCCCTCATCAGGCTCTCTGCACAGCAGGGAGCCTGCTTCCCCCCACCTCTCTCTGCCTGCCTCTCTGCCTACTTGTGATCTCTCTGTGTCAAATAAATAAAATCTTAAAAAAAAAAAGATTTATTCATTCATTTTAGAGAGGGAAAGAGAGTGCGAGCGCAGGGAGGGCAGGAAGAGAAGGAGAGAGAGACTATTGCAGACTCCCTATTGAGCACAGTGTTGAGGTGGGGCTTGAGCTCAGGTCCCTGAGATCACCACCTGAGCTGAAATTAACCAACCGGACCACCCAGGCAGCCCCAGTATTTTTTTTTTTTTATAACTGATTTATCTCACCTAACATAAGGCACTTAAGATTAATCCATATGGTAGCATGGATCAGAATTTACTTCCTTTTTAAAGCTGAACAATACCCCACTGTATGTACAGACCACATTTTGTTTATCCGGTCATGCATCGATGGACACCGGGGTAGCTTCTACCTTTTAGTCATTGTGAATAAGGCAGCTATGAACATGGGTGTACTAGATCCTGCTTTTAATTCTTGGGGGGTATAGACCCTGAAGGGGAATTGCTGAGTCAATGGTGATTGTATGTTTAATTTGTCGAGGCACCAATGTACTGGTTCCCATAGCAACTGCACCACTTTACATTCTTACCAGCAGAGTATGGCATTCGGTAACCAATACTTGTTATTTCTGATTTGGGGGCATCATTTTTATAGTCACTGTCCTTGCAGGTATGAAATGATATCTTACTGCATTTTTTACTTGTGTTTTGAGTATTTTTTTTAATTCTGCAAATGTGGGGCACCTGGGTGGCTCTGTCAGTCTGCCTTCAACTCAGATCCTGATCCCCAAGTTCTGGGATCGAACCCCACATCGGGCTCCCTGCTCAATGGGGAGCCTGCTTCTCCCTCTCTTTCTGCCATTACCCATGTTTTGACTCTCTCTTTCTCTCTCAAATAAACAAATAAAATCTCTAAAAAATTAATTCGGCAAATGTATAGGCCCTGTGTGGGATGCTGGGGCTATATAGAGGAGTAAGTCCTAGATGGAAAGAGCAAGATCTTGGCCAGGATCGGTAGGTTGCAATCATGCAGGTGTCCCGGTGATGGTCTATATAGACGGCCCTCAATGTGGAGGCACCACTTTGGAGGGAGAGAGACACACCTCACTATTTCCATAATTCTGCCCTAAGCCAGCCTCTGTAGTCCAGTGAGAGCTCAGGGTGATAGAAAAGTCCCCGGGGAGTAAGGAGGCTGAGGTCTTTGAAAAGCCTCCTCGCCTCCTGTCCTAAGTGGCACCTTGGGTCAGGTGAGCACATCAGACTAAATGTTTTCTATGGATGGAGAGGAGAATAGAATACTTCTAATTTTCGGGGGGTTATTCTATCTGGAGGATGAGAGCAAATATGCCCGTGGATCTTCCCTGGTGTAACTCCAGCGTGACAGCCATGAGACATGTGTCGCATGGGTATGCTAGTGCTCCTGATATCCCAGTTCTCACAAGGCTTGATGTCAGGAGCAAGCCATACTGCCTCGAGACCAGCCTCCCCACCTTTCATGGTGGGGCCTCGAGGGTCTGGAGGGCCTAGAGAGCAGAACTCAGAAGCAGGCTTCTGTTTCATTGCTTTGATCTTGTCAAAAGTAACGAACACATTTGCCAGAGCCAGCTGGCTCGTCAGGGGCGGGGATGGCGTAGTCACCAGCCGCTGCAGCCTTTCGTGTCCATGGCAACCACGGGTCCTAAGAGATCATCGAAAAGCACATCAGGCTGTTGCAGGAATACCAGCTCCCCCCGAGTGAAGCTCCTGCACAAAATCCATGAGAAAGAAAAAAAGAATGTAGGGAGAGAGAAAATATGGAAGAACATTTTCTAGCTGATAGTAGTTTGTTTCTAGAAATACCGGAACTGTAAGATTGTTTATCAGTGAACAGTTTGGCGCCTAAGAGAACGCTCCTTGCCATTTCCATTGCAAATGGTCTGATATATTGGGTACATTTAGTCTGAATTTCGGAACTGTTCTAACTTGTAAATTATATGGCAACTGGGATGATGGGTGTTAATCAGTTTTGTGGATTATCTAGTTCTCTATACCTGTGGGGACTGTGGTTTCCTGTACCCACTTAGTAACAAGGCCATCTGGCCCTTCCAGTTCTCTTCCTCCTTGTGAGTAGACATTTCTAGTGAATAAAAATGTGGGAATCCTGAAAGAATAGGGTTACTCTTACTAAGGGGCAATTATAAGTGGATTATGCAGATTTTTTGCTCTTTGCTTCTGTTCTCAGAATATTTCGGTGCTTATATGACAGCAGAAGGCAGCAGAAAAAAAGAGTGGTGACTAAATATTTTTTCTATGCTTAAAAAAAAAGTAATAATTACAGTAAAGAATATGGTGGGGGTAGGGAGAGGAATCACACCCATAATTCCACTTTCCTAACAAAGAATTGTTGCAGTTTTTAAAACATTCCTTCATATCCTTGGTTGCAAGGAATTCAAACCCACTCAGCTTAAAATTTTTAAAATAATAATGAACAATGAGCTTATTGGGAAGATATAGGGATAGCTCATGAAATCCAAGAGCTGGAAGCAATGTCTCCTGAGGAACTCGCTTTAGGAATGAACCAGAAAACCAAGCAGGCACTTCTCCCCTCTTCTCTCCTCTCCTGCTCCGAGGAAGCTCAGTTCAGTGTCCACTGCTGTCCTCGGTCTGGTGTCAGCCTTTGGCCCCTTCTTTCTGCACAGGCAGCTTTCCTTAATTCATTGGCACATGGTCCGCTCAGTTGGCCCAAAATGCCACCCTCACTTCCAAAGTTCCCATCTTATCCCAGCTAGGCACCCACTGATTGGGTCTCCCAGATTCTGAGTTCCTAGGAAAAGGAATTTGAGTGCCCACTCCCATCTCTGTCCTGGCCCATCCTGGGTCATTGTCTTCCAGAGGATAAACATGGCCATGGGGTCCATGCAACCCAAGGCAGGGGTCAGTTCTCAGGAAAAGGGCATGAGCTAGGTTGGTACCCCCAGACATTATGGTGCTGAGCAGCACTCCTGGTGCTTGTCTCTTGTGCTTAGATGTTCTCATAATCTTGGAATTATAAAGTGCTTCACTTAACTATTCTAATAATTTTGTTATTTACACTTCCTCTTGAGAATCCTAAAAAATACTTCGTAGGTCTATTTAGTTCATTGGAAAAAATATTATTCATTTTCTTATAATATTAAATAGCCAAAGCTCATTTAACTACCTTTATTTTTTCTTGTTTATGTATGTTCAGCCACAAATTCAGGGAAATGTGCCCCTTTTAAAGGAAGCAATTTCAAACTCACTCGCTCCTCACAGCCAAGGCCTCTCCTCACCATATTATAACCCAGCAAATTAGTAACAAGTAAGGTTTTCAGTTACAAAAATAGCCTTGTTTTTAATTAATCACTGAGCAATAGACCTGCAGATTCAGAAGGTTCACCAAACCAGCTTGCAGACCCAGGCGGCACCCACCTGAGCATTAAAGAGCATGGTAGAAGACACTGAGTTCTTATCTTGGTAATACTTTTGCAGGAAGGACATTTCAAGACTACTAGATGTACAGATTGTGGGGGACAAGCAGGGGAAGACATGGCATGATGTAAATGTACACAGAATTATTTAAGATGAAATATTAGGCCACCTGCGGTTAACTTCAGAAGAATCTGGTGAGGGCCTGAGTGGAGGCTCATGGAACGGGGCTGGGCCATGAGCTTGTAACCGTTGAAGCTGGACTCTGACTGGACGCGTAGGGGTTCTTCATACTCTTCTTACTTCTACGTGTGTTTGAAATGTCCTGTGATTTTAAAATGCTGAAAAAAATACCGGTCTATATCTTTTGAGTCATTTAAATTTCAAGCCGTAAAGGATTAGTGAGGTGCTGGGAGGAGATTCGGAATATCTCATCTTCAACATTGATCAAAACAAGTTCAAGATTTTAATTTTACATCAGACCCAAAGAGCACTTTTGCTCAACCCTTTGTTTAGAGAAAATCTTGGATTTCTTTACAAATTTTCAAGTAAGGTAGGGGTGGGGGGAGCATTTGTAGGTTGTTTTGTGTGTCTTTATCTTCCAGTTTCTGAACTTCAAAGGACAAATTTAGAATTTAGTTCTCGGTAAATTTGGATGCTTGCCACAAGGTTCTCATGTCTGATGCCATAGTTCTTGCCAAAGCAGTTTCCTTTTACTGCATGCTTGTACAACCAGGAAAATGGGCAAAACCCAACCAACCAAACAAACAAACAAAAACCAGACAACCCCAGATTTTGTCAAGCTTTCGAAAAATATGTACTTCTATTGCAACAGAGTAAAACACAGCAGCACATCTAGGAGGGATGTGCAAGGTCACATTGAAAGGAATGAGGTCCCCATTGACAAATTCCTGGCTCCAGGGTCTGAGCCATGCCATGTAATTGCCTGTACATGCACTTCTGGAGAATTCACCATTTATTTGCTCAATTTACGAGACTGATTAAAATGAATCCGAATAGTTGCAACCATGCTTAGCTCTTTACAATAGAAAGATAAATGCAGATGTGAATTGTCTTTCTGCTTCATTCTCTCATACCAGGAAAATTGTTGCAAGTTAATTCGGGTGCCAAAGAACAACTCTTTTTTGAAGCTCCACGAGGCAAACGGCATATAATAAGACCTTCAGAGGTAACAGTCCTATACAGAGCTTTTTAAAAAGTGTTTTGTGAAGATGCTCTATGTCCATTTTAAATAAAAACCTGTCACTTATTATCCATCGGTAGGGGTTATATTCAGTGTACCTTTAAGCTTGCTTGTGTCTTAAATGTGACTGCTTAATCCAGCTCCCTCCATTCTGAGGACCTATGGATCCCCGGGGCTGCTGGTGTAGCATGGCGCATTCCTGCAGTCTGCCTTCTGTTTCATTTTCCTCTGCTGGGAGACACCGACTAAGCTAGCAGCTTGGGTACCAAATAGTCCTTCTTCCACTGGACATGCCCTGTCCTTCGTGCATAGCTTTCTGTGAACATAAATGCTTGAAACATGCTTTCTTACTCTTCACTATTTATTATAGCATTATCTTCTGCAACAACAGTGGGAGAAATTACCTTTCAAGACAAAAGAACAACCTGACCATCCATTTGTATTAAAATTGTTTCCCCCTCCCTATTTTCCCCATGTCCTTGGCCACTGAGGTCATTTTTTAATTATTGAAATCCAAGCCTATATACAAAATCTGAATTCATGAACTAATGCCTTCCTAAAGGCTCCGCTGCTCTTGTGGGCGGGTGGATCTCTCAGAGTCCATGCGAACGCAGATGGCCAAAAGGTAATGGACTGATTGAGCCTTAAGGACCTTGTCTCAGCCCCACGAGATAATCCGATTCATTTATTTGCTGTGTAACCTTTGATGAAAGAAAAGGAAGTCTTGCTTCTATAGAAGGAAAGGGGTCACAGGGTATACAGCTCTCTCTCTCTGACTTCAGTTTGCTACCCCATCCGCCTCTCTCTGACTTCAGTTTGCTACCCCATCGTTGCAAAGTGGGACAGGGACACTGGGACTTGCGCCCATTCATAATGTTTTCATGGTTTCTAAGGTACTTATGCACTAAATAAGAAACAGCAGTTGTCATAGATGATGGTGTTATGTTCATGGAGATTGTTGACTGGTCAATTGCTCTCACTCCCTGATTATCTCTGATCAGTTGCTATTTTAACTTTTTTAAAGAAACCTCCGTAGCCTTGAGTAAGAGATGTTTTAAATTATGTCACTTGGTCACTAGATACTAGATACTTGGTGAATGTTCTGGCGCTTCATAAGCCTATGTTTTTGTCTCCAGAACAGACTAGTGTGATGGTTGTGAGTCTCCTTTTACAGAGAGGGAGAGGAAGGCTCCAGGACAGCAGGAGCCGTGGAGCTGCAGTCCCAGTCTTGAGGGGACCGTGTGTGACTCGGCAGCCTTGACCATGGGGCCTCTTGGATTTCTCCTGTGTATTTTAACATCATTTTACATCACTTCATCTGTCTTTTCCCTTCATGTTCCGGTGCCCCCAAATAAGTATACTTCAGTAAAATTCAATCTAACCTGGTGGTGGAGAGGGGACTGACTCCAGCTTGGGACCACTGGGCACTTACTATGTATAAGAAATGGATGCACATGAGGGAAGTTCATGTTATGTGGCTCCTTGCAATGCCAGGCTTGGGCTCTGAAGATTTCATTTGTCACTCTACGGTACATAGATGGTATCCCAGAGGCTGATCCTGGTGCTGCTGTATGGGGAGGCCATGCTGCTGATGTTTCCACGCCTAGCCTCCCCAGTCTTTCCTTCTCAGGGCACTGGAGAGGCAGCTCAGCATTTCCTTTACCAGTATTATCAGGCCCTTCAGCTGCATAGGAAGGATTTGGGAAATCCTCTTTATAAAAAAATTTTTTTTTTCTTTAAACAGCCATGGTCAAGCTAATGCAATTCTTACTCAGCAAACTGTTAAGTATGACAAATATTTAAAAAATGTCCGTTTAAATCGGTACAGTGCAGCACGGTGCAGTTAAAGCCACACTGAACTAGGAGGCCGGCTCTCTTGAGGTTGCTTCCCCTCTTCCTCCTAAGCCGGCTGTGGTTTACAGTTTATGGGGCTCACCTCTCTGGGCTTCAGTTCCTTCCCCTGGAAAATCACCATGGTAATGACACAGCTGTGAGGCGAGGTGCTGTGGAAAAAACCCTTTGAGGACCCTTCTTCCATCTAAGTTCCAGGATTTTTAACAAGTTTACCACTTTGTGGTTTTGTGGATTGCAGAGGTCATACTTAATGTTCCGTTTTCAATGCAATTTCCAGAGCTTCCAGCAAATGAGATATTTGCTTGGGGACCACAGGCCCAGATCTGGCCAAGGGGGATCTGCTAGGGTGACCACAGGGTGAGCCTAGATAACGAGGTCAAGGAAAGTGCCACAAAGGGCACGCTGGCAGTGGGGATGGACGGGGCATCTCAGAAATGGAATCTGGAACCTGGAAGGGAGTCAGTGGCCAGAAAGACTGTTTGTAGAACCAGCAGGAATGGTTCCCTTCTCTTCCTGAGAAGGCCACATTAAGCCACCTCAAGTCACCCCTGTCTTTGGTCCTGCCCGAGGCCCCCCAAATCACCGGGGCCAATGCAGCCTTTTGGTTCCAGTTCATCGTGGGTCCAGAAAGGACAGAATGTGAAATGAGAAATTTCAGTAACTAAAATACGTTTAACACCTCCCCGTGTTGTGACTAAAACCTCAGCTGCGTCTTATCTTGCCGTTCCTCTGTAATACTAGGAGATACTAGCTGATCGGACTCCCCAGGGGAGTCTAACACACAGTGTAGTTACTGTTGTTTATTTTAAAAAGGAAAGCCTAGATTATATCACAATTTGACCTATGTGAATTTTAAGTCTTCTGTCCATGAATTTCAGACAAAACAGTTTTAAAGGATAAAATATATATTTTAGGGCAATGCGATATGAACAGTTTTTCAATTTTTTAAGATCATCTCTCTGTAGCATACAGGATTTAAGCTAGCTGCAGAATCTTATTACTCATTCCTTCTAGAAAGTAGTCCTTTAAAACAAAAATTATGTCTGTGGCTTTTAAAAATAGCATGCTAACTGATCAGCCCGAGTGATCAATGAAGCAGAGTGGTTCTCACTTGGGAGCCATCTTGCCCCTCCTCCAGGGCATTTGCTAGTGTTTGGGGACCACTTGGGGAGGGAGACTACTGGCAGGTAGAAGAGAAGGATGCCAGTAAAATACTCCCGTGCATGGGACAGTCCCTGACCACAGAGAATCATCTGGCCTAGAGTCTTAGTACCGCTGTCACTGAGAAATGATCCAGTTTATGGCTTCAGTGATGGTACATATCTAGGGAAGAACTGAGAGATTTTCTTGCCGTCTGGTTTCCACAATTCCAAACTGTTGATTTTATCTGTAGAAAATATATGGCTACCTGACTGTAATGTTTATTAAGATAATGCAGAGGCCACTCACAAATGCATCTTGGAACTTTCGCACCTCAGATCACAACACAAATAAATGCCTGATGTTGGCTAGGTCTTCAGTTAGAGCGACTCCGCTTCATATCGTTTCTTTTAAAAAAGAAAAACAGATCATACGGCATAAGGAATGCAGTCAGTGGTATTGTAATAGACTTGGATGGTGACAGATGGGAGCTACACTCGTGCTGAGCAGAGCTTAATGGACGCATAGACTTGGGCAATCACTGTGCTGTACACCAGGAACTACTGTAACATTGCCCACCAACTGTGCTTCCAGTGAAAAAGATCTCTCAGTTGTGTGAAAATATATTCATTTTCCTTCCTTCTTTTTAAGATTGAGAAGATAGAGTGGGACACGTGGACATGCGTCCTGGGGCCGACCTGCGAGGGCATCTGGCCTGCGCATAGCGATGTGACTGATGTCAATGCGGCCAGTCTTACCAAAGACTGTTCCCTCCTAGCCACCGGAGATGATTTTGGCTTTGTTAAGCTTTTCTCCTATCCCGTCAAGGTAATACTGCATGCTTATTGCATATACTTGCTCAGTCTCATCAATAACCTAAAAGCTATGTATTGTATCTAAGTGGATTTTTAAATATTGAACGCATAAGCAGTCAGCGGTGTCATCGGCAGCCCTCTTGCTATGTGTGCTGTCTAAACACCTCCTGACTTGTTTAGTATAGAAGTCGGATCCTCATGGTATCCAATTCCTCCTTGAAAGGCCTTCAGGGGCCATTAAATCCAACATCTCACCAACTGCAAGGGAGGAATTTCTTTGCAATGTCTTGGACCAGTGCCTTTCTAACCTGTACTAGCATACTTCCAGAGAGGAGGAAACTTACTACCTCACAAAGCGGCCCAATTCATTATTAAATAGTTTTTTTTATTTTTTTAATACCGAGGTTCCCAACTTCTCTGCATCTTTGCCAACACTTAGTTCAATTGTCAAAATGTTCTGCTCTATACAGTGCTGAAGTTTCTTCTCTTTAACCAAAGTTCTGCCTTCTGAACCATCACCAAGTAACTGCAGTCCTCTCCCTGACCCTTCATGTGGAGGAAGATAGTATTTGACTCCCTGAAATCTCATTTTCTCCCGCCGAAATGTGTCCGGTTCTTCAGGCATTTCCCACAGCACGTTTCCAGCTGCCCCTGTCTCTGATCACACTCCATGTTATCAGTTCCATTCCAGACTATCTCATCTGAAATGGAATTCACCACTTCAGATGTTGACCAGCTCAGGCTCAGCGGGACTCTTACCTTCTTCTTTTGATTCTGTATTTGGATTAGATCACACTCAAGTGGCACCAGCTCTATGGGCTGCCACATTGTGCAGCTGAATCTTAGATTTCATTCCAGAAAAAATGTTTAGGTTATCCCTTATCTTGTATGAACACAATTGATTTTCTAAAATTTGAGTACAGAGCTTTATATCTGTACTCAATGAGATTTATGTTACTATACCTGATTGTTCTAACCTGTCAACATCTTTTAAGTATCTTTTCAAAATACTTACTTTCCTTTCCAGCATCACATTATCTTCTCATTTCACAAGTGGAAGTTTTAAATCATGGGGAGAAGAAATAAAAAGACTAGAAAAACCCAGTGGCAGCACCAGGACCCCCATTCATTTCAATATTCTATTTATTAGTACACCCATTGGGTTAGAGTTCCTCAGTCAGTAACAAACCTTTACATTTACCTGACTGTGCTATCACCGAGCTCATATTTTTATCTCTAGTCCAAGGACACATCATTAATAACTTGGAAAATATCTTGCTAAAAGCCACATGGACTGTGTCTCTGGTATCCTTAATCTCTCCTTCTAATAAACCAATCAGTAAAAGATATGCAGTTCACAGTGAACCCCTGTTTTGCCTAGTGATCATTACTTCCTTTTCCCAGTGCCTATTGACCTTTTGTGTAATAATTCACCTTAGAATTTTCCAGGGATTGCATCAACTCATGAATCAATATTTGCCAGAGTCTACATGTTTTCCTTTTTGAGTACAGGAACATTTTTATGTTTGGTGCCACCTCTCCTGGTTTCTAAACTCCCCCGCTGTTACTGATCTGACTTCTGTGGTCACATTGGATGGACCTAGACTCATGCATACAGCTCTGTTTTGCTCTTTTTGGTTTGAAGAGCATTCTCTTTATAGAGGAGATGAGTAGATCTGTTTTCTTTTGCTATTAAATAATGTGATCTAAATAGCGTTCCTAACTTCTGTTTTTTTCCTACCCCTAAATATATCTTTAAATTCCTTTTCAGTGTCTTAGGTTTTGACTTCAGCATTCCTGAAACTGTATTAAAGTTGTCTGGGTGAGACTTTTGTATTCATCCTTGGTTGCCTGCTCCTCCGTCATTTGTACACTTAAGACCCGACCACACCAGTTTCCTTGGCAGCAACTTGGGTTTCTTTAGGTGCCTTCCTCTTTGATCTTTCATTTGCTAACATACTGTCAGATTGTTATTTTTGTAGTTTTTTCTAAGACACACTTCTCATGTATACGTCCAGTCCCAAATTCCAAAGCCAACTAGTAGCCTTCCCTCAATGATTCATGACTTCACTGCCACTTACCAGCTCCCCTTCCTGTCTGATCACAGTTCAGTTCTCTATAGCCCTTGTCCTTCCTACAGCTACATTTTTTGAAATGAGTTTGCCTACAGAACAAGTCATGGGCTGCCTGTTGCAGAAGTTTCAAGCTGTGTTCCTCCAACTCTCAGAATTCCAAGGAGGCTCCTCAAGGACAACCCCAAGCAACAGGGTAGGGGCCAAGTGAAGGGGCCCTGGGGCCCCATCCCTGCTTTCATCAGAGTCACTGTGTGTTTTGTATTTTATACATTGAGTTTCTGTGTAAGATTTCTTCCAAAATTTTGTGAAGAAAATGTTCAAGCATAGAGATAAGGCAAAAGAATGATACAGCAAACCCCTGGGACCCCACCACCTAGATTCTATATGTAATTCAAAGTAAGTTGTAGGTATCAGGGTACTTAGCCCTGAGTGTTTCAAATGCCTATCATTACGTATTGTTCAGTATTTGCTTATGGTGTTTTTTAAGTAAAACATTTAAATAGTTGAAATACACAAAATTTTTTAAGGTTCCTTTTTTGTTTTGTTTTGTTTCAAAGATTTTATGAATTTATTTGAGAGAGAGAAAGAGCACAAGTGGGTGGGAGGGAGGGATAGAACAGAGGGAGAGGAAGAAGCAGGCTCCTGCTCAGCCCTGATATGGGGCTCTCCTGGGATCATGACCTGAGCCCAAGGCAGACACTTAACCGACTAAGCCACCCAGGTGCCACTTAAGGTTCCTTTTGGGTGAACACTGACAAATACATACACCTACATGATCCAAACACCTATCAAGATACAGATCACTATCATTACCCCAGGAAATTTCCTCATGCTAACTTCTGAGTCAGTTCCCTCCTCCGACTTCTATTCTCACATGAAGAGACTATTCCATTGTTTTTCACCATAGATAAGTTTTACCTGTCCCAGAACTTCATATAAATGGAATGATCAAGTAGGTGCTGTTTAATGTCTGGCTTCCTTCACTCAGATAATGTTTCTGAGAGTCCTCCTTGGTATTCTGTGTAATAATAGTGTGTTCCTTTTTATAGCTGAGTGGAATTCCATTGTATGGATAGAACAGAGTTTGTTTATCAACATGGCTATCAAGGAGCACATGCTTTTCCAGTGTTTGGTTGTATAAAACTGCGAGCAACATATTTTGGATGAATCTTTGTGGACATGTTTTCTCCCTCTTATGTAAATACATAGGAGTGAAATTTCTGGGTCATAGGTGGAAGTGCATGTTTAACTTTTTAAGAAACTGCCAGACCTTTTTCAAAGTGGTTGTATCATTTTGCATTCTCACAGAGAAGTTAAGAGAGTCCAGTTGCCAACATTCAAAGTTGTCTGACTTGTAAAATTTAGCTGTCCTGGGAGCAGATAATGTGATCTCATTGTGTTTGTAACTTATGTTTCCCTGATGACTAAGGATGCTAAGCACTTATTTCCTTATTGACCATTTGTGAAGTGTTTGTACAAATCTTTTATCCACTATTTTAAGCTGGATTGATTATCTTTTTATTCCTGAGTTCTACTGTGTAAGATCTGCACTTGATCTTAGCCAAAAGGCCGAGATCTGATTAAAGAAATGGTTTCATAATTTAAAAGCATTTGAAAACCCCTGGTCAATGTAAACTACTTTGATAGTGTCACTTCTCTTCCTCTTCTTTTTCTTAATCTGATTTTTCTGGTACACTTTCACCCCTAAATATGGGGACCCAAGCTGGTGAATTTTTCTAGCTCTATAGTCATACTCCTCCAGTGCTCTGAGCCTGTTGGACAAAGTTCTCCAAGCTGAATGTTTGCTTCCCCACCAAAATTCATATGTTGAAGCCCTACCATACAGTGTGACTGTATATAGAGAGGGCATTTGCAGAAATAAGGTTAGATGTGGGCATAAGGCTGGGGTTCTGATCCGATAGGATTAATGTTCTTGTAAGAAGAGACACCACAGAGATCACTCACTCTCTCTCTCTCTCCATGCACACACACGCTGAGGAAAAGCCATAAACACACTTTCCGTGTGTTCATAGATGGTGTGTCTAAACCAGAAGGGAGCTCTCACCAGGAACCAGATTGGCTGACACCTTCATCTTAAACTTTCCAGCCTTTTCCCAGAACTGTGAGAAATGAATTTCCGTTGTTTAAGCCCCCTCCCCACATGTGGTGTCTTGGTAGGACAGTCCTACCCCATTAGCCACCTCCCACTGCAGTAGTCTAGCAGGGAGTCCCATGTCATTGGGCCTTCATAATACCTACAAGTGCTCATCACCACAGAGCAATCTCTTTGCCCAAAATCCAAGTTCCATTTGTTACACTCTAATGTCATGTCTTCTTCTTGACCCCTTCCTTTTCTAGGAGTTACTTGGCCTCTCTTCCAGGCAGTTTTCTTGCAATGACTAACACGTGCTCTTATATATTCAGTTTTACAGTTTAAAATCTTCTTGATGAGGTATTAGTCCCCTGATTATCACATTATTTCCTGCCTCCATGGAACAGACTGTCCTTTTCCAGAGTCCACCCAGTTTTCTAATACCTTGTATCATGTCACAGAAAACCCAGTTCTTTCCTTAGACACCATCTATATAGCTGGCCAGTTGTTCCCATAGCCTCCATTCCCTTGCAAGTTGCGACCTTCGACTATACCAGCGAGGTTAAAATACACCACGTCATTGACATTTCTAAAACCCACCCTCATGTTCTCAAGTCTCCTTCCCAGAAAGTCAAAGCTTCTAGAGAATGGTTCTTCTGAAAGGAACCTTGTCTGTTAAGTGTGACAGGCAGAGAAGCCCTATGTAAAATGTGAATCTGGGAAGAGGGTACATCGCTATCGTCAAACTCTTAGGTAAGCCTCACCAAACAGCGGTCAACACCCAGTCCTGTGGAGACATATTCCAGATTCTCTGTTTTTTCGTGACTCAGTGGAAGAGGAAAGTTGTGGTAGAGAGTCCCAACGAGGGATACACAAATGTGTGGTTTGACTTGATGACCCGGAAGGACAGCTCATTGGACGGGTTCTGCTAGGTCGGCAGGAGGCTCCTTCCATAGACCCTAAGGGAACCACCCAACATCCCAGCTGGCCTCTTCCTTCTGGGGGAGAAGCTAATTTCCTGAAAGTGTCTAGTAACTATGAATTCCCTTTATTGTTCCATGGAGCAGTGATCTTGTTTCATATTCTGAGAATCTTGAATCCCTCTTTGCTGCAAGAATCTCAGCTTTGTGAAACCCCTTCAGTGGCTCAGAACTTTTTCCTCTTTCTCCTGTGTCACTTTTTTTCCCTCTGCAATCTGATTATGATCACCTTAGAATGTTTTTTTCTCCCGAACCTTTCTTTTTGGATTTCGTCTCTCATCCTGTCTAGAAACCTTATATCCCATTATGTAAGTAGGAGTATGGAGCAACATTCCTCAGGCTCTTTTCTTTGTCCACCTCAAGAAATAAGCTTGTGTTTGTAGTAGATACAGTGGGTAGGTTCCTGCTTCCAACTGGAAGACCAGCAGGACACATGGCTGCCGCCACTATGCCTGTTTTCTTTGCTCCCATTATCTCTGCCTATTTTGTAGCAAACCAGTGGCTCTGGAAGGCTTCCTGGAAATATGGCTTGCCTCTATGCTTCCCTGCTCTTTCTACACTCAGTACTCTGTTGAGGAGTGGGCATTGCCACTCCTCTCTCAGGTAGGGGGCCGCCCAATACAGAGAGATCTTGACTAAGAGTATTTCAGAGTCACGCACTCTGCTGCACCTGTCTCCTGCCATGTGTCTGTGCTGGTTTCAGGTTCCCTAGCATACCAGTCCAAAACCCTCTGGAAGCCTCTTCCGTTATTGAGTCCAGTTTCCATTGGGGATACCGATGGCCCTCTCACAACCTCAGAAAGAGTGTGCAGCTTCCCACATCGGTCAAGGTATTCTCTGGTTGTTGCTGAGAGGATGGAAAAACTCTCCCTCTTTAAATGGCTCTCGCCGGAGCTGTTTTTGCCAGGCCATGGCTCATGAGCCAAAAATGGAAGCTGCTTTTTGGTGGCAGCTTTGGCTTCTGCTGCATGTCAGGACTGCCCCGTGTGAGCTGCCGCCTTGTATTTCACCCTCTTCTTTCCCCGCCCGGGGTGAATGTTGTGTGGCCCGGGTGTGCAACGCTGAAGAGCTTTCCGTATTCACTCATAAATTGGGCTCTTTTATTTGGTTATGCTTGTTGAGAAGGAACTAACTTCGTTTTAAAATGAATTATTTGGGTGTTTCCAGTGAAAATTATTTCCAGTATCTGTGGCAGAAACTGCTGTGTTGTTTTAAATCTTATTTTAGGCCCCAGGATTATAAGCAGTTCCTCGGTCTTCTGTCCTAGCCTGGGCTGTGGTACAGAAGCCACTATGGGGGTTGACTGGGAAGCTCATCTCAGATGTCAGCCAGACTCACCATCAGGAGTTTCCACTAGAGACCTGTGGAGAATGTACATCTGATATTTGAGAGAAACAAATAAGCTTCATACACTTCATTAGGCTCCCAGAAGTAGGTTCTGTAGTCTAATGTTTCTTCCTTCCCTCACAAACTCCATACTGAGGACCTGTAACAAGCTATGTGATGTTTTAGGAAAAAAAGAGGCCGAGTTCCTGCCCTCATGGAGCTTCCACTCTAAAGAAACAGAGGGAAACTGCTGCTTAGATCGACTGCTTACTTTGTATCCACTAGAAGCCACTCTGGAAAACAACACGGGTTAAAGGGTGCCTTGGTGGCTCAATGGGTTAAAGCCTCTGCCTTCGGCTCAGGTCATGGCCCCAGGGTCCTGGGATCGAGCCCTGCATCGGGCTCTCTGCTCGGCAGGGAGCCTGCTTTCCCCTTCTCTCTGTCTGCCTCTCTGCTTACTTGTGATCTCTGTCTGTCAAAAAAAAAAAAAAAAAAAAAAAAAAAAAAAAAAAAGAACACGGGTGAAATAGTCTGGAGGCAGGAGTAATGAGACTCTGGATAGAGTACTCATGGGTTTCTGGCTCTACAGGGCCAGCATGCAAGATTCAAGAAGTATGTGGGGCACAGCGCGCATGTCACCAACGTGAGGTGGCTGCACAATGACTCTGTGCTGCTCACGGTGGGCGGCGCGGACACCGCCTTGATGATCTGGACGAGGGAGTTCGTGGGGACCCAAGAGAGCAAACTAGTGGACAGTGAGGAGTCGGACACAGATGCGGAAGAGGACGGAGGTGAGCAAGCCCCACCGGCCATGAGCTGCTGCCCCTTCCTGCACAATGCCCCCCATCCTCCCTTCCCACTGCCAACCAACTCCACGCTCCTGTTTCTTTCCATTGTTTGAGGCTATGACAGCGACGTTGCTAGAGAGAAGGCCATTGACTACACCACCAAGATCTATGCGGTAAGCATCAGGGAGATGGAAGGCACCAAACCACACCAGCAGCTGAAAGAAGTTTCGGTGGAAGAAAGGTATGGTGTCGCCAGGTTTGTCCACATTTATTACATCTGATGACAAGAAACTGATATCAACAAGAGTTCGTTTTATTTGGCCTCAGAATTGCTACCTTGACTAGGCTTTTGTGTATATGCACAGAGTCTTAACCTGCATAGAGACTTAACCTGGGGAAAATTGCCCATGGCCCTTGATACATGGCAAAGCATGGGTCACACTTTGCAGAAGTGGGTTGTGGAATATGACTTGAATGAACACGAGATCTGTTTGAATCAGGCTTTCTCTTGTCCAGAAAGGATGTCAGGATAGCCACCCACTCGCTGGAATGTGATGGCTAACAGGAGACATCCCGATTAGAGGGGTAGGAGGAGGGAGGGTGTCTAAGGTCCTGAAGAAATATTTGTGGGTCACAAAAAATAATCCTCTGTTCTGACCAGAGTCTGTGTATCACACTGTATCACTTGGCGTACCTTCTGTCATTGTCTCTTCACCTGCCCAAGATTGTTCAGGTGGGTTTGGTGAGTCCAGACCTAACCAATTTGTTTTTGCCACCTTGGCATCCTTATATAGTTTCAGATGTTATTTTAGGTCTTTCTGATTTACTATTGTGAACATCGGTAAGGAAAATAGCCAAATACTTAGGCAATTTTCTTAGGAAAAAAGCTCATAGTTACTAGTTTCTCAACTTAACCATATTCATACTAGGAAGGATAAATACTCACTAAAAACTCTAACATCTGAAGAGATGGATGTTAGATGGATCACATCTGACATGGATGGATCACATCCATCCATCTGACATGGATCACAAAGATGTTTTAAGAATTCTCTGTGGGTACTTCCTGTTGACATGGGTTGGGTGATCCCAAGTACCCTGGTCCCACATAATTAATGAGATTCAGGGTTTTGTTTTGTTTTTTTAATTCAGTGTGGCTTTCTGCCTAATAATAACTGCTTCAAAAATTTTATCTATCACTTCTTAAAATTAGGTGGGAATGTAAATATAAAGAAATATTTCCCCCTTCTGCTTCAGTTCATTGCTAGATGTTAAAATAAGCTTGATAGGGGTGCCTGGGAGAGTCAGTGGTTTAAGCCTTTGCCTTCGGCTCAGGTCATGATCTCAGGGTCCTAGGATTGAGCCCCACACTGGGGCTCTCTGCTCGGCAGGGAGCCTGCTTCCCCGCCCTCTCTCTGCCTGCCTCTCTGCCTACTTGTGAGCTCTCTCTGTCAAATAAATAAATAAAATCTTATTTTAAAAATAAGCTTGTTGGGGTGCCTGGGTGGCTCAGTGGGTTAAGCCGCTACCTTCAGCTCAGGTCATGATCCCAGCATCCTGGGATCGAGCCCCGCATCGGGCTCTCTGCTCAGCAGGGAGCCTGCTTCCCTCTCTCTCACTCTCTGCCTGCCTCTCTGCCTACTTGTGATCTCTCTCTGTCAAATAAATTTAAAAAAAAAATCTTAAAAAAAAAATAAGCTTGTTAGACAGGGGATGCTGTACACAAATTTGGAATCTTAACACATTGTTAAATGTCACTGGGAAGATTCAGAGTTCTCTTTTGATTAAAAAAATTATAGAGATTTTTCTGCAGTAGTTTATAAATTATAGTTTATCTTGCCTGCAACATTGTTCTTCTAAGGCCACAAAGAGAAAATAATTTAAAGGGCCTACTACTGAGAATAAAGAACCATATGCACCTAAGTGCCTTAGTAAGCCTCACCCTTAAATAATCCACCCTTAGAAACATTTGGTCTAAATTAGACATTCTTTTGGGAGAAAAATTACCCAAACTTTCCAATGTCATGTACTGTTACGAAACAACTTGACTTGGCTATTATTCCAAGGTTGTTTCTGGCTGATGTCTACAACCCAGTGCTTTGTCATGCTGAGACTTAGGCCGGCCACTAAGATTTAGAAATCTAAGCAAATTCCCAACTCCAAACACTGCAGCTGGTTTCTCACCTAAGCGGAGGCTCATCTAAACTTCCACTTGTCACAAGGTCTCTTTGGGCAGTCCTGTAAAAATACTCATTCCTGTTCAATTTAGGAAAAGGTGTGAGAAGGGAAGTACAAAGGACCTTTAAGAATTTTCAATCTTAAAAACTCTAGAATTTGGAAGCTACCTCACCACATCAGTTTGGGCACTTGTCATAAGTATATTAGCAGCCACGGGATTGACTTTTTGATATATACAAAAGGAAAAAAAATGCTGCATAGTATTGAGAGATATAGGGGTTGGCATTTCAGGACTCTGTTGGCATTTTAAAGTAATTCACACCAGGGTGTAGTTTAAAACAAAAGTGCAGTGAACAAAACATTTTTGAGATAAATATAGGGTCCAGAGGAATAATCAAGGCTTTTTTATACAGAGCAACATCCTTGGTAACTTAAAAGCCTTGACAGCTTCAGTTCCCAGAGTGGGCTGTAACCAGAAAGCAGGATGACAGCTGCAAGGCATGCTGGGAGCAAAGCTGGACCACATCAGGAAGGAATGAACGAGGAAGGAGCAGTAAATGGTGTCTGAATCAACAGCATCCATGGGAGCAAATCCTAATCAGAACCAAAAACAAGCTGTCTCCACCAGTTGTCATCAGTAATGTTAGGGGAACTTGAACTCAACTCAGAGACAGGATGCTAGACAGCATCTGGACTACAGAAGAGAGAAGGGGAGGACAGTCAAGGTGGGATGTTCAGAGACTGTGTGAGAAAGGAGGATGAGAGAAGGAAAGTGGGGTGGGGAGGACTCTTGACAATAAGCTAGGCAAGTATCTCATCTGAGTCCTCACCTGGGATAAGAACCAGGCTCTGTGAACTCCAGCATCCCAAGCAGAAGAGAGAGAGGCAGAAATAGAAAAGCTGGGGACCTCAGACAAAGAGTCTGACGTCAGGCAGCGCCTGGCTTCTCCCTGCCAATATTTCAGGACTGTCTGTCCTGAGCTTCTTCCCTTTGACCCTGATTAGAGACACAGAGGCTCTTCTTGACCTGCCCTTCATTGTTCCCTCCCACACAGATCTGCAAATACCTGGGTGCTTTTTCTAAACACCCAGGACAAGACACCCCAGTGAGACTAACCGGAGACAAGTACTGGAGAATTGCAAGAGGCGTGAGTGCGGAACAACCTCTTGCTGCAGGGACTTGTTTTGCCTTTTACCAGTGTTTCAGAAAATTCTACTTGCAATTTAAATCCTTTTCCACTTTAGAAACATGAGATGAGCACAGGATCCATCATAGTGAAAGCAGTGCCTTGTAGACAGCAGCAAGTTATGCACCAGTTAGTTTTTAAGCAACTGTGTCTCTTAATTCCTCGCTTTACAGGTAATCCTAGATGGTTTCTGATTAGACCCCATTCATTATCTGATTTTAAAAGAGCTGCAAGGCTTTGGATTGTGCTTCTTTGTACATTTCCTAACACACCGGGAGTTCGGATTCTTCAGCAGTCACATGATCTCTAGTTCCAGTATTTTGAGAAGTGGGGAAATGGAGTGAAATTTGTAATTGCTCTCGAAAGAATACTGAATTATACCTACCAAAGATGAAATCCCTTCCAGGTATTTATCAAGTATCCGGGTCCCCCACTCCAACTTTGCCCTAGCACACTGGGCGCTTGTCCCTTTCACCTAACCACACTGGTCTAGCCAGAACCCAGCCTTGGGTAGTCTTGAGTAATCCTGCTGCTCACCTGCTGTGTGTGGCTTGGGGCTGAGGAAAGTCAGGAAGACTGTTAAGCCTTTTCCAGTTGGGGGAACCTATGCTTTTAGAGCTCACCCGCACACTCAGGGCTGCCCCATAGTGCTCTCCTTCAACCTCTGCTGACTCCAGCTCTGGTCTATAGCAACCTTTCTAAACCTCTCCTGCTTCTCAAGTTCCCACCTTCACCCTGACACACCCCCTTGCTTTCAACTTTTGGCCTCGTTTCTACTTTGCCCTGTTTTCTCAATATTATGGCTGCTTCATCTGCCTGCAAACTTAAAATTATTCCTTAATAAATACGCTTAATGTCCGCTCTGTTTTGGAAAGAAAAAACAGGAGGGGAAGGCTGGTTTTCAGAGCAATTTAAGATACAAAACACTTACCATCATAACAGCACAAGGGATAGTACCAACATACTATGTTCTTAGTTCTCCTGAACTCATCAGGTGACAAAATCCCTGAAATTTGCTCAGCACCAGATTACTAGAGTTGCCTGTAAGATGTTAGGTCCATAATCAAAGGAGCGAGACTGATACAGAGTGAAGGTCAAGCAAAGCTTTATTTCGTGCCAAGCATCGAGAATCAAACCGACCGGTCGGGGCCGTCTCTTACAAAGAGGCGACCCCTCCCAGCCTCACAGACTAACTTTTATAGAGCAAAGGCCATGTGGTTGAGCCTGGCTACACACAGGTGGCCAATGAGATTGCAACACACAGAGAAAACTGCACTGTCATGCTAGGTCACACACGGGTGGCCAATTGAATTTCAATTTACCCTAGTAGATATTTGAACTAGAAGTTTCTTGCACCACTTTACCAAGGTCACACCAAGTTGATATGTTGTTTTCTAATTTATGAGGGATGACTTTCAGTTTCAGGGAGGTCACCCAGCCCACACTGGCCTAAGCAAAAGGAACCTATTGGCTGACACATCCGAAAATCCAGGGGTAGGGTGACTTTAGGTGTCATATGATAGGGAAACTCAGATCTTGCTGTTCTCTCCCTATAGCTCAGTTCTGCTTTCTCTGGTTATTGCAATTCAAGTAGCAAAATGACTGCAGTGCCTGAAGCTTAGAGTCAAGCAGGAAAGAACTGCCTCTGATTGACAAGTCCTTACAAATGTTTGATGATGTACTATTGGCTCTGGTGGGTCACATGACCACCGTTGAACCAATCACTGGTGATCTGTAAAATATGAGCCTTTTATTGGCTGTTTAGGTAAGTAGTCACATCCCACCCATAAATGAGCAGTGTGATCACCCCTACCAGAAGTAAACGTCCAAGGTGGTTAACAGAATTGGATTTCTGTATGAGCCCACAACAGGAGGTGTCTACTGCCCACCACCTTTTTCTTGTCATATACACACTCTTAAAATACTGCAATTTAAACTATCCCACATAAATGATTGAAAATACAGTTAGCCCCTCCCAACGAGTTTCGATCAGTTACTGTGTCCAGCCCCACATCCAGGATCTCGGGGAGCTATGAAGTCTTCTCCAGGTTCAGACGAAGCTCTTCATAGTCCTGTGACTTACAGTAATGTTGACCACCCTAACATGCCAAAGAGACAGTGATGAGGAGAGGACAGAATGAGGATAGTTTTTTAAACTGCCACTTAGAAGGAGAGAGAGAGACACACAAAACGCAGGGGTCTCTGCGTTTTGTCTCTGGTCCACATCTGTATAATCGTCAGCCGGCTGGAATAGTCACAGACTCCTGCCTTTGCCATGTGCATGCTTTGTACAACTCTACAATAATATGAATGTTAGAAGAAGTCAACAGTCAGAGGATGTAAAGCTTGTGTTTGTTATGACAAAAGTTACTCTGTATATATCTAAAGATATATACAGAGTAAGAGGTAGCACACTATCTTCTAAAAGAACCAGCTTCCCCTAGACTTTCAAATTCGTCCTGGAACATAAGCGATGCTCCTGTGGGGTAAAGATTCTGCCAGGCACCAGAAACTCTTGTGTCACTCCTGCAGAAGAATTGAATCCTTACCCCTCCTCCGCCCCTGCCATTCTGCCCCAGACTCAGCCCAGTCTCTTCCAGAAACTCTGGCTCTGTGCTTGGTCACTCAATGACCAGTACACGCAGTGAGACAGGGAGGAAAGGTCAACTTTAAGAGACATCACTGAGAAGGCCCAAGCTTTTAGGTTCGTCTAATTCCATTTTTGTCCTTTACCCTCTGGCCTAAGAGTTGGCATTTCATAGCATCAACTTAGCAGGGAAAGGACTTTGACATTTCAGACTGCTAACTACTTGGATACTCTAAGTCATATCAGTGAAACAAATCACTGTTTTCTTTTGAAAAATCATTTTTCATTCTTTCTGTCCTCATTTTTTTGATGATCAACTGAGCACTGGTTAATTGGTTGCTGTTGGTATATATTCCTTTTTAAAGGCATAGGTTTTATTTGTCTCTTGAGGCAGAAGTATAACCATTTTATGTGCAGCCAATCCTGATGGTGTTATTGTTGTCATTGTTTAATGTTTAAATTGTCACTGTGTGGCCTTTAGCAGACCTTTCTTTGGGTTGTTATATGTGACTTTTTCACAATACCATTGTGTACTTCCAAAATTGTCCTTGTTTTTGAGAAGAGGTCAGTCCCATACTCATCACTGGTTTTGCTGTCCCAGCATGGAATCTGGTTTCTATAAGTGCACATTAGTTCCCCATAACTACTGGAGGTAACTTAAATTGTTGTAGGCCTAAAATAGAAAAAGAAAAAAAAAGCAACTTTTTTAAAGATCATGAAGTAGACTGATATTTTAAATTTAACTCTTTTTTGCCTTGTTTTAATAAGGCCTTTGTCATGCTTTGATGTGCCGTATTATATTTATTGTATCTCTAAAGATTATATTGGATCGTGTCATCTAAAAGATGAGAAAGTTTTCTTTTCCTTTTCTGGTTTTGATTCTTGGCTCTGGCTGTCTGAGGTTGGCTTCAAAGAATGTAAAATATAGGGCACCCATTATGTTAGGTAGAATTTCTTAGAATTAGTGTACCGTGAGTGGTATAACCTTAGTCTTTCAGGTGTGACCTAAGCTTTCTGTCCGTTGTGGCCCTCACAGGAAAGCAAGAGCACTCTGAAAAGGAAGTAATTTGGGGAGAGTTTAACGTTTAATGAAAGGACTGGTCACAAAGGGGTGGGCAGGATTAAGAGAAACAACAGGGATGGGGTAGCCCCTCCACCACTCTTGTGTCCCAAGGTTGATGGCTCCCCAGATGTGGGGAGCATTAGCCACGGGAGCAGACAGCCTTAAGGAGCTGATACGTGAGGAAGAAGGTTAAAGGGCGCTGGCCAGAGTCCCAGCAAGGAGCTCTCTGAGGATTAAATTCCCCAGTTGCATTCTTCTCTGACCCTCTCCTCTTCTACTCTTGCTCCTCTCAAGCTGAAGCCAGTCAGAAGCTGAAGGGCAAGAGTGCCCGTTCATGCAGTCATCAGAGCCTGGCCATGAAGGGCTCAGAGCAGGAGCAGAGAAGGGTGGGGAATAGACACGAAGGGGTGGAAAATATCCTGCCCATACTTCTTTCGTATTTTGTTTGTTTGTTTTTCTAATGGAAACTGGTATTACTATCACAAAAAAGAACCTCTGGCCATTTTAATGTTGAACAGTGATCACTATCATTTATAAATGCCTTTGGATATATACAGTCATTTCAAGATACCAGTAAATAAAGCCAAATCAGTATCAAGAATCATTAGAGCATTTAAAGCTCTACGCAATTTTAAATGGATCAGTTTTGAGGGGCCATAGTTTTACACCCTTGTCCAGGGGTGTCAGAAGAATTAACTTCTAGAAAACATTAGTACACTGAGAATGGTCATGTTTTAAAATTGATGTTTTATATTCACATTACATTTTTATATTTTCACACATCTTTAAAAATAAGATGTGAACATCTTTGGCCCATCTCCAGAGGTTTTTATTTTATTTTCACATGAAGAAAAAGAACAAATTAGAAACTTAGAGCTGTACAAATGTCTAGTGCCAATACCCAATTTTTTTGTATGGATTAAATTACCGTGCAATACCAATTTTGGATATGAGGTAAGTGTGACACAGGTGGATCACCAAGACATCTTTTTGTAACTTACAAATAAGATATATAATATCTCCAAAGGTGGCACGTGGTCTGTTAGTAAAACCCAGCTGAGCTGATCAGCCATTGGTCTCCCAAGTTTCATGTGGTTGGGCTATGGTTCCTAGTTGATGTTGAAATGTCTCCTGTTTGACACACTTGTCCCCATCTCTTCCTCCCCTTGATGCATGGGGAATGGGAAAGATGGAGATTTTTATCTGATATATTTAGTTGGAACGTGCATTCAGACAAAAACCTAACTCTGTGATGAAAAACACAAAATAAGTACCAAGTGAACTATTTTTGTGGAAACTGACATATAAATACCCAGTAACTTCTGTCTCTCTAAGTGGGCACACAGGTTAGCTCAGGGGCTGCGTTCTTGCGGCTCCTGAGGTAACGGTCTGTTATTCAAGGCCCTTTATTAGTAGCGCTGAAGCTTGCAGCTGTTGGCTGGCTGTCCAGGGATGAGAAGTGAATGTGGTAATTGACCCTTTCTGTTTCTATCTTCATGACATTATATTTTCCACCTTTCACTTGAAGAAGGAGAGGGTCAAACCCTTCCCCCTGCCTTCTCCCCTCAGAAGCTGCATAACTTAGGGCCAGCAATCAGAATCCCCCAGTGAGCTAAAGCGTGTCTCCCCTTCCTCAGCCGGACGCTGGGCTTGCTGTCACCTCTCCTGCCTGTCTCCGACTGGGAAGCTCATCTCTCCCTTTAAGAAAATGTCTGAGGTAGAAGAGTTCATTTTTATCCCCTAAATTGTATTGCCTTAGCCCCAGTTTAATGTAGTTTACTGATGAATTATGCCTAAGGGTAGAATTGATGACACTGATAGTTCTGGTGCTCCTTTGATTAGGTGTGTGGAGGCTAGGTGTCTGCTCTTTGACCTGGCTCTGTAACATGGACTTAATTCCATTGTAAAGTTTCAAGAAACAAAGCTTTTTATACACTTGTATCAAGCTAGCCTTGTGTCTTAATTAAATACTGTTTTCCAGAGAGGGGTCCACAATATAATTAGAAAATCACTTTTAAATTTGAATATCATCCTTAGTGTTTTTGTCCCAAGTGATAAAGAATTACGAGATTGAGCTACTGTCGGGGGAAATATTTAGTACCCACATACGTTTTCTTCATTTCCCTATCATGCAGTAGTGGGTAAATGTCAATATAGCTTTTTTTTTCTATCTTCTTCCCAGTTTTACTGAGAAATAATTTGACATCACTGTATAAATTTAAGGCTGACAGCATAATGGTTTGATTAACGTATAGTGTGAAATATATCACCACAGTAGCTTCATCTAACCTCCATCCTCTCATAGAAACACAACAACAACAACAAATTAAAAAAAAAAAAAAAGAAGAAGAAGAAGAAGAAGAAGAAGGAAAAAACCCCTTGTCTTTGAGAGGAGAACTCTGAAGATTTACTCTCTGTCCTGTATATCACACATCCCTAGTACTTGCATATTGTACCTTATAATTGGAAGTTTGTACCTTTGACCACTTTGCTCCAGTTCCCCTCACCCTTCCCCTCCACCTCTGGTGAACTTAAGTTTGTCTCTTTTTCTGCAAGTTTGGTTGTTTGTTTTAGATTCCATATACAAATGACAACCTATGGCAAATGGCCAGATTTCCTGTGTTTTTAATGGCTAATATTCTACTCTTTTTGTACCACATCTTCTTTATCTTTAGCCCTAGAGGGACACTTAGGTTATTTCCGTGTCTTGGCTGTTGCAGATATGGTGCTGCACACTTTGGGGTGCAAAGATCTTTTCAAGTTCGTGTTCTTGTTTCCTTTAGATACATTTCCCAGATGTGGGATTACTGGATCATATGGTAGTTGTATTTTTAATGTCTCGAAGAACCTCCATACTGTTTTCCACAGTGGCTGCACCCATTTGCATTCCCACCAGCAGGTGCACAAGTGTTCCCTTTCTCCACATCCACTATCTATCTTGTCTTCTTGATGATGGCCAAACTGGTGTGAGATGATATCTTATTGTGGTTTTAATTTGCATTCCTCTCATGCTAGTGAGGTTCAGCATCTTTTCATTGGTCTGTCCTATATCTTTTTTGAAGAAATGTCTCTTGAGGCCGTTAGCCCATTTTTTAAGGTTTTGGGTTTTTTTTTTTCCTTTGCTACTGGATTGTATGAGGGGTGTGTGTGTGTGTGTGTGTGTGCACATGTGTGTGTATTATTAACTGCTTACCAGATACATGGTTTGCAAACATTTTTCCCATTCCATAGGTTGTCTTTTCACTTTTTGGATGGTTTCTTTTGCTTCACAGAAACTTTTTAGTTTGCTATAGTCCCAGTTGTTTCTTTTTTAGTTTGTTGCTTGTGCTTTAGGTGTCATATCCAAAAAATCATCACGAAGACCCATGTCAGGGAGCTTTGTTGCTATGTTTTCTTCTTGCAATTTCCAGGCTTCATGCCTTACTTTTAAGTCTTTAATCCATTGAGTTAATTTCTGAGAGTGGAATCAGATATGGGTCCATTTTCTTTCTTCTGCATGTGATTATCTAATCAGCCCAGAACCATCTATTGAAGAGACTGTCTTTTTTCAGTTGAATATTCTTGGCTCCTTTGTCAAATATTGGGTTGACCATGTATGCTTGGGTTTATTTCTGGGCTCTTGATTCTGTTCCAATTGTCTATTTGTTTTTATGCCAGTACCATGCTGTTTTAATGACTGTAGCTTTATAGTTTAGCTTGAAATCAGGACATGTCATACCTCCTGCTTTGTTCTTCTTTCTCAGGATTTCTTTAATTATTAGGGGTCTTTTGTGGTTCCATACAAATTGTAGGAGTCTTTTTTCCTACTTCTGTAAAAAAAAAAAAAATAATAATAATAGTAAAAGCCGCTGGAATCTTAAATAGGGATTGCATTGAATCTATAGGTGGATTTTGGTGGTATTGACATTTTAGCAATATTAATTCTTCCATTCCATGAACATGGGATACCTTCCCATTTCTTTCTGTCTTCATCAGTTTCTTTCATCAAGATCTTACAGTTCCCAGCATAGAGATTTTCACCACTGTAGTTAAAATAATTTCCAAGTACATTATTTTTGATGCTATTATAAATAGGATCATTTTTTTCACATCTTTTTCAGAAAATCTGTTGTCAGCATATAGAAATGCTACTGAGTTTTTGTATGTTAATTTTGTATCCTGCAACTTTAAAAAATTCTTTGGTTAGTTCTAATTGTTTTCAGGTAGAGTCTTTAGTATTTTCTTTCTATATAATCATGTCTTCTGCAATAGAAACAGTTTTACTTCTTCCTTTCCAATTCTGATACCTTTTATTTCTTTTTCAAGCTTGATTGTTTCTCACTAGGGCTTTCAGTACTATGTTGAATAGGAGTTGTAAGAATTGTCACCCTTGTCTTAGTCCTGATCTCAGAGGAAAGGCTTTCAACCTTTTGCCACTGAGTATGATGTTAGCTGTGAGCTTGTTTTATATGAACTTTATCATGTTAAGATATGTTCCTTCTATGCCTAATTTGTTAAGAGTTTTTCTCATGATTGGATGTTGAATTTTGTCAAATGCTTTTTCTACATCTATTGAGATGATCATATGATGCTTTTCTTTCATTCTGTTGAGATGTATCATCTTGATAGTCTGCATATTTTGAACCTTCCCTGCATCCATAGAATAAATCCCGCTTGGTGATAGTGAATGATCTTTTCAGTGTGCTGCTAAGTAAAGGTTTTTGGTATTTTATTGAGAATTTTGGCATCTATATTCATTAGGGATATGGGCCTATTAATTTCCAGCAGTGTCCTTTGGTATCAGGTTTGGTATCAGGATAATATTGGCCTTGTAAAATGAGTTTGGCAAGGCTCCTTCCTTTTTGATTTTTTTAGAAGAGTTGGAGAAGAATTCATGTTAATTCTTCTTCAAATGTTTGGTAAATTTCACTAATAAAGCTACTTCATCTTGGGCTCTTCTTAGTTGGGATAATTCACGTATTTTAAAGTAGAAATCACCACAGTTAAAATTTTTAATTTGAAATTATTCTCCATTTTTGACCATTTTTTATAGCAAAGGTTAGTTAATGACAGGATTTTATATCAACTGTGCTATTACCATTACCTCCAACATTTGAAACCTTTGGCATCTTTAAATTCCCCTTGTTTTTTGATTCTGGAGTCTCTAACTTTTACAACAAGGGTTGACTTAGTGAAAGTCAAAGCGACATTCAGCTCCTCCCATGGGGCATCTTTTTACATCTAAAACCTCAATAGGTGTCCAGTGTTTGTCTGGAAAGTAGCTGGTTGCATTCTGGCAAGGGCCTGCAGGAGTCCTTGGCTCTAATCTCACTCTGACAGCAATCTGCTTGGTCATCACAATAGGACAGTGGTGTCGACGATGGAAAGATGACAATACAAAAGTGAGAGATGTAAAGCTTCTTTAATTTTGGAGTATTGGCAAGCTATCAGCGTGGTTACATAGGCAGGAACTAACAGCATTTCCTTAGCCAGTGGTAAGGTTTCACAAGTCCCCAGAGTACCCCAATGAAACAGACACCCATACTTATGAGAACTTTTTCCAAACAGAAGAGGCTCCCCTTACTGTTCTCCTGAGGTCTTATTTTATATCTTTTAGCAGTCTGTATCCTCCCCAAACACAAACCCAAGTGTTCAGGATCGTCTGACTATATGCCTGCCTGCCAGCTCAAAAGGTATAGCCACTCTAAAACAACTCTCACACACTGCACCATGTGCACATGAGCTTAGCGAAACTGACTTTGGCTTGACCAGAATCTTGCCTCAGCATGCCACCTTTCAGGTTGTGTGAGGTTATCTCCAGCACAGTGGGGTAGGGCCCTTGGTCATCCTTCTCCTCTGCCTGTTGTGCTTGCCAAATTCTTCTTTGTTTGTCCTTATTCTCTTTTGCCAAGTCTGGGATTGGCTTCATGGAGGATGGCCTTTGGGGGCTTTGCTCTATAATCCCACTTCTGTTGTTAGAGGCCTTAGGAGGTGAGCAATCACAGGCCTTTGTTGTTTGCCAGATTTGGAGATTCTCATAAAGCCACTCTCCCACAGCTAAGATGTCAACTCTGTGAAAGCAAAATTTCTGATACAGTGCCTTTTCTCTGAATCTGATAACAGTGCCAGCACTCAGAAAATGATATTGATTGAGTGAATAAACTCCTTAACAATTTAACAAGGTTTAGGTTCATTTCTAGTCACTGATGTCCATGGGCTAGGTATCAAAGTCTGAGATCTTGTTGGCATCTGGTCATTATATCCATAATCCAGTTTGGAAATTTCTTCCTCTAAGAATTTGGCACCCCTGGCCAATTTTCTAGCTCTCATGTCAGTTACCCCCCAGCTTCTGCCTTTAGGCAATTCCAAACAACAGCCCTTAATCCTAGTCTCTGTGGCACTGAGACTAACTATCCCCTTTTTCTGGCAAGGACTGTGTGACATGGGTGATCCAGGGGACCAGGCTCTTCTGGTCATTGCTCATTCATATGTGCTGTGAGCTTCCTTCCGTGTGGATGGATGAATGGTGCCTCCAGGAGTCCCCACATACAGGGACTTGTTCCCAGGCACCAGTGGCGCCCTGCACTACTCACCCACATTTGACTGACCCCAGCCATCAACCTCTCAGGATCTCTCAGTAACCCCACTTGGGGACCTACAAGTAAATCAGGATCCTGAAGGGTGACACTCTCTTTCCCATCTCAGTAGAGTTCCACTATGAAGAGGGCAGTTTGGGCACCTCGAAACATGTATGAGGGGCATACTTGTCCTGAGCAGAATCCCTCTCCCAGTCCTCCATGGTGTGCAAAGTTATGTCACCCTTCATCCATCTTAGCTCCCCAGTATGAGGAGATGCTGGGGCGACATTGCCAGGGTTATTCTTAGCAGGGGATTATGAAGGAGGAGTCTGTGCATACTCCTACGTGAATATTTTAGTCCCTCTGGTACATTTTTAACCATCAATCTATACCATATGCTCCTTGGGAAACCAAGAAGCTTTTACCAATCCACAATTAGAAGCAGATTCTGAGCCCTTTATAAATGTTGGTTTCTTCATCTCTGAACAGTTGGGTCCCAGCACCCAATGACCTCAAGCTTGCACTCTAGCTCTAGGGTTTTGCAAAACTTTTCCTAAGTTGGGCTTACAGCTGAATGGGGAAGGCCTTAAAATCGATCTTCTCCTACTTTATCCTATCTCTTCTGATTTGGTTTATCCAGATTTATGAACTTAGGCAAAAAGAAAATCCTATAAAGAAAACTATACACCATGGATTTATAAAAGAAACATTAAAGGAACTTGGTTTTTGTTTCAGCCCCAAATTAACAGCCACCACTATCTTGGTCCATGGTATCAAGATAGTTAAGTTCCACTGGATCGTCAGCTTTGTGAGTCTCTTAGTGCCTCAAGGGTCAGCACTGTGCTGTCCCGGTTCTCCCTGTGTGCCTGACGTAGTGCTGTGCATTCGGTACATAGTAAACAACTATTTTCCAATGAGTAGATGAATGGGTGAATTTACTGAGCCTGCTTCTCTTAATATTGAGATATATTCATCTGTCCTCAAAATGTCCACAGATCCATTCTTGGTCAGCAACCACGGTTACCTTCATTTTGTTAGTCTCCATGGGTGGTCTCATCTTTGGTGGGCACGGTGTGACCCATGTAGAATCTGGTATGGGATTGCTCTCTCAGTTAAAGATTTTTATCTTCTTACCATCTGTCCATTAGGAATTAAATGTCTGTTTGGTTTACAACTACTTAAATAACCCAAGGCAAAAAGAATTGGAAAAGAAAAGTCTGTGTTATTGTAGCCATCACACCTATTTTTCATCCAAAGCTGCTTTGTCCACGGATTTACAGTGAAACAAAGAACATGCTCACAAGTGGCAAAGTGTAAAAATATTGCAAAGATTAGCTAGATTTCCCTGAATTGAAAGAAACCATCATCTCTAGGTAATGTCAAATTTTTCTTCTAACCTTTCTGCTATGTTCAGGGAGAGAAACCAGTTTCTTTTTGTTTGTGTTTTTTAAGCTGTATTTAATCAGTCATTGCCCATTTCAAGTTTGCCCGAGGCATGACAAGCTTGGTGAATCAGGACAGTGCTCCCCTCCATGGGGAAATCAACGAACAAACAGCCTGGCACTTCCCTTTCCTTGCTCCCCCTGGCCTCACAGAGGTCCTTTGTCATCACTGATCAGTAGCTGCTTTGTGAGCTCAGATTGTAAGAGCTGCTAAGAATGGACGGTCTTGCTAACAGGTGCTTCTGAATTCACCCTCGAAGTTACCACTTGGAGATCTGTCAAACCCACCACATCCTATCTTGAAGCTTGTTCTGATAAATGGGAAGGAGCCTCAAATTCTCCGTTTCTATCCCATATATGATAATGGATTGACCTTAAAGAGCCTGAGAGTTCGTTCTTAGGAGACTCGCTGTTGCCTGTGTGTTGTGTATAAGCCAGGCTCAGCCCTCACACAGGGACAGCGATTGCATGTGTGCAGGGCAAACAGGGCAAGGAATGTCCCTGCTCTTCCAAGGCATTTCTCTCTTTCTTTTCTTTATTCCACCCCTAGTTCTGCTGAGTTCTGCACTCCCAGCTGGTCTGAGTAGGTAGAAGGTAGCAAGTTTCCTGTTCTTTAACAATGTGAGAGGATGTGAAGTTATGGTGTCTATTAAATTCCCAGAATGCTGAAATTAACAATTTCAGAGGCCTATGGCTTGCCTGTATAACTCTGCTGAAAGCTGAATAGTTGGTTTTTTTTTTTTAAGGGAATTTAATGCTACCTTCAGAAAAATGATTTCCCTTATTCACGTCTCTTGATTTTATGTCTTGTTTGAAGCAAAATAATGACTTCTCTATAACTGATAATTTTAGAAATTAAACCTGCCATTCTTTAGAGCATAGTTTATTCACTTTTTATCATTAAAAAATGTGCAGAGGTAGAGTGATTTTTTTGAAAGAGTAATACACCCAGAAAATTCTACTTACACTGTAATCAGTTGACTCATGGAGCTACACAATGCATCACATGTGGGTGAGCGATTTTCTGAGAAGACGGAGAGTCCCTTACAGGACAGTGGCAGGGTTAGGGTGCAGCTATTTCTGTCAAATCCCTGAGCATCTCTCAGATCTCCATGTGGAGGGAATGGCACTACCAGGCTTGTAACCCTCCCTTTTTCTGTTGGTGTGTGGTTGTGATATGGCACCTGGGGAGGTGTTCACAGAAGCAGTTATTGGGGTGCATGATTCGTGCCCCTTGAAACAGCATCCCTGACTGTAAAGTATGGGGCGCTCTGGTGTTTTGTAGGTGTTTGTAAAGCATATTGGCTCACTCTTTAACCAGCCCCACCCCCTCCTTTGAAGTTTCCGTCATACTCTGCCATCTTTTCCCCTTTCCTATCCTTGTCAGTTACCAGCTTCCTGTCTCAGAGGAGTTCTACTAACGGTCAACTGACTAACCTCAGCTCTTGCCAGCCATAGGATACAGAATCACTAGTACCTCCCCTCTCCATCAGTGACTTAAACTTCTCCCCTCTAGATTTCTCATTCCCAGTAATCCTAATCTTAATCCTCATTAAAGCATCCTAGATGCCTTAATACCTCCATTTTTTTCTAGGTTCATCAGCTCTTCCTGGCTTCATTGTTTTGTCTGCCTCAATACCCCTTTTCCAGCTTCTTGGTTCTTCACTCCTGTATTTCCCCTACAGCACATACCTCCATTCTTCTGACTAGAAAATCACACTAGCTCAGATTGCCCTCACCAGAGTTCATGTCGCCAGGGGCACTGAGGCCCTCTCCACTGCTCCTTCATGTTCAGTCTTGTCTTTGGTTGGCTCCCTCTGCCAGCCACTCCATAGTCAAAGACAATTCTGTCCCTTACTCATTCTCCTGCCCACACCCTCCACTCTTGGTACATGGCTTTTCCACCCTACTTCATGGAGAAAACAGAAGCTACTGGGCATAAGCTCCATCTTGGCACTTTTCTTTTTCTCTCCTCTGTTTTGCTTCCCATCCTTCACCCCATGTAAACCGTTCACTTCCGTTCTTCTCAGAGGGATGGCGTTCCTCTTTCTATTCAAGGCTGGTCCCTCAGCTGGTGCTTAGACCTCAGCCTCCCAGCCATCCCTGCTCCCTGATCATTGCCTTTCTCTCCTGTATCTCTTATGCCACTCCCCCCAAACTAGATCCATGTCCTCAGCCAAGAAATGCATTCTAGTCTCCCCACCAAACTGTGTTTGGGAAATAAGTAAATCTTCTGACTGATCTTAGACACTTACATACATATCCCTGCCCCTACTTTCCTTCCCCTTCCCTCTTCTCATCCAGGCTTTCCCAAATCTCTCCTTCACTCGCTAGCCCATCCTACCAGTCAGCCTTCTGTCCCTGCCATTCTACTGATATGGTGACTTTCAGATTCCCAAACCTCTTTGTCTTATTAAAAGGAAGAACGTGTTTCTTTTAGAGTAGCATTGTGCAGTAGAAATACAATGCAAGCCATAAAGGTGATTTTTTTTTTTTTTTTACTAATCACATTTAAAAAGTTAAGAGAGATGGTGAAACTAATTTTAATAATGTATTTTATTTAACCCAGTATATTAAAAATATTATTCCACGTGTAATCGTAAAAATTATTAATGAGTCACTTTATTTTCTTTTTAAAAATTATTTTTACTGGGTCTTCAAAACCTGGTGTTTATTTTATGGTTATAGCATGTCTTAATTTGGATGCGATGCTTGTGGCCAGTGGATACTATGTTGGATAGTGAAGTTATAGCCATTCTTCTCTCATTTACTTTTTAGAAACCATCTTTCCTGGCCCTCCTCCTACCTCTTCAATCATTTCTTCTCGGTGTCCCATGTCTGGCCCCCACTTCTAGCCATTCACATGCTATTGGTCCTCAGGCTTCCCACTCTCTTCATGATAATCTCATGGATTCCACCCATTGGCTGAGGGATCTCTGAGTCCCACCTCTCTTTTGAGCTTCCGGCCCACAGATGTCCAAAGTTTAACATGCCACATGGGAGCTCATCATCTTTTGTCATGACTCTTCTCCTTTTGGCTCAGTCATTGGTACCACCATCCACCCAGGTGCCCAGGCGGAAAACTGGTGTTCCACTTGAATTGTTCTTCCTTCTTCAACCCCTAGACTAAATACTTAAAAAGTTCTTGAAGTCTACTTTGCCAGTATTTCTTTAAACTTCCCCTTGTTTCCTTCTCTGCAACCACTGCTTTAGTCTAGGTCTTCATCATCCTTCCCTTGGATTGTGGGAGTGGCCTCTTCAATAGTCTGCCCACTTTACTCACAGTTCCCTCCTTTTTATTCTTTATGCCCTCCATTTTTCACCCAAATAAACTGGGATTCACTTAAAGCAGTCAAGTATGGGATTATATCCCCACTTTTGTTTAAAAAAAAAAAAAAGGCAGAGGAGGAGGAGCTGTGTTATAGTCTTCAATCCAAAGCATTTTGAAGTTGGCCGGCTTCCCTCAGGGCATCCCATAATTCTCCTGTCGGACTCTCTCCCTTCCTCTCCAGGTCACCACTGAACAGCTCTACAGGTGGTTCTGGAAGACAGAGGAATATATTTAACAGAATCCAGCTCCTTTTATTTTGATAATGGAGAGCTCCCATGGCTTTGTAGAATTTTCCTCTATCTGGATTTATCTGAGAGCGTGGTTCTTAATATCTCTGTCTCTCAAATCTCATATGTCTTTGAAAATATGCTAAAGATATGCCTCATTTCTCCCAGAAAAATGCATAGGTGCAAACACAATTTAGCGTGAGTACCCGAAGGCCACACATGGACTGATAGATCTTGGAGGACGATGCTGAACGGCTTGCAGATCATCTGCTGGTTCCCACCAAAAAGGACCAAAAGTAGTTTAGTTTCCCAAGACATTTCAAAAACTCTTGGACCATTTTATGGCACATCTTGGAATCTGAAGAAAGCTATGTTCCTCCAAGGACCCTTTGAACATTGTCTGATTAACAACACTGAAAACAATTCCAAACTTGCATTACTTGGCTAAATGTAGCTGATTTTTCTCCACACCCACACCTCTCTTTATAGCAGCTGTTTGCAACAACTTTGTTTCTTCCCGGCTTTCTGAGCCTTACTCCCCAGTTGGCTGTCATGTTGTGCTCATCCAGGGCGGGAGGAGGGGTGTGTGCGACTGATTTTCCTCACGTCTTCTGTCATTTCAGACGCCTCCCTGAGAGCCTTGGTTCAGAGCCCTCTCCTGCACACCTCAGGTCACCAGGTGCTCTGCTCTAGCAGCACCCGGTGGTGGAGGGGGCAAGGAGGGGCAAACACTGCCCCGGCCACCTCTGGGGGGCTCTCTGTGGGGTGAGCTCTTGTGTCAGGAAGATCCCATACATCTCCAAGTGAGCTTAAGCTTTCTCTTTGGCAGCCAAGCTACCAGATGACAGGATTGCAGCACTGATTGACCGTCTCATGGTCCTTCGCTGCCCAAATGTGCCATTTCCATGGAGGTCACGGGACTGTGCATAGGGACTACCCATCGGCATGGGTGAGGGTTGCAGCCTGCACCCCCAGGGCCGAACAAGAACATTGCTGCCTCAATACTTAACACCCAGGCAGGTGCTCAAGGCCACAGGCCTCTCCTTGGGTTCTTGCCAGTGCTCTCTCTTCCTCAGCAAAGCTTCTCTTCTGCTCTCTCAGAGCTCAAGCCTGTCCATCGTCCTCTCTCCTGATTAATTTGTTTGCTCTTTTGTCAGTCTCCCTCAAGTTTGTTGCCCAGTGGAAACTCTTCTTTGTTTCTCTGAGTGACTTCAAAGTTCCTCTTGCCCCCAGAGGTCCCTTTGTGTCTCTTCTCTCCCCCTCTGGGATCCCACCACCTGCCCCACTCCCCACAGGCTCTTCCCCTCCCCGGGTCTCCTCTCTGTACTCACTCCCTTCCTGGCTCTCCCGTCCTGAGCGCCAGCTGGGACAGCCAGCTCTAAAGAGTTTATTGGACTGAAAAGTGAGTGAATGTTCTCATGCACCCTACTCTTTCCCACCTCAGCAAAGCTTTTCAGAGTCACATTTCCGATGGAATCTGAATCTGGAAGGATTTAGATCTGCTGAAGAATGCCAAACCTCCAGCCTTTGGCTGCGTTTGAGATTTTTGGCAGTTCCTCCCACGTCTGATGTTACGAACACTGTTTATAGATGCCTGGAAAGAAGCCTTTAATGCTTGTATTGTGTTTTAACTTGCTTTCCTTTGGAGGCAGGGAATTGTCAAGTAAGTATTCGCAGCACTCTGGAAAAGCCCAGGTGTTCGATGAGCATCCAGTACTAAGCGTTCATGCAGAATACACAGCCGCCAAGGGTCTATACTTACAATCCGCTGAATTTGCCACCATGCAGGTTTCTTCCTTTTGCCCCTCTCATCTTCAGTTGTGAAGCAATACAGCTATAACCATATGCTTGTGAAATAAGAAAGAAACATTCTGAGATTGCTTTACTTTTCAGTTTTTAACTGAAAGTCAAGGTGAAAAACAGCATCGGATTGCCTCTATGTTATATATATATATATACAAGCTCGTGTATATATAAATGCGCAGTGTCTGTGCTTGTATGCCTACTCTGTATACACTGTATAATATGGAGCATATTATACAACCTGTGTGTACCCCAAAAACGAGCCCTGCGTTCAATCCCAAGTTCTGCCTTTGAACCCCGCTGCAGCCCCAGCGTCCTCCTGCTCCCATCTCAGACCTCGGCTTGCTTCTGTCACACACGAACATTCTTAGGTGAAAGAAGAAACCCACGGATTTCATTTGAAAGTCCCACTAAAACAGAAGAAAGAGCAGATGTCCTGGGAAGTGATAATTAATGTGAAGGAAGTGTCTAATTGCGAGAACTGGCGTGCCCCCAGCCTCCCCGTTTTGCTCAATTTGGCAGCAAATGACATCAGCCGGGGGTGTCGTTGTGCAGAGATGTGCTCGCTCCCTATTCTTCAGCGCAGATAATAATACCATTTGGTCCAATTATCACTTATGATTACATAACCTGTTTTGATTGAAGAGTTTCTCAGAAAATAAAGGTAACTTGTTTTGCCCCAGCACAAAAATGCAAGCCGTTCCAGCAGGCAAGCGGCCCTACCAAGAAACCCTGGGAATTATTAGGCTAAATTATGAGTCGAACTCGATTCGGAAACAAAGCGTCCTTTGTGCATAACTCCCCGCGACATCCAGAAGGATGTGATTGTGTTTCTGAGCACAAGTTTTCCCCCAGCACACTCTCACCCAAGCAGAGTCCCCGGGCGCATTCGCAAAGTCACAGAGAGTGTGCGGGAAGCATTGACAAGGCTTCCTTTTTTCTCCCTATTCTGTAGGCGCTTTAGTGCAGAGTTTGCCCAGAGACGCCAGGGTATGAGCTTTCTGAATTTGTAGACTGGTGCACTCTTTCATTTCTGTTTTAGTTTTTGCTGGCATGCCCGGGAAGCATGGTTTGTGCCACACAGGAATGTCTGTTCACTCAGATAATGCTTGTGCATGAATGAGGCGATTGCTAATGCGGCTCTAAACTGTACTAAGTTTCTCACTTGGCTTTGTTTGCTGCTTCCAAGGGGATCAAGGTAATCTTTTCTCTTTGCGTAGCCCATGAGCAGTAACTGGTAGATTTGGAACCTGTGGCGGGAGCTGCGACAGGCTTCTCCCCTCCCCTTTCCTCACCCCAAGAAGTCCGAGTTAAGGGAACCCCACATTACAAAATGTTGGTCTGCTTGCGTAAGAGTGGAGAGCCTACCCCATCATAAAATCTCTTCACTAAATTTGGAGGCCCAGAGCCATAACTGAGGGGGGAAAGGCAAACTTTGGGATGATGGTAGCAGTTTAAGGTATAAGCCATAACCCTGAAGTAGAGGGCCAAGTGCGGGTTCTTTCTGCCTTCTACCCCTGTACCTCTCACTTGTCCTTTTATGTATCGAGAATGACCTGGGCACTCGGCCGTCTGGGCCCATTCCCAAGCCTGACTGTGAGTCCCACCTCACACCAGGCCATGATCTCTGACCACCTAATTCTGAACAACATAGGTGCATCGCTGCCTGGAGAATGGCCGGGGGGTTCAGGAAGCACAGCCTCTTCCTTCTTGTTCTTAGGCTCCTCTTTCATTTGAAAATCAGCCCCTCTGGCTCCTGTGCTCTTCTTGGCTCCCTGGAGGTAGAAAGCCTAACTCCGGACTACGATGCTTTAGGTGTGGGGAAGCCCACCCCAGTGCCTCTAAATCCAGGCCCCATTGTGTGGGACCCCAAATGTCAGAATCTACCATTTCTCGGGGAGCAAAGGAGGGAGCAGGACACAGAAAACCCAGGTGGAGGGTCTGCTGAGTGGGGGAAGGAGGAGGGGACCCTGGCACTGGCCTTAGCTGAGCTCACTGGAGGGGCAGCCTTGCTGCCTTTGGTTCAACACCATGTTTGGGGGTTGTTTTGTCGTTACTCTCTGTTCCAGACCGCCAGTTAGCAGAGCAGCACCCCAGCCTGAGAAACTCCAGAAGAACAATATCACCAAAAAAAAGAAACTGGTTGAGGTAAGGAGGTTAAACTTTTGTTTTGAATCTGATATCAGTGTTGTAAGGCCTGCCTGGTGGACATCACCATCTGCGCAGGCCCATCTGCGTTTACCTTCTAGTAAACCTGAATGGACCTGCTGGGTCGCTCTTGTCTCTCTCCCTCCTGCATGGCACTGTGGCCCTGATCCCAGGGACTCTCACCCACTGGGTCGTGTTTCTTCAGCCCTGTCACCAGGTCTTGTCAGTACTAACTTGCAAATATCCCATGTCCTTCGAACCTGACTCCCTTACATCAGACCTAGTGCCCCTCAGGGGAGAAGAGACACAGAGGGGAAGAGGGGGCTTATTAACGTCTCTGACGTTGCGTGAGCTCTCGCAACGAGCCGGGGACTCTGTACGTACTTCCCGAGACGTATTTCATGCACGTCTCCTACCTGGGAGGAAGGTAGTACTGTTATTTCCATTTCACAGATGAGAACACCAGCTCCCAGAAGTTAAGCGACTGGTTAGGCCCCATGCCCAAGTTCTCCAAGCCAGGAAGCAGAGATTTGAACTTGGTTGTTCCTACTTGAGGATTGCCACTCTGTGGACCTGCTCTTTTCTAAGAGGAGCCTCCTAGCTGTTGTTTCTGCCTTCACAGTCCCCTCCCTTTCTGACACATGTCTTGGTGCCCACAGCGTTCACACTCTAAAATGCAACAGCTTTAAGACCCAGAAGTTTCCCATACTTCCCTGGGGGATTCAAGTGCGTGGTTTCAAAACCGCAACCAGGACCCTCTTCCAGCTTCAGTACCTGTGATTTGCCACCATACTTCAAATCTCCAGCTCCCAAACCTGTTACTTAATGTTCTCTAACACTGGGGTGACCCTCAGGCTCCTGTTTTAGAAGGCGTCTCTTCTCCCCTCTCCACACCTTGGACTTCCAAGCTCTTCTCTGGCATGTCCTATGTGCGATCTTCCTAATTCTCCTCATCCTAAACCCTCCTACACTCCCTCACACACACGCCCCTTATCCACAGTCCTTGTCACACATGCTATCACCATTATTTCTCACTCATCTCTCCCTCCTAGCACACTGTGAACTCACTAAGGACAGAAGAGTCCATCTTAAATTGTTTTTTATTGGAAAAGGAGAACTAATTGGAGGGATTTATCATGGAACAGAGCACAGGTCAGAAGATGCAGCTGAGCTTTAGGAAAAGACAGCATCCGGAAGCTGAGAAGCCACCATAAACCAAAATGGTGCTTCTTGCTGCCCGTCAGGGCCCTGTATGTCTGATGCATCCTTCCCTTTTTCTGCAGACTTCTTGAACTATTTTGGTAGATGATGGGTATGACCAAGCCCCTGAGCTTATATCTCCTCACTTAGACAGCCAAACCTAGCAGTGTCCTCAATTCTAAATTCCCGGGAGAAACAATCTGACTAGCCCTGTTTGACTCAATGTCCACCAGGATGAGGGGTCACATGCCACACCTGCAGCTTCTGGGGGTCACATGGGGGTAGGAGGAGGCCTAGAGAGAAGGGCTCTCTAGGCAAGAGAGATTTCAAAAAGTAAAATCATAAAGATAGGAAAGCTCATGATAAGTGGGCTAAATAGAAATTCAGCTGGACCAAGGGGCACAGGGCTTGTGTGAGTGGGGTAACTATGCCAGCTTAGGAATTTGAGCTTCATCCCACAGGCAGTGAAAGTCAGTGAATGTTCTGGAGTAAGGAGGGGTTATGGTATTTTAGGACAATTAATCTGATGTTTGCAACTGATGAGCTTTAGAGAGAGAGGTCAGGGAACCTAGAATCAGGGGACATAGAGAAAGGGACCCACAGCTTCTTACTCTTGTGTCCCACCGCCCCCAGCACCGCACCTGGCACAGAAGAGCTGCCAACAGTACGTGTGCATGTCAAATTGCATTAATAACTGATCTGATCTTAATCAGCCACTGCTCTTTGTCACGGAAGACGAGATGAAAAGAAGAAAAAGACTATAAACCCAGAACAGTATCTGGTTGTTGAAAAAAAATGCAAATGATGTAGAAACCTTGTAGGGCAAGCACCAGGCAACAGAAGGAGCATGGCATTTGCCTGGATATTCTGCTCTGCCAGGCCTAGTGGTGTTTGTGGGAATCAAAGCAAACCCCTGGGCCACCATTCTGCACCCTCCACCACCATAAAGAGTGCCTGCCAAGGCACAGACACAAAACTTCCAGGGGACCTTTGTAGGACATCAAATCAGTAAGCCTGGACTCACCTGGAGAGCCTGGAAGCTTATCTAGCCTATTCAGAAAACTCCCTGTAACTCTATATGTGAGCCTTGTCCCCCAGCCTTTCAGGGAACTAAAGAAAGGGCTGCGTTTTCTCTTTCGCTAGACCAGAAGCCAGAGTTGGCTGTCTAACCAGCCGAGTGGTTCCCATGAGGTAAGGGACTGGCTGCCCCCGGAGCGTGGGCCTGTGGCCCTGCCCCTGCTCCCTCTGAGAGCCGCTGTCATCTGTGTGTGGGAATGTAGGAGCTGGCTCTCGACCACGTGTTTGGCTACAGGGGGTTCGACTGTCGCAACAACCTGCATTACCTGAATGACGGCGCGGACATCATCTTCCACACGGCGGCGGCCGGCGTGCTGCAGAACCTCTCCACAGGTAACGCGGCCCCGGGGTTCCCTGTGAGGGCCTGTGAGGCTCTGCTTCCCGCCCTGCCTGCCTCCCCCTCTCTTGAGATGCCCAGAAGCGGGTGTGATCTCTGCCTGTGGGAACCTGTCTTCTTAATTTCTGACTGGAATCCCTTGGTCCTAGAAAGTGTGGAGGGCCATGTTCAAAGGTCAAAGCCCTCTTCCTTTCTAACAACACCCTGCTCTCAGCCCTTGGAGGGAGGTGTCCACGTTTCCATCAGCTGCTCAGAGGCTGGGAGGGATGGACAGGAGCCAGAAAGAGGGTGTGGGGAGTGGAGAAATTCCTTGCAGCCAGTTACCAAGAACAGAGCCCAGGGGAAATTTGCTCATTAATTTTTCACAGTGACCAAGTGTTTTTAGCAGCTTGGGTTTTTAAGTTTGGCTTGCTTTGACTGGTTAGCCAGAAGAAAGAGAACTCTTAAAGCATTAACAAAACACCCCAAATGTCCCTTCACTGTAGGATGACTCAGGTTAAACAAATAGTTGAAAAAGAAATACCGCAAGCCAAAAAAAAGTATTCAGAAATTAATTTGACACCCATTAATTTGCCAACAGATTTAAACATGTTCACCTCTTGCCTTATTTGCTTCGTATCTTAAAACAGATCCCCTTTCTTTTTTCAAATGTTTATGCTCCTTCCCAAGTCTGTGTACTTGTTTGTCATACATTTTTTGACAAAGTCACTGAGCACATAACGATTTGTCTTTTATGGGGAGGAGGGCCTTGAAATTTTCTATATGTTTTCTCTTTTTTGTGTAGCCACGTATTATCATTTTTGTAGCAATGTGCTATTTCTTTGCCTACTGGTGCTGCTGTTTATCTCTTAGTTCTTGGGCCTTTGGATGGATTTATAGTGGCCACCTTGGAAGTGGCCATTTGCCACAGTCCATCGATGAGGACATATTTCTTGTTCGTTCTTCTACCTGCTGTGACATACATTGAGTGAGGGCATGAGGGGGTGAAGACCTCACCTGTGCCATTTGAGAAAGGAGGATTTGGAAGAGAGTCCCTAAGTATTTTCCTATTCCATAGCCTTCCTTTCAGATGAGTAAGTGGTGCCATTTTGCAAAGTTAGGTGGTATCTCTGTTACCATTTTGGACCCTGGAAACCTTGCACTTGGACTGAGCTCCAGACCCCCACAGATAGCGGGAAGGGTTGCAGGGGAGCCAGCAGGTGCTAGAGAATAGACCCCAGCTCTTCTGCCCGGCCTGGAACAGAATATGTAATGTGAAAATGGTCTTCCAGCTCCCCAGGCAGGATTCTAAAATCGACAACTTGGGGCCTTCGTCGCTTACTTTTACAAGGCATTTGCAGGCCTACACAATGTTTTGAGGTTGCCCTGAGAGGTCTGTACCCCCACTTACCCTCCTGTATCTGCCCCTAGGGAGCCAGAGCTTCTACCTGGAGCACACGGACGACATCCTCTGCCTCACAGTGAACCAGCACCCCAAGTACAGGAACGTGGTGGCCACCAGCCAGATAGGTAGGAGAGTCCTGCAGCTGCTGAGCTTTCCCCCAGCCTAGCAGAGACACTGCTTGATGGGCAGTTATCTGGAAAGGGAGCAGACGGTTTGCTGACACCTACCCATTGTCGATGTTGCTGGTATCTTTGGACCCCTGTATATTTCTGTGTCATGTGGGTTGAAATACCCAGTGATTGGTGATGCTGAGGGATCATAAAGTCAGACCAGAGCCTGATAATCCAAATAAACGGGTGCCCATATCCCTTTGGACTTGTGGGGGTAATTTTTCAGATGTCAAGAGGTGAGATAAAGAGCGCCCCCTCTGCAGCCTGGCACTGTGCTCGGCGAGGGTGGCTTGCAGTCTGTGTGCCTGGCTCTTTTGGACCCTGGGAAACTGCCAAGGACAAATGTGAACTGATTCACATTTGGGAGAAGTTGTGTTGTATGTGTGTGTTGTTGTTGTTTTTAACTTTGTCATGTCGAAGGCAGTTTTTATAAACACCTCCTTCTGCTTGTATTCATTGAACTCATGTCCATTTTTAAGTTTAATGTGGAGCTTCCCGATGCTGCTGCTAAGTGCCTCACTTATAGAAACGTGACTTACTTTAGCTGTTGTCTTCCCTTGACGCTTCCTCATTGCCATTGTCCACCCAACGCAGTTGATAAGACCGAGACCCCAGGTAAGGCTGCTCCCCTGTGAGTAGTTGGAATCTGCACAGCGGAATCATGTCACTGTCGCGTTTGCTGATTGTATCTGGCGAAACTGCAGATACAGATCGCTGAGCTCACCAGTTTCCTCTGTATGAACCCCTCCACAACTGTGTGTGCTGGACACAGATACCCCCTAGGCCCCCGGCTCTAAAAGCACGGCAGCTGTGTCTTGTCTCACTGCTGGCCAGGTCAGGCTGTAGGTCTGTGAGGCCCAGTAACCATAACACCCTGAAGACCGGTCTTAAAAAGGGGGTGAACCTAAGCGTGGCCCCAGCCCCCCCGCTCTCCAGCCTCAGTTCTGTGTCATGCCTCACACATCCAGGGACGACGCCTTCAATCCACATCTGGGACGCCATGACCAAGCACACCCTCTCGATGCTGCGGTGCTTCCACTCGAAAGGGGTGAATTACATCAATTTCAGTGCCACCGGGAAGCTCCTGGTGTCGGTGGGAGTGGACCCAGAGCACACCATCACCGTCTGGCGTTGGCAAGAAGGTAAAAGGAGCTAGGCCGTCTGTCTGTTGGGGAGGCCTGCTTATGGTGTGTGTGGGGCTCAAACCTCCACAGGCCTCACTCCAAAGCCCACGTGGGCACTGCTGCTGGGTTGGCAGAAACCAGGGTCTCTAGATCCCGGAGAAACTACCTGTCAGACCCCTGGGCCCCATGGCCAGGGCAGTCCTGGCCAGTCGAGGAAGGGTCTGTGGGTACTCTCTGCTGGCAGCCTTCCTCCTCAGGTGGAAGACCGTGGCCGCCTCCATCTCGGTCCTAACTCCCTTCCCACCAAAATGTCCATGTCCTTGACAGTCCCTCCGTGACCTCTAGATCCCACTGCAGCCTTGTCACCCTGGTTGCCTTATTACAGGAACTGGGGCACAATTTTACCACTGTGGGCTCAGAAACACTTTTTAAAAATTTTTTTATTTTTTTATTTTTTTTGCATTTTTAACTCTTTTGAAATGGGGATTCACCTTATAATCAAGGTTTACATTTAATGTAGTAGGATTTCTTTCTTGCCTTTCCCCAACACACACACGCACATACACACAGGCTGCTACTAAATTTATGTTCATGTTAGAATCAAAGATGTGCAATCTTTCAAGTGTATTCTCAGGTTGGCAGAACAGATCCAATTAGCTAGGACATTAATGAGGTCTGTCTCCAGCCCGGCAGCCTGTATCTGGGGCACGCTGAGCCAGGCACGCACAGAGGTGGCACTTCTCCAATTCAGGGCTTCTAGACGCTCATTATCTCAGCACCTCCCCATGGAGGGAGCTAGAAAGAGCTGGGAGCTAAGTTCCAATCCCTCCTGAGCCCCCATGTGAGAAAAAGAGGTTGGGAGCCTGCAGACTTTTATTTTTTAATTTTTTTTAATTGATAGAATTGTTCTCTGTCTTTATTATATCAATGCCAACATCCTGATTGTGACATTGTGTAGTTTTTTTAAAATGCCACCATGGTGATAAACTCACAAAGGATACATGGAATCTCTCTGCATTATTTCTTTTTTTTTTAAATTAACGTGTAACGTAGTATTTGCCACAGGGGTACAGGTCTGTGAATCATCAGGCTTACACACTTCACAGCACTCACCATAGCACATACCCTCCCCAATGTCGATAACCCAACCACATGTCTCCCTCCTGATGCGTCTTGTTTCATTTTTTCCTTCCCTACCCTCCAAACCCCCAACTCTGCCTCTCAAATTCTTCGTATCAGGGAGATCATATCATAATTGTCCTTCTCTGATTGACTTATTTCACTCAGCATAATACCCTCTGGTTCGATCCACGTCATTGCAAATGGCAAGATTTCATTTCTTTTGATGGCTGCAGACTTTTATGATGAGACTCGTTCATCTTATCCCGTCCATTTCTCATTTTCTTGTTCCTCAGTGCATTGTGTCCAAGTGGCCCCATAATCTATGTTTTGGGGATGCAGCTTCATTTCCTGTCATGTCGAGTTGTTCTTAAATAGCCTCAGCCCCCAATGAGACATTGAGGGTATTAAACAATAGACTCATAGCCTCATAGCATTGGAAGGACGTCCAGATCCCCCGCGTGGAGTCGTCCCTGCAGGTACCCGCCTGACAGGCCGACTCCCCTCCTCAGCTGAATACCAGCAGCCAGATGGTCCACGCCACTTCACAAGCAAGGCAGCCCACCCGCTGCAGGAAATATGTTATAAAGCCCTTTCTTGCGAGGGCCTGACATGTTTGATTATGCCTTTCTTCTGTAGCAGGAACGCTGCCGTCTGCAGCAGCCAAGACCAAGTCTGCCTAGTTCCTGGGAAGAGAGTCATCCTGTCGGGCCCCCCGGCACGCGGGCTGGTCTCTTAGTTCAGGCCCACTCTACTCCCTTCCGCCATCTGTCCCTCTGGGCTGCCCCTGCTCTGGCCCTGCCCCAGCCCGAATTCCTGCTCACCTGGGGTGCCTTCTGACCTCCAGATAGGGGACCGGGAGAGCCAGGACTTTGAAATAAGCATTTAAACATGATCCAGAGAAGCCTTCTCTTGGGGAACTTTCTCCCATGACTTTGTTGGAGTCAGCGCTTGGGTGTCTGCAGAAGGGCTCTGAGCAGTAAGAATATCTTATGTCTTACCAACCAGCAGCTCCTCTGAGCCAATTGTGTGTGGTTTTTCCTTCACTTCAAGTCCTGTTTACAGATGATACAGTTTTGAGGGCAGTTTATCTACATTTTTCTTAACATTAGAGAGCATATTATTTATTATTCTTTTGTTGGAGGACTGTTTTTGTGGAACTCAGGGTATGTGTGTGTGTGTAGTTAAGAAACAAAGTTGAGTACAAAATGAGCTTATTATATAAAATGCACGTTGTCAGGTCCTTGATACTTAGAACGTAGAAGCCAGGGCAAGGTGGGACACAGGCATCCCCACAATTAGAAGGGTCTGTGGAGTAAGACCAGAAAAAAAACAAACAGTGGCTTAGAAGAAGGTGCAAAGTAAAACAGCATTTCTCCCATGACTACAGAGAACAATTCTCTATCTCCCTGGCAGCCCGTGTGTATTGCTTCGGCTGTAATCCAGCCCTTCGAACCTTATTTCTGCTGGAGAAGGGAGAGTTGTTCGTGTTTTCCTATGACATGTAGTTTTTGTACTGATCGCTCACAATATATCTTTGTCCTGTAAGTGTTGCAAATGTTTTCTCCCGTTGTGGTATTTGTCTTTTAACTTAGTTTATGGTATCCTTGGGAACCGGAGTTCTCAAGCCTCCAAGCCCTAGGTAGGGAAGTACGTGTTTTTGAGACAGATGCCCTGAGCGGTACTGTGTGGTCTCCCCCTGCTGCTCCTGGGAAGGGCCTCCTCCTGGAGGGCGCAGCCGAGGGCCACAGGCCCAGCTGCACGAGAATCCAGCACCGCCACTCTGCTGGAGAGCCGTGTGACAAATAGACAGTGAAACAGGTAAAGAGAACTAAAAGTACACTTATGTGATGAGCCCTGAGAAATGTACAGAAGTGTGGAATCCATATACTGTACCCCTGACACTAATAGAACGTTGGCTGTTAACTGTACTGGAATTTTTTTTTTAAATGCTAAGTGAAGAGGAGGAAGAAAGTATACATGTGAGTAAACAGGAAGAGGAGATAATTAAGAGGAAATTGAAACTAAAACATTAAGAATAAATTTGAAGAAAATGGAAAGAAATGTAAATTAAAAATTAAAAACTCAAAGGCTGAAGAGCAATGATGAGGTAAAAACGGATGTGTGAGAGCTGGAGGCTGAGAGAAGCTGGCCGGTCTAGACCCGACGCGGGGAGAATGGCCACAGCACCCACCGACGCTCCCGGGACAGTTGCTGTGCCTAGCTTGGCTCTTGGGGCTTCACTTGTCCCAGACATTTTAATTCTCACAACACCTTCTAAAATGGGAGTGCTTATTATCCCCAAATTACAGATGAGCCAACTGAGGCACCAGGAGGTTCAAATAACTTTCCCAAAATTGCTCGAACAATAAATGGTGGAGCTTGGACTGTCTGAGGACAAATGTTAAAGCCCCGCATATGAGTCAAACACATAAACAGGGTTGAGGAAACAACTAGTAATTAAACGTAGAATTTTTAAACCCAAAAACCACGAAAGAAAAAGGAATGCGAAGGCCTTTTTTTTTTGAAGAACGTAAAAGCAGAGAATCTTGGGAAGAAATAAAGAACTGTCTAAAGGAATGGGAGTCTCCAGTTACATTCCCACTGCCAGTGGGTGGGAATCCTGTGGTGGGTTCGGAGATCAGAGGTGGGGAAATGAAGGGTGCCCTTTGCCCTTTCATCTGGAAGCTTCCACCCTGGGGCCATCCCTTCCTGCTGTGTTCATGGGTGCCTAGATGTGGCCTGTGGGGGTGGAGTGGGATGGGGGATTGTGTTAGCAGCACTGGTGCTCTGGAAATTTCCCAGCCTCTTTCTTTTCCACCTTGAGAGCAGTGTCTGAGGCTAGGCGGGTGCTGTCGAGGAAGAAGGAACATCTGCAGTGTTCCCTGGGCCTTGCTGGGTTGGAGCGCCGTCCTGAGCTGTGCTTCAGGGCCTGGCCAGAGTGTGGGAAGACGCCCCCTTATCAGAATCTCTCACCCATACAGGTGCCAAGGTTGCCAGCCGAGGGGGTCACCTGGAGCGCATCTTTGTGGTGGAATTTCGCCCCGACTCAGACACCCAATTTGTGTCTGTCGGGGTCAAACATATGAAATTCTGGACCCTGGCAGGCAGCGCCCTGCTTTACAAGAAGGGGGTCATCGGGTCCATGGAGGCTGCCAAGATGCAGACGATGCTCTCCGTGGCCTTCGGTGCTGTGAGTTCCAGCAAAAGCTTAATGAGAGGGGACCCTGACCCCTGGGCATGGGTATGAGGGGCACCTATAGGCACGAAGCTACAAAAAACAAGAAACCTACGTCCCCATTTTCTCCTTTATTGGCTCACTTGCAACCATTATTCCTTTTCCTTAGTATAGCCAGGTGAGCTGACTGTATTTTTCCCCTCAAAAATATTCATTCCAAAACGTAGGCCCCCCAGTCACTCAGGGCAGGAGCTTCATCATTGTAGAGGCAGACTGACTTGCAAGCCTGTCAGGCCCGGGTTAGGTGCAGAGGGCATGGGAATGATGCCCCCCTGGACAGCCTCCCGCTTCCCCCTAGCCTTCTTGTGCCACACATGTCCCAACCGACCCCTTGTGTGGGCTGTGCAGGCTCCTCTGGGGACATTCTGAAACCTAGCCAACTCTTGGTTCTGCACCTTGTTCACGAGCCCGGGAAAGTTTGGCTGGAGTCCTGCCCCATACCCCTTACTCTGTAGTCATCTGGGGATGTATCCACCCCAGGATGGAAGTTCATTTACATGCAGACGTGCACATGGGGAAGTCTAATGCCCCAAAGCAACTCAGGAAAGTGAATTTCAGGGCTGGGTGATTTTATCATAGGTGCCTCATGGTCATCTCCTGTCGAGTCTTTTGCCTTTCCTTAGCACAGAGGGTCAATTTGAGCGTGTGTTTGTGTTTCTCTAGCTCTGGTTCCCCAAGCAAGGAGCAGGTGGCTGGGAGGGGACCCTCTTGAGAGCGGCTACGAGTGTCCTGGTGTAGAAGGTGTCCCTTTGTTTACAGAACAACCTCACTTTCACGGGTGCCATCAATGGAGACGTCTACGTGTGGAAGGACCACTTCCTCATCCGGCTGGTGGCCAAGGCACACACAGGCCCCGTCTTCACAATGTACACGACCCTTCGGGATGGACTCATAGTGACTGGTGGCAAAGAGCGGCCGTAAGCTGAAACTCCTCTGGGGCAGCTGGTTTTCTCTTATTGTCTTATTGTCTTGGGAGAGAGTGCCAGAAGCACTGCCCACTGGGAGAGAATGCAAATTTTCATCCTCCCCTCTTTTCTTCTGCAGCAGGGAGATCAGTCTCCCCTTCCTCCAGGAGGGCCCTAGGTCAAAACTTTCAGAAGTATAGGTCAGAGGCGGGAAGAGGTGGTTTCATGGTCCACCGGGGCAGCTGTGCTGATCCCCACGTGTTCGTCTCCGTAGCTCCTTGGGGTACGGGAGGATGGGGAGGAGGGGAGCGAAGTTCCCGTGGGAACAGAGACGCGAGAGTGAAGCAGAAAAACAGAGAAGCATTTCCCTTCGTGTTTGATCAGATAACAACATGGTTTGACTTTTTGGACTACAATTCTCTTTCCTTCTACCTTAGCAGCCTTTGAAAGTATTCTAGGAAACCTGCCAGTCCAAAAGGTTGTAAACACCCATCGGTGGGGGTGGGGCCGAGAAAGAGGCCACCCTGGAGGGTCTGTCCTGCTGGGCCCCAGTGGTTGTGACCTTGATGTTGGAGCAGGGGGCCTAGGGTGTCACAGGCAAGTCTTAGGACGTGGCCCATCATGCTAAGTACCTCTTGATCCTTTTTAGGACCAAAGAAGGAGGTGCTGTGAAGCTGTGGGACCAGGAGATGAAGCGCTGCAGGGCCTTCCAGCTGGAGACGGGACAGCTGGTGGAGTGTGTGCGCTCTGTGTGCCGGGGCAAAGTGAGTGGGCTGGGCCGGTCTGCCCCGAGCTGTCTTCCTGGGGGCCAAGTGATAGTTGAGCCTGACACGTTCCCCGTGCTACATTGTTGAATCCTTAAAATGAGCCTCTGAGGTGGGACTTGCCCTGCTGGGGGGAGTTGTCTTAGCAGAATCCAACACTTCTGAGTAGTGTTGGCTGTGTGACCTTGGGTCCGTTACTTAGCCCCTCTGTTCTGGTACATGTGTTGTTGTGAGGATCACATGCATTATAATGCAGGGTGCCTTTCCTTATGCCTGCCTCATAGCCACATTCACTGGATGGTAGTTCCTGCTATTACAGATAATATTATTACTATAGGCTCAGAGATAGTCAATAATTTGTGTATGCCCACAGTTACATGGGCAGGAAGGGGGCAGGAAGGGGCCATCAAACTGTGACTCCAAGTCATGGCTTTTCAAGTCATACCTGGGCTGAGTATCAGAAACAACTACAGGGGTGGTTTTTTTGTTGTTGGTCTTGTGTTGTGTTTAAATAGGTATGTCCAGGCTCTTGCCCAGAGCTGACAAGTCAGAATCTTAGTCTTGATGTGTGGGTTCCTTTTCTCCTTTTCTTTTCTTTTTTTTTTTTTAATTCCCCAAGAAATTCTGAGGTCCTTGAAAATATATCTTAACCTCTGTTTTATACCCTGTGTTTATATTTTTGAATTTGAATTATTATCAGTCTAAGAACTTAGTTTCTAGAAGTTCCCCATAAAAAAGGGCAGACATGACTTGGAGTCTCCACAATTAGGAATTGAGAGCTTTGCTTTTAAATAGATCAATGGCAGTCATCCACTAGGGTAATGAGACATCTGGGAGGCTGAAGGCAGAGCGAGGCCCAGAATCTGGAGGTCATGTAGAGATGGTTTTTGTTCAGTGTGAGGGAGAGACGAGGAAGAACCTGAGCTGTTCAATGGCAGAAACTGGCTGCCAGGCTCTATAGTGAGCTTGCCGTCTGTGGAATGTCCTGGCAGAGACCCAGTGATGGAGAGCTCTGCTGATGCTCTCATCCATGGCTGAGGGGGAACAGGAAAAGTGAGGGGGTGACGAAAGGATAGACGATTGAGTTCACAACAGAACAGCCCGTCCCCTGGTAGTACCACTGCCACCAGAGCCAATCCCCTCGTTTGCTCTAATTGTGTTCTTAAGTTAGTTTTTAAAATCTGTATTTTAAAAGACTGTCCTTCTTTTTTACATATCTTCATCTATTTGTCTGCCCATTGAGCACCCACTAGATATTGAGTAGATGATGAAATTATTTCACTTTAAGTTGTGGCAAAGTAATAGATAACATAACAATTTACCCTTTTAGCCATTTTTAGGTGGGCTGTCCAGCGGTATTAAGTACATTCCCATTGCTGGGTAACCGTCACCCCCAGCCACCCATAGAAAGTTCTTTATCTCGTAGAATTGAAACCCTGTACCTATGAACTGCTCACGCTCCTTTCCCCTTCCGCCCAGCGCTTGGCAACCGCCATTGACTTTTCTCTGTGACTTGGACGAGTACGTCATAGGAGTGGGATCACACAGTATTTGTCTTCTTTCTAATGTTTTTATTGCAATAGGGAAAAATTTTAGTAGGAACCAAAGATGGAGAAATAATTGAAGTTGGTGAAAAAAATGCTGCTTCCAACATCCTAATTGATGGACACATGGAAGGGGAGATCTGGGGCCTGGCCACACACCCCTCCAAGGACATCTTCATCTCCGCCAGCAACGACGGCACAGCCCGCATCTGGGACCTGGCTGACAAGGTGAGGGGCCCTCTCTGCCTGGGCTCGGATGCCCGCAGGTGGGTCTGGCCGGAGCCTGGAGGGAGGTGAGGTTTGGCCAGGGTCAGGCCAGAGATGGGGGACATGGCAGGTCAGCGATTAAGTTAGGAAGCCTAATAACGAAAGGGCCACCCCCACACACCCAGTGCAGCGATGGGTAGCTGCATATCCATCCATAGCTATAGTAGAGGAATAAGCTGAAAATTACTTTTCTCTTGTAGAAAGTCCACAAAACCTTAAAAATAAAGAGATATGTCTCTCCTGGAAGGGAAGACTAAAAATGATTTGAAACATCTGATGTTCCCAAATGGAACATGTCAATCAAAATCCCACCAAAGTTCCTCTTGGAGCTTGGGGGAAAAAATTAAAATAAAAAAATTCATCTTGAGTAAAAAAACAGCAGAGTAGTCGGGGTGGGGGATTATTGTTACCAAATCTTATCTGGTATTAAAACAAGTAGTTAGGGGCACGTGGGAAGCTCAGTGGGTTAAGCGTCCCTCTCTTGCTTTTGGCTCAGATCGTGATCCTCCGGTGGTGGGACTGAGCCTCACACTGGGCTCTGTGCCAGGCGTGGACTCTGCTTGGAGTTCTCTCTCTCTCTCTCTCCCTCTGCCCCTCTCCCCCCGCCCTCCCTGTGCCTCCCCCCACCCCCGCCAGCTTGCTCACACGCTTTGTCTCTTTCTCACTCTCAAAAATTTTTAAAAATTAAAAAATAAGTAAAACAAGTACTTACGTTCTAAAAACTACAACAGCTGGGCTCATCACAAAATAGCCAGTCAACATTTCCTATTTTTGGCATAAGGATGAAAGAACGGGTATGCCAGAGCCGAACCATGGCCGTTCTGGTCACGTTAAGGGTCATAATTACTCGGCTGAGCAGTGTCGGCGCCTTCTTTCCGAGGGGACACGCGGGAGTTACTGCCGCAGCCGCGCTGGCTAGTGACAGCCAGGATTCGGGATTCGAACCGCCAGGCGCCGAAGCTCCAACTCTCCTCCCTGAGCAGGACGGGGGCCAGTCGGAGCCCGCGGGGCCGGTTGCTCCGAAGGCGACCAGGCTCACGGCTCACCGGCACCCTTGGGCAGAGCTGCGGCGCCCTGCGGAGCCCACGGCACCGCCACCCAGGCCCCTTAGGGAAGAATTCACCCAGCGCTGCCCTGACGCGTGTTGTCTCCCGGGCTGTTCTGCTTCGGGCATGCTGGCCGCCTCGGCTTCTCGAAGGCGCAGGAGGTCCAGAGGCCCCGCAGCGGCAGGGGCAGCCCAAGCGCGCCGGCCTGGGGGCGGGCTTCCCTGGGGAGACCAGCCCAGGCGGCGGGGGCTCAGGGCAAGTTCCTCTGTGTCCACGCAGAAGCTGCTTAACAAGGTGAACCTGGGCCACGCGGCCAGGTGTGCAGCCTACAGCCCCGATGGGGAGATGGTGGCCATCGGCATGAAGAATGGCGAGTTCGTCATCTTGCTGGTGAACAGCCTCAAAGTCTGGGGGAAGAAACGAGACCGGAAATCTGCTATCCAAGATATCAGGTACATAGCAGGTGGTCTGGGCAGGGAGAATGGCGAATGGCGTTTCCCACTCTGGAAGGGGCAGGGCTGGGCTGGAGAGCCGGTTGGGAGGGGGACCCTTTCAGCGCCGGCTGTGACAGGAGACTCCCAGGTGAGCCCTCAGCCATGTCTTTGCTAACTACCATGGGGGCTTTTACCGAGTAAAAACCATACATGCCATGCCCTGCTACCTAAGACTGCATCCGTTTCCTTCCTGCCATGGGAGTGGACCCAGAGAAAGTGCTGAATTCCCTAGAATGTCAGAGAAGGTAGCTGTGAGTCAGGAAGGGAGAGCTCGCTTCCTGGGAACCTGGGAGGCCCCTCCCAGCGCAGACCTCACGCCTGACCAGCCCGGACAGCCCTTCTCACTGACCATGCTCTCGGATTGCCATTTCTAGAATCAGCCCAGACAGCAGATTCTTAGCCGTTGGTTCTTCAGAACACACAGTTGACTTCTATGACCTCACTCAAGGCACAAGCCTGAATCGCATTGGCTACTGCAAAGATATTCCAAGTTTTGTCATCCAGATGGATTTTTCGGCGGATGGCAGATATATCCAGGTATGTTCCAGCCTTGCTGCTCTCCAGGGCAACCAATAATAATAATAATAATAATAATAATGGTAATAATAATAGTAGTAGTAGTAGTAGTAGTAGTACTAATACTAATAATATCGGCAACAGCAACGACGGTGGTGGCTTATGGTAGCTGAGTGCCTCTGCGCTGGGCTGTGCCCTGACTTCCTCTCCACAGGAACCCCCTCTGCCCTGTTACTTTCCCCCAACTTTATTAAGGAAAGGCCAGAGGCCTAGAGAATTTAAGAATGTTGAAGGACTAGAGTTTTAAGAAGTAGTGTCCTTCAGTAAGAAGTGCAGACAGCAGAAGCCCTAATCCACTTCTCCCCCCAAGCCCTGTGGCTTCTTGTCTCTATTCATTTCAGTTCCACCTCTGGGGTAGCGTGGCCCGTCCACACTGGGGACCTGAGCTCTGGGCCTGGAGTGGAGGCTCCTCGTTCTCCTGGGGGAACAGACGGGTGGGAAGGGCTGAAGAGAGGCCTCACCTTTGGGACTCAGAGCTGAAAAGAGAATGGTGTCTTAGCCAGCACTCTGGACAAACATTAGGTGTTAGGGAGCTGGCCTGGAGTGGACACCTGCCGTGAAATGAGAGGGGACCCATCCGTCGTTGGAGCGTCTACTGGACCAGGCGCCGTGTTAGGCTTTCGGGTGGACAGAGTGGGCCTGCTCCCAGCTCTCCTGGAGCTTGCCCCGTAATGGAGAAGAAAAGCGGTACACAGATCATCACCAAATATACGTATAATTACAAATCGTGATTATGTGCTGGGAAGAAAAAGTATGGGGTGCTGTGGGAGCATTTCATAGGCGCCGAATTTAGATTCACTTCCTCGCCACACAAGTGATATTTAGGCTGAGGTCTGTGGGATGTGGAGGAGTTAGCCAACAAAGAGAGGCGGGAACGTGTTTCCGGGCCATCTGTATGAAGGCCCTGAGGCGGGGAAGATCTCGGCACATTCCGTGAACAGCACAAAAACCCAGGGTGGCCAGGCTAGAGACACCGCAGGGGTAGAAGGGGCTGCAGATTTTCTGGAAGATGGTTCTCTCCCCCAGACTATTCCCATAGAAGAAAGGGTCAGGTCCTAGATGCTTTAGAAATCATCCACGTCAGTTGCTGTCCATGAGAAAACTCGCCCATCTCTGTCCCAAAGGACCTGTTTCTCAGAACAGGGATTCCCAAACTTGGAGCATCAGACATCCTCTGGAGGCTTGGTTAAAACAGATTGCTGGACCCCACTCTCCAAGTGTCGGGTGCAGGCACCCAGGAGTATGTATTTCCAACAGTTTTCTAGATGCTGCTACTGGTCAGAAACCACATTTGGGGAACCACCGCCTTAGGACTTGGAAAAAAAGCCAGAAAATGAATGGGAAAATGTCCTTCCTGCTCATGTGAATTTTGCTGCAGGTTGACCATGGGCTTTGCAGCCTCAGGCTGAACTTGGATTTGTTGAAAAGCTGTTGAAAAGTCCTGGGGAAAGGGGAGTCCTTTGAACTGGAGAGATGGTTGATGGACAAGGTTGCCTTCTGCTTACAGGTGTCGACAGGGGCCTATAAGCGCCAGGTGCATGAGGTCCCCCTGGGAAAGCAGGTCACTGAAGCCACGGTCATCGAGAAGATCACCTGGGCCTCCTGGACAAGGTGACTAGAGGAAAACACTTCTTAAGGAGAAGGTCACAAGGGTGTCTCTTGTGCTAGGCTCCATCTCCAAGTTGGCTTATGGCCAGGATGTGAAGAAGCTCACAGATGGAGATGTCTTGTCTTTGAGGGTGGGGGTGGTTGTTGGCAGAAGGCTTCTAGGGGCCAGTGCTTTGTTCCGACTGGGGCTTTTGAAATGCAAAGTACCTCCTTTTGCATAATCTTCCCAGGGCCCCACCTCAACCAACAAGTGCCATGGGAAATGGTCTTCCAGCTCCTGGTTTAGGGCCTCCCCCCAGCTCCACAGCTCACTCTGTCATGCAACACCCGGAGGCCCTCCAGTCACCAGCAGGCACTGGGCAGCCACCAAGGCCACTTAAGCTGAGGAGGAGGGCCTTGGCAGTTCAAGGGAAGGGACGCCACCAGGCTGTGAGCTTGAAGGTGCCCCAGCAGGCCCCCAGTCAGGAAGGACTAGAGGGGCCAGGGAGAGAATCAAAGATGGGTAACTTTCCTTTTGGGATGGAAGGGACTGCAGCAGAGCAGAACAGTTAAGAATGAAGGTAAGTGCACAGAGCGGGAGGAGACAGAAGAGCCACATGGACATAGCGAATAATGCCAAATAGGCCTCTCTCCCTCTTATCCCTGGGAGAGGATGCTTGACTCCCGGAAGCCTTTCCTCTGTCTCCTCTCACACTTCTGCTTGTTCAAATAGCATTCTGGGGGATGAAGTCATTGGCATCTGGCCACGAAATGCAGACAAGGCTGACGTCAACTGCGCTTGTGTGACCCATGCTGGCCTCAACATTGTCACCGGAGATGACTTTGGGCTAGTGAAGCTCTTTGATTTTCCATGCACAGAGAAATTTGTGAGTCTTCTCTGGCGTGCCCCCCCCACCCCCCCGCACTGCCTCCAGGCTCTTTCCTTCTGCAGGCTACAGGCAGTGCGGGCCGCACTCAGACAGCTTTCTAGGACCTAGAATAAGAGGAAACTTGTTCCGGCCCTGTAGAGATTTGGTGACCCCTAACTGTTTCACCTCCCTCTGGAGGGGAGGGCCTGGAAGCCTGGGGGTGGGGAGAGGAGGATGAAAGGTGTACAAATCGTCCACCTTGGGCAACAATGGAAGGGAAAGCCAGTCGGCGAAAGACTGGCTAACAGAGATGTCCAGGCCAAATGGGAATGACAGGAGTGCAGATGATTCTCGAGGGGAGATGGGAGTCCTGGAAGTGGTCTGTGGTTGCTGGGAGGGGCAGAGTCTCTCAGCTGTCTCTGTTCACTTTTGCTCACAGGCCAAACATAAGCGTTACTTTGGCCACTCTGCTCACGTGACGAACATCCGTTTCTCTCATGATGACAAGTATGTGGTCAGCACTGGAGGAGATGACTGCAGGTAGGACCCTGACGGACCTGGCTCGGACTCTCCGGGCCTGGCTGGTACTCTGTCTCCCCGTCCCCACATCAGGTGTCCTGGGGGTCAGCTCAGCATCTCCCAGGATCACAGGGAGGGGCTGCCATCCTAATGAAGACAAAGACTTTTCAAGTATGGTCTTTAGTCTCTGATGACTCCCAACCCAAAACTCCAACCCTAGTGGAGCTATCTGGGGCTTGGTGAGAAGGGGAGGGCACAGGTGTTACTCCAAGCGCTGCTGTGTAGAAGGGAATGAGTGGGGGTTGGTGGGGGTGAGGGGCCCAAGATGGCTGCTTTGGGGACAGTCCACGGCATCCTTGCGTATGATCCGTAGGTCTTTTAACTCCTAACTTCAGACTGATCGTCAGAGTTCTTAAGACGATTCATCCCCAACCAAGAGATGTTTAAAAATAGTAGCAAGCCTCAGTCACCCTGAGAAACACGGGTGTTCCCTGATTCTACATGAGATCAGATGAGAATTGAAGCCATTAGGCCCAGTGCTAGTTAGCAGCAGCAGTACCTCAGCCAGCTGTTTGGACAGGGCTGCTTTTGACCTTAACTGCTGCTCGGCGTAAGACAGGTCCAGGGTTGTGAGGCACGACTGGCCTCCCAGTGATTTGGAAGGACCCCTGCCAGCCTGCTCCAGAGACTTCAGCCTCTGCAGCATTTCCAAGTCCCCTTCCTCTTGTCCCTCCAAGGGCATTCCTTATTTGGATTGTGGATGAGCAGGATGAGGTTGTCCCTACACCTCATTCTTCACCTCTACCATAGTTGAAGGGCTTTACGGCAACATGAATTTTGGTTTCATTTCAGCCTAAGCAAAACTCTTGTTAGGGGGGAAGGGGGATAAAGAAGAAATACCGCAATCCAGCTATTTGTAGTGGTCTGAGAGGTTGTGGAAGAGGCACCTGTGGTGAATGTCAACCCAGTTCCTATCCGCAAGGGTGGTGCCAAAAGCGGCCCCCAAAGATGCTCTCTGATGGCCTGTGGGAGGGTACGGTCTCCGGCTGGCGGTGCCACCAGCGGCTGGCACGGAGTGCCCTTGTGGTCACCCTGCCAGCCGCTCCCTGCCGAGTGGAAACACCCACTGAGAACCACACCCGCCCGACCAGGAGCAGGCTAGCGCTCAGAAGACTAAGTGAACTGGCCACCCCGGTGTGGGAGTGCTGAGGCGCCTGCTGACTGCTCTGAAAGGCTTGGAAGTAACCCGTAGAATGCAGGACCCCTGGGCCTTTGTCGCCACGGGAGCTGTTCCGATCCCTGGCTCTCCTACACACTAGAAAGGGCTCTCCTACTCAAGTGGACTGATAAAACCTTGTCAGTAGGAACATAAGAGATAGCGTCAAGTTGCCGAAAGTCCTTACATTCAGCACACTTGGGCTGTCGAAAGAGTCAAGCCAAACAAAATACAATAAGCCATTTTTAAAAAGCAGATCTTTAATTGGTGGCAAGATCCCTGGTTTGTCTTTAGAAATTGAAATCATGATGCCCAGTACATCCCCTGAGCTCGACTCTGGAGCCCTTGGTAGGATTGCTTTTGGTCACTGGACAGGACGAGGATGTCCAGCCATGCAAGATGAATGTCTGGTCTGCTTTTTCAGTGTGTTTGTATGGCGGTGTCTGTAAATGCCAGAAACCTCTTTCTTGCTGCTGCTGCTCCCCCCACCCTGCCCAGCCACCACGGAGGCACTTCAGGGCCCCTCTGTGCCGCCAGCTGCTGGCCCAGGCCCACCGCGCTGCAGGCCACACGAGTGTCACGCGCCAGCAAAGCGGGGTGACAGCTCCATCCTCTGCGAAACTGTGACGCTAAGGTCAGTTCTCACATGAGAGGAGTCCTTGCCTCTGTTCCTGAGACAACGTACTAACCACACTGACAAAAAATTCTGATAATGTAGCCCGCTGACCAAATTCAAAGCCTCAGTTAACCCTAACCAATATGTAGCTTTTAATTTGCACCAAAACTTTTACAAAAGATGTTTTGCTATTGTTTCTATATACTTTAAAAATATTCATTTTTACCAATGAGTTGAATAAGACAGCTTCAGTTAGGTGCACCTAAGCACTAGAACTATTGATAGCCTCAGTTCTCCACATTTAGCTTTCAAAACCAAATGAGCCATGTATAAACAAGTTGAGAAACTTAATTTTTTAATGTTTCATTTGCAGAGTTTTATATCCATTAAGTGCCTTTGAAAGTTACCAGTTGTGTGGGCTGCTGTCTCACCTCCCACAATTTTTCTCCTTTCTACATATGGTGCTAAAACTTCAAAACTGAGGAGGGCTACAGGACCCTTAACAGATTCCTGGTCTGTCACCCATGTCATGTGTTTATGTCCCGGCTTCCTAAATGCAAGACATCAGTTACCTGCTTGGGAAAGAGTGGCGGGTGAGCAGCAAAGAAATTAATTCTGGAGGGAGGGGGTAGAAATGGGTTTTCACCGTTTAGTGCCAAACCTACAAAATCCAAACATAAGTAAAATACACAACTACCACAAAACAGAGCGGGAGGGTGGGGGAAAAAAAATCTCAAGTGGATCTGGAAGGATGAGCCCTTAGTCCTAAAATGGCAATAAATGAGGTGACCCAAGGCTGCATTGGGTCTACCACCCCCACAGTGAGGCTGACGTGACCCCATGGATTTGTTCATGTGAGCTATATAGGTCAAGTCCACATAAAAAGAAAGAAAAAAAATCTCTGCTGAACAAATTCCTAAACCCAAACAATATTTGGTTAAGATTATAAAACAAAATAAGCTATCTTAAGAGTTCCTCAGAGCTAGCTGGATGACAGAAAATATGACCTGAACAATACTAAGCAGAAGACCCCTACCTGGCCTCAGTCACACTTCACACTTGGCTCACCGCTGACCCCAGGAAGGGCAGGCCGCACACACCGCGAGGAAGGCTGGTGAGTGACTGGGGACTCCGAGCACACATACACGGATTAGTCTTTCCCGTCGGTGAAGCCAAATTCTGGGGCTTGAGTTCCTGGCTATTTGCAGTTACCAGTTTAGAGAAAGGTGAAATGAAGCATTTTCAATTAAATAGACTAACATTTACCCCGGAAGTGCTTCCGCATTCTAAGTGGATTAGATCACTCACGAAGCTATTTTTATATGCCCAGTTATGAATGCCTTACATTAATCTCCTGAGAGGCTGCTGGGTCCCCAGTTTGAGCCCCTGTGCAGTCCTGTTTTCTGTAACCATGTGACTGGTGATGCTGAGTGATGGCCATGTCTGCCTCTGCTGTACCACTGACCTTTCATAATAATCAGCCCTTGCATTGAAATAACCATGTGGAAGAATAAATTGATCAATGAGGATATGTACAACTATATTTAAAGAGCAATAGTGTCTATGTCAAGAAACTTCGTAAATCTTATTTGTAAGCATTTCTATGGTATGATTTTATGTATGTTCATAAATCCTGCACTGTGTTCTACTATATGTTAAAATATTGGTGCATGAATTTATTTTCAATTAGCAAAGTACAAGAAATACATCATTTGAAAACATGTTGGTTACGTGTCCGATAAATGGGATCATGTAAACACAGCTGGCGCACGCGCGGGCAGGCTTCCTGAGTGCGGCCCCCTCTCCCCAGCTGAAGCCAAGGCTCCTCGGTGTTTCCTCTGAAGCTGCTGCCATTTCACGGAACCAAAATACCCAACATCCTTTAAGTCTATAAGCTTTATTGATACTTTGCTTTTACAGTTCACAAGGCATTCCACAGATTCAGTACAGCTTAAACCACAAATGTATAAATCTTCATTTTATAATTTTTTGCATAACAAGTTTTGATATTTGCAAACAACGTTTTTGGAAGCATTAGATTCAGTCCGGAGATTCCGAGTTTATCACAAAATGAACTACAGGAAGTCTGTGCGGTGAAGTTTACTATGTGCATGGCATTGCTTCATGTTGAAAACAGATGGTAGTGCTCCTAGAAATGGATTTTCTGTTTCTAGCTTATGTGCTTTGGAACTATACACATGTAACCGGGGACTCTCTGAGATACCGCGCACTGTGCGGCAGCCGGAGGGGAGGGTCTAAGCTTTGTGAAACACTATATATAGATATATATATAATCTATATTTACTTATATTGGCAATTAATATAACAGTAAAATTCACAATACACCTAGAACATACCAGGAAGGCAAGCTTTTTCACTCTTGCTTTAGTGGTATGATCTCGTCTAAACGTTTCATTTCAGAAAATCTGCATCAATCTACACAGACCATACACAGTGCACAAACTGTGAGAAGGATTATTTTTTTCAGCTCCACTTTCTCTGCGACCCCCTCCCCCCCAAAAAACAACAGCAAGACTACCTGCCACAGAGTGTAACATACAGCTTTCTCAGATCTTTTTTATTCACCAGTGCCTCAAATAGGAAAAACAAATATTACGGTTTAATTAATTCCATACATAGCAGCTTACAATACTTAAGATGATGAACACATGGCAGTCAAGACAGGTAATTTTTCCTCAGACACCGCATTGCTAAAAATAAAGATCTGTGAAGCTGCAATGTCAAGGTTTCCTTCTTCCCTGACCCTCCCCCATGTAATCGAATGAATATCCCCTTTCAAACCCCTAGTGTTTATGATCTCTGGCTTTTTCATTCAGCTTTGCGTTTCAATCCAGGGATTTTTGCTTGGATTCTACAAGTGAAAAAGGTAGGAAAAAAGGTCAATGGAAATATTTTTAAGTATTTAACAGTGCTGTGCTTCAAGAACTACTTGTATATTATAGTGCTCAGCTTCTACAAGGACTGTCAAACTGTAAGCTGTATTTTTGCCACCTTGCCTCCTGAATTAGACTTTAAAAAGCCTTAAATACAACACAGAGCAAACACAGCAATGATCTGAACATAGACAAAAATCCTTTGGCAACGCTGTTGCACTTTTTAGTTATGATTAAGATTTGCTACTGACTAGGCCTATAAGATGAATTCTCCAAGTCCAGCACACTTTATTCTTAGTGGGAAAAAAAAAAGTGGATTTTAAATACTTACTTAGCCATAGCATCTTTAACACTCTTATTTGCAAGTCCTAGATAATGATCTATCTGCGCCTGCAAGAGAGGTGGAAAGGAGTTACTAGAAAATTAACATTGCTAAAGAATCTTATTAACCATTACTATATTCAGCAAATTAAAGGCTTAATAAAGGCTTCAGACACCACCTTTTTCATTTTTATAAGGCTTTGGAAACTGGTACTGATAGATTTGTTTAGGTAATACAGTAGGGCTTGAATTCCGAAATCTACAGTTAAGAAATTACCTGATGCCGTTCATAAATAACAGGAACGCTGAAGAGTGAAATTAGAGCTGAAAAAGAAAATACACAACCTTTAAAACAGAGTGGTATGATTTAGGGAAGAAAAACTGAAAAGCCATCTTAACAGGCAGCGTTCCTAATGAATGGTTAAAGACCCAAGCTTCTCCTGGAGGCTCCTGTTGGTGGGGAGCCACACTAGAGGAATGGAGGCACGAACCACTCCTAGCTGGAAATCAAGTCCCACAGACCTTATAAAATACTGGTATCCCATGTTAGTCTAATTTAGGGCTGCACCATCAGGTGAGGCTAGCCCCCATCTGGTTTATCACTGTTGACTGAAGCATTCTTTAGGAATTAAAGTAGCAATTAAATCTACAATATCAAGTCCCACAGACCTTATAAAATACAGGTATCCCATGTTAGTCTAATTTAGGGCTGCACCATCAGGTGAGGCTAGCCCCCATCTGGTTTATCACTGTTGACTGAAGCATTTAGGAATTAAAGTAGCAATCAAATCTACAATATCAGTATCAGCAACTTATTTAAAGACCTCAAACATCTTCCCTACGATGTAAGCATTTTCTCCACCAAAGTGTCTCTAAGCTCCTGCACACAATCTTCCCTTATTGTGCAGCTTTTTGTTCAAATCGTATTGTCAACTTACCCAAAATCAGTAGTGTCAGACCATTGAACAAGGCACCAACATAGGTAAATACCCACATCAATGCTGCAAACTGTAGGAAAATAACATTAGCCTGTTAAAAACAATTCACACAAAGCTGAAGCTTTCAAACAGAACCATCCCACCTAAATGCCAACCTGCCAGAAGCAAAAATAGTTGGAGACTTGGCTTCAAAGGGAGACTCACCAGTCTCCATTTGAAATTTCAGAATCCTAATTAATATAGATTTGATTCATTTTCTCTTGTTTTCCCTGAGACCAGATATGCCAAAGGTATACCTTACCTCTTCAGCTCTGCTATAGCATTTTGGTTTTAAATGGGAAGCCTGAAAAGGTATGAGAACTCACAATTAAGCCTGATTTTAAAGCACTAACAAGTATTTCAAGATCTACAGGAGATGAACAATTTGGACATTGAAATCTCAGCTGAACATGCAACAATGAGGCAGGGAATACTTATGATCAGAGACAAGGGGTTTCAGGTACCAGAGATACCACCTCTAATATTTTATTAAGGATCAGAGGCATTGTCTGCTCAGTGATCAATGTTTCAACAGTTAACCCTGGAAATGAGGATGCCTCAAAGTTGTATACCTGTTAATAAAACTGACATTAATATTAGCCACTGCCTTCTGTATTTATTTAACGAACACCAATATAGTTACCGTATTAGTGCCAGGCACTGTTTTAAATGCTTTACAAATACTAACTCATTTATTCCTCTTAACAACTTGGTGAGGTAGGCACTGGAATTACCACAACAGACCCAGACCCTACCCGAGGCCCGCTTTCATTGTCTCCTCCAGAGGCAGGGAACTAACCAAACTCTCCTACTTCAGTAGTCATGGTCTTAAAAATCTATTTTTTAAATCATCAAAGGAAGCAGGGAAAGGCTGTTCTAAAAAGGGATTCCATTTTAACAAGTCCTTTATTTCCTCTGCATACCTTATTCATGACAGGCTGGACAAGAACATTTCAGAGTTTTCTTCTGGTTCTAAAATTTGGTTGACCCTCATACAGTACAGACTTGACCTGTTCGAAGCAGTTCTTGGAAGACTTAAAGTCAGTCTGGATTTTATTATTCTTAATCAGTAATTGCCTTGCTTTCTATTAAAGGCCTTCATGTGTCTGGCATTAGCTCTGCCCTAATTAGCAGGTGACAATACAGTGCCACCGTCTACACTGACTTAGTCAGGCACATACAACACGGTATAAATGAAGAAGAGCCTGGAGTGGAGTCAGTATCTCCATCTCCTAAAGCAGGGATCAGCAAACCTTTCCTATCAAGACAGTAAGAAAATAACCATGTTCGGTTTTACGGGTCACAAATGGTCTCTCACATATCCTTGGAATGTTATCTCTGAAAATTTTTTGAATATTATCCTTCAAAAAATTTAAAAACCATTCTTAGCTCCCAGGCTATACCAAATAGGCCATGAGCCAGGCAGTAGTTTGCAGACCCTTGAACTACAGCATTTGTTCCTCCATATAGTCATTCATTGAACAAAATCCGTCTACTGTGAGCAGAGTACCAAGCAGAACTTCAAACTCTACTAGGCACATTTACTTCAGGTTAGGAACACACTTTGGATTCCTACACCACAACTGTCAGTTCTACAAATAGCAACCTCTCATTACCCCTACAACTGAAGGTAACTAATGTTAAAGTGACCAAATGTCAAGCACTCCTAACACCTGTCAGCTGAAAATCAAAAATTAAATACTGCCCTGGTCTCAGCAACTGCCATGGTAGAAAGGCTGGACGCATGACTCCAGTTAGCCAGCCCTCTTCCTTCTCAGAGTTTTACAGACTCCAATTGCAGAAGCTAATTATAACTTCTGCGCTTCAGCCCATTGGCTAGAGAACATTTTCATGTTTTCATCCATCACCATCTACAAGTCTAAAGAGAAAAGCAACAACCTTCCACATTTTAGAGGAAATTGCTTTAGCAATAAGGATACCTTTGTCATGACAGATTTTAGATACACACACAAGCTACAAAGAAGCCCTAATTTGGTCATTAAGTCTCCCACAAGACCGAACTCCAAATTCACAAGCAGAGAAGCCCAAGACTTCACATCTAGCCCATCTAACGGGCTCAAATGTCACTAGACTTGCCTCTTGGGGGACATTCTGCCTAAAAGCCACACTGCCCAAAGGCAAAGAAAGGAACAGAGGAAACACTAAATGTGGGACTAGGCAGGTGCCATAAATGCATGAAGGAGCCTAAGGACTGAGGCAAAGAGACAGAAGTACTTCTCCCTCTCATGGAAGCACGTACAACCCAGCTCCACAGACTGTTGCCATGCAAGTATTCCAGGCCAATGCTGCCAAAATTTCTGATTTTAAGAGAGAAACCAGAAATTCACATTTTTATGTGTTATCACAGAATTTTTAAATACTGCAATCTGGAGAAAATTTAACACTTCAGGGACCCAAAACAAAAATGCTAGGTAAGGTTTTCTACAGAACACAGCATGAGAAGAGAAAGGAATGGTAGTTAAGGACATGTACCTAGCAATTGTACAATTACTAGAACTGTTATGTAATAAAAGCAACATTTTTTTTTTTTTGCAAATATATTAGGTCACTGAATCTCATCACAATGCCATAAGTACTATTATTATCCCTATAGAAGAGCAAACCAAGACAAAGAAAAATTAAGCAAGCTGTCAGAGCAGAGGTCGCAGTGATCTCGGGTTCATCTGACTCCAGAATCTATCTGCTCTGCTGCAGGTAAGATCACCTACAGAGAAACCATTATTGGTGGGAATTTCTCACGAATGGGCATGCTATCATACAGAGGCAAAGAATAGGCCCATAAACACTTTAAAGAAACAAAACAGGCAACTTTCATTTTGGACCTACAAATTCTATGCCAGGCCACGGCAACTTTCTGTGACATTCCAGCCAGTGCATATAGGAACACGGAGATCAGAAACCATCTCTCTCTGGGCAGTATCGAGAGGAGGGAAAAGAACCAAAACACAATGAAGGTCTAATAAATACTTCCAAGAGAGCAAGTGCCATGTCTTATCGGCCTTCTGTCCGGGGGATAGGGAATCAAACTTGACTGTGTATCAAATACCTCATTAAAAAGCTCTGTAGCTGTGGCGCCTGGGTGGCTCAGTGGATTAAAGCCTCTGCCTCCGGCTCAGGTCATGATCCCAGAGTCGTGGGATCAAGCCCCGCATCGGGCTCTCTGCTCAGCAGGGAGCCTGCTTCCCTCTCTCTACCTACTTGCCATCTCTGTCAAATAAATTAAAAAAAAAAAAAGGCTCTGTAGCTTTTTATTAGATGATATCTCAACAACTGGGGGCGACATTTATAAGGAAATTGGAGTCAGGATGCGTAACAGAATTTCAGAAATTACTCTGGCAATTCTGACATTTTCAAACTTTTCCTGCATTTTTAAACTGAAAAATCTTTGCTTTTTTTTGAAATCTTCAGCCTTATTCATTAGTATTGCTTTGATTGCCTACATTTTCCCTAGCCCATTTCCCTTCTAATTTTTCTGCAAGCTGAAAAAAGCCAAAACTGTCAAAATTGTATGCTAATAACCACACAAGAGCCTAGGGGCTAGATTTTAATGTTCTTCTGGGTCAGCTATTTCTGGAGTTCAGACCTTTTTATGGCTCACTTTCAGATTTAAGATTGTATTCTGGAGCATTAGAATTGCCTAATGTGCAGGCAACTATCACTAGCAATTTTTTTTAAACTTCATTTTCTTCTTTAAAGATTTTATTTATTTTTTTATTTATTTATTTACTTATTTGAGAGAGTGAGCAAGCACACAAACACAAGCGGGGGAGCAGCAGAGGGAGAGGGAGAAAACAGGCTTCCCACTGAGCAGGGAGCCTGATGTGGAACTTGATCTCAGGACCCTAAGATCATGACCTGAACCCAAGGCAGATGCTTAACTAACTGAGCTACCCAGGCATCCCTCACTAGCAATTTTCATATAACTGTAACATGTATTTTCCCTGAAAGTCACAGAACTACAGTCATACAGAATCCAGGCTTTATCACCCAAAGCTGTATTACAGAGAAATAAGAACCTCTATCTAAAACACCTGGTCTTGTTATCTGATAAATAAAATTACTAGATTTTTTTTCTTGAGATCTGAGGTTTCACAAGGCAGGCTCCCTCTAATCAAACTTGGAGCCTTATTCAAGCAGCTCCAAAGCTGAGCCCTGCAGGGACTGACATAGGCCTTTCTTTTCCAGTGGAAGTGGTGGTGAGTGGGAGGTGGGAGTAGGAGTTGGGGGAAAAAACTATAGCCTGGGCTTTATAGCTTAATGCCACAACTTTTAAGAATAGTCACTCTTCTGGCAGTATCCCCAGAAAAATTAAATCACAATTTTAGGAGAAGGGACCCCCCCACCAACTTCCTTCTCTTTCCCCCCCGCAGAGTTATCAGGTGGTTCTAGTGTGCAGCCAAGACAGAGACAGCCAACACACTGTTTTAAAATAAAACCTATCAAAGATCCCCTACACAGAAGATCAATCACAGAAACAGAATTAAACATTAACTAAGGGTTAGTTTTCTGGTACTCATGGGTATTACTTATAACAAGGTTAACCGATAACACTGGGTTAAAGTTATCCTGCCTCTTTCTGACCTCTCAGAGGCTAATAAAGTATACCACACTCTCCAAGAAAAGGCTATATACATGGCTTTTGCAACTTAATTTTACTAGAGGACATTCCTCCTTTTCTTTCCTTTCCTTCATTCTCCTGCCCACACCTGAGGTCTGGCACTCAGTGGAACAAAACCACTTTAAGAGAACCTTTAAAACAAATCCTGAGGATTGGCTAAAACATTTGGCTGACGTGAAATTCACAGTAGTGTCTGAAATAAATTCTACTAAATGGAATTAGAAATACTTTGTTAGTGATTTTGCCCATAACATTCACTAAAATCAATCCTTTGGGAAATGTATCATTGCTCCATCTGTGGACACGTGAAATCTTTTCCAGGGCTTAGAAGCTTGTAGTTAACTGCAAAGGAGCAAAACAAATGGAACTCTTACACAAGAATTTAAAAGGAGAAATCTGCAAAATATGTCTTATTCATCCAAGTCAACCACTAAAGGAGACTTAGGCCAGATACAGTGATAACCACTATAGCACAACAGATCTTTTTCAGTAGGCCTGATGCCTCAGGAACCTTGGAGTTTGGTTATATATTTATTTTTTAAAATCACATTTAATTATGTGATTTTTTAAAAAAGCCACTGTCAAAAAAATAAGTAATGAGCAAGAAAGTTTCACACCCTAAGAATAGTGACTCTAAAATTTTCACTTTCTGAGCAAGAAGGTTTCAAATAGAAGGAATGGTAACTGTGACCCAGAATCTAGAAACGTAGCTTATATAAATGTGAGAGCATCAAATTTATGAAGATTGTAAGTTATAGAGAAACCGCTTTCAAATTTCTGTTTAAATGCTATTATTTTAAATATACCACAGAGCTGGATATCATGTGTATTTTCTACACTTAAAAACTCATGAGACTTCACTGCATTTTCTTTGAATTTAGGGTGGTATTCATTTTCCTAATGATGCATCATATAAAATCAAAGTAATTCCAGCTAGAAGCTGGTTCCTGTAAGTTTTTAAAAACTCAGTGTTATTTAAGAAATTCATCTGGAAACTGGAAACAGCAGGTAGCAAACTTTCAACAGATTGAGTCTCTAAATACATGGAAATAAATCAGTCTGATATTAGGGCAAATAAATTTGTTCTTTACATTGAAAAAGTGAAGAAAAAAAAGAATGAACTAAAAAAAAATTTGTTTTCCTTGCTTTAAGGAAAAATAATCTACCACTCTACTGGCTGCGGTGGCTAAGAGGCAAAAAGTAATAGAGTCAGAAGGAAATCATTTTCTTAAAAAAAAAAAAAAAAAAAACCACACAACAAAACACTGAATATACAAAAACTGTGGATGAATAAGAGTGGTAAATGCTTTCTATAGAAAGGTAATACTAAGTCATTTTTATAAAGAGTCAAAAGAGTGTTAGGATTTTTGTTAGCTTTTTTCAATGAGACATTTTACCCAAGTACCCTGTGTTTCTGTAATACCCTTATTCATTGGAAACATATGGAATCTATACTACCCACACACAATGACATTAAGATTTAATTTTAATTAAAGGGGTCAATTTTTTATTTGAATTTTAAATTTTAAAGGGGGGGTCCAAAGGTAAAAAGAAAAAGTTTATTGGGACGCCTGGGTGGCTCAGTTGGTTAAGCAGCTGCCTTCGGCTCAGGTCATGATCCCAGCGTCCTGGGATCGAGTCCCACATCAGGCTCCTTGCTCGGCGGGGAGCCTGCTTCTCCCTCTGCCTCTGCCTCTGCCTGCCATTCTGTCTGCCTGTGCTCGCTCTCTCCCTCTCTCTCTCTGATAAATAAATAAAATCTTTAAAAAAAAAAAAAAAGAAAGAAAGAAAAAGTTTATTGACATTGGAGGTACCCTAGGTACCCAGGACAGGAAACAAAACAAGAAAAGGTCTAACTAAAGTCCCCAAGCAACAGAACCACCAGGTTATCAAGGAAGACTCTTTGTATATATTATCCGAATGTGCAACTGAATTACCAAGAGCTTCATACCATCACCACTACACAGGGAGGAAAAGACATAGCCTGCCTTATTTTTTTGCTTCAACATATTTTGAGACTTAAATGCAAAGTTTCTTCTGTGTGTTAATATGCTGAAGAACCTGTTACATGCCTGGAGCCTTGGGTTTGCCAAAAACACTACTTAAGCATTCAAGTAAGTTTTCTTTTCAAAAGTACTGCTAGTCCATAAGGAGACAAAGTAGTAAAATACAATTCTAATACAAGCCTTTTTTCCTCAATATGAAGAAAAAAGAACATTTCCCAAAAAATAAGAAAATTTCAAAAAAATAAGAGTGTTTCAGGAAGTAAATCTGCCTCGTGTGCCACATCTGTTACTTAAAAGTCACATATATAAAAGCCACTCAAGGCAAAAATTTATCAAATTCTGTTTTTCTCATTTCTGCTACTTTCATCATTAATAACATCTGCTTTAAAAAAAATCCCTGAGCATCTAAGGTAATTTTCAAAAGAAATTAAAAATTGAGATTTAAGAGCAAAATGTAATTCATCTTAGGGAAAAGTATTTTATCCATAAAATTTCCTCCTTTTTTTCAAGTATCTGTGCAAAACAGATTTAAAGAGTATTTATTTAGTATTTAATCATGCCTTCTCTAACATTTTCATGCTGCTCTAGCCTTTGCCAAGTATTTCCACACATAACTATGTACACAGAGGACTGTATATAGAGGATGATAAAATCTGAAAGAACAAAGACATGTAGAGACTAAAACTGGAAACTAAACTAAACTAAAAGCTGGAAAAACTGGAACAAATCATGCCCAGATCAATTTGTTTTATTTTTAAACAGATTTTTTCAAGAACACCTCTTCTCTCAAGAAGAGTATTACAGACATACTGAGCCTTCATTACACTATGCAAACATGTAGTATGACTTCTGCCTTGTATCTGTTGCAATTTTTATTAAGTCTATAAAAATAATGACTCTCTCCCTTTATCAAGCTTCATGATGATTTTGTTTGAGGTCTTCCCCAACCCAGCAATTTTTATTGCTAAATTCAGAGATGGCCCTTTGTTGTTTGAAGCTCTATCGCTATTTACTGTGTCTTCTCAACCAATTCCCACCCACAAACACTTCGTCTTAAACTGTACTAGCACCTTCTTGATGATTTTGCACACATGGTCTATCCCAGCTGTCAAGCTATAATACAGCAAATATCACTTCAGTGAATAGGGACCGGGTTCGTCTAGCACCCATATGTACAAGGTTCTATTTCATTTACTCCAAAGTATTCTCATTTGTTCCCTTTGAAACTAACAAACCAAAACATCCCAAATAATATAGCTTTGATCATTTATTTACACATTGACATCAGATAATTTCAAAGCACTACTACAGGATATCACTAAATGCAAGCACTCTATACAAAAAAGATAAATTAAGTAATAAAAGGAAACTAAAACCTTTTCAAGATTTTACTTGTTTGAGAGAGACAAGTGTGTGCATGCAAGCATGAGGGCAGGCAGAGGGAGAGGAAGAAGCAGGCTCCCCACTAAGCAGGGAGCCCCTGATGAGGGGCTCAATCCCAGGACCCTGGGATCATAACCTGAGCCCAAGGCAGATGCTTAACTGACTGAGCTACACAGGAACCCCCTAAATTATTTTCCATCAATGTTATTTATAAGTAACTGAGAGTCTGGGTTGTAAGCTGAGAGAAGGATACAACTGAAAATAATATCCATTTATTGGTTTATTAAGGCTAAAATGCTTGTTAAAAGCATTGAATATTTAAATGTATTCTGACCAGTTCAGAAATTGCTTCACGGAGTCTAAAGGCCCAATCATCATATTGCTAGGATATCCCTCTTTTGCATGATAAATTGCAAACTAGCACCTAGCTCTCGTGAAAGAAAAACTAAATATTACCATGGTACATTTCTACCCAGGTGTAGACTGGAAATAAGTCTGTCTTACGCAGAGTCACAGGCTATAACACAAAAAACACAAATGTTTTATGTCAAGAACTAAAGTCCCAGTGCTTGGAGCTCATGTTAGAAGTTGGTTTAGTATTTGCTTTGAGTCAGTGAGCTTTGGGTAAATTTACTGGCAAGGTGAGACCCTAACAGCTGCTATAGCAAGATTCAAAAACTGAAGAAAGACTTCCAATAATTACCAACTGAATATTAGTTGAGGTGTTTCCAAGTATTAAAGTTTTTCCAGAACAAACATTCCAAGAAAGAGTCTAAGATATGAAATAGCTTATGTGAGTATATAAATCAAACATAAGCCAAGAAATTAACTGCCAGACTCTAAAAGGGCAAACAAATTAAATTACATCTGGTATCAACTCTATTAGGTAACCTTTATTCCTACAGTGAAAATTCCCTTTAATTTTCTCACTTTTTCTTTTTTGTTGCACTTTTTAAAAATTTAGTTTTTAATTCCAGTATAGTTAGCATACAGTATTACATTAGTTTCAGGTGTACAATACAGTTTCAACAATTCTATATATTACTCAATGCTCATCGTGATAAGTATATAATCTTCTCACTTCTAATCTTTGTGATCTCCAAAAGTATGAATTTATAACTTATTTTCCTTTAGAAAGGAATAGTACTTTCCTCCATTTTAAATATTTGATGGGATTCTGATTTCTGACTTCTAAGTTTACAGTAGTTCGATTTCACTACATCTCTGTCACTTCCTTTCCTATAGAAAAGTAGAATTTTTCACTCCATTCATTTGATATTAAATTCTGGGTATATCAAAAATGAAAAGCAAATAAACTTACCTTCAGAGAATCAACTAAATCATCAACTAAAAAGAGGCGTCTGAGTTCCTTTATCGTGCAGTTCACATGACCAAGAGCAGAATTACTGTATTTCTGAACCAACTCCTCAGATATGGCGACTTCAGATTCCAAATATGCCCTGGAAAACGAAATACATCTTAACTGTCACTGGTCACAGTGAATGTCCCTGGATGTCTCTCATTCAGCAATTACGTATCTATAAAAGAAGTCATTAATATTTTACTATAAAAACCTACTATTTCCTAATTAGGTACAATGTAAAAATTCACCAACCCATGCATATTTCACGGACATGCACAGGGTCAGCTGATGAACACAGAAAAAAATCCTTCAAAGTCAGACTGATCTGGGCGTGACTCTTAAGCTCTGTCACTTCACTTGTCTGTGTAACTTCGCAAAGTTACTGTCGTGAGGATTCAGTGAGTTCAGCGCTTAATACAGGCAGACGCAGAGAAGCACTCAACAAATGGTAGTTACTACTATGGGTTTGGGTTTTTTCTTCAAGCTGACTTTATGCTGTCTCATTAGATCTTCCTAACAAAGATCCCATTCCCCAAATACTACACTCTCTCAGCCTAACTTTTCAGGGGAAACTGCCCAATATGTCAAGGTCCAGATTGTGAAATGGCTGCCAAAAATATGATGCTAACGGTAGTAAAACGTAATAGTTACTGTCCATGAAGATGCCTTAATCTATACTAAGAGAGGTGGAATCGTCCTATTTAAGAAAACAACTGTAATGAAGAAGTCATTTGCAGGAATGCAAGGAACTGCTTCATTGTTATTGTTCAAAGAAGCCATTTTATCTTGGTGGAGTAGAACCAACTCAGAAATACTAAGCACTCTTTCCTATCGTTGGACGTAGCTCCTTAAAACCCAGTCCCTCTTCATCATTCCCCAACATTGGTGGACACTCGTTTACTCATACTGGAAAGAACAGTCCTCTCTTAAGTCCCTGTCCCATAGCTGACTTCTGTAATATGCCCCAAATATGTCTCTTTGTTTTTACTCACTGTGCTGTCTCTCTAGTATAAGTGTACATTATTTAAAAACTGGAATGTTCTGTCTCCAAACCAATCGCTAATCTGTCTGCATCCTAATCCACTCCTTCAGCCAATGCCAAATTCATTTTACTTAAGCTATCCTAGATAGTGCTACTTAGACTGAACTCAGGTAGGAGTCAGAAGACCTGCTACTATCTCTCTGTGTAACCTTGCAAAGTCATTTGACTTCTCGGGCTCATGGTTCCCACTCCCTAAAATTAGAGAAACAGACCTTCTTAAATCTCTTGCGGCTCAAACATTCTGTGATTCTAAGGTTCCAACTTTTCAACCAGAGCCCTATTCAATCGTTCCAACCTGTTTTCTCACCACTCACTATGCTGGCAGGCAAATATGAGCCATTCATCAAACATTTTTTAATCTTACTGCTTTCGTTCATCATACTGTTTTCCTGATCCACAATGCTCTCTTCTCACACCTAGTAATAGCATATCCACTCAGTTAGCCCATCTCAAATCCCACCCACACATGAAGCCTCATTGGCTTTCTTCCCTAAGACCCTCTTATCCAATTCTAATAATGCTTTCTTTTGTAGTATTATTATAGCACTGACCATATCCAGCCCTGGAATATGGACATGTACATACTTGTTTATTTTTCCTGTGAAAGTGTAAAACTTTTAGTTAAAGACCAGGAATATATCCTTCCTATGATGGCACAGCACTCAGACGATTATTATTGATTAACCAGCACATATCAAGTTGTTATTATCAAGTTAAAAATGATCAAAGAGTCACATCTACCCTTAAATCAGCAATAGTTTATTTGTGCAGCTTTGAGAAACACCGAACAGAAGCTGAAGTAACTTTAAGTTGGTATTCCGTTTCTTTGTACCACTGCTTTTGTTCCTGCTGAAGACAAGATGCGAGGCCAGCAGGCACAAAGCTGGCACTCTCCATCAAGGAAATCCTGGGGATATTTACATTCATTCAGTGGGCATGTATGTGTTATTAATGCAAGGCCAGCACTGCCATCACTCTTTTCCAGTGACCGGAGGTATTACACACAGACTGCACAGTACCACCATTAGTGTGGTACTTGGAAAAACTGTCCAACAGGATTTAACTGGCATGTCGGCTGAATTCAGGACTGTAAAAAAAGGCCTCTGAATGAAGAATAAAGTGTTTCTCAAGAAATAAGAATTAAGAAAATCACTAGATTTCTTTTCCCCAAAATCCTCTTTAAAATAAAAGATGTCTAAAATTTATGGGGTAGATAATTTAGAAGTTTTGGCTTGACAATATTTTTAAATACTTCAATTTATCTAATTAAAAATCATATTCCTCTATTATTTTTGGCATGCTACAGCTCTGCCATTTTGAAGTTGCAATCTCAAGTTACTGAACTTTAAGTATGTTTCCCTCTTTTGGAATGGAATAATACCATCTGTCTCGCTGAGTTATTATGAAAATTAAGTATGTACATAAAAGACCAAAGACATAACAGCATTCACAAAAGCCGGTCTCTTCCCCAAACCTATATAGCATCATTACTTCATCAATATGAAGAGAGCACTAGAGCAAGACAAGCAAAATAATTTAGTAGATCTCTTCTTGTAAAGTCTGAAAATCAGTTTACATTTACCCATTAATATCAACTAGATAATGTTCTTGGTAATTACACACTCATTCATGCCCACATAGATACCTGCCTTACCAAAAGAAAAAAAATGATGTCTATATACAAAACAATTAGAACAATTAGAGAATATCTCAAAGCCATACTTACTGCAATAGGAAATGAACCCTCAGATCATCTAGACCCAGTGTTAAGGAAACCTTCAAAAAGTTACATCTTGAAATCAGAACTAAATAAGAAGTGTAATAGATTAGTTCATCTGAGAAGCTAAAAGGCAGTATGAATGGAAATAAAACCCTAGAAGGGGTGAATGAGAGACAAGATAAAGATATTTGGACTTGATCTTGTAGTGAACAGGAAGCCCAAATACCTAAAAATATAATTAAAGTATTATCTGAGGAAAAGCGGATACCACGTATAAAAGTTGAAGTAAACCAAGGTAACCAGAACCCCAAGTGAACAAGTAGACAAACTTTTTCTGTAAAGAGCGAAGAGTTAAATATTTTAGGCTTTGAAGTCCATATATAGTCTCTGTCACAACTGTTTAACTCTGCTATTACAACATGATGAAAACAGCTAAATGACTGAGTATGCCTGTGTTCTAATAAAACTTTATTTACAAAAGCAGGAAGCAGACTGAATTTGGTCCCTGGCTTTATGGGCTTGCAGTCTTCACTGAGGAAGCAGGAGAAAACAATACAACTTAGTTATCTTCTTTACCCGAGATGGAAATAAAGACATCAAAATTGGGAGTCTGAAAATGGGGACAGTAGTGGTGTTACTGATAGAAACTGACAAGTTTGAGAAAACAAAACAAAACAAAAAACAAAAAAAAAACGTTCATTTACAGACATGGTTAAGTTAGTGGTTGTCAGGGGCTGGGTGGCAAATAAGTACCAGTGGGTAGAAAATTTCTTTTTTAAAAATTTTGAGAAAATCTGGAGTTAGATGGTTATGACTATACAATTCTGAGAACATACTAAAAACCACTGAATTTTGTAATACATGAATCGTATTTCAATTTTTTGAAACTGGGGGGAAATACATGCTGAGTCTGAAGTTAGGGCAGAAGACCCAAACGAAGGTATGTCCCATTACCAATCAGATACATGATATGAGCATGTACTCATAAAAGTCAGGGCAGAAGATGATAGTTTGGAGACAAGGAGTGGCTCATCAAAGGATAACAAGAGGATACAAAAGTATGCCTTAGGGAATAAGAACAGAAAACTAGGCAGAGAAGGAAGGGCAAGAGGACACATAGGCATGACAAGATACCATCACAGAAAAACATGCACATGCTAGTGGTAAGAAAGGTATTTCAAATATCAGCACGAAAAGGAAGCAATAAAGAAAACAGAACTTTCACCAATCCTAATCATGTTAAAAAGATATAGTTCCCATTAAAGTAAAATTAGATAATCAAATACCTAGTTCTAATAAATATTACTGGCACATAGTAAAGTTAGGCTAATGACACACAAATCCAGTATTTTCCCAAGAGCCCATGAAATGACATTTACTCAAAAATCTCAAAAGCAGATGCTTTTGGTATGGCCTTTTAGTAATAATCTACAATTATCCTTAAGCAGTAAAAAATGCACGCCGGTAACTCTACAGAATGAAGTCTTAATACTAATCCTGTTTATAGTGTTGCCAAGGTGTGCCTTGTTTTCCAGACATCTCACCTGAATGGGTGGCCTTCATCTGATTTCTGGATAGCTTGGATCACACCCTTATATATCCTAAAGCTGATAGTCACAGAGAGCAGGGCCAAGACAATGTAGGCAGTTACGCTCACAATGCTGAATACTGTCAGTGAAAGCAGCAGGAATAAGCTGGCACCAAACACTACTCCAGTCTTCTTAATGTCTCTCCAGTAGAGGAGGTCAACAACTAAAAATTAAAGAAGAAGAAATCTGAAATTAGAACATTATTTTATCCATTTGAATTTGGCACATTTATACTTGCTCCACATACAAAAACAAAAAGGTCTCTAAAAGCAAAACCAAAACCTAAATTGTTAGAGAAAGATTAACTTTGTAAGCTGCACTTTAAACCCATTGAAGTAGAAATTAGAATCATACCTCCATCTATTTACCATTAATTTTCCTCATGCAAATCTGTTTCCTTCCTGTCCAAATCACTCTTGCTATACAAGATCATTCAATCTCTCAAGCCCAGTATAGTAGACTTCTAACCCAAAACAAGTTTTTAAAAATATTATCTTGAGGGCTTTCAACTTTGTTCATTGCATAATATAAATACAAATAACGGAAAAAAATCTTAACACACTTACTAAAATGATACCAATGATGTAAAAATGTATTTATTTGCAGAAAAATCACTAATTCAAGAAGTTAATAAAACTATGAAAAACTACACATAGGAGTTCTATGACTCTGCTTTTAAGAGATCTCTTTGAGAAACATAATGAAACTGTAACCTAACCTGGCTATTATCATTAAAACAAAAATTGCCTGCAACACCAAAGACAAAGGAAAACATGCTTTAGAATACCTGAAAAGCTACTTCTCTTGAAAGCAGATAAATACAATGCCATAAAAATGTAGATGTCAAATAAAAAAAGAAAAACTCAATGTGTTACACTGTTATATAATGTTTATTAATAGTAAGGAGTCAGACAAAGCCAAACTTAGCAAATTTGTTCTTGGCCTATGGTCACAGAGCCATAGTGGGGATCAAATAACCATAGGCCTGTGGTCTTAAAGTCGGGTTATGTACAACACACAAAGATTTCTGCAGTGTGCCAGAGGGTTCCTGAATTCACAGGCTAAACATAATTTGTCTCTCTCTGGACTGTGAACAACTAGGGGATAGGGGGGTGTTTAATATTCTTATAGTAACATAAGTATGGGCATATTCTTGAGTAGTCTTAAATACCTGTTAATTTTTAAGATAAAGAAAGTAACAAAAAACACATTTCCAAAGGCGGCTTTGGTTCTCTAAGGTATGTGATTTTCTTTTACCATTAGGGGTACTTCTGTGGGGGAAAACTATGTATGTGAAATGTAAAATGTTAGATGTCATTATGAAGCCCTCAATTCCTGTTAGTATTTATCATGAGTGCTAATTAAGACATTTTAAATCTAGTCACAGTGTCTGAAACATAGCAGGGGATCAACATTTATTATGTTTAGGAAACACTCTGTTATCCTCTGATTTGATTTAAATGCTACTAATTTAACATTGTATGATTTACAGCTTTGTGTTCAACCTTTGATTTTAATTCTTTATTCACATTTTCTCCCACCTCAAGCTTGTTCCAACCCTGCCTAAAACATCTACCTTAGTTTTGTTCTATTCAACTAGTTTCTACTATTATACAAATATAGTAGCACAACTGAGAAATAACCAGAACTTGAAGCAGTGTATCTATGGCTATAAAAATGACATCATAAATAATGTCATACTGAATAAAGAGACAGCAAGCGATGCTAATAGATTTGTGACATTCAGCAAACATTTATTGAACTGATACTGTTCATGGAACTCAACCTAGTAGAATTAATTAAAAACCTGAAAATGGGGATGTGGACTTTTCTTTAAGACCCTGTCCAACTCTAAAACACTACAATTCTAGGAAGACAGTAAGACATATAAAAGCAATGACAAAAAAAATTATAAAATCACTGCTGCACCATCATTACAATTGAGAAAAAGGAAAAAATGGAGGACATTTTAAAGACTGCGAAAAAGACAGAAGTTGAGCTGGGTCCTAAAGAATGGGTAGATCTAGAAAATGTAAAGATGTAGGCCTCGTAAGTCTCTGCTAGCAATGGTTCTCATGATTAATGTAGTTTTGTTTTCTTAAACAGGGTACCTGGGAGCGTGGGGGAGGCAATGATGAAGACTGCTCTTAGTAACATAATTTTTCCCTGTGGGCTCCCCTGTGCCCCAAACAAAGCACTTAGATTCTGGTGTTGGATCACCTACACTCAACAACTCGCTCCATAACTTACCAACTATGTGACCTCAAGCAAGTCACCAAATCTCTCTGTACCTCAGCTTCTGTATCTATAGAATGTGTACACAATAGGAATGATCCTAATGAGATATTGTGACGATTAAGAGAGAAAATGAATTAACAAAATTTTTCATTAATAAGATAGTGAATATTTAGTACACAGCATTTAACAAATTCCTAATAAATGTCCAGGCTGTTATTTATTGTTGTTATTATGAACACCATCACAATCACTATTACCATTCTTATTAAGGTATTAAATATAAAGAAAGTTTCAACCTCATGATTAACCTGCAAGTTAATAAATCATATTGCTATTATAATCATGTTGCTTTAGAAGCCACATGGAAAAGGATTTTCAAACTTATCTAAGATTTCACTAACAGAACAAAAAGCTGATAACCTAGAAGAATCAGCAAGTAAAATACACCTCAAATTTTTACATGAACGAAATGCTGCCTTATAAAAATGTATGGTTCTCAAAGTGCTCCAAAACATTTATTAACCTTCAAAATCACTATTGGTAATAAGTTAAAATAAATGCAGCTATCTTCACTATTCTTTACCATCAGTAAAAATCCTTCAATAAGACCTGATTATAAAAGAAATTACTTCAGGCTTGAGATATACAACATAAAAATGACTAACCTAAGAGTTACTGTCTGGACAGTTTTAATGACTTGATAAGAATTATTTATAATTGGTGTATGATTTCTATATAGCTATGGTAGAAGAAATTACCAGTGGCTGGGATTCAAGAGACCCACAAGGCTAGTACTGTCTCTGCAACTGTACAACTCTGGATGAGGCTCCCAGCTTCTCTGGACCTTAGTTTTATCATCAGTAACCAGGGCGTTAAATAAATAATTTTTCTTTCACCTTCAGAAATGAACATACAGTCACTACAAAGATACACAATCAGCCCTGCATTCAAATTCCCAATCAGTGGATCTGTAGTAATGAGATTTTATTGCTGTATTATCTGTGCCAAGGATAAATTTTAAAATCTCCTTCCTTTTTAATTCTAGATTTTTTTGAGGGGAGAAAGACTTAGACATACCAGTCTTCTGAAATGAACCTTACTAAAAAAGGCTTTCTTTAACTGTCAAACATTAGTAAAGCTTTAGGGAAACAAGATCTCATATTCCTATAATTTTTCAAGCAATTACAAACTATATCATTATGGCCACAGTATGCTAGAAGTTAAAAAAAAAAAAAGACTGAGAAGCTACACACTTTTAAGCCGGACAGATGTTTCAGAAATCTTTTCCAGGTTGCTGATCTATAGTTTCCACACCTCCCTTTATTTCCTGAGCCAATATTTATCAGGCACTTACACTGTGCCAAGTACTATTTATAGACTACATAACATTATCTCTTTCAGTTATTAAAACCCTAAGAGGCCAGCTTTCAGACAAGAAAGTGAGAACCAGCTCTTCTATGACTGGACTCAGATCACTTAATTAGTAAGTGATAGAGCACGGATTTCGACACAGGCTTCTTATTGATAAAACTCGTATGCCCCATGTATGATGTCAAACTAAGATTCAGCACATAAATATGCTTAATAAGTGTCACACATATGCATGCATAATGAATAGGCAGTGTTGGCAGGTAATCACCATATGTGAGATGAATCCCAAAGGCCAAGAAAGTCAAGGTCAAACTAACAAGAAGGTTAATGAATGAGACACAAATTTTAATGTGACTACTTAACCCACAGTTAAATCCAAAAAGGAAGAAAGAACTCTATTCCAATATAACTGAAGCTATTTTCCCATAGATGAAAACTATAATTAATTAGACTGTGAAAAAAATCTTTTAAAAGCCATGTGAATCTAATTAAGTAAAATTAGAAAATATCTCCATGCAAAAGAACACTATGCAGCCAGCAAGGATAGTGATGTAGATCTCTATTACCCAAGAAACATGTCCATATTGATAAATAAAAACAAAATGTTACAAAAAGATTCATATAGTAAAATTTTAAAACCTTAGATAACCATGAAGTCTGAAAGGATATCTAGTAAACACAACTTGTACTGGAGTATTAGGGTAATAGATGAGTTTAACTTGCTTCTTTCTTTCTATGCCATGTGAAATTGCCTCTCGCCCTCCCTTGTGGCAAACATGAATTATTATACTTTCATTATTATTATACTTTTATTATACTTAAAAAAAAAATTCCCGCCTCTCCATTCCTGTTCATTACTGCTAAAGAACCTTATGAGTGTGGTTTTCCCAATAGGTTTTCCTATGGGGAGGAGGATATAATGTATGCTAGCTTAATAAATATTTAGATCCAGGTGATAGTTAAAATTTTAACAGTATATAACCAAGTTGGTAACTCTGGTGCTTTGGGTTGGACCAGCTCAATTTCCCCAAAGTTGATGATATGGGAATATCCATGTATAAAGTCCAATAGTATTCAGTGATTACGGCCTAAAATAAATTTAACTGCATGAGGATACAGTAAACCCAAACCTAATACTTTCTTTCCTCCTATCATATGATTCCTAAGAATTAAGGTCTTTTCAATAAACAGAAGAGCTCAGAAAATCCTAAATGTAAACTACACATATTACATAAACATATGCAAAAACTATATAGGAATACTCAAAACAGGTATCTTCTAAGCCTTGTTGAAACACGCCATATGTGGCGCCTGGGTGGCTCAGTGGGTTGGAGCTTCTGCCTTCAGCTCAGGTCATGATCCCAGGGTCCTGGGATCCAGCCCCACAGAGAGCCTGCTTCCTCCTCTCTCTCTCTGCCTGCCTCTCTGCCTACTTGTGATCTCTGTCAAATAAATAAATAAAATCTTTTTTAAAGAAAGAAAGAAAGAAAGAAAGAAAGAAAGAAAGAAAGAAAGAAAGAAAGAAAGACGCCATAGAATGGCTCTGGTAGAGCCACAGACCTTAAAGCCCTGAGGAGGAACAAGGGGAACAAGAGCCACGAGAGATAAGACAACTAGGTAATGGAAGTCATACATAAGACAAAATTAATGTATGCCAGAACAGGAAGGTCTGAGAGGCAATCTACATTTACCAAAGTCACTGTGGCCACCTTAATTGATAGTCTCCAGTATTTTTGTCTCTCAGATTCCTTAAATTGATTTTAATGAAGAAATTTTGGAAGATTCCAGAATTGTTAATTCTCAATCAGAGGGGAGTAGTTATTAACTTTTAACAAAATGCTGAGAAATATATTCAAATGCTATTGCTTCTAATATTCATCAAGAGACTTTATATCCATTATTAATTTAGATGTTCAATCCTGCTACCAAAATCAGGCAAAGACATGGCAAGAAAACCACAAACCAATATCCCTTATTAATATAGACACAAAATACTAGCAAACTGGATACAGCAACACATAAAAAGCATTATACACCATGGCCAAGTGGTATTTATCTCAGAAATGCAAAGTTGGGGCGCCTGGGTGGCTCAGTTGGTTAAATGACTGCCTTCAGCTCAGGTCATGATCCTGGAGTCCCGGGATCGAGTCCCACATCATCTCCCAGCTCCACGGGGAGTCTGCTTCTCCCTCTGACCTTCTCCACTCTTGTGCTCTCTCTCAAGTAAATAAAAATAAAATCTTTAAGAAATGCAAAGTTGGCTCAACATATGAAAACCATTCAATATAGCACACCATATTAACAGAATTAAGGTCAAAAACTGCATGAGCATCATAATAGTTACAGAAAAAGGATCTGACAAAAATCCAACACCCCTTCATTACAAAAACTCTCAACAAACTAGTAACAGAAAGAATGTCTTCAGCCAGATGAAGGGTATACAAAAAACCCACAGCTAACATCATACTTAATGGTGAAAGACTGAAAGCTTTCTGCTTAAGACCAGGAACAAGACTGAGATACCCACTCTTTCCACTGATCAACACTGTCCTGGAGGTATGAGGTAGAGCAATTTTAAGACAACAAAAAGAAATAAAAGACATCCTGACTATAATAACCTATCTCTACTTGTAGATGACATGATCTTATATATATATAATTCCAAGGAATCCACAAAACAGTTACTAGAATAAACAAGTCCAGAAAGGATGCAGGACAGAAGATTAAATTAATATATAAAAATTAACTGTATTTCTATAAAAGCAATGAGTAATCTGAAAATGAATTAATAACTTCACTTCCAATAACATCAAAAAGAATACTTAAAAACAAAGTGAAAAAAACCCCAAGACTTAGAACTAAAAGCCACAAAATATTGTTGAAAGAAATTAAAGAAGACTTAAATAAATGGAAAAGACATCTCAAGTTTATGGATTAGAAGGCATTATTATTAAGATGGTAATACTCCTCAAACTGGTCTAGGTACAATACAATCGCTATCAAAAGCCTACCTGCTGTTAACAGAAATTGACAAGCCAATTGTAGACTGTACTGAAAAACACAAAGTATCCAGAATAGCCGAAACAATCTTGAAAAGAATCACAAACATGGAGAATTCACACTTCCTTTTTCCAAAACCTACAAAGCTACAGTAATCCAGTCAGTGTGGTAGTTGCACCATGATAGACAACAGATCAATGGATCAATGGAATAAAATTAATAGTACAGAAATAAACACATTCATAATCAGCTGATTTCAACAAGAATGTCAAGACAATTCAGTGGGAGAAATTTTTCACAAATGGTGCTGGAACAAGGGTATATATGCAGTATATAACTGCAAAAAAAAAAAAAAAAAAGTTGTTGGACTCCTACCTTCCACCATACACAAAAACTAACTCAAAATGAATCACAGACCTGAAAAGCTTAAACTATAAAACCCTTAGAAGAAAAAAAACAGGTGCACATCTTCATGACTTTAGATCAGGCAGCAGTTTCTTTGATATGACACCACAAGCACATCCAGTAAGAGAAAAAGATTAGACCTCATCAAAAATGAAAAATTTTGTGCTTCAAAAAACACTAAGAAGAAACATTAAGAAATGTTAAATAGTTAATGTTTAAAAATGTTAAAAAACATTAAGAAGACATGGGCGCCTGGGTGGCTCAGTGGGTTGAGCCTCTGCCTTCAGCTCAGGTCCTGGGATGGAGCCTTGCATCAGGCTCTCTGCTCAGCAGGGAGCCTGCTTCCTCCTCTCTCGCTGCCTGCCTCTCTGCCTACTTGTGATCTCTCTCTCTGTCAAATAAATAAATAAAATCTTTAAAAAAAAATTAAGACAGCTCACGTAATGGGAGAAAATATTCACAAATCAAACATCTGATAAGAGACTTGCATTCACATTATATAGAAAACACTTAACAACAATAAAACACAAATAAGGTAATTAAACATGGGCAAAGGATTTGAATAGACATTTCTTCAAAGAATGTATACAAATGACCAATAAGCAATGAAAAGATGCTCATCATCATTAGTTATTAGAGAAATATAAACCAAAACGATAATCAGATAACACTTCAGACCCACTAGAATGGCTAATATTAAAAAGATGGACAACAACAAGTGTCGGCAGGAAGTGAAAAGATTAGGACCCTCTTACACTGCTGATGGAAATACAAAATTCAGCCACTGTGAAAAACAGTATGGCAATTCCACAGAAAGTTAACAGAGATTTACCACACAACATAGCAATTCTACTCTTAGGAATTTCTAACCAAAAGACTAGAAAAAAACCTGTGTTCATACAAAAACTTATGTTCATAGCTGCATTATCCATAACAACCAAAAAAGAGGAAACAACCACAATTCAAAAGTTGATGAATGGATAAACAAAATACAGTTTATCCATTCCATACAATGAAATATCACTGGTCCATAAAAAGGAATGAACCACCGATACATGCTACGACATGGATAAATCTTGAAAACATGACGTTAAGTGAAAGAAGCCAGACACAAAAGATCACACATTGTATGATCCTCCCTATATGTGATGTCTAAGAATAGGTGACTCTACAAGAGACAGAAAATAGATTAGTGGTTGTCACGGGCTGAGAGGGGTAGAGATGAGGAGTGATTGCTAATGGGTATGGGGTTTCGGGGGGGGGGGGATGGATTAAAATGTCCTGGAATTAGATAATGATGATGGCAGCATAATTTTATGAATATACTAAAAATCAATGAATTATGCATCGAAAAAAATTAAAAGTAAACTAAAAATAATTCTTGTTTTAACATGTTTCTCTACTAGGTTGTAAACCCCACAAGAGGCATGTTGCCTTATTATCTACCATATCCCCAGATAAACTTTCAATAAATATTACTGACTGCTTAGAATGAATGCATACTTTATGCCAGTTTGAGGCATGTACTAATTCTTATTCAAAAACATTTTCTGTTTTGTATTTCACATTAGTTTTACCTAAACTATTTTCAGATATCTACACTTACTCAGTAACAAACAGCAATGCTTTCAGATAACTTATATAAAATAGTATCATTTTACAGGATTTTATATCTTCTTACTACATCCTGAAGAACTGATGACTGCCTTTCATCTTCATACTCCCCTTACCAGCTTCATTAATATTTGCTGCATTGTCTGAACAGTGGCCAGATTATTCTTAGGAACAGAAACACTTAAATTCAAAACTATACTATTTTTAAATGAAAATAAAGGATATCCTGAAATAAATACAGGGTCACTATAATGCTGACTTAGGATTCTTTTGTAATTATTAGTTCTGTTTATGAATAGAGTTTAATGGCCTCTTTATTCTTGAGATAACAAAATTAACACAAAGGGCTTGTATAAGAAAAGCTTGGGGCACCTGGGTGGCTCAGTGGGTTAAGCCTCTGCCTTCAGCTCAGGTCATGATCTCAGGGTCCTGGGATCGAGTCCCGCATCAGGCTCTCTGCTCAGCGGAGAGCCTGCTTCCCCTCTCTCTCTGCCTACTTGTGACCTCTCTCTCTCTCTCTCTCTGTCAAATAAATAAAATCTTTAAAAAAAAAAAAAAAAGCTTATTAATGTTTCATGGTTCCTCAAGTCTCCTATACTGAAAAATAAAGTGTTGCTCATGCAAGGTAACCTACTGTAGCTTTAACTTTAGTCTTTTACAATATATTCAAGAAATATATCTGAGGTTAATTTAATAGTGCCTGTCCTTCCATAACTGTGGGAAATGCTTATGGACTACTGTAATAAAATATTGCTGACCCATTTAAATAAATTCTGGTTATTTAGAAAAAAAATGATTTACTCCCTGCAGTGGTACCAACTTTTCTTTCCAAAATAAAAATCTGAAAATTTTTTATTTTGTGTTTTGTGCAGTGCTAAGAGCAGTAGCATCCTTACCAAACTAAATTTATTTTAAAAATAACTCTGTACACTACAATCTTTTCTTCAAAATAAAAACCTCTGACCCAATATAGAGTAAGAAGAGTTGCCTACACTTGGTAATCATAAAATGTCATCTGTCATAACTAAAAATAGTGCTACCATGCATGCCTTACATACAAAAGTCATCCAATTACAATTTGCCTCAAATCAAATTCTTACTGAAGCTCTTCCTTGAATAGCCTGAAGTCAGGTTTCAGTTTCAAAATCTTTTGTCTACGGGGTTAAAAAAGTTGAACTAGCAGGTCCTAAAACTACAGACAGGAGAATAACGGCTTCCTAAGCAGAAGCAAATATTAAGTTTTCTTTAATAAAGGCAGGCAGTTAAATGGAAAATTAATAAACAAGGATATATTAGAATGATAATAAAATGTTATTTTTCACAACCACAGTCTTTAAATAAGTAATCACATATTTATTAGGAATCATAATCCTTAAATTCCTCTCAACTGCCAGGGAAAGTGACTAGAACTCAGAGTTGATCATTTAGCCCTACATAGTAAGCTTTTACCTCCACCCAGGAAGCACTCACCACACTAATAAATGACAAGTGGGAGCTCCAGAAAAAGATGTGTGCAAAGTGGGAACTTAACTCTTTCAGCAGAAACAGTTAAGAGGCGCATGAGTCCCATTTCTTCCTTCGGTCCTTCCTTCGATCAGTATAACCCAGACTATATCACTTAACCTAGTTTCCCCCTGTATAAAATTAGAAAATGGATACCAAACTATCAGCTTCAGGTAGTTGAAGCTGAAAAGAGATTTCACACAATGGAAATGCTTGGTGAACTAAACACACTAAATAAAGGTTTATATCATTAAGAGGCAAAGTCAAACAGGGCAATGAAATATTAAATGCAATGTTTTACTAAGCTCAGATTTCTTGAAATGTGAATTCAACTTTCTCTGAAAGCACTGCTTATTTGGTTTTAGTGAGCAACGATCAGGTTGATGGATACCTACCTACTACTGCTACAAAGTATCTCAACCAAACAATTAGCAAAAATACTGGTGTCTCTCTTGGCCATCTTCGCTTCCCGTTAACTTGAGTTTCTGAAAGATCATGCACAATTTTGGGTCCTTGCCTCTTTTATCACTAAATCTTTCCTGCTTTACTTCCAACAACACTACAGCTCATTGGCCAATTCCTACAACCAAACACCTGAGGAAAAAGCATTTTAGGTAAAATCAGCACAAATTGTAATTTGCCTTTTCTATAATAATTTAGCAATCCCCTAATCTAAGCAAGAAACTGTCCTGAGTACTTTGCATACTGAGGCTTAGCAGTATTAATAAATAAGTAATGTAGGGTTACAGACTGAAATTCAGGTCCAACCAAAGAAGTCTCATTTTCTCCATCATACCACATTTTGTATTTAAAGGAGTATGTCAGCATTCATACAGGCCTCATTTGTTAAGTTAAATTCACCAATTTAATAGTTCATGTAGATTTCAATACTTCCTTTAATCCCACATTCTATTTCTAGCTTTATTAGAAGGCAAAAAATGCAACAGAAAATAATCCTAACTTCCCACTTCTAATTTCTCTAAACCAAGATAATTTTTTTTTCCACAGAGAAATTTATATAGCTAATTCCATTTTCTCTAAGGTAAAGCTAAATAAAACCTTTAAACATTAAAAAAAATTATATATATATTCCTAACCAATGATTCTCCCTACCTGTGCAAACTTGAATAATCTTCAGTTGTAAAGAACGTCAAAATAAGGAATCTTCCTATAAAAGGGCTGTTAGTTCTGGTAAATTTTGGTAAGCATGCAGTTATTTATTTTAAATTACTAGAATTGATCCAGATATACATAAATGTAAACATGAAATCAGAACAGACATTGGTTCAATGCACAATTTACTATGGTTTAAATTTTATTTCTTGTTGGTATCCAAGCATTACAACATTACAAGAAATAGGAACCAAACCTTAGAAATAGGAAATCACTGCCCCAAATCCTATTTTCTCCTAATAAAAACTAAATGGAAAACATACTGTTCCATAACTCTAGAAACTTGAAAAGCTTAATAGACTGGAAGGGAGGAGGGGGGCCCAAAGCAAATTATTAGTGCAATAATGGGTAAACTAATTATATTTATATAGACAGCCTCTAACTTAGATGGCTCGATTTTAGGATGGTGCAGAAGCGGTACATATTCAGTGATATCATACTCTGAATTTCGATCTTCTCCCACACAGTAGCTCCACACGATCCTGAGGGTAAACAACTTTTACAACCATTCTGGTTTTCACTTTCAGTATAGTATTCAATAAATTACATGAAACAGCCAACACTTTATTATAAAAGAGGCTTTGGGGGCATCAGGTGGCTCAGTCTGTTAAGTAGCCTACCTTTAACTCAGGTCATGATTCCAGGGTCCTGGGATTGAGTCCCAGATCAGGCTCCCTGCTTAGCATGGAGCCTGCTTTTCCCTCTCCCTCTGCTACTCCCCCTGCTTGTGCTCTTTCATTCTCTCTCTCTCTGTTAAACAAATTAATAAAATCTTAAAAAAAAAAAAAAAAGAGGCTTTGTGTTAGATTATTTTGCCCAATTGGAGGCTAATGTAAATATTCTGAGTAGGTTTAAAGTAGGGTAGGCTAAGCTATGATAGTTAAGTGTTTTAAATGTATTTTCAACTTACAATATTTTCCATTTATGATTCATTTATCAAGATGCAACCCCATCATAAGTTGAGTAAGATCTGTACTTGTATAAGCATTGATACCTACCATATTTACACTGAATATAAATGCTCACTGGAATAAATAGCTGGTAGTACAGACAATTAAATGAGAACATCAGAACACTAAAATAGACCAGAATAACATATTTTAAATTATTTTAGATTATTTCAGTGGAAAAAATATACAAACAGGTGCATCCAACAAAAAAACAGCTATAACTCCTCTTATTCTTAGGAAAATCATAATTTTAACAAGTCTGCAGTCTGAGAGTAGAAATTCCTAAATCCATCTCAACAACCAACTCTTAATAATGGACTTGCAGAGCTATAAGTAATATTCGGTAATTTTTAATCTTTAAGTTGCTTTGAGGTCCTTAAGTAAATGCAATATAGAATAAATCTGATAGTGGTGACAGAGTAGTTGAGGAGAGACAATAGTATTTTAGTGTCTATCAATATCATCAATAAATGCCTAAGTGGTGATTGGACTAAATGTGAAAGCCCTGAAGATTTAAGAAACATGTCTGTACATTTTACACACATAAACATACACATAAACACACACGAGTAACAAACGTTAGTATCATCCACGATGAAGCAGAAAAACAGAAAATTTGGTCTCAGAATACTGCTCTGAAGATGCAAACAGAAGAGCTGTTTAAATTACATTTAGTAACATTGTTGAGCCTAAATTCTACAAAGAGATGAGACCAACTGAATAAATAAAAAGGGAACCTACAAAGTGGCCTACAAAGTCCCCACTAGGCTTAACATTTTGACAATACTCATTGACTAACCCACACCTACTTTCTTTCACTGCTAGTGTGAAAGACTACTGTGTATTTTACTGCATACAAAAAGACCATACACAAAGATATACACCATTTCCAGTAAGATGATACAGACTATATAAATGAACAAAATCAAAACATGGGTCGATTTAGTAGACCTGGCTGAACATCACAGTTCTCAGCCTCTCCCTTCACTGAGGTATGCAGAACAAACAAGGAGTTCCAATGGTGAAGACACCACTATTTCTGACTTCATGGAATTCACTGGCTAGATCAATGTATATCAAGATATGTATCTATTTAACTTTACAGACATCCATATAGAGACACATAGGTATCCTCACTCTTTTCCTAGCCTCTAAATTCCACAAAGGCAGAAAGAGTGGTGGCTTCATCACTGTGTCTCCTCGCTGATGCACAAGTTTACAGAACAATGGAGTACCTCCACCTCAGAGGATTAGTAAAGACCTTAACAGAAGACTAGACCTTTGATAAATAAGACTTGGACAGAATGAAACGGGAAGAAGGGGCATTCTAGATAGAAAAATCCACAAACAAATGCAAAAAACACTGAAGGAACAAGTCCTTCAATGTGGCAGAAGACAGGGTAATGAGAGATGAGATTATAATAAAGGTGGGGACTAAGCCAGGGAATGCCTTTTGAAAGTCCAGGATAGACAGTCTGAAGTTAATTTGAAAGTAAAGAAAAACCTCTTAAGTGCTATGATAATAGCCAGAGTTCAGGAAGATTAACTTGGCTGTGACACAGAGGATTTAGTGGAAAAACCAGTGAAGAGGCCTGGTGAGGAACAAGGAATACCCAGACTTGGATAAATAAATAAAACAGAGAAGGTATTTCCACCATTGCTCCCGCCTACACAGCTGTACAAGACTTTAAACCACATATAAAGGAAAACATTTGCAAATTGAGCCTTTTTTAATATAAGCCTGTTTTTCCTCAAGTGATTTAGTTACTTAAAACTGACAAAATAACTATTTTAGAGTTAAAACCATCAGAAATGCACACATAATATTTAATATTGGCCGAAGTTTTAGGACAGACACTTTCATACATTTGTACAATATTTTGTACAATTTAATTTTTTAAATTATTATTAAAAAGCAATAATAATCTGTACAATCTTTCTGGAGGGCATTTTTGCACCAGGAACCAAAAGCCTAAATACTATAACCCAGCAATTTGGTAATAATTACGGATAAAAACAAAGATTTATATTCAATTATATTCATTTTAGCACTGTTTACACTTGCAAAAACATTAGAAGTAACTTGAATATTTCACTATATGGGATTAATAGTACATACTTAGAATACTACAGCCATTAAAACAATGTAGAATGTATTTTAAATTAAAAGCATTTCTCCACTTAATGAAAGATTACAGAACATAACGTACCATATGAACCCCCAACATAAACTCACCACTAAACTTAACACACCAAAACAAAAACCACTCTATGTGAAGCAAAAGTTTTAATCTTCAAGACATCTAAATTTTCTACAACAAATGTATATATATTTATGTATATATAGGGTCATGCAGCTAAACCAAGATCTAGAAGTATTCAACGAATGCCTAAAGGTCGTGTTTCAGCTAAGTTTAGAACTTCTTTCAAATGGGTCTCAAAATTAATGCCAAAGTTCCCTCCAAAGGCATTTTGTGGCTTTCTCAAGAGGTGAGGCATTTATTTCACACAGCAAGACCCCTACTCCTCTCTACCTGGATTGTCAGTCTGCATGTACAACTGTAAACATATTCAGTAACCTGAAGCCTTCAAAGAAACTGCCAATGGTTTATCAGAAGTAAAGACCGGGAGACCTACAAGAACCCCTGCAAAGAAGTATGCTCCAGAAACGGGCCAAAGGCACTTTGTCTTAACAGTCAAACTGAACCTTTATGCTAGAAACACTTCGGTCACCATCCTACAAGAATAACTTCTCTCAAAGGTCGCCTATAGCACATTAACTGCCAAATTCAAAAAAAACACAAATAAAGACAGTGTTGCAGAGGTTTCTAAAATTCCACAGGGTCCAAAAGCATTTCTCAATCTTCATACTAAACAGCTTCTCTGTGGTATCTAATTATTCAATTCCCAATTCTTTATCATTAAATCTGTCATTTCTCAGAGCTTTGCAGAAGTTCTATAGTCACTCCAAACCTGAAGCTTCTAAAGCTGAACTTGGCTTCATTTCTACCTATTTCTACTGATACTAAAAAGCACTAGCAGTGCCAGGGTTCCACTCCGACTAAAACTGCTGTCCTTCGAGTCCCTCCCTTACCCTAGTCCCACAAATCTATGCCAAATGTCAAGTATTACTTACTTGAGTTTCTCAAATCTGTCACTTCCTTTTCATTCGGATTTCAGGCCAAGTTCAGTCATTATTTGTTTTAAATCTGGGCACAAATACAGTCATCGTAACTTCTGCCTCTAAGTTCTCCTCAAATTTAACTTATACAACAACCCAAACCAGTCTTCAAACCTGCTATCATTTTATCACTCCTGACTTTAAAACTTCCTAAAGCTCTTTATTTCCTTCCTAGAAAAATTCAAAAGCCCATGAATGTCCTCTGCAATCTAGCCCACGCTATCTTCTCCTAAAACCAGGGAACCTCAAAACTGGAAGCCGAGAAATCATGCAAATGAGCAAACTGAAATTAAGACCAAAAAGGGTAAGTTTCTCACTCTGGCCAAAATTAAGTTACCAAACCAGAAACTTAAAAACCTAAATCAGGATCTCCTAAAATTGCCTGGTAATAATGTGAATGACACCAAGATGTTTAATACACAGATTTCCAGGCCCTTCTGCTCTAAATTATGATTCAGGTCATCTGAGTCTGATCACAGGAATCTGTATGTTTAAGAAGCACTAGGTGATTCTCATCTTCAGGGAGGAATGAGGAAACCTGACCTACATCTTGCAAATCTTCTATATTCTTTAACCAGATCAACCTTATCTTTCAACTACTATCTTATAAATACTCTGCTCTATCCAAAACACTCTACTCACTGTCTCGATCATTTCTTGTTCAGAGGTTGTATCATGCTCTTACCCACCCAAACCCCTAAACTTTCCCATTCCTTCCTATTCTAAGTTCTTCAAAATCTTAAACAATGCTTTCCATATAACCCCAATAATCAAGGACCATGTGGGTTTCATCTGTTGTAATTATGCTGCTAAGAATGAAAAATCAAAGCTAAAAAAAAAAATGTAAGAGAATAGAAATTAATACTGGTTTTAGCCTGAAAGAAAAAAATGTCTTAAATGCTAGTTAAGCAGCAACAAAACAAAACAAGAAAAAATAAACTTTTCAAAACATTGAAATCAGAGTAGCTCTCACTTCTGTTACACTATTATACTTCACCATCATTAGATGACTGATGGTGTTTCAACCATGACACTTAGGGCAAGGTGGAACCAGTAGGGGAAAAAAGAAATGGGGGGCCTAAGTACTTTTGTTTTTTTAAGTATACCCAGAGCCTAGATTTGTTTCTCTTCTCTATCCATACTTCTCATAAAACTAAAAAACCTCATTTTCTCACAAAATGAGGAAAAACTCATTCCACAGCAGTTTCACCTCTTCAGTGATTTCCACTTAAGTCGTAATCTATAATCTACATTAAAATTAGCTGCTGATAAATAGTAAAATAGAACTTCACCAATAAATCAGACAAATAGGTACCAAGCAAAAAAGCCAAAGACAAGCACTAAAATATCAGGCCATTCCATTTAACATACAATGTGAAGCTCTCCAGAGATATCCAACAGTAAATGTGATTTTATAATTAGTGTCTAAATAATCAAAATAAACTTCTGGCACAATACAGGCTATATTAGATCTTAATTTCTCCTGTCTCAAAATATCCATAAATTTCAGCAAATAAATAACTTAAGGTATTATTAAATAGTCTAAAATTTAAATTATTAATACAGAACCTCAACATCTGCAGAGTAGACCCTAATGTAACTTTTTGCCTATTTTTAAAGTTTGTTTTATTGTATTGGTATCATTATTCTAAATTTTAATTATCAAAAACTAGTGTTTCAACTCACCTTTCATTAGGTCAGAAGGATGAAGAAATAAAAATTCTTCTCCTCATTAAATTTACATACAAAGAAATCATAAAGGTAAAAATCCAAAGCTATATTGTTTTCTAGTCTTTAAATTGCAACTATAAAAATCTTTGTCTCAATGTGAACTCAATCTCAAACTCGCCTTTCCCCCACATTTCTTTATTGAATAGATTTTTTAAAGGATGTTATGAATGTTACTGTAATTAGCTCCACATATTGCTTTTAGAAACATTATTACCAATTCTGCAAACAATTCTGCTACAGAAGGAAGTAAGATTTTTAAAAAACTGTAAAACTTAAATGTGGCCAGGAAAAAAAAAAAAACTGTTGGTGTGTAATGTCTTAATGTTGTAATGTCTTAATGTTGGTGTGTAATTGTCTTAAAATAGCTCTAATAATTTTAAGACAATTTATTACAAGTGGTCACCTCTTTTTTTAAAAAATGGCACACTTACCCATCTACATAAAATATTTTTAAAATATTCATTACAGTCAACATTTTAGCACTTATGGGCTTACATTCTTACACAATGACCTACTGAGACTTGAAAGGATCTGCTGGGCTTTCAAGGGGGAGGAAAGGGGATTAAGATCACTGATTGGTTATTACAAGGACAAAGGTTAGAGACTATTAAATATAGACATGCATTTAAAACTGCTGTGTATACATCTTAATGATTTCAAGATATACACAAATATAATCTACTTAAAATGTGACTCGTAATGACTTTAAAGGTTCAATCAGATTTCCAAAGAAGAAACAAGCTTAACTGCAAACGCAGTATCCTGCTACTTAAAAAATCTTGGATAGAATTTCAACTACACCAAATCAGCTTTAAAGCAAAACAGTCACAGAAAATATGTCATTATGTAATAGAAAGACAGCTATGTAAATTTATCGCACTAAAGTGACCAACAAATGAAATGAATTTAAACGATACTGTTTACAATGTGCAAGATTAAAGAATAGGATTAAAGAATAGAACCTAATCAACCTACAGGATTGCAAAACCTAAATCAAATGCCAGTGAGAGAACAGCATGAGATTTTCTCATATACAACCACATATAAAAACATATGAAATAGCTCTTTTAATGTTTAACTTTTAAAGCTTTCATAGGCTCCATTTTCAATCCAAAATACATCTAAAATTGCAAAGCTTATTCACAGAAATATATTATTGGTCACATAAAAAAAAACTGAATAGAAGATTAAAAAGTACATATACCCTTATCCTTCCAATTTTTCTTCTGACAGTCCATTTCTTGTCACGATCTGCCCTCCAGATGCAATTATCAATTATGCATACCAACAGAAAAGCTGTAACTGCACAAATCTACCCTGTGAGACATGAAATACCCGTTTCCTCCACCGAAGTCTGCAGTCTCCGCTGCACAACTGCAGCAGAACTGAAGTCACCTGACGTCTTCTGGGTGTGGAACAGTCTGACGCAGTGCAATCTGTAACTAGGCTACTAATACTCAGGCACGACTGCCTTCCTCCTGTGTGTTTATTGTTCTAGTCTTTTGCTTGTTGCTCATACCAAAGGGAGCTACTTTTCCAGGGAGAGGGGCAGGCTACCAAAAAGAAAGGGAAGAAAAGAGAGCTGGTCTTTTGTCAGAGTTAACCACTGAATATATCTGAAACGCACTTACAGCTGTAGGAAATCATTTTCTTTTCACAGTGGGTGAATGATGCCACTGGTTTTCAGTTTCATTTAAAACCCTAAAATCAATAGTTACCTAATAAGATAAAAATGGACCAATCCAAAGAGGGGTAATAGCTTAAATTTCAAGCCTGGGAAATGCTGAATCTCTTCGTACTTTCTCCTCTGAGTTTACTAAGGCTTAAAACATTCAGCATTTGCACCCTCATGAGGCAATGAGTGGAGAATCACGAAATCAAATTATTAATATTTACTGAATATATGCTACTTCAAAAGAAACGGTTTTATTCAATCTCAGCAGTCTAATCTTTCTAATGCAACGCTATTTCTTCTTTTACAATAATGGAAATCAGAGACTTAAAAATATATATTCCTAATCATCACCTGCTACAACTCAATCTTTCAATAATCTATTAAACATTACTGTAAGTACTATTAATAGATTCTTAGCTTGAAGAGAAATATTCATGTGCGAATTATATCATTTGCCTTGGGAATATGACATAAGACTAAACCAAAATTTTACTGATAAATACAAAAACAAATCTATGTGCACAACTTTCAAAATTTTTGCTCAACTTTCTAAAACTGGCATTCATTCCAGTGCAGAATATTATGTCTTTACTAATGTTCCACAATTAGTTTAACTGTTGCTAGCATTTAACCAAGCTATATATTTAGTGAGAGATCCGCTAAATGTTCTAAAGTGTGTGACAGGATGAAGTACTATAAGATATATGGCCTATGTACAGACGTACATACTTCTGAGATATAGCTACAATGAAGTTGGTATAATATTTTCTGAAACTTACTGTAAAATTCTGCAAAATCCTTAGAATCAGAAGTGGTCTGGTCAATGACTCAGTTCTGTCTGCCTTTCTAACTCCATATATGGATAAAGCAAAGCAATTTTTAAAGAGAGTCTATTATTCTAAGCTCAAAAATTAGTATCTAATTTAAATTTTTATTCACTGGACCCATGTATATAATGTGCTATTTTGGAGAACCCTGTCACAAAGTCCTACCACAGCTGAAAATATCTGGCTTCTCCATACAATACTTTGAAATCTCAAACTATTCAGTTAAGTCTGAAATATTTCCAAAATACTATCTCTAACAACAAATCCCTTGAAACTGTGAAGACATATAAATACTTTAGCATTAGAATAAAGCATTCAAAAACAGTGCCCAAACACTGTTTTCAAGTCAGAGTTTACTGCACAAATAGGAGAGAAAAAAGAGATTTCTTGAGACAAAGGTATTTACCACTTATACTATTCACATCTGTTGGTACTTGATTTGATTGAAAACATTTAAAAACAGTCTCAGAGAGCAAGAACATGTGATAATAATAACCATTCATCTAAACACTGAATATACTTAAAAGCTCCCCCTGGAGGGGCGCCTGGGTGGCTCAGTGGGCTAAGCCACTGTCTTCGGCTCAGGTCATGATCTCAGGGTTCTGGGATCGAGCCCCGCATGGGGCTCTCCGCTCAGCAGGGAGCCTGCTTCCTCCTCTCTCTCTGCCTGCCTCTCTGCCTGCTTGTCATCTCTCTCTGTTAAATAAATAAATAAAATCTTAAAAAAAAAAAAAAAAAAGCTCCCCTGGAAGATTTAAAAGTTAAAACAGGAGCCCTGAAGTTTGATCTTACATACTGATACCTAATTCTTTAATTGTTAGAGTCTTGGTAATTGAAACTATTAAACTAGCAAGAACAACTAACTACTACAAATCAACTGACATTTTGCCCGTTTTTTTTCTTAAAAAGTTTGAGAAGGGTTATTTTAAGTTTGGTTAGCTAAGCAAAAAAAAGGACTAAAATTTAAAAGCCTGATGATACAAAACTGTTAAAAACATAAAGCCATAGAACTACGCTTTTGGTGAGGATCAAATGAATTATTATAAGCAAACGGCCTTAGGATATTCCCTGACAAAAAGTAGGCCCTATATAAGTCCTAGTTATTTAACACTATTATTATGCTACAAATAACAATCAAACTAGTAGGAGATAAGGTACATAAAACACATTTAAGAAAGTGCATATATGAGGCCATTCAATTCTAGAGAATAACCCAATACCTTTCTAAACAAGTATAAGCATGCGCAAGCGTGCAAGTGCATGCACGCACACACACACAAATATATTACCGTGCTTTGCTACACAGTTCCATTATACTCCAGCTCAGAAAAATTTATACATGGATAGTTTGTAGTCCTACTCCACATTAAATCCAACATAACAGACAAATAAAGGACATAAATCTGTTAAAAACTTACTTTCATTTATTTTGTTTTCCGTCAAATATTTAATATTTTGTTTTTAAAAAATGAATTATTTCAAGGACAATTTTCAAATAGAACATACATCCCAACTTGTGTAAACAGCACTTTGATTATTTGGGACAGGAACCTATTTTTACGTTAAAAGTAAAAGCTTCCAAAGGAGGAGACCACACAAGATTGGCAGGGGGAGGGTGATGGAAGACATTCTCTTTTTTAAAATGCAAAATTAGCCTTACATAGTACTTTAAAATTTTCCAAAGTTCATGTTTGGCGACTTCTCACTCCTCAATATCCACATCCCTGGTGGACAAAGCATGACAAAAACAAATGAAAACCTCCTCAAGCACGACTTTAACTCCTTTCCAAAGGGTATCCTGCTCTAAAATTACCAACATGCTCTAGATTTCTTTTCTCCTCATATCTCACATCAAAACACTCATTTTCTTAGTGCACTTAACTTTAGTAGGAAAATCATATGATTAAATCAATTCCTACTAAAGAAAAAAAAATTCCTTTCTCTATAACCTTCTCATGAAGAGAGAGAAAAAGAGAATGTGTGTGTGTGTGTGTATGTGTGTCTTTGTGTCTCTCTCTCTCTCCCTAAGAGGCAGGATTTCAGACTGAAGACTGTACTTTGGAACAGGAAGCAATATGTAAGCTGTAAGCGCTCCAGCCAGCCTTCCCAAGATATTCCTCCTTTCCCATTTCTTTCCTTCCTCTACTTCTGAACCCCAGAAAAATTCAAGTTTTTGTTTGTTTTTTTACAATGTTTAGAAATCAAGGGAATTAATGAAAAAGATGTGGTCATTTGGATTTAAAGTGATACTCTCTAAGATTGCCAGTATACAATTCTTGATAGCTAAAATAAGTATATCTACTCTCTGGAAACAGAAAACAAGATTCATTTTTTAAAATAAAGAATTATAGTTACAGAGGAGTTTTAAACTTATTTCAAAATTTAGTTATCCTAAGATATACAAAAATATAAACTAAACATATGTCTCATTAAACAATGCTGTTTAATACCATAAGCTGTAATATAATGCCCTCTATGGACTAAATTACAGCACTTCAACATTAACTACTAAAGTGAATCTGAAAACATGGAGAAAGACTTTAGTCTAGAAAATGAATGACAACACAAGTTCAAATGGCAAAAAAAAATGAGTATTTTAAAGTCTAAAAACAATTTCATATAAGTTGCTAAAAACAAATACTAAAATCCATAGAGAAATTAAAAGTGATATACTACTCAGTAAGAACTAAATAAATGCTAGCTTCATGTATTATAATCTAAAATAAATGTACATATTCCAAAAGATCCAAAGCATTTTTTTAAATTCAGAATAAAAAAATTAATAGTCACTAGTCTTTGAACATATCTTTTAAAACTTGTAAGGTTTCTCCAAACTACACAGGTTTGGGGGAACCTTTAAGGTCATTCCATGTTTAAAATAACATGACTCAAGCATTTGTTTGATTCAGTACAATGTGTCAAAATCCTTTTATAAAGTTATTTTTAAAGTCATTTGTTAATGTAAAGTAAATATCTACAACTTACTAAATTTCTCTGGTCATCTGAATTTATTCCATATAATCAATTATAAAGCATTCTGTAGACCTATTAACTATATCCAACACTAGATGGCACCAACACCCATCCAGTTGATTGTCTAAAATCTGGGCATGCAATCCAACAAAAACTGTCTTCTCAATTTTCAGACTCTTCCTGCCTGATACCAGGCAACTAAAGATCAGAATATGATGGCAAGAGAAAAACAACTCCACCACCAAGAAAGCATTTGAACTCTGACCAGAATTCAAAGTCAATTTTAAATAGCTAAGAATCAGGCATAAAAGTAAAATAATACATACATGGATATTTTCCAATGTGAAAACTGAAAATGTCCACTAAAATGTAGAGTAAAATAAAAATTGTTTGGAAAACTGTAACATACCAGGAGTTTTCATCCTTTGTAAAGATCTCTCATAAAATCAGAAACAGAGAAACATCTAAATTTAAAAATGGGCAAAGGGTATGAACAGGCAATTCACAGAAGAAATAAAAATAGCCAATAAATAAGTAGAACATGTTCATTTTCACTAATAATCAAAAATCAAAACTGCAAGATATCCCTTCATCCTACAAACTGGTAAAGGTTTTCTGTTTTTGTTTTTTAAGTGCCAAAAACAGAATGTCTAGAAGGATACTTAAGAAATAAGCACATTCCAGGACTCTGAAGGAGTATGAGGTGACTAGCTGAGACAGGAAGAAGACTTATTGTCATTGTGCTCTTTGAATTTTGTATAATGTGGAAATATTATCTAATAAGCAAAAGAATAAATATTAACAATTGTTGGTGATAGAGAAATGGGTGTTTTCTTACTTTAGTAGGGGGAAGTTAGTACAACTTTTCTGGCAGCCAATTTTTGTCAAAACTCCTAAAAATGCTCACATTCGTTTACCCAGGGTTTATTTCCAGTAATTTATGGGAAAGAATAATTCAGATATATAAAACATATTTAAATATAAAGAGTACAGTAACAGCATTATTTATAAATTTAAAAGTCAGAAGCCATCTAAGAATCCAACAATAGCAAACTAATCAAATTATATGCAATACCAAGGAACACCAAACCTTAAAAAATCATGCAGCAGAATAATGACATGGAAATGTCAGCATTATATAAGATACTGCTCATATTTTTAAAGCTATAAACAATGTATAGACCATGATCCCAATTTGGCAAAACATTTGTTTTTTTCACTCCATTGTAATGTACCCATATGCTTAAAACATAGACTAGAAGAATATATTCTAAAGTATTAACAATTATGTCTGAGCTGTATGATTATAAATTTTTTCCATCTCAATAGATTTTTCTACTTCTCAAATTTGTACAATGAGCATGTATTACTGCACACTGTTTCATGTCTGTTGGTCTGACTTTACGGATGGCAGGCCCTTCAGACAAATTCTGATTATTGTAAGCACTGAAGCTCAAATAGATTAAAGCATCTATCTGCCCAACGTCATACACTGTGATCACTGATAAAGCCAGGATTAGAACCCAGGTCTATAAGATGCTCAAAATGAAGTTCTTTCAACCACACTATATTTAGTGTTCTCTTTTATGGCACATATTCAGAAATATTTTCAATCTGTACTGGGCCCATAGTAAGCACTAAATAAATCCCCATTAATTTGACATTAAGTCACATTTGTTTAAATACAATCAAGTCTTCCGTTAACAACAGTCTGTCTCTAATTTAGCTATATCATAAATTTACTAACAGATTTCCAGTTAAAGGCATTTCTACTCAATTTGTTAGATTAAGCATTTTAATTTTTCAGGCTACTTAAATTTCTTATTTTTATCAGATTAACTGCTCAGTGTCATAATTAAAGTCCAACTAATAATTATCAAAATGTGTCCTAAATACACTCACTAAAAATACATTTTAACTAAAACCTTAACATCTATAATGCTTTACTGAGAAATTTCAAAGGCTATATATACTACATTCTTAATGTAAGAAAAGTTTTAAATCATTAACACTATCAAAATAAAGCTCTTATTCATGAACACATATAACAAGCATATATAAATTTGCAAAGGATAATTTTCAATTCTTTACCTAGATAAATGGGCCCCTCTTAAGTTAGTCTTTCATTAAAATGGCAATACTACTTGATTATTCTTAGATACACATAGTTTAAGTATAATGAATGACCAATCAGGTTGGTGGTGGTTTACGCTCCAGCAAAACACAATCTATACTCATTTACAAACAGAAAATATTCTGTGCATTACTGGCAAACCAAGCAACCAACAAACATATTAAGCAATCACTATCATTTAAGTGATGATCTCAGTGGTTTGGAAGAGACATTATTAGAACCTTTCTTTACCAATAGCTTACCAACAACATAGATAGCAGCTCTTCAGAAGAGTGTTCAGTCTCCACATGCAAGCAAAAGTGTTATTTTGATACCCCTACTTATGGAAAACCATGAAAGAAAATGTACATGATAAACAATATTCTTGACTTTTAAAAAATGTCTTACATTGGTTAATGCCCCAACACAAAAGGTATATAATAAAAGAAAAGTACCTTTGCTGCCTGCTAAATTTAGGCCTAACCATGCATTCCAAAAATGGAAAACAACTGAGAAGGGGACAAAACCTAAGTTGGAATCCCAGTTCTTCACCTATTGGGAAAAAGATCTTCCTTGTGGAATTAATAAGAATATAAATAAGAAAGTTATCCCAATGTCTGGAACACACTTCAAAAGCATTGTGCATACTATATAATTTACTGAGTAACCTTGGGAAACAAGACTAAGCCCCAAACTTAAGTATTGTCATCCATAAAATGGTTCCTTCCTTCAGATTATGAAGGACATTAAATATGTGAAACTGCTTCATGGTTAGAAGATTTCCTATAAATAGCGGTCTCCCATAGCCAGGTAAAATGGTAAGAATTTAGTTTCTTTTCTCAGTCTTTCAAAAGTCTCAAAAACCTCCAAAACAGAAAGAAAAAAAAAAAAAACTGAGAGCAAATTGAGACAAATTAATCTAACTATATTTCATATATATTCTAACTGTAACCACACTAAGTTTGGGGAAAATAAAAGGAAGAAGAGAGAAAAAAACTAATTGAAGTAACTTGTACTTGACTATATACATTCAATCTTGGAGGGTTGGGGCAGCAGATTTGCAAAATAATCCTATATTTTACTGTGTCTACTATAATCATATTAGAAAACATTCTAAAACCATTTAGAAATATCAGAGAATTAAGCAAATGAGTAAATGTACTGGTAGTGGTAGCAGCGCGGTTCTTGTTACAGAAGGAACAAACAAATATGAAATGAAGGAAGAAAGAAATAATCCTCTGGGAATGGATCAGAAAAGGAGGTATTTGTATGAATTGTGTGAACTCACAATTTCAAATACAAGTATGTGTGTGTGCTTAGGTTTATTTTTATGTACTTTATGTTTGTAAGTAAGCCTTTTTTACCTCTGTCCACTGAAAGGCTAAAATGGGAAGACCTCAAGAAGGCAAGGAGTATTGGGGTCCAGCTCTTGATCTCTAATACTACTTCCAACTAAAAACAATCAGGGATCCTTCAAGAAATGATTGATTTCAGGCCAGGACAGAGTAGGCATAAGGTGAGTCTACATTTTGTTATGCTAGAAAGAAGTGCTTCCCGCTCCCTCCCCAAAAAAGGATAGCTGTACATTCTTTAGCCAACTTAACAGGGCCCTTCCAAATTTGGGACAATTTACAACCAAACTAATTAAGTACAGTAATGAATTATAAACCACTAGGGGGAAAAGAGCAATTCATAAATCTGTATTGGTAATTAACTAATTAATTAAAATCACAGAAAAGGAGGACTCTTGGTAACAGCAGAATGCCACAGACAACTGATAATTTTTCAATTCCAATGCTCCCTCCAAATTTACTATTTTGCAGCCTTCATGTTCAAGACTGAATCAAGCAAGAATCATCAACAGACATTAAATCTTTCAATTCCAATGCTCCCTCCAAATTTATTATTTTGCAGCCTTCATGTTCAAGACTGAATCAAGCAAGAATCATCAACAGACATTAAATCTAAGAAGGAATTTTGATGGGGAGCAGGATATTTGCATAGTCTTGAAACACCACCCCTCAGACTACTTATAAGCTATAAGGAAAGAAAAAAGAAAGAAATCATATAGTACAGAAATGAGGAACCACCTTAACCGGATGGTGAAAACTAACTTCATTAATGAGGGGCTTATGAATAATGGGTATCTTCAGATATGATACTATGAGAGAGGTAAAGCATACTATATCATCTTCATTTGGCCATGAATCCATAATCTCAATCTAATCACTGAGAAACAGCAGACAAATGCAAAATTTAGAATGTTCTATTAAAAAGGGAGAAAGGGAAGGAGCTATGCTCTTCAAAACTGTTAATGTCGTAATGTCATAAGTGAAAAATATTGGAAATTTAAGAGATAAAACAGAAAACAACATGACAACTAAAAGCCAATTTTGGCCCTAGATTGGATCTTGTAGAGGCCACTATACAGGACACATTATTAGGTTAAATGTCACATTAGAATATGGATGGTAAATTAGAAAAAAGTACTTTATCAATGGAAATTTTTGAAGTTAATAGCTGTATTGAGGTTACATAAGAAAATATCTTTTTTGAAGAATTTAAGGATAAAACAATGTACGCAACTTACTGTCAAATGGTTCAGGAAAAATAAGGATGTATTTAGGTATCCATATCTAGTTAATTATACAAGGAGATCATAACTGATAAAGCAAATGGGAAAATGTTAATAGATTAAATTTAGATGAAGATAGTAAGACATTCTTTGCACATTTTTATTTTTGCAATTAAGTTTGATGTTACTTCCAAATAAAAGTTTATTTTTAAAAAGCAACTGTCCTTTAAAAAAAATTCTTCTAAATGATACTGTTGTTTATTTTAATTCTACTTAATTCTAGTCACAGAAAATTTAGCATCTAACATATCATAAACCCTTGTTTCGCATAGATTGGTGTTTCAGTTTAGTTCCAACAAAAACCTTCACGTTGTTACCCACAACCAGTCTGCAAATCCACTATGTCCTTAGATGCAAGTAAGTAGGTTTCTACATACTGACCATAACATCCGTACACATACACCTGCCCCAAAGATACCAAAACAGAACCTCAAAAACTTTTTATCATATTTCATATAAATGAACAGGCCTATGTGTCCACTCACATTTGCTATCTGTAACTTCCATAAGATCATCTCTTCTGCAGAGGCATTCTTAATATCCCAAGGAAGAGCTAGCCTCTCTGTAACCTTACTTTGTGCTGGTGAACTTCCACTTCCAATCATTATATACTTAAATCCCTAACCTGACATTCCTATGCCAAACTTCCATGCCATCATCTAAGGAAAGCATTTCAATTGTCATGTGGTAGTGCTTCCTATTAGTTAACTATTCTTTTTCAGAAGTTTCACTATCTTGGTCTGTACACATGTAGTATAAATGTACACAATTATCAGAATATTTTACCTTCTACCTGTTTTATTTTTTAAAATAAGTGAAAATTAAAAAATTAAAGTGCCAAAAAAATCAATGTGTTTTAGATAGAAATGGAAACCATAAATCTTTAGCTACAAATTTTTCGAAGAAAGAACATATATGAAATGCTGAGCCTAGATCATTAAAACCTGCCTCTAAACAATGAAATACAGTTAAAGAAAAAAATAATGTTAATTATGACCTGAGGAAAAAAAAACAATATTTACGTTTTATTATTTTTTTAAAGATTATATTTATTTATTTGACATAGAGAGAGATCACAAGTAGGCAGAGAGGAAGACAGAGAAAGAGGGGGAAGCAGGCTGCCTGCTGAGCAGGGAGCCCAGTGTGGGGCCCGATCCCAGGACCCTGAGATCATGACCCAAGGCAGAAGCAGAGGCTTAACCCACTGAGCCGCCTAGGTGCCCCTACATTTTATTATTAAAAATAGTTTGATAAAATGCCTTTATCAAGGGAGAAGACGAAGACTAGCATTCATTTTTTTCCTAACAAATCTTATCCAAAACTATCAATAAGACATCAAAGCCTACATGATAATAGCTTGTTCATCCTTCTTACAAATCAGTCTTTCTTCCCAAAACTAAAACTGAATTCTGCCAACAATTGTCATTTTAAGAGAACAAGGAGAATTGAATAATAAATCATCTGAGGAAATTAGTATTTTGTTATTTAGTATTTATCAATGCTTTAATATTTAACTATATATTCAGGAATATGACCCCCAAAATTTTTAGAACACACGTAAGTATATTACAATTAGGGATGGTATAAAATTTTTAGCCATCTGAGAACACAACCTCCCTAATGTTCTTGTCTCTTAATACTCTTGGTACACTTGACTTCAGTACACTTAACCATGTTTTTTTTGAAGATGGGGAAGCACTTGTACCCTTATAATATATGTTACAATGTTTAGCTATGTCCTTACCAATTTGCTTTCACCAGCTGACTGAAAGCTGCCCGAGGGCAAGACATTGTCTTAATCCTCATCTTCCTCCACACCTCTTCCAAAGAACTAGTACAATGCTTGGTATAAAGCACCTTAAAGCAACTATCCACTGCTTAAAAAAGATGTCTATTAAAATTAAAGTCAAAGAAACAACAAGTCCCAAGGACCTAATTCTATCCCTTTCTTCTTTATCTCTCTAGAAATAAAATTCCTTCTCTATAAGAAGAAAGGGATTTAAGGAAAGAGAAGGAAATTTATTTCTAGAGAGATAAAGTGGTTGTCAGTGGTACAGCCGAGACTACAACTCACATCACCGACAGTGTTTTGTTTTGTTTTTGAAGATTTTATTTATTTGAGAGAGAGAGAGATCACAAGTAGGCAGAGAGGCAGGCAGAGAGAGAGGTGAAAGCAGACTCCCGCTGAGCAAGAGAGCCGGATGCGGAACTTGATCCCAGGACCCTGAGATCATGACCTGAGCTGAAGGCAGAGGCTTAACCCATTGAGCCACCCAGGCGCCCCCACCAACAGTGTTTTTATTATACCACAGTGACTTCTCCTTTGTATGACTTCTATAGCATATATATATTGGGTGTATCCAAAGAGTTTTCTATTCACTAAGGAGCTGCTAGGACACTTAATTAAAAAAACAAAACAGGGACACCTGGGTGGCTCAGTGGGTTAAGCCTCTGCTCAGGTCATGATCTCGGGGTCCTGAGACTGAGCCCCACATCAGGCTCTCTGCTCAGCAGGGAGCCTGCTTCCCCCTCTCTCTCTGCCTGCCTCTCTGCCTACTTGTGATCTCTCTCTCTCTGTCAAATAAATAAATAAAATCTAAAAAACAAAAACAAAAACAAAAAGACTGAGCACAAGAAGCATGAGTAAAAGTTTTTTTTTAACAGTTTTTTTCAGAGAGGAGACTTCAATAACTATTTTGTAAAGAGAATGCTCAACCACTGTTTTTACTTCTTCAACCACCCCTACTTAGCCTTCAAAGGCACTGTCCCTTCCCTTACTTAATTCCAAACTATTAGGCTACAGTCAGTATAGGCCAAGATCCCTAGGTTTAGTAAAATCAGTCCAAGGAACTGCTGTCTCCGGAGTGCTCCAATCTACTAGGGCACTGCTAACAGTGCTGGGAAGAAATGTTGAGTAGAGAAGTGGGACTTCACAAGCTGTTATAAATCACTGCTCACATCAGTCAGTGTGTGTCTGTGGTCTTCACCCACACTATATCATTACCATGCTGCTCTGGGATTCTCACTCTTCTTTCTACCACTGTCTCCTAAACCATTTTATTGGGCTGTTTAAAAATCCTCATTCCAGAGGTGCCTGGGTGGCTCAGCTGGTTGAGATCTGACTCATGGTTTCAGCTCAGGTAGTTACCTCAGGGTTTTGAGACGGAGCCCTGTGTCCAGCTCCACGCTCAGTGCGGAATCTACTTGAGATTCTCTCTCCTTCTCCCTCTGCCCCTCCCACCCTGTGTCCTCTGTCTCTCCAAAATAAATAAATGTTTAAAAAAAAAAAAATTCCACTGTGAACTATCTCCCCTAATCTTCAACTTCTTTACTGAATATTCCTGCCAGTACCTCCTTTCACTAAAACCTGGCTCTGCCTTGATGATACCGCTTTTCCCATTAACTCTAAATGGAGGCTACTCTCTTATACCTGCATACCTGAGTGACAGGAGGAGAGGTCAGTACTGTTCTTAGCTCACCAATGCTGCTTCAAGATGTTTTCAGAGGTCCTGGGCAAAGTTCAAGTTACTCGGCTATGACACTCTCTATCTTTCCTTACTGCCTCAATCTACCATTCTGCCAGCTGCCCCATTTGCCCTTTTACCAAAGTCTTTTATCCCTAATTTCTAATCTTCTCCACCCCAAGTCCTGCCATTATCCTGTGTGACTTTATGAGAGCAATCCAATTTCTCAGCCTCATGGTTTGTTTGACCTTTGCTCTAACAACCTTCACCCCACTCAACATCAGCCCTTGCCTCACTGCCAAACTTTGGCCATTATAATCCATCTGGAATTCTAAATTAAACACCCAAAAAACAAATACACATGCACAATCCTACCTTGTTTGACCACAACCTCCAAGCATTCTGTGTTCATATTTTTATTCTTTTTACTCTTAGTTCTTAGATCTAATTTGAACCACAAGGTCTGTTAACTTCTATTCAACCATCTATCAATCCCCCTGCTCTCTTCTTTACATTCTTCAACTTAGTTTCCACAGTCCATCACATCAAACTACTACTTTCTTCAATTCCTTTGATCTACTGTCCTTTCACTGGGCCAGGCCCCTCTAGCAAAACACAAGTATGAATCAATATAAGCATTTGCCTTCACTGAACCTACACCTAGGATGTTAGGCACAATTAAAGAAAAATCACTGTGTTATACAGACTACCCTTCAACCTTGACTAGACTCTTCATACAAAGCCTTTGTTTTCCTAGACAGACCTCTTCCACCCAAGCATGTTCCAGTTCATTCTCAGCAAATGACCTAACATATTGCTTTAAAGAATAAACATACACCATCATACACTTCCCTTAACTTCCAGCCACAAAAACTAGCAGTATCAACACCCACACTTTCCCTTCCATTAACTACAATCAATGTCTTCCAATGTTCCTTATTTATATGCCAATTCCTCTACCTGAATTCTGGATCTCATCCTGTCCCATCCCCTCCTGACTTTGTACTACCACCTTTATTTAGACTTTCCCTTCCATCTTTAGTAAAAGAAAAAGGCCCTTCTTCAGCTCTATCCTCTACCTTATTCTTGCTATCATTTTTGCTCCATCTCCATAATCTTGAGGTTTTGTTTTGCTTTTGTTTTTGTTTTTGTTTTGAGAGAGAGCAAGCACAAGAGCAAATGAGCAAATGAGGGGGAAGGGCAGAGGGAGAGAGAAAAATCTCAAGCAGGCACTGAGCAAGGCTCAAACTCACCATCCTGAGATCATGACCCAAGCTGAAATCAAGAGTTGGATGCTCAACCAACTGAGCCACCCAGGCACCCCATGATCTCAAACTTCTTAAAAACTGCCAACATTTAGGATCCATTTACTCAAGTCTCCTTCACTCCTCACCACTAGCCCTGCCCACCCATACCACCTACCATTGTTAGGCCAACACCTTCCCTACTTTTTGAAAGATTCTCAATCCTTATCTTAACTAAGCTTTCTTGCCTTTGATAATGCTGACCAATTCTTCCACTTTTAAAGCTTCCCCTTTTCCTTGGTTCTCCCTAGTTGATATCCCTGGCTTTAATTACTGGGTCTGAGCCCATGATAAATACACACATACAACCAAAGTCTCTGTCAAAAGCTTCATATATTTAATATCCACCACTTCTTGGAGGTCTCATAGGTACTTAAATACCAAAATATTCAAAACTTAATTTTTTATCTTCTCTCCTTAAACCCACTTCATTCTCTCATATCCCCAATTCAGTTTCTCATACTGCCATACATGCATTTGAAAACACAAGGAACCCAGGATTCCTGGAATCATCTATAACTTCTTTCCTTATCCTTCATGTCCATATCCAATCAAACATCAAGTCCTATGTCTCCACTCTCTTCCCACTGAGTTAATATTCATAATCTCTTCCTTCTTAAGACTATAACAACAATCTCTAACCTTGTCTCTCTGCCACTAATACCACCCATCTCCAAAACGTAAGTATATTCAATAAATAGTAATCACTACACATTTTTACAGAAAACACAGCTAAATCAGAATGCTAATTAAAAAACACATGTGCAAATCACTCTACACAAATCAAGTGTGTCGGAAATGTAGCGTCAAAAGAAAAAATGACAATCCCTACTTTTCAGAAGAATTCCTAACAGCATACCTCAATTTATACTTTTCAACAAAATGTCTGCTACTCAATATGCTTAACTCTATATGTATTACTGGTAAATACAGCAGTATATTGAAATACTGGAGACATGTTACAGAAATGTGGTTTTATAAAAATTTAAAATGAAGTAATTTCTGAGAAAACCATAGTAAATACATTTTAAAATATTTTGTTTTAATACCTCTTGCTCTTCATGCTATGAGCAAATAATGAAGGAAAAGATAGAAATACATGAAGCTGATTCTAATAAAATCTTCTAGTTCCATAGTATAATACAAAAAGGAGCAGTGAGTAATTGTGTGGAAAAAAAGTTACACGCAAGGGCAAGTAATGAGTACAAGAGGAGTTAAAAAAAAAAAAAAAGCACTAAAACTTCTGAGACCATACTATAAGTCAAAAGGTGGCAAGAAAGTACAAAACAATGTATGGACTGATTACCTGAAGTTTTACTCAGCTCTGCTGAAAATATAGCAGATGGTGATCTGTTCTCTTGCTCTGTATCAGAAGGGGTTTTTTTCTCAGCTTCTTTCACAAGAACTGTGGGTTTGACTATACTGCCTATTTCTGTTTGAGTGGCCAAAGGAGAAACATCTGGAGGCAGTAAGGGCACCTTCGAAATATCAGACCTATCTTTGAAGGGTTCATCTGGGACATGGACTTTATCTTCCTTTTTAGGTTGTACATTCTTGAAAGAAAGGTCATGAGGTAACTCTGAGCCAGGTAATGACCCAGCTTCATCCTGGACATTAGCAATCTCGTATTTGTGGGATACTTCTAGATCAGTATATTCCCCGGTTAATTTAGGAGAAGAATCAGTTTTAGAACTGACAAATGTAGGGAACTCATCTATAATCTCAATTGGAGATGAATCTGAAAATGTTTCACTCTCCCTTACTTTTGCTTCCTTAGCAATAAATACGCCATCATCAGAATAAACTGCAGTACTGATTTCCTTCATCTGCAAAGGAATTTTCTCCTTTTGGGCCAGTGCGGAAACTTCGGGAGATAAGGCATCTTTTGGGGTATCTAAATTGGGCTGAAAAGATTCCAAATATGGCTTTCCCCCTTCAGGTGGTCGTGAAGCACTGAGTTTTTCCTTAGTTTCATGTTCCATCACTGACTGAGAAGCGTCCGTGAGATGTTCGTTCGCAAGTATCACAGCTTCATCTTGTTTTGGTGGAACTTCAGGTATTGAATCATCACTAAATAAGTCCACCGGTTCGGAATCAGGTGAAGAATCCTCAACTAACTCAGAATGATCAGCCGCTGGCTGTGCAACTTTTGCTATTTCTGAGTAATCGGAGAAATCGGAAGATGGTTCAGTAGAGAGCTTTGTTTCTTTAATTAAATCACATGCGATAGATATATAAGGAGTTTCTGTTTCTTGAACAGCTACGTTAGTACTTTCAGGTTCTTTCATTTCTTCTTTTATTCCTGATACATTTTTTAGGGATACATTCATGGCCTCTTCATACGGTGGGGGATTTTCCGGCTCAGGTTTTCTGCTTTCATACTTAGCAGAAGGAGGAGCTTCTAGCTGGGATGAACTGGGCTGCGAGGCAGGAGCAGCAGCACCAGCACCGGGAACTTGAGAATTTAATGGTGCTTCCATAACAATGTCAGGCAACACCGGTGAAGGAGTGGCTTCAGATTCTTCAAAAGATGGGCAAAGCTGAGACGCCACAGGGTAGAGCGTCTCCTGCAGGGCTTCTGATGTTTGAACCAAGTCCATTTTTGTTTCAAAAGCAATCTTTGTACCTGTAGCTTCATTCAATTCACTTTCACACGCTTCCTGTACTAAGTCTGGGGTTAGACCTTCAGCCATGTTCGCCACTACTTCCGCAGTCACCTTTGACACACTGTCTGTTGTGACATAATCGGCCTCAGAATCTTGTGTGGCTACAAGGAAAGGGTTTGATGTTTTGGTACTAAAATTCTTCTCAGTTACAATCTGGGCCTTTTTTTCTTCTATCTTTTTTTCATCTGTCTTATTTTCTGAAGTATGATCTTCCAACAAAGGAAAGATGTTTGTTGAAAGGTTTTCAGTTGCTGTTGGGTTAAAAGGAGAACATGTGATATATGCTCCTGAACCATCTTTTACAGCTTCTGGTGTACTGGGAAAAGAAGTATCATCATTACTGCTTTCACTATCTTTTTCATGATTTGTTTGCTCAGGGCTATCAGCAAAACATTTCTTATCCGCTTTACTCTCCAACTTGCTCTCTACATTACCTCCATCACTATCTTGCTTATGAGTGTCTTTTACATCCCAAACTCGCTCAAATGGTTTGAAGTCTGCATATTCTTCCCTCATAGGAGCTTCTGCTGCAATTCCCTTTTCAATGAAACTGTCCTTTGTTTTTTCTGGAGACATAACTTTGCCCTCCTCTTTAACTGATTTATTAGTAAGGGCTATGGGTAACTCTTGTTGATTACAAAGGCTGTTATTACTAACTAATTCTTCTTTCTCATCTTCATTCTCTTCCCTAGGATTTGCTACTATTATGGCAGATTCTGCTTTTGGAGAGCCACTGAATGATAATCTCATTTCTGAGTATTCCAATTGTGAAAACTCGGCTAAATCTCTGTCTACAAATGGATTTTTTGCCTTCTCTGTGAACTCTTTAGAAGCTTCAGTTGAGGTTTCTTGAAGTGTTTCTTCGGTGCGTGATACTGGTAAATTACCAAGATATTCATGTTCTTTAAAAGAAGCAGCTGAGAGGGGAGACAGAGAAGGAAGAGAAGCAGCAGTTTCAAGCAGGACAGATGGAAAATCCTCTTGACCAGCGGAAACAGTGTTACCTGGCTGCTCCTTCAAGTCCATAATTTTTTCTGTGACCATGGACAGAAAGGAAAGTTAGAGAATGCCAGCGTTCTCAGAGTTAATGCAAGTTTTATGACAGATTCAAAATACGGTTAGTAAAGAGTTAATGTTAACTAAAATTAAATGTTAATAACATAAATAATCAAGTAGTCTTGAATCATTACTGAAAAAAATTAAAGCTATTGTCAATAAAACGTGCATGGCTACAGAGCCAATTATATGCTATGAAAAGGCAAAAATTGAGTCTCTGAGGAAAAAAATCTCAAGTATAATCAATTGAGAAAAGCTACTTCTAACAAGTTTTAGAGGAAGACAAAAAAGAATTTGAGAAGAGTTTGACAGTGCAGAAAAGACACCAAATAATTAAATTTTAAAGAGTGGCATTCATTTCTATGAAAGCCTTTCAGCTATAAGTGCATTTGAAAAAAAGGACTAGTAAAAATATATAAATATAAATCAGGGGTCCAAGAATTCCATATATATATATATATATATATATATATCTCCAATTTATTGGTTCTGTCCATTTCTCTCTTGGACATACATATAAAATATAAATTTCAACTTTTTCAATAGACAAACATTCTTGGAACCATGCTAATTTTTAGTAAACTCAAACCACTCTGTACAGAATTAATAAAACTAAAGAGTTAAGGTTAGAATACACAGAGGATAAAAGGCTAGCAGAAAGAACTTGCCTGCAGAGGAGTGTATCACAGGCTCATATGCAGCAGGAAGAGCAAAAAGTGTCTCATCTGAAAAACAAATAGAATATAACCTCAGCAGAAATAAAGACAGAGTTTGAAGGAGACTAAAGGTAAGAGGAGCAAGCAAGGGTTCAGTTTGTAATGAGTTAACACAAAACTTTTACAAAGAAAAAGCCAAGATGGAAAAGAAAAAGTAGTACTATCAGTAGTACCATTAATTCAGATTATCATATATATTACAAAAATGATTAAATGATATCCACAGAACCTATCATTTCTCAAGAGGCAATAACATGTTTATGTTAAAGAAATTTCATAAACCAAAGTGATTTTAAGATACTATTTTTCTCAGTTAATACATGGCATCCAAACTTTTATTCACATTTTCGGATAAGTAAATTTTTTTGCCCTAATCAAGGCCAAAATTTTAAAAATGCATTTGAATAAAATTAATAATTACTTTTGCTTAATCCTTTTTTATTAGCATATGTCCAGCTTAGAAGAACACTTTCAGAAAATCATGCATATGTTCTTATACTCCAGGCTATCTCTAAAGGAAAACATTCCAATTGTCACTGTACACTAGTCTGTGAGGATATTAGTGCTATGTACCACTGTTCAAATTGCAAAGAAAACATTAATTGTCATTAGGAAGATAATTATTATCATCAGTCTTGTTTTGTTTAAAATTAACATTGAAGGATACTTGTTATTCTTTCTTTTTTTTTTTTTTTTCTTTTTTTGAGAGAGAGTGAGAGACCGAGAAAGAGAGCATGCACACATGATCAGGGAGAAGGGCAGAGGGAGAGGAAGAATCTTAAGCATGCTCCACACTCAACACAGAGCCTAAAGTGGATCTCATAACCCTGAGATCATGACCTGAGCCAAAAATCATGAGTCCAATGCTGAATCCACTGAGCCACCCAGGCATCCCAAGGGATACTTGTTATTCTAAGTGTTTTACATGCAGGAAAACGCTTTTCTTGTAAGTGGAATTAATATCCCCCATTTTACAGGTTAAAAACAACCTGTAATTGTTGGGAGGTCATTAGGATTACAGGAGGTCATGACAGCGGGACCATAGTCTGATAGGGTTAGTGCCTTTATAAGAAAAGACACTAAAGAGCTTGCTCATGCCTGTGTGACAACACTTCCTCCTTGTCCCCACTCCTCCTCTCCCTCTCTCGGAGCAACATTAAGAAGCCATGTGAGTGAGTGCACAGTGAGATGGCAGAGATAAGCAAAGAAAAGAGGCCTCAGAATGAAACCTACCCTGACTAAGTCTTGATCTTAGACTCTCCAGCCTCCACAATTGTGAGAAATAAATTTCTGTTGGTTAAGCCACCCAGTCTATGGTATTTTGATGTGGCAGCCCGAGTCAACTAATAAACGACATATTGGCATATTAAGCTTGCACAATGTCACTTTATAGCTGCAGGTGGAAGATCCTGAGCTAAAGGTCCTCTGTGGTTTACACTAGAGAAAGGACTCTAGCAAAAGACAATTTGAAATAGCTTGAGGAATGACAAGAAGGTATTCCTTTAGTGTAGAGGACCTAATAAATCTGGACATTTCTTTTCTTTTCTTTTCTTTTCTTTTTTTTTTTTAAGATTTATTTATTTATTTATTTATTTGACAGAGATCACAAGTAGGGGGAGCAGGTTCCCTGCTGAGCAGAGAGCCCAATGCAGGGCTCAATTCCAGGATCCTGAGACCATGACCTGAGCTGAAGGCAGAGGCTTAACCCCGTGAGCCACCCAGGTGCCCCTAAATCTGGACATTTCTATCTGGAAGGACAACCTAGGCAAGGCTGATCAATAGAAAAAAATAGAGATGTGGCTATCATGAACATGGACATGTCTCCCAAAGTCATCCCCCTTGGTGAATAAGAGTTAAATTCACAATGTCATATAAATTTTAGATAAATCCATACTGGGCATGATACCGTATCTGAAGGATTCTCAGACTATGTAAGGAGGGGAAAATCCATGGTATACATTTAAAAAGGTTTTCTATAACTAGAACAATAGGTTGGATGGGCATATCAGTAAGTCAAACCACCTTATGAGATTTTATAACACATACACATGTGTATACACCTTTTTTTTTTTTTAAGATTTTATTTATACAAGAGAGAGAGAGCATGTGGGCAGAGGGATTGGGGAGCAGAGGGAGAGGGTCAAGCAGACACTGCACTGGGCTCTGAGCCTGATGTGGAGCTTGATCTCAGAACCCCGAGATCATGATGTGAGCGAAAATCAAGAGTTGGAGGTTCAACAGACTGAGCCACCCAAACGCCCCAGTGTGTACACACTTCCAAAAGACAACTTACTATGTGATCGTCTTTAATACAGTTTCTCTTTTGTAAGATGAGAGAACCTGAGAATTCCTTTCAGTTAAAATAATGTATTATAATCTTACACAAAACTGAGATTTGGGGATCAAAGAGCAGAACCAAATAATTACACAGGTGCTCCATTTAAATTAAAGGTAGCAACTCCTTAACAAAATGGCTGTTTTTTCATCTATTTAATATAATTAAAAATTACGAATGCAGAGGCCAGTCTTCTTCAAAAGTGAACTCGAAACATGTTACTGTTAAAATTAGAGGGAAAACAAACTACAACCAAAATTGTGCCAAAAATTTATTTTTAAACATGTATCCTTATTCCTATCTAATACCAGACACTCTCCTAGTGGAAACTATATTCCTGGCACTTGGCCAAATGAGAACATTTACAAATTGGTATTTCAAATATTCACTGAATTTTGAAAAAAAAATCACAAATTGAGAATCAGTCCAAAATGAACTGTGAAATAAGTATTGCATTTCAAAAAGCACTTAGAGAAAAAACAAAAACAAAAACAAAACAAAAAACCAAAAACAAAACAAAAACAGAAGAAGTCACTACCACTTGGCCCTCAAGAAGAATTGCTCTGACTTCTCATAAAGTGATCATAGGATCAAGCTGTCTGGGTTCAAATCCCAGATTCATCAATTAAAACTGTGTGACTTTGAGAAAGATACTATTTGTCCCTTCTGTGCCTCATTTGTAAAGTAAGTATAGTAACAGTACCTCTTCAAAATGTTGCCAGGGAGAAAGGGGGAAGAATTAGAAACAACCTGCTCTAAGTCACAGAGCTAGGAAGCCAGAGAGCATGGATATAAACATGTCTAACTCTCAAGTTCATGTGTTTTATCTTTTGGAGGGATTAGTTTATGCATAAATGCAACCAGTGTAAATTCTTCTTTATCAGCCCCTCAAGTTTGATTTCCTGAATTAAGGTAAATTGTGATCCAGCAAATACCCTGTTAATTATCTGAAATATTTGGTTATTTGCTTCTACTTTACCAATATAATAATATTTATAGAGATAGTAATGCTGGCCAGGCACATTTATTTCAGATGCTCTTTCAATGCTCAAACCACTCCATAAAGTTAGGTCCTCCTGTTATCCTCATTTCAGAAATAAAGAAAGAGGCATAAAAAGGTGGGTAACTACCCCAGAGTCACAAAACTGAAAAACGATGGATCTGAGATTTGAATTCAGAGAGTATACAGGTCTATGTTCTTTTCTTTAACCATTCTGCAGTACCTCCTTCCCTGGACTTTATAAATTTAGAATTTTAAAATATTATTAAATAAAATTAAGGATGTTAAAAAATTTTGATTGATAACACTTACATATCATAAGCTACCAAATTCTAAGGCTAAAGAATTATTTTGCTTTGAAAAAAATCACTGATTTTAGGTTAGTCTTCCTTTTTCTGTAAAAGATCTTAACCTTCACAAGTGAATAATAAACTGTTTTATAATCAGGGACACTATATTAAAAGTGTAACATTACTGAGACATGTTATATATAGACATATACTACTACTAGGTTTACAAAAAAGGTGAACAACACCCCCTCTTTCTATGATCTATGCTTATGTCAAATTCTAACTACTGGATGAAACTGAAACTTCAGTCATCAACTTCATTTGTGCTATTCTGCACAAACAGAAAAAATAATATTAAGGTCTTAATTCTACCCACGCTAAGTAAAAACACAGTGGCATATTTAAACTAACAAGTTTTCACTAAATAATAAGCAAAAAGGAAGCCAGAACTCTTCTGTTAAGTCTCTCATACCATCAAATTAATATTCCTAAAAGAATAATTCTAGGGCTGCCTGAGTGCCTCAGTCGTTAAGTGTCTGCCTCAGGTCATTATCCCAGGGTCCTGGAATCAAGCCCGGCATTGGGGTCCCTGCTCGGCAGAAAGCCTTCTTCTCCCTCTCCCACTCCTTCTGCTTCTGTTCCCTCTCTCACTGTCTCTCTCTCTCTCTCTCTCTCTCTGTCAAATAAATAAATAAAATGTTTAAAAAATAAAAAAGTTAAAAAATAATAATTCTATATATTCTCTTGCACAAAACATTTAAAAGCTTCCAGTTATCCACTGAATTATACCTGAAACTCTTAAAGCCCTGCAATAAACAGCCCCCAAGTTAGCTATCTAAACTTATTTCAGTGACTTGTTAACCAAACATAATTCTTTCTAACCAAACCCCTCCTTCCACCTCCTGTATATCAGAATGCTCACATCCAATAAAACAAATTCACCATATGCAGCCTTACTTTTCTTTTTAAAACACACTCATCCTTATTTTTCTAATCTCTATTTCCAGTTATCTAAGCTCAGAGAACTAAGTAACTTGTTCAAAGTCACATAGCTAGTTAATGCCAAAGCTAGAAAATTATAATTTAACTATCACTATAATCAGATAGATATTTATTTCCTTATTACCCTCAGTAAAATGACTAGAATCACTACACTTTTGACAGTATAAAAGATGAATACCCTTCATAAAACCACTTTTTCCAAATGAACTATTCCTTATTGTTGGTCCTAATGCTAGTTTCACTTCCTTACTCAAGTTTAAATTTAGACTGTTTCAGGGTATATACTTTGAATACTAATTATTTCCATCACACAAGGATTGATTCCAAAATTAAAGTTCACTGAAGAGATTTTTTTAAGTAAGCCATTTTTTAAAAAAGTAAAAGTGGCATGTCAGTTTTGAACTTACTACTTGTCCAATTTAAAATAGGCTATTATGATCTTACTAACATTCACACACTCTTATATTGAATATTTTTCTTGACATGTTCATTTCAAAACCTGCTCATCAACCAAAAATAACTGGTCAATAAAAACCATAACTAATTTATAAAAGACAGGAAATAAACTGCATTTTAAAATCATATAATTTCTGCTATGAGTAATTCCATCAGATTAACCTAACATAAATAACCACAAAACAGGGCAAAATGCTGAAGCAACTATCTTGGGACACTGGACAACAGGAAGTGCAGGCCGTGATTCCTGAGAAGTAGGAAGCATACCAGATGATGCCCTGGCTTTCTGCTTAAAAGCTCTTTGTCACAGTACATGGAAAAGGAGGCCAAGAAGCACTCTTGTTGAGTTGAAGAAGCCGCTGACTTGTCTGGAATTTGTGGGGCAAGGTAACATAAAAAAGGAAACTTCATAGAAAAGGAGCTCCAGGAATCTGGATAGAGGGTCCTTTGAAATCCTTGGCTCAACTATGCCTCACATATATGGCACAAGACTTACAGAGGCCAAGCAGAGAATCTATGATAGAGTTTTGGAGAACAGATATTTTGGAGGTCAGATTCTACACTGGAAGACCTGACCAGAAGTTTTTGACAAACCAAAGTGGAGAGATCTTGTTGAACACCCCAAGTATAAAAATGAGACCCCAGAAAAGGCATCCTTTAAAGGAAGACTACTTTAACCTTAAAGGTTACCTAGTCTAGGTTACTTGGTCTAGATTTGGACCAAAAGTCAGCAAAATATGGCTTGTGGGCTAAAATTATATTGAAAGACAGCCTAGTTCATTTGTGTGATGTATTGTCTATGGCTACTGTGGCATGACTTGAGTAAGGGCAAACTTGAGTAGTTACAAAAGAACCTGTAGGACCACAAGCCTAAAATAATAATTGTTTCACTCTTAAAAAAAAAAAAAAAAAAAAAGGCCAACTGTGGACCCTCTGGACCCTCCTTTTAAAATCATGACATGAAAAATCAAGATGATTTGCTAGGGAATTAAGTGACTTCCAGAACAACACTAACAACACATCCACGACAACCAGTATAGAATAAAATATTACTGAACATGAAAAGACACAAGAAAATAGGACTATAAATAAGAAAAAACAGCTAATATAAACAAAGAAGTAATGTAAACATTTTATTAGCAAACATTAAAATAAAAATTAAAATAGCCCTCAAGTATATACAACAAAAGATGGGCATAATGAGCGAACAGAGAATCTTAGTAGAGAAACACAGACCAGAAGAGAAAACCAACTAAACATTCTATGACAGAAAACTATATTAAGTGAAAGAAAAATTCACTAGATGGGCTTAAAAGCAGATTGGGTGGTAAAGAAAAGACCAGTAAGCCTAAAGAATGAGCAATTAGAAACTATCCAAACTGAAGCACAGCATGGGGAAAAAAGAAGTCTAAGCAACCTGTGAGACAATCAAGCAGTTAAATTATATGTAATTGGAGTCCCCAAAATAGGCAACAATGACTGAAGCAGAAAAATAAATAAGTAAAGATATTATGGCCTAAAATTTGACAACTGTGATGGAAAATACCAGCTCAAGGGACCAAGAAAGCTCAAAGAATAAACACTGAGTAGAATAAACACAAATCCACAAAGAAGTACACTGTCAAGATCAAATTGCTGAAAACCAAACACAGAGAAAATCTTAGAAACAAAGGAAACAGGCAGGGAAACAATAAGAATGACCTAACCTGTCACTAGAAACAATGGAATGCAAAAGACAATATCTTTATGTGATGAAAAATCTACCAACCTATCATTAAATATAGTCAATTCTTATTATTCACTGATTGCCTATTTGCCCACTGCCTACTCACTAAATTGATATTCCCCAAATCAACACTTAACATTAGTGGATGTGTGCAGAGCAGTGAACCCAGCAAACGTTCCCAAGTGAGGTCAAACAAGGCAGCCCCATGCCTTCTCGCTTCAGCTCTCATACTGAAAACAGGTGTACTTTTTGCAGTTTATTTAGTGCCATATTTTTTCTTTTTGTGTGATTTTTTTGGTGACTTTGCTATTTAAATTGTTCTCTAAGAACAGTGCTTTAGTACTCTCTGGTGTTCTTGAACACAAGAAGGCCATGATGTGCCTTACAGAGAAAGCACATGTTTTAGATAAGCTTCATCCAGGCATGAGTTAAGTAATACTGGTCATGAGTTCAATGTTAAAAAATCAACAATATACATGAAATATGCATCTTTAAATATAAACACACATAAAACGAAGTTATATATTCATCATTAACAAAAATGGTATGAGTAGTGGTTCACAGAAACCTAAGCCTGTATTTCCCTAGAAGCAATGATTCGGTATTTGCTAATTCAGTATCTTCGGTGGCTATTGAACTTAACTACCATGAGCAACAAGACTGACTATATTCATCAAAAATATGCTTCAAGGGGCACATGGGTGACTCAGTCAGTTAAATGTCTGCCTTCAGCTCAGATTATGATCCCAGGGTCCTGGGATTGAGCCCCGCATTGGGCTCCTTGCTTAGTGGGGAGTCTGCTTCTCCCTCTCCCTGCTGCTTCCCCTGCTTATGTACTCTTTCTCTAATAAATAAATAAAATCTTTAAAAAAAAATATGCTTCAAAAATACAGATGAATACAAACATTACTAGATAATAAAAGATGAAAACAAAAGCTAAAAGAAATTGTCACCAAGAGATCCGTACTACAATAAATGTTCAGTAAGTTCTTCAGACTGAACAAAAATGATACCAGGTAGATCAATGAAGATCCAACCTGGATCTTCAGAAACAAATAACAAAAATGTTGAATTCTGAGTAAATACGAAATAGTCTCATCTCATAATTTCTTTAAAGAAGTGGTAAATATGAGTAGATACATAGAATTATATATATTATATATATATATTGATTTTTGAATCTCAAATAATTATTGTATGCAATATAAGTGGAATAGGCAGGCATGCCTACTAGGTAATATATATTCAGTTTCCCTAAGCTCAAGGTTCCTCTCCTGCAATACAGCACAGCAAGTTTAGTGTCACTCGACCCTCTCAGCATTGCCCCATAGGAAATGGGGCTTAGGACACCTGTATAAGAAAATGCTGAGGGCACCTGGGTGGCTCTGTGGGTTAAGCCTCTGCCTTTGGCTCAGGTCATGATCTCAGGGTCCTGGGATCGAGTCCCGCATCGGGCTCTCTGCTTGGCAGGGAGCCCGCTTCCTCCTCTCTCCCTGCCTGCCTCTCTGCCTACTTGTGATCTCTGTCTGTCAAATAAATAAATAAAATCTTTAAAAAAGAAAAGAAAAGAAAATGCTGATATGCCAGCTATTATCACTGCTATAAGTAATAAAGTCCTTTGTCCCTGACCCAGGCATCTGTGTCTTCTGTCAGCATTCAAGAAACTATGGCAAGCTATCCTGTTAGCTTGTTATGGGATAAACACTATGTTTCCAACCCTAAAATGCCATTTTCCACATTGCTCTCTAGACTGAATGCAATCCCAACCAAATTCCCAGCAGACATTTTCTAGACATGAACAAGCCGATTCTAAAATATGTAGGTCAATATAATGGACCTAGAAAGAACAAAACTATTTTGGGGGAAAAAAAGCGAAATTTGGAGTAGGCATACTACTTGATTTTTAGAATACTGCCAAGCTATAGCAAATAGTATTGGTATAAGGATACCAAAAAAATAGATCAACAGAACAAAATAGATGTACAAACACAGACCTACTTATATGGCCACTGATTTTCAACAAAGGCACCAAAACAATAAAGCAAGACAAATTCTTTCCAAAAAAAAAAAAAAAAATCTCTGGGATAGCTGAATATCTGTATGAAAAAAATAAATCCCAAACCGTAACACTTCCACAGACAAACTAATTCAAGATGTATCTAGATTTAAACATAAAAGCTAAAACTATAAAGGTTTTGAAAAAAACATAGAATGTTTTCACAACCTTGGAGTAGGCAAAGATGTCTTGGACAGCACACAGAAAGCACTAACCGTAAAAACTGATAAATTAAGAATTCTTCAGAATTAGAAAATCATACTCACCAAAAGAAACCATCAATAAAAGTAACAGGCGAGATACAGATTAGAATATATTCACAATGTATATATCTGACAGAAGACTTTTATCCAGAATATATTAAGAACTCCCTATGAGCAGTAAGAAAGACATACAAGACAGTGTAACAACAGGCAAATTAAAATTACTTGGGACCCTTCACACAAGAAAACATACAGGTAGCCAATAGACATGTAAAAGTACTCTAATTCGGGGTGCCTAGGTGGTTCAGTGGGTTTAAGCCTCTGCCTTGGGCTGGGGTCATGATCCCAGGGTCCTGGGATCGAGCCCCAAATGGGGCTCTCTGCTCAGCGGGGAGCTGCTTCCTCCTCTCTCTCTGCCAGCCTCTCTGCCTACCTGTGATCTCTGTCTGTTGAATAAATGAATAAAATCTTAAAAAAAAAAGTCCCTAATTCATTAATGATTAGGGAGATCTAAATTAACACCACAATGAGAAACAATTATGAATCCACCAGAACGGCTAACATGAGAAAGAATGATATCAAATGTTGGTGAGAATGTGAAACCACTACAACTCTCCTACTGTGAGTTGGATGGAAATAAATTGCGTTGATGGAAGTAAAGAACACTGGAGAACAGTTTGGTAATTTCTTATAAAGTTAGATATATACATAGCCCATGACTCAGCAATTCTAACCAGTTACTCTTACTCAATTCTATGCTCTTTACAAAGAGAAATGAAAACCAATGTCCACAAAAAACCTATAGCATTCTTTTGTTCATAGTAGCCAGAAGCTATAAATAATCCAAGTCCATCAACAAGTGACTAATTCAACTATGGTATAGCCTTATCGTGGAATACTACTTAGCAGTAAAACTGCTGATACCTGCAACATCATTGATAAATCTTAAAAACATACAGAAAGCAAGTAATCAGACTTAAGAGTACACACCATATGATTCCATTCACATGGTGCAATATAACAGGCAAAATTAATCTGCAGTGAAAGAAATCAGGAAAATGTTGCTTGGGACTGGGGGTGCTGGAGGAAGGTCAGAACAAGAACTGAATTTAATTGACTGCCGGGCCCAAGGGATCTTTCTGGGATGATGTAAATGTTCTCTATCTTGACAGTGGTGTGGGTTAATGTGTGGATACACTTGTCAAAACATAAAACTGCTATAACTTAAGATCTATGTATTTTACTGTATACAGATTATATCTTAATACAAACATTAAAATGAAAAAAAGTATATGAGCATTCTTCAACAAATAAATTTTGGAGAGATAATCCAAGCGAACAAGGAACAGTTAATGAGACATAAAACAAATCAATCCATTGTAATATGCAGACTTTTGAATTCTAATTTTTTTTTGAAAAAAAAACTGGCGAAAAAATAAAAACAAAAAAAGACCATTCACAACATATACACACTAATTGGTTATTTGATAACATTAATTTTTGTGAAATATATTGGGAAACCATCTGATTATTGGGTGTTCCAGTTATATTTGGCAAAAAGGAGTAGTTACAGTTTGCAAAAAATCTTTATGAGGGTGTGGGATTGGGAGAATGGACCATGGGTTGATAGCTATTGGGGCTCAGTGACAGCTAAGTCAACTTTCATTCACTATTCTGTCTTTACACTTCAAATTTTCTACAACAAAAAGTATAAATAACTTTTTAAAATCTTTCCAAAAGAAACAAGGCAATGTAAACATACTAAAATTCTATCATATAGAAGCAATTTTAACCAGTCTTACCCACAACTCTTTTAGCAATTAAATTATGTATGTTTGATTCTATCAGTGCTAAACTTAACTGTAGCTCCTGATGAACATGTTCCATTAACAAAACTTTAGTTAAGAGGGTCAAAAGAAAATTTCGTGGAATAAAGGGCACCCAGATGGCTCAGTCAGTCAAGCATTCTACTCCTGATGTCAGTCAGTCAGCTCAGGTCCTGATCTCCACATTGTTTGAGCCCTGCCTTGGACTCTGTGTTCAGCAGGGAGTCTGCTTGAGATTCTCCCTCTCCAGCTCTCTCTTTGTTTTTAAAAAGTTGCTCTGCATAAAAATTAAAGTAACAGAACTTGATAGATTTTCATATTAAACGTTTCTATAATTTAACATTGATGTTGATTAGTTGAAACTGAGAAGTTTTAAAGGCTATTTATGAAAGGGATTTACATGGTTTAATTTCCTTAAAACAAAGAAAAAAATTTTTAAGGAAATTCCCTTCTTTTTTGAGATCAAAGACTACAGTAGCTTTAAGAAATGTTTTTCAGGGTACCTATGTTGTACAGTTGGTTAAGCAACTAACTCTTGGTTTTAGCACAGGTCAAGCTTTCATGATTCGTGGGAACTGACCCCTGCATCAGGCTCTATGTTCAGTGAGGAGTCTGCTTAAGTTTCTCTCTCCCTCTCTGCTCCCCCTCCAATGCTCTCTTTAAATAAATAAGTAAATCTTTTAAAAAAAATGTTTTTCATGCTCTAGGTCAGGTTTACCTAGCACTGTCAAAACATTGAGATAAATAAGTCTAATAGTGGCACCTTCCAATTACTCAAGTCACAAGTCAATCTGTAAAACTGGACAAAAAATATGCAGGCCAACCTAGAACCCAATTAAGATTTTTTCTTTTTTCACAAAAGATGTTGTCAAGTAGGTTAAGTTTATGATCACCCCTACAGTACAATCACAAGACTCCTCTGGTTTTAAGACAGCAGAAAGTTCTTTACAACAAGGGTCTTATATTTTTCCCTTTATCTGCTACATGCACATCTCATAAATTCTCTCTACTCATTTTTTTATAATGTAGTCTTTTTTTTTAAGATTTTATTTATTTGACAGACAAGTAGGCAGAGAGGCAGGCAGAGACAGAGAGAAGAGGAAGCAGACTCCCCACTGAGCAGAGAGCCTGATGGGGGGCTGGATCCCAGGACTCGGGGATCATGACCCAAGCCAAGGCAGAGGCTTTAACCCACTGAGCCACCCAAGAGCCCCTCTACTCACCTTTTTGTCCCCATATCTAGGCCTAAGCCTGGCTTTAAAAGAAAAGAGAAAAAAAAAAAAAAAGGAGTATGCTGATTTTTTAACTAATCCTGAACTTCTAAGGGACCACCAAGATAACCAGACAACTGCTAAATCTGTTTAAACAACAAAACTTTAAGAGCCGCCTTCTCACAATTCCATCAGTGGGAAGAACAAGCTATTAAAGAAATCGTGTTTCGTTTTGTTTTTAAAACTAGTGGGCCACTTAAGGATTCAAAGACTGCTAAAACAATAATCCAATATTTATTTAGTAGCTACAGCTCTAACTACAAGAGTATAAAGAATGTTTCTTCCCTTCTCAAGTTGGGTTTTGTTTTTGTTTTTGTTTTTTGAGAAACCAAAAAGTGAGATGACTTCTTTTTACCAGTCTATATGCATGATCAACTGAAAAGAGGGGGCCAAATACCTATATAACCCAGAATTTCAACTGTTTCATGCTAAGTAGGCCAGAATACTTAACAATTGCCTTTTAAAGCCTATATTTCACATAATTATAAACTAATTTTTAAAAATACACATTAATAAAAACCAGGTTTGTAGAAAAAATATGTAATATCAATTAAAAAACATACATCAATTCTCCCCTAAATTAATGAATAAATTTAATATAACCACACTATAATTCCGATAGAGGGATAGGGGGTTAAATAAACAAATTTTAAAGATAAAGTAGAAAACTACACATGCATATATAACCAGAAAAAATAATTCTGGAAAATGCTATCAGCTAGTATTTCATTTGAAAGTTATAGCAATTAAAACAGTTTGGTCCTATATATGAAAAGACAAAGACATGGAATAGAAGAGGAAATATTTCACCCATTCTACAAGCATATGACAAAAGCGTCATTTTAAAAGAGTAAAGACAAGATGGATGATTCAACACAAATGACGTTTGGAAAAATGAGAAATCATGTTGAATAGTAAAATAGTATATCACTACTTTACTCCCTAAAATGAAATAAACTGCAGAGAATGAAAGAATTAAATGTTAAAATGAAATCATAAAAATCATAAAAGTACTAAGGGAAACATAGGAGCATCTTTTATAATCTTACAAGTCTTCCTAAGAATTACACAAAACTCAATGACTTGTATGACTCAAAAGCATAAAAGAAAATGATAAATCTGACTACATAAAATTTCTGCATAAAAAAAATTCCAAAGATCAAAATACAAATAACCAATCATGAAAAAAGGTTTCAGGACACAACAAAAGGCTAATTTCCTTAAAATAGATGAAGTGTTCCTAAGTCTATAAGAACAAAAACCTAACGGAAGAATAGTCAAAAGCTGTGATCAGAAAAAAACTTACTGCCACATAAGCCAAAAATATACTCTGAAATGTAAATTTTTTAAAAAAGAAAATTTCCTAAGCCATTTATTAGTCTTACCAATACACTGTAATGGTAAAGGCATAAGGAAAACGGTACTCTAAGCACAAGAGTTGTGTGAATAGAGGCTCCAATAACTCTTTGTAATGCAATTTGGCATTATCAAAGTTTTAAACACAGATACCCTCTGAACCAGAATTTCTACTTGCATGAATTTATCCTACAACACATATAACAACACGTATTCCCAAAGAAATATATGTAAGTGTTAACAGCAACATTATTTATAACAAAGAGTTGAGAAACCACCCAATTAACCACCCATAAGATATTCATCAATGATTCACCCATATACCTTGTACATGTAAATAAATAAATACTTTCATTCATAAGAATTCATGAGAGAAAATATTGTAATTCTAGGGCTATAGAGAATTTGAAGGTCAGTTTTCATCTATAATATCATATTCATTCAACAAATCTCTTGAGTGCCTACACCACATCTAAGGCACTGTGTTCAGCAATAAAGATATGTCACATCAACCTTTTCCTCAATGGAAAAAAGGAACATAGCCCCTTACCCAAAGGAGCATACCATCTGGCAGAGAACAAAAATGAGTAAACATACCATTACCATATATGGTATGATATATACAATGAGATAAGAATAGAATGTTATGAGAATACATGAGCAAAGCAACTTAAAAATAATCACTATTCCAAAAACAAAACAACAGCTTAAACGTAAAATGATTAACTCCTCCTTTAGAGTTAAAAAGAATCATTAGCCACCAGTCTAAGAAGAAATTAGCATCAGTAAAGCTGGGTCCCACCTTTTTGCATGTCTATGTCCCATAGGAGCCAGCCACAAAAGTCACATTCACCCTTTTAAACACTGAAGAATTATGGTCTGCCCTTACAGTTTCCATTTCTGATGCTGTCACCCCCAAAGGGACCTTCTAGATTCTGTATTTAGAAAAGGAACAAAAAGTCTCAAAGAATGTACTGTAAGACTAGTGTATCTACAACATTACTTCTACTTAATCAGAAGTTTCAGGAAAGAAGAAGTATCATCCACTGAGTAGGTACTTTTTCCTGGGCTAGCACAGTACCTTTAAATGTGCCATTTAATTTGGAGCCTTGCATCAGAAGTGTTTCAAATAAATTGCTTTTGGGTAGATTATGAAATAACTACACATAAAACAGAGCCAATTATTAGATAACAGATAATATGCTCCTTTTTAGAAATTTTTTTTTTTTAAAGATAGATCTTGGGACGCCTGGGTGGCTCAGTTTGTTAACATCTGCCTTCCACTCAGGTCATGATCCCAGGGTTCTTGGATTGAGTCCCTCCTGGCCTCCTCGCTCAGCAGGGAGCCTGCTTCTCCCTCTGCCTGCCACTCCCCCTGCTTATGCGCTCTGATAAATAAATAAAATCTTTAAAAAAAAGATAGCAAATATTCCAAGTTTACAGGGATATAGTGCTAAAATAGCATGTTTTTAAATACTATTCCTTGTAATGAGGTATTTATCAGCAGTTCAATATGTACCCACCACTTCATTTTAAGAAGGTTTGAGGGAGCTTGCCAGTTACTAAAAAGGGCTATAAATTTGAAACAAAGCATGGTAGGAAGCAATCTAAAATGTAACTCAACTTATACATAAGGAGCATACCAGTTCCCAATTTTTATTCCCAGTCAGAAATTAGAAATGGCTTAACAAAAATTATTCAGAATCTGTAAATTCATCAGTTCATTTCCTTGTTACCAATTTCAAAGGAGGACAGGGAATGGATAGGGTATGAGATAGCTCCTTCTGTAGAAGCAACTGCTTCCTGGTAGAGTCACATCACTGTTTACTTGAATTTTATATTAAGAATTAGCACTTAAGATTTTAAACTATACGTCACTGAAAATCTTTTTACATTTCTACTAGGTGCTCTTATGCCACTGTATCTAATCATATAATTAATGACTTTTTTAAAAAGACTAATAATTTTTAATCCCAAGCCATAAGCTACACCTATGAGCAGCATTCAATCCTATACAAATTTCCATTTCACATAACAAATTTGGACAGTCTCTGAAATTGATTTAGTAAGCACCAACATTCTTTTCTTTCTATTTACATCTTTGGCCCCCAAGTCCTATCAATTCTTCTTTCATAAAACCTTTTTTTAAACCTATAAAATAGAGATTTGCAGCCAAAAAACCATGCTTCTTGTAGTTTCTTATATTCTTCCCTTCTATTCCATTTTCACTGACTGAAACAGTAGTGAACTAGTTCAGGCTCTACTCATCTCTTTCAGAACTACTGCAAAAGCTTTCTAAATAATTCCCTGTTCTTCTTTCCATCCTATCTTGAATACTGTCACCAATTCATTTTTTTTTTCTAACACTGCTTTTATGATGTCATGCCTCAGTTCAATAATCTCCAATGGCCTCCCATGGAATAAAGCAGTAATTCAGGACATGGGTAAAAATAATGAAAGAACTTTACATTTTGGAAACAACACAAACATTTTTGTTTCATAATATAAATTACAGAAAGAGCAACTGTGGATGGCAGAGCATGGATTAAAAACAGGATTCTAAAACCCTTGTATCTTAATTTAGTAGTATTCAATATGCCTAAGAACCCAATCTACCACATTTTCAATCTTAACACTGGTTTAGAACATGATCAGAGACCAGCTCAACGTCATGTTAATGATGCTTGCATTTCCCTCAACACAATTTTTATCCAGAATTTTCCTCACGTTTCTTCAAAGCCCTTTAACCAACCACCTCTCAAAGTGAAGCCAAATGTTTGCTCCGTGAAAAATGGTCATCAGGTGAGAGGCTTCCGTCTCACTTCATTACTGCATCACAGTGGGCATGCTCCAAGCACAACAGAAAACAGCAGAAAACAGCAAAATTACTACTTTCCTAGGGAAAGGGAATCGGAGTTTATTCAAAAATAATGTAAACTACAATGTAAATGCCCAAGTGTCAGGAATCTGCCCAACTCAGTAAATACAACCCTCTTCCCATCGGGCTACTCTATGTTTTTAACCATGCCTTATATTCACTTCTCACCTTGTCTCTACTCTCATCAGTCCTCACAGGGCCTCCAAATCTTCAAAAACATATTTTTGCTCCAAAATCACAATATAACTATTAAGGAGCATATTTCTAAACTAAAGAATATCTTTTTTTTTTTTTTTTTAAAGTAGAAGTCTTCACCTTGGCCTGTTAGAGACCGCAGATGATCTACGTTTAGCCCACCTTCCCATCCTCACCTGACACCAGTGTCTTGCAAGTTTTTCTCACTAGTCTTCTTACTAGACTTTCAAACACAAAAAGCGAATTCCTGCCTCAAGGCTTCTGTCTTCCTATGGGTTGCTTGGAAATTTTTATCTGCAGCTCAAACCTCACCTCCTCACAAAACCACTTCTCAATGCTACCCTACTTAAAAACAGCCCCCACTCCCCCACACCCGTCATTTTCCATACCATCATCCTTTTTATTTTCCTCGTAACACTTATCACTATGCTTAGTTCCTTACTTATGTGCTTATCACCGTACTCCCCTCATGGGGAGCACATGTGTTTTGCTCATTGCTCATTGCTCTACCCTCATAGCCTAGAATAGAACCAACCCATCCCTTTATAGGTAATCAATCATCAGCTGAATGAATGAACAAACCGTTAAGAACCTAAGACTCACAGAAATGGTTTAACTATCCATGAATAATCGTGATATTCAGTGGTTTACTAAATGAGTAAAGTTTTGAAATAGCTATCACCAATGCAGAATTAGGGAACTATATAGATAAGAGTCCCGGAGTAGGCACTATTTCCCTGTCCTTTGTTTTTCAAATTTAGTATTCCAAAAGTCAAAATTCCAAGAGAATGTGGTCATCTCCTGAAAGCCTAGTGTTCAAAGATCAGAACTCTTCTCTTTGTTCCCGTGCTGGTATACAAGACGACAAATCAGTATGCCGTTGTTCATCATTAGATTTCCCACTTGCAAATTTCTTATTACTCTTTATTCTTCCACCTCCCCTTAGTTTTTTAAATGTGTTTTTTAATTCAGAAAAAGCAAAGACTGAGTTACTCCATATCTTCTAATATCTTAAGGGCAATGATTAGTGTTTTGAGTATGGGGTATGTCATCTGGGGTATGTCATTATCAAGATGTTATTCAGAAACATCACCATTGGCTTATTTCCCTGTTGTGGAGAAATGAACTGAAATATATTCTGTGATCTCAGATTGGTTTTCTTCTAGAAAATGAACCATTTCTAAAATCCTACAAGGCAATGAAGATTTCTCAACAAGCAGTTAACACTACCAGATTCTCATCCTTTTATAAAGAAAGGTCCTACTGCTTGCTGGGGAGACCCTTTCTGCCCCCAAAGTGACAAGATACATGCTAGTAAGTTGATAACTTGTCTAGTAAGATTCTCCATCTCTAACCAACTTGATTTTTTTCTCTTCCAAAATAAACAATTTCCCAAAATGAAAAGGGTAATAAAACAATGTTCCTTTAAATATATATATATATGAATTCAGAATGAAAAGATTGTTAATGTTTATAACTGCAGATTTGTCCCTGTAGACCTAAACCACAGAACTTCTAAGAAACAGTATTTCTAACCACTACATGAAAATGCCTTTCTCAAAACATTTCATTAAGTCTGGTGGCAAATCTGCCACAAATTCAACCGACCTATCAGCGGTAAAAACACCACAGGTTTCCCTTCTTTAAGAATGTCAACCATTTTGCTTTTTTTCCTCTCCGATCCAATTATAATGCATCAAGAGCCTAAACCACCTGACAGCAATTCCTCTCACTCAGCAGCTGAGACCCTGGTAGAACTGCGCCCCCTCGGACTACCGATGCTCAGATCCCGCTTCCTTGGCTCGTTTCAGCCGGGGAGTCGCCACATCACAGCGCGGATAAACTGGGCGGTGGCAGGACTTTGCCAGAACTCTCGCCTTCCCGATTCTCCACGCGCCACACCACTGGAGGCGCTCTCCCTTCACTGCAGTTGGGTCAGTGTGGATGTTTTCCACTGGGCCAGCTCCCCACCAGCGCCAAGAGTCGAAAGGGAGGGGAATGAGGCGCTGGGGGGCCACCCAAGCCAGGGAGAATGGGGGGGCAGGGCTCAATGCTGGCAAACAGACTAGCAGCAAAACTACGCCTCTTCCCTAGGAGCAACCCAGACTGGTAGACAAAAGATGAAGGGCGCCAAGGCCTTTCCATCCTCACCGGGGAACCTAACCAGCCCAATGTATCCGCAACCCTAGTTCATAGATACAGACCCAGCTCCTGTTAGGGGTGGGTGCCTAACTTCCGGGACGCTGCAGAACAGGGACCAGAGGGAAGAAGCCCGGAGCAGGTGGGGTGCACGTGTTCCCCGAAACCGAGACAGACAATAAAGAACAAGCCCGGTTTCCTTGTCCGCCCCACCCTGCTCCTGACGGCTCCTACCAGGGGGGGCGCCTTCGCCCGGAGGTCCACGGACAAAGCCCCTCGGGGCGGAGAGGAGGGCTCCGCCCGTGGCATCTCGGGGTGCACACAAAAGACGGAGGGGAGCGAGGGGCTGCGCGAGGCGGGAGGGCATGGCACTTACCCACTGAGCCTGAAGAGCCTCTGCGCTTGGGCGCGGCCGGGGTGGAGGGGGGTGCGGCGGGGGCCGGGGCGGGTGGGGTCCACGCGGGCTCGGCCTGAGGACTCACGCTGGCCGGGGGAGGAGGGGGAGGCCGGGCCGGAGGCTCATCGTCCTCGGGGAGCTTGGAGGGCAAGGCTGCGGCAGCTGAGGGCAGGGAAGGCGCGGGCACCGCAGGAGACACAGGGCTCGAGTCCCAAGACGGCGGCCGCTCCGGGGCGGCGGGGGGCGCGGCCGGCAGTGGCCCCCGGGGCGCCGGGGGCACGAAGTCACTGCCGAAGTCCAGCAGGGGCGCGCCAGCGACGGGGGCGGTGGGCACCGGGGCTGCCGACAGCCCGGTGGCGGGCTTCCTCTCCAGCACCTCTAGCTCCTCCAAGTCCTCGTCTTCTTCCTCCTCGTCTTCCTCCTCCTCGTCTTCCTCCTCGTCCTCGGGCTCCCTCACGAACTGGTACTTGAAGGGGGGCTGAGGCCGGGGCGGGCTGTCCGAGGACGAGGAGACCAGAGGTGACTGGTCCATGTCTTCCATGGCTGGCGGGTTGGAGATGATGCTGCAGCTGCTGTCTCCACGGGACGCTTCTCCTCAGAGCCGCGGGCGGTTGTGGGGGTTGGGGAGGACTGAAGGGGCAGGGCCGAAAGAGCCCAGAGACCTGCAGTGGCGAAGGCTCCCGGAACAATGAGACTGCTCCTCCTGCCTCTGCGCCCGCGATGCGCCACCCGCCCCGTCCCCAGTTGCCGCCACCGCCCAGACGAGCGAAGGAGAGAGGCCAGAGGATTCTCCGCCCACTTTGGCGTGACTTACCCTCCCTGGCAGGGAGAGGCAGGGACTGGCGCGGGAGGAGGGAGCCAATCGCCTACGGGATAGAAACGATGGGCAACCAGCCAGTCCAATGGAAAGAAAAAGAGAGAAAGGTGGGTGGAGCCTTTTGTACTTCCTCTCTCCTACCGGCTGGGGTGCGTTCGATGGGAGGGGTTTGGACCTGGGAACCCCACCCTTCCCCTTGGATAGACGCGGGGTGGGCTGGGGTCTCGGCTTTGCTCAGAGCAGGAGGTCGGTCTGCAGTTCCAGTGCTGCGTAGAATTGCGGCAGGACGGGCTGCCTACCCGGAAGGATTGAGGGTTCCTCTCCCACACCTCCGGAAGGGCGTTATCCTGGGGGACTAGGAGTAGTAACTTTCCACCCAGGAAAGAGAAAAACCCAGAGTGGCTCAGTCAGTTAAGCACCTGCCTTTACCTCAGGGCATGATCCCAGGATGCTGGTATCAAGTCCTGCCTCAGACTCCTTGCTTAGCGGGGAGCCTGCTTCTCCCTCTGCCTGCCACGTCCCTGGTTTGTGCTCTTTGTTAAATAAATTAATGAAATCTTTAAAAAAATTATCAATATGTTCAGGACCTGGTATATCCATTCCACAAAGATAAATTTGTTTTATTTCTACAAAATGGCTATGAGGTGCTTTGAGTTTGTGTTATTTTTGAAGAGTAGGAAGAGAGAAATATTAATGTGGAATTTTGAGATGAGAGTTTAATGCCAAACTAAAAATTTTAAACAAAACAATGATAACTAAAATAGTAATGTTTCAAGTATTTGTCAAAATAGTCATGTTTCAAGTATTTGTCAAAAATTATCAAAAATAGGGATGCATGTGTGGCTCAGTTGGTTGGACGACTGCCTTCGGCTCCTGGAGTCCCAGAATAGAGTCCCGCATCGGGCTCCCAGCTCCACGGGGAGTCTGCTTCTCCCTCTGACCTTCTCCTCGCTCATGCTCTCTCTCACTGCCTCTCTCTCAATAAATAAATAAAAATCTTTAAAAAAAATTATCAAAAATATATATGATTTTCAACTGCATGCACATACAAAAATATACTAGCAAAATTTTATAGTACATGCTTTAAAAAAAAAAAAAAGATTTTATTTGACAGAGAGAGATCACAAGTAGGCAGAGAGGCAGGCAGAGAGAGAAAGGTGAGCAGGCGCCACATTGAGCAGAGTGCCTGATTGAGCAGAAAGCCTGACATGGGGCTCGATCCCAGGACCCTGGGATCATGACCTGAGCCAAAGGCAGAGGCTTAACCCACTGAGCCACCCAGGTGCCCCTATAGTACATGTTTTTATACCATAAGTAACAATTTAGCTATCAGTAGTTCAGTCTTCCCCATACTGCTTTTCCCACTATGTTCTGATGCTCCTCAGTGGAATAATTTTACAGTTTTCACATACATAATTTGTAAATTGCTTATATGAGATCTCTGCATTCATACATTTGTGAGCCTGCTATCACTAAAATAGTCTCAAAGGAAAATATTTAATTTATTAAAAGTGTCATAGAAGGGGGTGCCTGAGTGGCTCAGTCAGTTAAGTGACCGATTCTTGACTTCAGCTCCGGCCATGATCTCATGGTCATGGGATTGAGCCCCACTTCAGGCTCCACACTTAGCACAGAGTCAGCTAGAGATTCTCTGCCTCTTCCTCTGCCCCTCCCCTCATGCCCATGTATGCGCCCACACAGTCTAAAATAAATAAATAAATAAATAAATAAATAAATACAATCTTTTGTAAAAAGGATCATAAAAGGGTAAAGAAAAGTGGTAGATTTACAACTTTTATAACAAATAGCAGTAAATACTGAGACAATAAAAGCACTTTCCTCTGAAGCAGAAAAAAGTAAAAATTTTATATTATTGAGCTCAGTGATTTCTAAAATATCAGTATGTGATGGGTGAATTAAGAGTAAAGAATTTACCCAGTGTTCACAGAATGATCAACAAAGCATAAGGAAAGGAGAATGTTGCTGATACACCAGAATTAAACATAGTTAGTTACACATGACTGTAACTACATATAAATATCACTCTCACTAACAAGAAAATCCTGATGGACATTTGAAATGCTTAAAGGAAGATATAAATTCTTTTTTATTTTTTTTTAGATTTTATTTATTTATTCCACAGACGGAGATCACAAGTAGGCAGAGAGGCAGGCAGAGAGAGAGAGAGGAGGAAGCAGGCTCCCCGCTGAGCAGAGAGGCTGATGCGGGGATCCATCCCAGGACCCTGAGATCATGACCTGAGCCGAATCAGGAAGATATAAATTCTTGATCATAATAATAATTAGAAAAAGAATTACTCAATGAATTATTTTTTTAAATTATCTTACCAGAAGTAGATTAAAGTTTCCTGATACCACAAGTTAGTAATTATTTTCTTAGAACACTTCCAGAGATCCATTCAACTTGTTGGGATTATAGAATCTCAGAGTTGGAAGGACTCTGGGAGCTTGGGTGGACCGAGAATTCATTCATTACAAGAATTCCCTGAAAGGGTTTTTTAAAGCTGGTCATCTGTGGTTGATTAAAAACAGCCAGAGAGGGCGCCTGGGTGACTCGGTGGGTTAAAGCCTCTGCCTTCAGCTCAGGTCATGATCTGGGGCTCCTGGGATCAAGCCTCGCATTGGGCTCTCTGATCAGCGGGGAGCCTGCTTCCCTCTCCCCCTCTTCCTGCATCTCTGCCTACTTGTGATCTCTCTCTCTCTGTTAAATAAATAAAATAAAATCTAAAACAAAACAAAACAATAACAGCCAGAGACTTTGCAACAACTCCCATCCAGAGGTAGGGTCAATTTTCCCCCCTCTTCTGAGTTGGCTTTGTGACTTTCTTGACCAATAGAACGACCTGGAAGTGAGTTGCAAGCCTAACCAGCAGAGGCATTGCTGTTCCCATTCTCACTCTCTTGGAACACTGAGGCTGAAGATGAGATACACACCAGGAGAGAGACTTAGCTATCCCAACCAAAGAGCTGAGGTCCCGGAAATGTGAGAACATTTCAGATTCTGCAGCCAAGCCACAGAATCATGAAAAATAATAAATCATTGTTGTTTTAAACTATTACTTTGGGGGATGGTTCATTACACAGCATAAGCTAATTTAAGCATCATGTATTTTGTGCTTTATTCATTTGTACATGAAATATTTATTGGGTATTTACTCTGCACCAAGCACTCTGGAATACAGCACTGAACAAATCAGCATAAATGTGCTTGAACCTTTTCTGTAAAGGAAGACTCACTACTTAAGGAAATATCCCATTCTAGAATTCTATCTTTTTGCAGAAAGATGAATTAATCCCTAATCTGGCATACACTGAACAGTTGATCGTCCTTGTATCATGTTTGCCTCCCTGAGTTAAAAGGCATAGCACGGCTATACTCTTATCTACGTATTACAGGATGTGAACTCCAGATTGGGTTTAGTAACCACAGGAGAAAGATGAGAGGTAGATTCCTGACAAATCTATTTCAAAAGCTGCATAACTCTTTTGTGTACTGAAAATGACTTGCTAATATTCAAGAGCACCACTGAAGTACACTCAACCTCTCTATTAAAAAACAAACAAACAAACAAAAAAACCTGAAACATCATGTTGGCACTCCTAAGGGAAAAACTAACAGCTTGCTATGTCATTGTCCCTACCATTTTGCATGAAATGCAGCTTATGGTTCTGATTAACATCTTTACTTCTACTAAGTTCATTCTGTAATAAGAATGGAAATAGAAATATTATTAGATTAACATCTTCAGCCATGCTAGTTAAGCATTGAAAATTAGTGTTGGACTTAAAATCAAGATTTTTAAGTACCAAAAAGAAGTCACATAATAGGCAAGTGGAAGTCATAATTAAAATTGAACCTAGCCTTTCTCCTTTAACCTTCTTGTGTCTTCTGCATTAACACTGCATTTCCTTGGGCTAAGTTCAGTGTGCACCATTTCTCTGGTGAAATTTATTGTGATCTAACAGAGAAACTATTTTTGTTTCAGAAGAAAACTAATTTTGATCTAGAAGCATAAATCCAAGCAGAGAAATTCCTAAACCATCTTAGACAAATAAAACTCTAGACTCATGAAAAAAAGTACTACAGAAAAGAGTTCCTAAAATTATTAGAGTTATAAATAACTCATTCCAGCATCTCACCTATTCTTCCTAATACCTAAAGACTGAAGTATAATTTCTGCTGTTTTATCTTCATGGAAATAGAAACCAGGTAGTCACTATCTTTACAATAAGCAATACTCATTTACTCAAATAAAATCTATTGACCTTCTAGGTCCTGGTGATATAGAATAAATAAAACACACTTCTTAACATCAAGGAACATATAATCCAGATTACATAAGAATATTTAGTTTATATATATATATTTATATATATACACACACACACATATATATTAGAACTACATACATTGTATATACATACATATATATAGAATATATAGAACTACATACATATATAGAACTACATACATTGTCATATATATGTAGTATTATTCATTTATATATATACATAAATATATTCATATATGTGTATTTATATGTGTGTGAATATACAGAATATATTAATTAACTCATACTGTAAATGTGTAATATATGTACTCATAATTAATATAGCATAATTCATACTATATATCTCTATATCTATATCTATATATATATTAGAGAGAGACACACACAAACATAGACATATTCCAGCAGGATTTGGGGAAGGCTTCATAGAAAGAAATTAATCTTGTAAGGTAGAGAAAGAAGGAAAGCCATCTAGTGAAAGGGGTAACAGCACCTACAGAGGCAGGAAGGGCTGCAACTCCAGCACAGATTCAAGGCATAGAGAGATATCTGGTATGGCTAGAGAGGTAGAAAGCGACTGAAGATAAAACCAGAAAAAAATAAACTAAATACAGACTGTGAACGGTCTTGAATGTCATGCTAAGGAGTGAAGCCATTATTCTCTAAGTAAAGAGATATTAAAAGTCTTGAAGCAAAATGGTGGGCAATGGGTGCCTGGGTGGCTCAGTTGGTTAAGCCTCTGACTCTCCGTTTTAGCTCAGGTCATGATCCTGTAGTCATGAGATCAAGTCCCAAATTGGGCTCCATACCAAGTCTGCTTCAGACTCTCTCTCTCTCTCTCTCTCCCCTCCCCTCTGTCCCTTCCCCCAGCCACTCTCACACATACTCTCTTTCATAACTCCTAAAAAATGGTGGGATGACCTGATTGTTAATTTACAAAAATAACACTGACAGAGGATGTGTTGAGGATGCTAGAGTAAGGAAACAATATTTAAGATGCAATTACAAAATTACAGATAATCTTTGCCCAATAACTTGGTTATTGCTACTGTGGCTTAAGTGAAACATAACTACTACTTATAATTTGGGCAAAAATTGATGAATCCATGAACCAATAGCTTGAGAAATAGGAGAAGATAAATTTGAAAAACCACTGAAGAAGCTGAACTCATAGAATTTGATGACTAATAGGATGGAGGGGCCAATGGAAAAGAAGGAAAAAAAAGGCTGAAATAAGCTTTGTGCTTAGGTGGAAAGGTAAATTGGCACTACCACTGTGAATGCAAAGGAATCAGGAGAGGAAGCCCAGAACTGGTGAGTAATGCTGGGGAGAATATGATGACCTTAGTTTTCAGATACTACAGTGAACTTGACTTGCCTGTACTACTTGGAATAGAAACAATCAGGAAACAACTGCAAAGCTAGGGCCAGGGCTTAGAATGGAGGTCTAGTCTTGAGACCAGGTACCTAAACTTGTAAGTTAAGTTTCTTGGGTAAGGGTTTGGAGGAAAACTGTGGGGTGGCTGTGGTGGAGGAGGTTGATGCATACTGTCTGCTACCATTGGAGAAAAAGGCCTAGAAAGGAGTCAGGAGAAACACCTGATATACCTCTGGATGTACTTAACAATGGTATTTCCACTCAACTTTTACTTTTCCCAAGCAAAACAAATCAAAAGAAAAAGACACACTTTTGCTTTTCTTCATAGGTCTATTTAGTTTTTAGTATCATTTTATCTTCTTCATCCACCTTAAATATTAAACTTGGAACTCAAAATAGTATTCCAGTAAGTACTCAATATTATTATATTTAGCACCAAGTAATCTATATAATATGGACCGCACCGATAATTTAAACCACAGATACTCTTTAAACTCTCATTAAGCAGGTAGCTCCAGCTTCTTAGCCAAAAAACAAAGAGTAGAATTGCCTGGAGTACTTTTGCCTCTATGTGTAATGAACCACTCTCTAATGTAGATGCTGAAGAGAAGGCAATGGCTGGAAAAAAAGCAATAAGAGATTAAGTAAGCGCCATTAAATTTTTAAAAAATAGACAATAAATGATTCTTTTATATACCACTTGTATTTATGAGGTATAGGATTTTTTAAAAATTGACAGATATATATTGCTCATTATCTAACTTGTTTTCTACTTTCCAGAAAACTCAGGAATACATTCATCCCTGGAAATGCCATAGTAGAGTGCCTTGCCTGTGTCCTTTTGGAAACTCACTTTCCTTTTATTGCTACAAACTCTCTGTGATCTGGCATTTCCATTTTATCCTATATTATTTATTGTCCTGGGTGGAAATTTTTCCTGTCAGGCAGTAGTAGAAATAGTAAGTAGTAGTAGAAATGTAAGTCATTTGTGAATAAGGTACCAAGAATAATCAAAAACACAGAGACAGGAAGTAGAACAGTGGTTATCAGGGGCCAGAGGGAGGAGAAATGGAGAGTTAGTGTTTAATGAGTAGACAGTTCCAGTAGGGATAATGAGAAAGTCCAGGAGATGGATGGTGGTGGTAGTTGTACAACAATGTGAATGTACTTAATTTACTGAACTGTGCACTTAAAAATGGTTAAAATGGTAAATTTTATGTCATGTATATTTTACCACACTAAACATTTTTAATTGTAATTTTTGAAAAATTAGTAGAAGTTTTGGAAGATGAACCTGATAAACCTCCCAGGAAATAGAAAAAAGAAAAAAAAATGTATCAGCAACAAGCAAGTAGAAATTATACTTTTTTTCATTAAAAAAGACAGTATCATTTCCAACAGCATCAGAAAACATGCAATATTTGAGGACGGATTAAATAAAATATGCCCACTACCATTATACTGCAAATATTGCTGAGAGAAATTTAAAGAACTAGAAGGACTTCAACTTGATTTCAAGATTTATGATAAAGCTACAATGATTAAGACAGTGTGGTACCTGCATAGAAGTAGACAAATAGATCAGTGGAACAGAAAGAAAGTCCAGAAATAGACCTATAGTATATAGCTAATTAATTTTTGACAAAAGTACCAACATATTCCAATGGGGAAAAGACAGTCTTTTCAACAAATGGTGCTAGAACAAATGGACATCCATATGCAATAAAACCCCAAATCACTCAGTAAAAAGACTCTTGATTCTAATCTTACACCATATGCAAAATATTAACTCAAAATGAATCATGGGCTGAAGTAGAACAGCTATAAGCTATAAAACTATAATATTTTTTTTAAAGAATTTATTTATTTGGCAGGGAGAGAGAGATCACAAGGAGGCAGAGAGGCAGGCAGAGAGAGAAGGGAAAGCAGGCTCCCTGCCAAGCAGAGAGCCCAATGCAGGCTCGATCCCAGGACCCTGATATCATGACCTGAGCCAAAGGCAGAGGCTAAACCCACTGAGCCACCCAGGCGCCCCTAAAATTTCTCTAAGCAAACATGGAATAAAATCTTGCCAAGGGTATACAATAAATGCTTTTTTTGCAAATATGAAATTGTATAGTCAATTTAGAAAATCATTTGGCAATTTCTTATGAAGTGAAACATACCTAATCACATGCCCCTGAAATTCCATACTTAGGTATCTATCCAGAAGACATGAAAATTGGAAATGACCTATATGTCCATCAACTGGTAAATGGACCAACAATTTGTGGCTTTGGAATACTACCCTGCAATAAAAAGAAACTCCAACAGATTATGTTAAGTGAACGAAACAAGACACAAAGGCTCGTATACTATGTGTTTCTGTGTATGTGACATTTTAAGATAGGCAAAACTCCCAGGGGAAGAGGGAAGAGAAAGGGAATGACTACAGAGGGGATGAGGGAACTCTTTAGAGTGATAGTGGTGAAGGCTATAGAACTACATACATTGTCAAAACTCATTGAACCATATAATTAAAATGAGTGAACTTTATTGGATAAAAATTTTATCTCAATAAAGATGTATTTTTTTGAAAAGACAAAGAGACATAACACAGAAGACAAAAGATAAGGAAAGTTAGGTGATCAATTTGGAATGCCTATGAATCACTAACAAGAAATCCACAAAGAAAACAGAAAAAAACACGAAGTTTCCTATTAATCTAATTTGTCCTCTAGAAAGGTGAGCTTGCAGTATGGTGTTTCATGCTCCGTGACAGAGCATGACTTAAGTTTACATTTTAATTTAACCTTATAAATATGTGCAGATTTTTTGAAGGGCAAGAAATGTTTTAAGACTATTTCTTAAACAGTTTTCCTTCTCTAAATCACCCTTTTTGCTATGAAATTGATAGTGCTCTAAATACAAGTCTACCTTAAGTTGTAATTTAGATCTTAGAATCAGGCTTGGTTGCTATATTCAGATGACATATGCTATGCAACTTTTTTTGAGGTCCATTTTTTTCTCTTGTTTCCCCCCACCAAAACTGAGTTTATTTAAACTAAAAGCAAAAACAAAAACAAAAACAAAAATGGTTCACCCATTTCTCCCACTGTTTACCCCCCACATCTGGCAGCTACCAATCTGTTCCCTGTTATCTACGAGCTTGGGTTTTGTTTTTAGGTTCATACATAAGTGAACTCATATGGTATCTATCTTTCCCTATATGACTTACTTCACTTAGCATAATACCTGGTAGGTTCACCCATATTCTTCAAATGGTGTGATCTCATCCTTTTTTATGTCTGAGTAATATTCCACTAAACATTTATATATGTATATATAACATGCATATATATAACATACATATACATACACACTACACATCTTCTTTATCCATTCATCTATTCTATATAACCATCAGTCTGCTTCCATATCTTGGCTATTGTAAATAATCTTACACTAAACATAGGAGCATATAAATCTTTCTAATTATTGTTTTCTTTAGATAAATACCCTGTAGTAGAATTATTAGATCAGATGGTATTTCTATTTTTAATTTTTTTAGGAACCTCCATATTGTTTTCCACAGTGGCTGTACTAATTTGCATTCCTACCAATTTTCCTTTTTCTCCACATCCTGCCAATATTTGTTATTTCTTATCTTTTTGATAGTAGACATTCTCACTAGTTTGAGATGAGAGCTCATTGTGGTTTTGGCTAGCATTTTCCTAATGATTAATGATATTGAACATCTTTTCATTTGCCTGTTGGTCTTTCATATGTGTTCTTTAGGAAAAATACCTCTTCAGATCTTCTGCACATTTTTAATTCAGATTATCTTTTCCTATTGAGTTGTATGAGTTTCAGTTATTAGCCCCTTATCTGATATATGATTTGCAAATATTTTCTCCCATCTGGTAGATTGTCTTTTCATTTTCTTGATGGCTTCCATTGCTATACAGAGCTTTATAGTATAATGTAGTTTGCAATTATTTACTTTGCTTCTGTTGCTTTTGCTTTTGTGTCAGATTTAGAAAAAAAAAATCATTACTAAGACCTATGTCAGCTACAACCTGTGTTTCTTCTAGGAGTTTTATGGTTTCAGGTCTTACATACAAGCTGTTAATCCATTTCAAGTTAAATTTTATGTATGCTGTAAAATAGTAGTCCAGTTTCATTCTTTTGCATGTGGCTGTCCAGTTTTTCTAACACCATCTATTGAAGAAACTGTCCTTTCTCTCATTGTATCTTCTTGTCTCCTTTGTCATAAATGAATTGATCATATATGTGTGAGTTTAATTCTAGTGTCTCTATTCTGTTCTCTTTATCTATGGGTCTGTTTTTATGCCAATACCATACTTCTTTAGTTACTATTGCTTTGTAACATCATTTAAAAATAAAAGAATGTGATGCTCAAAGAGACCCACACCAAAACATATAATTAAAATGTCAAAAATTAAAAACAAGGAGAGAATATTAAAAGCAGCAAGAGAAAAACAACTTCTGCCATATAAGGGAAACTCCATACAATTAATCAGCAAGTTTTTCAGCAGAAATTTTGCAGACTGGAAGAGAGTGACACAATATATTTGAAGTTCTTAAAGAAAAACTTCCAGTCAAGAATATAAACTACCACTGGAAAGGTAAATATATAGTAAAGGTAGTAGTTCGATTACTTACGAAGCTAGTATAAAGGTTAAAAGACAAAATTGTAAAAATGACTGTGATTACAATAATTCATTAAGGAATACACAATATAAAAAGACATAGAATAGTACATCAAAACAGGAAACCCGGGGGTAAGGGAGAGAGTAAAAGTTTCGAGCTTTAGAATGGGATCAAACTCAAGTTGTTATCAACTTAAAATTGACTGTTATAGATATAAGTTGTTCTATGTAAGCATCATGGTAAACACAAAGTAAAAATCTATTGTAAATGCACAAACAATAAAGAGAAAGGAATATAAGCACACCATGAAAGAAAATCAAATCACAATAGAAGACAGCAAAGGCAGAAGAAAGGAACAGAGAAGAACTACAAAAACAGCCAGAAAACAATTAACAGAATGACAATAAGCACATACCTATTAATAATTACTTTAAATTTAAATGGACTAAATTCTCTAATTGAAAGACAGAGTGATTGAATGGATTAAAAAAAAACAAAAACAAAAACGAAGTGCCATCTATATGCTCAGTACAAGACACTACTTCAAATGTAAGGACACATACAGAGACTGAAAGTGAAGGGATGGAAAAATATTCCATATATATAGAAACCAAAAGAAAGAGTATTACATAATGATAAAGGGGCCAATCCAACAATAGGATATAACAATTGTAAATATTTATATACCCAACATGGGGTACCTAGATATATAAAGCAAATGTTAATAGAGATAAATAAATAAACAAACTTTATTAACATACTTATAGGGAGAAATAGCCATACAATAATAATAGAGAATTTTAGTACCCCACTTACGTCAATGGATACATACCCAAGATAGAACCCAATAAAGAATTATCAGCCTCAAATGCTAAGTTAGATGAGATGGACTTAGATATTTGCAGAACATCCCATCCCAAAGCAACAAAATACACAATCTTCTCAAGTGCACAAAGAACATCTTCCCAGACTGACCATATGTTAGTCCACAAAACAAGTCTTAATAAATTTAAGAGAATTGAAATCATATTTTTAAAACATTTTATTTATTTATTTATTTGACAGCCAGAGATCACAAGTAGACAGAGAGAACAGGCAGAGAGAGAGGAGGAAGCAGGCTTCCTGCTGAGCAGAGAGCCCAATATGGGGCTCGAAATATGGGGCTCAATCCCAGGACCCTGGAAGCATGACCTGAGCCAAAGGCAGAGGCTTTAACCCACTGAGCCACCCAGGTGGCCTGAGAATTGAAATCATATTAGGCATCTTTTCTGACCACAGTGGTATGAAACTAGAAATTAATTAAACAAAGAAAGCCAGAAAATTCATAAATATGTGAAGATTAAATAACATGCTACTGAACAACCAGTGAATTAAAGAGGAAATTTAAAAAAATACTTGGAGATAAATGAAAACAGAAATGTAACAAAACTCACAGGATGCAGTAAAAGCATTTCTACAAGGAAAGTTAATAACAATAAATGTCTACTTCAAGAAAAAAAGGTCTTAACCCATCTTTACACTTCAAGGAATTAGAAAAAGAAGAACAAATGAAGCTCCAAGTTCGTGGGAGAAAATATGAAGTTTATAGCAGAAATAAGTTACTAAAAAGACAGTAGAAAAGATCAATGAAATGAAGAACTAGTTATTTTAAGAGATAAATGAAATCAATAGCCCTTTAGTCAGTCACACACACACAAAAAAGGACTCAGATGAACAGAAACAGAGATGAAAGAGGTGTTACAACTGATGTCACAGAACTACAAAGGATCATAAGAGACTACTATGACAATTATGTATCAACAAATTAGACCACCTAGAAGAAACAGATAAATTCCTGAAAACACAACTTACCAAGACTAAATAATGATGAAATAGAAAATCCAAACAGAATAACTACTATTAAGGACATTGAATCAGTAATCAAAAACCTCCCAACAAACAAAACTCCAAAACCAGATGGTTTCACAGGTCAATACTATCAAACATTCAAAGAAATACTAATAGCAATCCTTTTCAAACTCTTCCAAAAATAGAAAAGGAGGGAAATCTTCCAAACTCATTTTACCAGGGCAGAATTACCTAGATACCTAAAGCAAACAAGGATGCCACAAGAAAAGAAAATTACAGGCCAATATCCCGGATGAACATAGACACAAAACCCTCAACAAAATATGAGCAGAATGAAGTCAGCAATACATGAAAAGGATCATATACCATGAACAAATAGGATTTATTCCAAGGATGCAAGGATGGTTGAACACAAAATTAAGGATGAAAGTTATATGATCATCTCAACAGAAACAAACAAAAAAAAGCATCTGATAAAATTCAACACCTACTTATGATAAAACTCGACAAAGTAGATATAGAGAGAACATACTTCAAAATGATAAAGAATAAAATATATTACTCAGCCCTAAAAAGAATGAGATCTTACCATTTGTGACAACTTGAATGGACTTAGAGGGTATTATGCTAAGTAAAATAAGTCAGATAGAGAAAGAAAAGTACAATATGATTTCATGTGGAATCTAGAAAACAAAACAAATAAATAAACCAACAAACAAAAGCAGAAACAGACCCATAAATACAGAGAACAAACTAATGGTTGCCACAGAGGAGGGGAGAGGGGAATGGACAAAATGGATGAAGGGGAGTGGGAAGTATAGTCTTCCAGTTATGGAATGAATAAGTCCTAGGGATGAAAAGTACAACATAGGCAATATAGTCTATGGCACTGTAATAGCATTGTATGGTGACAATGTAGCTACACTTGTGGTATACAATGTATACAGTTGTTGAATCACTATGTAATCCACCTGAACCTAATATAACATTGTGTGTCAACTATATTGCAACAAAAACTACACTGCAATAAAAAAGTGTACTATTCAGTATCAGCCATTCTTCACCTTTTGTACAAATTCTGAATAAGATATGAAAGAAAAGACAACAACATGATTCAATAGAGCACAATTTTAGATCTAGTTCTGCCATGTTTCAACAAAGTGACCTTCAGGAACTTCTGGGCCTCACTATTTCCACTGTAAATCAGGAAGTTAACTAGGTGACTGCCCTCTAGCTCTGATCTACCTCTAGATTTTTAAAAAAGATTTTATTTATTTATTTGACACACAGAGAGAGACATCACAAGTAGGCAGAGAGGGAGGGGGAAGCAGGTTCCCTGCTGAGTAGAGAGCCCAATACGGGGCTCCATCCCAGGACCCTGAGATCATGACCTGAGGTGAAGGCAGAGGCTTAACCCACTGCGCCACCCAGGTGCCCCTACCATCTAGATTTTGTTGTTACTGTTGTTTATTGTTAACTTTTCATTTCTCTTTCAAACCAACACAAATATTGGGATGAACGGCTCAGAAAGATCTATTTTACAGAAGGACATTTTCAACAATCCTCTAAACCAAGAGTGGTGCTGGCAGGCTTATGACAGCATTCAGAAAACTTTATAAATGTAACAAGATCTTTTAGAGCCTTTTTTGAAAGAAGACAGTTTCCTTTTATACATTTCAAAGTAAGAAAATAAAGAGAAAGAGGAGAGTCATACAGTGTGTTTAACTTAGATGAGCTTCTGTTCTCAAACTGTATCTTCCTTACTTCTAGAAGCAAATATGAAATTATGTAGAAAGCTGAATAGACTTGGAAATATACTCAAGAAAACCATAGTAATGTCAGGGATTTAGCCAAATTTCTTAATCAAAAATACAAAAAAATATTGCCTGCAGAACTTTTATTAAAGGAAAAGATGGGGGCGCCTGGGTGACTCAGTCATTAAGTGGCTGCCCTTGGCTCATGTCATGATACTAAGGTCTTAGGATCGAACCCCGCATCGGGCTCCCTGCTCCACAGGAAGTCTGCTTCTCTCACTCCCACTACTGCTTGTGTTCCCTCTCTCGCTGTGTCTCTCTCTGTCAAATAAACAAATAAACAAACAAATAATTTCCATAAATAATCCCACTAGATACAGCACACCTAGTTGATGTGCAATATTTTATTCCTGCAGGTTTTAACAGTATATTATTTCATTTAATAAAAATGTTAAAGTTACACTTTTATTTTTTATTTTCTTGAAGTTGATTTTTAAATGAATATGCAAACGTTCCTTAAAAACGAACATTGGCTCTCTTAGCAAGCAATTAAGTGTTGTTATGAGTTGAACCATATCTCCCCCTCAAAAAAATATATTGAAGTCCTCACCCCCAGCACCTCAGAATGATCTTATTTGGAAACAGGATCCTTACAGATATGGTTGGTTAAGATGAAGTCATACTGCAGCAGGGTGGGCTTAATCCAATATGACTGGTGTCCTTCTAAGATGAATAGAAGACAAAAACCACAGAGAGAAGGAGGCCATGTGAAGTCAGAGGCAGAAATTACCACAGTGCTGCCACAAGCCACAGAACAATGGGGCTGCCAAAAGCTGAAAGAGGCAAGAGTGGCTCCTAGAAGATTTGGAGGGACTATGGCCCTGTCAACACCCTGATTTCCCACATTTGGCCTCCCAAAGTGTGAGTGTGACAGAATAAATTAAAACCATCTAGTTTGTGGTACCTTGTTATGGCAGACATAGGAAACTAATCCAAATATATAGACAATGTTACACATGTGCACACACACACACACACAGAGAACCCTCATTTTAACCAAATCACTGGATTTCTAAAAATCTAATATAATAATGACATTTGGGGCTGTGAACTTGAGTAACTAATTATAGTGATGCATGATGCCTTAAAACATTTACATAATATCTTTAGGACACCACATTTTCAAATATTTTGTACTGTAGGAGAACTAAGTGAAAAGAAAAAAAACACAAATGTTTACAAGGGAGAAATAACACAGTATCTTTGGGAGAGCCAAGGCAGCCTACTCAAAGGATACAAAATCAAAGGAAAACAGCTACAAGAGAACTGTTTCTTTTTTCTTTCTTTTTTTTTTTAAGAGAAGTATTTCTAAATGGGAATCTGAATTACAACATTTGTTATTACTAGACCATTTGAGTCTATAAATATATAAATATGTAAATTTATATATAAATATATAAAATAAATATATACATAAGAATTTAAATTTCTATAAAATTTATTATATTATATTATAAATTATATTAATTATTTATATTATATTTCTATAAATATATGAATTTATAAATTTATATATTCATATATACATATATAAATAAGAATTTGACAGCAATAATAATTTTATGATGAAAATTAAGTATAAATTTTTGACAAGACAACTTGAAATATGAAAACAATGAGCAAGGTTGTGATAGATACACAATTTTTTTTCATGTCCATTGATACTAGATTTAGTATCTCTATGTGATTTAAATTTTTGGAGAAAAATTGAAAACTCTATTGAAAGACCTTGTAGAGACTAAAAAGATGTAAAGATATATAAGACTCAGTATCATAAAGGAGGTGATTAGTCCCAAATTGATTAGTATGGTCAAGAGAACTCAAACTCCCAAGACTTTTACATGAAATTGGACAAGGTGTTTATAAAATTTACATATAATTATGTATAATTAATTGACAATAGCAAAAACTCCCTCAACCCCTTTCCCCTACCTGGCTCTGTGAAACCACAGCCCAGTTAAATTCACATCTGCTTTCTCTAATTTTTCCACCATCTAGCTGAACATAGCTAGAGAAAAACATACAACTATGTCAACCAGTGTGAATTCAGATTCATTGTTACTGATTTCAAGTGTACCCTAATGCTGTCAATTCAATTCAATTCAATTACTTTTAAGAGTCAACACTATGTGTGTGACTTCATTGGAAATGTTCTTGAGAAAATTTTTAGAGTGTCATGAGCACTTCTGGGTCTTAACTTGTATATTAAGATTCAAGCATGGCATTCCTGCCTGTTATCTTTACAGAGTCATACTGATTCTTTGAAGCATTACAGACAGTTTATAATCATTCTCCATATTTATATCAAAACCTCTCCAAAGCAATAATCCACTTGTTCTGTTGCTTTGTCAAGTCTCATCCTAGCTTAGTTATCAACTTGCTATCAACTTAGTTATCAACTTAGTTATCAACTTTCATCTCTTTTACCACTTCCAACAGAGCTCCGCTGTTATATCAAGCATGGATAACCACCACTTAGGAAGACAGCATTCAAATGAGCAATACTATTACCCATAATAAAAAATAGGAAGAGAAAATATTATATTAACTTGGAGCTATAATGTTCTTAAAGAATTTTTTGTTCATAGCTAGTTTCCAAATCTAAAGCTTATGAGAAACGTGGCATTTACCAAAGGTAAGCCTCAAGAAACAGCTGGAGAAGCTAATGACAACAGGCCCACCAGGCCAGTTCAGAAGCACTTAGCTCTGCAGGCTCACAAATGAGCTCACAAATCAGCCCATCTGTCAATCCTGTTAAGTATATTTTTAAAACATGTTCAATGATTTGGTAATCACTATCTTGAATATAGCCTTCACTATAATATAGTGAGGTTAGGTTAAAAATCAAAGGTTCTAGGGGTGACTGGGTGGCTCAGTTGTTAAACATCTGCATTTGGCTCAGGTCATGATCCCAGGGTCCTGGGATCAAGAGCCGAATCAGGCTCCCTGCTCAACGGGAAGCCTGCTTCTCCCTCTCCCATTCCCCCTGCTTGTGTTCCCTCTCTTGCTGTGTCTCTCTCTATCAAATAAATAAAATCTTTAAAAAAAAATCAATGTTTCTAGAGTCAAACTTGCTTAGGTTGACATTTAGACAATACCACTTACTAGGTTTGCAATTTTGCACAATTATCATCTCTGTGCCTTATTCTTCATGTGTATAATGAGGATTGTAATTGGGGTCACTTCATGGGTGGTTTCAAGAATTAGTTGAATAATCACAAAATACTTTTAAGAGTGGCTGGCACACAAAAGTACACCCTACAGGTTAGTTTTTACTCGTAAACATCATTAAGGATAGGTTTTTCTATGATGGCAGAGAAGTAGGAAACCTTAGTTTTGTCTGGTTCCAGGAAATCAGCTAGATAGCTATCAAATCATTCTGAACATCTGTGAACTCAACTGGAGAGCTAAGAAAGAAATCACTGTAATTCTACAAATAGAAAAGTGACTACTTTCTGCAAGAATGACAACACAGAAAAATTCACCTCAGAAAAGAGAACAAGAGGTAGTACTGACTGCCAGGGACTTAATCAGTATGGATATAAGTAAGATGTTGGACCCAGAGTTCATAATAATGATTACAAAGATACTAGCTGGGGTTGAAAAAAGCAAAGAAGACACTAGAGAATCCCTTTCTGGAGAAATCAAAGAACTAAAATCTAATCAAGTTTTTTTAAAAAAAGGTTTTAATGAGATGCAATAAAAAATAATGGAGGCTCTAACTGCTAGGATAAATGAGGCAGAAGAAAGAATGAGTGATATAAAACACCAAATGATGGAGAATAAGGAAGCTGAGAGAAAGAGAGATAAACAACTGCTGGACCATGAGGGGAGAATTTGAGAGATAAGAGATACCATAAAGCAAAACAATATTAGAATTGGGATCCCAGAAGTAGAGGTAAGAGAAAGGAGCAAATTATAGTGGAAAACTTCCTTAATCCGGGGAAAGAAACAGGCATCAAAATCCAGGTGGAAAAGAGAAGCCCCTCCTTAAAAATCAATAAAAATAGGTCAACACCCCAATATATAATACTGAAACTTACAAATCTCATAAACAGAGAAAATCCTAAAAGCAGTTCAGGACAAGAGGTCCTTAACCTAAAGAGGTAGAAACATAAGGCTGGCAGCAGACCTAACCGCAGAGACCTGGCAGGCCAGAAAGTACTGGCATGATATATTCAGGGTGCTAAATGAGAAAAATATGCAGCCAAGAATACTTTATCCAGCGAGGATGTCATTCAAAATAGGAGTGATAAATAGAACTAACGGGACAAATGGAAACTAAAAGAATTTGTAATCACCAAACCAGCCCTCCAAGAAATAACTGAAAGCGATCCTCTAAGCAAAGAGAGAGCTCAAAGGTAACATAGAGACAGAAAGGAACAGAGACAATATCGAGTAATAGTGACTTTACAGGTAATACAATGACACTAAATCCATATCTTTCAATAGTTGCTCTGAGTGTAAAGAAGCTAAATAAATACCCCAATCAAGAAACACAGGATATCAGATTGGATAAAAAAGCAAGACCCATCCATATGCTGTTGGCGAAGACACTTACAGATTGAAAGTGAGGGGAAGGAAAACATTTACCATGCTAATGGACATCAAAAGAAAGCTGGGGATAACAATCCTTATATCAGACAAATTAGACTTTAAATCAAAGACTGTAGTAAGAGATAAGGAAGGACACTATACCATAATTAAAGGGTCTATCCAACAAGAAGATCTAACAATTGTAAATATTTATGCCGCTAATACGGGAGCACCCAATTACATAAACTAATTAATAACAAAACTAAAGAAACACATCAATAATAATACAATAATAGTAGGGGACTTTCATACTCTACTCACTACAATGGACAGATCATCTAAGCAGAAGATCAACAAGGAAACAAGGGCCTTGAATGATACATGGGACCAGATGGACTTCACAGATATATTCAGAGCATTCCACCCTAAAGCAACAGAATACACATTCTTCTCAAGTGCACATGGAATATTCTCCAGAATAGATCACATACTGGGTCACAAATCAGGTCTCAACTGACCAAAAGACTGGGATCATTCCTTGCATATTTTCAGCCTATAATGCTTTAAAACTTGAACTCAAAAACAAGAGGAAATTTGGAAAAAATTCAAATACGTGGAAGTTAAAGAGCATCCTACTAAAGAATGAATTGGTCAACCAGGAAACGAAAGAAGAATTTTAAAAATTCACAGAAACAAATGAAAATGAAAACAACTGTTCAAAACCTTTGGGACGCAGCAAAGGCAATCCTAAGAGGGAAATATCTGACAACATAAGCCTTCCTCAAGAAATAAGAAAGGTCTCTCTTAACCTTACACTTACAGGAGCTGGAGAAAAAACAGCAAATAAAGCCTAAGTCCAGCAGGAGAAGAGAATTCATAAAGATTAGAGTAGATGCTAATGAAATAGAAACCAAAAGAACAATAGAACAGATCTACAAAACTAGAAGCTTGTTCTTTGAAAGAATTAAAAAGGTCGATAATCCTCTGGCTAGACTTATCAAAAAGAAAAGAAAAATCATGAGTGAAAGAAGACAGATCACAACCAACACCAAAGAAATACAAACAATTATAAGAACGTATTATGACCAACTATATCCCAACAAATTAGGCCACCTGGAAGAAATGGATGCATTCCTAGAGATGTATAAACTACCAAAATGGAAATAGGAAGAAATAGAAAACCTGAACAGACCCATAACCAGCAAGGAAATTGAAGCAGTAATCAAAAATCTCCCAATAGGGATGCCTGCGTGGCTCAGTTGGTTAAGCATCTGCTGCAAAGTGGCAAGATATAAAACCAAAGCACAGAAATCAGTTGCATTTCTTACACTAACAATGAGAAAGAGAAAGTAAGGAGTTGATCCCATTTACAATCGCACCTAAGAGCATATGATACTAGGAATAAACCTAACCAAAGAGGCAAAGGATCTACACTCAGAAAACTATAAAGTGCTCATGAAAGAAATTGAGGAAGACACAAAGAAATGGAAAAATGCTCAACACTCATGAATTGGAAGAACAAATGTTAAAATGTCTATGTTACCTAGAGCAATCTATACATTTAAAGCAATCCCTATCAAAAGACTATCGATTTTTTTCATAGAGCTGGAACAAATAATCCTAAAATTTGTATGGAACCAGAAAAGACCCTGAACTGTCAAAGGAATGTGGAAAAAGAAAACCAAAACTGGTGTAATTGCAATTCCAAACTTCAAGCTCTACTACAAAGCTGTAATCATCAAGACTGTATTTTACTGGCACAAAAACAGACACATAGTGGGACAGAATAAGGAACTCAGAAATGAATCCTCAACTCTATGGTCAACTAATATTCCACAAAGCAGGAATGAATGTCCAGTGGAAAAAATACAGTCTCTTCAACAAAGGGTGCTGAGAAAATTGGACAGCCACATGAGTTAGGAATCCTCAAAATCCTTGAAGAGAGGGGTGCCTGGGTGGCTCAGTGGGTTAAAGCTTCTGCCTTTGGCTCAGGTCATGATCCCAGGAAGGATCAAACCCCACACTGGGCTTTCTGCTCAGTGGGGAGCCTGCTTCCCTTCCTCTCTTTCTGCCTGCCTCTCTGCCTATTCGTGATCTCTGTCAAATAAATAAAATCTTAAAAAAAAAAAAAAGGAGCTGATTTAGGGGAAAAAATCCTTGAGGAGAACACAGGTAGCAACCTCTTCAACCTTAGCCACAACAACTTCTTGCTAGACACATTTCAAAGGCAAGGGAAACAAAGGCAAGAATGAAATTTTGGGACATCATCAAGATAAAAAGCTTTTTGCACAGCAGACGAAACAGTTGACAAAACCAAAAGACAACCAACAGAATGGGAGAAGATACTTCCAAATGACATATAACATAAAGGGCTAGTATCCAAAATCTATAAAGAACTTATCAAATTCAACACCCAAAGAACAAATAATCCCACCAAGAAATGGCAGAAGACATGAATAGACATTTCTGCAAAGAAGACATCCAAATGGCCAACAGACGCATGAAAAAGTGCTCCACATCACTCAGTATCAGAGAAATACAAATCAAAACCACAATGAGATAACACCTCACACCAGTCAGAATGGCTAAAATTAGTAAGTCAAGAAATGACAAATGTTGGCAAGAGTACTAGGAAAGGGAAACCCTCCTGCAGTGTTGGTGGGAATGCAAGCTGGTGCAGCCACTCTGGAAAACAGCATGGAGTTTCCTCAAAAAATTGAAAATAGAGCTACCCTATGACCCAGCAATTGCGCTACTGGGTATTTACCCTAAAAATATAAATGCAGTGATCCGAAGGGGCCCGTGCACCTGAATGTTTATAGCAGCAACATTCACAATAGCCAAACTATGGAAAGAACCTAGATGTCCATCGACAGATGAATGGATAAAGAAGATGCAGTACGTGTATACACACACACACACACACACACACACACACACACAGGAATACTACTCAGCCATCAAAAATGAAATCTTGTCATTTGCAACAATGTGGAGGGAACTAGAGGGTACTATGGCCAGCGAAAGAAGTCAGTAAGAGAAAGAAAATTATCGTATGATCTCACTTACATGTGGAACTTAAGAAACAAAACAGAGATCATAGGAGAAGGAAGGAAAAAATAAAAGAAGATGAAATCAGAGAGGGAGGCAAACCATAAGAGACTCTTAACTCTAGGAAACAAACTGAGGGTTGCTAAAGCAGAGGGAGGTAGGGAGATGGGGTAACTGGTGATAGACATTAAGGAGGACACATGATGTCATGAGCACTGGGTATTACGTAAGACTGATGAGTCCCTGACCTCTACCTCTGAAACTAATAATACGCCAATGTGAATTAATTGAACTTATTTATAAAAACATTACTGAGGATATTTCACACAGTAAAATAAGAGTTTTAGACAGTACACATTCTGGAGAGTTCTGAGAAGGTACTGCTGTTCTTAGATGGATGGGAGGATAGATGAAAGGATGGACGGATGGACGGATGGACGGACGGATGGATACAAGGAAGGAAGGGAGGAAGAATTGCTATTATTTTTTCTGTGTGGAAAAATCTCACTAAAGAGGTAGTACCCTTTCGCTTTTTTCAAATCACTTCTACTAACACTGTTCTCAACTCACGGATAAGGAAAGTATTGCTAAGATACAACATCCATGAAGTCCATCTGGTACCATCATGACATGTAAACACATTAGAGCCATATTCTTTGCATATTAAAATTAGATACTGTAACGTAGACAATACTTAACTTTTCTTAGCTCTGTTCACCCCCACCTTCTTCAAAACAGAGTTGTAAGGATCTGGTAGGAGCCATGTATCACTCTGCTCTATTATTGCCAGTAATTAGGCAGTGTGCCTTGTTCCTGACTAGGTAATACCCAGGAGATAACCAGACGTGGCAACATCAGCACCAGCTAGAGTGAGGACAGCAGAATGCAGCCAGTGTGAACTGGCCCAGGGAAACTTGAAAAAACTTTAAATAAAAATAGGATAAGTCCTCCTCTATGTCCCAGGAGAGTATGCTACTCAAGAAATGCTGTGGCTCTCCTGCGTTATTTCCTGCCAGTAAGAAAAGAGATAATCAGCACAGGGGACCTATCTGGGCTGAAAGTGGCCTCAGGCCCATGAACATTAAAAGTCAATTTCCTATGGTCAGCAAGACCACTTCAGCAGGCACATCAGGGGATATCTGGCTGGCCCTAGACAAGGCTGGATCCTGGGCCTCCATGTTTGTACTGTGTCCCACCTCTCCGGCTGATCAAGCAAGGATGCACACATGCCTCTTGTCAGGCCAAACGGGGCCTCAGTCTCTGCCTGTCTGCCTGTCTGTCTGTGTCTCCAAATTTGTACTGAGAGATAAGAAGCTGGGTTGCTCACTTGAACAGAGTATACTCAGGAGCAGAGGGACAGCTGTGTTTGGACTTAATGCATGCTGAAGTCAGTCTGCAGAGAGAATGAGAGAAAGAGAGAGAAAGAACCCAGTGGGCACAGTCAGTAAGACAAAAATAAGCTGCTGGTGTTCTTAATGGACTCCAAGTCTTCGTTCCAATCTGTTTTGAAATCTAGCTGCACTTTCGGCCTTCCTTGAGATATGCTATTCTTTAAAAAATTTTCCTTTTTGCTTATACGGGTTCAAGATAAATTTCTGCTACTTGCATCCAAAAGAGCCTTGACTAATGAAGCTATAGATAATTATCTAGGGTATTAAAATCTTTTTGTTGGGACACCTGGGTGGCTCAGTAGGTTAAGTTTCTGCTTTTGGCTCAGGTTGTGATCCCAGGGTCCTGGGACTGAGTCCTGCCTAGGGCTCCTGCTTCTCCCTCTGCCTACCTTTCCCCCCCTGCTCTCTCATTCTCTCTGACAAACGAATAAACAAAATCTTTAAAAAGTAATAAAAATTAAATCTCTGGGGTGCCTAGGTGGCTCACTCGGTTGCTTAAGCATCTGCATTTGGCTCAGGTCATGTTCTCAAGGTCCTGGGATTGAGTCCAGCATTGGGCTCCCTGCTCAGCAGGGAGTCTGCCTATCCCTCTCCCTATGCCCCTCCCCACTGCTTGGGCATGTGCACATGCGCTCTCTCTCTCTCAAATAAATAAATAAAACCCTTAAAAATAAAGTCATAAATAATAAATATATAACTAAAATCTTTTTGTTGATGGTCCCCTATAAAAGGCAGGTGGGGGGCGCCTGGGTGGCTCAGTGGGTTAAAACCTCTGCCTTCGGCTCAGGTCATGATCTCAGGGTCCTGGGATCAAGCCCCACATCGGGCTCTCTGCTCAGCAGGAAGCCTGCTTCCCCTCTCTCTCTGTCTGCCTGCCTTTCTGCCTACTTGTGATCTCTGTCTGTCAAATAAATAAATAAAATCTTTAAAAAAAAAAAAAAAGGCAAGTGGGGGTGAGATTTCTCCAGTTAACCTTTCTCTGTAGTTTTGGCCTTCAAATTATATAATTGCATTACCTATTCAAAAAAATACTTAATTCAAAAATTATTGTTGAAATAAGTTCTGCATTTAGTGCTGTATGGTTTTCGCCATCAAAATTCAGGACACCTGGGGCACCTGGGTGGCTCAGTGGGTTAAGCCGCTGCCTTCGGCTCAGGTCATGATCTCAGGGTCCTGGGATCGAGTCCCGCATCGGGCTCTCTGCTCAGCGGGGAGCCTTCTTCCCTCTCTCACTCTCTGCCTGCCTCTGTGCCTACTTGTGATCTCTCTCTGTCAAATAAATAAATAAAATCTTAAAAAAAAAAATTCAGGACACCTCATGCTAATGCAGTGTAAAACAATAAGTCAGAATTTTAAAACTCAGTTCCGGGCCCGTTAGAAGTTTTACAATGGTGGATCAGAGGATATGCAATAAGATATATATTTCCTATGTTTAGGTAAGAGGCTTAAACTAAAAATGAGACCTGGTATCCAAAGAGAAGCTCAACCTTAATGGATCTCTCTGTGACCATGAAAACTCCTGACCTAGAGAAAACACACAAGCGTAAAACATGCAGTTCCCAAGGGTTCATGCACACTTTGAGGCCCACCCATGGATGCCAGAAAGGACAACTTAATGGGTGGTGAATTTCCAGACTGAAAAGGACTAAATAATCACACAGAAGTACTAAATACTGTAGCACGCAGCGCAGAGAAAGAATATTAACAAGTCAGGTATAGAAGAGACCGGGGATCTGAATGATTTGAGGGGATTTTTGGAGGAGCTGAGAAATTATCTCAGTCTCAAACTATTAGCAGGATTTGGGGACACAGAGGACATGAAAAATAGAGCATGGGCATAGTATAGAAAAGAACAAAGCACAAGTGGAAACCATAACGGCACAGGTCTAGATGGAGCAGGAGTTTGTGTTGTATATGGACAGCACCTAGTGCACAGTTTGGGATTTGGGTACCCAATTAATAATAATAATTATTGTTGTTATAGGAGTAGAATGCAAGATAAGGTTATATAGGTAAGTGGAGACCATATTTTAGAAGATCGTGAATGTCTGAGCACTTAAAGACTTTTCAAGACATTGCATGGTTTTAAGCAGGAAAAGAATTTGATTCAGTCCAACTGTTTGGAACACATAAAGAATGACTTGGAGAAAAAGGAGAAAGATTAGGTAGTAAGAGCATTTCATTGAGCTTTATAGGACTCAAGGTAACTAGTGTTTAAAAAAGGGCGGCAGAGGAGCCCCTGTGTGGCTCTGTCGGTTAAGCATCTGCCTTCAGCTCAGGTCATGATCCCAGGGTTTTGGGATCGAGTCCCACCTTGGGCTCCTTGCTCACCCAGGAGCCTGCTTCTCCCTCTCCTTCTCCCCTTACCCCTCCCTCCACTTGTGCTTGTGTGTTCACGCTCTCTCTGTGTTAAATAAATAAATAAATAAAATCTTTTAAAAAATTAAACAAGGGTGGTAGAGTAGAAATAAGAGATATATTGGAGCGACTTTAAAAATGGAGAGGACTGTCATTCCCTCTCAGGACTGCCTTTGTTGTGTCCCATAGATTTTGAACCGTTGTATTTTCTTTATCATTTGTTTCCATGATTTTTTTCAATTCTTCTTTAATTTCCCGGTTGACCCATTCATTCTTTAGAAGGATGCTGTTTAGTCTCCATGTGTTTGGCTTCTTTTCAAACTTCCTTTTGTGGTTGAGTTCTAGCTTTAGAGCATTGTGGTCTGAAAATATGCAGGGAATGATCCCAATCTTTTGATACCGGTTGAGTCCTGGTTTAGGACCGAGGATGTGATCTATTCTGGAGATCTCCCTGATATGAGGAAGTGGTGATGCAACATGGGGGCTTAAGTGGGTAGGAGAAGAATAAATGAAACAAGATGGGATTGGGAGGGAGACAAACCATAAGTGACTCTTAATCTCACAAAACAAAATGAGGGTTGCGGGGGGGGGGGGGGTTTGGGAGAAGGGGGTGGGATTATGGACATTGGGGAGGGTATGTGCTTTGGTGAGTGCTGTGAAGTGTGTAAACCTGGTGATTCACAGACCTGTACCCCTGGGGATAAAAATATATGTTTATAAAAAATTAAAAAAAAATGGAGAGGACTAAAGAACCATATATTAGGATATATAGGGGAAAAAAGAGAGGGAATAGTCAGAGAAAATATTTTAAATGTATTGTATTATTATCATTTATTTATTAAATGTTACTGAGTTAATCTATTTATAGATTCCCAGGTGCTGCCCTGTTGGAATGTTTGTTCTGGGTAAAAGATACAAACATTCTCAAGGAAGACACCCATAGCTCACAGTAAATGAAGCTGAGCGGTGACGTAGGAGGGAATCAGATTTCTCCTCAGCCACGAACAGCTTTCAACTGAACGCGTAGGTGGTGATAATGTTAAATGTACCACACAAAATCACAGATTCTTTTTCACTCATAAGGCATCTCTATGATATATGTGCCAGCAACCAGCCACTTGCAGCCTTGCCTATGCTTTTCACAGCTTCTGCTCTGGAGATGAAATTTTAAATGAACTTCTCGTAGTAAGATCCAAAACATTCTCGTACTGTGTTAAGCATGATTCATGGTAGTTGGAGGTTTTCCTTCACTCTTGCAGATCACAGTGGGTCTGTTTGCTACTGCTAGAGCTCAGCACCAAGAAGGAAAATAAAGTGCTGCTTCTTGTTGTTAAGAAAAATGGCAGGGTGGCTGGGGTTCAGAAGGACAGAAATGAAAGTCTTAGAAATCATCCCTACAGTCAAGGTGTAAGAGATTCAGTCAGTCACAGGATAGCTCAGTGAGTTGTCCTTGGCACACTGTAGAGTTAAAAAGGCAATAGTGGCTGAAGTTGTGGTTTTCAGAAGGTAAGCACTGGCCCAAGATGTCAGAAAACATGGCGCCCATATCAGATTTAGCTCTCCCTATGGAGATGACCTTGAACAAATCAATTACTCTTTTTTTGAAACCCAGCCTGCAGCAAGCTATCATTTTGAGAATAACTGAAATGTTGTTGTCAAAGCTGTCTGTAAATGTAAACTGGCGCAGAAAAATCTTATCGCTGGGATTTTTACTTTTGTTTTACCAGTGTTGATCGTGACTCCCAAGCATAAGATCTAAGAGTTGGGCTTCGTTGGTTTTCTTTTTCTGTTTTAAAAAAATACTTAATATATATAGTAATAACTTTATCATTGTTCTTTTTTTCTTAAGTTTTCTTTTTTTATTACTATATTCAACTAGCCAGCATATAGTACATCATTAGTTTTTGATGTAATGTTCAACAATTCATTAAAAATTTTATCATTTTTCAACTAACGATGCAGGGAAGGGGAAAAATGTCTTGGAATGTCATTGGCTAATTGGAAGGAGCTGCAGTCAGCAGATGGATGTCTTGTTATTTTAGTAGTAGATTAGTAGATTAGTAGTAGAAGACAGAAAGAAGGTGGGAGTTAGGAAGAGAAAAAAACAGTTTTTTGAATTTCTAACAATCTCCTAAAAAACACATAGAATTTAGTTTTTTGTTTGTGGTTAGTTTTCATTACAAAAATCCAGTTCAATGTCCAGGACTCCAAAAGGAATGGGAATGGGGCAATAAACTTAATAATAGTATCCTGATAACTATTATTTTATCATTTTAATGTTTTCTACTTTTTTGAAGTTTCATATCTTTTCTTATCATTTTAGTTACCATTAAACTACATGTTTGCTACATTTTAGTTGTATCTATTTTTCAAATACATCGATCCCTTAAGTGGTGTCTGTTGAATTTTCATGTCAGCTGAAGTCATAAGTAATTTCAGCATTCTTTTCCCATCCCCACCTATTCCCTCATTTAACAAATATATATGCAGTGCTTACTCCATGCTGGGCACAGTATTAGGCACTAGTTATGGAATGGGAAGCAACAGAGACACGGGCCCTGCTCATATGCAGCTTTCAGCCCAGTGGCGGAATAAGCCCAAGACTTTTTGTTGGCCCCCATTATCCATCATCTCCTTCTTCATTAGAAAGAGACTCCCAATTTGTTATGCTGAAGAATTTTAATAGCTTATCATTCTTCCTCTAAATTTTAGTATGCATCTTAAAAAAATAAAATTTTCCTACATAGCCAAAATAACATAATCACAGCTGACATTAAGAATCCCTTAATAATTCCTTTTTTTTTTTTTTAAGATTTATTTATGTGTTTGAGAGAAAGAGAGAGCTGGGGGGGCGGGCAAGGAAGAGGGACAGAGAGTCTCAAGCAGACTCCACGCTGAGCACACCCATTGTAGGGCTCAATCTCATGATCTTGAGATCATGACCCAAGCTGAAATCAAGAGCAGGGCACTTAAACAACTGTACCACCCAGATGACCCTAGTTCCTTTTTAAAATTGAGATATAATTAACATACAGTGTTATGTTAGTTTCAGGTACACAATATAGTGATCCAATAATTCTATACATTGAATAGTCTTATTGTATCTTAGAAAACACCCATTTTGGCATTTTCCCAGTTGTCCACAAAATATCTTTCATAGCTAGCTAGTCCAAACCAAAATCCAGTTGAGGATCACACACCATTTCTGGTTATGTCCCCTCAGTCTCTTTAAAATAAATCAGTCCTTATATTTATGAGACTGAAATGTTAAAGAAACAGACAGAAACAACTGTCTTACAAAACATCCCAATTTCCCAATCTGTGTGATTTCTTCCTCAGGGTATCAATTACTTTCTCCTTCCTTGTAATTCCTGTAAACCTTGAAGTTATGACAAAAGGCCCAATTTACATAAGCTCCACACCTAGCATGGAGCCCAAAGCAGGACCCGAACTCACCACCTTGAGCTGAGATTAAGAGTCAGTCATTTAACTGACTGAGCCACCCAGTCACTCCTAGACTCAACCATTTTTGGCAAGATAACACCACAGGTGGTACTGTGTACCTCATATCACATCAGGAAACAGTATATTTGATCACTGGATTAAGGTGAGGACAGACAACTTCTTTACTATAAAGCTACTTAATCCACTGAGCCAACCTGATAGTTTTAACACAAACTGATAATCTGTGCTCAAGCAATAAGTTCATTAAGGAACTCACCATTTTTAACTAAGTATTTAGCCTCTTCCACCTTGAATAAAGACCACATTTACCTCCCAGATTCCTGCTGGATGGAAGCATCATGGCTGGAGCATGAGCAACCATTTTGGACTGTGAGGTGGAAGGTGTGCTGAATTTGGCAGAACAGTTAGAGACAATGAACCTAGATCTCTTACGATGATGGAGCTATCAAACTAAACTCAATCTACCTACCTCTAAACTTTGGTATAACGAACTACTGTCGTTTCCAGCCACTGTATTTTGGCTTTCAGCAATTAACCAAAATCCTAACTGATACAATAAAGAAGATAATAAACAAGAAAATAAGTGTATATTTACAATTTTGGTAAATGCTATTAAAAAAAAATAGAACAGAGGGATAGAAAACAGTGGGCTACTTAGGTCAGGTGATGAGGAAAGGCCACTCCAAGGAGGTTACATCTCAGTTAAGAGTGGAATGCTGAGAAAGAGCTAACTGTGTGAGGTTGTAGGGAATATCCTAAACAGAGAAAACAAGGGGCACAAAGTGATGAGGTGGAAATGCTTGCTTGGCATGTTAAGGAATTAATAGGAGGTAATGTGGCTAGATCTTAATGATACAAGACACGGTTGGAGAGGAGAGCAGATGCCACATCATGCTGGATTAGTGAGTCATGGTAAGAGCCGGTCACTGCGGGAATTTTTTTCAAGGGTAATATTAAGAGTGGTAAGCAGGATAACATGGATTAATATTCTTAAAAATGATTCTGACTGCCTGTGGAGAACAAATGGGGATAAAAAGTGAAAGCCCTGCTACTAGAAAGCAGGCCATTGTGGCAGTCAGGGCAAGAGAAGATGGGCTGCTGTGGTGGCAATGGGGTCGCAGAGCGAAGATGAGTGAGAGATGGATAAGAGGGAGAAAGGGTGGAGCTTGCCCTTGGATGGGAAGAGAGAGGAATCAGAGATAAAGCGGGGAGACTCCGGCTTCAGCAACTGGGTAGGTGGGTGTGCCTTCAAGTTCAAGATGTTGAAGCAGGAGTGTCCAGCTGGCAATTTGAAATACACGTTCACAGCAACAGAGTAATATGTGGCTTCTAGTGTTTTAAAAAATTCCACATCCACAAATTGCCACTGTTGACACTTTTAAAAACAGAACAAAACAACTTTGGTCTCTCAGTACTTAATCAAAAGAAAGAAACCACATGAATGAATCTATTTCTGGTAATATTAACTTAATAATGGTTTCAGGCAATGAATAAACAAAACCATGTTTATGTTTGGAAACGTGATAATGTCAGAACATTCTAAATGGTAACATGTTCTTTTGGTTGGGGTTTGTTTAGAAATTAAACCAAAAAATAATTTGCTAATTACTTTTGGGTGTTATTTTGGTAAAATGATGTGACAGAGTACCTTCAAATTGTATCCATATTACTTATGACATGCTACATGAAATATTAATGTTTGATTTAGAAGATCTGAATTAGGTAAAATATTAATTAAAGATAAACAATTAATTAGAACTTTCAAATGGTAAGAAAACACAAGGGAGCAAAATATATTTTTTAAAAGAAATTCCAGAGTCATCTCGGCTGTAGATCATCAATGGCACTCTTTCAACAATCATTAATATTAAAAAAAAAAAATAGAAAAATTTTTATTTTTATTTTTTAAAAGATTTTATTCATTTATTTGGGGGAGAGAGAGAATGTGTGTTTCTGCAAACAAGACAGAGAGCATGATAAGGGGGGAGGGGCAGAAGGAGAGAGAAAAGGAAGCTCCATACTGAGCAGAGAGCCCTATATGGGGCTTGATGCCAGAACCCTGGGACCATGACCTGAGCTGAAGGCAGATGCTTAACCAACTGAGCCACCCAGGCACCCTCAAATTAGATTACTATTACAGATAAACAACTTTAGTTTTTCCATTTGGAGTGCATGTATTATACTTCATGGGTTTTTAAAAAGTGCACTCAAAATAAACCAGTAAGCATATGACAGAAAGAATGCAAATGAAATCACAAAGATAAGTTTAACCAGTATATTACTGATTGATATCTTTAGCCTGAAAAAGCCACTGGTCCTACTCTTACAGAATATCTTCTTTATCTAGCATTCTACTGGCAGAACTTCTTCATACCAGAACCCACCATCATACATCCAGTGCATACAGTTTTTACTAAAACATTTATTTTTATTTATACCACATTTTCTTTATATTTCTGCAGCTAAAAGTTTTTCTTAAATATCACTCATAAAAAAAAAGCCCTCATGATTTCTGTATTTCACCCATCTGCCTTCTACCACTATTTGCTAGTATGATGGGTGTGTTGTACTTCCTCTATAAAGCATTGCCTTTACAGACATTTTCAGACATTTAAACCAAAATGAAATCAGGTAAGACTATACCAAAGAAAATGAATGGATTTGTCCACCAAAAGACATGTAAAGAACCTTCATTAAAGCTTTATTCAGGGCGCCTGGGTGGCTCAGTGGGTTAAGCCCCTGCCTTCGGCTCAGGTCATGATCTCAGGGTCCTGGGATCGAGTCCCGCATCGGGCTCTCTGCTCAGCAGGGAGCCTGCTTCCTCCTCTCTCTCTGCCTGCCTCTCTGTCTACTTGTGATCTCTCTCTGTCAAATAAGTAAATAAAATCTTTAAAAAAAATTTTTTTTTAATTTGTTTAAAAAAAAAAAGCTTTATTCATCTCTAAAACTTCAAAAATAAAAAAAATCTGGGTGCCTGGGTGGCTCAGCTAGTTAATTGACTGCCTTCAGCTTGGGTTGTGATCCCAGGGTCCTGGGATCGAGTCCCACATCGGTCTCCCCCTGCTCTTTGGGGAGCCTGCTTCTCCCATCCCCTGCCACTCCCCCTGCTTGTACTGTATCTCTCTGCCAAATAAATAAATAAATCATTTTAAAAAATAAAAAATCTAATATCCATCAACAGGAGAATGGATAAATTACACAGTGGGACACTATATAGCAAGTAAAAGGAACAAACTACTATTACACACATTATGGGTCAATCTCAGAGAGCTGTTGCTGAGCAAAAGAAACCAGGTGCACAGATACAGTAATACAGTATAATTCCGTTTCTATGAAGTTTAAGAAAAAACAAAACTAATCTATGTATTAAAAAAGAACTCATCAACCTCAACACTCAAAAATCTAGATAATCACTTCAAAAAATGGGCAGAAGACACGACCAGACACTTCTCCAAAGAAGACATGCAAATGGCTAACAGGTACATGAAAAAATGTTCATCATCATTAGCCATCAAGGAGATTCAAACCAAAACCACATTGAGATACCATCTTTACACGAGTTAGAATGGCCAAAATCAACAAGACAGTAAACAACAAGTGTTGGAGAGGATGTGGAGAAAGAGGAACCTTCTTACACTGTTGGTGGGAAGGCAAGTTGGTGCAGCCACTTTGGAAAACAGTGCAAAGATTCCTTAAGAAATTAAAAATAGAGCTACACTATGACCCTGCAATTGCATTAATGTGTATTTACCCCAAAGATACAGATGTAGTGAAAAGAGGGCCATCTGTACCCCAATGTTCATAGCCGCAATGGCCACAATCATCCAGCTGGAAAGAGCCAAGATGCCCTTCAACAGACAAAGGGATAAAGAAGATATGGTCCATATATACAATGGAGTATTATGCTTCCATCAGAAAGGATGAATACCCAACTTTTGTATCAACATGGACGGAACTGGAAGAGATTATGCTGAGTAAGATAAGTCAAGCAGAGAGAGTCAAGTATCATATGGTTTCACTTACTTGTGGAGCATAAGGAATAACATGGAGGACATGAGGAGATGGAGAGGAGAAGTGAATTGGGGGAAATCGGAGGGGAAGATGAACCATGAGAGACTGTGGACTCTGAGAAACAAATTGAGGGTTTTGGAGGAGAAGGGGGTGAGGGGGTTAGGTGAGCCCGGGTGTGGGTATTAAGGAGGGCACATATTGCATGGAGCACTGGGTGTGATACATAAACAATGAATCTTGGAACACTGAAAAAATAAAATTAAAACAAAACAAAATGAAAAACAAAAAATAAATTAAAAAACAAAAAACGAACAGAACAATGGTTGCCAGCTTGGGATGGTGTTACTGGCTGGGAAGCAACCCAGCCAATATTTTGTTCTAGCTGATAGAATACAGTTCCACATACACATACATACACATGCATGCATATGTATACACACATGTAGAAAATAAGCTTTAAGATTAGTGCATTTTACTGTATGGATATGTACCTCAATAATTTATTTAACTCAGTAGTAAATTATAATACATCTTCCAATAGACCAATAGAACTTTAAAAAAGAAATAGAACTGTATGAATTGATTGGGATGATAACCAAACATAGCAAAAGAAAAGCAATTAGCCAAGTAGTTTGTTTAGAATGATCCCACTTGGGGGTGTCTGTGTCTGTTTGTGTTTTAATAAATGTATTTATGGTTGTATATTGCATGGACAATTTCTAGAAGGATAATTAGGAAATTGTTCATAACAGTTACCTTAGACTATTAGCATGTGGGGACTAAAGATTAGGGTTTGTACATAGAATTTTTTTCAATTTATATTTTTTATGGTTTTGATATCATTTCTAACCTAATTTAAAAGGTTTCTTTAATCTTTTCTGTGTTTAAAAATGGACTTAGTTCAAGACATGGAATTATCACTTTTATAAGTCAAAAAATAAGAGAATATTGACAGTTTCATATAGTTCCATCTAATACAATGGACAGATAGAAACTGTATAAAAACATTCATTTAGACATTACTAATCAGAATTTAAAATAATTTTCTTGTCAACATAAGGACTATAACTCAAAACCAATATGATTTGATTATATATTTGAGTTTAATATTTGTTACCCAAAAGTAACTTAATAACTCCTTGTCCATTGATTATAATTTGAACTGTTCACAAACCAATAATTTCTAGTAGTTTCTGAACCTACATATTAGTATTACAGAAATATGATGAAAATGGAAAATCTGGGGACAGATTCCAATTCTTTCACAGGCTATCTGATCTAGGATAAGCTTCTTGATTGCTCTGGACTTTAATTTTCTTTAGCATAGCATGGAGAAAATAATGCCTGACCTATAAGATTACACAAAGGATTAACTTACTGATGCATGTAAAAACTGTTTGGAAAGTATAAAACACTATCCAAATGTAATCATTACTGTTTTAAATAAAGAAAGGAAATAGCCCATGCTTATTTTGAAGAGATCAAGTTTGTGTGACCTCTATATTACAATTTATATTCTTCTGGATGGGTGGTTCTCCCATCTTCGATCTCAGGATCTCTTCAGACACTCTGCAATGTGGATTTTGGTTATTAATATATACTGTAATATAAATTTAAGCCAAAAATGTTTTAATATCTATTTTAAAATAATCTTAATACATCCATTCATGTTAACACAAATAACTTTTATGAGAAATAGCTATTTTTTCCAAACCAAAAACTAGACATCATTTTACATTTTTGCAAAATTTTTTTAAGTCTATCTTAATATAAGATAGTTGGATTTTCATATCTACTGCATTCTCTCTGTTGCAACAATACTGTTTTGGTTCAAGTATACGAAGAAAATATGACCCTACACAGTAGGTAGTTTCAGATAATTATTGATAGAATTATTTGATACTATATCAAAACCAAGTTGAGGTAGTTCCTTAAAAGTTATTTACTTTTACATCTGAAACCCATGAACTTGGTTCATTGCTTTTTTTGTCAACAAAAAGTTCTCATCAATGAACTCTCCCTCTGCAACATTAAAATCCCCTGGTTGTTCCTGTACTTTGAATGTACGTCTTTCCCCCATCCATAATCAGGTATCGTTATTTGTTGGCCATACTGAAAATATGGCCAACATTAAGGAGGGTATTAAGGAGGGCACATATTGCATGGAGCACATATGATATATAATACTCATATGTAATATGAGTACATAACCTTATTTAGGTCTTCCTAACACATTTCCTTATATAATGCTAAAAAATCACGTTAATTGTTATCACTACTTAACTCATCAGAAAAGTCTTTTAGTAGTGGGAAACTGTCACACTCACCGTGATAGATCCAAGTCTACCAAAATTCTGAGTTTTACTTAAAAACTCAAATTTTAACTTTAGAAAACACTATAGTAAATTTTTCCCCTTCACGTGTGAGGTGCCTGGGTGGCTCAGTCAGTTAAGCGCCCAACTCCTGGTTTCAGCTCCAGTCAAGAACTCAGGGTGGTGAGATGGAGCCCTGGGCCTTCCGCGCTCAGCAGGGAGTCTGCAGGACATCCGGCCTCTCTTTGTCCCTCTGCCCCTCCCCGCTTCTCCAGCACACAAGTGCACGTAGGCTTTCTCTCTCTCTCTCTCTTTCTCTCTCTCAAATAAGTAAATCTTTAAAAATGATAGGCTCACTTTATTTGCTTTCTGAAAACTTCTGCCAAACACCCAAGTTTAATAAATAGTTTGTATTGCATGAGTCAATCAGAGAAAGACAACTATCATATGATCTCCCTGATATGAGAAAATAGAGAGGCAACATGGGGGGTTTGGGAGGTATGGAAGGAAAGAATGAAACAAGATGGGATCCGGAGGGAGACAAACCATAAGAGACCCTTAATGTCACAAAACAAACTGAGGTTTGGAGGGGGAGGGGGATTGAGAGAGGGTGGTTGGGTGATGGACATTGGGGAGGGTATGTGCTATGGTGAGTGGTGAGTGCTGTGAAGTGTGTAAGCCTGACCATTCACAGACCTGTATCCCTGGGGCTAATAGTACATTATATGTTTATAAAAAATATTTTAAAAAATAGTTTGTATTTCAGTGATTCTTTCAAGTAAACATAATGTTCCATAGAAACAACGTGGCTCATTCAGTTTGCACTCAAACAATTGCCCAGTGCTTTTCTTTAAGACAATCATTGCGCTCTTACACTTTGGTGTGCAGCCACAGTGCTTTACTGGTACTTTCCACTCTGTCACCCAGATTACTAAAAATACAAATTTTCTAGGGTCAAGATTTAACAAAATATAATAATTTTTACTGTTTCAACAAGGACCTTCTTAGGTGATTTTTTTTTTTTTTTTTTTTTTTTTTTTTTTTTTATGTTCTGAGAGCATGGAGGCGAAGAAGACTATGACACCCAGGACACTCGAGAGCCACAGCCTAAGGTTTCGTGGGTGCACCCGCAGTTCTCTTTACATGTGTGTCATCAGTGCACAACTAGTGCAGAGAGGGCACAGACAAAAGAAAAGCAAATAACGTCTTAATAGCATTAGGAAAAAAACATGGACTTTTAGACCCTCTGAAAGTATCTCAGGAGCATCCAGAGTCTGCTGGAGGGAGGGGCAGGGGGGAAGAGGGGCCTCACTTTGACAACTGCTGAGCTAAGACTGCAGTCTAGTTGCGGACAGTGAATTCATCTTCCCTAGCTCACAGCCAACCCTAATGAGGCTGATTCTAAGAGTTATGGTCACTCCAGTCATGTTCAAGAAATCAGTTATTGAGGACATGTAATTCCTTTTTTTTTTTTAAAGATTTTATTTATTTGACAGACAGAGATCACAAGTAGGCAGAGAGACAGGCAGAGAGAGAGGAGGAAGCGGGCTCCCTGCTGAGCAGAAAGCCCAAGGCAGGGCTCGATCCCAGGACCCTGGGATCACGGCCTGAGCCCACAGCAGAGACTTTAACCCACTGAGCCATAGAGGCACCCCGAGGATATGTAGTTCTAATCTTATTCCTGAGATGCCAAGAATGTTTCTCATCCCTATCAGTATTCTTCTGGAAAATTAAAATTAATATTACTTGGCCCTCGGCACCTCCTTCCTCACAAAAAATCAGCAAGTCCCCATGATACTTTAAGTGCTCCCCTTAATAAGTACATCCAATTTTGCCATTGTCTGAGAGCAAGCTGAAAATGGCGGCATGGCCAGAGACTACCTATGTACCCTGGGTGATTATTAAGCAGACCGAGTTATAATACACAATGGAGTGTAGGGCATCATTGTTTACCCTCCTGCCAGGAGACGAGTAGAAGTGCGTTTTACTCTAGAAAAATTAGCCTATGGATGTTAATGCACTTGGGGCTTCTGCTTCCTCCACCCAATCATTCTTCCAAAAATAATAGTTTTTTAAGATAGGCCGTCCCCGTCCCTGAGAGAGGCCCAACCAATGCGCCTCCAGGGCCTGCGGCCCCACCCAGCAGCCCCTCTCCCCCGGAACCCAGGCCTGCTTACAGAGCCAGATAAAGGGGCCCCGAGCAGAGCAGAACCATGTCAGCGTGCTGGCAAAGAGGGTGAGGTTGCAGGAAGACACAGGAAAAGGATGAATTAAGATCTCCCACGGAGAGAGGGAGGATGACAACCAGGGAGCAAGGACGAAGAGAAGGGATGAAGAGTGAAGAGGAAACACCAAATATGGGGTAGAAAGAATACCTGAGCAAACACTCTTTAATTTAAAAGTTTTGGGGTTTTGGGTTTTTTTTAAAGATTTTGTTTATTTATGGGCGCCTGGGTGGCTCAGTGGGTTAAGCCGCAGCCTTCGGCTCAGGTCATGATCTCAGGGTCCTGGGATCAAGTCCCGCATCGGGCTCTCTGCTCAGCAGGGAGCCTGCTTCCTCCTCTCTCTCTCTCTGCCTGCCTCTCTGCCTACTTGTGATCTCTCTCTGTCAAATAAATAAATAAAATCTTAAAAAAAAAAAAAATATTTTGTTTATTTATTTGACAGAGAGAGAGCACAAGCAGGGGGAGCAGTAGATAGACGGAGAGGTAGAAGCAGGTACCTGGCTGAGCAGGGAGCCAGATGTGGGGCTCGATCCCAGGACCCCAGAATCATAACCCCAGCTGAAGGCGGACACCTAACCGACTGAGCTACCCAAGCGCCCCTAATTTAAAAGTTTTGCCAGTTAGTTTATGTAATGCCGATGGCAGCGACTATACATGTGACCAATCGAGAGTGTGGCAACTATCATTAACCAAGGTAGAGAGACACACAGAGCGGGGTTCCTCGAGTCTTTTCACTAGTGACATTACAAACCAGGTAATTCTTTGTTATGGGGGCTATCCTGTGCTCTGTACAGTATTTAGCAGGATCCCTAGCTGCTACCCACGGGATGCCAATAATGCTCCCTTCCAGCTGGGACAACCAAAAATATCTCCCGACATTGCAAGGACAATGAGGTGAAGAAGCAAAATTGCCCCTGCTGAAAGACCACTGGTCCAGATGTATTATCATCTCAGCATATAAAAGTCTTCATTCCTTTCAAAGACAAGCAGCTGCTCTGATTTTTTTTTTTTTTTAATGTGACTTTAAATCTCTAAGCTCAGGCTGAGTTCTTGGGAAGAGTTTTAAATTCTGCCTTAGCTTCTACAGTAATAATGGAGTGGTTACCGGGGGCTCCCACTTGTGACCTACAGGATAAATTGTCTCGTCAAGAGTCAGTTACCCTGGGTCCTACTACGGCTTACAATTACCTCCCTGGGCCTCGCTTTCATCCCTTCTCAAAGGGGTACGATAGCACCTCACCTACCTTCTGACAGGTAATTAGAAGGCCACAATAAAGGGAGATGTCAAAGTGTTTTGAAAAGTTAGGAGAAAATATAATCAGACATAATTAACTTCAAAACGGAAACCCATTAACCACTGACTTAAAGTGTTTGATGCCCTTTCCCACTTTTTAACTCCTCATGATTTGCCTGGCCAGCACAGCAGTGAGACCCCTTTGCCACCAAAACACAAGTTCCTTACTCGCTACTCTAGTGCAGAGAACAAACGAAAAGTTACTGCAGACAGTCACTGACTTGCGACACTTTGTCTGCAGATCAGCTTTTTCTAGCAAATAGTAGCCCAAACCCTTCACTAAAGTCCCAGGACTAGTGCCGAGGCTGTGGTTGTAATTAAAAAAAAAAAAAAAAAAAAAAAAAAAAACTTGAAACAAAAAACCACCCCCAGCATCTTTTGAGAGATTCTGTGGATTTCTTAGTGAAGGCAGGGAAAAAAATTCTAAAATCCAGAAATAGTTTAGGAGAGATGACTCCGAATAACTTTGTGACACAGAGGTGTTGCAGTGACCGAGTTAGCTTGAGAATTTCAGGAAGAGCAGAAAGGAAAGCTGGGATATTGCTAAGATAAACTGCTTTTACTTGAGAACTTTCCAGAATACAAGAAAGCAGCAATGTTCACCCTCTTCCTCTTCCTCCCCCTGCTTCCTGACTTCAATGATTCTCATCACTATTCCATAGCATGAAAATATTCTTCCTTTATATGGGCGTGCACAACTTAATGTAAATAATTCTTTATTGGAAATGTGTTATTTCTAGTGTTTCTCTTTCTGCTTTCTTCCTTTGCTTTTTTTTCCTCTTTCTTTCTAATTATAAATAAAACGGAGTAAACAACATCAATAAATTGTTACAGGTACATATATATTTACTTAGATGCTGTGGAGTTTTTGGATGAGAAGCACATTTTTAAAGATTTCTCTTAAAAAAAATTTCAATTTTGGTAAGTTTTTTGAGGATCCCTTCTCTTCAGTTATCATGGTGCCATCTTGCTGTTCTAGATATATCCTTACCACTTTGCACTTGAGCACATGCCTAATGATACTTGATACACATTCTAATTTTGAAATTAGGAATGCTTACATGATCTTCACATTTGGAAAATCCCTAAATATAAAGATCACAATTATAATCATGCTTTTTCTTTTTCAGGATGACCATTTGTGCTTTATACTTCTTTAAATGTGCAGTATTTATTTCAAATAATTAAAAGAAAAATTATTCAAGTGTTCTTTCTGTAACTCTACCTAACCCCCACCCCAAACAAGCTTGGCCAGTTGCTAGGCTTCCTCAGTCTGTCATCTTCTTTAATTGCCTCTTCTAATTTCTATCCCCCATATAATTATTTATTTCTGAAATTTTATGAGGCAATTCTATCAAGAAGCTAGGCTGGATTTTACATGTTTTAAAATTAATTATAAACCAAAGTTTTACTGTATGTACCATACAACCAAAACAAGACCATTCTAATGCCATCTTTTCCAGAGAAACCATTTTTTAAATGGAGTTTATTGCCACATGAGCTTTTTCTTTCCAGCCAGGGAAAACCTTTAGGTCTCATTATGTATTTCTTTCCATAAATATCTAAGAGCCAAGAGCATTAACTCCATATTCCGATGTGCATGTTGTCATATGAAACTATTTACAGTAGTGTCTACAAATAGCTTTATAGAAAATGTAAATATGCAACAGCATAACATTTGGTTGTGACTATTATAAGAAACTATAGCAGTAACTCAGTTTTCTTGTGTTGTCCATAGGCTGAGAGCAGAAGGAAAAAGGAGGCTTTGGCAGCAAGTTGTGCACTGAAGGGAACGGCTGAAGACTGCTCCAGTCTCTTCAGGGAAGAACTCTCAGAAGGACAACAGAATGCTAACATGTGACATTCGTATGAAGCTCCATCACTATGGCAATATACAAAAATACCAGGGACTCTCTTAGGTGCCACTTGGAAATACAATCTCCAGAATTCCCATTTGTCTCAGAACGCTCACATCAATGGCTTCAGAGGGTCACTGGCTGTTTCAATACACCGAAAATTATCATCTACCAGCCTGACTCACAAGTGCTGAGAACCAAAAAGAACATGAGAAGCAAAGAACAATTTTCTTCACTTACAAGCAGAGACTGATAAACGTGTCTGGTTCACTCACTGGTAAGTGACAGCGTCAGGACCTGAGCCTCAGTGTCTGACGTGAGATGTCATGCACCAGCCACATTACCACACCCCTGAGGGCACCCCCCCCCACCCAGTCACAGCACAGGTTAGGCCAAAGGCACAGCATGTCCCCAAAGCAATTCACGTGCTTACTCGATTGATGACATTAGTTGGCAACCAGCGAGGACAATCTATCCTTCGCCTCAGTTTCAAGTCCTACCTCTCAGGCGCTCACACTCTCATACATGATATGCTTCCAGAACTCACCTGCTTTGCAGATTGTTGGCGGCAGTTAGTGACCCTCCAGCCAGCCTGTAGATGAACAGCACCAAATAAGGAAACAGCAATGTAGACATATATTTGCCCTTGATTTCTCAAGTGGAATAAAGTCGTTTTAGAAATGATATTCCAGTTCTTCCATGTTACAGAGGTGAGGAAGCAGTAACCAAAAAAATAATCAATTTTCCATTACTAAGTATGTGTGTGCTTTGTAGAAGATTTTAGCCTGTCTTCCTGCCTTCGTCTCTTCCTTTAACAAATATTGGAAACTTCCTAAAAAATACATGCAAGATACCACTTTGAGAGTTATGGGCATACAAAGGGGGCATTTAAAAAAAAAAAAAAAAAAAAAGAACTCTACTTTCCAAAGATTTACCATCCAGTAGGGACACTATTTGTAAATAGAGGGAAGCGGGTGAGTACTTTAAAAGGCAATACATGCAAGGTGTTGTGGAAATTTAAAGGAGGGGGAAATTACTTCCAGTGAGAAAGATTCAGGGAGAGAGTGAAATTTAAGGCTACTGAAAGAGAGGTAAAATTTGAATAATGGGAAGAGAGGGAGGGAATTTTAGATTGAGAGATTAGAATGATGATAGAAGTGGAACCGTCCAGGGCAGGTACTGGGAAAGAGAGACTGATTTCCACCTGAGCATGGGGATAAAATGGAAAATAAAGTAAAAAAGATCAACTGCAGCCAGTAGACCTGGTAAGATGTCACAGATCAGGATGGTCCCAGCAAGAGGTGAGGGAGTCTGTGTTCAGTAGCGTTGTGGAGGTGGGTGTGGGGAACGCAGAGAAGGTTCTGGGCACAAAAACTCTGTGGAGAGAATCGACATTTGGCAGCTGATTGATCTATCAGGCAAAAAAGAAGAAAAGAGCCAAAAAGGTGGTCAAGGCTGCAAATCTCAGTGCTTATGAAGATGATGGGGAAACCCAAACCAATTTTGTCCTGTATGGAAGCAGGAAGTTAACACCAATGCTGGCAAGAAAATAGATTGTGTCTGGGTGGTTGACTTATCATGAAGGAACGAGCAGTATGTTTTCTTCCAGCTCTTGGGAGGACAGACAGGGCTTGGTGTCCTGCAGGACTAGCCTGCCTTGCCCCAGAGGAGAGATAAGCAACCTTTGTTCTTTCAAATCTATCTACTGAGTCTGTCAGGTAACCCAGATGAGTAAGGAGCCTGGGGATCAAAACAGTTTGTGGGAACCTTGGCCATGCTGACAGATTTTCTGATCTTTCGATGCGATCTTTTGGTCTTAGAAAGGAAAACAATTTATTTTGGAAGGGAGTGACATTATACTTCTTCTTCTATATTCGGATCTCTCAAAAGGGGCCCTGGCTTTATCTTTTTCTCAGCTACTACACACGAGAAAATGAACCCCAAACTCGTTCTCTGTCTACTTGAAATGGCATATAGGCAACACAGCCCTGTGTAAGCATACAAACAACATTTTGAATGTTAACATTTCTGATTATTGTACTAATTATGAACCCAGAGAGTTTAGTTGTTTCATCCCAGTGAAGAAAACACCCCCTTGCCTTTGTGCTAATCAAGATTGCTAATTCAGTTTATCAAGTATGGGGGAAAGGAGACCTCAACACACTTAAATTCTGCCTTTTCCTCGTGCTGATTTTAAATACGACAGCTGTTTTATTCTATAGTAGATGAGTAGTTTACTTGGTAAAAGACTGAGTATCATTCTTTGGCATGATCCCTAAGCATAAATGTACGCAAATTTATATCTATTATGATTGTATCTGTAATCTCTGAAACTATGAAGATTATTTCTCGTTGGCGCTACCATTTCCTGGTTTAGTGTTCAGGCCGACGGAGATGCATATATTGTTAATACAAGAACCAAGATGTGTTACTTGCCTGGTACCTTGGTCTCCACTGGCTTTCCATAAAAACAGTAGTATAATAATCCCCTCTGTAACTGTTTTCTACACTCTCAGAAGTTATATCACGATTTATATGTTACTAGAGATACATTTATTCCCCCAAAGTCAAGGACTCAGGAAGAGCCACATTAGGATCATCTACCAAAAACCAAACCACCGCACCTCCAAATAAGGTCCTAAAATAGTCAGTCCCCTGGCGGGCTGCCTTAGCAAGCCCAGTCTTGGTGACTAGCTCCATTTCACCCACTCCTGGCCACGTGTCTGTTCCCCTCACCATGGGACAGAACTGCTTTGCTGCCAGCAGGACTCAAAGCCAAACCCCCAGTTACGACAACGGTCATGCTTTATGGCAGATGAGGTCCGCTTTCATGCATAAATGCACTCCTGTTGGCATAATGACCACTTAAATTGATACAATCCTTTTAGGAGATCAATCTGTAACATGTTGCAAGAGCCTTGCCTGTCTCTGTCCTTTGACCCAGTAATTGCACTTACTGGCAAAACTCAGTAAAGCAGTCAATGGTTCAGCCAATACATACTGTACTGAGCTCTACATATCATAAACCGGGTTAGATGTTGAAAATAATAAAATCATGGCTTGCCCTTGGGGACTTCGCAGTTGACAGGAAATGTGTTTTTATCATTTACTGAATCCCTACCATGTGCCAGTTACTCTACTTGGCATTTTTATGTTTTCCTCAATCATTATAACCTGTAAAGTAAGGTAGTACCACCCCACCCACGTCTCACACTAATGTGGTCGAGTAACTTCCCTAAGTCATATAGCTAAGTAGCATTTCTGAAATTCAAACCCAGGTCTAAAGGGTTCCAAATTTTGTGCTTTACCCACTACACTTTAGCATTATAAGTTTAAAGCAACAGTAACAACAATTAACATATCAATAACCACCAAAGATAAACAAAGAGACAAGTAAATAAATTAGTATCAATAGGTTGGATATATAGCTATTAAAGGCGATGTCCCTGACAGTGTGTCACAACACAGAAAAATGCTTGCATGTGAACATAATAACAAAAGCAGGATGTGAAATCTCTATGTGCAGAATGATCTAAAGTATGTTTAAAACAGATGCGCGTGCGTGCACACACGCACACACACGGAGGAAGGAAAAATACCAGTTGTGGTTTTTTTAAATAAGCATAACCTATAAAGCAGCTCCCCCAAGCCTGCAGGATTCGTTTTTTTTTGTTTTTTTTTTTTTGTTTTTTTAAAGGGAACTGGATCTTCTCTTTTCTAACAGCCATACAAAATTTCCTCCTCTTCCTCTCCTCTTCCCTTTACCTAAGCTAGGATTTGGGTTCTTCACAGAGATAGAATCAGTAGGAACTACAGAGAGAGATACAGACTGACAGTCAGGAGATGGCTCATGCAGTTGAGGGGGCTGGCGAGTCTGAAATCTGCAGGGATAGGGGCAGGCTGAAGACCCAGAGAAGAGTGGACGCTGCTGTCTTGAGCCAAAGGCAGTCTACAGGCAGAATTTCTTTCTTAGATGGGATCTTATTATTTCCTCTTAAGGCTTTTGACTGATTAGATCATGTCCACTCACAGGAAGGGTAATCTGCTTTACTCAAAGTCTACTGATTTAAACGTTAATCGCATCTAAAAAAAAAAAAATGCATCCCGGCAACATCTAAACAGAGTGGACGGGACAGCTAGGCACCAGCATCAACCAAGTTGACACAGAAAGCTATGTGTCACGGAATCCTTCTCCAACTTACACAGAAAAAAGGGAATTTGTATCAGAGCTTGTCCTAACTCATTCCATCCTTTGATGCATGTTAGTAAAGGCCCAGGCCCCTAGCAATAGACATTGAGACAAGAATATTATCATCTTGCTATACATTTGTTGGATCATAATTAATTGAATTTGTGGCTCCTTAAGGTTTACAAAATAAGTTCATGGGTGCATCTTGTGCGATCTTCACAACAATCCATTCTTGTAGTTCTCATATGGCCAAAATAAAGGCCAGAAAATTCCTTTTATTTCCTTTAAAGATTTTATTTATTTATTTGAGAGTGAAAGTGAGCAGGGGGAGGGTAGAGGGAGACAGAAGGAGAATCTCAAATGGACTCACCATTGAGCATAGAGCTCAATGCGGGGCTCCATCTCACAACCCTGAGATCATGACCTGAACCAAAACCAAGTCAGATGCTTAACTGGCTGAGGTGCTCCAAAGCCAGAGAATTTTCATGACATGTCCAAGATTATAGAGTTAAAAGACAACAGATCCAAGAAAAGTCAGGTCTTCTGAAATCAAGCCCCTCGTATCAAACATGTATCATGGACAGAAGTGCCACAGGTCCTCAAGGATAGCAGCTATTTTAATTTAATTCAATTTCCCAATTAATCTACATTGAAAACACATAAAGATGATGGTGCCTGGCTTATTGCCCCAGAGAATAAAGCTGTGTAACAAGTTCTGGAATGAATCACTGTCCACAAGTAAGTGCTGGGTTGGTTTATTTTTTTTAACTTTGACCGAAGTACAGGATGCTCTCCTCAGATTAGACATTTGCAACACAATACACTTTCACAAAATGAATACCGCCATGTCACCGCTACCAAGAGCAAGATATGTAACCTGACTAGCATCTCAGAAGCCTCTTGGAGACATCTTCCCAGCCAACACCTTCCACATAAAGGTTACGGCCATCCAGAAGTCTATTGCCAGCCACCAATTGTGCCTGGTTTTCCACTTTCCATAAATGGAATTCTATTGTATGTGCCTTTTTGCATCCAGCCTCCTCTGTTCTACAACAGATCTGGGAGATTAATCCACTCCTTTGTTCAGCTGTGTCCCTGGTGTGCAGCATCTGATTGTATCAAAAGGGATACCATTTGTGTATCCACTCACCCAGGTAACATTCTGGGTTGTTTCCATCTCGGGGATACTGCAAACAGGGTTGCTATGAATGTGCTTATACCTGGGTCTCAGTCCATCTCCATGTGTATTTTGGTTGGTAAACACCTCGAAGCAGAATCTCTGGGTCACATATCTGCAGAAATTCAATTTTACTGAAAAGTGCCAAAGATCTACCCCAGTGATTGTAGTGATGTACACACCACTGATGAGATTTCCAGCATTTCCACACACCGTTAGCAACTGTTATCTTTTCAGCATTATGGATATGTTTTTAGGACATATGGAGCTCTCCAAAACCATATATACATAGGTTTGCATTTTTTTAAACGTCATTTAAGTGTATCATGCTGAAACTAGTCTACGATTTGTTTTTGAGATTTATTTCTATTTGTACATAGACTCCAACTTAGTCCTTTTATGCTGTATAACACCCCCACTCTTCAAATCTGAATCTGGCTGATGCCCATTTAGGTTGTGTCCATTTTTTTAGAATTAAAAACAATGATGCAAAGACTGTTGTTCCTATATCTCTGCACCCATGTGTGAGGATTTCTATAGAAGGCAATGCTGCATGCTAGTATGTACAGAGTTTCAATTATCCTAGATATGGCCAAAATTGCTTTCCAAATTGGTTATACCACCTCCTACTGCTACAAGCAGACTCCAAGAGTATCCTTCGCTCTGGATTCTTGCCAATAATTTGTATTGTTGGGATTTTTAATGTGTTCGTCAAGCAGCTGGGAGTGTAAAATTCTTCACTCTCTGAACTTTTCCAAATAATTTATAAATATACACGCCTGCATTTGCAAGGAGGAAGACAACTTCATTCCCCTTCTCTCCTCCTACAGAGCCATGGTTCTAGAATGTTAGAGGTTTTCACAGAAGTGGCTCTCTCAAGCGCCCTTCATGTTTGAAGCTTCTGTCTCCCAGCCAGGAGGCGCCCGCTGGAGGTGGGACTCTAGGCGCAGCCCCCAGAATATTCAGTGAGTATTCCAGGACAAAGGGAAGGAAGGGAAAGTGGGAATGATGATTTTCCCCGCTTGGCCGGCATGAAGTCTGTCTATTTAAAAACGCAAACCACACGTGCATTCTTTTGGATGAGCTGTTAGTGATTTGACAATATTCTGTAAATAGTTTTTGACTTGTCCTATCAAAACCTTTTGTTTATATATTATTTTCTCCCATGTTCTCTCAGGAGAACTAGATACGGAACACGATCAGAGCAGGGCACTCCCTGGAGCTAATAATCAGTAGTCCATGATACGGGGTTGAGCAGGAAGGACAAACAAGGACTCGAAGTTAGAAGGTACCTTAGAACCCATCGAATGCAAACACTTCATTTTACAGACAAGGAAATAGGAAGACTTGCCATGTTTACAGATGACGTAGGAAGCAGGACGTACACTTGCCAGGGCCCCACAGGGAAGCCAGATTGGATCTTCCCACAACAGCCTCTTGGCTCCATCAAATAAGCTCTAGTTCATGACCATAATCCAGAACTTCTAACCACCCCCCTCACTCCCTGCAACCACTGTGTAGTCCTTCATGGCAGGGTCCTCGACATGGGGTCCATGGATCAATTTTAGTGGCTCTGACAAGGTATGTTCCTGTATTGACATTTTTCTTAGGTGAGGGTCCATACCTTTCCTCAAAATGCCTGAGAGGCAAAGTAGGTTAAAAATGACTACTTGGTGGAGGGTGGGAGGCTGGGTGACTCAGTCATTGAGCATCTGCCTTTGGCTCAGGTCATGATCCCAGGGTCCTGGGACTGAGCCCCACATTGGGCTCTCTGCTTGGCAGGAAGCCTGCTTCTCCCTCTCCCCACTCCCCCTGCTTGTGTTCCCTCTCGCGCTGTGTCTCTGTTAAATAAATAAGATAAAATCTTAAAAAAAAAATGACTACTAGATTTGGTGAAAGTGAGAAAGAAGAAAATCTCCTGAAAGCAGAGGAACAGAGACAGAGACAGAGGGAGGAACAAGAAAAAGGAGACCGCTGAAAAGGTAGAGATAGACAACAACAGGTCCAACCATCAGCGAAGGATCCTCACTAGGCAACACCGTTCTAACGGGAAGCTATAAAACCTCATCTGGCGTCCCATCCTGCCACCAGACGGTAGCACAAGAACAAGGTGATCTTTAGGGTTCTTTTATCTCAGGATACTACAAAGAAAACAAAAGGGTTTAGAAAACCTGAGCACTTTGCACTTTATCTATCATTAAGTATCCATATGAATACTAAAACCCAGTAATGGAGAAGTACGCTATGGCAATACCCACCCCTTTCAGGACAGCACTGTGAAGACCCACACTCTGGAGAGAGAGGAGGGCCCCTGTGACTGAAGTCACAGAACCTGGAGTGTGACTTTTCTGCTTTTCCAGTTCTTTCTGGTCACATCCCATGTTGATAAAACCAGTCACATAGCTTCATTAGTGGACGTATCAATCGTATATGTCTCCGCATCTACATGTGTTTAAAATTCAGTGTTGTGGGGCACCTGGGTGGCTCAGTCATTAAGCATCTACCTTTGGCTCAGGTCTTGATCCCAGGGTTCTGCGATCGAGCCCCTTGCGGGGCTCCCACTTAGTGGGAAGCCTGCTACTCCCTCTCCCACCCACCCCACCCCCGCTTGTGTTCCCTCTCTCGCTTTCTCTTTGTCAAATAAATAAATAAAATCTTAAAAAGTAAATAAATAAATGAAATTCAGTGTTGAAACAACAGAGACATTCCCCCTCCAACAAAGGGTTACTTTTTGTAAATCGCTAATGTTTTGCAAAGAGAGATTTGCTTAATGAAAGTCTTTTTTTTCTGAGTTCTCCCAGTTTTTTTCTCAGTATAGTCTGATTTGAATATACAAAAATGGATCTGGAGCTGCTGCCTTGGGTGATGGGGAGAGTGGGGCATGGGTGGAGGGTGGTTAGTTCCTCTACCTTGAAAAGTCCGTGAGTTGGGGATGTGAGATGTAATTGGCTGATAGAAGTATCCTGGGGGCGGGGGGAGGAAAGAAAGAAAAGGGGCACCCAGGCTGCTCAGTTGGTTAAGTGTCTGCCTTCAGCTCAGTTCATGGTTCTGGGTTCCTAGAATCAAGTCCCGCATTGGACTCCCTGCTCAGCGGGGAGTCTTCTGCCTCTCTCCCCATGCTCGTGCACTCTCTTTCTCTCTCAAATAAATAAATAAAATCTTAAAAAAAAAAAAAAGAAAGAAATATTCTGAAATATGCCTCACATACAGCAAACCAAGACATTTTGAAAGCAGGGAAGACTAGTACTCCATTTAATAGTACTTGTGTTATTAAAAAAATATTGTTCATGTTATTATAGTATTACCCCATGCTCTCCCCAAACATGCACACTCATCTTTATCTCCAGCAAATCTTTAATGTAGCTTCCTACACCCTCCACAGCTTGACTGAATATGAAAATCAAAGAAGCAGCGGAATTCCTTCTGTGAGGGAAGGGTGTTGCCGGGGAAGAAGAGACAGTCCATAAACTGTACTGATTCAAAAGAAACAGAAACCGGAGCCAGAAGAGATAAGGAATGAACCCCCTCTTCCTTCCTGTCTACCAAGTTGGTTCCCTCAAATCATCATGAGGCCTTTTGAGTTCTGTGAAATGTGGGGACGGGCTTTGAGCCCATTCTAAGGGGCAAGGAGGTTGCAGCTAATGATTCCCAAGAAGCCTTCTCCAGCCCTGACCTTGGAATCAATTGCCTCAATTTCTCCTCTTAGATGTCTAAAGGATAACTCAAAATTAAAACCAAACCAAACCTGATTCCATCTCCAAACTCGCTCTTCCCTTCATCTTCCTCCTCTCAGTGGCCAGCCCTGCACCCACGCACCTGCTCAAGCCCCGGACCACAAAGCATCTTGGAATTCTCTTTCTCCCATCCCCCACAGCAGCCGGCCCCACCAGCCCCACCTCCAAGACTTAGCCCAAGTCTGGACATTTTGAAAGAGGACTTCTACTACCTCCCTTCTGACCTGAAATTTTCTAATGAATAAGTTCTTTCCAGCTTGTCTCTTAACTCTGACAAAAGACCCTGCGGGCAAAGCACCCCCAAGAAATAAGGACCCGCCGAGCCAGCAAGCCCCCACCCATGACTGATCCCAAGAAAACGATAGACTGACATTTACTGCCCACCTGCGGCACCCAGTGGCCTCTGTCCCACATTTTCCTTATATAAACTTGGAAGTATTTTCATGACGTTCGAGACAGTTTCCAAGACGCTTGTCCCCACTGTCTTCCCAGTGCTGCTTACTGTTTCCCTGCTCCCACCTAAGTATCAGCCACCATTCCTCAACGGAACTAGTACAAGAACCTCCTTACTCGTCACCCTGTCTCACTCTGGTCCCAGTGCCCTTTCTTCTACACAGCATAGCGGACAGACAATGTGTGCGTGTCCGAGTCAGAACCGGCTGATCACTTACCCTTTACGATCATTCACAGCCTCCCACCGTGATTCAAATTCCCCTCCCCACCACCTCCATGGTCTCTGGGGCCCCAAGTGACCTGGCCCTGCTTACCTCCCTGACCTCATTTTCTTCTACATTCCCTGCATTCAGGGGCATCATGAACACTGGCCCCTTTCTATACACACACACACACACGATACCCATTCATGTTTCAGAGCCTTGGTACTTGTTACTCTTCTACCTAGAGTGCTTTCCCCCTAAATTTCTGCCAAGCTGCCACACTCCTCAAACTTCTGCCCCCCAGCCACTCTCTAGCCTTTACTTTGTTTTACTCCTAATAACTCTTATTTGTGGTTGGATTCACAGTTTTCATCTTTCTCTCCATTAGAATGGGAGCTCCGTGAAGAGAGAGACTCCTACCTGCCGCTCCTAGTACAGTCTGTGGCACAGAACAGTGCTCCACAGAACCTGTGGAATGGACGCAGCTGAAGGGCACTGGTTTCCTGCTCCTTCTCTCTCCCAAAGGCCACCCCGAACTGCAGCATCGAGTTCAAGCCTCAGGCACCTGAGTTTGGGCGCTCGACAGTTCCACCTAAGTCAGTTAAACAGGACCGCCCACACCTGTAGGGGCCGGCAGGCTCCCCTGGGGAAGGCAGAGACCACAGTAGAGCCTGCAGAGATCCCGCGTAGTCACACAAGATGGAAGTTTCACTTTTTCCAAGGATCCACTTCTGTCCCTTCTCGAAATCTCTCTGAAATGTTCCACTCTTGCTTTTCTTTTCTCTTCATACCTTTCCCCAAAGGCAAAAACCTTTCTGTGTGACCTTTAGTCACGAGCCACAAGTAGTGAGCACAAAATTTACTTTTTCAGTTATCAATTCAGTGTTGCTCACTGGGTCCGATAACTGACCTAAATAAGTGTGCATGTGTATGTGTGTGTGTTTGTGTGTGCGCGCACACATGCGCATGTCTAAACAGCAGAGGATGAGGGCCTTGCCTTTCTCTGGTTGACTGAAACCAGGCTCTGACAGTCTGAGATGCATTTCACGAGCCTGCAAGTTGCTGTAACAGCTCTTATAGTAAAGGAATGTTGCACATTTCTCTTTTTTAAATAAACAGAATTTGTATTTGTTTTTAGTAAATACCTGCAAATACTTAGTTCAGGGTGCCTGGCTGGCTCAGTCAGTTAGGTGTCTGACTTGGGCTCAGGGGGTCATCTCAGGGTCCTGGGTCTGCTTGGGATTCTCTCCCTCTCCCTCTGCCCCCACCACCCATGCCCCTGCTCACACGCTCTCTCAAATCAATAAATAAGATCTTTAAAAAAGTATACTTAGTTCAATAGATTCTGTAGTTGAAGTGCTCAGAAATACAACTGAAACGTCATTAAACTCAAAATGGTCAAAATATGTGTCCATGTCTGTTGTTTTATTTACATGTGAATGTGTACTTCTACATGTGTATGTACTTATAACCACACACAAATAAATGTTGAATGAATTAAGGAACAACCTCCCTACACCCCAAGAGAGTGTCATTCTCCTGTCATGCCAGAAAGATTCTTAGTGTATTTGAGGGAGGTCCTGGCTCTCTCAAAACCCCCGAGTGACCCCCCAACATAGCATAGAGGGGCCATTTCTTCAGGAACAAGCCCCCCAGTCATGTCCTGTGTCTCCCTGGGATCTGGAGGAGGCAGGACACCAACAGCCCTCCTCCCACCAGACCAGGCAGATCAGGAGAGAGTCAAAGACAAAGAAGGGAAGGAGGGAAAGAAACACTGGTAAGAGGAACAGGATAAAAGGGTAAATGGGGCCAATTCTTCCCTCCCCAGATGCCAGACAGAGAAAGACAGTCTGAGGGGGCCCTTCAACTAACTCTTCTGTAAAATCTGCCAAGGAAAAAATCAGTTTCATTTAGATATGTGTCTGTGGTCTTTATGGTTTGCTTCATCTAAGGAGAAAAAGAAATGGGGAAGCAATTATTTTTTTTTTCTTAAAGATTTTATTTATTTATCAGAGAGAGAGAGAGGGAGAGAGCGAGCACAGGCAGACAGAATGGCAGGCAGAGGCAGAGGGAGAAGCAGGCTCCCTGCTGAGCAAGGAGCCCGATGTGGGACTTGATCCCAGGATGCTGGGATCATGACCTGAGCCGAAGGCAGCTGCTTAACCAACTGAGCCACCCAGGCGTCCCTGGGGAAGCAATTATAATGGGAAAAAATTCTTGCTTTTCATATTTTTTTTTTCAGGAATATGAGAGGGACATGGAAAAACCGTAAGAGTCCATTCTCCTGAGATCACCACAATCCTACCCTGACACACCTGGGTAGCCGAGGAAAAGGAGCCACAATGGATGGAGTTATAATCTCTCTCTCTCTCTCTCTGCCACGTAAGGACACAGCAAGATGAAAGTCATCTGCAAGTCAGGAAGAACGCTTTCATTATGAACCATGTCAACAGCACCTTGATCTCAGACCTCCCAGCCTTCAGAATGGTGAGAAATAAATGTCTGCTGTTTAAACCATCCAGTTTATGGTATTTTGTTATAGCAACCTGAGCTAACAAAGACAGTGTTTTCCCTGAATTCACCCAACAGAGATGTCCTGAGCCTGCCTAGATACCGTTTCCGGTCTGTGGAATAAAGCACGGATAAAGCAGATGAGTTCTGCCTTCATGACAGACTTGGATTCTGATGGGAAGGTTAGTCACAGACAATGGGCAAGTAAACAAACATATAAATTAAAAAAAATTTTTTTAAGATTTTATTTTTATTTATTTGACAGACAGAGATCACAAGTAGGCAGAGAGGCAGGCAGAGGGAGAGAGGGAAGCAGGCTCCCCGCAGAGCAGAGAGCCTGACGCAGGGTTTGATACCAGGATCCTGGGATCACGACCTGAGCTGAAGGCAGAGGCTTTAACCCACTGAGCCACCCAGGTGCCCCACAAACATGCAACTTTTAGACCATGATGAGAGGCATGAAGAAAACACCACAGGGCATGCAATGTGGAGTGAGGGGAGGGGCTACTTTAGATCCAGTAGTCTGGGAAGCCTTTCTAGGGAGGGAACACTTGAGCTGAATGATTGAGAAGACCCAACTAAGAGATAACCTAGTGGAGTAACACTCCAGGCACAGGGACCACGGTGTTAGTTTAAGACCTGACAGTTATCTTTGAGTTGGGGCAGGCAGGAAATGAATAGACCAATGAGTATAGATACCAGTGAGTATTGGTATCCAGTATTGATACCAATAGATACCAGTGAGTATTGGTATCCAGAACTGGAAGTAAGAGATACATAGCAAGGACATTCAAATAAGAAGCTTCAGACTTTGATTACCAATGAAATAATGATGGCGTCAGAATGACCTTCTATTCCATACAAGGCTGCCTCTGCATTTCCCCCGTCACCGTCATTCAGGTAACATGAGACATCCATATGACCTCACGATGCTAATCACAGCTTCCTGGTCCATTTTATTAGACAGTGGGATACATCTCCTACAATTAACAGACCAATGTTGGTACATTAACTGAAGTCAGCACTTCACTCAGATTTCTAACGTCTTTTTGTGTTTCTGTTCTACAATCCCACCCAGGATACCACATTGAACTTAGTTATGTCTTCTCAGGCTCCTCATGGCTGTAATTCCTTGTTTTTGATGACCGTGGCAGTTTTGAGGACTACTAGTCGGGTATTTTGTAGAATGTCTCTCAACTGGGAATTGTCTTGATGTTTTTCACACCATGAGACTGCAGCTATGGGTTACTGGAAAAAAGACCAGAGAGTTCAAGGGCCATTTTTAGCATACCGTGTCAGAGGGACATACTATTAGCATGACTTATCACTACTGATGCAGACCTGGACTCTTTGGCTGGGCTCCAAGTTATTTTTTGATTCTTTGCTCTCTCGTGCCTAACACCCTGCCAGTCACCAGGCCTCTCCCAACGATACCAGGGTCTCTCCCCAACCCAAGTCATTGGTATCAACCCAAAGGTTGATACCCACTTCGTTCTCAGCATTAAGTACCACACTCTCAGAGCTGTCTTCCTAAAATAAAACTCTTATCATTCCTATCCTTACTCTAGTCAAATAACCCCACTTAGGGGAAAAAAAAAAACAAAAAAACTCCGTTTTTAGTTGGAAGATAAAATCTGAGTCTTCGAGCATGACAAGTAGGCCTTTTTCCTCAACCTGATGTGCAGCGACTTTCCCTCTCTGTCTCCTATCCAAGCTCCACACTATTGCTCCTTGAATCAGGCCCCAGCTCATTCCCTCACGCAGGCCACTGGGCCGTGGTTTATCATGCTTCCGCTCTATGGCCATCTGCATTTTTCGAGTCCCTTTCTAGAAACGGCTCACAAAGTTCTCCTTACAGTCAAGGAGTGTGGTGAATTTGAGTGACCAGCATGGTGAACAGGCAGTTTCAGGGCACAGAAGCAGATGCTCCAAACTAACTGGGCCATGTGCAAACTGCACAGGGAGCATCTGGGCCAAAGCCCTTCGTGGTGGCTCTGGGGCTTGGTGGAGGGGGAGGGGAGGGTTTACCCAAGAGACATGATATCAGACCAAAGACATGAAGAAACAAAAAGTTCACCAAGTGAACAAGAGGTGGAGACAAGGTCTAGATGGCGGGTACCTCACTCATAGAATAAGTCATGGCCATGAAGCAATTTATTATGGAAGTATGTGCAGAATGTGAATATGAGCTAGAATGTGACAAAACCCACAGGGCTGTGGGTCTGAAAATAATTTAGTGAGTCCCTGACTATCATTACTTTATTTTTTATTATTTTTTTAAGTTTTTATATATTTGAGAAAGAGAGAGAGAGATCACAAGTAGGCAGAGAGGCAGGCAGAGAGAGAGGAGGAAGCAGGCTTCCTGCTGAGCAGAGAGCCCAAATTCGGGGCTCGATCCAGGACCCTGAGATCATGACCTGAGCCGAAGGCAGAAGCTTTAATCCACTGAGCCACCCAGACGCGCCTATCATTACTTTAAAGTGAAATAGAACAGAGGAGAAAAAGTTGGTTTGTGGACATTTCATTTGTTTCTGCATATGTAAATATGTGTCTGTCCTGCTTTGCAATGTAAACTGTATTTCATACTGGAAATCACCTTTATATAAGTGCTTTAAAACACTGCTCTATGGGTGTGGCTGGTTGCTTCAGTCAATAGAGCATGCAACTCTTGATCTAAGGAACATGAGTTCAAGCCCCACATCGAGCATGAAACTTAAAAAAAAAATAAATTTTTAAAAAAGCAGTGCTATAGGGCAGTCTTACAAGGATTTGTAGCAGGGATGTGTGTTCCAACAGCATTTTTCAAAATTCCCTGAGGATCATGCTAGTTCAGGGCCCTAACCTAGACTCACAGAATCAGAATATCCAAGGGAAGCCTGGAAATCTGCATTTTCATGAGCACTCTATGTGCGTCTGAGGAAAACTTGGGAACACTGATAAACTGACAGCAGAATAGAAAACTGATTGGAGCAGGAAGAAATTGGAGATGGAAGACCACTGCTATTGTCTGAGATAGGGCAAGGCTTGGCTCTGTCCCCAAGGCAACAGCCATGGAGAACAGAGAAGGTGGTGGCTGCTGGGGACCTATAGAAGGTGGGCTGTCAGATGCGGAGGTGAGGGACATGTGGGCACCTAGGTCTCCAAGGTCTGTATCTTGGATGCCTGCATAGATACTGACTACAGGAGAAAGAGGCTAGGTTTCAGGGGGAAATAATGCATAGGGTTTGGGGACATGTTGAATTTGCAGTGAAATCTGTAACAAAGCAAAGGCATTTGGACATGCAGTACTGGAGCTCCCAGTAGGGGCCGAGGATGAAGACAGGAATTTCTGAGTCACTAGCATACAGGTTAGCACATGAAAAGTAAGATTCCCAAGGGGGTTGGTGGGTTGGTCCACAGAGCCAAGGAGGGCAGGTGGAGGGCTTGTAGCACTCACCGCTCCTACTAATCTCTTCTGCCTCCCGTATTTTCCCCTAGGAGAGAACCCTTCACCCAATCCCTTTCTCTGCCCAACACAATCTCAACCTCTCCAACTCTCACCACTCCAGGTAGAACTAACCCCAGCACTGAGCTACAGTATCTCCTTGCATGCTCTGTCATATCTACGCCCGTTTCTGATTAGGGTTACTGGTGTCCGTTTTCCTTCTTTTCCCCACCATGAGAGGCAGAAATATTTCTGGATTCCCATCATCTAGCACAGAGTAGAACCCTAACAAATGTTGGTGACATTGTGGTGAAGATTTAAAGGTAATTCATCAATTTGGACTTAAAATTCTAACATTTAAATGGTAAATGAATCTCTTCAAACAATAGCTACCAAACTATTTTAAATTGTTGCTGACGATATTTCGTGACACAGTACCATCTGGTTTTTATCTTCCTATTTCTAGCTCAAGGATCTCACGTTTTAATTTAACAACAGCTGCTCGAATTAATCTCTTTATTCCATTGCATAGCCCAGGAAAGGCACACATTCAAGTCATGAGCGTAAAGTTCATTTTGTTTTAATATGGAAAATATTTAGGACTAAATCACTCAGGTATTCTTTGACCAGAAATAGTGTGTACATTGTGTAGCCCCAAAATTAGTTGTTGCATTTAAAAACAACATTTTATTTAAAATTTTCAAACATATACAATGGTAGGAAGAACATTAATAAACTTATAAGTATTCATTACCTACTTCAATAATTATCAACTCACAGCCTATTGCTTCACCTCTACCCCCAACTTCACTGCATCTTATCTAGAAGTAAATCCCAGAGGGAGCATAATATGTCATCAGTAAAAGAGAAGACCTAAAAAAAAAAAAATCTAATATATAAACATATATATGTACATATACATATATATAATTATACTTCAAAATATTAACAATAGTTCTTTAACATTATCAGATATTCAGTCATTGATCAAGTTATTAATTCTTTATAGTCTGAAAAAAAATTAAGATCTAAATAATGCCCACACACTGCCATTGGTTGATATGCCCTTTGAGTCTCTTTCATTAATCTATAGGTTTTTCTTTTCCTCTTTTTTTCTTGTAAATTATTTATTGAAGAAATCAGGTCCTTTGTCCTGTAGAGTTTCACCCAGTCTGGTTTTTTGCTGTTTGTATTCCCATGGTAGAGTGAAACATGTGCCTCTGTCTTCTCAGTACTTTTTGAAATTGGGAGTGGGAATGAGCAGCTTGATGAGATTCGGATTTTTTGGCAGGACTTCTTCATGGGACTTGGTGTGTTCTTCCTTCCTCTGTGAAAAGGTAAATATTGTTTGGCTATCTCTTTCTTATGTTAGAAACAATCAGTGATGTTCAAGGTCTAGACATATTAATTCTTAGGGAGTTGCAGAAAGGTGCTACTCTAATTTCATCACTGCTTTGTCATTTAGGAGCTGGAATATTTCTATAAGGAGGAGCTTCACCTCGTGCATTATCCAGTTACCCAGGGATATAAGTGAGATCAAAAGCTATGAAAAAATAATAGAATTTATATATCAGTTTTCAAATCAATAATTAATTGCCTCCCAGTCATCTTCTAGATGGGACCAATTTTTTGAGCATCATTATGAACTCATAGACTTAAACATATTTAATGTTTCTACTTATTGCCATTTATTATCCTCTTAATGTGCAAATAGTCCCATCTTTGGCCAGTGGGAACCTCATTGGGTTGGCTCTTTGGTTCGTTTGAAACAACTCTAGTACACTTTGATATCTTCCTCAACTATCTATGTGACAAGATGCTTCGAGTTTCTCTTGTTCAATTGCTGCCCCAGACCTCAATCAGCATGGCTCCTTTCCATGGGAGATGGTATTGCAAGACCCTGTCAGGGTTCTGGGGGAGCTCACTGCACCTCAGTTGATCTGATCTTGACTTTGAAGTTTTAAATTTTTCGGACATAGCAGTGGCTAGCAGTGCAGACTCCAGAGGTAGACTGCCTGGGTCTGAATCACAGTTCTACCCTTATTAGGTATGTGACACTGGGCCAGTCTATCAACCTCTCCACACTTCAGCTTCTTCAATTATAAAAGGAGAATAATAACCTTACCTAAATTTGTAAGATCCCGGTGAGATTTAAATGAGGAAATTCATGTAAATGCCTAGAATAGAGCCTGATGTGGAGGGTTAAGTAAAATTGACTATTAATATTCTTATTACTAATTTCTTGCCTTGTCACTGTTGCCTCCTCACACTGTGGGTCATCTGGGATGTCATGCATCCTTACATTTTATTCATATCTAATGACACAATGATTTATTTTTAAAAAGTTATTCTAAAGTCCCATCTGCAGCATTCGTCCCACTAATGTGCAGCTCTAAATGATGCAACACTCACACACATTAGAACATTTCCTATAAAGGAGTCCAAATTCAACAAAGCTAATAGCATTCATGGAGTCACCAAGCACCAGCATACTTCCTGCTTTTTATACTCTTTGGAAAGGGGTAAACTAGCACAAGCCCAGCTGGGAGTGGCCTAACAATGGAGTCAAGTTCTTACTTTGCATTACCACTTTTGTCTGGTCTTCCCTGGTTGAGCACAGGGAGCTCTTAGAAGTGTCATTCCCCAAAGGCCTCCAGCTCCCTTTTTAATCAAACTGGTGGAGCTTCAGGACATATTGCAGATCACGTAAATCTTAATACTGGTTCTGTCTGGCAGCTCATCTCTATCAAATCTTGATACATTTAGCCATTTGCAATACAACTCCTCTTTCAGGTTTGAGATGGTAAAGATTTTATGGCTGGGGCTACTGACTGGTCAAAATAAAGACAGTGAAAAGGAAGCAGAAGCCCAGGGGATTGTCTCCTTGCTGGTTCATTAGATCCCAACAAAGCCTCTAGGAACCTCTCTAAACCTGAAACCTGAAACCCTTCAGAGCTGTAATATGAACAGTCTCTAAAGTGGTTATGCCATGAACTCCTTAAAACAAAGACATTATTTGCAATTTTAGACACTTGCATCATTGACATATGATTACATTATAATTGCATCAGCTGGGCCAAGTTGTCTATGGAGCTTTGGCCAGAAATTCCCAGGATGCACCAAGCTCTATCATTGCTTAAACACTTACTCACTTGTTTTAAATTTTTTTTTCTATTTTCATGTCTCATGGCACTCTCAGTATTTTTTAAGTGGCGTTTTCCATGAAGATGACACTGAAGGAACTTTAAAGATACTAACTGTAAAAAAATAATAATAATATGTAACGTATATTTGTCAACTGGGAAGTAGGTGTAGACAAATAATGTTAGATTCATATAATGAATCTTTAGTGGATCTTTAGGTATTGATACTTAAATGTATCTTCAGGTATTGAAAGAACAGAAACAAGTTTTGGACATACTTGAAACAGTATATATAGTAGGATCATATTTCAGTAAACATGTTGGTATACATGTTGGTATACACACAGAAAAAAAATCTGAGTGGGTACCTCATGGCCCAGTTGGTTAACCAACTGCCTTCTGCTCAGGTTGTGATCAGGGTCCTGGGATTGAGTCCTGTATTGGGCTCCCTGCTCTGTGGAGAGTCTGCTTCTCCCTTTGCCCCTTCCCCCTGCTCCTGTGCTCTCTCTCTGTCTCTCAAATAAACAAATACAGTCTTAAAAAAAAAAAAAAAGAAAAAAAAAACTGAAGAAAGATAGCCTAAGCTATTAATAGGGGCTATTTGGGGGGCACCTGGGGAGCACAGCTAATTAAGCCACCACTCTTAATTTCAGCTCAGGTCATGATCTCAGGAAAGAGTCTGCTTGAGAGTCTTTCCCTCTGCCCCTCCCCCTTACTCACATTCTCTCTCTCTCAAGTAAATAAATAAATAAACTTTCTTTTTTAAATAAGAGCTATTTTCAGAGATGAAATTATAATTTATTTTTCTATATATTTCTATACTCCTTGGCATCTCTTATGAAAATATTCTTTATTCAATCAGAAAAAAATATTTTTTTGAAAATCAATGTTAGGATGTATTCAAAACCACAAAAGAATCTATTATTAATAACATTAGTGAGATTTATCATAGTAGCTTCTCAGTTGAGAGGTATAATATTATTAAGCTTCTGTGAAAATAGTACTTATTATCACTATAATAACTGATGTAGTTAAAAAAAAAAAAGAAGTGTAACTAGCCTTCGTTGAATCCAAAACAATTTAGTACCGGTTTTTTGTTTGTTTGTTTGTTTGTTTGTTTGGGGACTTTTGTGTGTGTGTGTGTATGTGTTTTTAACATTTACCAGTTTATTAAAGGATGTGATAAATATGAATCAATAACAAGATGAAGAGTTACACAGAATGAGGCCAGGGAAAAGAGTCACCACTCTCCCCATATCTCCAAACGACAACATTGCAACCAGCTACTCTGAGCCCTAAACTGAGCCAAGGCCCCCACAAAGGAAGCAGCTCCCCCTCTACTGTAGGAACAATGCCACAGGGAACAGAGGCTGACATCATCTTCAAGCAAACACTCATTTTACTAAAAGTCAACAAAGACGTATAGGTTACACTTTACAAAAATAGTATCTATTTAGATCTCTCCATTCCCCCCATCCAATCCAACAAAAGGGAGTTCTGAGGGAGCTAAGAGGACAAAATGCCCCTTCCAGACACTGCAGCAGCTCTGTGCAGTCCCAGGCCACTGGTCCAGGGCACAGGAGGTGAGTTTAGCGGAAGCCCCTCCCGCAGCCAGCATGGAGCACCTGGAGCTTGTCCAGAGCCCTCACGCCCCCCCCCCCCAGGGGAGGGCCCTGCCAGGGCCATGAACACGATGATGTACAGCCTGAGCCCTGGCTGGACACACAGACGGGTCCAATCTCAGGAGGGACAGACTGGTACCCATGGTAGTTGCAGTCAGCCTCATCCAGGGTCAGCATCAATAACAGCCTGGGCTTTGGTTCCAGCTCCTCCTCTAGGCAGCCCTTTGGAGGCCAGGACTTGAAAGGAAACAGTGAGGCTGGCCACCAGTGCCCCCTGCAGGAGGCCAATGAGCACATCGCTCCAGTGGTGCTTGTGGTCAGACCCAAGAGGGTAGCCAACATAGAGTGCAAAGGCCAGCAGGAAGAACTACACCATGGGCCACAGATGTTGTGCCCATTTCCAACAGAGCTGTGCATGCATGTAGAACTCCAGGAACATCATGCAGTACAACCCAAAAGAATGTCTGGAGTAGACAGTCTGGACTTGGTTAGCAGGGCTTCCCCTGCACATGTTTTCCACCTGCACTTAGAGGGAGGAATTGATGAGACTCAAGTCAGGGTCACACACCACCAGGAAGCTGAGCCGCAGATGGCTGGTGTACTTGGCCCTGGTCGGCCAGCAACTGACTCACTGCAGCCCCAAAGGAAACACCCTAACACCTTGTAGACAGCACCTATATCACTGTTAAGTCAGAGCAGGGACAGAGATGGTCTTTGTACATCAGGTAGACCTTCCTGGCCGCAACAAGGATGGGGCCATGAGCCCACAGATGATGGTGTTGGGACAGTGGGGCACCAGATAGAGTCATCTTTGCATTAGAACCATGCTTTTGTGGTGGATTCACAAGAATCAGGATGGCAGAGAGGCTCCACTCAGAGAAATGCTGTCAGGAAGATGGCAGAGGAAGAAGATCCTAAGCTACCTTCTCCTGTGTCCACACCAAGGCTATAATCTGATAAAGAACAACTTGCTTTGAGAAGAAACCTGGAGAACAGCATTTCCATAGCTGAAGATAAAAAGACAAAGCTACACTGAGAAGAATGGGGTGGGGGTCAGAGACTCAACACCCCTAGTATGATTACCCACAACCCAGAGGGCTATCCCAGGGGTGGAGGTCCTCACTCATCTCACTTGCTCCAAGATCCAGCACAGAGGTGGGGGTTTAGAAGCCCCTGGCCCATATGTGAAGACTGATTAATTATAGAGCATGCACCAGAGGGGCAGGGATGTGTAGGAACTTTCAGGGGGAATGGTAGCACAGATGGGCACCATTTTTCTTACCCTCCTTCAGCCTAGCTAGCCAGACACTGGTGGGCACCAATTCTAACATTCTCCATCCACCTTGTAGCACCACTTGCCCTGTCCTGGCATTCCCCTGTGGAGCCATCCTGCCCAACAAGCACACCCCATAGGTGTCCCTCCAAGGAGGCTCCCATCTTGCCACACCCTACAGGAAGCCTCAGCCAGGACCAGCACCCCCTCAAAAGTGATACCGTCACAGGGAGGAAGAGCAATAGTAATGACCTGGCCTCATAGTCAGACCACACCAGGAGCTAACCCACCCACCATCATGCCTGCATCAGCCACAACTGGGCCTCTAAGCCATCCAGGCCAGGGCCAACCCTACCCACCAATGTGCCTGTGGCAATCATGGGCCCACCACAACAGGAGGACTCATGCAACCCACACAGGAGACACTTCCCTGAGTGCTTCATTCTGGCTGGAAAGGGTGCGGAATTGGGCTTCTGGGCCCCACCAGGCTCCTATGTAAGGCCACTACCTTCATGACCAGGAAACCTAACTGATCCATCTGATTCATAGAAATAAACACAAACATAAAGAAACAGAAGAATCTATTCCAAATGAAAAAATAAGACAAAACCTCCAGAGGAAAAAAAAAAAAAGCTAAATGAAACCAAGATAAGCAATCTACCCAATAGAGAGTTCAAAGTAATGGTCATAAAGATGTTCACTGAACTTGAGAGAAGAGTAGATGAATTCAGTGAGATATTCAACGAAGACATAGAAATATTAAAAAGAACCAATCAGAACTGAAGAATACAATAATTGAAATTAGAGGATGCAGAAGACATGTCAGTGATCTGAAAGACAACAGTAGAAATCATTCAAGCTAAACAGCACAAAAAGAAAAGAATTTTTTTAAATGAGGGTAAGTTAAGGGACCCCTGGCACAACATCAAGTGTACTACCATTCACATTGTAGGAGTCCCAGAAGGAGAAGAGAGAGACAGAAGGAGGCAGAAAACTTATTTGAAGAAATAATAGCTGAAAATTTCCCTAACCTGGGGAAAGAAACAGATATCTAGGTCCTGAAAGCACAGAGGCCCACACAAGGTGAACCCAAAGAGGTCCACACCCAAGACACATAATTAAAATATCAAAAGTTAAAGCTAAAGAGAGAATCTTAAAAGCAACAAGAAAAATTTAACTGATTACATGCTAAAAATACCCATAAAACTATCAGCTGATTTTCAGCAGGAATTTTGCAGGCCAGAAGAGAGTAGCATGATATATTCAAAGTGCTGAAAGCGTAAAACCCACAATCAAGAAAATTCAGCAAGTTTCTCATTCAGAATTGAAGAGATAAAGAGTTTCCCAGACAAATAAAAGTTAAAGAACCAGCCTTATCAAAAATGCTAAAGTGACTTCTTTAAGCAGAAAAGGAAAGGTCATAACTGGAAGTAAGAAAATTATAAAAGGAAAAAATCCCCTGGTAAGAGCAAACATATAGTGAGGGCTATGGATCAATCACTTATAAAGCTAATATGAAGGTTAAGAAACAAACAAAAGTAGTAAAATCACTGTATCTACAATAATTAGTTAAGGATACACAAAATAAAATGATGTATAATATGATACCATATACATAAAATGTGGTGATGGGGGTATAAAAATGTAGTGCTTTCAGAATGCCTTTGAACTCATATGACCATTGGCTTAAAATAGACTACTGTATAATAGGATGTTATATGTGAACCTCATGGTAACCAAAAAGCAAAAACCTATAATATATGCAGATAGAATAAAGAGAAATGAATCCAAGCATAGCATTAAAGAAAGTCATCAAATCACCAGGGAAGGGAGCAAGAGAAGAAAGGAGCACAGAAGACCCACGAAAACAACCAGAAAATTAACAAAATGGCAATCAGTACATACCTATTGATAATTACTTTACATATAAATGGACTAAATGTTCCAATCCAAAGACATAGGGTGACTGAAAGGATAAAAAAAAAAAAAAAAACAAGACCCATCTATCTGCTGCCTATAAGAAACTCATTAAAGACCTACAGACAGGGCGCCTGGGTGGCTCAGTGGGTTAAGCCGCTGCCTTCGGCTCAGGTCATGATCTCAGGGTCCTGGGATCGAGTCCCGTATCGGGCTCTCTGCTCAGCAGGGAGCCTGCTTCCCTCTCTCTCTCTCTCTCTCTGCCTGTCTCTCCATCTGCTTGTGATATCTCTCTGTCAAATAAATAAATAAAATCTTTAAAAGAAAAAAAGAAAAAAAAGACCTACAGACAGGGCCGCTTGGGTGGTTCAATTGATTAAGCATCCAACTCTTGATCTCAACTCAGATCCTGATTGCAGGGTCATCAGTTCAAGCCCTGAACTGGGCTCCACACTGGACATGGAACCTACTAAAAAAAAAAAAAAGACCTAGAGACGTATACAGAATAAAGATACTCTGTGCAAATGGCAATGAACAACAAAAAATTGAGGGGGTAGAGGACCTGAAAATACATTTTCCAAAGGAGACATACAGGTGGCCAAAGACACATCAAAAAGATGCTCAACATCAATAATCATTAGGGAAATGCAAATCAAAACCACAGTAGGATATTACCTCATACCAATGAGAATGGCTAGTGTTAAAGAGACAGGAAATAACAAGTGGAGGTGAGTATGTGGAGAAAATGGAATCCTTATACACTGTTGTTGGGAATATAAATTGGTACAGCCATTATGGAAAACAGTATGGAGGTTCCTCAAAAAATTAAGAATAGAAATACCATATGTTCCATCAGTTCTACTTCAGAGTATTTACCAAAAGAAAATGGAAACACCAACTTGAAAGAATATATGCACCCCTATATTTATTGCAGCATGATTTACAATAGCCAAGATATGGAAGCTACCTAAGTCTCCATCAAGAGAAAATGGATAAAGACAATGTGGTACATATATACAACGGAATATTGCCTGGCCATGAAAATGAATGAGATTTTTGTCATTTGTGACAATAGGGATGGAGCCAGAGGGTATTACACTAAGTGAAATAAGTTGGAGAAATACAAATACCATATGATTACACTTACATATGAAACCTAGAAAACAAAACAAAAACAAACTCATAAATACAGAGAACAAACTAGTGTTTGCCAGGGGGTGGTGGGATGGGTAGAATATAGGGCAGTAAGAGGTACAACCTTACAGTTATAAAATAAATTAGTCATGGGGATGTAAAGTGCAGCACAGGGAATGGTTAATAATGTTGCAGTAACATTTTATGATGATGGGCACGTCCTCCGCAACGCTCTCAGGGTGTCCCACTTGGGAGAGAGCTCACATGCCTCTCAATTCCTAACTGCCCTTCGTGCCCTTCTGCCCTCCTGCCCTTCGTGCCCCATGGCTCTTCTTTCTTTCTCAAAGCATAATTATCTGTGCAGTCTCCTCTATTGTACCACACTGTAAGCTCCTTGAAAGCTGGCACTGAGTTTTATTCATCTTTGTATTGCCCAAAGCCCTCATCCAGGGCCTCATACATTTGTGGAAAGAAAGAGTAAGTGGAGGCAGCTCTAGGCCCTACCCCCATGCCTCTGCTCCCTCTCCCAGAGGGAGGGCAGATCAAACCTCCCAGCGATGAAGGGACTGCCTGCCCTGTGCATCTGGGGGATTTGCAGTAGCCACCGCTCCAAGGCAGCTTTTATTTAAACACGGCTGGTATTTATAGAACGAGGTCATGTACTCCAGACTGAACAGATACTGAAGTGGAGAGAGATGTCAGTCAGGCTCTGAGTAGATAAAGGGTACTCTGGGCATGCAGAGACCTTATACCCATGAGCATCAGGAATGTCCATGCCACTCCCTGGACAAACGCAGATCCCAAGGCAAGATTCCTCCCCCGACCAATTACAATCACAAAACCAGAGATTGCAAGATACTTTTGGAGTGAGTCAACAAAGGCTACGATGGGGTGCACCCGATTCTGGACAACCTCCACTATTTAACAGCCTTGGTTTTAACTATAAATCACACTTTCCTTATCATGTTAAATTAAGTTACACATGTGTGTATGCATATATATATATATATAGTTTTTAGGGAAGTGTGAGTAAGCATTTAAAAATATTGGTCTATATTCTCCAGATTCCAAGCTGGTGAGCACCGAGTAACTTGAATGCCTATTTCCTGCCATGGTGGAGAGGAAGCAGGGTAGAGGATGAGCTTAGAATTCTACTGGGGTGTGTGTGTGTGTGTGTGTGTGTGTGTGTGCATGCACCCATGCACGTGTGTGTATGTGTGTGTACATGAATTATATATTGAGACCCAAAATGTATTAGAGACAGAGAGTCCCTTGGTAGCCATGGGTAGGCGGGGTCGTTGTTGTTGTTACTCTTTTGACTGTACTTTGAGTAGAAGAGTCAAGGAGAGCAGCTCTCGGGGAGGGACTGGGGAAACCATCCTAATAAAAGTTGACCCTTGGGCCTTGTCTCTATTCTTACCTATCTCTTCTCTCTTATTACTCTGGCCCTAAAAAGAAATAAATAGCGGACCAACTTCCATAGTGAAGACTGTAGAAAATACTAAGAATAGAGGGTCTGCAGGAACAGTTAGATTCCTCAGAGAATAGAATAGCTCCAGGAGCTCCGTGCTAAACATGTTTCCAAGAAAATGGCAAAGACAAGGTCAAGACCAGAAGGTTTTTCAAGCCCGTGGTATTTTCTAGTGACAATAGGCTCTGCTCCAACTACCACTTCTGAATTATGAGAAACGAAGTTGCATAAAATCTACTGAATGAACTCTTCTTTTTAAATTCACCCACTTAGGAAATGTTTCAGCCACAGTTCTTAAAAAGATCAATAAACTACAACATCCTAGAATCTTGAAATTTTTTAAAAAAGGAAAAAAAGAAAAGAAAAAACAACCCAGCTATCTACAAGAGTGCTGACTTCCTTCCAAAAGGCAGTAAATGTCCAAAATCACAAGCCATAATGCCAAGGCCAGCAAGCAGATGCCAGCTTAAGAGAAAGTCCCCAAAGAGCCTGGGCCCTTTGGTGACAAATACAACTTTGGGAACTGTCATCGCTGATAGTAACTTGCTCAGGGTGACACACACGCAGCTTCTACTGCCCTGATGGCTTCCAGGACTGCACCTTCCTCACAGATCTCCCGTGCTATAGAAGATCTGACACCTGTGGCCTCATGGATCCTGAAGAGTAAACACCTAACTCGTCTTAGATAAAAATGTCTGTCCCTGGAATTTCTGCCCTCTGACATGTTTTATGACAATTATTCACCAACTATGCTGAAGAAACACCCTCTAAAAAAGGAAGAGCCTGAGCAGGGTGGGGATTTCGCTAGAGCAAGGGGGTGTTACTGTGCAGTCCTCATGCCAGGGGTCCATCAAGGGAAAAGAGTGCACGGCAAGTGACTCAGAGCAGGTATGGCCCAGGCACCCAGCCAGGCACAGGGTCTTCCAGCAGAGTCAGTATCTTCTAAATATGGGAAAACGAGAATTAGTCAAGGGAAGAGGAGACTGAACGAACACCCTAATAAAACCCTCGACCTGGGGAAGGGTATTATTTATTCCTGGGGCAGGGTTGACCATTTGCCTCTTTGCTGAGGAGTGAGACACTCAGCTTACACTCAAACGCAGTAAGAGAAAACTATGGGTAAAGAAGGAATGCTAAATAGTGGAACAAATTATTTTAAAAAATAAAATCTGGAATCTCCGTTTCAGAGGTTCTCTCTTATCAATAGAAAGTACCATTGTGGACTCTGAAAAACAATCTGAGGGTTTTGAAGGGACGGGGGGTGGGAGGTTGGGGTACCAGGTGGTGGGTATTATAGAGGGCACGGACTGCATGGAGCACGGGGTGTGGTGCAAAAATAATGAATACTGTTATGCTGGAAATAAAAAAAAAAAAAAAAGAAACAAGACAGAGGATAATATGGAAAGGGAGGAAAAAAAAAAAAAAAAAAAAAAGAAAGTACCATTGTGGGAGTGCCTGGCTGGCTCAGTCCACTGAGCCTGTGACTATTGATCTCGGGGCTGTGAGTTCAAGCCTCACTTTGGAAGTAGAGATTACTTTAAAAAATAAAATATTTGGGGCACCTGGGTGGCTCAGTGAGTTGAGCCTCTGTCTTTGGCTAAGGTCATGATCTCAGGGTCCTGGGATCGAGCCCTGTATTGGGCTCTCTGCTTGGCAAGGAGCCTGCTTCCCTCCACCTCTCTCTGCCTACTTGTGATCTCTGTCTGTCAAATAAATTTTTCTAAAAATCTTTTAAAAATAAAATGTTTAAAAAGGAAAGAAAGAATGAATGATTGCAGCTATAAATGAAGCAGGTTAGGCCAGATGACTCCTTAGAATCCCTTCCAGCCTCCCATTTTGTTAGGATAGATTTTTACCCAAGGTTACAATAATGTCAAAAGAAGCAGAACACCATGCATACCTTGTGACATATCAGAGCCAATAAAGGCTCGAAAAAATTCTTGCTGATGAAGAAAACAAATGTTCCCAAACAGCATTTCCTGATTACCAATAATGCAGACCAATGTCAATCCATTTTAAGGACATATACATCCATTTAGATCTTTATTCACCTCATTCTTTAAATAAATACCAAATTGTGTCCACAATAAAATCGACCGCCAAACTCAAATCAGGAAAAATACAGATTTTTTTTTAAAGTGCATTTCCTTTCTTTTCACTTGCCTGCCTGCTTACGTTGGGAAATTTGCTAGTTGCAAAGTTGCTTTTTATTTTCCAATAATTTCTGAGAGAATATTGAAATATTTGCATGTAAGAAGCTACTTCACTTTAACCCTACTCTTTCTGGATTGTACAACAGAAAGTAAGTACAGAGATAATGACGAAGCATTTTTTAGCAACATCCTCATACCTTAGACTCAAACAGACAGTGGAAGTAATATATATATATATCCATGGCAACTATGGAAGACAATTCTCGTGGCATAGTCCTGATTGCGGGTCACTTCCTCTTGTGACACCTCACTCAATCTCAGGCAGAAATGAATGCTTTCCACTCTTGTTCCCAACATTTCACTTCGAGAGTGTCTGCAGGGAGGGGGCGGGGGAAGACTGTCCCCCTCCCCCCATCTAGTAGCTCTCCCTTCCCAGCCACCTCCCACCTTCTGCTGGGTGTCAAAGATTCCCCTCAAGGACATATGGGGGAGGGGGGGGTGTCTGGGGCTGTCTAAGAGGTGGGAGTCCCCATTGGATAACTTGGGTGGGGCTCAAAAAAATTAAAGCCCAACCTAGGGCCAGGTGGGTGGTGTTTAAGAAACATTAACCCCCACTCCACCCTTCTTTCTTCCAAACGCATTAAACAGAAACATGCACTAAAATCCCCTTGAAAAATATTCTGTACAACATGGCCATTCATCTGAACGATGGCTGCCTGCCTTTTGTCCTGGTGACTGGCCCGGACCCTGCAGTATGACTCAGCGTGAAGTCTGGCTTTGCAGACAGGCTCAGCTCTAAAAACTGCTTTAGCACCACCGGAGGCAGCGGATTGCAACAGGCCTCTGGGGACCTGATGACAATCAAAAGAAAGTGAACACTGGAGCTGGACCTTCTAATTTAGTGCTACTGAAATCAAGGCACAGGGTACCGGGCTTTGTAAAGAGCTCGAAGGCGCCCCAGGTGAGCTTGCTTAGCACTACCCCAGGTACCCCCTTACCAGCCTCCTGTTGGGCTGTGACGATGATGTCAGCGATGATGATGAATACTATTACTAATAAAAGCAGTACTGACCAAACGTTTATTATTGACTAAATGCTTGACACAGGTTGCCTCGTTTACCAACCCCCACAGCACTCCCGGAAGGTAGTGCAGATGAAGAAACTCAGACTCACGAGCCTCACGTCACCCAGTGATTAAGCAGGACTTGAGCCCAGAGCTGCAGGGCTAGGAGTCCAGACCCCTACCCACTTCAACACCGCTGGCTTTAGAAAAGCTGCACTAGCCACACCAGTGTGGTTCTAAACCTAAGCGTGCAGGGGAAGAGACAGAAGCCCCCCAGTTGACCTCTAAGCCTTTTCTAGACTAGCATGTCCCAGGGGGGCAACGTGGAGCCAGGCTGCCTCGGCGGTGTCTCACCAGCCCGCAGAGGCTCTTCCGGAACCTGACCCTGCGGTTCACTGCATCCACATGGCCTCTGGCTCCGGGCCCAGCCTTGCAGCTTGTGCTGTCCCGTGGAAAAAGATCTCTGGATGGAGAAACCCTGGAGTTGCAGGGCTAGGCCTGCATTTCTATAACGGAGTAAATATGGGTTGAAGGAGCAAGGATAATTATAACCGATAATCCCCACCTCTCATTTCACCATGAATCAAAGTTCTCCTCTGCCAGAGAAGTCATCAGAGCTGTTCATAACTCTGGCTTCTTTGTTTGATTTCTTCTGCCAATACTCAACGCCAGTTTGTGGAGCAATAAAATAGCTCAAAGCCGAAAAGGGAAAGTGGGAAGAGTCTGGCACCTATCAAGATGGGGAAATTGGTTTCTGGAGAACAAGCTGTAGAATGAAAACCTGCAGTCAGGGTAATGGGGGCACGAGCCCAGGAGCTCAGTGGATGGTCCATGGACAGTAGACCTGGCCGCACCATGATTCCAGGACCTGGGTGAAACCGCAGGACTGGCCTGGGGAGGAGAAAGACGGTGATCTGACAGGGAGAGACAGGCTCAGTCCTGCGCTGTCATTAGAGAAATAAAAGGGCTCACCAGCAAGAGAGCTCCCTGCTGCTTCTAGGAGGAGGGGAAACAGCTTGGGCCAAGTCTAGAATGGGGGAAAGTATATTCTCTTCCCTGTCAGGAAAGCATCGCTTACTCCCAGAAGAGGACCCCTCAGAGCTCCACCACCATGGTTTCTAAAATCTGGGGACACTATGGAACTGAACTCAAGCCCCATCAGTAGTACTCACTGACAACAGACTCGAACCTCAGGTGAGGTTATGGTGACCTTCCTGCTCATTAGCATCCCTGACTACTCAGGTCTCCCTGGGGAAGCTTCCATCGGTCTGCCTACAGTGGGGAGAGGAGACACAGTGGCAGTGGCAGCTGCTCTGTGGGGACAAGGTGCCACAGAGGCCTTTACTGCACCTGGACAGTATTATGGGTTTCTGTTCAATAGGAGACTTCTCAGCCCAACCTGTAGGACCCAGGAGCCCCAGCATAGGTAAACTGACTCTTCAGCCTGGTTTCCTCACCCAGACTGCCCCGAGCCACTCCCCACAAGAGTTGGAGGAGCACTTACTACCCTTGTAGGAATGGGAGTATCAGAAGGGGAGCCTCCAGTCCAAGGGGGTTGGGGACCGTGACTGGCCAGCCTGGGATCAGATGGCCAAGGAGCCTCCTGCCTAAGTCTGATGACAAATGCAGGAACTTTTCTACCCCGGGGAATGTTCTTGGCCATTCCTTCCTGGCCAAAACCAGAAAATCAAGTACTTCTGATCCTGGGCCAGCGAAGCCAGCCTGTAAAAGAAACAAGTCTACACTCAGCCTCCTGGCCCTTGAAATGGCCTCACAAACCAGCTCAGGGAAACTATATTTAAAAGGTGATTTGATTTTCTTTGTTCTTGTTCAAAGTTTTCTTTTTCTTTTAAAAGGCTATGTATATAGCTTATAAGAAAATGTAGATAGACTTTCTTCCAGTCTGCCGTTTGGAATTCCGTGTCTTTACATTAATCTATGTAAGATGGGCACAGTTAGAACATTTTGTGATGTCACTTCTTCATCTGGGACGTGGTTCATTTTGTGATGATGCTGGTTTGTTCTCCCCCTCCTTCTGTGAATCAGTCTGCGGCTCCACGCTGCAGTCTGAGACATGAGTCAGCACGAGCGGAAAAACTCACTTCTCTAAGCAGTGGCTGGAGCTGGAAGGGGGCAAGGAGGCTCCAAAGTCCAAGTCATGACTGGTTAAGGAGACTTCCAGAGAAGCATAGGAAGTCAGCATACCCATTCATGCTGCCTTGAAAAGTAGCCCTACCACCTTCTCCTCTGAAGCTTCTCTGGCTGCAGAGACTCTGGGGTGGTGACAGTGAGAGGACTAAGAGTCCTCAGGTACCCTCCCCTCTCGATCCCAGGGGACATCAGAGGGTGCATTACCTGACAAGTAGCTTAGAAGACAGCTTCAAAAACTGAGGTACTTATCCCCTGTTACTACTGTTCATGCCACACCAACACATACCCCTGGGCTTGTGAGTCTCATGAACTCGAGATACAGAAGCCAGGCTGGGAGAGAAGATTAAAAAATCCCTCCCCCCACTCAATCCACCAAATTATATTCTTGCCATATGGGTTAAACTGTGTGTATTAATTTTCTACAGCTTCTGTAACAAATTATCACAAACCTAAGAGGCTTAACACAACATAAATCTATTATCCTATCGCTCTGTAGGTCAGAAGTCTGACATGGATCTCAAGGTATCAGCAGGCCTGCATTTCTTTCTGGAAGCTCTAGAGGACAATCTCTTGACTTCTAGAGGTGCCCACATTCCTCGACTCATGGCCCTCTTCCTTCATCTTCAAAGCCAGCTGTGGCCAGCGGAGTTTTTCCCACGGCATCTCTCTGAAATGGACTCTCCTACCTCCCTCTTCCCTTAGAATAACCCTGGCGAGCCTCCCTAAATCAACAGATTCCAGGGGTTGGGACATGGACATTTTGAGGGGCTGTAATCCTGCTTACCATCCTGTAGAAGGCCTTTAGAAATGTAAGAATACAATGTCCTTATCACAAAACTGTAGGAAAAGAAGAGAGGTGTTCACCCCCATCTAAAGCTGCCAGGGTTACTGTCCAGAAAACACAGTCTGTTCCCAAGAGCCCCTCAGTATCTTCCTCCAGGGCACTGAGTCTTTGTCATCAACAGAAGGAAAACATTCTGTCAAGCTCTTCCCTTTCTATGTGCTGCTGCCTCTTTTACACATGTGGGCAGAGGAAACTGTTCACAGTTAGAGTCCCTAATATGTCACGGCCAAATAACTGCCATTTCCTTCAAGCAGTCCTTTCTAGACCATTTTCCAAGCCTTGAACTGTTCTGACCGCTCCCCACTACAGAATCCCGATTCAGTGAGGCACGACGCCCAAGAGCAAGCTGGTGCTTCAGAAAGTGACAGCCAAGACCCTCTGGTATGCACCGAGCAGGACCGTTGTTGTCACCAGCTTCTGTTGTGAAGGACAAATGAAAAAGAGCATTGTATAACAAGCAGAGAGAACAATCCTCAAATTCCAAAGCCAGTTTCATGTGCTGTCCCAGACTGATCTGGGATGGGCAGCTGGGAGGACACTGGCTGTGCTGGAAGGCCCCTGGCTGTGCTGGAAGGCACGCGAGAGGCGAGACACGAATTATGAGAGAAACGCACCGACAGTACCAAAGCCTAGACATAAAACGATGATTAAAAAAAATATGGAACAGTTACCGAGCCATATACAGAGTGGTTTAAAGCAAAGATCTGGCGGTAGGCTGCTCTTATCCCACACTAGCCATGAGGTCCCAAGGCAGGTTTCTTAACCTCTCTGTGCCAAAGTTTCCTCATCTGAAAGTGAGGCTAACAACAGAACCAATAGGGTTACAGAACCTGCGCACTGAAAGCAGTCACTGGGGGTGCCTGGTGGCTCAGTCATTAAGTGTCTGCCTCCAACTCAGGTCACCATCCCAGGGTTCTGGGACAGAATCCCACATCGCGTTCTGCTCCGCAGGGAGCCAGCTTCCCCTGTCTGTGCGCTCTTGCTCTAATAAATAAATAAGATCTAGAAAGAAAGAAAGAAAGAATTAATTCACTGTTAGCTGCAATTATTATTAGCCAGATGCTATGTTAAGCATTTTTCAACCATTTCTTAATTAATCACCAAGATAGAAAAAGAAAAAAAAAAGATAGCACCCTGAGGTATGTACTATTATTATAATCTCCACTTTTAAGATAAAAAATGAGCTTCAAGTCACACAGTTGGTAAGTAGCAGAGCCAGGACCAGAACCCAGTTTGGTCTGACTCAGAAGGCTCTGCTCTTAACCTCAGTGGCAAACAAGAGTCAGGGGCAGAGGAGGAGGAAAGATGGTCAGTAACTCTGCCTGAGATGCTGTGTCTCTTCTACACTTTGTGTCACGTGCCTGATGCACAGTTGCTGTCTGTGTGCTAGATCAGAAAACCTGAGTGAAACTACCATTCAGGCAAACATGCATTGCCTTGAAACAGTCCTAGGTCGTCCCCTACCTGATCCAATAGCACATGCTGGTTGAATATTGGCTTTTGAGGTCCCTGGGAGTTCCAAGTCTGTGCATTTCTTTTCATGAGATGCCACCTCCTGACCATCTCCTTGGCCTCATCCCTGCCATGGAGAACACAGTTAGAATTTGGCAGCAATAATTCCCAGTCCCCATTCAGCAACATCCTGGGGAATCAATGGTTAGCTCAGGAGCACCATGAAATTCTTATTAACCAAATGAATTTTAATTTGCTGTAATTCTAAAGGAAAATTACTTTCTGTGCTTCTCTGGGTGTCACTATGGATCCAAAAACAATGAGAGGACACTGCAGCTACACGAAGGACAAGAATTATTGTATTGAAAGCTTAATGAAATCTTGCAGACAAAAAGTTGAGCAAAAGAAACCAGACACCAAGGAACGTGTCCTCTGTGATTCCATTTAGATAAAGGTCAAAAACAGGCAAGACTACCTTCTGCTATTTAGGGATGTATTTTTAGATTGTAAAAATATAAAAGAGAAAAAGGTAGTGATGACCACAAAAGCCACGAGAGTGGTTCCCTTTGGGCAGAAAATGGCATTGGAATTCCTTTGGGAAATGGGCTTCTAGGGTTCTGGCAAGGTTCTACTTCTTGACCTGGGTGGAAATAAGACAGGCGTACTTTTATTATCATTCATTTCATTTTCTAGGGTTCCCTTCATATAATTCATCTCCGTACTTTTCTGTGTGCTGTATTTCACAATGACAAAGGTCAGGTTTACTTTGGTTTCACTGATGAAATTTGCAGCAACCCCATTTGGGAAGACATTTTTAAAAACCATAGGAACTAAGTAACTTTTAATTGAACAGAAAAGCCCTTGAGATATCATCAAGCTCAGTGATGTTTAAACTTCTGCATGCATAACAGTCATTAGAGAACATAACAAAACAGAGATTCCTGGACCTCACCCTCCAAAGATTGGGATTCAGTAGGAGCAGAGTCTGGGCCCCAAGATCCTGAATCCCTTACGAGCTCTCAGATGATGATGATACTACCAAAGCTGGAATAGCACTGATCTTGTCCGCTCCCAAAGTTCTGCCCCATCCTTTAAGAGACACACAAGGAGACAATCCACATAACACAGGGTATAAGATATGGTCCTCTGCCTGTTTGTGAATGCAGATCTATCTAGCTTCTCATCTTGACACATCACTGATTCTAAGTACTTTTTGTAAAGATTCATTTATTTATTTGAGAGAGACAGAGAGAGATAGAAAGCATGAGGCAGGGGGAAACAGAGGGACAGAATCTCAAGCAGACTCCCCACTGAGCATGGAGCCCAGTTCCGGGCTGGATCTCAAAATCCAGAGATTATGACCTGAGCCAAAATCAAGAGTTGGAAGCCTAACCAACTGAGCCACTCAGGCACCTCCCTAATTAAGTGTCTTATATGAAATAATCCTCCTTGTCCCCCAAATGTACCCACACACAAACACACATACTCACACTTCCAACATGATCGATTATCTGTGTCATTTTGAACTTCTACAAAACCAGGAGTTAGTGTCATGGTTTCTGAAGTCATGCAACCAGCCATCCTTGCAGAGGTAAAAGGTTAGGTTCTAGCTCACGGGATCCTGAAAAGACACTGCTCTTTAATGCAGATGAAGGCACAACCATTTTGTTATTCCCTGTTTTTCTGACTGCTATCAGCCTTCAGCCCTCAAATGTGGATCACTGCCAATTTATGGGGAAGAAAACAGCCTGACTTCTCCCTGCCTAAATTCTGCATTATATTTCCTTATGCTGCACAAAATGCAAAACAGAAGCTAAAATTAGAAGCTGAGGTGCTAGTGAGGTTGATATGTGTAGGGAGAAGGCCAAGAGGAGATGTCACAGAGAAGGATACAGAGAGCTCCCTGGGGCCCTATCCTTCCCTGTCACAGGCAGCAGCGCAGAAGAGAAACAAGGGGGAAAGAAGGCGAAGGCGGCCCCATTACAATACCTGCGCTCCCTAAGAGGGCCATGACCTACTTTTTGACATATTGTTTCCTTCTTTATCAAAATATATTCTTAGTGAATCATAGTCAAGTTTTCTGCAGTTTTCCAATAAAAAGTTTCCGTTTCCACACTGGAGGCTACCATCTGTGTCTCTGTGCATAGTAGTAGGAACATACCCAGCCTACCAGGCTGATGGTGGACATGAGGAATTCCTTAAAGGCAGGGAAGCTGCAGTTTCCAATGACTCCATCTGAAAAGCTGTGAGCAAAGCCTTGAGTCTATTTAAGAACAGAGAGCTGGTGCCTGAGAGCCCGCTGGCTCCATTCCTCAGCTGAGGTGCACAGACTTGCTGGATGGGGGTATAAAAGCCTAAGGCGGAAGCAAATATAATAGTGCCCTGGATTCATAGGGCACTTTTTTCTTCATGCAATCTCGGGCCTTCCTGGTTACAGGGTAAGGCCACACTCTCTGGGCAGAGTGACCCGCCCCACTCAAAACTCACTGAGCAGTAGTAAAAAAACTCTGTGAGTATTACAGGGAGCAGAAAAACGGAAAGGAGTGAGTAGTTCCCCTGGGATCTCCCAGGGTGGCCTGGCTCCCAGGCAGGTGGAATGTCACTAGGACCCAGGGCCTGTGGTTTCAGCGGCTGCTTCTTCCTCCCGAGCCACACTGGGCTGCTGAGAAAATGAGACAGACCTCTGGATACCCCCTAATTATGCAGGGGCATGGGGTTCAGGCCACTGGCTGGCCAGAGTCCCATCTGCCCTTTTCTCAGCTCCTGGTGGGGCACACAGTGGTGGGACTGTGGGAACCAGTAGGTTCTGGGGGGTGGGCTGCAGGGGTGCTGCCTGTGGTGAGGAACAAGGGGAGTAGGGGCGGCTCCTCTGCCCCTCCCCCAGCCCCTGCAGAAGGGCAGAGGTGCACCGCCCAGCTCCTAGAGTCAGAGGGCAGGGTGGTGCAGCAGCTAACCAAAGGTTCCTAGAGGACCACCCTCCCTGCCCCTCTTACTCTGGCTCCCCATCGCTTCTGCCAGCTGGTCCCCCATCCCCCAGCCCGCACCGAGGAGCAGACTGCTCCACTCGCCACGGGCCACTGTGCCACAGCTCAGCTTGCCCCTTCCACTTCCACGGCTCAGCCCAAGGGGACAAGCAGCAGAGCAAATTCGAAAACTGGGACCTAAACAGGTTGACTTGGAGGTGGTTCAATAAATGTCCGAATGAGTTTTCTGTGCTTCTGTGCTCCTCTGACTCCTGTTCTAAAACCAGGGAAAAACGTCTGAGTGACGCGCTGGAGCTCTGGCTAAGAATATGGTGTTATTATTAGAGCAACTGGGAGGGAGTCATGCCTCCTTCGGGCAGGGCTCACTGGGCCGTGTGGGAGGCGACTGTCAACAGCTGCTGGGAGGGAGCCTTGTTTATTGTCAGCAGCCAGGCACAGAGATTCAGACAGGCTTGGTCCCCAGCTCACACCCCCGCAATTGCAGGCAACTGCAGACACCGCATCCAACTGCAGAGGTCCGCGGGGTCTCCACTCCGGGAGGACTCCGAGGCCCCCAGGACAGCTGGGAAAATTCCAACCAACCAAAAACTCCCAATAGCAAACTGCAGTATACAATGCCTTGTCCAAGAGCCTAAACCCAAGAATCCGGACCCAGCTGCGAATCCCACTCTAAGGCTCCGTGTGAGTGCTCTTTGTTCAGCACCAAATACTCATGGTGCACCCACTGCCACAGAGGCATGGGACTGGGTAGAGCAGTGAGGGCGACCGGCCCAATCCCTGCCGCCATGGAGCTGACTGAAGAGACTGGGTGCAGCTAAACTGGTCATTATATGACGAGTGTTATGATATAGTCGAAAGAACCAAGAGCATAATAATAGAGGAAATCTAAACTGAACACAGCAATTGCCTTGACAGGGACACTGTCACTAAGAGACACAGTAAAGTTTAAACCTATTGGGGTCTCGAGGGAGGTCAGCCTACACCCCTCCCTTCTTTTTCTCTTTCTTCAGCTAATTAAACTTTTAGCTAATATCTACCCATCTGGTGTGTGTTCTTTTTCATTACCAGCCTCTTGAACATAAAGGTCTGGGAATAAATAATAATAATCACAGAGCACCAACCAAAGAACCCAGAATTCTCTGGGAAGCATGACAGATCCCTTTATCCGCTGAGGTCATCGCTGTCAGCGTGCTCTTCTCCTCCGCCATCATTCTTACTCTTCCTCCTGACAGCAACAATCACCGGAAGCCCCTCCCCCAAGAGGGCCCAGCCCTTTGGGGCATCATGGAAGCAGCCTCCTGTCAATGAAGAACAGGCTGAAGTGGACGCCCTCAACCCCAAAAGCAGAAAAAGTGAGGTGATGAGAAGTTTCATGGACTTCCCGAGCCCTGTAACCAGGGCAAAGCTTTTAAAATGGAAGTCAGGGGGCACCTGGGTGGCTCAGTCATTAAGTGTCTCCCCCCTCAGGTCAGGATCCCAGGGGCCTGGGAAGTCCCTCGTGGGGCCTGCTCAGCGGGAAGCCTGCTTCTCCCTCTCCCACTCCCTCTGCTTGTGTTCCCTCTCTCGCTGCATCTCTCTGTCAAATAAATAAATACTCTTTAAAAAAAAATGGTGTTGGGATTTTTGGTGTTCAGATAGAAAATAAATTCAATTCCTACTTCACACTACACACCAAAGCAAATTCTAGATGGATTAAACATCTAGATAGAAAAAGTGAAACCTTAAAACTTTTCTTTTTTATTTTAATTTTTAATTTTTTAATTTTTTTTTTCTTAGCTAGAGAGTGTGCACCTATGCACGCAAGCAATTGGTGGGGGAAAATCTCAAACAGGCTCCACGCCCAGCACAGAGCCCAATGTGGGGCTCAATCCCATGACCTTGAGAGCATGACCCCAGCCAAAATCAAGAGTCAGACGTTTAACCAACCGAGCCCCCCAGGCACCCCAAAAATCTTTTAAATGACATAGAAGTCTATATGATTTCAAGATAGAGAAAAAATTCTTAGAAAGTAAAAAGCACATGGGAAAAGATGCATTTGACTAGAACAAAAATTAAAGCTTCTATACATTAAATGACACCATAAATAGCAGAAAGCAAAACAAAGAAAATAAATGAAGAAGGAGAAGAGGTTTGTAACATACAAAACTCCCCAAAGTTTAGAATTCAAAATAAAGAATTTCTACAAAAATAAAAAGGTAAATTCCAATAGAAAGAAGGTTCAATGAAACAGAAAGGCAATTCACAAAAGAAGAAACTTGAATGGCTAATAAATTTAGGAAAATTTGCCCAACCATACAAGAAAATAGAGACATAAATAAAAGCGATGAGCCACTTAAGCCCATTAGATTCACAAGAACTGAAAATCTGATAAAATTAAAAGTAGATGAAAATTTGGAAAGAAAAAAAAACCCAAGACCTCTTATTTAGGCCCTAGTGGGGGGAGGGCCTAAATTTGTATAGCAATGGTAGAGGGGAATTTACCAGCAAAACTCCAAATGCACCCACCATTCAACTCAGCAGTTCCATGTGTTCTGGAGAAACTGTTGCACACAGGCATAGGACATGTGTGAGCATGTTCATAGCACTTCTGTTCCTAACAGTGGCACAGTGGAAGCAACCTCAACGTCCATCAGTGGGCAATGGATTGTTACAAAGGAATACGCATAGTATTCCACAGGGCTCAGCAAACTTGTTCTGGGCCAGATAGTATATGTTTGGCTTTGGTCAATCACCTAAGTCTGTATTGTAGTTTCTGGGTTTTTTTTTTTTTTCTTTTTTAACAACCTTTACAAATGCAAAGCCATTTTTAGCCATATTTACTCACAGGATAGATATGCTCACAGCCCTAGTTTGGCAACTGCTGCTTTGATGGCAATTAAAATTAGCGAATTAGGTATATATGCACCAACTTGAGTTAAGTCTTAAAGACAAAAGTGAGTGACAGAAATAAATTCAAGAAAATTCAAGAAGACGTACTTTTTAGGTACGTCTTCAATTCTTTACAAGATATAAATACATGCTTGTAGTAAATCTGTAAAAATGTGTCTGTTGGAGCACCTGGGTCGCTCAGTCTGTCAAGCATCTGCCTTCAACTCAGGTCATGATCCCTGGGGTCCTACAGGGACCCCGCTTAGCAGAGTCTGCTTCTCCCTCTTCCTCTGCCCATCCCCCACACTCATGCATGTTCTCATTCTCAAATAAATAAAATCTTTCCAAAAAAAAAAAAATGTGTATGTTAAGGTTATATGTAAGTTTACAATAGAAGTTGTTTCTAGGGGAGGAAAATGGAAAACAGGATCTGAGTGGGGCACCAGGAGAACTTGAACTTTATCAGCAATATTTCTTTTATATAAAATAATCTTAAGCAAATATGACAAAATGTAAATACCTATTCAAAGTCCTGGGTGCATGAATGCTTATCATATCTTTCCCTGTACTTTCCTATAGTCAACATATTTTCCTGAAATACATCCAGAAAAACAAACAAAAAGATTGCTAGTGTGTATATCGAAATTTTAAGTGATTATTTCTGCTACATGACATTTCTTATTTTTATTTATCTGGATTTTCTAAATAGACTCTTGTCTCTAAAGATTAGAATTGACTTTATAATGCAAAAATAAAGTTCAGGGGTGCCTGGGTGGCTCAGACAGCTCAGGTCATGATCCCAGGGTCCTGGGATAGAGCCCCACATCCGGCTCCTTGCTCACGGGAAGCCTGCTTCTCCTTCTCCCTCTGCTCCTCCTCTCTCTCTCTTTCTCTTTCAAATGAATAAATAAAATCTTAGACAAAACAAAATAAAAACAAAAAACTTTTCGAGCACCAGCTTAACTACAGAGTTCATCCAATGTTTGGTTGGAATCCTGGATAAAGAGAACACTCCCATTTCCATCTTCAGAGAACTTGTGTGTTCCCATGAAGAAAGCACCTGCATCAGGGCCAAAACAAGACCAACTCCCCTTGCCTGGATGTAAGAGCAGTTCTGCTTCTCTGTCTCCTGTTTCTCCATCCAGGGAGCATTCTTCTCCTTGATGGGGACAGCTGAGGCCATTGCCCAGAGCTCTCTAGCACCAAGGGAGGAGGGCTATGATGACAGTGAAATGTCAGTGGTCACCCCACTGCGCTCAGCTGACCCCTCACTGGCTGAGGTCACAAGACTGGGGGCAGAGGTGGGGGAAGTAAGTAGCACGAGGTGCTGAGTAACGGCTTCCTCTCTACCCTGGGAAAAATAAGCCCTTGGAGCTGTTGATCCAGATGGTGGACCTCCTTTACAACTCGGGGTGCACTGGGTTTTCCTTTGTAGACCACAGTCCTGACTTTTATGAGTCCCTTGGCTTGGAGTGCTCTCTGGCTTGCAGCACAACGACCCCGCTACCTCCCCACCGAGGTTTACACACAAGCTCCAGTGAATTGAGGCTGACCCCGTGGGTGTTCACCCTGTGCCTTCCCAGAGCCCAACTCCCAGGTTTGGTTTAAATGCTCTGTGGCCACTATCGCCAAGTTCCAGATGACATTATGTTTGAATGTGTGTTTTGCAAGCCAAGTGCTGAGTACAGAGAGCAGGTATGAGCAGAGGAGCTGAGCTGACAGCAGTGCGCATGCTCGTGCCTTCAGGGGATGCCACAGAGCCGGGGCAGCCAGGCCCAGCTCTGAGACAGACTAGTGACAGTGGCTGGGACAGCAGTGGGAGGCGGATGTGCCTGTCCTTCCTTCCCCGAGCCCAGCCCTGCAGTATCTGCACTAATGCTAACTCTGCAGTCCCAGCACTGGGGCTGCCTGAGCACCGAACTGCCTGTCCTGCGGCAGCAAACTGTCAGTTAGCTACTACAGAAGGAAACTGTGTGCATGGACCTTGCGATCAAACCTATCTGAGAGTTATTTGAATTCTTTAATGAATTTAAGAACTCTAATTTTGAAAACTGTCACACCACCACAAAGCAAATATCCACAGGCTGTGAAATAGAAAGTAAATTTACAGATCATTTCTTTCAACAGAAAGGATATTATTCTCATACAAAGCTTGAGATATATCAATTATTAATAAGAAAGGCAATTTAGAATTGATTTTTCTTATAATGGAAAATAAAACCACAAAATGCATAAATAAGCATGTTTAATTATACTCTAATTATGAGGCTGCTTTCAATTTCTTGTACAACCTCTATAAGTTACAGGAAATGCCAGGGGAAGCATTAAATGCCATTGCATAAATGTATACTTAAAATTAAACTCAGACGGACGTGAAGCTCATCATCAGCTCTAGATGTACTAAAATTTCTATTTGAAATAATTTTTACCAGAAATTTACCCCAATGTTGTCCCAGCCTCTAAAATATACCTCACATTTCCAGTAACTGTTGTACCAACAGAAAGATCCTTCTCAAAATTAACAGTTATCAAAAATTATTTGAGATCTTACATTTGCCAAGAATGACTAATATCATTTTGAATTATATCTGTTGAAAACGAAGTTGCTGAAAGGATAATTTCTGATGCCCTAATAAATGAATTTGCAAAAACAAACAAACAAACAACAACAACAACAACAACAAATTCAGAAAAATCTTAGGATTAAGATACCATGTTAATAAAATATTACTGGTAATATATAATATTATACCATACCAAAAATATTATTCTGTTTGCATTTGTAAATTTACCCTGTTATTCATGTAATAGCTTCATGTCTGTTAGGCTTATAAGTAACAAGAGCTTTTTAAAAGAAAAAGTTTTATATTTTAAAACTTTAAATGGCACTGCATTCCTGCTTTTTGAACTGGGACCCTGAATTTTTATTTTGCATGGAGCCCTGCAAACAAGGTAGCCAGCCCCCCGTGGTTGGTTTTCCAGAGCTGATCGAGCCACTGCCACCCTTTGTGAAGAAGGCTGGGCATCTCTCTGTTAGGCAGCTGGTCTTGGGAAATAAACTGGTCCATTCAGAGATGAACTGGGGATCTTGTGTCCTCATACACTGGCCAACCCCAGTCCTCTCCTCTGTCCACCACAGTGGAACTACCAGCCCCCGCCCACACATGTACTCTGTTCTGAGTTACAGCTGAGAGCATCACTCCAACCTCCCTCTCCTTCATAGGTGTCTTTTCCTTCTCTGAGGGACATCTGCACTCCTCTGGGGACATGGCATGGAGAAAACTGAAATCCTGTTGAGGGAACTCAGCATAAGAGAGATTACATTTTTGTTACTGAAACACCCACAACCACTTTCTCAACCTTTCCCTCTGAATACTATTTGGCCATTCCTGGTCAGGTATCCAGAAGGGGCCACTTCGCCAATCCTGGCCAAAGCCTTGGTGAGGGATAAAAGCCCTGTAGGACTGAAGGCTAAATGGAAAGAAAAGAAAAGTCAACCTTCCCGTGAGGAGCTTGGGGACAGAAGCTCTGCCCGCTGATGCTCCACTGTCCTCCGCTGAACAAGGCAGGACATGGATTTTGCCCACAAAGGGCTCTCCTTTGGACAGTTTCATTTCACACAAAACACATTTGGCAACTTTCATAAAAACACAACCACATATGGCATTGTGCTCAAGCCACCCAAACTCTAGACCTTTCTCTAATTTCCACTGCCGTACAACTTGACCATGTCCTGCCTTTTCCCGTTTCCTGTTTCCATGGGCATACATCACAAGCTCCCTGAGGACAGAGACCTTATCTTCCTCATGGGTTACCCAGACCCCAAGTGTAAAGACGATACTGTAGTTCTTTGAACACTTACAACCCACTTTCCCACTCATTAACTTGTTAGTCCTCACAGCACATCCCTCCAAGCCAAGATAATGCCCATTTTACAGAGAAGGAGATCAAGTTCTCAAGAAGTTCACCAGTTTGCCCACATTCCCACAGTTGCTCAAGGTCAAGGCTAGGACTCAGTCACAGATTGGGCTGATTCTGTAGGACCACAACTTTGTGGAGTCGGCGTCTTTAAACGGGCACACATCACTCTTTTTGCACACCCTCAGTGTGGTGCATTATAATGATTAATATTCCATGAGACCTTGTGATGCTAGATGTCTCCATGTTTAGCATCAGAACCACAACCCATTGACTGTGTTTTCTATTACACGGCAGCACCTGTTGAGAGTACCACCTGCATGGTTCTGGGACTGCTGAGCATGTCAAGGACTTTGGGCACAAGGGGTAGAGCTCTCTCAAACTCACATCTTCAAGCTGGCCTCTCACTTTCCACACCCTTCAGAGGTAGAGTGGGCAGCAACATGACTTTCTAAAGGCACCCTGCCTAGACTTGCTTCCTGGCAGTAGCGACTATCCCTGCAAGCCATGGCTTCCGTTTGTTGCCCCCATAGATGAGGAGAATGTGGAGGTGTAGGGCTCTAGAGCATAGCCCCCAACATGGGCTTCATTAAGTGTCTGAGGCCCAGTAGATTCGGGCCTACAGGACAGTCCCAACTCATTGCAAATTTAACAAATGGTTTTTATATGTTTATAATCATGGGGTAGAGAAAACCTACTTAAGGTACAAAAACACAGAAGCCATGAGGAAGAAAAATGACTAAAAGCCTGGGCAGCATATGAATTCAAAATTTAGAATGATAAAATGTATCAGAAAGTGAAAAGAAAATGGTATTAAAATCTCTGCAACAGGTATAACAAAGGATTAACACTCAGGATGAAACCGCTTAAGAGCATGAAGTTGAACAAAAAATCAAAATGGCTGCACTAATGCTTCTTTGAGGCTGTATCACCCTCGATTGGAACCCAGGACCTACCATCCTCAAGACATGATGAAGGAGGCTGACAATGTCTGTCAAAACCAACTAGATCCTACATTTCCCTATAAACCCACTGTCCCTTCCTCTGGGAGGGGGGAGCTCACAGTTTTTGAAGGCCCCAGACTGCTGTCGACTCTCTTGCCTGACAAAGGAATAAACTATCTTTCTTCTTTATATTAAAACTCGGCTCTTACATTACATATTTTGGCTCCAGAGCACAGAGGTCGATTTATGGCAAGTACCAACAATGGTACAATAAGAAAAAGGAAGGTGAACGATTTAATTAAAAAGATGCAAAAAATATCTGAAAGAAATATAAATGGCAGGGGTGCCTGTGTGGCTGTTAAGTCAGTTAAGTCAGTTAAGCGTCTGCCTTCAGCTTGGATCATGATCGGGGCACCTGGGTGGCTCAGATGGTTAAGCTTGGGTCATGATCCCAGTGCTTTGGGATCCAGCCCCACTTCAGGCTCCCTGCTCAGGGGAACCTACTTCTCCCTCTCCCTCTGCCCCACCACCCAGCTCACTCACTCACTCTCTCTCTCAATAAAATATATAGAGTTACATATAAACAGCAAACAGCAAAGGTAAATATGCCAAATCTCACTGTCAACAGAAATGCAATTAAGATACTAAAATATGATTGTTTTTTTCATCCAATTGGCAACCATTAAAAAGACTAATAATACCCAGTGTTGGACCTTTAGCTAGACTTACCAAGAAAAAAAAAAGAGTGAAGCCTCAAATAAATAAAATTTTATATGAAAGGAGACATTACAACTGACACCACAGAAATGTGAAAGATCCTAAGAGGGTCCCATGATCAATTATAAGCCAACAAATTGGACAACCTAAAAGAAAAGGATAAATTCCTAGAAACACACAACCTACCAAGACTTAATAATGAAAAATTAGAAAATATGAACAGACCAATGACAAGTACAGAGATTAAATCAGTAATCAAAAACTCCCAACAAAGAAAAACCTATGGCCAGCTAACTCCACTGGGGAATTCTACCAAACATTCAAAGAAGAATTAATGCCAATCCTTCTCAAACTCTTTCAAACAATTGATCTGAATAGACTTCCAAAGAAGGTATACAAACGGCCAAAAGGTACATAAAAATGTACTCAACATCACTCATCATCAGGGAAACACAAATCAAAACTATAATGAGATATCTCCTGACACCTGTTAGAATGGCTATTAGCAAAAAGACAAGTCATAAAACAAATATTCTATGGTCTCACGTATATATGGAATCTAAAAAAGCCAAACTCACAGAAACAGAGTAGACTGGTGGTTGCCAGGGCCTATGGGATGGGGGACAATGAAGAGATGTTGATTGAAGGATATAAACTTCCAGTTATAAGAGGAATAAGTTCTGGAGATCTGACCTTCAGCATGGCCACTATAGTTAGCAATACCGCATTGTGTATTTGAAAGCTGCTAAGAGAGTAGATCTTAAATATTCTCACCTTAACAATAACCACCACCAAAAAAAATAGTAATTATATAAAGTGATAGATCTGGTAGCTAACTTTATGGTAGCAATCACTTTACAATAGAGATACATATTGTACCATTACATCATACACCTGAAACTTAGAAAACATCATATGCCAATGAGATCCCAATAAGGCTGGAAGGAAAGAGGAAAAAGGAACACCCAGTATTGGAAGTTAGGAGGGCAAGGAGGTTGCATCAAATTTTAAAATGTCTGTGCTATTTGACCCAACATTCTACTCCCAACAGCTAGCCTAGAGAAGCACCAGAACTTGTGAATGAAGAATCATGTAAAAAACATGAATTACAACACTGTTTGTATAAGCTTAACATTGGAAACAAACTTAAATGTCCTCTAGTAAAAGCATGGCTTAGTAACACATGGGGGGGGGGGGTGGTCATTGCTCAGTTATGCTGAGCACCTAAATGGAAAGATTCCTAAGACTTGAAATTTAAAAAAAAAAAAAAAAGATGAATTGTTCAACAGCATGCATAGAGTAATCTATTTATTTTTTGAACATGAACACCCACAAAACCACACGTTTCTATATATACCTATACATGTAAATGGATAGAAATACACCCCAAAATGGCACATACTAACTTGACAATGACTGTTCTCTCTGGGTAGCAAAGTGGGCTTGGGGATGTGGCAGTGGAGAGAATTGTGCAAGGACTATTCTGTGAACTGACATTATTACAAGAAGAATGTATTCACATATTACATGTACAATTTTAAAATGAGAAGAAAAAGGGACTTACCATAGCCTCAGGGCTGTTCAAGGGCAGATCTATAAAATCCATTAGGTCTGCCTTCCCTGGGGGGGACACAGATAGCCTGGTTAGGGCATGGGGCGAGGGGGCAGGGTAGAGAAAGGGAGCCACCACCTGCCCAGGGTCAGGCCCCCACCCAGATGCCAGTACATCTCCTCCCTAGCCAGGACCTTTCCTAGAAGCCTTCCCTCCCTTTCCTGATTTGACTCCACTGTATTTACTTGTTTAAGTAAGGCCATCCTCCCCTCTGCTTTTGTGTTCCCTCAATTACAATTGTTATAATACTTGGAAAGTAATGCATCAATTACACAGCCTACCAGGACTCCTAATAAATTCTAGGAATTGACAGATGCCCTTCTACTTTCCACTCATGCACAGGTCAGGTGCCCTGGGAAATCACTTCTGAGGCTCTGAGCTCTGCATGCAGGAGAAGAGCTGAGGGAAGCCCTTACCGGCAAGAGCTCTTGGGAACACCAGCTCTGGGGAGTGAAGACAGGACCGCGCAGAGGAAGAAGGGGGGCCAGGTGGCAGTTACAACAAAGGTCTTGGCAGATCCCAGAAGGAGTTCTGGAGCTGAAGGGCCATTTGGAGTTATTCCAAAATAAGGAACGGGGGCTGGACATTTGCACCTCCACCTGGACCCGTCATTGGGTGTGGGCTGATCTGGGAAGGGATTGTCACTTTGGCCGAAGCCACTTGTTTCAGCTGAGGGCAGGTCCCCAGGCGACTGCTGGGGAATGAGCATCTCAGCCCTGGAGGGGAATCTGGGAAATTCACCATGTGCAGAGGAGTCTGGAGCTAAGTGACCATTCATCTCTGAGTGGGGAGGAAATGAGGCAAGGCGACACATTTTTGTCTCCATTTTACAGGTGTAGAAACCCCTGGTATGTTTTCTGTGATGTCTTGGAAGTCAGTCAACAATGCAAGCATGGAACAGGGTGCCCAGTCTGAAGGGGGAAACCATCTAAATTATTGCAGCAGAGGAGTGCGGGGGATGGTTTGAACAGAAACACGGAGCCATGCTTTGAGTTTAACCCACTGAGCCACCCAGGAGCCCCCGCCATGCTTTGAGCTTAAATGCCCTGGTAATTATTTCATTTCCGTTTCCATATCTAGAAAGAATTTAACTTACAGTAAATCAAGTCCATTGCAATTGAGTCCAGGGGCTCTCTCCCATTCTTGTCCTGTCAGTCTGTTGGGTTTAGACACTTGTGCATGAAAGTCCTTCTGGAGGGGCACCTGGGTGGCTCAGTGGGTTAAAGCCTCTGCTTTCGGCTCAGGTCATGATCCCAGGGTCCTGGGATCAAGCCCGGCATCGGGCTCTCTGCTCAGCAGGGAGCCTGCTTCCTCCTCTCTCTCTGCCTGCCTCTCTGCCTACTTGTGATCTCTGTCTGTCAAATAAATAAATAAAATCTTAAAAAAAAAAAAAAAAAGTCCTTCTGGAGAGGGTCATAGACTTCCATCAGCCTGAAAAGCTGAGCCCAGTAAGGACACACGGTTACCAACACAGAAACATTTATTCTGATGCTACTCCTGTTCACAAAGGAAACAGTCGCTCTTTCTCCCACAAACTCTGAAGAAACCTGTATAGCCTGGTTTAGACCTTCTGCTTATATCTGGCAGTTCTAGATCCCTGGCGGGGGTGGATAATAAAAGGCGCTGATCCCTTCAGAGATGTCAGGCTGCAAAAATAGAGGAAGAATTCAGGACATCATGATCTGGAAATCTTTGATTGGTCAAACTCTTACCGTAAGGCCCCGCCTATGCATTGTTTTCTTGAAACCTCGACAATCCGAGGCACGTGCTAATATTATCTGTTTTACAAGTACTAATAATTTTGTTTTACAGATGAGGAAATTGAAGCTCAGAGAGGGAAAGTAAGTTGCCTGAGGTCACAGAGGTACAGGTAATACAGAAAGTTTTCAGTCCAGGTCTGGCTGATAACAGAGCCGCTAAGAAGGCAGGTGGCTTAGACTCAAGGTTAGCCAGGGCAGATAAAAATAAGAGCAACAATGGAGAGGTATTAAGAAGATAATAACATAATTTTTCTGAACAGCAGGTTGGAATAGAGATATCCAAGAGCCAGCCACACAAAAGTCCTGGGCCCCATGTTTACCTTCACCGTACAAACAAAATCAAGCATTTCATTCCCTACAGCTCGTATAATGCTATTTTAGTACATTTAAAGCATATAAATACTATTTATTATATTTATGAGTATTTACTGTGAGATATATATATGTGTGTATATATATATGATGGCCATATGAGGATTCACTATACTAGCTTTTGATTTTTGTGTGGTTCTGAAATTTTAAAGAAGTTAAAAATAAATTTAAACGTTAAAAGTGTACAAGTTGCTTTGTTACAATAAAACTAAATGTGTACACAAAAAAAGTTAAAAATAAATATCCTTGTCACTTGAGGGGTTAGTTTCTCACACACACAGATACACACACTTTTTCCTTTTGTGTTCTTTTTCGTGCTTTCTCTTTCTCTGCTTTTTTTTTTTTTTTACTTGCAAAAGTAATGGATTCTTTTTTTTTTTCTTTTTTAAAGATTTTATTCATTTGACAAAGATCACAAGTAGGCAGAGAAGCAGGCAGAGAGAGGGGGAAGCAGGCTCCCCGGTGAGCAGAGAGCCCGATGTGGGGCTCGATCCCAGGACTGTGAGATCACGACCTGAGCCAAAGGCAGAGACCCAACCAACTGAGCCACCCAGGCACCCCAAAAGTAATGGATTCTTATAAAAATGTCAAATAATACCGAGAGCTATAAATCCAGCTATTAATACAGGCGAAGACTGTGTCATGTGCATCCCTTATAACTTCTTCTGCAGGACACTGCCCGGCACTGGTCCGGGCTCCACAGAACACAGTTAGAATCACTGATCCACACAAGACTGGAAGGGACCGTTCAGATTGTCTCAATTCCTTTACTTTACCGATGGGGAAACTAAGACGCTGAGAAGAAGGGGTAACTCAGTCAGGGTCCCTGAGCCGGTTAGAAGCAGAAGAATCCTCAGGCAGCCTTTACTGGGTTACCATAGGGCTAGTGAAGCTGCCTGTTCTGCCCCCAGCACCTCCCATCCCCTCACCCCTTCTTAGCCCTCCTTGGCAGTCGCTGAGGGAATGGGGGGCAGATCCCAGCCTCGGTGAAGGCTTGCCAGAGGTCCAGGGCTGCTCGGCACCAGGGCATTCCCAGGCTGCCAGACGCAGCCCCCAGACTCACTCCATCTCTCAGAGGCCAGCGTGCATCCCTACTTTCCACCCCACACCAACCCCTGCACGCTGTCGGTGAGGTAGAGTGCACTTCCTGGTGCAAAAGGGAAAGTAAAAAGGAATTCTCTGAGAACAAATAGATATGCAAGGAGAATGCTACCTTTCAAGCTTCAACCTAAGAGGAAAGAGAGGGTCAGACAGAAGGTGGGGATTCATGCCAAGTTCTAGGTTTAGAATGGAGACTCTTCAGTGCCACTCTCGGATCCACAGCTCGAGAGAGCCCAAGCCTTTCAAGACTACAGAAGGCAACTCTGGAGGTGGCTCAAAACTATCTCACGTACAGATTTCAGGAATGGTTTGCTCACAGTTTGCCCATTCTCACGTGAAAGCCACTTCAGATCAGGGGAGGGGATTTCACAGGAGGGTCTAGATCTCTGCTGTCCGACAGGGCAGCTCCCGGTCATGTGCAGAGCCGAGCACTTGAAACAGCAGCTCCAGGGACACCTGGGTGGCTCAGGCATTAAGCATCTGCCTTTGGCTTAGATTGTGATCCCAGGGTCCTGGGATCAAGCCCCCTGTTAGGCTCCCTACTCAGCGAGAAGCCTGCTTCTCCCTCTCCCATTATCCGTGCTTGTATTCCCTCTTTTGCTGTGTCTCTGTCAAATAAATAAATAAAATCTTTAAAAAGAAAGAAAGAAAGAAGGAAATAGTGGCTCCAGAGTGAGGTGTGCTATAGTGTAAAATGCACACCGGATTTAAAAAACCATACAAAGGGGCGCCTGGGTGGGTTAAACCTTCTGCCTTCAGCTCAGGTCATGATCTCAGGCTCCTGGGATCGAGCCCCACATTGGGCTCTCTGCTCAGCGGGGAGCCTGCTTCCCTTCCTCTCTGCCTGCTTGTGATCTCTGTCAAATAAATAAATAAAATCTTTTTTTAAAAAAAAAACATACAAAAGTAAGAAGGTAAAAAAATCTATTAATAATTTTTGCATTGATTAGATGTCAAAATGATATTATTTTAGATATATGAGATTAAAATATATTAAAATTATTGCGGATTTTCTTACTTTACTGAAGTATAATTAACAGACAATAAGCTGCCCATACTTAAAGAATTACAATTTGAGAAGTTTTGGCATCATACACCGTGAAATCATCCTTAAAGTCAGTATCATGAACAGGCCCAGCACCCCCAAGAAGTTGTCATGCCCTTTGCCTGTCCCCCATCCTGAGATAATCACTGGTCTGCATTCTGTCACTATAGAAGTATGCATTTTCTAGATTTTTATGTGAGTAGAATCACAGAGTAAGCATAATTTTCTTCCTGCTTATGCTCAGCCTAATTATTGTGAGATTCATTCATGTTGTTTCACATATCAGAAAACTGTTCCTTTTTATTACCAAGTAGCATTCCATCTATGACCATACCCCAGTTTTTTTATCCGTCGCCTGTTGACAAACACTGGGGTTGTTTCCATTTGGGGGCTATCACAGAACAAGCAGCCATGGGCATTTACCCATTTAGCTTTTACCTTTTTTTTTTTAATGTGGCAACTAGATATATTAAAATATGTTCCCACTGTATGTCTATTGAACAGTACACACCTAGATTCTCTGCTAGGCCCTCCACTTTCCCTGCTCAAATTGGCTGCCTACTTAACTGAGTTTAATTCAACCAACTGGGCAGGTGCAGGGTGGGGAACTGCTGTCGCAGAGGTGAAGGGCCCCAGAAGACAGGGACACTGGGTACATATTCCCTCTGTGACCCTCAGACTGGCCTTTTCCTGGGACTGCCTCAAGGCACTGGCCATGTAGAGGGAAAAGAGGCAGATGCATAAACCGTCACCTCAAATCCAACATGAGAAGTTAGAGAGACATGTATAAAGTCTCCAGTGAAAAAGGAGGAAGCACTTACGTGTCTGTCTGGGGAACCCAGGGAGGTTTTCCCAGGAGATGATATTTGAACCAGGTCTTAGAGTAGAATTTACTAAGCAGAGTCAGGGGAGGGCTCTCTGAGCACGGGAGAAAGCTCAGGAATTCCCCATGCCAAGGCAGATTCTAGGAACTGGGACGTGTGAGCAGAGAGGGTGGCGGGGGATGGGGGTGGAGGGCGAAGAGGCCTGAATGAAGCACCTGCTACACCATGATGAGGGGCTGATGCTTGTCCTCCAGGCACTGACACTTCAGACCCAGGGAAAAGAACCAGGCCAGACTGTACTGTGGAAGAACACTTGTGGGAAGAAAACAGGGGTGATGAGTACTTGGATGATGCCACTGGGAATGGACAACAGGGACACACTTATGTTCTGGAGAGTTCCGTAGCAGATTGCACTGGGATTGCCAACAGGATATAAGGCACGCAGAAGAGCCAACTCCAGGGTCCCTTATGGCTGGTGCTCCTGGGTGGTCGCCATCTTTTTTTCCTCAATTGTGGTGACTGTCTCCCCACAGGTGTCCCTCTCATTCTGCCAAGACCACCCAGATCACTGTTGGCCAGAAAGACTTAAACTCCCTCTCTCCTGCCAACTCAGTCTCCCCTGTGGCTTTCCACCACCTAAAGAATGAAATCTCACTTCCCTTATATGGCCACAAAACCCTGGGCAAGCTGGGCCCACCCACTGGCCAGTACTACCCCGTCCTGCTACCTTTGAGCACTCAGCAGTTCTTCCCTTCTCTGCCTCCCTGCACCCCTGCTCAGTGCGCGTGCATGCGCGCACGCGCACACACACACGATACAACAGCACACTGATTCTCTCCTCCTGTGTTTCCTTCAGGTATAACCTGAGGCTCCTTCTCCAGAAGCTTCCACTGAAGGCTCCAGACCCAGGAGCTCGCCCCCTGTGCCTCAGTGCACACTGTGCATTGCCCTCCTGTAACCTCCTTCGCACCCACTAAGCTATCACGTCTTCAGGACAACACCCTCATCTTTCCTTTTTGAAACTAGAGTGCTGGAGATAGAGATTCTAGAGTAAACTGACATAAACAGGAACTGCCTGAGGATTAGGAATTAGGAATGCTGAGATCAGGAGAGTGTGTGGAGGGATGAGGGCAGAGCCCCGAGGGCTATGCTCTGGATGTGCACCAGGATTTCTGACCCAACACAATGTGGAAAAAGGGCCACAGGTGAGCTCTCCCGTCAGGGTTGTTACTCTATTCTCTACTCTGATGAGTTCTGGGGAAGATTTATTTTACCAAGGAGGGGAGGGACGGAGTGGGGGAAGCTGTATGAAAATAAGAAAAAATAGCCAAAGTTTCCTGCCCTTAAAATATTATTAAGATGAAGAAGACAGAATAAACATGCATATAAAGGACATCGAAACATTGGAAGTCTGATGTTTGGGCCAATATTGTTAAAGGAGCAACAGATAAATGTGACTTACAGGGCAAATCTGCAATTAGCTAAGTATTTGCTGAGATCTTACAATACACTCAGCACTGTCCTCAAGCTCTCAAAGAGAGGGTCAACCCAAGTCAACTGGTCTTGTCTTCAGGTGCAAACACTCATATTGTGGAAGCAAGATGAATACCCATGAAGACATCTGGGGATAAAAGCATCACCAGTTGGGGAGGACAAGTTGATAAACACAAGGATATGGAGAAAGGGGTTCCCAACTTTACTGGGCAAGTGATATCCCCAGGGATCTCATTCACATGCCGATTCTGGTTCAGCAGCCCTGGGGTAGAGCTCAGGATGCATTTCTCACATGTTCTGAGAGAAGGCCAAGGTTTTTGGTCTGGGGCCCATTTTGAGCAGAAAGGACCCTAGAGAGGGAGAGAGCCATGTGAGCTGGGAAGCTCCATCAACAAGGAAGTCTGGGACTGATGGCAGGGTGGTCTGGACGAGGCAGAAGGGGCTTTTCAGGTGGGGCCAGCCTCACCCATGACCTGAGCAGAGTGCAGCTCACAGGTGGGAGAACCACAGGCTCAGGAGGTGGACACTAGAACTGACCAGTCCCATCAGTCAGCGGCGACAACTAAAAGGGAATAAGTTATGTATAGTCTTAAATGCTACACTGAGGAGTTGCAGCTTACTTAAAAAGGGAATAGTGAGCAGCGGTGATTCTCGAATCGAATTTTGTGTATATGTTCAGGAAAAGTAGGAGAAGAGGAAGAACTATGTCCCCATGCAGAAGATAAGGAGAACTGGAGGACAGTTTCTCTCACAGTTACTCTAAGAGATTCCGGTTGGCTGCTTGACGCCATGCCTCCATCCCTCACCCTCCATCCCCTCACCGCCACCCAGACCTCGCTCCCGGAGTCCTGGGCTCTAGAAGCCTTTCAGCAGGAGAGCTAAGTCTCAGATGATCCAGCTCCAGGAGAAAGAACCTTTCTTCTGCAGTTCCGTGGAGTCTTTCTTTCTCTCCACGGATGTATAAACAATTCGACAGCACATGATAAAAGTGAGGGGAGGGGGGACCCACATTAATCTCCTCGAGGCAAATGATAAGCTGGCAGGTCTTGCTCTATGGAGGAGATAAAAGCTCCAAACACGGCCGAATGACTCTTGGGATCCGAGCCTGGTACGGATGCAAATTAAAATAAAAACTATATAAACAGCAGCACAATCACTCCATTCAGAGCGCCTTCATTAGCAGCCGGCGCTCTAGCGCCCCTGCCCACAAAGACAGTTTCCCTTTCTTCTCCCTGCTCACTAGTTTCCAAGCTGCTCAACAAAAGGAAGCTGAGGACAAAAGCAGTTCTAATTGAGGGGGCTCTGGGGAGAGGGTCATTGGAGAGATTTATTTTATGTGTGCAGATCCAAAAGCAAATGCGATGTGTCAGACCCGCTGAGGCCAGGTCCCCTGCTGCGGAGTCTGAAGGGGCCAATTTCCTTCTCTCAGAGCTCATCACAGCATGATAACAACCCAACATTCCCATCGACCAGCCCAGGCCTTCCCATGTCTGATAGAGCCAACTGCCCCAAGTGCTGCCTTGTGGAGGGGGACCTCATTCAACGAGCAGGCCCGTGACGCAACAACTCGCTACCTTAGCAGCCTCTACTCTTTATTGTAGAGGACAGAGCTCATTCATTGTATCCCCATGAAGTATCATTGTGCTGGGCAGTCACTGGGGTGAGGAGACACAGTTTTACCAGTATCCATCTACTACGGAACATTCAGGCTTCAGGAGGGAGGCGCTGTTCACAAACCACAGGTTTCTCTCATTGTCTTCCCATTTGACCAGCATTCCCAATCTCCTAGTCCACTCCTGGAACCTCTTCAAGGGACCAAGCCCCCCAGCTTTTCCCTCACCCTACACGCCCCGCTCTCCAGCCACTCCTCATGTTCATCTCCCACCCTGCGTTCCTCCCCAAACCTGAAATTCCCTACTATTTCCCCGCTATCCGTGAAAACCCTCTTAGCCTTACGAACCTCACGTTTTATCATTTCAAAATAGGGTAGGGGCGCCTGGGTGGCTCCGTCGGTTAAGCGGCCAACTCTTGGCTTCTGCTCAGGTCATGATCTCAGCGTCATGAGATGGAGCCCCACATTGTGCTCCGCGCTCAACACACAGTCTACTTGAGGTCCTCTCTCCTTCCGCCCCTCCTGCTCCTGCTCTCTCTACCCCTCTCCCTAAAATGAATAAAATAAATTTAAAAAAATAAAACAGGGTATTAATCCTCGCTCTACCATTCTCATGGGCTGTTGGAAGGCACATATGAACTGAAGGATGTGAGAGCAACTCGAAGTGGCATACATGTATTAACAGAAACGTCTTCATTGAGGCTACACCACTGAACCCTTTAGTGACCGCCAAGAAGCTCTATACTGTTAAATGAGACAACTGGAGGAGGAGGGATTCCAGCCAATAGGACAAATGAAGATTCTTGCACATTAACACCAAAATGAACTTCCGGTATTTTTAAATGATAGAAACCAAAACAGCTAAAGTGAACCATCTCTTGCCTTGGCCCCTTAGTGGTTCCCCAGAGCATCTTGCCCGCACAAGTCTGGTCCTCACGCTCTGCTTCCCCCAGTTTATGCTTCTGGCCACACTGCTGGCATCAGACACAAAGGCTGGTGCCTGACAGAGGGAAGGAACAAAGAGAGCAGTGAGGGTGGGAAGGTTGTTTTTCTTTACTTTTGAAGATTGCTTTATTTTGTCCCTGTAGGGAAGATTCCATTATTTAGAAGATGGCACTATTCTTTTCCAGCTTATATCCTTATTTAGGAACGGAGACAGAAAACAAATAGGAAAGAGCAGACTGCCCTTTCCACCCCTCCCGTCAGCTAGGTGGTCACTAAGCTCTATGGTTATTTTCTCATTTTCCCAGCTGATAAGGAGAAAAGAGGCATTATCTGCCTCAGACAGCCCCTGGCTCTAGAGGAGGAGAACCCCAGGGCTGGTGGTTAATAGCACATGACCCAGCACTGTTTTCCCAGACACTTACAAGCCCTGGCGGCATCAGCCTAGACAATGCCATTGGAAACATAACAATACAGGTTTGAAATGCTCAGGTCTTATGTCTTTTCCAAACCACACTCACATCACCACTTGCATTAGTTTCCTAGGCATTTGGGGGCATCTGGGTGGCTCAGTCCATCAAGCATCCAACTCTTGATTTCAGCTCAGGTCATGATCTCAGGGTTGTGAGACTGAACCTGCTCACATCAGGCTCACATGCTGGGGCTGGAACCTGCTTTGGATTCTCTCTCTACATCTCTCTCTCTCTCTACAAAAACAAAGAAACAAGACAAAACAAAAAAACAAACAACAACAAACAAAAATTATTTGTTCATGCACACTTGGGGAGGCCAGAAGTCCAAAATCAAGGTGTAGGCAGGGTTGGTTTCTTCTGGAGGCTCTGACAGAGAATCTATTCCATGCCTTCACTAGAGATGAACTTTGTCATTCTACGGCTTACAGCTGTTTATCACTATAATTCCCACCCCCACTACATAACCTTCTTCTTTGTGTCTATGTGTCCTCTCCTCTTCTTTTAAGGACACTTTCCATTGGACCTAGGGCCCATTCCAAGTCCAGGATGATCCCATCTCAAATTCCTTATATTACATCTGCAGAGAACTTTCTTCTAAATAAGGTCACTTTTGCATGTTCCAAGGGTTAGGACTTGAGCATATCTTTTTTTTGGTGGGGGGCACTATTCAACCACTGTAGTCCCCAAACAAAGGGGAAGGGAGAAGAGAAGGAAACCACACTGAGTTCCTATTCAAACCTGTTTAAGAATTCATGGGACAAGGTAGGGACTGGATTATTCAGCCAAATTATGGTAGCAAAGGCCAAGGTAACTGAATGAAACTTCAGCATGGCTATGGTAGAGAGGAAGGAGTAGCAGCCTGGGAGGGATCTGCCCTCCACTGAGACCCGCTGAGGTCACTGGGCAGCTGGAATGACAAAGTCACGGGAAAGAGCCAGGTCATCAATCTCTCTCCCCTCGCATCCACGCCCTTCCTCTCACCTCACTTAATCTTGCTGGGTAACCTATGGCTAACCCAGAGCTTTGTATCCTCCTGGGGGTGAGCAAGGCAGCAGCCTGCCTGCCCAGCAATTTGCCGCCTGTCTTGTGGAGGTCAGCCAGCCTTGTCCACCCTGGGACTGCTCAAAAACTTGCACTTTCCTGACTGGTTTGTGAACACAGGATTCAGCATTTATGTTTCTTCTCCTGCAGTTAATATTTACAAAAGGAAAAGCCTTCTAAAGCTTAGCTAACAAAATTCAATTTAAGGATCAGAAAAAGGCACACCACATACAAAACTTCTAAAAGTTCCTTTCTCCAAGAAAGGAAAGGAAGAAAATATTGAATGAATTACCAAGTTTCAAAAGAACCATTTCTTGAGTTATTAGTGTGGCCTTCCTCCAAGAAATGCCTGCCAATTGCGTCAACAGAAGTTGTGTCAGTGAGAGTTACCAAGAAAACTTCTGAGGCCTGAGACAGTAGGGCTTTGGCCAACACCATGCCTATAAAATAAGTCTTATTTTTCAGGCTGGAGTCCATGAACTCTTCCCTACAGTGTTAGGATGACAAAGTCTAGCAAATATTGCCTGAAAAAATTCTGTGGATGAGAGGTTGAGCTTTAGTAGGTATTTGTTGAGTGTGTACCTTGTTTTGGTCCCTTTGCTAGATGCTAGAGATATAGCCTTGGACAGCAATTCCAACACGGCACTGCCTTCACAGAGAGGGAGGAAGGGAGATATTAAATTATCACACGAGTAATGTGACAAAGCCAGAGTATGGGGTGTCATGGAGGCATACATCAGGACAATCCACACACCTAAGAGAGGGTTTAAATGAAAACACAGGGCATAAGTACTTTGTCCCCAGTGATAATGAAAGTCCAGTGGGTCTGCTCTAAAAGTTTTATACACAGTCTCGCTATACGATAGTGGATGGAGTTTCCTGCCCCTCCAGGAGCTGCAACAATTTGAAATAAATCTTCACACACGTTTTGGAGCTGTATGCCCAGTGAGCCCCAAGAGGATCCTAGAGCCCCTCAGAGTAGGAAGGAGATGTTTCTGGGAAGATAAATGCAACAGAAGCAGGTCCCCAGGGCTGAAATCAGAAAATAAGGCTCTAATCACCTCCCAGTTGGTAGAACAGCTAATATCAAAAAAGAAAGAATAAATGTTTGCAAGGATATGGGGAATTTGAAATTCTTGTGCATTGAATGTAAAATGCTATAGCTATGATGGAGAATGGTATGGAAATTCCTCAAAAAACTGAAAACGGCACTACCATATGATCCAGCAATCCCACTTCTAGTTATCCAAAAGCGTTGATGTCAGGATCTCGAAGAGGTAGTTGTACCCCCATGTTCACGGCAGTATTATTCACAATAGCCAAGTGGTGGAAACAATCCAAATGTTCAACTGTTTATCAGTAGATGACAAGATCAAGCAATTGTGGTATATACATACAGTGGAGTATTTTTTATCTTAAAAAAAAAAAAGAGAGAGAGAGAAGGAAATCATGCCACACGCAACAATATGAGTAAACCCAAGGATATGAAGCCAAGCGAAATAAACCAGACCCAGAAATGCAAATATTGCACAATTCTCCTTATAGGAGGTACCTAAAATAGCCAAACTCATAGACACAGAGAGTAGAATGGTGGTTGCTAAGGGCTGAGAGGTGGTAAAACAGGTAGTCACTGTTTGCTGGATATAAAATTTCAGTAATGTAAGTTGAGTAAGTTCTAGAGATCTGCTATACAGCACTGTGACAATAGTTAACAATTCTGCATATAAGGCCCATTTGTTAGCATAGTAGATCTCATGTTAAGTATTATTACCACAAGAAAGAAATAGATAAGTCAAGGAAAGACAAGGAAAAGAAAAGAAGAGAAAATATTAGACCCGGGCTTGACCAACAACCACCAACGGGTCAAAGCCAGCCTGCTGCCTGTTTTTGTAAAAATATAAAGTTTTACTGCCATACACATTCATATGCATTGTCTATGGCTGCTTTCACCCTACAATGACAGAGCTGAGTAGTTGTGATGGAGGCTATATGACCCACAAAGCTGAAATCCCTGACTACCCTACACAAGGGTGTCCTCTGTGCATCATCTTGGTATTCTCCACATTTTTTCCTTGATACTTTCCTACTTCAAAACTTGAAATGTGTCCTACTGCCAATGGTCTTTCACTCAGTCATGGGCTGGGCTTAACCTTGTTTGCCACAATCCTAATCCACATGCTCCAAGGTTATTGTGCTCAATAAGGAAGTCACCAGACATGTGGCTATTTAGATATAAAGAAATTACATGTGGTCCTTGACAAAAAGAGTCTTGCAGCCTTTGCCTGAGATTCCTCAGCACTCTCCTCACCACACCAGAATGTCTCAAACACTTTTACCTGGGCTGCTTTAGAGGACAGGAAACCAAAGTCCAGCAAAAAGTCCCTGTACTAAGAACATCAGAGGGCACTCATAAGCACCTACTGTGAGCCAGGCTCTGCTTTGAAAATATCATTGCATTTAGCCCGCATATCAACTTTAGGCATCACATCACATCCTCATATCAGGAATGATCCCCATCTTATACATGAGAAAGCAAAGGCTCAGAGATGTGGGAACTTCGAACTGCCTTTCTGTGTACTTTAATCACTGCATCCAACTTCCATACTGTCTGCTGCTTAAACATTTCTATACAATTACCAGGAAGAAAGTCTATCACTTTGGATAAAGAGATGCTCAGCAGGAACTATGCTACATGAATTCAGTCCAGATGACATATGAGAGCCTGATGCCACTGTGCTGGTTCCTTGGACAGCCAGTTACCATTGGGTTCCTTTTGAATTTTTTTTTTAATTTTTTATTTTTTATAAACATATATTTTTATCCCCAGGGGTCCTTTTGAATTTTTATAGTTGTGTGCTGTAGTAAGGGTGAAGGGAGGAGGGGGGCGCTATTCAGAGTGAAGTTTGCCTTCTCATAAGACCATGGAAGACCTAGTTGTTCCCTGCCAATTTATTACCATACCAGCAATCACCTTGTAAACATTCATGCTCCTCATCCAAAGGAGAAAACCAAGATTGTGAGATGGTTCTGGAAATCACATCAACAAAGGACAGTTACAAGACCAGGGGATGCTTAGTTCAGAGAAGAGAAACTCTGATGGAAGCATATTGGCCGTGCATTCTGTTTTCAGGAAGCTCTGCCCTATCAAGAAGGGCAGCCTTCTGTGTGTTCTGTCAGAGTTGAGATTGAAGACAAATAGTTGGAAGTAAAATGGTAGCAGATTTTTGCTCAAAAGTTGAAAGAATGTTCCAGCAACTGCAAATATCTAACAAAGCAATGAGCTGTTGAGATGATGAGCCAATCCAGCTCTGAAGACTTCCAAGCATGAGCTAGATGACGTCTGTCAGGAATACTGTGGCATGGGCTTTTGAAAAGTGAGAAAGGTTAGACTAGCTCAACTCCATGGCCTTTTCCAATTCAAAAAGCCCACAATTCTGTGAACAGAACCAGCCTAAGGACTGCACTTCAGAAATGAGTGCTTTGAACCAAAGGTGCTCTGACTCCTTCCACATCCTAATTCTATTTTTTTTTAATTTTTATTTTATTTTTTTTTAAAGATTTTATTTATTTATCAGAGAGAGAAGGGGAGAGAGCGAGCACAGGCAGACAGAATGGCAGGCAGAGGCAGAGGGAGAAGCAGGCTCCCCGCTGAGCAAGAAGCCCGATGTGGGACTCGATCCCAGGACGCTGGGATCACGACCTGAGCCGAAGGCAGCTGCTCAACCAACTGAGCCACCCAGGCGTCAAGCTAGTGTTTATTTTCAACCAAGCCCCAGTCACCTAAGGTCACAATCCAGGACTAGCCAATATTCATGGTTTACCTATAAGAAGAAGAAATTCTCCATTTGTCAAGCAAAACTGAAGGCTCTGGCATTGGAGGAGGCAGCCAGAGAGTGGATGATCAAAATAATATTAACTGATATTTACACTAAACTTTGCCATTTTCAGGGGACCTATGATCCAATTAATTTTCCCAATGGAGGCTGCAGAGGAAGCAAGAATATTAGTACCCATTGGTACTAAGTACAATAGTACCCATTGGTACTAAGAGGCTGCCTGGTTGCCCCACAAATGCACATGGCTACAGACCTGAGTGACATCTCCAAGATGGAAGGGACCACGTTGGTAGATACCATTTTGATCAATGTCCTATGGAAATTAACTGAGAGTTGAGGACTGTTCGTCAAAATTTGTTTGTGTTTTTCATAATGAAAGTGGTCATCCTGGCACATAGAGCATGGCAGAAGTGAATACATTGCCCAGAACATCACATGCTTACAGTACCTACTTTGTACAAGCCTACCAGTATTTTCCAGTGCTTGAATTATTAGAATGAGTTTCACATCCTGAGAATGCATTCAGCTTGGGAGGCTAGATACTGCAAGTGTTAATTATCAAGGCTCATGTCATTTAAGTATAGGCTGCCATTATTTTTCATTGCTCACATCAGTGCTATTGGATTTTATATCCTGTTTTCCCAGCATGTCTGGACTGAATCATCCCCTCTTCTGTCACAACACTTGCCTTTGGAGGCTCCCAGAAGGAAAACAGTGTACAAATTTTAGTTAACCTACATGCTGATTAGAGGATGCTTGCAAATGGTCACCTGGAGAAGCCCTTCAGGGCTACTGGAGTTATTAGGGTGGTCAGTAAGATGTAAGAGTAACTGGAGATCACTATCTCTGCTTCTAAAACTAAAACCTCCATCATCAGAAATATGCCTGCCAGCATTTAAACCAGGCAAAACATTTGGGTGAAGAATTGGACAGACACACAGGGGAAGGTATGGGAGAGCATTCCAGGCAGAGGAGGCATCTGAACAAAGGCGGAAAGGCATGAAAATGAAGGGCCTCTTCTGCATAACCAGAGCACAGAGTGTGCACAGAGAAGTATGGGGAGGCTGAACAGGTGGCTTGGGGCGATGCTGTGAAGTCCTTCAGTGGCAAGCACTAGAGAACACTTACTGCTGGTGTCTAGTCCTGGTCAAATGTGCTGGTCAAAATCACTGGCAGGGCTTGTGGTGCCCCTTCCTGCAGAGTTGGATTCAGTGGGTCTGGGTGGGGTCCAAGAATTTAATGTCTAACAAGCCCGCTGGTGGTGCTGAGGATGCTGGTCCAGGGACCACTCTTTGGGAACCACTGCTGTAGTCACTCAGCACTGTTTTGAGTAGGGAAAAGAGATTGTCAGAGCTATACATTTACTGTCTTGAACTGACCAGTTTGAAGAGCCCATAATTCTGTGATAAGATATGGAAGATAAGGAAAGGGAAAGACTTAGCTCAAGCAGTGGGTCTGTGTTCGGTAGTGAGATGTGATCGTAACTTCTCATTTTTCACCCAGCTAGCGGTAAGGCACATGACGCATGTTCCCTACAGAAGAACAATGGAACCTCAAGAGTTTTTTAAATTACCAGATAAAGCATGCCACTTTCAAAACTCGAGAATGGAGTTGTTTTTTTTTTTTTAAAGATTTTATTTATTTATTTGACAGAGAGAAATTACAAGTACACTGAGAGGCAAGCAGAGAGAGAGAGAGAAGGAAGCAGGCTCCCTGCTGAGCAGAGAGCCCGATGCGGGACTCGATCCCAGGACGCTGAGATCATGACCTGAGCCGAAGGCAGGGGCTTAACCCACTGAGCCACCCAAACACAGAACCCACATTTTTTTTTTTTAAGATTTTGTTTATTTGACAGACAGAGATCACAAGCAGGCAGAGAAGCAGGCAGAGAGAGAAGAGGAAGCAGGCTCCCTGCAGAGCAGAGAGCCTGATGCAGGGCTTGATCCCAGGACCCTGAGATCATGACCTGAGCCAAAAAGGCAGAGGCTTTAATCCACTGAGCCACCCAGGCGGCCCAGAAGAACCCACATTTTCTTTTTTTTTTCTTTTTTTTCAGAACCCACATGTTCTTTTTTTTTTTTTTTTTAAGATTTTATTTATTTGACAGAGATCACAAGTAGGCAGAGAGGCAGGCAGAGAGAGGAGGAAGCAGGCTCCCCGCTAAGCAGAAAGCCCGATGCGGGGCTCGATCCCAGGACCCTGGGATCATGACCTGAGCTGAAGGCAGAAGCTTTAACCCACTGAGCCACCCAGGCAGCGCAGAACCCACATTTTCTTTTTTTTCTTTCTTTCTTTTTTTTTTTTCAGAACCCACATTTTCTTAATGTTAGTTTTTCTAAAGGCATTTGTCATGTTGGTCATTAATGACCCCATTAGCTGACAGAAGGAATGTCACATAGCTTTTCTTCCTCCACTCCTGACTTCCTAGGTGTGAAGAGGGAATGAGAGACTGTGAGATTTAATCTGAAACAACTTCAGTTTCACTGCCATCACAGAAATGGCAACTAGGAAAAGACTGGAAGGGTCCAAACCCCTGCCTTGTCCATAGGAAATCCTGACCTGGCCCAAACAGGAAAACCAACATGCCATTCTTCTAAGCTGATCATTAAAAGAAAAAAAAAAGACTTTGACCAAGGTGGGCACGTGATTTAGGGCAGAGCAGGAGGAGGAGAGAAGGGGAAGGGGTTTTTTTGCTTGTTTTGTTTTTTTACCAATAGCAGGGATGGAAGCAAGTTAGTCCTAAATCCTCTCCTATTGGCCTGATTGATTTAAGAGAAAGCTATCACCATCCACATCAAAGCATTATTAATGATTAGAGATTAATGCATGGCTTTATGTTCTATTTTATACAGGGGCTTCTAGAGTCAAGTGTTAGTTCAGTGCAGCTAGAGAATATTGTATTTGAGGCCACACTGCAGAAGAGCTACCACCCTGACCCAGAATTTGAAGGACCTGGATTCTTTTTCTGGTTCTACAACTCTGAATTCAATCAAGATCTTATCTTCTCTGGACCTCAGATTTCTCCTGTGGGAGAGCAGCAAGGTTGTGCCTAGCTACCTGTATAATCCTGCCATCACTGACCTTTGGGGATTCTGCACATCATATGCTAAAACCCACCTTACAGAATCAGATTGTCCTGAGCAGTGGTCTTGGTACCAAACCCCCATGGACAGCTTATTTTACTATAACCCAGCTAAGTTTAATTCCCTGATTCCATTAGCATTTGCCTTTCTGCTGGCTAGAAAAGACCAGGGTGGAAAAGTTTCTGTATAAACAAGTAAGAAAGTGATCTAGGAAATGAATGATCTTATCTGGTCAGGATGAATGAAGAAGACTCAGTGCTCATCTCGTCATCAGCATTACTGAGAGCATTTATGCCACAGAAAGAAACAAACATCATCTATCAATTTAATTGACCTCCAAGGAGGTGTCAACACTACTCCTCCCCTTCAGATTCACTAAGGTTGGCCAGTCCCATACTCAGCTCACACTCAGCACTTTCTCTCCTACTCATCACCCAACTCTGTTTACTCCTCGTTACCACTTGTGTATGTGTCCATGTCTTCAGCGCCCACCCACCCCCGCCAACACAATGTGATCCTCTCTCAGGGCAAGAGCCGCAGTTGGTTCTTCTTTATTTGAACTTTGTGTTCTGCATCCATCAAGTTTGGGGAAACAATTAAGGCACAACTATAATGCCTTTGAGTCCTGATTCTCCACCAGTATAATTCCTGGAAATCCAAACTCCCCATAGAGTCCTCACCATTCCCAAACATGTCCCCTTGACTCCACTACCTAAGGGGTCCATATCCCCCTGTGGAAGTCTTGACTGATACCACTGGTGCAGGACAAGTCCACAGAGCTCATTGCCACTAGCAGCAGGAGACCGGGGCCCTGCCCCATCAGACCCATTGCTCTCCAGGTGTCCTCTCTCTGTTTTTGCTCCTGCCTCTAATCACAGAAAGAGAAACTTCTTCCTTCACCAGTGTTAACAGCTCCCACCTCCCTAGGAAACCCTGTAATCAGGAATCATGTGCTCTACTGACTGAGCGGACCAAGTGTCTCCCCTGCCTCCTTTATTTAAAAGATTGTCCAACAGGATGTTCCAACCTGGGAAGGTGAATCTTTGTTACAGTACTTCTCTAGAGAGCCTATCACAGATGATTATAAAAGGTAAATGTTTGGGGTGCCTGGGTGGCTCAGTTGGTTGAATGTCTGCCTTCAGCTTCAGGTCATGATCTCAGGGTCCTGGGATCGAGCCTCGACCCTCTCCCTCTGTCTCTCCTCTCCACTTGTGCTCTCTCTCTTTATCAAATAAATAAATAAAATCTTAAAAAAAAAATAGGTGAATGTTTGACCAGCAGACATATATACTAGAAAATTCACTCTCATCTTGGAAAATGCAAAGCCTGGCCCAGAAGTAATGGGCCATGGAGGTAGTTTATAGGGAAAAGTACATAGGAGGGGAGGTAAACAGACTCTCACCAAGGCAGTCATGTGGGCAGTAGACATGTTGGGAAAAGGTTGGAAGCCTGAGACGTCTGATGGCGGGAAAGGGCTCGCGAAGAAAATTAGAACAGTGAGGGTGAAAGAGGGAAATGATGATATGGCAAAATGTGGCTGGGAAAGAAGTAATTAAGGCAGGAAGATGTCCAGTATCTACTTGGTCCAGCCTGCAACTATCTCTCCAGAGAGGGCCAGGATGGAGAAGTGTCAGTATACACAAGAAAGGAGTATGGAACACTGTAGAATTAACAGTCCTACAAAGACAGGCAGAAATAAGATGCCGGGTCACCCAAGAATCATTTGTGGGAGTCTTAGTCTTATCTCTGTCTCCATCTGTCTCTCTGTCCTCCAAGTTCCAGAAGCTTTATGAGCCCTTACCATGCTCCACCCACGGGGCTGCCACTGCCCCCTTTCCTAGAACGTACATTGTTCTCAATACACAAAAATGGTGAGGAGAGCTTTGAGCACAGGGTAGCCACTTAGTGACAGGACTGCAACCCCAAACCAAAAACCAGGAAGATGGCACAGACTTCCTACCAGCCCCTCAGAGGAGAGCACAAACTCTGCCATCCTAAAAACCCGCCAACACCGCATCTGAAATATCCCTCTGTCCCTTGAAAATTCTCACAGGGCTATTCAGATGAAAGGGTCAAGGAGGGGCCCTCACAAACTACCCCAGCGGCTACGCTCTGAGTGTCCCTTGTGGGACTGGGGCCACAGGGAGAGGAGACATGGTCCCCTACTTGTTGGAACTCAAAGCACACAGTCTCTTGGGGCAGAAGGTCATTAATAAAGAAATCACATACATGATGAAGGTTGCCAAAGCACCCTCACAAGTGCTCAGAAGTTGGATGGCCAGGCCTTTGCTTTGGCCTTGCGTTGGCATCCCCTGCCCATCCAAGGAGCAGAGTGGTATGTCAGGCAAAACAGGTTGATTTCCCACTGGAGTCCAAGGAAGGAAAGCTGAGGTTGCTCCACTAACCGTCAGTTACTTAGTAAAATAAAAATCAGAGCAGCGGCTTCTGGTAAAGGGAGGACAGGAAATAAAGGACACTGGTCTCAGCACGTGTGATGATTCCATAGCCTATAATGTCCTCATATGGGCTGACGTGAATTTTCCCTAGGGGGTGGCTTTCGCTCCATGTCAGTGCCAGGAACACCCTGGAGAACTGGAGGCTCTGACTTCCTGCACCTCCCCTCTTCCATAGCGGAGTCCCAAATTCTGGAATCAGCAAAGAGGACCTCTGAGCCCTGGAGCTACAGGCACAAAACCCACGTGCTGCATGTCTCCAGGAAAAAGAAGCCCTTTCTAAGCCCACAGTTGACTGAGAGAAATAAGGCTGTGGATGAGAAGCAGAACACGGGGAAACAAGGAGGGACAAAACTGGAGAATGCCAAAGGCCCTGGGAAGTAACTGCACACAGCAATATGGCTACTTGGGGGACAAAGGGCCAACCCCCACTCAGCTGCTTTGAGGGGGTATAACCGAGCTACAGCAGTATTGTGTAATCCCTAATACTGACAGCCCCATGGCATTAAAATAACAATTACATTACCTTAATTATGTGATAGCAAAGGAACCAGGACTGTATTACAAAAGTTAAAAATCTTGAGTTTTGGGGCACCTGGGTGGCTCAGTGAGCCTTCGGTTCAGGTCATGGTCCCAGAGTCCTGGGATGGAGCCCCACATTAGGCTCTCTGCTCAGCAGGAAGCCTGCTTCCCTTCCTCTCTCTCTCTGCCTCTCTGCCTACTTGTAATCTCTGTCAAATAAATAAATAAAATTTTTCTTTTTTTCAAAAAATCTTGAGTTTTTTTTTACTTCAAGAGGTAAATTTTAGCTACTAGAAAAAATACATTGTTTGGAATCCAGCATTTTCTGAGAAGGCTACAGAAACAGAGAAATAGAATGTTTCCATGTATAAGAACCGGCTCTAAACAGCTGGCTTACTGTGCATCCTTACATAAATAACTAAGCATCAAGGGGGTGATTACCACAAACGGGAAGAAGAAAAAAATATCTTACGTATGTATACAGTATTGATGGGGATTATGTAATTTGGACATCTCACAAGTATTCTGGAATGTTGTATCCAAAAACTCCTCTGAAGAGCTCGTAATGGGCCCCTGGAAATTCTGGGCCTGGCAATCCATCAGTACAACAAGCAGCTACACTCCAGGTATCAAAGGCTAGGATCCCCTAAATGGCTTAGTGACAGCCTGGCCTCTGAAAGAATACTGATTACTCGGCAAGGACCTTTAGAGGACACGGAACCCTGGAATGATTGTGTTGGGGCACCATGTGCCAGAGCCAAATGCTTGTGCTTCAGCATGGCCAACCCTGCTCAGGAGCAGATGTTCCACAAGGCCTCCTGCCTATGCGGAGAGCCATGGAAACTGTGTCGCAAGCTGCTGTCATTAAGCCAGGGATACCACTCCCAAGGCCGGCTTCCGCACATAGTTAAGGCAGGTTTCAACTCATCAGCCACCACACCCGATGTCTGAAAGCCCACAAAAAGGATAAGCACGAAGACAATGAAATGAGCTAGGGCAAAGTTAACAGCTTCTAGGTAAGCCTGTGTTGCTGGAAAACTAGGCCTCCTGGAGGCAGGGGAACAGAGGCCCCCTCCCCCATGCCCAGGGAAACCACCTGCCTTTACACCTGGGCATGGATGGGGTCAGGTAGGAGATAGGGGCCTGGCTGCGTCCCTCAAGTTCAAGAGGTGGGAGGAACCTGGGCGTGAGCTGAGGCTGCCCCAGGCCGATCCTTTCCTTCTCTGGGTTCCATCATCCTCCACACAGCTGCAAACTATGAATGTACAGCCTTCTGTACAAAAAAGGCTGTGTTTGGTCTCAGATGGCATTGCAGCCAAAGGCCAAGAAAAGGAAGGAGGGTACCATGTTGTGTCCACCAGAGCCAGCCTAAGCGCACATCACTGGGGTGAGTGTTGGCACTGCCAGTGTTGTGATCAGTACCAAGCAGTCTGTAGTCACCTTTTCTGGCAGGAGCTGTTTCCTCTGGGCAGATTCCACTCTTTTGCCCTCAGAAATCTGAGAGGAGGGGCCAGAAGCCTGTGGGACATAGTGGAAAGGGCATGGCTTCGGCACTGGGTGGGCCCGAGTTACAATCCTGGCTCTACTACTTATTAGTGGGTCCCTTCTGCCCTTCCCACTAGCCACTCTGAGCCTCAATTTCCCCAAGCATAAAGGGAGACTAATAATACCTCTCTTTCATATTTGTTTGAAGAATTCAAGATCATGTAATATCCTGCAGAGAACTGACACAGAGGAGTTGCCTGGTAAATAACAGCTTTTATTATTAGTTACCAGTATTATCATATGGGACTCATTACTATGTGGGAATGATTACAAGGGGAGTAGGAAGAAATGAGATACTGGCACAAACAAGGAGATGGGCTTCACTTATCAAGAAAGGTGTTTCAGACTACCATGTAGCTCTCCCATAGGAAATGTTCACTAGGCCAAAATCCTACTTCCCTCAAAAGTATTACGAGTACATAAATATTCCTTATTCTCTTTAAGTTTCCCACACCCCTGTGATCTGTGGCAGGCAAGTTTCATCCTGTTTTCGTGGGAAGGAGAAACTGAGGTACAAAAGATCACCTAATTCTCTGAGTGAGTCACAGGCACCTCCCATAAGTAAACCCAGGGGCATCAGTCTCCGTTCTTTCTGGACCCAAGCTGTTCTAACAAATGATTCATATTGACAGATATCCCAATTTAAAAAAAAAAAAAAAAACAGTCCTACAATAGAGATCACTATGTTTTTGGCAACCAGCAAGCTAAGCAGGGCAGGTGCTCTGACACCATCCTGTGTCAATCTCCCCTCTCTGGGCTGTGTCTGCTTCTCAAGAGAGGCAGCAGGAAGGAGCACAGCTAGACTGAACCCCACAACACACTCTTGCCCTATAGGGCCTTCTGGACTCAACCAACAGTGGCCCACACTGACTCACAGGGGATGGTGTCAACTCCAGGGATCTACCTGCTCATATCTTGGCTCTCGTACCCCACCCGCCAGTTCTTGAGAATACAGCTTTTCACCCAGATGGCTAATTCCAATTAGGATCACGGAGCCTGGGCATACAGAGTGCCCCTCCTAGTGTAAAGGGACCAGCTTCTTCAGAAGTGACCCCCACTTTGCAGGACTCCACATTGGGTTTTGTCCCCTGCTTCGTTAGATTATTTTCCCATTTCCCTTCTGCCTCCTGCATACACACGTCTGTGCCGAGGTCTTTTCGTCTGAAACTTGGAAGGCTTACAAGGGATGCAGCCGAAGCCTGTGGCCCAATGGGGGTCAGAGGCCACGAGAGAAATCCTTTCTTACCATGTCCTTCTTATTATGTGGACAGCTCATGCATCCACTGGAAGAACTAGAGGCTGTAATTCTGGTTCATTTAGCTGGATAGTGTTCTGATCATGTGTATCTAAGAGGAGGCACTTGGTTTTGCCCCTAGCAGAGGGACTTGAACATAATAGGGACAAAAATGTCTGCTGAATGAATGAATGCTCTTTTTATCGGACCCATATGTGCTTGTTTCATACCTTGTACTTTTTAATTGTACCTTAAAGGATGATACACCAGCTTTTGTAAATGCCAATTCCAATTAAGTTCCTTTTGAGAAACCATTAGAATTTAGTTTTTTAATTTATATTAAGGTTTATATTTTTGATGTATGGATGTATGTTCAGGACAGGCTCAGATAAGCAAATGCCAGGACCAAAAATCATCGATCTCATCAGTCATTTTTCTGGCTAAAATGATGCAGAGACCTGTTAAGTGTTACTCTATTTCAGGGACGATAGGCATTCTTCTGTGCACAGTGAGAGGAAATCAAAGCAGCTTCTTGTGACAGATTCAAAAAGCCAAAGAATTTAGCAACCTAGAAAGGCCTCTCTGGGCCTGAGAGACTGCTGCCACGGTCACCAAGACAATAGAAACATAACAAACACCACCAGCACCAGCCCCTGCTGGAGACAGTGCTTTCAAACACGGTTGTGCCTGACCCCAGGCTTTTCTTCTTTCCTCTTTTGCAGCCTAATTTTAGGGCAGCCATTTTTCTGAACGGCTCTGCATCACAGAACTGCTCCCTCTCCCTGCACATTCCTCATGCCAATCCTCTTTGTAAATGTTTGCTTTAGACGTAATCTGCAGCTTTACTAAGATTATGTCCTGAGCACACAGTTTTTAGTCACCACATCTCTGTGCCGGGAGAGCAAACGCCTTCCCCTACCCTCAATTCTTGTTTCTGCTTTACTCCTTAGACTCACCCAGGCCTTTCTGTTCTGATGGGGGCACATCAGATGCAGAGCCCGACAGATTCCTGGAGGACAGAGATCACACGTTACCCTTCCTTCCCATCTTCTAGGTGTCTCATGCATGGGAGACACTCAACAAATATTTTTAGCAAACCCGTCTTCTCATTGCTCCTTGCACTTATGAAGCACATTCCCATCTCTGGGCTCTTGCTGCAGCCCTGCCTCCTGCCAAGAATGCACTCCCTGCTCCTTTCCATTTATGCAAATCTTGACTCTCCCTCAGGACCAAAACCAAGCCCTTGGAGATCTTACAGAACCCTGTTCTCTTGGCAATTAACATAGTAATTTTTTTTTTTTAAATTAGTTGGTTTCTAATCTTGTCTCCTCAATTGAACGAAAGTTCTGTATGCTCCATCCGAGCTGAGGCCATTTGCCAGAACCAAAACTAGTGGTCTGGCAGAGGTGAGAAAGGGGGCCTAGAACCGAGACTTTGCCTCAGGGTGAGGTCAGGGATCTTTCCAAATCAGAGCCTGGGATAACAAATGACAGACTCCCATGGGGAGGCAGAAGCTCTGTGAATGATTTAGACTCAAAGGCAGGAACAAAGGACAGACAGGTGCAGAAGCGGAGGTTAGGATGTGGTCAGTCCAGAATGATGCCCTTGGACAAGGCTCATTTGCCCGGACTCTTATGACAGCTTCCGTCCAGCTCCCACCCCTTCAGACAGATAGGTCGGCCCTTAAGGTAGCACTCCCCAACTCTGGCACTGACACTCCTGCATCGGAGCTGCTGAATCCCTTACCATAACACTTCACCTCTGCCCAGAACCTAGCACAGTGAGCAGTATATAAAAAACAGGTTTTCCGGGACGCCTGGGTGGTTCAGTTGGTTGGGCAGCTGCCTTCGGCTCGGGTCATGATCCCGGTGTCCTGGGATCGAGTCCCGCATCGGGATCCTTGCTCGGCGGGAAGCCTGCTTCTCCCTCTGCCTGCCATTCTGTCTGCCTGTGCTTGATCTCTCGCCCTCTCTCTCTCTCTGATAAATTAAAAAAAAAAAAAAAAAAGTTTGAAAAAACAGGTTTTCCATTAGAAGGAAGGGAAGTCATGAGGGAAGAAGAGAGACAAGTAGATTGTTGGTCCATTCCTCTCTGCCGGTTCAGAAGGCCAAAGTGAGCCCCAGTTAACTGTGATCCCCACACACACCCACTTACACTCACCCACACACCCTGTTGTTTTGTAATGATGACCACATCATTCATGATTTGGGGTTTTTACGCATTTTTTTAAAACACCTCTATGCCCAATATGGGGCTTGAACTCACAACCCCAAGATCAAGAGCCTCGTGCTCTAATGACTGCGCCAGCCAGGAACCCCGATTTGGAGATTGCTTTAATCACTCTGGTATCACTTTGTATATACTACTGAGAAACAGGCACTGGTTCCAGGCTCCAAGGTGGGCATGGCGGGTCTGGGCTCACAAGGGACTCTGAACAAGACTCTGCCTCCAGTTAAGCAAGGGCGGTTGGGACACCTCGGTGGGTTCCACCGCTCTGTCCTCATAGTTTCCCACAGTTATCTCTTGCCCCACTCCCATCCCAAACTCCCGAAGCCAACCACGCCAAGAGAGGAGTAGAGTTCCCCACTCCAGTGAGCCCTCCCTCCGCCTCTGCCTATTTAGAGGAAGTGGGTAGGTGAGCAGCTGCGCCCTGAGGATCCTTCCCATCAGCAGAGGTCCGTGTTTACGGCCCCGCCTGGGTCCTGGCCAAGTGCACCAAGAATGCGCTCAGCAAGAGTACCACCCTGACTTGAAAGGGCTCTGCCCTGTCTCCCTCTTTATTATAATTTTTCCGGGAAGAATTACACTCAGGGGAAGGGAAAATTACTCTCACTCTGTTGTTCTTAACAGTGGCCTCTTCCTCTAATCACATGCAAAACTGGAAAACTAAGTGTATCAGGGGAATTCAGAGCTGTAAAAACAAAACAAGATTAAAAAACAAAACGCACACTCCTCCTCAACAAAAGAGTGAGAAATTCTGCTCCAGTAGGTGAAATCTGATTTCAGATCAATGAGTGTGGATGGAGGAAAAAAGCCCATGTGACCCCAGAGTGAATTAAAGCTGCCAAGCAAAATCCAAAGAGCAAAATGGAGGAGGCGTGTGCGTATTTTTCTGATCAATATGAAAGAGAGGCTATGGGAGAGAGAGGGGCTGGCCTGGTCAGACAGGCCTGGAAGCACTCTCCGGGACCAGGCAGACAGGCGGGCCTCCTCTCACCTTTCCAGGCCCTGGGCGTTATCTCTGAGCAAACAAAAGCTTGTCTCTTATCAGGCGAAGCACACACACAGTGTTGACCCAGCACTTGACCCACACAGAGGCTCCCCCTCTGGACCTAAACTACAACCCCATGGGTTGGCAGGACTGGGACTGTGCCATCCATTATACAGACGAGAAAACCAAGTCCAAAAGATTTGCTCCAGGTCTTCTAGTTAGAAAACTAATGTAACCAGAACTTGAAACTGGCTGTTCTAATGCCAAGCTTAGAGCACCCTGCTCTGGCCCCTGGGGCCTTGGGCCTCTGCAGGAAGGGAAGGAACTCAGTTGGGTAGTCAGTGAGGTCCCTTGGGCTTCTTTCATCCCTTTTAAACAGGAAGCGAGAGCACAGGCTCCTGTCCAGCCCCCAACCTGCCCTATTATTTCCATTAACCCCCAGGGCTCAACAGACTTTGAACAGCTACAAACTGGCCCTTGAACCAAAGGCAACCAGTCAGCCACACTCTTTCATGCCAAAGCCTTCTCCGGTCAAACAAATCTATAAAGAGAGATTTTGACCAAGGAGGCCCCACCCAGCTCAGCCAAAGAGAGATAATGGGTGGGTGACAAGGCTTCCTATTTTAGGAAATCTGTCAGTTCTCTATCAGCAGAGCCTGCCTGGGCCTTTGGCCAACGAGGCCCCCGGGAGAGGAAGAGTGAGGAGTCAGGGCAGCTGTTGTGAACTCGTGTCCCCACCAAGGCGGCTGGCGGGCGGGCAGTGGAGGGATTCAGCCCCTCTGAGCTCATGCTAGGGCACGGCCTCTGTGGCCTGGCTCCCTGCCCACCTCTGCAAGGCAAAGACTAGCTTCCCACAGCCTGGCCCCAGCCTCCGGCCCAGGAAAGGGGCGGTTAGGAGTCCACCCCACCCCCTACCAAGCATCCACAGAACAGGCCCAAATCCGTCCTCTACTCCTACTTTCTCCTCAGACAGGAAGAGGTGGCCCCTAAGGCAGTTGTGTGCCCCTAGGCAATTTCCTCTTCCCTAAAATAGTGACAGCAACACTTTCTTCATGGAATACTGTGGTGATTGAGTGAGAAAATGTGTGTGAAGCACCCAATACATGGTGGGCACTCAAGGAGAAGTCATTTGCCCCTTCCCCCTGAAGCAGTTCTGACTGTGGACCTCGGCCCCTCATAGGTCTTAGCGTGTGTCATGAATTACAACTTTTCCCAATCCCCAAAGACGTGACTCTCCACCCCAGTCCAGCTGTGCGTACCCCCCTCCTTCTGGCCTCCTGTGGCCCGTAGTTCTGCTGTATATTTTACTCATCAAACACAGATAGCATTTGCTCTGTACCCAGCACTCTTCTATGGCCCTTACAGGTCTAAGCTTCCCTGGGGGAGGAGGACAAAGGGGAGATTCCCACAACATTTCGGGGGGAGGGATACCACCCCTGGGGGCAGGTCCCTTCCTTTACCCATCCCAACATCTGCCCATCGCTCTCGACAGCATGCACGAGGTACGAGTTCTGCAGGGTGCTAACCCTTATTTCAATTTCTAAGTACAGTATCTTTCTTTTCATACGGTATTTTCAAGTCGTATTCCAGAGATTTCTGATGTCATTGCACTGTCGCCCCTTCCCAACCTACGTTCCAAGACTCAAGCAACCTCAAGAGCTGAAGCCGAACTGCTGTGCCCAGCCAGTTAGGAGAGTGGACGGCCTCACTTCTCAAACCTTTTCAAACTCAACAGTAAGAAGGATGTCAGTGGCTGGCTGGGGGGCCCCGGCAGAGCTGGTGGGGGCAGCCAAAGGAGAGAGTGTTAGCAGCTTCCAGAGGATGAATCAAGACATTTCAGGTTCAAATCTCTGCCCAGGCCCTGGGCCAGTGCAGCATAATGAAGTGTGGTTACAGGAAGTAACAGAACAGTCAACACTGAACAGGCAGCTGGCACAGCCCCTAGGGAAGCAGACGACCACTGGGTCCTCTCCTGCGAGGATCCAGGGGGTACAACCAGCTGCAGCTCTGACAAGCAAACTTCCTAAATCAAACTAGTATCCTGGGTCTGAGTAGTAATAAAAGACAAACCACCAGAGCTCAGGGAAGGGTTTTAACAAAGTCCTAAAGCACCTGAGCAAAGAAAAGCTAAAAATAAGACAAATCCCCTGAAGGGCTGTCAACTGTCATCATCATAATGGCCCCTGGTACCTAATGACAGGAGTCAGGAGGCTGCGGCTGTGGGCCTCATCACCACCCTCGTCACCAAACAGTGGCTCCCCTTCCCCACCGGACACAGCTCCTGCTCTGGCCTGCCTGCTGGTTGAGGAGGTAGATAAGGAGGCCAGATCTGCCTAGAGATCAGAAAGCAAGATGGAAGAGAGGCAGAAGCACAAGGTCCCAGCATACAAGACCTCCTACCAGGTACTGAAGACTCCTCTGATTGCACTGGGAAACAGGAGGTGGTGGGGTGGCCTGAGGCAAGGTTTTCGCTGCTGACTGCTCCCCTACTGGCACCCCCTTCCCTGGGATCCTGAAATTGGAGCACATTTTTAAAGTACCCAGAGACACCTAACTTCCCCAGACCCCCACACATGCCTTTTCCTTTCCTATTTCAGCAAGGGCACCCTCTGTTGCTTATTTAGTGATACCTCAAAGATAATTTTCTTCTGGACAAGGGCTGGTTTTATCAGATAATCCAGGCATCTACTGGGTGTCCACCTACATGTCCTATTAAAAAATGAATGCTGAGGGCGCTTCAGTAGCACAGTCACTTAAGCGACTGACTCTTGATTTTGGCTCAGGTCATGCATGATCTCAGGGTGAGGAGTTTGAGCCCTGCATCCTGCTCCTTGCTCAGAAGAAAGTCTGCTTCTCCCTCTGCCTGCTGCTCCCCTGCTTGTGCTCTCTCTCTCTCTCCCTGACAAAAAAAAAAAAAAAAAAAAAAAAAACCTTAAAAAAAAATTCTCTTTAAAAAATTCTCTCTCCCTCTCTCCCTCTAACCCCCCCCCCACACTCTCTCTAAAATAAATCATTCTTTGGAAAATATATGAATGCTGTAGGAGGGTTGATTTATTAACTAAAGAAAGGAACCACAACAACAACAAAATTACACACCCAGAGACGACGGGTCTGGGGCACGGGGGCAGCGTGTGGCTTGTCTTGGACCAGCTTAGGAGGGTTCCTCTTCAGGACAGGCAAGGAACCCTAAACTGCCCAGCCATGCAGGAGCCCCTCTATTCCCGTGCTTCTTGCTCTGAGGCACTGTCCTGAGAGGACCTCGCAGTATTTAGTAATCCACGTCAGGTATTTGTGTCTTTCTCCAGGCCGGGGCCTGGCCTCCTACACTTCCAGCCATCAGAAGTCCTGCTGCAAGTGAGAAGCCCAGTCGGACGCATGGGGCCTCATGGACAGTGCCCGGCCAGCGGAGGTGCATCAGGCACACCTGCCTCTTCCCCTTTCCTCTGCCTCACAGGATGGGAAAGGGTTGTTTCCCTGTTGAGCCCACACCTGCTGAGCTGCTGGTGCCACATGACGTGAACTCCCTAGTGACAGCTCCCTGGTGGCGGTCCCTGTGGTTGCCATGGCGCCCCCTTGGGGCTGCTCAGCTCCCCCCACCCCCACCCCACAGCCCTCCCCCAACCCCACTGCAGCCCTGGCCTGGAGCTCCATAGGCAAAAAGGCAGAACATCAATAGGACGACATAATGAGCAGGGGCACTGAAATCTCATTTCAGCCAATATAGTCCTCATCGACCCCAACAAGCATTCGACTTGCTTTTATCATCTCTGTCAACCCTAGAGAGCAGACGTTAAATAAAACCTTAAAGGGCAGGACTGGTGGATGAAGGACAGACAAAGAACCTTGTCCGTCCATAAGGCAGGAAATAAGGCCCTGGCACAGGGCAAGGGCTCAATAAATGGCTGTTAAATTGTTACATGAAGAAGTGAATAAAAGCAACTCAACTGTGATTGAGGCTTCTTGAGGAATATTTTCTGAAAAGGCACGGTCGGCGTTAATACTTGGCACATTTGGGGTATCATTTTCTGCCTTCGTGAGCTTTTGATCTTTGCAACAAGAAAGAGCACTAGAGCTGGGCTGGGCCATCATTTCCATCTTGGAGCTGAGAAAACTAAGATGCAGAGTGGCGGCCTGACCAAGTGACTCAGCACATTGGTGGAGGCCGTGGGAGAGGGACCCCCAGCGCTGGCCTCCGACCCACCCCTCTCCCACCTCCTGTAACAGCTCTGCCACAGGCTCTCCTCCTCCTCCCCCTTCCCCGGGCATGGGACATCTGAGAGCGGACAGGGACTCAAGCGAGCACTGAAGTCCTGTCCAGGCCTCAGCTCCCCAGGGGCTAATGATGAAATATTTACTTGGTGATCAGACCTTGCCCTTCAGATCAAATGACCGCTCCTGTCTGGATCACCTTACAATAAAGTAGACCCAGCATCAGCGTCTACTGCCTGCTGGCCCAAGTAGCTAAAGGGCCAAACATCTCCCCACCCTAACCCCTCGAGCAGGGAATCAGAAGGACCAGGAGGAAAGTCTGAGCACCCCGCAGGCCCAACCACAACCCCTCCTGGGGACTGCCTGTCTTCTGGCCTTCCTGCTTCCCTTTCCTCCTCCAGGGAGACCACCAGGGAGCCGCCTTCCTCTTCTTTCCTCAGAACACGGGCTCTGCCCACAGCAATCCATAGGGTTCTCTGCCCTCAGGACTGCATGTGGGGGGGAAGACAACCTTCCTACCATTGGGAACCATTCAGGATAAAATGCACGAATGTGGAGAAACTACAAAGGCTGAAAAATGGGGACAGACTTTGTACCGTCACTGTCCCAGTGACTTCCTTTCCAGTTGGTGTTTTAGAGCCCCTGCGGCCTTGAGCTCCATACGATGGCACACATTCGCACACTTCCCCTCAGTCTAGCCAGAACACGCCCTCCGGCATGAGTGTGCGCTGTGCCCACTAGCCTCTGGTGTTTTCTCAAGAGCCCCTGGCTCAGACTTGCTTGAATGTCAAAGATTAAATGAGGTAACACATGAGAAGCTATATTAAGTGTTTTAAAATATATGTGCTAGGGCACCTGGGTGGCTCAGTGGGTTAAGCCACTGCCTTTGGCTCAGGTCATGAGCTCAGGGTCCTGGGATCGAGTCCCGCATCAGGCTCTCTGAGAGCCTGCTTCCCTTCCTTTCTCTCTGCCTGCCTCTCTGCCTACTTGTGATCTCTGTCAAATAAATACATAAAATCTTTTTTAAAAAATAAATAAAAAATAAAATAAAATATATGTGCTATATGATAATAAGGTTAGTTGAATGTGTCATTCTCCATTTCACTCACCCTCAGGTGTTCTTGGCTCCAAGAGGCTGACCTCTGAGAAAGGCATCCTCTTGGGCTCCCTTGCTAGTGACTTCCGGTTTGGCCAATGGGAGGCATCCAACAGGGAAAGCAGTTCCAGCATCAGAATTACCTTCTTCCCTTTGCCCTTTAGGCTCAGGGAGGTAATGGCTCCCAACTGATGGAACTCTCTGGGCACCTCCCATTTGTTCCCTTAACCCTGCTTGCATCTCTCTTCATCTCTTAATTACAGTCTCCTTTTTTTTTTTTTTTCTTCTTTTTGAGCCACCTGGGATAAATTGTGTTTTCCTTTTGGGCCCCTGACTGACAAACTCAGAGACATCCATATCTGTGTCTGATCAGCTGAACGGGCCACCCCTGTGTTCCTTTATCTTTGGGAACAGAGAAACCACAGTGTCCACTGACGGTTAACTTGTCTTCAACACAGAGCTTCCAAATTCCAAGCAGAGCGACCTTGCCCTTCCTTCCTCCTCCCATCTTTCTAGCTGCACATTCTTATAAAGCAGCTCGGCGTGGGCTGCCAGCAGTCTGACATCAGGATGGAAGAATACAGAGGCCTCAGAGGTTCTGCATTTTCTGGAATCTAATGATTCTGCTGATCCTCTGATGTTTGGCAATAGCTATTTCAACGTCGAGATGCTTAAATCACTTCTTTGTTCTTTCTGCTGTGTAACTAGGGCACCACAAGGAATCTGGAGGAATTGCTGCTTGAGGTAGGTGTTTTGGGGGGTGGAGTGGGTTGTTTTTTCCCTTGTTCTGGAGGAGTTAAGTCATGCACTTGGAAGAAGGTCAAATTTGGGCTTTTCTCCTGCAGTAGGTTGACAGCTGACCCTTCTTCAAATGGTTCTCCTTCTGTCCCTCTGTCTCTAACATTACTTCCTCCTCTCCCTTCTGCGTGGCTGTTGACTTCAGGAAATAAGAGTCCTGCCTTCTTTTATATTTACCTCCAATTTCCAAGGAGCTGTGAGCTTTGCTGCCAAGTGCCACCCATTACACATTTTCTGAAGGCCTGCCAGGTGCCTGGTGAGACTTGGGACATGGGTGACGTTAGCGACAAACACAGGAGGTCTTGTCCTCCAGGACCTCACAGTCTACCAAGAAGGGAAGGCAAGAAAAAGCTCAGGGAATTAACAGAACACGTGGGAAGAGGGAGAACTTGGGGATAGGGACTCCCCCTGGGCTTTGCCTCCTGACCATGAGCGTTCTGGGGCAGGGATCAGGTTCCCAGCTAGCCTATTTTCCACACCTCAGAGAACTCGTGCTTCATCAATAAGTAACCACACCTGCGTTACTATGCAAATAAGCTCAGGTCTGCTCTGGAACAGCCAGGTTGACTTTACCACCAGGCTTTTCTCTCCAGCTTCCACCCTCTGTGCTACCTGGACTCTGGCATTCATTTATCATAGCCTGTCATTACTGAAGGAGACAACAAGCCGGAAAAAAGGGCAGTCTGAAGGGTCTTTATCTGGTCTCCCTCAGCCTGAGTTCCTTCCGAAGGCCAGTGTTTACCTTGGCCCAATCACCTGCAAAAAAAAAAAACCACCCTGAGACAACCGCTATGAAAAGTAGCAGCCATTTAGATTAGGAAAAGGGAGGGAGGCCAGGAGAATGAACCCAGCCGGAAGCCGCAGTGAACTCCCTTGTGCATTTCACACGGGGTCTCCCAGCGAGTCCACCTTCGCTTACCTCACAGCCTGGAGGCCAAGTACCGCTATTGGGAACTTTCTGATTTCAGTTCAGACCAATTTCCAAAATGTTGTGGGGATTCTAAACCGTCACTCCCCCCAAACACTTCAGACTAGGACGTAAGGAATCCTACATCTTGCGTTCATCCGGGAGAGGAGGTTCCAGGAGTCTATGTGAGTGAGACCGGAAGCAAAGACTAAAAAGGAAATCTGCCATCCCTTTTTGTTCCCATTTCCTTTTGTGAAACCCCTTCAAATCCAAAAGTCACCGAATGTTGAATGCCAGAGTAAGGAGAGATGGTGGGGGTCGCCCAGGCCAAAGGCCCCTCCTCAGTTTAGAGAGCTAATGGTGAACCCAGGCCGTGATCAAAGTCCCAGGAGCCAGGGGCTGAGCTGACCCCGGGCTCCAGGCCAGCGTTCTGCCTGCCGCTCGGCTGCCCTGGGAATTCCTGCACCAGGCACGGCCAGAGAGGGAATCATGGAGAAACTCTGAAGAGGAAGGAATCAGCTGATATTTTGTTAGCCATCCAGGCTGGCTGTCACGAGGCCCAAATTGGAAGCAGGTGAACCTGCCTGACGTGAGGTGAGGAAGAGGGAGGGAGGGAGGAAAAGACTACATTTCAGAACAAACAGAATCTGTGGCTACACTTACTCCATGCTCTAGGGTAGCAAGGGTTGGCTTGGCATGAGGTAAGGAAAATGTGTCCCTGCAAAAGGGATAATGCTTCTTGTGTAAATAAAGCTCAAGACAAGTCTCAGAGGGGAGCAGAAGACAGGGAAAGCTGCTTGCTGTGCACTCAGTGATCCTCCCCCCCAGATTCCCTTTCCTGCATGAAGGATTTATTCCCCCCACATGTGGAGTGCTGCTGGAAGAAGACTCTGGGCTGTCAGCCCTCTGGGAGTGCCTGGGCAAAAGGAAGCTGCCCCACCCAAGGTCGTCCCCTCTTCCAGAGGTAGCCCCTATCCTGTGACCCATCCACAGGAGTACAGAAGCCAGGCCTTCCAGCCCCAAATGGGGACAGCTTCCCAGCTTCAGAGCTTTCCCTGTCAGCTGACTTCTTTGTTGGGGTTGCTTCAGGCCTTAACTCCTCCCCCTACCCCTTCTGCCTCCTCTGTACCCCCCCCCCACCACCTCTGCTGCCCTTCCACAGAGTGGGTACCAAGAGCACACTCCCTCATGATCACGATCAGCCTGCACAGAGATGCCCTTCTCAGCCAGCTTCTGGGGAAACCCAAATGGCAACACTGCTGATTAAGCAAATACATGGAGCCCCGCTGAAAGCTGAGTGAAAACCTCCATCCATTGAAACTGGTCAAGTAACCCGTCCGTCCCTGTGAAAGAACGTTGCCCACATCCTGCTTTAGAGAATGAAGTCAGGCTCTGTCTAGGTCACAGTTTGCCACCTCACTGCCAACTACAACATGCGTTTTGAGCCCTTCAGGAGCCATAGCGGTGAAACTAAAAGGGCCATGCCTTCCCTGGTAGGACCACGCCCTCTCTGAGCCAGTCAGCCAGAAACAAGTCCAGGCAATTCTTAAAGGCCTTTTTTTTTCTTCTTTTTTAAGATTTTATTTATTTATTTGACAGACAGAGATCACAAGTAGGCAGAGAGACAGGCAGAGAGAGAGGGGGAAGCAGGCTCCCTGCCGAGCACAGAACCCGATGTGGGGCTCCATCCCAGGACCCTGGGATCATGACCCAGAGCCGAAGGCAGAGGCTTTAACCCACTGAGCCACCCAGGCGCCCCTTAAAGCCCTTTTAAAGAAGAATTCCCAAACCACCCCCAGGGCCAGCACCCCTTGGAAAGTTGATAGCCCTTAACTAAGTGTCCTCCTAAAATAAAATTAAATTCCTCACACTCCGTGTTAATTTTTTTTTTTTTCTGTTATCTTAGGCAGAGGTAGAAAACATTTATAAGATTCTCTGTTTAGGAACCCTTTATGATTCCTGGCCAATCTTTTCATCAAGGTAAATGATTCCGTTTCCACTAGTTTTTTTTCACAAACAATCCTGCTTTCAATCCTATCATCACCTCTGCGGCTTTCTGTGAGGGCCACAAAACACCCTCTTTCAAATCTTGGTTTCAAGGTTGGTCAGTTTCAGGGTCATGCCAGTTTCTCACCTATTAGCGTCCATGTGATCATCCTGTGTGAAATACGGCACTCCTGTACACAGTCACTATCCACAAGCCGGCAAGGGCCCTCTTCCTCGGTTCCCACTCTTCAAAAAGCAGGCATTCCCACAGCCTGGAGATCCTAACAGGGCTTCTCACAGAAGAAGTAGGAAGGCATCAAGAGGTGGGAAGAAGGTTAAACCTGAGGCCACCTGGTTCCCAGGAACAGAGAAGCCACTGAGCCCCAGACAACAGGAGGGAAGAGGGACTACGCAGAACTTAGCCAGAGGCAGACAGTTGGTGTTTGGGAGTAATAAGCTTCTGCCTATGTGAGAAATCTAAGCACATAAGTTACTTCTTTTTTGCCAAGAATCCTTGAGATATTTAGATTTCTGAGTTATGAAGTGAAAATGAAATCAGCCCTTTTTTATCAGTTTATTTCCCTGTGTGTACCTCAGGATGCTTTCCTGATCTGCCTGGTAAACAACAATTAACAAAGGACTACATTCACTTATCTTGCTATATCTTTGATCCTCTTTGCAGGAAAACCACTCAGTAATTATTATGTTTTAACTGTGGATTGGTAGAGTTTCTATACTCATTAGGAAAACACACCAGTGATTTTCAACCATTTGTCAAGGCCTGTAGACATTTCTGCTGGTCAGGACTGGTTGCGGGGGAGCAGGGAACGCTACTGACACCTAGTGGATAGAGGCCAGAGTGCCACTAACCATCCTAGAGCACGCGGAACTGCCAGCCTCACACAACAAAGAATTATTTGGTCCAAAATGTTGATAGTGCTGAGATTGAGAAACACTGACTTACAAACAATTCCGTATCATCCTAAACGTACTCACTTCTTCATAAAGCTTCAGACATTGTTCTTTTTTTTTTCCCCCAGACATTGTTCTTTCTCCTCTGTCCTGGAGAAATTACAAGCTGCTTGACCAACAAGCTCACAGGCTTTCCTTTCTTTTTTCTTTTTTCTTGTTTCTTGATGGAGTCATAGCTAAGGAACAAAGACAAGTAAAACCCCAATGGTAAAGTTAAAACAAGCTTGATCTTGGCCCATGGACTCCCTTCAAAAGCTATGTTTTATGTGGGCATCCTTGAACAGGCAGGACAAGTCAGAAAATAACAAGGAATTCTAACCAAAACCTATAAGATACCTAGGAATAAAACCAAAAAGGTAAAAGATCTGTACTCTGAAAATTATAAAGCACTGATGAAAGAAATTGAAAATGACACAAAGAAATGGAAAAACATTTCATGCTCATGGATTGGAAGAAAAAATATTGTTAAAATGTCTTTATTACCTAAACCAATCTACACATTTAATGCAATCCCTATCAAAATACCAACAGCAGTTTTCACACAACTAGAACAAGTAATCCTAAAATTTATATGGAACCACAAAGGACCCTGAAAAGCCAAAGCGACATTGAAAAAGAAAAGCAAAGCTGGAGGCATCACAACTCCAGACTTCAGAATTAGGATCAAAACAGTATGGTACTGGCACAAAAATAGACACATCAACAGAACAGGATAGAAAACCCAGAAATGAACCCCCAAATTATGATTAACTAATTTCAACAAAGCAGGAAAGAATGCCCAATGGACAAAAGGCAGTCTCTTCAACAAATGGTGTTGGGAAAACTGGATAGCAACACACAGAAGAATGAAACTGCACCAATGTCTTACACCATACATAGAAATAAATTCAAAATGGATGAAAGACCTAACTGAGAAAGGAAACCATCAAGATCCTAGAGGAGAACACAGGCAGCAACCTCTCTGACATCAGCCATAGCAACTTCTTCCAAGATACGTCTCCTGAGGCAAGGGAAACAAGAGCAAAAGTCAACTATTGGGACTTCATCAAAATAAAAAGCTTCTGCACAGCAAAGGAAACAATACAACTAAAAGGCAACCTACAGAATGGGAGAAGATTTTTGCAAATGACATATCTGATAAAGGGTTAGTACCCAAAGTCTATAAAGAACTTACCAAATGCAACACCCGAAAAACAAATAATCCTGTTAAAAAATGGGCAGGGGGCACCTGGGTGGCTCAGAGGGTTAAAGCCTCTGCCTTCCACTCAGGTCATGATTCCAGGGTCCTGGGATCAGGACACGCATTGGGCTTGAATTCTCAGAATTCTCTCTGCTCAGCAGGGAGCCTGCTTCCCTTCCTCTCTCTCTGCCTACTTGTGATCTCTGTCTGTCAAATAAATAAATAAAATCTTTTTTTTTTTAATGGGCAGAAGACATAAATAGACATTTTTCCAAAAAAGACATCTAAATGGCCAACAGACACATGAAAAGATACTCAAAATCACTCATTATCAGGGAGATGCAAATCAAAACTACAAGGAGATATCACCTCACACCTGTCAGAATGGCTAAAATCAAAAGCACAAGAAACAACAGGTGTGGTAAGGATATGGAAAAGCAGAACCCTCTTGTACTGCTGATGGGAATTCAAACTGGTGCAGGCACTCTGGAATATAGCATGGAGGTTCCTTAAAAAGTTAAAAATAAAACTACCCTATGATCCAGCAATTGCACTACTAAGTATTTGCCCAAAAGATACAAAAATACTAATTTGAAGGGATGCATGTACCCCCGCACTGATGTTTACAACAGCATTATCAACAAAAACCAAATTATGGGAAAAGCCCAAATACCCATTGACTGATGAATGGATAAAGAAGATGTGGTGTATATGCACAATGGAATATTACTCTGCCATAAAAAGGAACGAAATCTTGCCATTTGCCGTAACATGAATGGAGCTAGAGACTATAATGGTAAGCAAAATGAGTCAGAGAAAGACAATATGATTTCACTCATATATGGAATTTGAGAAACAAAACAAATGAACGTTGGGGGGGGGGGTGCAGAGAGGAAAACCGAGAAACACACTCTTAACTATAGAGAATGAACTGATGGTTACCAGAAGGCAGGTGTGTGGAGGATGAGTTAAATAAGTGGTGGGTATTAAGGAGAACACTTGTGGTGAGCACTGGGTGTTGCATATAAGTAATAAGTCACTATATTGTACACCCGAAAATGATACTACACTCTATGTTAACTAGAATTTAAATAAAAAATGAAAACTTAAATAAATTTTGAAAAGCTTAAATAAAAACTTTATTTAAAAAAAAAAGGAATTCTCAGAATTATTTCCTAAGTCAGGTTTTAATTCTGAGGTACAAAGAGATGCCTCTTGCTCTCAACTGTGTAATAATGTCATCTCCTACACTTTGAATCAAGGATTGAACGCAATGTAAGCAGAATAATCAGGTACCCTCTTCCACTAGTTTTGAAATCATTCCAGTGATTTTAAGAAAACAGACTTCCCACAATCTGGCTGTAAATTGATCTGCCTGGGCTATTTTTGTGTAGACATATCTTACTTTTGTGAAGAATAAACTGGATGAGTGTGTCAAAATTTTTGAAACTAAAATTATGATATAAGCAACAGCTTTGTAGCCAGCCTATGCTTTAATCTAGAGTAGCACAAACAGAAAGTCAGCCCAGTCAAGAATATAACAGTGTGGGATCACTGCATAACAGGCAGGATCCTATTACAATATGGCCTTTGAAATGTCTTGAAAAGAAATCCTATGTCTAGAAAACAAAGCCCCAACTCACCCCACCCATCCCACCATTATCCCTGCTTCAACTGAATGAATAGTTCAAAAAAAGAAAGTGCTAGAATTTTAAAACATTTTAATATAGAGTAACTATATTAAAGGACCATCTTCCTAAGAATGGAAATCCGCCCCAAGAATGATTCTCAAGGAGGATTCTGGGAAGGGTGAGGAGCACCAGGAATCTATCTTTCCATCTAGACAACAATTGCTTTGGCAGAATCTCTCTGACAATCTAACTATTTGAGGACTACAAGGCTACTGAAGACTTGTAACTTCCAGAGGAAAGCGTGGACAGTAAACTGTGGTTAACTTGGCTCAATTTCAGCTGTCAGCACAGTAGCAGCTCCCCCTCCCACATCCACAGCCCCATAGCAGGCAGCTGTGCACCTGTTCCTGGAGCAGTGTTAACACAGATTGCAGGAGCCATGGTGGGTAAAAAAAAGGACCCTGTCTTCCAAAGATAGGGTGTGTGTGCTTTGAACACTGATTGCTGCTTCTGATCTCAGAGATGCCAAGGGGAAGTTGGCTGTTGTTGTTGCACCTCCCCCTCCCCCCCCCCCCCCCCCATTGTTGCAAGCTTCTCCACCTTCCAGCTGAAGTGACTTCCAGGGGATTTAAAGGGCCAGTATTCTCTTTTTCCTTCCTTCCATTTTTCTCATTTTCCGTTTTTGCGAACCAGCTGTGAAAGAGTAGAATATTCAAAAGTAACTCCATATACAGGGAAAATTAGAAAGTCATCATGCACACCCAGGGAAAGGTGCAGGGTCAGAAAAGACTTAGACCTTAAGTTTACACCTCAGGCAGATCCTTTGCACAGAGACAGCCTGCATCAGTCAAAAACCCAAAAACAACAAACAAAAACTAGAAAACCCTAGGGAAGGGAGAGAACCTGATTTCCAGAGTTACCACATCAATAGATTCAAATGTCCAGTTTTCATTAAAAAAAAAAAAAATCACAAAGCATATAAAGAAACAGCAAAGTGTGGCCCGTTCAAAGGACAAACAAATCAACAGAAATGCCCCTGCAAAAAGAACTGATAACAGATCTACTACACAAGGACTTTAAAATAACCATCTGAAAGATAGTCAAATAACTAAAGACAGATGTGAATAAAGTAAATGATGTCTGAACAAAATGAGAATAAATAAGGAGGTAGAAAAACCAAAAAGAAACCAGAAAGAAATTCTGGAACTGATAAGTGCAATAACCAAAATGAAAAATTCACTCTAGTGAATTCAGATTCCATCAGAAGAAAGAATCCACAAACTTGAAAATAAAACAATAGAAATTGAGTCTGAGGGACAGAAAGAAAAAAAAAGTGAAGGGACCTGTGTAACATCACCAAGTGGACCAATGTATGCATCAGGGAAGTCCCAGAAGAAGAAGAGATACAGAAAGAAGCCAAGAGATTATTTGAAGAAATATTTGAAGAAATGGCTGAAAACTTCCCAAATGTGATGAAAGACACACAATAAACATCTAAGAAGATCAATGAACTCCAAACAAGATGAACTCAAAGAAACCCACACTGAAACATATGCTCAAACTTTCAAAAAACAAACAAACAAAACATAGAGTTTTGAAAGCCACAAGAGAAAAAAGACATCATACACAAGGGGTCTTCAATAAGATTATCAGCAAATTTTTCATCAGAAATTTTGGAGGCCAGAGGCAGTGCTATTTAAAGTGCTAAAAGAAAACTGTCAACTAAGAAGCCTACATCTAGCAAAACTGTCCTTCAAGAATGAGGGACAAATTAAGACCTTCCCAGAGAAACGAAAGCTGAGGTAGTTCATTACCACCAAGCTACCTTGAAAAAAATGCTCAAGGGACTACTGCAGGGTAAAATAAAAGAACACTGTACAGTAACTTGAAGCCATATGACAAAATAAAGATCTCAATAAAGGTAAATACATAGGCAGTTAGAAGAGCTATTATTACTGTAAAAATAGTTTGTAACCCTACCTTTTGTTATCTGCATGGCCTAAGAGAAAAATACATTTTTAAAAAATTATTAGTCTAAAAGCTAGTATTTTGTAACTTTAGTTATAACTATAATTTTGTTTCTACCTGCTTTAAGAGACTAACGCATTTATAAGAATTAATTTATGGTTTGGGGCACACGGTGTTCAAAGATGTAATTTTATGACATCAGCTACACGGGGTGGAGACAGAGCTGTTATAAGGAGCAGAGTTTTGGTTTTTTTTACTTTAGTAAAATACACAAAACAAAATTTACCATCGTACCCATCTTTGAGCGTCCAGCTCAGTGGTATTAAATACATTCATAATGTGCTACCATTACCACCATCCATCCCCATAACTCTTTCATCCTGTAAAACTGAAACTCTGTACCCATTAAATGATAACCCCTCCCCTTAGTCCCTGGAAACTACCATCACTCTTTCTGTTTTTATGATTTTTTTTTCTTTTAATCTCTATACCCACCATGGAGCTTAAATTCACAATCCTGAGATCAAGAGTCACAAGCTCCACTGACTGAGCAAGCTGGGCGCCCCTTGTTTTTATGATTTTTGACTAAGTACTTCATATAAGTGGAATCCTATATACACTTACCTTTTTGTGACTATGAAGTTGTATTCAGGAACTGATCAATTTAAGTCTTCACCCAAGAGAAGCTGGGCAAAAATAAAATAGCATGCAGACTTTACAAGCAGAGTGTTTGCTCTCTGGACTGGTGAAGGCTTGCAATTCCAAACCTGTGATTTTTAACCCATAAATGCCTAGATCTTTAAGTAACTTGGCAGAGATCTTGATAATTCAGTCCCATTGGTGGGAGCTGCTTCCAAAATGTACCTTCTCACATTGATTCTGTGCTTTCAAACTGTGAGCATACGTGTGTGGTGAGGAAACGGGTGGGAGTTAGTTATTAGACATGCTCATCTGTGTATAACCAGGGAGTTTAAGGCTACACGAATTTCTATTAAGCACAAATCCCCTAAGCCAGCCCTGCATGATCTGATCCAAGAAAATAAGCTAACAGGATATAACCCATGCAACTGTTTGTTCCTTAGATGAAAAAGGTAGATCCTCCTCAGTGGCTTTAACACATCGGTCCACGTGGGACATAGAGTATGAACTCAGTGGAGGACTGAACACATTTAGCTGTAATTATTCCTGTAGACAGTTTGAAAATACATGATAATGGCAGTCCCCCACGCCATAATGGAATTTCTGCTAAAAAGCTAGCTAAATAGAAACAAGGAACAATTTAGGAAAGTCTTCAAAATGTATCTTAATAACCTCTTTTTAAAAACTGTAATACTGTTTTTTTACCACCCTATGGCAATACAATTGAGGAGGGATACTGACAGATTAAATTAGCATGTGAGAAAGGGGCATTAAAATTTCTTAAATAGCATTTCTCTTTTCTTCCTTTTACACACAATTTGCATCTGTGCTACTTGCCAAGTTCCATGACATTAGAAATTGAAATAGCCTCCATTCTAGACCAATAATACCTATAATAGCTCCAACTTAGATTAAAGAACCCTGTCTTCTATTACCAGGGCATCAGTAAATTGGTCACTCAGCAGCAGCTTTTCCTGACTAAGAAAATATGGTGGCTCTTTACTTCCTTTATCTGCTCAAAAAGCTTTATTTAAAATTAATGGAAACAGTTGGGTGCCTGGGTGGCTCAGCTAGTTAAGCATCTGACTCTTGATTTTGGCTTAGGTCATTGTTGGGTCCATAATCAAAGGAGCGAGACTGATGCAAAACGAAGGTCGCAAAGCTTTATTTCACACCAAGCATCGGGAATCAAACAGGGCCACGCCTCTTACAGAGAGGACGACCTCTCTCTGCCTTACAGACTAGCTTTTAATAGCAAAGGCCATGTGGTTGGGCCTGGCCATGCACAAGTGGCCAATGAGATTGTAACACACAGAGAAAGCAGCACAGTCATGCTAGGTCACACATTAGTGACCAATTGAATTACAATTTACCCTATAGTAGATATTTGAACTAGCCTATCACCTTGGTCAGAATTGGTACCCAAAGGGCACCCAAAGGGCGGGGCCCATACTCCTTGGTAGCTAGGGAGACAGTACGCACCCCCACTGATTGGATACCTCCACCTGGCCTGACCCAGCCTTGTATTTGGGCTTTGTTACCTGGGACTGGTGTTCAGGACTTGTTTTTAAGTAAGTCCCCTGGGGTGGGGCGACAGGGACAGTTTAAGGTTTACTGTATAAACAACAAAGTCATTGTTTAACTGGATGGAATCACTCTGGCTAAATAGGCCCTTACAGTCATGATCTCAGGATTGTTAGATCTACCCCTATATGGGCTCTGTGCACAGTGGGGAGTCTGCTTGAGATTCTCTCTCTCCCTTTCCCTTTCTCTCTCTTAAATAAGTAAATAAATATTTTTTAAAAAATTTAATAAAATAAGATTTTAAAATAATAAAATTAATGGAAACAAGAAATCCAATTTGGCCTCCTGAATTTAGGAAAGTTTTCAAACTGGAGGCCTACAGGTCAAGTTTGATCTGTAGATGTGTTTTGTTCAGCCCACCCAGTACTCTGACAATCAGGACTGCTCACATCAAATCAACATTTCCAGCTTCTGATGGGGTAATTCTGAGTCCATAACCCTGCATGACAAAAACTGCCTGGAATTTACTACAGTTGTCCCTTTTGAAAAGTCCCCAGAACCCTCCCGATTGTCAAACAGCTCACTAAATTTTTTAAAAGATATTATTTATTTATTTGAGGGAAAGAGAGAGAATGAGCAGGGGGAGCAGCAGAGGGAGAGGGAGAAGCAGACTCCCTACTGAGCAGGGAGTCTGGTGTGGAGCTTGGTCCCAGGACCCTGAGATCATGACCCAAGCTGAAGGCAGAGTCCTAGTCAACTGAGCTACCCAGCCGCCCCTAAACACCTCACTAATTCATAGTAGCACCAGCTTCTACAGATACTTTGACCTTCAGTTTGGAATTTTAAGAAAAGAACATCAAGAAGAGATTGACACAGATTCCAAGGCATGTAGGGTACCTGTAGATAACTGAGAATAAAAAAGAAATAAAAGGAAATTGCTACATAAGTAATAGTACCTTTATTCAGTATTTTTCAAGAATACAACAGATAAATACCAGCAAGGAAATCAACAACTTTATATGTTCAGTAGCGCTGCACTGCTTCAGCTTTGTTAAAATGCTGTTTTTTTTCCACCTGAAACTAATACTACACTGAATGCTAACTAACTGGAATTAAAAACTTGAAGAAGAAATGCTGTTTTTGTTTTTTTGGAGAAGGAATAAAAGAAATTTCCAAGAAATGGAGAAAGTTTTAAAAAAAAAAAACCAATGAAGCCTATACTTTGATTTTCAACTTAACTTATGCTTTAAGAGTCTAACAGAATTGAAGGCAACTAAAAAGTAACATTTCATCTGTTGAGTTTAAAAAAGTGGTTAAATATAACGGGTTATTTCTTAACTAACCAGGATTTCGAAAAGTCCTTAATGTTAAGAAAAGTTTTCATTAGATTAAATTTTTGTTTCATAAAAACCTCTAAAGTTTTCTGAATAGATGAAATTAATGGAAATTCATTTTGATAAATGATAAACGGTAAGTACAAGTAAATCTTTCTGACTCTGGAAAAAATATTTTCCTCTCTTTCCCTGATATGGTAAAAAGAACACCTAATCTGAAGTCAGAAATTTAGTTTATCATGACCTCTGCTATGTGATCTTCGGCATATCGCTTTGCCTTCCGGTCCCTTTTTTTCACCTATAAAAATAGGAATTATAATACCTATTTCACAAAATGGTTGTGGGGATTTGGGGGTACCTGGGTGCCTCAGTTGGTTAAGCTGCTGTCTTCTGCTCAGGTCACGATTCCAGGGTCCTGGGATCAAGCCCAGCATTGGGCTCCCTGCTCAGCAGAGAGCCTGCTTCTCTCTCTCCTTTTGCCTGCTGCTATGCTTATTTGTGCTATCTCTGTGTCAAATTTTTTAAATCTTTAAAAAAAAAAAAACGGTTGTGGGGATTTTATTGAGAGTGTGTATCAAAATAGCTAGCACAGCGTCTAGGACACAGAAAGTGATTTAAAAATTTCTGTTCTTTTCAGGAGCCTGGGTGGCTCAGTTAGTTAAGCAGCTGCCTTTGGCTTGGGTCATGATCTCAGGGTCCTAGGATCGAGTCCTGCATTGGGCTTCCAGCTTGGTGGGAGTCTGTTTCTCCCTATCCCTGCCTGCTGCTCCCCCTGCTTGTACTCTCACTCTCTCTCCCTCTTTCTCTCTCTGTCAAATAAATAAAAACCTTAAAAATTTTTTTCTGTTATTTTCATACATGGGAGGCAAAGAGGTTCCCCATATAAAAATGAAAAAGCCATGGGGAATGAATAGGTAGAGCACAGAGAATTTTTAGGGCAGTGAAACTATTCTGATACTGTAATAGTGGATACTTGTCATTATAAATTTGTCCAAACCCACAGAATGTATAAGACCAGGAGTGCACCCTAATGTAAACTATGGACTTTGGGTGATAATGATGTGTCAGTGTAGGTTCATCAAGTGTAAAAAAATGTATCACTCTAGTGGGGAATATTGAGAAGGAGAAAGTGTGTGCATATGTGGGAACAGGGGATATATGGGAAATGTCTGTACCTCCTATTCAATATTGCTGTGAAATTAAAACTGCTCAAAAAAAATGAAATTATTTTTTAGAGCCATGGGTTTAGAAAAATGACTAATTTTGACTGTTTCTAACCCAATGCAAAATTTCCATTATAGGTATTTCATTATAGCTCTCAGAGGAAAATATTATAAATCAAACATTAATACAGTGCTGACCTTGAAAATTATACCTACTATTATGGCCTAATATATACCTGTCAATATACAACCTAAAAAAACAAAGCAGGAATCCAACAAAAATGTACACATGTTCACGTACAAGACACGTATAAGAATGTTCATGGAAGCACTATGTGCATTACCTCTGCACTGGAAACAACTTAAATGTCTCTCTTTGGTAGAACTGCTGTACTTATATAATGGAATACTAAATAGTGATGAAAATTAACAACTGCAAATAGACACAGCATGGACAAATCTCACAAAAATAATAAAGGGCAAAAGAAGGGAACACACACACAAAAAATGATTATGATTTCCTTTATCTATAATCCAAAATCAGGCAAAACTTATCTATGATATGACAAATCAGAGTAGTGGCTATCTTTGGGAGCAGAATAATAGTGACAGGATGGAGTTTCTATGATTATAGGGGTATTCTGTTTCTTTACGTTGGAGTTCGTTACACAAATGTGTTCACTTTGTGAAAAATTACTGAACTCTACGGTTATAATGTGGGCATTTTCCAGAATGTCTTATTGGGTGTATGTTTATTTGTTAGTAAAATTTATCAAAAAATACAGCAAATGTACAACATGAATATTAAATATGGAGGATACTAGGTCCAGCCTGGTATTTAGTTATGCAATTATTTATTGAAACTCACTTTGTACCCAGTCCTGTTTGATTTTGGTAATACAATGGTAAATGTTACAGGTTGAATTGTGTCCTCCCAAAATTCCCATGTTGCAGCCCTAGCCCCCCCAGGACCTCTCATAATGTGACCTTATTTAGAGATAGTGTCTTTACAGAGGTAATCAAGTAAAATGAGGTCACTAGGGTGGGCTCTATACCAGTATGATATGTGTCCTTATAAGAAGAGGAAATTTGGACACAAACATTCATAAAGGAAAGATGATATTAGAGACAGAGAGAAGATGGCCACATATAAGTCAAGAAGAGGGGCAGAAGCCTAGAATAGATTCCTCCCTTACAATCCTTCTAAGGAACCAACCCTACCCAACACCTTGCTCTCAGACTTACAGCCTTCAGAACTGTGAGACAATACATTTCTGTTGTTTAAACCGCTCAGTTTGTGGTACTTTGTTTCAGCAGCCCAGAAAACTAGTACAGTAACCCTCCCCCATTTCCCACACGCTCAAAAGATATTGCCCTTGCCCTCAATTACACAACTAATGAATCATTGGACATTATATCAAAAACTAAAGATATATGATATGTTGGCTAAATGAATACAAAATTTTTTTAAAAGAACATTAAAAACAAAAACAAAAAAAGGTGCATGATATCTCAGTCTTCTTAAATTTATTGAGGCATGTTTTATGGCCTATGATGTGATATATTCTGGAGAATATTCCATGTGCACTTGACAAGAGTGTGTATTCTATTGTTTTGGGATGGAATATCCTGTATATGTTATGTCCATTTTGTCCAATATGTAATTCAAAGGCATTTTGTCCTTACTGATTTTCTGTCTGGATGATCTCTCCATTTTTGTAAGTGTGGTGTTGAAGTCCCCTATTATTATTGTATTAACATCGATTTCTCTTTATATCTAGTAATGAAATGTATGTAAAAAATTGTAGGTTAAAAAAAAAAAGAAAAAAGAAAAGTATTGTCCCTGACCACAACCATGATAGCAATAAAGAACGGCCTATAAAAGGGAAAATTAGCAGTAAACTAAGGAAGTCATGAAAGGCTTCCCTGAGGAAGTTTTAACTAAGCTAAGAATTGAAGTAAAAGAAATTATCAACTAGGTAAAAACAAAGGGATAAGCCTTTCAGGTAAAAGAAATAGCATATCTTAGGAGTGTCCAGGTGGCTAGTGGGTTAAGTACCTGACTCTTGATTTTAGCTCAGATCACCATCTCAGGGTCCTGGAATCAAGCCCAGTGTAGGGCTCCCAATGCTGTGAGGGGAATCTGCCCAGGATTCTCTCCTTCCCCCCTGCCCCTCCCTCTGCTTGCACATGCTTGCCTCCCTTAGGCAACAGGCCTGAACAAAGGAATGCAGAAAGGGCACAGAACAAGCCCCAGGCTGGATATAGACAGGACCATCGGAGACCCACCTCAAAATATCCACAAGCCCTAGCTGAATATTGGGCTATTTACAACCAGGCACAATTACCAAAAAAGAGAAGATTCAATATGTCCACCACACCTCCTCACCTTTCTGCTTTAAATACAGCCGCCACCCCCTGCCTCACTGCAGATCCCTCCACCATCCTGCGATCCTGCGCAGACTCCCTCACAATGTATTCAGTAAACTTCCATCTCCTTTGTTGTGCGTGGGGTGAATCCTTTCACTGCCTGCTGCACCGGCTTCTACCTGATCATTACCCCACATTTGAGGGTCCCCATCCAATCAGGCGAGATACCACATGAGGAACAAAAAGAAAGCATTCATCTGGTTGGAAGAAGGTGAGGAGTACACTAGGAAAGAGGCTGGAGGGGCAGCTGGAATCCTGATCATGCAGGCCATGTTAAGGATTTTGGACTTTATCTCAAGAAGCAGTGAGACAGTTTGTGCAAAGAAGACATCTAAATGTCCAACAGACACATGAAAAAGTGCTCAACATTACTCGGCATCAGGGAAATAAAATCAAAACCACAGTGAGATACCACCTCACACCAGTCAGAGCGGCTAAAATGAACAAATCAGGAAACGACAGATATTGGTGAAGATAAGGAGAAAGGGGAATCCTCCTACACTGTTGGTGGGAATGTAAGCTACTGCAGCCACTCTGGAAAACAGCATGGGGGCACCTGGGTGGCTCAGTGGGTTAAAGCCTCTGCCTTCAGCTCAGGTCATGATCCCGGGATCAAGGTCCTGGGATCAAGCCCCGCATGGGCTCTCTGCTCAGCGGGGAGCCTGCTTCCTCCTCTCTCTCTCTGCCTGCCTCTTTGCCTACTTGTGATCTCTGCCTGTCAAATAAATAAATAAATAATCTTTAAAAAAAAAAAAAAACAGCATGGAGTTTCCTCAAAAAGTTGAAAATAGAACTACCCTACAACCCAGCAATCACACTACTGGGTATTTACCCTAAAGATACAAATGCAGTGATCTAAAGAAGCACTGGCACCCCAATGTTTATAGCAGCAATGTCCACAATAGCCAAACTATGGAAAGAATCTAGATGTCCATCAACAGATGAATGGATAAAGAAGATGTGATATATATATATATATATATATATATATATATATATATGGATAAAGAAGATGGATAAAGATGTGATATATATATATATACATATATATATATACATGCGCAATGGAGTACTATGCAGCCATAAAAAACCATAAAATCTTGCCATTTGCGATGATGTGGATGGAACTAGAGGGTATTATGCTGAGCAAAATAAGTCAATCAGAGAAAGATAATCATATGATCTCTCTGTATGAGGAATTTGGGAGGCAGGGTGGGAGGTCATGGGGGGTAGGGAGGGAAAAAATGAAACAAGATGGGACTGGGGAGGGAGACAAACTATAAGAGACTCTTAACCTCAGGAAACAAACTGAGGGTTGCTGGGGGGGGTGGGCAGGGAGGAGGGATACAGTGGCTGGGTGATGGACATTGGGGGGGTATGTGTTATGGTAAGTGCTGTGAATTGTATAAGACTGATGATTCACAGACCTATACCCCTGAAACAAATAATGTATTATATATTAATAAAAAAAAAAAAGCAGTGAGATAATCACTTAGTACATCATAATATGACAAAATGTGAAGTACCCAACATACCTGTAATCATCCTTGCCAAAACAGCTGAACTTAATTCTAGTCAAGTCTTTAGATCTAACTTCCTTTTATAGGAAATATGGGAACTAGAAGAACAAAGTAATACCATAAGGACAAATACCAATCAGACAAATCTGGAACATGGAACAACCAGGTAACAACCAGCCAGTCTAACCAGCCAATGGCAAGAAAAAAAAAGGGAGGGGAGGAGACGTAACTCTAGATGTAGAGACACAGCAACCTGAACAGAACACACAAACCTTACTTAGATCCTAATTGGTACAATTCAACTATGAAAAGGCATTTTTAAGCAAGTGGTGAAATTTTAATACAGACTGAATATTAGATGATACTAAGGAATTATAGTTAATTATTTTTAAATGTATGCTGTGTCCTGGGGTGCCTAGGTGGCTCAGTCATTAAGCATCTATCTTCAGCTCAGGTCATGATCCCAGTGTCCTGGGATGGAACCCTGATTCAGCTCCCTGCTCAGCGGGAAGTCTCTCTCTGTTCCTCCCCACTGCCCATGCATGCTCTCTCCCTCTCTCTCAAATAAATAAGTAAAATCATTAAAAAATACAAAAGTAAAAAATAAATAAAAAGCAGGCTGTGTCTTTCCACTGAAGATGTAATCTTGATAGCAGAGACCATCCACAAAATAGGAGTTCAGTATGTGTCGTTGATTCTATGCTCAATCTTGGGATGTCAAATGGAGGCAGAAGGTCAAAAAGTACTGGGGAATCATTTGTACCTTTGCAGAATTACAGAATTTTTGAGTTAAAAATGACAAGAGGAATTATCTAGTCAAAATAAATTCATGAGGAAAAGGACACAAAGTCCGACTGTGGCAAAGCTGTTCTAGAACGCAGGCTCCTAGGCCAAGAACTCATGTTCCACATCTCTCAGTGCATTCTGACCGCCTCCATGTGCATCCGATAGAGCTCACAGCTCAATGCCTTCTCCTTCCTCCGTGTGACCTCATATTCTTGCTCTTCCTCCCAACTCCGTCTCCAGACATTTAATTTATATTCATTTGACGAGTTTCACATTCCTTGGGAAAACTGCCAAAGGTAATGCTAACAGAGAAGGAATAATAATGAGGGGAGGAAAAACATTTTAAAACCAAAGCAAAATTAACAGTAACAACAGCTGCTTTTTAAAGCTTTTTCCACATTTATGTTCCTACTTCATCTTCCTTTCATGGACATGTTATTTTCCTAAGTTCTGTCAATGGACACATAATAATAGCTTTCTATTGATCATAAAAGTCTCAAAGAAAAAAAAATGTTTTAAGCTGTTGACATTAAAATCAATGCTGCTAAAAATAAATAAAAATCTTAAAAGCTTTTTAAAAAGATTTTATTTATTTATTTGACAGAGAGAGAGAGAGATCACAAGTAGGCAGAGCAGCAGGCAGAGAGAGAGGGAAGCAGGCTCCCTGTTGAGCAGAGAGCCCGATGCAGGGCTTGATCCCAGGACCCTAAGATCATGACCTGAGCCAAAGGCAGAAGCTCAACCCACTGAGCCACCCAGGTGCCCCTAAAATCTTAAAAGTTTAAAAAAAGAAAAAATATCAAGGCTGCTGACCTATCTTTTCTCTATCCCTTCTTTTTTTCTATGCTTTATCTTTTGTTTTCAAAGATCACAGCTAATGTCAAGGCCAGAAATCAAAATATTATTAGTTATTATAAACCTCTTAGTAATACTTTGCTTTTTAAAATGTGTACATGAAATGTTCCATGCTCCTGGATTGGAAGAATAAATATTGTGAAAATGTCTATGCTACCTAAAGCAATCTACACATTTAATGCAATTCCTATCAAAGTACCATCCATCTTTTTCAAAGAAATGGAACAAATAATTCTAAAATTTATATGGAACCAGAAAAGACCTCGAATGGCCAAAGGGATATTGAAAAAGAAAGCGAAAGTTGGTGGCATCACAATTCCAGACTTCAAGCTCTATTACAAAGCTGTCATCATCAAGACAGCATGGTACCGGCACAAAAACAGACACACAGATCAATGGAACAGAATAGAGAGCCCAGAAATAGACCCTCAACTCTATGGTCAACTAATCTTCGACAAAGCAGGAAAGAATGTCCAATGGAAAAAAGACAGCCTCTTCAATAAATGGTGTTGGGAAAATTGGACAGCCACATGCAGAAAAATGAAATTGGACCATTTCCTTACACCACACACAAAAATAGACTCAAAATGGATGAAGGACCTCAATGTGAGAAAGGAATCCATCAAAATCCTTGAGGATAACACAGGCAGCAACCTCTTCGACCTCAGCCGCAGCAACATCTTCCTAGGAACATCGCCAAAGGCAAGGGAAGCAAGGGCAAAAATGAACTATTGGGATTTCATCAAGATCAAAATCTTTGGCACAGCAAAGGAAACAGTTAACAAAATCAAAAGACAACTGACAGAGTGGGAGAAGATATTTGCAAACGACATATAAGATAAAGGACTAGTGTCCAAAATCTATAAAGAACTTAGCAAACTCAACACCCAAAGAACAAATAACCCAATCAAGAAATGGGCAGAGGACATGAACAGACATTTCTGCAAAGAAGACATCCAGATGGCCAACAGACACATGAAAAAGTGCTCCATATCACTCGGCATCAGGGAAATACAAATCAAAACCACAATGAGATATCACCTCACACCAGTCAGAATGGCTAAAATCAACAAGTCAGGAAATGACAGATGCTGGCGAGGATGCGGAGAAAGGGGAACTCTCCTACACTGTTGGTGGGAATGCAAGCTGGTGCAACCACTCTGGAAAACAGCATTGAGGTTCCTCAAAATATTGAAAATAGAACTGCCCTATGACCCAGCAATTGCACTACTGGGTATTTACCCTAAAGATACAAACGTAGTGATCCGAAGGGGCACGTGCATCCGAATGTTTATAGCAGCAATGTCCACAATAGCCAAACTATGGAAAGTACCTAGATGTCCATCAACAGACGAATGGATCAAGAAGATGTGGTATATATACACAATGGAATACTATGCAGCCATCAAAAGAAATGAAATCTTGCCATTTGCGACAACATGGATGGAACTAGAGCGTATCATGCTTAGCGAAATAAGTCAAGCGGAGAAAGACAACTATCATATGATCTCCCTGATATGAGGAAGTGGTGATGCAACATGGGGGCTTAAGTGGGTAGGAGAAGAATAAATGAAACAAGATGGGATTGGGAGGGAGACAAACCATAAGTGACTCTTAATCTCACAAAACAAACTGAGGGTTGCTGGGGGGAGGGGGGTTGGGAGAAGGGGGGTGGGGTTACAGACATTGGGGAGGGTATGTGCTTTGGTGAGTGCTGTGAAGTGTGTAAACCTGGCAATTCACAGACCTGTATCCCTGGGGATAAAAATATATGTTTATAAAAAATAAAAAATTTAAAAAATTAAAAATAAAAAATAAAATGTGTACATGTATTACTTGAAAAATATTATGTTTTAGAAAATTGTAATTATGCATTCATTACTCAGTCTGTGTTTAGCAATATGTGGAAAAACTGAAAACTCAGCTAGTACTCTTCAAGATTTAAAAGATAAGCCAAGCAACCCTAATATAAGCGTGGACAGATAGTTCAACATAGGCAGTAAGTTATGTCAACATATCAAATACTCCACAGAAGGATAATTACACAAATACAAATGGATAGAAATGTGGGATTTAGTAAGTATAAGCCAAGTAGAGAGATATGCATTTCTGGGACCTATTACTTACTTAAGTAATTTATCTTCAATGAATTTATCCATTATGTTATATAGTTATATTACACACACATATTGCTAATCCTCGTGACAAACCTTTAAAGGAGGTATTACTGCCCATATTTTACAAAGAGGAAGTGGTAAGACCAGAATTTGAATACAAGACTGTCTGATTCCAAGTTCATATTCTGTCCGCTATTGAGTACAAAACAGACTCTAAATTTAAATTTAGTAGGGGAAAATTTGACTTTTCATTCTGACTCCATCTAAAAGCAGCTCATTCTTACCATGTCCCATGATCAAGGCTGACATCCAGCTGGTATGGCATAAGGGCTGAAAGCTGTTAGGATTAGTTGGGTCTCTGTTCTGTTTGACTGGGGAGGCCCACGACATACTGATCACTAAATATTTTGAGTATCCTACCTGTCCACGACACAGAATAATTCAGACACTTGAAATCATCCAAAACCACCTCTCATAACACATTTTCCATATCTACAGATATCCCAGAAATGATAAAATGCAAAATTGGCTTCATGTAAAATTTGGCTGGTCTCTCTAGGTAAGAATATGCTAAGACTCCCAACTTGTAGAGTAGAAGCCTAACATTTGCCATTTACATACACCAAAGCAAGGGGTACATCTTTAAATCAATAGCATAAAATTACTATACTGTAGGTTTTCACCAGTGAGTCCAACCTTGAAATTGTATCTTGCCTTTCTTGTTAAAAATCAATCTCAAAGCATTCATTATCTGGGAAATTAGTTGGACAGGATATTATTCACACCTTCCTCAGTTCTTGCTGTAAAAATAGATCCCCAGAAAGAACTATATCTAGACATTAGCTTATGCCCCTAGATAGAAGTGCCTAAACTGAGTTTTATACAAAGTTATACTCTTGGATTTTATCAAGATTCAATATCAGAAATGACCATATAGAAAAAAGAAAGCAACGGTATAAATGTTTCAAGGACAAATCATCACAACAAAAACAGCCCGATGTTTTTCTGAGAGCTTCATACTTTACATTTATTTTTACGTTAGGTATGCCAAAATTAGTTTGCCCAACCAATACACATAAAATGTTATATAAGCTCCCTCAGCTGGTTAAGACACAGAACTACCAAAAAACATGTTCCATTAAGTTGACTGTATCATCCTCTTCAGAAATTTCAGTTACTCCAGCCTGAGAGCGAAGAATGGACATGATGTCTTGAGATAACTGGTCAAAGCCATTCTGTAAACATATATTTGCTATTTCTTGCCAGTTTTCTAATGAGAAAAATTGATCATTTATCATAAGATGTTCGACTATACCTGAGGGAAAAAGATTATAATATTATAGTGGCACTTATTCTTACTTGAAAACCCACACTTAGCAATTCTTCAAAAATAGAAAGGGATATCATTTCAACTATTAAAGTGGCTATTAAAGTTGATCCCTATAAGTTTAAATTGAAGTGTTTCAGTTCAGGTTTAAGTAATCAAGAGTTAGGTTCTTCATCTTTTTCATTAACCTTTTCATGCCTCACTTCAACCCTCTACTACCTCTCACATTCCCACACTGCTATTCATATCCTTCTTGGCTGAAGGCTACAAGGAAGGGGTTTGAAAAAACGAAGAACGAGGGCTCAGCTTTATTCAGAGACTCTAAGGTACCGCTAGACACTATAATATAACTGGGGCCTACAGGTCTAGTTTTCAAGATCCTTCAAATTCTTTTTATAAAATTCCCTAGTAGTGCTGATCCAAGGGCTTGAAAACCTCTTTGGCAAATTCCTCCTATCTCTGGATAGAGAGACACCTCTTAATGATGGGGCTTCTATAACAAATATTTTTCTAAAGGAAATAAAAGAATGATTTTGTTTATTAAAGAAAACTAATGATATTACTTTTGGAAAATCAGTTATGGTGATCCTCTTTGGAATATATTTATTTAGGGAATCATTTCTTATCTATTACCTGCATTACTTATGAAACCTAATGAAAGAGGATCTCTTTTTAAAATATTGTCAGCACTATTATTTTATTTCTACCATGATTATTATTTTTCTGTCAAATAAAATATTTTATTTCATATCTGTAATGAAAATTTCAAAATTATCTTCCCAAATACATTTTCATGTAATTTGCTATTCATTCTTTTAACCCCATATAACAATTCAAAATCCAGCTATCTGCTCAAGTTCCTATATTAAATTAGAGAAAGCAAAGAAAAAAGTGAGACATAATTAGTTATTCTTGATCCCACTCCAGAGTTACATTCAGAGTAAACATAATATGGAAATGACATTTACATATGTATTTAGTTTAAGAATAAAAATATATAGTGTTTATGTCTAAAAATAGCATTTTAAATCATACAAAATTACTAAATATACACATTTGTTAATATATGTACAGCTTTTAGAGTAGTGTTAGCCAGTATGATTATTAAGATGTTCCCCTAAAGCTTCACAAAGATTCTCTCTTCATTGTAATTACCTCAAGAAATACATACTATTGTCAACAAACTATATTGACATGGTAATCTTTACATTTATAAACTCCTAAAGTCAATTCCTGCCGAGAAGGAACTACTCTTAGGAAAAATGGGTTAACTCAGACATAATGATCTTGAACCTTTCCCTAAACAACCACTACTTTCTCTGCTACGATAACATTTTACTATACTTACTTTTCCCACCTTTACTTATTTCTTGAAGTAGCTTAATGCCAACTTTTTTCAGATCCACAGAAAACAGATGAAGTATAGCAAGACCAAAAGATAAAGATGGTGGTTTCCCATTCCATTCTCTAGTCAGACACTGAATTAATTCGATGTGAGGACATAACTTTATTAACTGCATCAGGTCATCTGAAAGTAAAACATACAAAAAACTATGTCTCAACATCCTAGTATGATACATCAACTACGAACTGGGACCAGCTAATGTCTGTACCTGCCAAACAACACTTCTTTTTCCAATTCTTCCAAAGCCCTCAATGAACTCAACAGTACTCTCTCCAATTAAAAAAAAAAAAAATTATGCTCAGTATAGCAAAAATATGAAAGAAAACTTCTTATAACACAGACTACCAGAAAAACAAATTATCAAAGGGTAATTCTATTCTACCATAGGGTAGAATAGAAAGGATTAGATTGGCAATCAGGAAATCTGAGTTCTAATCACAGTTCCGCCAACTGCTTATTTTTTTGGATCTCAGTTTATGCACTTTAAAAGTGCTAGAATTGGTATCTCCAATTTCTAAGGTTCCATCTAATACTACATTATGTTTGTCTATACCCTGAGACTGATATTTGGATCAGTTCCTAGTCAGTATAATTTGTTTCTTCCCGTGCCTTGCACAGAAAAAGGGTTTCAGTAATTTTTTTCCTAAAAATATCAAGTATTTAGAAACTCAAAAATGAAGACTTTAAGAAGGTATCAGCCAGTTCAAGTAGCTGGAGGCTGAGCCATATGAAGTTGCCTGTATTTGACCATTTTTGACTCCAAATTCATATGGTTTAATACACTGGCTAACTACTGAGTTCATCTAGTACTGCAATCATGATTTACAATCTTTTTTTTTTTAATTTTTTTTTTGAAGATTTTATTTATTTGAGAGAGAGACAGTGAGAGAGAGCATGAGCAAGGAGAAGGTCAGAGGGAGAAGCAGACTCCCCATGGAGCCAGGAGCCTGATGCGGGACTCGATCCTAGGACTCCGGGATCATGACCTGAGCTGAAGGCAGTCATCCAACCAACTGAGCCACCCAGGCATCCCATGATTTACATTCTTAAATTTGTAAACTTTATGTTAATTTACTAAAGTTTTTCAAGTAAAAATACTCTTCTTGGGTCACAACAGAGATAGTTTTCAGAATAATTTCTGAGAGCCTTACAAGAACTCCCATAAACATAATTTGCACTCTGACAGGCAATATAAGTGTTTATTTAACACAAATTTCTGTACTGGGAACTTAAATCTATTAAATCACTGCATTTAATATTCAATATAAGTGAGACATTATTCTCACATTGAAAGGGAAGAAACAGGTTTAGAGAAGTTAATTTTCCCAAAATTATACGCATGATATAAAGTAGAACAGTTCATCTGACCTCCCAGAGTCTATGACCTTTCAATCTATAGTAATGCTCCTCCAAAATAATAAATACATGTATGTGTGTGCACTGTATGCATGTATGTATATTTACACATGCATGCACACACACACACACACACACAAAATACAGAGAAATACAGGGAGAAATGGTAAAAGAAGAAACAAGGAATAACAGAATATAACTCTGTATCAATAAAGTCAAAAAATTTTTTTTTAATTTCCATAGAGAAGAGGTAGAAGTTTATGATTTCGGTCACTCAAACTGGCCTCCACTAAGGTGAAGCTATTATATAGCACCCCTCTGCCTCCAACATTTCATAACTCACACATCTCACTCTGCTTCATTCAATCAGGTATTCAAATCCCTTTCTCCCTGAATTCATTAATTAACCAATATTTATTCAAATATGTGCAAGGTATGGTCTCTGACTAATTAGAAGGAATACAAATTCCAATCTCATGACCTTTCCCCTCTGCTTACCACATTTTGGAATCCATTTCATCATTCCTTGGTTTGACATATTATTAATCATTTTTTTAAAAGATTTTATTTATTTATTTGAGAGAGAGACAGTGAGAGAGAGCATGAGTGAAAGGAAGGTCAGAGGGAAAAGCAGACTCAACATGGAGCTGGGGGCCGGATGTGGGACTTGATTCTGGAACTCTGGGATCATGACCTGAGCTGAAGGCAGTCGTCCAACCAACTGAGCCACCCAGGCGTCCCTATTAATCATTTTTTTATCTCATGGATGTTCTGGGTTTTTTGGTTTTGTTTTGTTTTGTTTTTTAAAGACTTTATTTATTTATTTGACAGAGATCACAAGTAGGCAGAGAGGCAGGCAGAGAGAGAGAGGAAGGCAAGCAGGCTCCCCACTGAGCAGAGATCCCAGGACTCTGGGATCATGACCGGAGCTGAAGGCAGAGGCTTTAACCCACTGAGCCACCCAGGCGCCCCATGGATGTTCTGTTTTAATAAGATTATAAAGGCATACCAAGTATGATACCTGTTTAACTCACAAATATCTAGAGCTTTGGTTCTCAAAATATGGTCTAGGGTGTACAAAGTCAAAACTACTTTCATAAAAACACTAAGTTGTTATTTGATTTTTTCATTCTCATTCTCTCACAAATATACATGAGACTACATGACACGTGATATTACAAAAGACTGAATATAGAAGTGGATATGGGAAGCCAGCTATCTTCTATTAAACCAGACATTACAGAGATTTACAAAATGTGGAAAATGCAACTCCTTTTATGAAATTCTTTGGTTTGGGAAGTTATTTTTTATAAAAAAATTTTTATTATTATAATATGTCATGGGCTTATTGTTATTTTAAATGAATAAAGAAATATTTTTAAATCTTCTGCTTTAATGTCTAACAGGATAAATATCAGTAGACATAACCCACGTAAGAAAAAGCTCTTTGGGATGTTCAGTGGTTTTTAGAAGTATAAAAGAGACCCAAGACCACAAAGTTTGAGAAGCTCACATTTAAAATAGGTATTTCCAATTTCCAGATATGTACATTCAATTGTTTAATGATAATGGGAAAGTGAACAAACAAATCATTTCAGGCTTTATTCTAAAAATTATTGGGGGTGGAAATAACTTTTAAAACAGATGCTCTTTTAGTAACAGTTACGCTTTTGGAACAAATTTCTTAGAATTTTTCTGTTTTTGTTTGGCTTGGGTTTTTAAATTTGTAAATGTTTGACTGATAGTCTAAATCTAAGGGACAGCATTTTTTTCTGAAGCCAGAAAGTATTAACAAATTGAATCTGACTCCCAAGACCAATATGATACCATGGAAAGCTGTGGCTGTTTCTCATTAAAAAGTAAAATAAGGAAAGTAATTTTCAAACATTGTTTGTTTGAAAGTTATTTTTTTCTCATTACTATTTTCATCTTTCATGTGCTAAAGAAATTCTGAGAATAAACATCAAGGTTCTAATTACATAAAAGTGTTATTACTTCATAAATTATTATAATATATATTTAATCATTTTAGATTGTAATGCACTACTAGAAGAACAGAACAATATGATAATGAGTCAGTCATGTTTCTATTCACTTATGCAAGGCAAATTTTGCAAGCAAAACAGAAACTTAACATTTCAGTCAATAAAAATTCTAAGAGTAATTAAACCTATGTCTAATTAAACCTCCATGTCTAAACTGACTAAAATAACCTATCATCTATGGAAAAATAAAACCTAAAACAGAAATTGAATCTGCATACTTAGATAATAAAAATAAAATATATAATTCATTCAACAAATATTGAGTACTATACCAGATTCTGTTCTGTTGTTGTTGTGTGTATAGGCAAATTACTTACTTCTTTGAGCCTTAGCCTCTCTGGGGAAACAGAGTTTTTTTTAATCTATAAAATAGGGATAATAACAAAACATACTTTATTTTTTTAAGTCTTTTTTTTTTTAAGATTTTATTTCTTTATTTGTCAGAGAGAGAGAAATAGCACAAGCAGGCAGAATGGCAGGCAGAGGCAGAGAGAGAAGCAGGCTCGCAAGGAGCCTGATGCGGGACTCAGTCCCAGGACCCTGGGATCATGACCTGAGCTGCTTAACCAATTGAGCCACTCAGGCATCCCCCAAACCTACTTTATAGTTAACATAACGATTTAAGTAAGGTCATGCATGTAAAAAGCCAAATTATAGTATCAAGTGTAACAAATAAAGAAATTCATAACTTTAAAAACTAGATCCTAAGGAAAATTCAATTTATTGTTTGAAATTGACCAGATTCAACAGCCATCAATGTTCTTCTTTCCTGGAAAAAATATGACCTAAAAGTGCTATGTTTTATTCTATTTGCAACTTCTTAGAATTGGGGTACAAAGCCTGCAAATCAGAATTGAGACACAGTCCTGGGATGTGGGAGATGTCAGGATGCCTGTACATTTAGATTTCTGATGAACTAAACTCGAAATAAAAGATCAACTCATTCAACTAAGGTTACCTTAAGGTTGACAATGATCTCAGATCATTCCCAATTACAAGCCAGGTGTTTCAAAATTTTGAAATGAAGATTATTTTACTAAGTCTTCATTTCTAATGCTTATACATAGTCCAGAACATTTATGTAACAAGTAAATTCATCCATTAAAAAAAAAAATCCTTTAAGTAGGATGGTCTAAAATACCTGCAAAATAAACTGTGTACTTCAGAGGGAGAGAAGCAGTAACACCCTGACATTTACTTTCTCCAAGGCTGCTAGGCTCTCTCACAGGACAGCCCCAGGCTCAGTCCCTGGTACCTTTGCCAGACACTTGAGGAAAACATCTCCTCAGCCATAACTGACCTTAAGGCAAAGACCACTCTGAGGGGGCTGTCCACAGCTAACCAGGACCTACCATGAGTACCACAGACAAACTTCGCTTTCTTGGTTCGCAGTTGCTTCTGTGCAAACCGTGGCTCTCTTCCTTCTCTGGGGCTCAGTATCTCCACTTACATGGTGGGCCTAGCAGTGCCTACCTGATGGGACTGTTGTAGGGATTGGCTGGAAGGATGTGAGAACACCTCAGCCAGAGTCTGGCACAAAGTAGGTACTCAATAAAAGTTAGATAGGTTTTGCTAACAACAAACAGACAAATCTACTCATCAGTATATGTGAAACAGACTTTAAAATGTAAATCCAAAATATTGCCTACTACCACAGGTGATCTCACAATTAAAGTCTAGAATTCAAATGCATACAATTAAGTAGACTGGCACTCACCGTAAGTAAAGTCCTTGAATTGCTGTATGTATTCCATGGCCCCAGGAATCTGGCCCTGTTTACATATGCAAAGAAGAGCTTTCTTGTGCAGGCCACATTCACTGTAGATCATCTGAGCTAAAGCCAGGCACTTGGCTTTGTTATAAGTATCCTGTTCCCCATAATCACAAATCACATCCCCCAACTCTTCAGAAAATGTGAGCCTAGAGCAAGCAGATCAATAGGTAATACTTTAGAGAGTTCTTCATGAGTGAGTGGATGAAAATATCTGAATACAATACAGTAGAACTGGATTGTCCAGGGTCTGTAAGAATTCCAAGTTAATAGGCAATTGATATAGAAGAAATTAAACATACTTAAGATTTAACAACAACCAGAAAAAACTATCAGCATGTATTCTTTTGGGGGAAGACATTTTAGTGAAAACAAGCTCAAGTTTTTAAAAAATCTACAAACACAGTGAAAACTCCCCATAGAAGACTGACAGGAATTAAAATGACAAGGTAAAGAAAAATTCTCTTATAATTGAGGATCTCAATGTTTTCAGATGTTACCTAGATTCTAAACCCTGTAGAATGTAAGAACTCATTAAATATTAGTTAATAACAGCAACAACAAATTTTAGCTCAAAATTAGTGATAGATCTTGCAATGTTTGTAAGAAATGTGTGATTTAAATTGTTAAAGATATATACAAAACAACAGGGGGAATAAAAGGATATAAGATATCCCTACTAGGAGAGACTGAAGAAGTAGTTCTTTTCAGATGGTTCACTTGAATAGGTTTCAGTTGTCATCACATTTTTAAAATTTTTTAATTTTTTACTTGTCATCACCTTTTAATGTGCCATCTTCAAACAAAGTTGAAGTGAACCATCTGCACTAGCACACTGCACCTAGAAATGATCAGCAAAGGCCAAAACACATTTGGGTATGATTAAAGATATTACTTCTAATCACCAGTTTTACAGAGATTTTATTTTAGTTATATTTTCAATAGCTACAGAATAACAGCAATCATATAATATTGCTGCCTGCATACATGTAACAAAATGCTAATAACATTAAAATGAAATCCTGAAACCCCTGCAAAATGTCTGTTTACTGAAAACTCAGGAAATAAATAAAGCCTTCCATGTTTATCAGGGTGGCCAGAGAGAGGTAGGTCTAAAATCAAAAGGCAGCTTCTGAGTAGAAATCAATTATTTACTAAGTAAATACCTGACTTCTACATTTTAGTACCAAAATATAGGTTTTGGTAGCTACAGCCCCGATGTTTCCTAAAGCTGAACTACTAATTATTTCAGTATTTTTAGTGACCGTATTCCCAGAGCAAGATGATAATATCAGTATTTTAGTTATTTCTTCTCTAAATATAGTTTTATTTATTTATTTATTTATTTAAACGAAAGCTTTATTTGACAGACAGCGATCACTAGTAGGCAGGGAGAGGGAGGAAGCAGGTTCCCCTCCGAGCAGAGAGCCCGATGCGGGGCTCGATCTCAGGACCCTGGGATCATGACCCGAGCCAAAGGCAAAGGCTGTAACCCACTGAGCCACCGAGGTGTCCCTATAGTTTTATTTTTTTAAGAAGTCACCACCATTATGTTGTTCCACCTGAAAGAAGGCCAGAGCTGAGGACCGAGGCTGCTGTGTCTCCATTTGTCACTTTCCAAAAGGAAGATGAGGAAAGAAGAATATGATTAAAAAGGAAAATTACTGAAAGGGAGAAAATGGGTCAAGCCCCAAAAGAATGGAATCGACCCTGAAGGAAAAAAGGTGAAAGACAAACAGGGATTCTAGCCCTGGGGGAAAGGGACGTAATCAAGCACCCTGAACCTGGCCAGGAAATGAGCCGAGGAACCTCTGCCCACATATCCCCCACAGTCACCTCATCATCATACCTTCTTTCTGTTTCTCCAAAGCCCCCTTCTTGGTTCTCCCACCCCTACTTCCAATTCCAAGTAGACTGTTTTAGGGACTTCTGAAAGTGGATCTCCAGCCTGATTCTGGAGAACACAAATGACTAATAAGTAAAAGAAAATATGCTTAACTCCACTAGTAAACTAAGGCATATTTGACTATAAACCAGACTGTAGATTTTTTTAAAAGATTTTATTTATTTATTTGAGAGAGAGACAGTGAAAGAGAACATGAGCGAGGAGTAGGTCGGAGGGAGAAGCAGACTCCCCATGGAGCTGGGAGCCCGATGTGGGACTCGATCCCAGGACTCCAGGATCATGACCTGAGCCGAAGGCAGTCGTCCAACCAACTGAGCCACCCAGGCGCCCCCAGACTGTAGATTTTTAAGCTAAAATAAAGGTAACATATAATCACTAAATCTATGCATGATATTTATTTACTTTTTTTTTTTTTTTTGTAGGGTTCAGTTTGTAAAGTTAACCTGTCAGAGGATATTTTTCCACTTCTAGGAGCAGTGTCTGCAATTTAGAGACCTAAAGCCAGTACAGCATCATTTCTTAAGTTTAGATTATGTGTCAAGTGATCGGACTTTCCTCAGGTAAGAAAGACTAAGAGAGCCAAGCCTGGCTCTGTGTAGGGCTTCAAAGAAAGAACCACAGAACTTTTTAAGGTCGCCATATGATGGAGGCCAGGTCATCAGAGTCAGAGACCAGAGATCAGAGGTTAAGAATAAAGAATGTGAATCACCTTTAGTATCCTGTTAGAGCATCTCAGGATCCTTAAAAGTGGTGGTATTTTCCAAATTTATGCACTGAGTGAATTGTATAAGAATTTAAATTCTTACCACTACAGGAATAATCAGCCAAGAACCATCAGTATACCTAGGGAAATCAATCTTGTCTGAAATTTCTCTGCACTGATCACAGGTGATAACGAACATGCACTTTTTAATGGTATTCTCATGTCTGAGCCATCAACAGGGCCCCCTGATAAGTACATTTTGTGGAGGGTGTGGAAGGTATGACCAGGTGGAACAAGAAAGAGGCAAAGCAGGGAAGTAGGGTATATGTATGGAGAAGTTTCCTAAAGCAGAATTAACTATTATGTGAACAGGAAGTGAAGCTGTTTACGAGGTGTGGAAAAAAGATCCCCTGCACTGGTAAACAACAGGGCCACCAATCCAGTAAAGTCTGGGATTATCCAGCATCATGCAAGGGGAAATGGTGAATTTGGAATGGGCACAAGGAGGCAGTAGTACTTGCCATTTTTATGTCTGGGACATTTCTAAATCATGAATCTATTATTTAGGGAGTGTTTACATTAGTCCATCTATCCTCCTTATGATAGGTGAAAACTGTAACTACTCTATAATATGTATCCTATGTCCCTATGCATCCAGAGCCAAGGAAGCATAGCCCTTACACTGCAAAATAAGCAGGCCATGGCTACTAGACAGACGACAGGGAGGCCTTTCCTCATTCTGCATTCCAGCACTCACAGCCCAACCTATGTCCACACAGACTCAACAAGAACCGCTTGATCTTCATAAGCAGGCACACACTCTTTTAGTCCTCTCTGCTGGACCGGTCTCTCTTCCCAGCTGACTGTTAACAGCTCACAGCTCTCTACTTTCCCAAAGAATTGCCCTCAGCTGACTGGAGCTACCCTGTCCAGAAAATTATAACCCCCAGTAGTTAAGAACAGATGACTGACTAAGAAAGCATAGAAAAGGCCAGTCCCATAATTCAAGAAGAAACAACTCTGGTATGGTTTAGGTTCTGTAGTGCTCTCCCTGTAATGCTATCTATTACTAGACTTTACCTGAGTTCACATCCTTGCTCGACAGTTTGCCCTTCTCCATCCCTTCTCTCTTCTTCCCTTACACTACTTCTCGATTTGTCTATCAGTGAATGACAAGCACTCGGATCTAATTATCATGTTCTCTTTAAGGGAAGTGGGAACCTGAGAGCCAAATATCTTCCTCTCTTCTCTGTTATGTAACAACAATCTTCCCTTCTCATGATAATCAAAGTCGATCATGCTCACAGAACCTCAAGCTGCAGGAATAGAAAACACAAACTCCCTGTGATGGTTAATTTTATGTGTCACCTTGACTGGCTCCTAGAGTGCCCAGATATTTAGTCAAATATTATTCTGTGAGTCAGTGAGGATGTATTTGAAAGAAAATGATCAGTAGACTGAATAAAGCTGATTGTTGTGAATGTGGATGGCTCTCATCCAATCAGTTGAAGGCCTGAATGGTACAAAAAGGCTGACCCTCTTTCAAATAAGACGGAACTCTTCCTGCTTGACTGCTTAACTGTGACATCAGTCTTTTCCAACCTTTGGACTAAAACAGAAACATTGGCTTTCCTTGAGTCTTGAGCAGCCTGAAACTTAACACCATTGGTAAGTGTTAAGGCCTCTCTTGGGTCTCTAGCTTGCTGACTGCAGATCTTGGGATTTACCAGCCTCCATAATCGCACAAGCCCATTTCTTCATGTATATATATATAATTATATATATATATATATATATATATATATATATTCATTCTATTTATTCTGTTTCTCTGGAAAATTCCAATTAATACATTCTCCAAGTGGGCACTGATAGCTGTGTAGAGCCACTCTTTTACCTCCCAGACCCAAGTATTCCACCAACTGGGGATACACCATATAATTTTCACTATTTTAAAGAGTGCATTTCTTCCTGAAGCATGTTACTCCATCTTCAAAGGATGGAGGGAAAAGCTGGCATCACCGAGACACAACCTGAACCATCCATGAACCAAGTTTGGGTTTTTTCTTCCTTGTCTGCTGGTCTTATGTTACCCCACCCCAGCATGAGGCCATAGGTGTGAGCTGTGGAAGTACTGTCAGCCAGTTGGTGGTAGTTGACATGGGTTCTGGGCCATCTACTTCTGAAGTTAACCTGTATACTCTGGATCTGCTTGAGCATGATCCTGATTGTACCTAATTTTAGTTGGACTCTTTGAGCCCACCTGACCTCATGACTTGGTGAGCCTGTCAGAATCCAGTTCATGATGAGCAGCTCTCTAGTTCCAGTCATTGGTGTTCCCTGGGTAGACACTCCAACTTTAGCAGGACCCAGAAAAATAGAAGACTATTCTTTTTAATAGTATATAATAGCTTGTTACAGGTGGCAGATAATCTACTGGGATATCTCTGCATAGTCCCATGCCAAATGAAAACTGTTAGTGGGTATCAACCATCATAGTTTGATAAAGGCATGGCAACCACAGTCATCCTACCAGACAAGCCATCAAGACCAACAGAAGCATAAGAGTAAGAAGAATATAAAATGGACATAGGAGAAAGATAAGTAATAATTAATATGAATGAATCCCAAAATAACTATAAGTGAAAGAGCCAGACCAAGAAGAAAAAATAATACATAATATATAATTCCATTTTTATAAAATTCTAGAAAAATGAAACCTCATCTATTATGACAGAAAGTAGATCAGTGGTTACTTGGAGACAGAATGGGGATAGAATGAGATTGATTATCTCAGCTGTGGTGATGATTGCATGGGTATATACATATGTCAAAACTTGTCAAGCTGTATACTACAAATATGTGCAGTTTATTATATGTCAATTACATCTCTACAATGCATTTTACAAAAACTCATCAAATTGTACATTTGAAATATGTATCAAATATTGTATGCAAATTATGTATCAATAAAGTTGTAAAAAACAAATTACAACCCTAGGATCCATTATCATGACAGGAGCTATAGTATATCCCACTAACCCGCCTGTTCTAAGATTCCCCCAGAATTATACCCACAAAGTCCTGGAGAAGTTGTGCCTAGATAGAATGAAGTTAAGGTAAGAAGAAGATACATAGGTGCTGTGCAAATGGCTGACTGTAATAAATGCTGTTTTAATGTCCTGCCCGGATCCTCCTTCCCCAGCTGCTCTGAGTATTGGCTGCCAGTGGCTTACAGGTCCCTCCTTTCTATAGGATTGCCCTTCACTAGCATGAGCCACCATGCCTCAACCAGGCAGCTCATAGTTCTAATAGAGAGGTACAAAAGGCTGGCCCCTCTGCCTCGAGGGGGACAGCTTTGTGCCTTTGTGCCTCTATAAATAAGACCAAGGTTAAAACTTGCCTGAGAACACATCCTTTCCTAGCTTCGCAAACACACACACACACACACATCTCTATTCTGCTTCACTCACTCCCTTAAACATGTTTTTTTGTTTTGTTTTGTTTTTTGAGAAGCCATCCCTCTATCAACAATGTACACTCAAATCCATGTCTGAGGCTTTAGTACTAGGGAATCTAACCTAAGGGGGCTCTAGTACAAATCTGCCAATCTGTACTGAAACCTAATTCCAAGAAGTCATCTCCTATCTATTCTTACTGGTTTGTATGTTCTAAATGTTACTTTGGTCCACATCCATCCTGCTTCTAAGTTTTCTCTAGGTTTATTCTTTACTTGTACCCACAATCTGTCTGGATCCAGGTCCCTGCCTTATCCCTCTGAGTAGCATGACACTGATTTATCCTTTTCTATCCTTACTAATCAACTTCTATCCACCATAAAGTGGTCATGAATCATCTGTGAACTGCCATTACACAACTCCTGATCTGGGCCCATTGTGACTAGGCCTCATCACTGCTTGAATGCTTAGTAAATCTTTTCTGACCAATTAATGCAGCAGTGACCTGAGATAAATATTCAAATAATGTACTAATAAAAAAAACTATTGAAATCTTGAGAATAAACAACTTTAATAACCAACTATCAAAATTAAGTTAAAAACTTTACTTTGCTTACCTTTCCTGGGTGACCCAATTGATAACTAAATCTAAACGTTTTTCAGATAATCCACATTTGATTCCTTCCAGGGTTAGCTCTGCATTAATAGGACGTCTATATGCATGACTTGTACTAAAGATGGCCTCAAAAAATAAGAGTAATGGAAAAGGCTTGCCTCTAATCTTTCCAACAGCTATAGAGAGAAGAAAAGTTTTTGAGTTGAACACTTTAAGTAAATAACAGTTTGCTTTTTCTTTTTATATTCACCTCTTCGCATCTTCAAAAAATTTCAATCTACAATTTTAGATTATATGCTTAAACATGTAAAAATACATGCTTATAACTTATAACTAATGCTTAGGATTAAACATTACATTTAATGACTAAGTATTACATGCTTTGTAAAAAGAGAGGCAGAGACTGGAGTGATGTGTCTACAAGCCAAAGAATGCCAAAAATTGTTGACAGCCACCTAGAAGCTAGGAGAGAAATAGAGAATATAATCTCCCTCAGAACCTTCACATGGAAATTGTAAAAGCTGAAGGAATATACCACCAGCAGACCTGCACTATAAAAAATAATAAAGGTAGTCTTTCAGCCAGAAGGAAAATAATACCTGATGGAAATATGAATCTACATAAAATGAAAACCAGAAATAGTATACACAATGAATATAAGTATTTAGAAGCGTATTATTTTTATATAGTACATCAAGTGGTAGAATATCACCTGAGGGCAGAATGTGATAAGTTAAAGATAGAAATTACAAACCCTAAAGCAACAACCAAAATAAGACAACAAGGAGTTACAGCTCATAATCAGCAAAGGAGAAAAATGGAATCATGAAAAATTTCAACTAATCCAAAAGAGGGCAGAAAAAGTGGGGGGGAGTGGTAACAAAGAAGAGGTAAGAAAGAGAGAGAACAAACAAAATGCAACCATGTCAACAATCACATTAAATGTAAGTGATCTAAACACTCCAACTGAAAGGCAGAGATTGTCAAAGTGTATAAAAAAGTAGGATGTCAAATAAATAAATAAATAAAATCTTCAACCCCCAAAACAAAAAAAAAAAAACAAAAAAACAAACAAAAAAAAACCACAAAAACTGCAGAATCGCAGCATCTGTTTCTTAGAAGACACTGACTTTATTTATTTTTAATTTTAAGTTTTTATTTAAAGTCTAGTTAGTTAATATATATGGTAAAATTGGTTTCAGGTATAGAATTTAGTGATTAATCACTAACATATAATAACACCCAGTACTCATCACAACAAGCACCCTCCTTAAAACCCATCACCCATTTAGTCCATTTTCCTGGCCTATCCTCAGTTTATTCTCAATAGTTAAAAGTCTCTTATGGTTTGCTTCTTTTTTCTCCCCCTTTCCCCTATGTTCATCTGCTTTGCTTCTTAAATTCCACATGAGTGAAATAATGTGGTATTGGTCTTTCTCTGACTGACTTATTTCACTTAACATAATACACTCGAGTTCCATCCATGTCGTTGCAAATGGCAAGATTTCACTCTTTTTGATGGCTGAGTAATATTCCATTGTATATATATGTATGTATATAGTAGATACACACACACACACACACACACACGCAAACATATAGATAGATACAGAAATTTTCTTTATCCAATGGACATTTGGCTCTTTCCATAGTTTGGCAATTGTTGCTATCAACATCAGGCATTAGGATGCATGTAGAAGACAATGACTTTAAATGCAAAGACACAAATAGATCTAAAGTAAGAATATGGGAAAAGACATACAATGCTAATACTAATCAAGAGAAAAATGGTGTCATGCTCCTAATTTCAAACCTTACTACAAAGCTATAGTAATCAAAATTATATGATACTGACATAGGACAGATATCTAGGGAAATATAATAGAATTAAGAGTCCAGAAATAAACTCTAAACATTTATAGTCAATTGATTTTGGACAAAGGGGCCAAAACAATTCACTGGATAAAGAACAGTCTTTTCAACAAATGGTGCCAGGATAACTAGATATCTACAGGCAAAAGAATCAATTTGGATCACTATCTTATACCATACACAAAAATTAACTCAAAGTAGATCACAGACCTAAACATACAAAACTCTTAGAAGGAAATACAGGATCTTAAGTTAGGCAAAGACTTCTTAAATATAACATCAAAAGCACAGCTATAAAATAAAAGATGGGTAAATTCGTCTTCAACAAAATTAAAACTTGTGTGCTTCAAAAACCACCATCAAGAGGCACCTGGGTGGCTCAGTCAGTTAAGTGTCAAACTCTTGATCTTGGCTCAAGTCTTTATCTCATGGTCATGAGTTCAAGCCCTGCACTGGGCTCCATGCTAGACACAGAGCCTACTTAAAAACAAAACAAAACAACACCATCAAGAAAGTGAAAAGAGGGGAACCTGTCTAAGTCAGAAGAACATGTGACTCTTGATCTTGGAATTATGAGTTTGAGCCTCTCCTTGAATGTAGAGATTACTAAAAGAAGAAGAAGAAAAAAATACCCCACAGATTGGAAGAAAATATTTGCATATCATCTGTCTGATACAAGATTTTTATCCAGGATATAAAAAGAACTCTCACAACTGAATAATAAAAACACAAATAACATAATTTTAAAATGGGCAAATAATAGACATTTCTCCAAAGATATACAAATGGCCAATAGGCACATGAGAAGATGCTCAACACTATTAGTCATTAGGGATTCATAAATCAAAGTCACAATGAGAGAACACTCACCTTGATGAGCACTGAGTAATATACAGAATTTTTGATTTATTACATTATACACCTGAAATTAATATATTATAACACTGTAGGTTAACTATAGTGGAATTAAATTTTTAAAAAAATAATAAACAAATAAATCAATCCACAATGATATTATTATCTCACATGGATTAGAAAGGCTACAACAAAAAGACAGACATTAACAAGGGCTGGTAAGGATGTGAGGAAATTGGAATCCTCATATATTGCTGGTGGGAATGAAAAATAGTACAGTTTAGCAGCAGTTCCTCAAAGTGTTAACACAGAGTTACTATATAACCCAGCAATTCCACTCCTAGGTATCTACCCAAAAGAAATAAAAACATATGTCCACATAAAAACTTGTATACAAATGCCCATAGCTGCATTATTCATAATAGCCAAAAAGTAAAAACAACCCAAATTACTATCAACTGGCAAAAGGATGAACAAAATGCATTATGTATCCATACAATGGAACAGTATGTTATAGCATGAATAAACCTCAAAAACATCATGCTAAGTGAAGGAAGCCAGTGACAAAAAAAAACAAAAAAACAAAAAAACAAAAAAAAAACTTCATTGCACAATCCTATTTATATGAAAAGTCCAGAATAGGCAAATCTATATAGATAGCAAGTAGATTAGTGGTTACCTAGGGTTTAGAGAGGGAGCAGGGGGTAGAGAATGAGGAATTAATGGGTATAAGGTTTATCTTTGGAATGAAAGATGTTCTAAAATTAAGTTATGAAAATGGTTATATAGCTATGTAATTATAATAAATTAATTTTTAAATTGTGGAATTTTCCCCAGGAAGGCAATAAATTACATTAACAGGCTAAAAGACAACACCACATTTTCATCTCAATAAAAGCAGAAAAAGTATTTGACAAGTCTAACATTCACCCCTGATAAAATTCTCACCAATCACAGAGGGGAATGTCATCAACCTCATAAAGGGCATCTACGAAAAATCTACAGTTCATATCATTCTTAATGATCAAAAACAAAGCAATGATATCTGCTCTCATCACTTCTATTCAACACTATAATGGAAGATCTAGCCACTGAAATAAGGCAAGAAAAAGAAATAATAGACATCCATATTGGAAAGTAGAAGGTGGAACTCTTTCTTAGCAGATGATGTAATTAGCTATGTAGAAATTCTAGGAATACACAATAAAAGTATTAGAATTAATAAACAAGTTTAAAGAGGCCACAGAATACAATATCAATATATAATAATCAATTGTATTTCTATATACTACTAACAAACAATTTTGGAAATTGAAATAAAAAATTTTAATATAAATATAAAATATTTAAAAATAAAGCTGACAAAAGATGTACAAGACCTAAACACAGACTAAAAATCACTTCTCTTTGCTCTGTGTTCCTTATGAAACTATAAATGCTCTGTGGTAGAAACCTCTTACGTCATCATTCTTTAGGCTTTGGCTACTTTTATATACACCAATTTAAAACTCAGACTTATAAAAATTAACAGTTTAACACCCAAAGGTACAGTGTCATTAATCATGATGTATGACTACTTCTGCAGGGTAACATGAACTAAAAATCAGTTATCTAATTATAAATAATTGTTGGAATGGTTTTTTGACTTTGAGTCCACTGAATAAAAGCTACAAGATTATACTCTGTATTACAACCACTAGGATAGAATACCAAAAATTGTGCATGCAAAAATATGAGACAGGCCATTTACACACAATTCACAAATGATCTCTATAAGTATTGTAAATATGTATGTTCATATGCATTATGTATATGACAACAAATTTTTCATGTTCAAATAAATGTAAAAGAACATTTTTGTGGGATGCCTGGGTGGCTCAGTTGGTTAAGCTGCTGCGTTGGGCTCAGGTCATGATCCCAGGGTCCTGGGACTGAGTCCCACATTAGGCTCCTTGCTCAGCAGGGAACCTGCTTCTCTCTCTGCCTCTGCCTGCTTATATGTTTTCTCTCTCTCTCTCTGACACATACATAAATAAATAAAATCTTTTAAAAAAAACACATTTTTTTTCACTGTTGAATTTAAAGGGCTTTGGAGGGAAAACTAATCAAAAACAGGCTGTATATATTTGACATCAAAAATTTCCACATAAAATGAAAATAATAGGAAAAATTATCTGTAACTGTAACCTCCACTGAGTATATTCCTCCTTTACTTATACCTCTGTATTTATTTCTGAGCCTCTCAGTTCTTAAAAATGCAGTTTAGTTTTAAAATAAAACTATTTAGACAACAACTATCTAGACAACAATTAAGTATCACCTAATACTGGTGAATTTCTCAGCATAAGATTCACATACCTAGAAAAGTAATAAAAGTTGGCTGTTTTCCTATTTCACTGGTAATTATACCTATTTAAGCATGTCTTAATTGCATGCTTTGACTTTTATTAAAACTTATGTTCCCTACTTTAAGCAGATCAGTCAAGGGGAGAAGGAAAAAAAAAAAAACCTTAGGGATATACTAATACCACTTTTAACTTCACCAATTTCAGAACACATCCAAAGGAAGAGTTCCTGGGTATTTCTAAGATGTCTGAAAATTTTTAAGCAAAATACTAAATTTTTCAATGTAAAAAAAAAAACCTGAAAAATTAAAACTACAAAACACTGCTGAAAGAAATTTTTAAAGACCCAAATAAATGTAGATATACCATGTTTATGGGTTCATTGGACCAAATATCCAATGTTGTTCAATGTCTAATCCTGAACAGAATTTCTTATTGAAATTTACAATCTGATTCTAAAAATTTTAACAGAAATATGAAAGACTCAGAATAGCCAAATTAAACTTGATAAAGAAAAACAGAGTTTGAAGTCTAACACTCTGTTGACTTTATAATAAGTCACCACTTATTATAAAGCAGCAATAATCAAGACAGTGTAGTATTAGCATCAAGATAAACAGATCAGAGAAAGAGAAGAGACCTAAAAATATAAGCACAACTTATTTTCAACAATGGCAATTATGTGGAGAAAGTCCTTTTAATAAACTATCATGGAACAATTGGATAGCTACCAGCAAAAAAATGCCTTAACTCATACCTCGCACCACATATCAAAATTAACTCAAAATGAATCAGAGACTTAAATGTAAACCTAAAACTACAAAATCCTTACCAAAAAGTCATAATCATAATCACTGGAGTCAAAATCAGCAGATTAGAAACAGATTTCTTCTGTATAACACTAAAGTTACAATCCATAAAAGAAAAACAAGTTCACAAATTGGACTTCAACAAAATTTAAAACTTCTCCTAGATACTCAAAGAGAATGAACAGACAAGCCACAGACTGGGAGAAAATATTTTTAAATCATGTATCTGATAAAGGATTTTTATTCATACCATGGAATACTACTCAACAATAAAAAAGAATGAAATACTGATAGATGCAACACATGTATGAATTTCAAAATAATGATCCTGAGTGCAAGAAGTCAGTCAAAAAAGATTACATACTATGTAATTCCATTTAGGTAAAAGTCTAGGAAAAGCTAACTAATGTTAGCTTTAAAGTGACAGAAATTAGACTATGGTTGCCCCTGAGAGGAAGCTGTGGGAGAGAGGAAGATGGGAAGGGTGAGGAAGAGTCAGAGAGAAGGATCACTGAGGGCAAGGAGGGGACTTTTGGGTGACACAAATGCCAAAATTTATCAGATTGTGTACATACATACACTTTTTACATGTATGTCAACTTAAAACAACAAAGCTGTTTTAAAAGGAAGTAGAACAAATTTGACAAAATATTAACATCTACTGAATCCCGATAGTAAGTACATGGCTGTTGTATGTCTCTCCACACTTATCTTTATGCTTTGAAATATTTCCTCATTTAATGTAGAAAAACAAATCAAATCCCTCAATGTGACAGCTAAAGAAACTGAGTAAATAGCAGGGATGGGGTAGAGCCTAGATCTTTAGTCTCCTACTTCCAATACTCTTTCCATTCTATCAGGAAAAAAAAGTACAATCTGCATACATATATAAGGTTCAGAGAAAAAGCTTACCCTTAAATTTATTCACTGTCCCAATGTTTTGAAGAATTCTTCTAGGACTGTTTGCTGCAAAACAAGCCGCCTTTTCATATTCACCAAGCGACATTAATTCACTGAACCTACAGACGTTCCATTTTGTTATGCATTATGATAGTACACACAAAAAAGAAAACTAATTAGAATTGTCTAAAACAGACTAAATACAGTAATATAGAAAAATCAAATCTAGATTCATTCATTCAGGAAGATGTTTTTTCACTCTTTCTTTAATAGTCTGTCATTTTTTTGTATCCTCAGAATAAAACTCTCACCTGACAGAAGACTGAACCTTACCCTGTACTTTTTTTCCTATAGTACTTATGACAAGACATAGAAAATGGAAAGAACTTGAACTGAATTCACAATGAGCTTAGATTTTTTTCTCACATATCATCTGCAGATGAAAAGGGATATCAGGTGAAAGGAGGGCAATCTGCTTAGAGACTCAGCCTATGGGAAATAGTAATTGAAACACCAAGAACGTGGAGTTGAAGATCAAGAGGTGTCCTTGGTATTCAGAAGCCTATGTCACTCTGCCAGACATCAGACTCCTAATTAATAACAAGACTAACACAAGAAAAAAAAATAATAAGCCTCTACTCCTCTTACTAGGGAAGAATGTCTTCAAATCAGCCCTTACCCATAATTAATAAAACTATGGCAAACAGGATTTACAGTGTTACAAATGAATTTGACACCCTAGAGGAGAAAAACATCAAAATAATCAAAATAATACTAATAAGCAAAATACATAAAACTTTTCATCTCGACAAGGCTTTTACTCTCATATCTAAGCCTGATAAACTTGGAGATGCAGACAGTGTAAGGAAATAGCACAGGCTTTGGTGCCACCCCAAAATGACCTTTGCCCCTTTTTGTACTATATCAGTAAGACAATCCACAATTAAAAAGTATTTAGCATATGACTAGGAATATCACATATATTCTTTACATTTTGGACTCACAGCTATAAATTAACTCTTAAAGAACAGTCTTGGGTCTTTGTAAGCCTCTATCATACACTATATATAGTAACTTAAACATTAGGGAGAAATGAGAAAAAAATGACTGAATTAGGATAATCTGACTCAAGAAGACATTCTCTAAAACATTTCATAACATCAGGCTAATGGCTAGGAAATGCAAATATATTATATAAATAAAAGTTAAATATATATCCTCTGAAAAATCTTCTGGACTACCCATCTAATATTTTCCACACAAAGAATCTATTTTTTAAAATTCTAGTTTATTTTCCAATTTGTTTGCTAGACTAAAATTGTAAAAATACAAAATCTAGAGACTATAGCTCACCAAGATGCTAAACAAATGCTAAACATGTAATAAATATTAAATATTTACTTAATATTTAAATAAATATTAAATAAATGTGGTAACATTTTAACAAGGAAAATCAAAGCTTTTCAAATATTTGCCTTTCAATGTAGCAAAGCAAAATTTCAGCTCCTTTTGCCTTGCCTGGATCGTCTTCAAGCAGTTCTTCAACAATGCCTTCATCACCTATAATTACTAAAAAGCACCACAGAATATTTAAGATTATCAATCAGTAGAAAATAATAAATATATACATGTTTAATTAATAAACAACTTAATGCTATGGTTTCTAAAAGCACCAATCTCTTCCTAAACTGAGTGGCCTCCCTGTTTGTATCTCCGGTATTTTCAGGTACAGTTTTAGGTATACTCTCTTTGGCTTACCACATCTACTATTTATTTACCAATTATCTCTTAGCTGTTTAAGGAAGAAGCTCATAGGGTAATAGAGACAAAACAGAAATACATTTTTTTTTAAAATTTCTTTAAACTCAGCCTAGGAAAATCCTCATTCTTTTGCTTTCTGGAGGGAAAAATGATGATTTCCATTATTTGTGGTAATTAAAAAATATAGATAAATTACCAGGTAAACTTTTAGTTTTCTGAATATGCTCTACAAAGTCTTCAAATGAGCTGCTCATATCAGATTTTATCCAGGAAATAAATGCATTTGAAATAATCTGCAGTCTCTGATGACTACAAAGGTAAAAAAAAAAAAAAAATCAATATACCAAACCTAAAATCAAATAGTGGAGTAAAAGAATAAACACAAATAAAAGCTTCAAACTTAAAAAGTATATAATCAATTTTCATACCGAAACTGTAGTTGTTTGTTCAGATTTTCAGCTAAATCTCTCCGTTTTAATGTCATAATCATTTCCTCATCTAACTCTGCCTTCCTCTGAATTGGTACATATTTTTTCAACATAGCCTGTTTAATTTCAGCATATTTATCTTCAAGATGTTTCAGGTATTTAGTGAGAGCAACTAAATTGACAGATTCTTGGAGAGTCATGCCTACGGGAAAAAGGGAACAAGTCAAAAATGAAACCATGTTTAGGACTCTTGTGCTCAAATGGCAAGTCTTAGCAAAACAGATCACAGTTTGCTATGTTAAGAAATAATTAAGAAATGGTAGCATGAACTTATAACTTACTGAACATGAACAGAATTAGCACACAATTTTAAATGTGTAGCAGTTTTAAATATATCATCAATGAAGGCTGATTATCCAAAACCTGGCATCTTGAAAAGTTCTTTTTAAGCTTTTTATTTTTTATATTTGAGAGAGAGAGAGAGAGTTTGTGCACAAGCTGTGGAGGGGGAGAGGAAGAGAGAATCTTAAGCAGGCTCCATGCTCAGTGTGTAGTTCAATCCGAGGCTTGATCTCAAGACTCTGAGATCAGGACCGGAGATGAAATCAAAAGTCAAAGGCTGCCTGGGTGGCCAGTGGGTTAAGTACCCGCCTTCAGCTCAGGTCATGATCCCAGGGTCCTGGAATCGAGGCCCACGTTGGGCTTCCCACTCAGCAGGAAGCCTGCTTCTCCTTCTCCCTCTGCCGCTCCCTCTGCTTGTATTCTCTCTCTGTCTCTCTGTCAAATAAATAAGTAAAGTCTTGAACTCAAGAGTTGGACGCTTAACTGACTGAGCCACCCAGGCTCCCCTGCATCTTAAAAAGTTTTAATAACCTCACTGTCACACCTTTCCAACCTTTAAATACCACTGTTAGTCAATTCCACCAAGAGCTTCTGCCTAACAATTCAGGCTTTTTGTCCAAAGGTTTCTAACCAACGATTCCATTAACCTACTACGGCAAACCCCAGGGTAGTCTATTTATTCCCTCCAAAGCAAAGTCTATAAAACCTGCCAAGCCCTCAGTCCCCAATCCCTCATTGTCCCCCCCCCATATTATTCATAACAACCCATTCACAACACTTGAAATGATTCCCTTATTCAGACCAGTTGTTGGTTTTTAAAGGCATATATCAAAATTCTCTCCCAGAAACCTCCCTGGATTAATCGTACTCAGTTTTTAATCATTCCCTTACCCTGAATCCTCTCAGCATCTAATCAATTTGACTTATTCTCTACTTATTAATATGTACCTTATTTGTACTTTGACTCTCATAATTTTATATTTGAAAGTGAATCTAGTCCCTGCTTCCACCAAATGCAGGATGGTCGTCCAACCTGAAATCCTCTGGTATGGAGCAGTTCATTATTTTCAAGACAGAGCGTCTTCTAATGAAACCAAATCTGACTTCCTAAAATTTCCACTTACTGATTCTGCCTCTGCATAAACACTAGTTGAAATCCTTAAAAGTTTTGAATACAGTTAGCTATTCTCCAAGTCTCCCTTTTCTCCAAGATGAGTATCTGCAATTCTTCTATCCACGCATCGTACAAACTTCTCAACATCCTGAGGAATTCCAGGATATATTCCAATTTCTTAAAATGTGGCTTAGCTGAAGATAAAGAACCAGTGAATGCTGACGTCAATGGGAATCAACAATATTCACTAGAACTTAATACAGTATAGGTTTTTCATATATTATAGCAAGGATTCTCAAACTTGAGAACCACATGAAGGCCTTGCTAAAACACTGCTGAGCTCCACTCCACTCCCTCACCCCAACTCCCACCCCTGGAGTTTCTGACACAGTAAGTCTGCTGCAGAGCCAGAATCTGCATTTCTAATAGGTTTGCAGATAACGTCGACATTGATACAGGAACCAAACTCTAACAGTCCTTCCCTTATACTTTATATAATCCGGCCAGTCTGGAATTCTCTCAGTTTTTCAAGGTTGTTGAAGTTGTCTCATTCCTTTATATCCACCTGGAGTCCAGGCTAAAGTTGTTCGTGAAGTCTGGCTAAAGTCCTGGTACACTTGCAGAAACACACACTGCAGCACACGTAAACTGATTTGTATGATAGGTAATAACTGAAAACAGTTGGGATTTCAAACATTTTTAACAAAATACATACCTGGAATAGGTTTTGAAGGATCTTTGGAGAAAGTATGATATCTTACTTCTTTTGCCTCATATTCTGCCCTAAGTTGTTTCATTTTGTCTATTTGCAATTGAATCTTTGAGGAATTATTTTCAATAACCCTCATTCTGAAAAAACAGAAAGGCTTTCTTACATTTCTTTCAAATAGCTTAGTTATTTAATCATAAGATTTAAAGTAAAACAGGTTAAATGATTACTTTATCTTGGCTAAGTATCATTTTGAACCATTATGGACTGAGGTGTTAACTTTCTGAAACAATGTCCATTAAAAATTAACTAACCTCAAAAGTGAGGAACAGTTTTCTCTCAGAGCATCAATTAAAATCTTACACTACAATTCACAATCTTACTGGAAATGGGTACGTGTTAAACATAATAATCTGGCCATAAAGTACTACATGTATTCCCTATAGTTGAAAGTTACCTTTGCAATTAAAATTATTTTTGTAATTATACTAGCTTCCTGTAGCTGCTAAAACAAATTGCCAAAAACTTATTGGTAGCTTAAAACAACAGAAATTTATTCTCCTACAGTTCCAGAGATCAGAAATCCACAACCAGTATCACTGGGACAAAATCAAAGGGTTATGTTTCCTCTCAGAAGCTCTAGGGAGGGGTGCCTGGGTGGCTCAGTGGGTTAAGGCAGATATCTATCTTCAGCTCAGGTCATGGTCCCAGGGTCATGGTCCCAGGGTCCTGGGATCGAGCCCCTGGGATAGAGCCCCACTTCAGGCTCTCTGCTCAGCAGGGAGCCTGCTTCCCCCTCTTTCTGCCTGCCTCTCTGTCTGCTTGTGATCTCTCTTTCTCTGTCAAATGAATAAATGAAATCTTTTAAAAAATTAAAAAAAAAAACCACTTGTGATTGTATTTAAAGCCCACCTGAATAATCCAGGATAATCTCCCCATCTCAAGATCCTTAAAATAGTACCATCTATAACGACCCTTTCTCCAAGTAAAGGAGCAATTCCAGGTTTCCAGGATTAGGACCTAATATCTTTGAGGCCATTATTCAGCCCTCGATAGTAATTTTGAGCCTAGAGCTGGAGGAAGGATAGCACCTCTTTGTGATAAAACTGTCTTATTCCAGAAATGGGGATCTTAAAAACCAAGAGCTACCTCTTGGTATAAATTTCTTTTAAGCATGATTTGAAGTTCACTGTCTAGTTTATCACTGATATGTTGGCCCTGGGAGGAAATAACAGATTAAAATAAATTCAGTATATAAATGTCAGTTTCTGGCAAATTAAAAACAAGTTTGTCAGTAGAGAACTGTTGCCCACATGATTACAATACAGAGTTCCTGGCACCTACAGATGGCTTAGAGTAAGAACCTGCAGTATTTATGAAAGAGGGATTGTGGAAATAAAATACCCTTTGCCTTTCAACCAAAAACCTTATGCTTGCAGAAGAAGAGCATGTTAAAAGTAAACAGACTCTTGGAGCGCCTGGGTGGCTTGGTTGATTAAGTATCCAACTCTTGATCTCAGCTCAGGTTATATCTCATGGTCAAGGGATCGAGCCTGTGATCAGAAGAGTCAGCTTGAGATTCATTCTCTCCCCACTCCCTACTCACATTCTCTCTATTGAAATAAATACATAAAATCTTAAAAAAAAAAAAAGAATTGAAGGCAAGGACTCAGATACTTACACATGAATGTTCATAGAGGCACTATTCACAATAGCCACAGAGGTAGAAACAACCCAAGTATCCATAAATAGAAAAACAGATAAACAAAATGTGGTATATTCATAGAATGGAATATTATTGAAACTTAAAAAGGAATGAAATTCTGATATATGCTACAACACAGATGCGAAGGTAAGGAAGTTGTTGCTTCTTGCTGTAACTAACTACCTTTAGGATCTCCTTATTTTTGACAATTTCATTATAAATCTAGTTGAGAATTTCTTACTATTTACAATGCTTAGGATTCTGGGGGGCTAAGAACCACTGTTTATAGTTACACTGACTAGGTAATATAACCAAGTAACAATCATCACCTTTGGGGCTACTTACTAATATACTTACTTTGCTTCAAGTTGGATTGTTCTTTTCCTGTGATACACCAATGCTGTGGGCTCTGCTGCCAAAGCTTTAAGTTTTCCATGAAGACAAAATGCAGCTCTTTGGCCTTCCTTCACTGTCTCAATAAAGCCATCATATTCTTTTTTGATTGAAGTAAGAATGGATTTGTATGCAGTGACATACTCTATTACCTGAAACATTATTTTTCTGCCTATGATACTGAATTTTTTTTTTGGAAGACAATGGAACAAAAGCCTTGCAAACAGCATTGTAGATTATTTCTTAAATGGAACATGATAAGCAGTTAGAAGTCTTAAATTTTAATACCCAGGGTATTAAGACAACTAATATTTACTCAATATGCACTTTGGAAATCATTACAATACTATCAGCTTAAATATTTTTTGCTCTACTTAGTATGAACACATACATCATATGATGTCAGTTAAAACCAATATCAGGTCTAATTATCTCAATTATAGATCTTTGAAATATAATTGCCCATCATTCCTTACTATCTCTAAATTACGTCTCTGGCTTCATTCAGTCCTTAAAATCCTGGATTCCCTTCACCTCTCTGTTTTTCTAACCTATCGGCTCCTACTGGTTAATTAATACTCTCAATTCCCCAGTTGCATTTCTATTGCTAAGATGTCAAGTGCAACTATAGAAAACCTGCTACATATTCATAGTTTCCAATGGTGTGTATAAGTACAGATTATCTCCAGAAGGATAATAATAACAGAAACAGTGGGTGCCTGCAGAGAAGCAAAGAGGAAGCAGGGTTTGAGGTGAACAGGACCTAACTTTCCAATCTATATTCTTCTTTATTGGTTTTCTTTTCTTTTTCTTTATTTTTCTTTCTTTTTTCTTCCTTCTTTCCTTCCTTTCTTTCCTTCCTTCCTTCACTCCTATCTGGTGTATGCATCATCCACACAAAAATAATTAATAAGCATTTCAATTAAAAAACAAAAACTTATAATTTATGGTTTCCAAACTCTGCATATGAGGATTTTATAAGGGATCAATATGTATAGGGAATAGATATGATCAATCCATAATTTTCCCTGAAAGCTGAATATTATGCTGTCTACTCCAGCTACATCTCTAGTCTCTGTTATCCCCCACAGGTTTTCTGTTAGCTAAACAATATCTAAAAAAAATTATCTGTTCTGGAAGAGATCTGGTCTATCAAGAAATAGTACAAAGAGATCAGTGGTAAATATCAGTAGAGAATATGTGAATGGGAGATACTGGTTGTCTTTTTGACATTATTACCCATCTACCCAAACCAGGAGGACGGCCACCCAGGAACCTTTAATGAAACAGAGGCTATTACTCTGTAGTCTTCCAAATTAAATACCCCACTGTTCCTGGCCATCTTCCACTTCACATGCCTCTAGGATATGCCACAACAATCCAATATAATTTGGGTACGTTAATGGAGAGAACAGACTTGTAATGACACCACAATCAGCTCCCATACTTGCTTGCCAGAAGACACAAATTTCAGAAGAACACTAATAGGAACTGTCGAGAATGCACAGGAAATGCATAAAAGGAAAGGAAACACACTGGCATGCTACAGGTAGAATCCAATTTTGCTTGACTCACAAAAATATTTAAAATGTAGGAAATTTCACCAAAAACTCAATTTCCATTTCTCCTGAAAACTGAAAACCTACCAACATGAATCCCCATTCCTAATGGCAGTAATCAGCTAGAACTTTAGACTGCATTGGTTCTTCATTTTGCCACAGCACTCATGACTCCTTATTCTCTTATAGCCAACCGACTTAACCCTGCCATATGGACTTCCTAGCTCTACATCATTCAAGTTTGAGGGTCAGGTTTTCATTAAACTTGAGACTTGGTAAGAGGGATCTGAGCAAGAAGAGGAAGGGTAGTCATTCCACCTCAGCTTCTATATATGGACACAGGCTACCTGTACATGCTACCAGAAACACAAAAAATAGCCATTTCCAGAGGATAGTTGCCTCCATAATTCACCCTCTTCTATAGATGCTCACTCTTCCTAGCTTTGGTCTTCCTTGCTTATTAAGTATTTGGCTCTTTCTATAACCTACCCTCAATTCTTATTACAGGAGTCTCAGGTCCTCCTTGCTTGACTTAGGCACCATGCACTTGCAAAATCCTCGATGTGTGATTCTAAGCAGAATTTGGGATTTGTTCTCTAATTCTAAGTACTCAGAGATGCAAGTTAATACTTTCATCATTGCCCAATTAGATCCTTCCAAGGGAAGGAAGATTGGAGAAGGCAGTCATTAATAGCTTTTTAACAATCAAATGTGCTGGAATAACATGAAAATGGAAAGATCAGAAACCCTTGGGTAGCTCAGTTGGTTAAGTGTCTGCCTTTGGCTCAGGTCATGATCCCAGGTTCTGGGACAGAGTCCCACATCAGGCTCCTTGCTCAGAAGGGAGCCTTCTTCTCCCTCTGCCTGCTGCTCCCCCTGCTTGTATTCTCACTCCCTGCCCTCCCCCCCGCCATGCTCTTTCTCTGGCAAATAAATAAATAAGTAAAATCCTTTTTTAAAAAAAGGAAAGACCAATTATATTGAGAAACTAGAAGAAAAGTTTCTCTTAAGTACCAAGTAATTTATATTTCAGACCCCTCTCAGTCCTGAAGAACAGGATTCTTTACAAGGCACAAATGTACAACTTATTATTGTACAATGGACAGATAGTCCACATGAAAGTCTTGGGAGATAGGGCGAAAAGGACTACAGATGTAAATATTATCTTTTATTTATTCCCATGTCTTTTTTCTAAGAATTAAATTAACTAACACCACCTCCAAAATGACTTTACTAGAGCTATACTAATTTAAAGCAGACAGCTCTTCATGTAAAAAATCTTCCAACAAGTATCAGTATTTGGGCATGCCAAGATAAGCATGTCATCATTATGATAACTTTCCTCTGCTGGTTTCAGGTAAGTAGAATCTTAGCTTGATTCTTTTCTTTCTTTTTTTTTTTTTTTAAGATTTTATTTATTTATTTATTTGACAGACAGAGATCACAAGTAGGCAGAGAGGCAGGCAGAGAGAGAGGGAGAAGCAGGCTCCCCACTGAGCAGAGAGCCCGATGAGGGGCTCAATTCCAGGACCCCAGCATCACGACCTGAGCTGAAGGCAGAGGCTTTAACCCAGTGAGCTACCCAGGTGTCCCAGCATGATTCTTGATATTGATGCAACCACTCAAAACACTGCCTTTAAACAGTCATACGATATATTCCTTAATGACTCAAAAGCAGTATCACTGATCATAATGACATATAAAATGAGGCTAACCTGCCAATGTCGCAATTCTAAAAGATAAGTGTTTTTAGATGACTTAAAAGAAAAGACTGTTTATTTTATACTCTTATGAATACTCCTCAATTTTCTTAATTCCACTTACAGGTACAAATCACTACTTTGTGCTCATTTTTCCTTAGAGTGATGCACTATGTATTTAATTAGAGGAGAAAAAAGATTCTTGTGTATACTGTTTAAAAATTAAACAAAAGGGGCGCCTGAGTGGCTCAGTGGGTCAAAGCCTCTGCCTTCAGCTAAGGTCATGATCCCAGGGTCCTGGGATAGAGCCCCGCATCCAGCTCTCTGCTCAGCAGGGAGCCTGCTTCTCCCCCCTACTCTGCATGCCTCTCTGCCTATTTGTGATCTCTATCTGTCAAATAAATAAATAAAATCTTTAAAAAAATTAAACAAAAGACTGAGTTCCTATTTTGCCTGTGACTGTTTTACTCAGAAACCAATAGTCCACAGAATTCTTTTTTTTTTTTTTAAGATTTTATTTATTTATTTGATAGAGAGAGAGAGATCACTAGTAGGCAGAGAGGCAGGCAGAGAGAGAGGGGGAAGCAGACTCCCTGCTGAGGAGAGAGCCCAATGCGAGGCTCCATCCCAGGAGCCTGAGATCATGACCGGAGCCAAAAGCAGAGGCCCAACCCACTTAGCCACCCATGCACCCCAAGTCTACAGAATTCTTAAGATAAATAATTATTTCTTTTGAGTAAAGAGGAAAGGATGCTGATTCCACTTATTCAACTGCCAGGGATTCTTCCAAGGAGGTTAAAAAAAGGTAAAAAAAAACAAAAAAACAAAAAACAAACGAAAAAACAAAAAAACAAGGAACCAAATGGGAAACTGCAATTGTTTGTAAGGAAAAATAAGTGTTTCTAAAATCTTAAAAAGCAAGATCAAATGTTATATAAAGCCACAACATTTTCTAAACTCTTCTATTTCCAGTGTTCGGTCCAGTCAAACCTCTTGCCTACTGGACCTATCAAGACCTCTAACTCACAAAGGGTTCCAACTTAATATGCTAGATCCAATCGAAGCCAAAACTTACAACAATTAGCAGGTTCCTTCTTGGCAGCCCAATCCCTAACAAATCAGATATTTTTAGATAAAAGACCCAAAGGATGTTAGAAGGCACAACTAAGTTGTTGCTAAAAAACTGACAGCCTGTACTCAAGCTAAAACAATCAAAACACTCATTAAGCATCTAGTGATAGAAATCCAGCACTGTATTTTCCCCATTCATCCCTTCCCAATACACTGGATGAACTTCTCAAAATCGACAAACGCCGTGTACTCAACAAGCAGTGATATTACTGAGGCAGGAATATTAGTTGTCAAGACAGACCATTTCCACCCCATGAAAACTCCCTCATCTTATGAGCGTTGATACCTTATCAAAAACGTTTCGGTATATGATGTAATATTCATCAGCAGGTCCTTCCTTGTTACAGCCCACTCTTTCAGTTTCTGTGATTATGTATCTTTGCATACTTTCCAAAAATTCCTTGTCGCTCCTACTAATGATAGGAGGGAGAACTGCATGTTTATTTATTTCTTGAGTGGACATATGTCACAATCTGCACACTTGTTCACCAGAGAAGACTTAAGTCTTGACTTGCTTTTCCAAAAAAGCCAAACCTTTGGCAAGCCTGAAAGAAAAAAAGACCATCAATTGCTTTGAAGCTTAAAATAAATCAAGTCATTTCTAATAAGTTTATAATAAATTATAATATAAATTTAATTATAATATAATTTAATTTATAAAAATTTAATTATAATATAAATAAAAATTATAATAAATTAAAATATTTATCTCAGAGATAAATATTTCAACCTATGAATTAAAAGATCTTAACTATTCTACTGTCAAGTGCTATACCTCTAGGATAGAAATACTAAACACCAGTCAATAAAGAGCTCTTTTTTTAGGAACCAAGCCTATCTGTCATGTGATTGGATGGTTTCTTATGTTTAATTCAATACTTTCTAACAGAAGGTTTACCACTTTGCTTGTTTCACATGAGAAAACCAGTTTGGAAGCCTCCTAATGATATAAACAAGGTCAAATACTTCTCTACCCACGTGCTTACTTGGCCCAGGTAGTCATGATAGCTACAAACAACTCACGAATTTATTTTATGATAAACTTCATTAAAATTCTTATCTGTAAAATAAACATACTAACTAAAAAGTAAGAAGTCAGAACTTCCGCTAAAATCCATCCATCAATGGTATCAAAGGTAAGAGTCCTCTTCCAGCACAGTTTCAAGCCGCTACATTCCATTGCTCTTTAAATAAAGAATCATTATCCAGTTGAATACAGAAGTTGATTCCTGAAAACCATTCACATCAACACCAAACAGAACCCATGGCTTACTGAAAAATATCTGGCAAGACAAAACATTTGAACTCTTCCCAATTCTCCCTTACCCATGAATATTCAGCTATAAAACTTGGAAAATAGGGCGCCTGGATGGCTCAATGGGTTGAGCCTCTGCCTCTGGCTCAGGTCATGATCTCAGGGTCCTGGGATAGAGCCCCGCATTGCATGGGGCTCTCTGCTCAGCAAGGAGCCTGCTTCCTCCTTTCTCTCTGCCTGCCTCTCTGCCTACTTGTGATCTCTGTCAAATAAATAAATAAAATCTTTTTTTAAAAAATTGGAAAATATCAACCAAAGAAAATTAATGAAAAACTAAAAATCATACAGAATCCTCCACCCAAACACAATGATTATTTAATATTTTGGTATATTTCTTTCCAGTTTTTATAATTACAAAAATTAGGATCACACTCCATATTCAGCTTTGTATCCTCATTTTTTTTTGGAAGATTTTATTTGTTTATTTGACAGACAGAGATCACAAGTAGGCAGAAACACAGGCAGAGAGAGAGAGGGGGAAGCAGGCTCGCCGTTGAGCAGAGAGCCTGATGCGGGGCTCAATCCCAGGACACTCAGATCATGACCCAAGCCGAAGGCAGAGGCTTAACCCACTGAGCACCCAGGCGCCCCATCCTCATTTTTTTTTCACTCAATATTAAAAGCACTTTTCCACATTGTTGAATAGTTTTCAAAAAATGACTTCTAGGAACCTTAACCAGTTGGTTAAGTGCCTGCCGTGGGCTCAAATCATGACCCCAGGTTACTGGGAGAAAAATCCTGTTGTCAGGCTCCTTGCTTCAAGGGAACCTGCTTCTCCCTCTGCCTAATGCTCCCCCTGCTTGTGTGCGCTCTCTCTCTGACAAACAAATAAATAAAATCTTTTTTTTTTTTTTAAGATTTTATTTATTTGACAGACAGCGAGAGGGAACACAAGCAGGGGGCGTAGGAGAGGGAGAAGCAGGCTTCCCACTGAGCAGTGAGCCCAATGCAGGACTCTGGGATCATGACCTGAGCTGAAGGCAGATGCTTAAGGTCTAAGCCACCCAGGCACCGCTCAAATAAATAAAATCTTAAAAAAAAAAAAAAAAGACTTCTAATAATTGTGTATTTGACTAGCACATCATACTTAACTTAATCATTCCCCCACTGTTGAACATTTCCACTATAATGCTGTGATGAGTAAATGTCTAGATCAATTTTACCATGTTTTAGTGATGTAATTGACATCTGGCTATTTAAAATGACATAGATGGTCTATAAATCCTGCCCACAGGTCATATGCAGGAGAAGGGAGACACCAAAATACTTACCAAAGTTTAAAAGACCTAATTTACTTTATGCTGATGAACTGGACAATGAAAAACCAGTTTGTAAATGAACATAGGTAGTTCCAATAAGGTAAAAACCCATAAATGGATCAACAGTTTTCCCAAGTGAGAAATCAATTTCCTTATTCACTCATTCAACTAATTTTTACTGCTTACTAACTGCCAGCATTATTTTATAGCTAGATTTTCAGTAATAAATAAGTTCTTGGCTCCTTTGAGCTTACAATCTAGTGGGAGAAACAAATTATAAATAAACAATGTAATTTCAGATAGTAAAAGACAATAGTGTAAGGAGGAAGGATTGGGTGTGATCACTGGAGAGTTAGTGGTTATATCGGAATACCAGTGGCCTCCTATTAACTTTAGGATAAAATCTAAGTTCCTTCACTTAGCCTATGTAGGCCTGTAGGAACTGGGTAGTCCAAATCTTTCTCCCTGTCTAAATTTTTGTGCCCTTGCCATGAATTTGCTTAGAGTCCTGCATTGATTCTCTCCCATCTCTGTATTCTCTCTCTCCATCCTCAACACTCCCTACCCCCACTGAGATAACACTCCTATTACCATCCTTACTCAGTTGGCTTTTACTCGTTTTTCAGATCTCAGCTTATATAGCTCCAGGAAAGCTGCCCTGAATTCCTTTAAACTTGGTCAACTTCTACATTCTCCCATGGAACTGTGCATATCTTCTATCATGGTATTAGTACTCAGCCACTCTATAATAGTGTTCTGTTTATATTCTCTATTTCTCCCAGTAGGCGGAAACCAAAATGATCTCTATTCCCATTATCCTTCCCTACCTATATGCATTCCAGTGCACAGTACAGTTTCTAGCAGAAAATGTACTAAAAAATGCTTAATAATCAATAGTCACTTAGCAATAATGTGGTCTGCTCAGAAGACATGACTTTGTGGTGCCTCAAACTACAACACAGCTAAAGTGACTGTTTCTCAGCATCTACAAAATGCCCGAGTCACATAAACCAACGCAGATGACCTTTCACTCACTCATTCATATTAGACACAAAGGGATACAGAGAAAACAAGTCACAAAGATTCCCAGTCAAGTCTATTGGACTAGTTAAATAACCCATTGCTACAGAGCAGAGAGGGTAGTGTGACAGAGGTGGGCACAATGGACTCCAAAAGCCAAGAGGGGCTAGTTTGTGGGAGAGGGCAGGGAAACATCAGGAAAAACGTCTAATGGAACAACACCTAGGGCAATGCTTATGTTGTGTTGCATTTATTTATCCAATAAATTGGGGGAAGCATACCTACTGTGTCTGTCACTATTCTAGACACTAGAGATACAGCACCAAACAAAACAAAGTCCCTAACCTCCCAGAGGTTACATTCAAACGGAGAGACAGACAACACCCCCAAATACAGATGACACATGAGGCTAAGTTATATAAACAAATAAAGCAAGGAATAGGGACTAGAAAGAAGGTGGGAGGGTGCTATTTTATACAAGGCATTATGCTGGGAGAGAAGAAAGCCCTCACTGATAAGGTGACATTTTAGGTTATTTTTTGTGTTTTGTTTTGTTTTAATTTATTTGGCAGAGATCACAAGTAGGCAGAAACGCAGGCAGAGAGAGGAGGATGCAGGCTTCCTGTGGAGCAGAGAGCCCGATGTGGGGCTCGATCCCAGGACCCTGGGACCATGACCTGAGCTGAAGGCAGAGGCTTTAACCCACTGAGCCACCCAGGCACCCCAAGGTGACAAGTAGTTTGAAGATTCCTGGGAGGAGTGCTTGATGCAGACAGATCAGCAAGTCCAAAGGCTCAAAGCAGGAGAGCATCTCTGACAAACACCAAGAAGGCCAGTGGGGCCAGAAGAGAATGAGAAAGGGACAAAGAAGGTAAGGTCAGAGAGGTAGCTGCCAGATCCTATAGGATATAAGGCCTTGAAGTCAGGACCACTACCAGCTCCACCATGGGGCATGTTTGCACAAGTTAGAAAAAGGTGTCCCTTTTACTAGGCAGAATTGGCAAGAGGAAAAATGGGCTGGAACATTGCCTTGTTGTTCCAGTGCTGGAGCAACAGCCTCACTTAAAGGAATTTATGTTTCACTCTCAGAGACATGGGAAGCCACTGGAGGGCTTTAGACAGAAGAGTGATAGCTGACATACATTCTTTTTTTTTTTTTTTTTAAGACTTTATTTATTTGACAGACAGAGGTCACCAGTAGTCAGGCAGGCAGAGAGGAGGAGGCAGGCTCCCCCCGGAGCAGAGAGCCTGATGCAGGACTCTGGGATCATGACCTGAGCTGAAGGCAGAGGCTTTAACCCACTGAGCCACCCAGGCGCCCGTGACATACATTTTCAAAGAGTCTTTCTTGATGCTCTATGAAGACAAGGGTCAAAGTTGAAAGAACTATTAGGAGGTTACTGCAATAATCTGGTCAAAAGATAATGGCAGCTTAGATCACAGCGGTAATAGCAGAGGTGGTGAGAAGTGTTCTGTATACCGAAAATAAAGCCAAGAAGAATTTGCTATGTATAAGAGAGTATGTGGATATGAGAGAGCAGTCAAGGATGACTATGAAGTTTTTGGCCTTAGCAATGAGAAGATGGGAATAGCCATTTGCAGAGATGGGAAGAGCAATTTCATGAGATCAGGACTTCGGGTTGTCTGAGAGGTATTGAGTAGTCAACTGGATATGTGAAGGCAGAGTCTTAGTGAGTGGTCTGAGTGAGAGATAAGTTTATCAGTCATGTGCATATAGATGGTATTTAAAAGTATGAGATGGATGGGGCACCTGGGTGGCTCAGTCCATTAAGTGTCCAACTCTTTTTTTTAAAGATTTTACTTATTTACTTGAGAGAGAGACAGTGAGAGAGAGCATGAGCGAGGAGAAGGTCAGAGGGAGAAGCAGACTCTCCATGGAGCTGGGAGCCTGATGCGGAACTCGATCCTGGGATTCCAGGATCATGACCTGAGCCGAAGGCAGTCGTCCAACCAACTGAGCCACCCAGGCGTCCCTCCAACTCTTGATCTCAGCTCAGGTCTTGGGGTCATGAATTCAAGCCCCACATTAGGTTCCATACTGGGCATGGAACCTACTTAAAATTAAAAAAAAAAAAATAGAGTTATGAGGCAGAATGAAAATGAACTGGGAAATGTCAAAAAGCAGAGTTCTGATGAATTAGCCTTGGTGGGGGTTGAACTCCAAAGTTTAGAGGTCTGGTAGATCAAGAGAAAGCAGCAAAACAACTTGGAAAATTTCCAGGAAAGTAGAAGTAAGAGAGGTATCCTGGAAGTCAGGTTAAAAAAAGAAAAAAAAAAGTTTCAAAGAGGGAGAGAGTAAGCAACTGTGTCAAGTGCTGACAGATCAAATAAGATTAAATGACCAGTGAATTTAGCAATATGGTGGTGATTAGTGACCTACAAGAACTATTCCACTGGAATGGTAGGGACAAAAACCTAATTGAAGTAGGTTCAATCAGTGGAAGGGGAAAACTGGAGACAGTGAGTATAGACAACCTTTGAAGAAGTTTTGTTGTAAAGATGGAGACAAGTTGGCAGAATATGGGATGAACAAGGTTCCAGGAAAAAGAAATGGATTTTTCATAAGTGCCAAATCATAAGAGAGGTAAGCTAGGAACTTCAATTAGCTCAATCATTAAAGTGTAAAGTGAGTAATGGGTTTGACAGAATAAGCTTAAAGGGAGGCAGAGGCAGAATATCATACTAAATAATTTGGATTTTTATCCTGAAGGTGAAGTAGAATAACGATATAATCACCTTTACTTTTTAGAATATTCTGGGGGCAAAAATGAGGATGGGTTAGAAAAGGAGAAAGACCGAAGACAGGTGAGAAGTTAGAGAATTAACTCTTCCAGGAGAAAATTAAGGAGAGCCTGAATTTGGGGTTGGGCTGCAAAGGAGAGGGCATACAGAGATAGAGAAGACATTGGGAGGGTACATTAGAAAAGATTCCTTGGTCTGTGCAGTGGAGAAAGGCCAGAGGAAGGTGTGACTTGCTTTTAATGGGCCAGCCTTCCTAGGAGAGAACCCTGCACATACTCTCAAATTCTTCCCCTTGGAAGATTTCCTTCACAACCACTCCCAATGTCCCGACTTGGAAATTCTACAACCAACTACTCATTCCGCAGGATTCTTTCCCATATGGCTTCATTTTAAAACCTGAAAACTCCGGACATTTTCAACATATTACCCTGTTTCACACTAAAGAGTCCTACACCAGGCCCAGAACCTTTCCCAGACTGGGACAGATTTGGGGGTTGAAGACGAGGAGGAGTTACAGTTGGAAAAAGATGAACCCAAGGTTTTGAATACTACCTATCTTTGGCTGGAGCTGACCACATGAATTCCCTTCCCTCAGAGGCCAAAGCGACTGCGGGCACATCGCCGATCTCCCGCCCCTCACCGCTTGTGTCTGTGAGTAAACGATACCCTCCTTCCCCAACCCTTCGCCCGCTTCTTAACCTTTCCTCCTAGTCATTTAACCTAGTCTGGTTTCCCCTCAAACCATTACTCCGCCTCTACCATCCTCCCTCCTCACCTGAACCCCTTCCTCCAAACACTGACTCCAACGCTTGTATATAGTTACTAGGGAACCGTAGATGTGGAAATGCATCTTGGGACAAGTAGTCCTAACTAAAAGAAAGCAGTGGAAAACTACAATCCCCAGAAGACAGTTCCATTTCCTTCCTTTTCCTCCAATAAGGACCCCCCTCAACTCCACCCCCTTCTAAAGACCCTCCTAGCCACGTGGCTTGTACGGGCAAACCCTTTTAAAGCCATTTTTCGTTTGTTTAAATCTACTATTTAGAGAGCATTCTGAGGGTTAAAGTGAAAAACAAGTTCAGATAGGAAAGGAGGAATGAGTTTCATGGCCGCATCTAGCGGCATGTGGTTAGACAGCCGCTGTAACACCAGTCCGGCATTTGACGTGGTCGCCTAAGAGGTGGGGCCTCTGGCGGGGGCGCCAGGAAACCCCGTGGGCCGGCGCCTTGCTTTCCTTTCCGATCCGCCATCTGTGGTGAGTATATGCTCTCGGGCCTCTCTCCGGCCAGCGGCCTATCCGGTGCACTGTTCTGTGTCCCCACGTCTGACCCTTCTCCTCCTTTTCCTCAACCTCAGGTGGAACCGCCGCCAGGATGCAGATTTTCGTAAAAACCCTTACGGGGAAGACCATTACTCTCGAGGTACGGGTCAGGTGGCGTGAGGAAGTCAAGGCCTGAATAAGGGCCTGAAGTGAAGTCTGGGACTTCCCCCGCTTTCTGCCGTAAAATGCGCTTAAGAGCCTGGGTTCTGAAAACTGACCCTGAATTGAGGGTTGTTGGCTGAGTAGGGGCTAGGGCTGGCTTTCGATATCTGAAGTACGGGCTCTCACCTCTTCAGCAGTTCCGGCCAGGTAGTCAAAGCAGGGGGCCCGCGGTGGGGGGAAGGAGGCGCTCCCACTGGTGGGCGCGAGCGCGTGTGGCGCAGTCGCCGCAGTGGGACCTGGGCTGTGCTCGGCTCAGGAAGTGCTCGCCGGAGGCAGTCCTGGGGCGGTTGCCTGCCCCCTCGGTGAGTGGTCAGCTTTGCTGGGGTAGGCTTCAGCTCTCCACCGGCTAGGTTCTGTGATAACTTGCAAATGGAATTGGGCGTTTTTTCTAGTTTTTTTACTGTGATACCGGTATTTGCATTTTTATACTCATAGGTTGAACCCTCGGATACAATAGAAAATGTGAAGGCAAAGATTCAGGACAAGGAAGGCAAGTAATATTTTCTAGTTCAGGAAATTAACCTGTACCGGCGCCAGCCTAACTACTGGACATAAGTGCTGTTGGGGGGGGTTGGAAGATGTCGGATTGACAAAGTGAAATGCTTTTGAAATAATAACAAATATTTGTGTGCCTGGGGCCAACGAGGGCTGCTCTTCCTAATTGTGAACTTGGGTGAGCTATTTTAATTCTCTACCCTGCTTCATCTAAAAATGAAGGTAGTAGTAATATGTGTTAACTGTTATTGGGATTGAATAATGTCAGTTGGGCAAGCGTTTAAAATGCCTAGCCTGTAGTAAGAATTCAGTGACTGCTATTAGTACCCTTTATCTGAGTAAGGATTATCCATAAATCTAATCAGATGCCCTTGTTCTGATGGGACTTTATTTTTTATTAGGAATTCCTCCTGATCAGCAGAGACTGATCTTTGCTGGCAAGCAACTGGAAGATGGACGTACTTTGTCTGACTACAACATTCAAAAGGTCTGTTTGGAGGAAAGAGCAGTCCTTTAAATGTAAATCTTTGTAAGTTTTGATGAGCACGCAAAAGTGGGGGAGAATAACGTTAGCAATAGATTCCTTGGTGACTCTTGCATTAACATTTCAGAGACACTGCTACAGTTTCTTACAGCCTGGATTGTGTAGATTGCTTCCCATGGTGTGACTTAATGTGTTCTTAAATCTCCTTATAAACAAGTAGTTGATTCCCCCTCCCCCAAACTTATTGTATTTATCACATCCAGTTAGAAGGTGTGTGAAGCTAGTTGCCCCTTAGTGGAATATGAGCATTAATTATTTTAAAGCCTATTTCATCCTCTTCCATTAACAGGAGTCCACTCTTCATCTTGTGTTAAGACTTCGTGGTGGTGCTAAGAAAAGGAAGAAGAAGTCTTACACCACTCCCAAGAAGAATAAGCATAAGAGAAAGAAGGTTAAACTGGCAGTCCTGAAATACTATAAGGTGAGCCAATGTAATAAAAACGTTTCTGGGTGCCTTGTTAGCGCACAGTAGGTAGTGTGTCAGTTTCATAAAAACGTTTTTATCCACAGATTAATAAATTTTGTTTGCATCTCTGGTTCTAAACTTTCTATTAAATTTTTGTTTTCTGTTTGGTATTTGAATAAGCTTCATATGATGAGGTTCACTTTTAGCTGCTTATTCCAAACCAAGTTCTGATTTTGAAGTCAGATCTGGGTTTAGGTCTTAACTCTCAACCACTTGCAAGGCAAGACTTCAGTGGGCTCTGAACTATTTTGTTGTGATAATTACTAGGGAGGTTTTGAGTGCTTTGTTTTTAAATACAAAAAACTACAGTTTTGCGATATTAAAGGTTGAATTTTGAGTCACTTAGACTTCAGAATATGTTATAAAATTATCTTAACAGCAGGTTTGTACTTATTTAGGTGGATGAGAATGGCAAAATCAGTCGCCTTCGTCGGGAGTGCCCTTCAGATGAGTGTGGTGCTGGAGTTTTTATGGCTAGCCACTTCGACAGACATTACTGTGGCAAATGTTGTCTGACCTATTGCTTCAACAAACCAGAAGACAAGTGATTATATATGAGTTAATAATAAAAGACATGAACTAACATTTAATTGTTGAATTTTATTCCAGCGACTTAGAGTGGTTTTTAAGTATCCAACTGATGATCACACCATTTTGATAAACTATACATACTTTGGCAGAAAAATTAAGATTGTATTTAATACCAGTTATCTAAGTAAAAGCCATTTTATGTTTCTGTCAGGTTTTTTGTCCATACTATTAAAACTTTGGACAGGTAATTCTTTGAGGACTGTCCTTGTGCATCATGGCCTCTACCCACCTGATGCCAGTAGCACACCACCCATTCCCACCACCGGATATATCCAGACTTGCCAAATGATCCCTGACATGGTGAGGAAGAGGGAGCTTGCCCCCTGCTGCCCCCCCACTCCAAGAAACACTAATTTGTATGAACTGGTGTTACATATTGCTTAAACAAAGGCTGTGATTCATTTGTTTCATATATAAAACATGTAAAGGCTAAGCTTTCAGTAGTAAATTAGACATCCTGAGTCCCTGGGTGGTTTGGCTGGGATGGATATATGCTATCTACAAGCAAGGGAACATTCTGCAATGTTGAGTGTGAAATCTTGGAATTTTAAACACTTTGTCCACTAGTGTGTTAACACTGAAAAATAAAGTTTTGGGGAAGTATTTGGCACCATATTTTGTCCATAACTAAATTCAGGGAGGTTTGCTTATCTTGATACCACTCAACTAAAACATGGACTTGAAGTTTACTATAAAGTGATTATATTCTACAGCATACCAATAATTAATTGCCTTTTACCACACCATTATTTTCAGGATTTCTACTTGGAGTCATGCTCAAATAAGGTTTCCTATTTCTGTAGTATTTTGACAAGTTATCCATGTTAATATTTGGAGTAAGTACTAGGGTATTTTTCTTACCTTCACTGAAGCAAAACTAGTTGCTCTCTACAATAAAGCAAGACATCTGTTTATAGTTTTTAATTTATTTAAGTAATAATCCGCCCAGCATACGGTTTGAACCCTGGGATTAAGAGTTACATGCTCTACCAGGCACCCCATTGTTTACATTTTTAATAAAATTTTAAAATCCTGGATCCCAGGAAGTCTTGGCTGGAACTTGTTTTTCTTCATAACAAATAATTTCATCTCCCACTTGAAATTGTATCTTTTCTTCACTCAAACTGAGACCACAATCCATTCCAGTTTTGATGATTGAAACGTCATCTTTATGGTGTTTCAATGAGCTTAATGAACCTTAAGAAAACAAAAAATCCAAGGTACATATATACTCAACAAGAAATAAATTACTACTAAGTGCTATACAGCTGGTACTAAAAGGAAATTAAAACTGAAATTCTTAAGTGTTACCGTTCTACCAGGTTAAATGACAACTAAATACTATGGAAAATCCAAAGGAAAATGGTTTGCTGTAAACAAGACAGGGTTTACAGTGAAAGATAACTAAATTTCCCATTTCAAAGAGAGACTAACTTTGCAGAGGACTGGCATATTCAGGACTTAATGAGATAAACTCAGCAAAAGACTACAGGCAAAAGGTCAAAAGGAAGTAAGCAAATACAGTGCTGCAGAAAAGTATAGAACACAGCTAGAAAGGTAGTTTTGGGGCCAATTTTTAAAAGCTTAGAAAATTAGATTACTGATTTATTAGGATTATTATAGGTTATTAGAACTTGGAGGGAGCCCATCACTAAGAACAGGTTTGAGTTCCCGTTGCTTACCCTTCCAAATAACATCTCCATTACGGATTAATTTAAATTTTTTTTGTTTTTCTAACTGTCCCTTTTGGACTCTGCAGCCAGCCACAGGAACTTTTTTCTTCCCTTCTGTTACAGAAAAGGTAGCTAGTATAGAAGCTTCACCTTAAAAAAGAAAAGAATATTAAGTACACAGAAAACAAAGATTCTAAGAAATACATAATTTCACATATTCTGCATGGCAAGAATTAAAAGTGAGAAAAATACAAACTCGTGCATAGACAGAAATCCAAGTTTTCTTTGATTCTGCCAACTTTATTTTCCTGACCACTATTAGAAACATAAACATGAGGGGTTCCTGGATGGCTTACTTAGTTAAGCCTCTGCCTTTGGTCCAGGGTCCTGGGATGTAGCTCCCGCATCCCAGTGGGGAGCCTGCTTCTCCCTCTCCCACTCTCCCGCTCCTGTTCTCCCTCTCCCTCTCAGTCTTGCGTGCACAGTGGCTCTCTCAAATAAATAAAAATCTTAAAAAAACAAACCAACCATGAAATCCCTGGGTTTTCTTGGAAAAGAACATCACAAGAATACATGTTTGCCAAAAGAATAAACAAAAGAAAGTGGAATTCATTTTCTTAGCTGAATAAAATGTATTAGAAGATTATAGTCTACTGTCTATTCTATAAAAACCCACTTTTCAGCTGTCCCTCAATATATTTTCTCAAAGATCATCTGTTGGGACACCTGGGTGGCTTGGTCAGTTGGGCCTCTGCCTTCAGCTCAGGTCATGATCCCAGGGTCCTGGGATCAAGTCCCATATTGATCTTGCTCAGGAGGAAGCCTGCCTCTCCCTCTGCCTGCTGTTCCCCCTGCTTGTGTACTTTCTCTATGACAAATAAATCCTTAAAAAAAAAATGTTTTTAGCTGACTTATTTTTATCTCCCCATTGGTAATTTATATCCACTTAAGAATACTAATTCTGTGACTCAAGCTTAATTTTTTTCACTAAAAATTATCGTCATGTTTAACAGGTCAGAAAAATACCTAAAATCTCCGGACCATTAGAACAGATAAAATGGTTCAGTAAGTCTCAGATAAATTTAGGTTTCCAGCTGGCCAAGGGATATGCTAGAAGAAAGTTTTTAAATACGTGGTACTCAAACATAAAGTAAACTATCTTCTCATGGTGGATTTCCCTGCCAGCTTCCAGGACAAAAATCAATGGCTTCCTCCACAGCACTATATATAATCTTTATCCACCCCCCCCATTCCAGTCTAATTTGTACTACAATTAGTTGTTGATGTCTAAATTTTAGGGCCTCTGTATCCTCAAGGCTGAAGCACAATGTTGCAGACGGTAGGTGTTTACAATACATATGTAGTTACACTGAACAGATCCATAGTAAGTCATTTTTTTCTACAACACAGGCTATATATTGGAACAGTGAAGATATTTCAACAGTGAACTACATTTCCCCCTAAACTTTGCTTTCAAGTGCTATTTACAGCACCTAAGATATGAATGTTCAACATTCAGTGAACACTCACCTATTGGATGCTCTTCCACAGTGCACGGCAATCTGCTGCTCAATTCCTCCTGCAAATCTTCAATCAGGTGGTAAATGACTTTGTGAAGTTTAATTTTTACTCCTTTTTTTGCAGCAGACTTCTGGATAACATTGCCTACATTCACATTGAAGCCATATATAACACCTGGCAAGCAGAAATACAATCAATAAAGTAGCAAAAATACAGCATTAAATACTTCTTTCAAGCAAAAACTCAAATCTAAATATTGTTTTATTTCCAGGGCAACTGGGTGGCTCAGTCAGTGTCTGCCTTGAATTCAGGTCATAATTTCAGGGTCCTGGGATTGAGTTCTGCATCGGGCTCTCTGCTCACCGGGAAGCCTGTTTCTCCCTCTCTCTCTGCCACTAGCACTACCCCCACCCCCGCAACTTGACAAGATTTTATAAATTATCACTTAATAAGGAAAATTATGGTTTTTAAATCCATCCATTTAAGAGACAAAAGTACCCATAGTATGCAAGGCAGTTTGCTAAACACAACTTTGATTTTTATACCACAGAAATAAGAAAAAATGATTAGGGCTGAAATACTACATTATTTTAATAACTGTACTACTAAATTATAATCTTATTGTCTACAACATTTTGCAGGTTACTCATAAGTATTCAGTTGCCCAAAAGATGGTCAATTACAGTACCTTAATTGGTAAAGTTCAAGAGTTATTTTAGAAATGAGAGAATTTCCATGGAGCTGACCATTTTACCAAAGAATCGTGTATTTAGGGGCACGTGGGTGGCCCAGCAGGTTGAGTGTCTGACTCTTAATTTTGGCTCTAGTCATGATCTCAGGGTGGTGGGATGGAGCTCCACCCTCTGCAGGAATTCTGCTTCTTCTCCTGCCATTCCCCCTGCTCACACACACTCTTTTTCTCTCTCAAATAAATAAATAAATAAAAGGAGTATGTATTTAACTGCAAATACTTTGGAGGGAATAAAAAAATACAACACTGTTGAGACGCCTCGTTGGCTCAGTTTGTTAAGTGTCTGCCTCAGGTCATGATCCCAGGGTCTTGAGAACAAGTTCTACTTAGTGCTCCTTGCTCAGTTGGGAGCCTGCTTCTCCCTCTGCCCACTCCATCTGCTTGTGCTCACTCTTTCTCTCTCTCTCTGACACATAAATAAAATCTTTAAAAAAAAAAAAAAAAGGCAAAACACTCTTACCTTAAGTGAAAAAAAATAATGCAAACTACTTAAGAGAAAAACCTTGAAAGTCTTATCATTAAAAATTCATTCAACATACTATCAACATTTCATAGTATAGTGTAGGCCAGTCAGTGCCTAGAAAATACTTGGAATTAACCAGCATTACTAAACATACCTTTTCCGTAGTAAAGGTAACATCTAATTTTAACCAAGTCCAGTCATGAAGTAGCTCCTTTCTAAGAGATTCATTAATTACTCAATAAAATGTTGGTGCTTTGCTCGATAGACTTAAAATGACAGTCATGAGTCACCTTTTTGTACTTTCTGTATATAAGTTCAACTAATAAACAGTCCCCCTGCCTTCTAGACATTTAAAGCTAAAAACAGTGCTCGCTTTGCAAGCACATACACTAAAGCTAAAAACAGCTTTGAATCTAAGATATATGATTTGTAAAATTACCAATAAACAAAAAACAGGTAGACAAAAGTAAAAGATGAAGTGTTGAAGAGACTGATTACAGTATTAAGAGCATTCAAGTCTAAATAAAGGATAACCAACCTTGGATTAGGTGGGGAATTGGGAGGGGGTAGAGGACAGTAAATCTTCAAAAAACAAAACAAAACAAAACAAAAAAACAAGAAACACTAATGAGACTTAAAAGAGTTCCCAAAGGTTGCAGTACAGGGACAAGGAGCAGAGCTACGGCTGCAATACTGCACATTCCATTCAGCTCCATGACTAGGGCTCCACTACAGCAGGAAGGGGGATGCTTCTAAGGGTAAATGGCAGATTGACTAGAAAAGCAACAAAAGACACAAGCAAATGGTTCACACTGTGTTCTAGGGAACACAGTTAAACAAACAGCAAAGGGACGCCTGGGTGGCTCAGTTGGTTGGACGACTGCCTTCGGCTCAGGTCATGATCCCGGAGTCCCGGGATCGAGTCCCGCATCGGGCTCCCAGCTCCATGGGGAGTCTGCTTCGCTCTCTGACCTTCTCCTTGCTCATGCTCTCTCTCACTGTTTCTCTCTCAAATAAATAAATAAAATCTTAAAAAAAAAAAAAAAAAAAAAAAAAAACCAGCGAAGAGAATCCTTACCACGAAATGTTTCAGCAAGGTTAACATCATTTTCACTGACATCACCCACACCAAAATGTACTAATTCAAGTTCACACTCATGTGAAGCATCGTAGGTATCCATGATGTTCACAATGGCCTCAACGGAACCATCAACATCACCTAAATGCAGCAGAAGTTTAAAATTACTGGTGTTAAGAGGCATTAAGACACAGAAATGACAAAAACCATATTTAAAGCCATAATAGGAATGCCATTTACCACTAAATCCATTTTTATTTAGGTTTAGCATTATAATTAAAATTTAACTTTAAATAAAGTATAATGAACCAAATGTACATTTACAACAAAACCAGCAAGGAAAATGTTTATTAAAATCTCCTCCAGTGAGGGATGGGCAAAAACGGTGAAGGAGGGCAAAGGCATGAACTTCTGGTTACAAAATAAGTCAGTCATGAGATGTAACATACAGTATAACAACTATAGTTAGTAATACTATATTACATATTTGAATGTTGCTATAAGAGATCTTAAAAAAGTTCTTATCACAAGAAAAAAAAATTTTGTAATTATGTACTATGATGGATGTTAGCTAGACTGTGATGATGGTCATTTTGCAATATATACTAATATCAAATTATTATGTTATATACCAGACATTAACATAATGTTATGTGTCTATTAGATCTCAATTAAAAAAAAAAAAATCTCCTCCTGGGACACCTGGATAGCACAGTTGGTTAAGCATTGGACTCTTGGCTTTGGCTCAGGTCATGGGATCAAGGACTGTGTTGGGTTCCGAGCTCAATGTGCATGGAGCCTGCTTTACTTTCTCTGTTCCTCCCCTTCTTTCTCAGTTTCTCTCTCAAATAAATAAATAAATCTTAAAACAAAAACAAAAAACCACACACTACCCCTAAATGCCAAAATAATTTTAGCTTAAATTTAATGGCCCAAATTGTGAGAATGGAAAAATACATATATTTAAAAAATTAGTTTTAAAGTACAATCTTTCCAAAGTCACCTTTAATAATTATAGGAAGAATGTGTGAATCCCTTTCTTCTTTCTCTTTTGCCTTCAAGGGTTTTAGTTCTTTTCTTTCTTGGTACTTTAGAAAGGATCTCTCCTTCCAGTGTATGTTGCCATACTTCTCACGGGCTTTCTGATGTGCTTCTTGGTGCTCCTTTCGCTTTTCTTCTATTATTTTCAGATCCTCTTTATTTTTCTCCTGTTCTAGCTCATACTTTCTCCAGTCAACAACTGCACGTGCCCTTGGCTTTACAGGGAAAAAAACCAGCCATTATTTAACTAAATAGAAACCAGAAATTTATGCATTATATTTTTCCCCAACTTAGCTTAGCTTAACTCATACATAAAACCACTAATTTTATAAATTTCAAGAGACATATAAAACTTTAATCTGGGAGCTTTGTATGTAACAGATGATTTAATTTAAAAATATTGGCTCAAGTTTTTAAAAATTCTATAGCCAAAATCTAAAATGGCACTACTGGCCCCCTCACGGGCCCTTATAGCCTAAAAGTATTTGTTAACATAAATATACGTATTTGGTATAACATTAGAGATTAATATTTAAAACCACTGTTATCATATCTAATATGTAGGAATTAGCTTGATATACCTCAGATTCTACTTCAAGAATTTCATCTCCTGCAGAAGGGAGGTCTCTCCAGCCTACAATTCCCACTGGCATGCTGGGGCAGGCTTCATGGATTGTTTTTCCATTCTCATCAAACATTAAGCGTACTTTTGCCCAACTCTTTCCAGCAACCAGAATCGAGCCTTTCCTCAAAGTTCCTCTTTGAATTATAGCTGTAGTAACAGGACTAAAATGAAAAGGAATGTATATATTCTTAATGCCATAAGCAGGATGTAAGAACACTTATCTTAAGTAGAGCAAAGATACCTTTATGAGACTTAAATATATATATACATATATTATGTACACACAGGGTTAATCCCACTTCCCATGCAGGCTTTCATACTATAAAAACATTTCTACTTAATTGCCAAAAGGTGGAAGCAAACCAAATGTCCATCAACTGAAAAATAAAGAAAATGCAATATATACATATAACGGAAAATTATGCCAGCTTAAAAAAGAAGGAAAGCCCTATCATATGCTCCAACATGAACGAACCTACCTCAACGACATTATGCTAAGTGAAATAAGCCAGTCAAAAAGGACAAACACTGTATGATTCCACCCATATGAAGTATCTAAAGTAATCAAAATCACAGAAACACAGAACAGAAAGATAGTTGCTAAGTGCTGGGGAAGAAAGGAAAGGAAATTAGTGTTTCACGGGTATGCAGTTTCAGTTTTACAGGATTAAATATTTCTAGAGATCTGTTGAACAGCAAAGTGAATATACTTAATACTACTGAACGATATACTTAAAAATGGTTAAGATGGTAAATTTAATGTTATGCTTCTTTTATCACAATTTTTTTGAAAAATGGAAAAACTAAACCATTTCTTATAAGCGTATGGTAGTGGAGGGTGCAGATAGCTGAGTGCTCTGACAGAAACCTCATCCTCTTTCTGTAACTAATTTGTTAAGCAGTGAAACTTCTTGCTGATAGGAAGAAAAATTAAAGAAAAGAGCAATCCTAAGACCTTCTTATATATTATATTAATGGGGAAGGACATAAAGAATCTAAGAACCCTAAAATGCAACAATTACTATTTCATTCCTATTTGTTGATCTATGAGGCTTTATTTACCAATTCAGTTAAGTCAGTGGGGAAAAAAAAATTCAAACTGCACTACTTATGTCATCTAAATGTAACTAGTAGATACAGAGAGATAGTTGCTATGGTCTACTAATAACTGCATCTTTTGTTTTATGTGCTAGTGCAACAAAATGCTTTTCAAAGCAAATGCTTTGAAAATATTGTTCATGGGGCACCTGGGTGGTTCAGTCATTAAGCATCTGCCTTTAGCTCAGGTTATGACTCAGGGTCCTGGAATCGAGCCCCACATCAGGCTCCCAGCTTGGTGGGAAGCCCACTTTCCCTCTCCCACTCCCCCTACTTGTGTTCCTCTCTCGCTGTGTCTCTCTGTCAAATAAATAAATAAAATCTTTAAATAAAAAGAAAAAATATTGTTCATGTTTAACAATAAAAATAATATACTGTTATATAATCAAGTCATAAAAACAATGAAACAAAATTATTAAAAAGCAAGAATTTTTAAAGTCCTACCCTCTTCCTTTGTCTGTGAAAGATTCTATTACTGTTCCTTCTACTGGCCCAGTGGAGTCTGCTTTCAATTCTAACATTTCTGCCAAAGCAACCGTTGCCTCTGCCAAAGCCATCAGATTATCACCCTTTAACAAAAAAAAGGTATTAACATACAATAATAAAATATTATCTGTAAATTTATATACCAAGGTCAGAAAGCCAAACAATTCTTTACAGTTTATTATACATTTCTCTTTAAGCATTAAAAGCATGAATTATGGGCGCCTGGGTGGCTCAGTGGGTTAAGCCGCTGCCTTCGGCTCAGGTCATGATCTCAGGGTCCTGGGATCGAGTCCCGCATCGGGCTTTCTGCTCAGCAGGGAGCCTGCTTCCCTCTCTCTCTCTCTCTGCCTGCCTCTCTGACTACTTGTGATTTCTCTCTGTCAAATAAATAAATAAAATCTTTAAAAAAAAAAAAAAGCATGAATTATCCAATTAGAAAGGAAGCAAGGAAAGGAGGGAAGGAGGAGGGGAGGAAGAGAGAAAGAGAGGGAGGGAGGGAGGAAAGAAAGGGAAGAAAGAACAAAAGAAGGTAAAGCAAGAAAACCTGATTCAGGGACAGATCTTTCAAGGAAGAATGGCCACTAGTGTGCTCTTTAATACCCTTTCATAAACATATGCTTCATTCATTCTTTCATTCATTCATTCTCTCTCCTCCACGTCTCTACTTTCTTTACAATGCTACTTTACATTTGAAGTTTATCCAACTGAACAAGCTTTCACATCTATTATTTCATTTGATCAACTTAAGAATGCTGTGAAATAAGTATATCAAACATTACTTACTCTTATTAAATAACTAAGGAGAAAAAGTATGAACCAGACCCAGGCTTTAAAGACATACTCTGTAATCACCCAGCTATACAATCTTGAAGAATCACTTCTCCCCACTGGATCTCTTTTCCTCAATTGTAAAACGAGGAAGCTAGATTAGAGGATTGTTTCACCTTTAATGATCTACGTTTCTATGCTTTCTACGACTCCAAGATCACACAGCTGATTATGTGGAGATGAAACTGACAGGGAAGGGGTTTTTCCATTCTCTGTGTCAGCTAAGAGATTGCTCAGTTGTCAGAGTATAAAACAATGGGACAAGTGTAAGCAAAGCTGATAAAATAACTTGCTCACCTATCCACTTATTACTAGTATTTATTCCAATTTACAAAATCCTGTCCTGAAAAGCAGAGCTAGGGTATTTCTTTGCATGAAGTGTCCTCTATCTCTACTTGGAAAAAAAGGCCTCATCTTACTTCCTGCCACTCCCTCCCAATTTCCTCCACTCCACAGAAATCATCTCTGCCCTGACTCCAAGTGTGGCTAAGCAGCTTTACATTTATCTACTCATCTCCTGGTACCTGGGGAGAAAAGGTGACCATGCCTTCAAATGTTTTAGTCTTGCCACATGGCTTTCAAGAGTACAAAAGCAATCGGGGTAGAATCGAAAGATAACAATGCAAGGTAGCATTTTATGAGTTTCAGAGAAAAACAGGCATGGCTTTACTATTAATGAAGGCATGATTGCTAAGCATCTTAGACGTAACACATTTAGGAAAATTAAAGATAAAATGAGACGTAACGAGAGGAAGGTAGCTAAATATAGTACCATCCTTCAGTGAATAAGGAGAAAAAAACGTATATTATGTACAAATGAGGGAATATGGCAAGAATGGACAAAAAAGGAAATGTCACTTAGCAGCAACCTGTACAGAATAAGAGAATTGGAAAATGCTGTCATACAGCAGATACTCAGCTTCCCTGGTGTTTTTTAATCATAAAATAATAATTGATCATTGAGAAGACAATGGAATTCCTCATAAATAACATCAACTTACAGCAATTTAATTCACAGAAACATTGAATTAATCAGTAACAACAAACTGAACCCAAATGTTTTACCTTTGTATTAGTGAAGTTTTTGTTTAAATCTCCCTTAAATGCCCTAAACCTGTATTTTTTCCACTATAGAAACAAGAACTTTTTATTACAAATTGGATTTCATTTCTGTTTAAAAGGGTCTTTAGCAGCTTACTGTAACCCTATCCTCACATTTGCCATTTGTTCTCATTCTATGTATCTCATAATAAGAAAAGCATTAGGTATGGACTTCAACTGGACACTATTCAGCTGTGTAACCCTGGACTGGGGATCTGCCAAAGCAAGGTGATGATACCAGCTTTGCCTAGTACTACAGAGGACTTCTAAACAACACAAATGCTATGTGTCAAGATGCTGTTTTGGGGCACTTTGTGCATTAGGTACAGCAGGCCCACCTGGACACATCATCTCTGAGCTGCCTATATTTACCGTGAGTGCAGAGATGTGCACTGCTTGGACATCGCCGCCATAATCTTCACAGACCACATCATAAGCTAGCAGTTCTTTTTTCACTTTTTCAGGATCAGCCCCAGCTTTGTCACATTTGTTTATGGCAAGGACGAGAGGAACTAAAAGAGAGTTAAAAAGAGTACAGATGAAGACACTTTCAAAGCCAGATATTGAGAGTGAGACACCAAATTTCTCTGGCTTTCTCTTCACTCAGTAGATGTACTAAGCTAAAAGACAGATCTTAAAAAAAAAAAAAAAAACGTGCTTTAGATCCCCTTTACTCTGCCTTCTGCACATAAAGGAGGATTCTGGATGTGAGATGTCAAAACTATCATTATAAGCAGATTCTGAATTAAGAACAGCTACCTAAGATGATAAAAACCAACCAAACAAAAAGCAGCATTTTGGGTGTAGAAAAGCCTATCTTTTAACCTAAATGTAATTATCAGCAACTACACTGAAGATAATCTCCAGGCCAAAAAAAAAAAAATTAAGAGAAGATTTTAATCCAATTCTAAACCACTAGATCATCTGCAACTAGCTATTAAGTCAGTTAAAGCCCAACATTGTATTCTGAGGTGAAACTAAGTAGCATTATTATAAACTTTCTTTTAGGATTTACAGCAATTCTTTATTCATACATACTCATTGAGTATCATAGTAGAGTCTCAATAAATGTTTGCTTAATGAATGAGCCAAATAATCTTATAATCTACTTGTCAATATTAAACACACCCTCACATTAGTGAAATTGCGTAAAATGCTATGAGATAATTCTCTGGTTGGGAATCAACTTTGCAATTTCCTCAGGTATCAAAAGAAGGGAAATTGAAAACAGAAACAAAAAAGTCATACAATCCACAAGGTACTATTATGAAAAAGTACATTCTGTATGAATGAACTGGAACTTAACAGGGACAAGAGAACAGGTATAGAAAGCATGATGTAGGAGTGCCTGGGTGGTTCAGTGATTTAAAGCCTCTGCCTTAAGCTCAGGTCAGATCCCAGGGTCCTGGGATTGAGTCCGGCATCGGGCTCTCTGCTCAGTGGGGAGCCTGCTTCCTCCTCACTCTCTACCTGCCTCTCTGCCTACTTGTGATCTCTGTCAAATAAATAAATAAAATCTTAAAAAAAAAAAAAAGTATGATGTAAGAAATTCATCCTATCTCAACTACCTGCTTTATGCAAATCCCCAGCAAATTTATCACCTTCCTCTTTTTGTTATATTCCCTAGAATCACTATGAACATAGTCCATTACGCTAAGGCAGTTTTGAAAAATTAAAAAGGCAAAAGTAACACTGGAAATTAGAAGACCAGATTCCAAATATGGAAAATTTTCTCGTGCCAACAAACCTAGGGGAATGTGATGCATGCTTCATCAGGTACATTTTCTCAAGAGAGCAGTTATTTTCTCAGTGGGTGTAGGGTCATATCAGAGTAAGAATGAATGTACAAAGTAAGCGTGTGGAGGGAGTGGCTATTACTAAAGTTTTTAAATGAAGAAGCAAGGGAGAAGATACCTAAGTGATTTTCTAAAAGTTTCAATTGCATACCTTTGACCAAATAAGGACTTATTTCAAGCATATGAAGGAAAAGTTTCTCTTTACTTTTTTTTTTAAAAGATTTTATTTACTTACTTGAGAGAGCAAGCAAGCATGAGTAGGGGAAGGAGCAGAGGGAGAGGGAGAAGCAGACTCCCCACTGAACAGGTAGCCAGACTTGAGAGTTTATCCTGGGATTTCAAGATCATGACCTGAGTCAAACGCAGACACTTAAATGACTGAACCACCCAGGCGCCCTGAAAAGTTCCATTCCGAGAATTCTGGACAATATATGAACAAGGAATAATAGAATATCACCACTTTGCAACTCCTAATGTATTTAGGTGATGGATACATAGAAGTTCATTATTCTGTCCTTACTTCTGTAACTGTTTAAAACTTCCATGATAAAAATTTTTTAAAATGTCATTGGAAGCCATTAAATTCTCACACCATGCCAAGTAAGGAAACAGTATCGGATGGACTGTATTTGTGATCCCACATACCCAGTTGAATCCCACTACACTCTTCTTAGTAGTTATGTCTGTGGGAAAACAATTCAACTGTCTTTGAACCCTATCAGTAAATAGCTGTAATAATCCTGGGATTGCCAGAAAGATTATATGAGCTCCATGTAAAGCGTCCCAAAAGAACGACTTTAAGTAGAACCCTTTTTAAAAAAAAAAAAAAAAATAGCAACTTCTTTCCTGATATACGTAAGTCAACCACACGGTACCTTGAGCATCTTTGGCATGCTGAATAGATTCTACAGTTTGTTTCATCACTCCGTCATCTGCAGCTACAACCAATATGACAATGTCAGTGACCTGAGCACCTCTGGCTCTCATTGCTGAGAAAGCAGCATGTCCTGGAGTATCCAGAAAGGTAATCTTTTCCCCAGAAGGCAGAGAGACTGTGGAAACAGAAACCCAAGAACACTGAGGACTCAAATATGTACTTTCTTAATACAAAGAAATACATGTGAAATTATCAAACAGAATCAACAATTCTTAAAATGACTTATTCTTTCCATTAATCTTAATCAGGAACAATACAGATCATCATTTTACACTGAAAAATAACAAAGCATTGAAACCTTTAGGGTTTTCCTTTCATGTAATAATTTCAAACTAAAACTCTTTCTAGAATATACTTTTCATAAAAAACCAACTGGTATGTATTGATTCTGGAGAACAGAGCAATAGTTAATAGGCAGTCTCCCCTTCATGAGCAAACATCAGCTGCACAACTACCCTCAGCAACAAATGCTATTTAGTATATGGTTAGGAGCTTAGAATTTGAGCCCAAACCCAGCCTTGAGTGTAAATCCTGGCTCTGCCACTTACTAGCTGGGTAACCTGAACAAGTAACTTAATCTACGCAAGCCTCAGCATCCTTATCTATAAGTAAGAATATCAATACCTACCTCGTGATGTTGTTGTCAAGATAAAAAAGATAAGGCATATAAATAAGGTGCTCACCACAGTGCTGGGCACTTGCTAGGTGCTCAATAAATAGTAGCTGTTATTTAATTATTAGCAACGTTATCAAAAACTAGCACTGAAGAACTGTAGCCTCATTAAAGCAAACTAAGAATGAGCCAGGATAAAAAAGGTAATATCATTTTCTTCCTATAAAATGTACAAAATAAGCCTTATTAACCAACTGCTCTATATTTCATTAGACCAATGGCTTGAAGCTCTAGGCTTCCCTTTTATTTTGAATTTGTCTATCTCATACTGTGACACTTGGTTTAAGAAAATAGTATGTGGGGGTCCCAGGCACATTGTAAGATAATGTGTGTCCATACCAAGAAAGGCACCAATGTGCTGAGTGATGCCTCCAGCTTCCATTGCTGCCACTTGAGTTTTTCGCAGTTTGTCAAGTAACGTCGTTTTCCCATGATCAACATGGCCCATTATAGTAACAACTGGGGACCTTGGGGTTAATAAAGCTGGATCTGCCTGAGGCCTACAATTAACAGCAAAGGAGTTTCATTTCTTAAATATCTTTATAGCCAGTAAATTGGTTTGCAGTCATCTCTGTGCACTACCATTAACAATAAAACCCAACATTCAGATTTGAATAGGTAGAAGTATCTTCCTCTTCCATAAATGCAATGACCTACAGCAAAATATATGACTGCCCATGTACAGTTGGCATCTTCACAACAATAGGATTTTTAAGATTCAATAAGACTCAATAAGAGGTTTAAGTTCAGGATCAATATACACACTCAGTTAACTAAGAAAGATAACCCTCAGAGTTTTATAACATGAATATACTTTCCAATATTTTAAACACTTTGAAGAAAAATTTAATCTATATTCCACATCAATTTAACTGCAAAAAAATTTTAAGGTGTATCTTTCCATTATAAAGTGTGAATAAAACTATGTGGTTTCCTTCCGCCAATATATGGGGTTAAGTTTTACCTTCTTACAGCATCTTTATTTTCTCTGACTTTGTCCTGTTTTAATTTGCTCCATTTTAACTTCATCCCCGCCTTCTTAATTACTTCTTTGATCCAGACTTCATCTAAACGTGAGTGTGCTTCTAGTGAATCTAAGTCAACAGCAGTGTTCATTAAAGCTTCATATATACAATCTGGGTGGAAGAGAGAAGACCTTTTAGGATCATGAATTAAATGTTCACAAAAGTGACCTCTATTAATAAATGTCTAAATATGAACAGTACACTCAATGAAAAGAACAATTATATAAGCTGTTCCTTTAATGTTAACAAATCATAAACAAGCTGAAAGAAATTAATCTTTAAAATATGATTCATCTATATTGACATTGCTGCATTCATAAATATTTGAATATTTATGTACCATAAGAATCATCTGAGCTACCAATAAAACATTACAGGTTGTATACATCTATACTGAGCAGTTTATCACAGCCTAGTTCTTTGAAAACGTGTAGTTACACATGTCATGCATATATAAATGTGTATGTATATATAGTCAATTCTCATTATTCACGGTGGGTATGTTCTATAAACCCATCACAAATACTGAATTAAAAACTACTAAACCATCACTCCAAGGGGAAATACAAGGTTAGGTTCTTCCAGTTCCCAATCACATCTTCATTAGCTAATCAATACATATTATGTGTTTCTGTTTCAAGATATCTTACTTAATACATACTGTTAATTCAGTAATGCTGAACTCACAGCCAAAAGCACTAAACCCAGTACATGAACATAGTTTATCTAACACATGTATTTTCTCTGTAAAGCACATTATGGCCTTCTTGCAAGTTAGTAACACTAAACAGCACTTCATTCAGTACTATGCTCAGGAGCCATTTTCATCCGCAAAATCAACAAAAAGGACAAAAATGTGAAAACATGACATTAAATAAGTCACAAAATGATGCTTGTTTACAGCGTAAGTGCTAAAGCAAAAGGCAAAAGTTGCTTTGCTGAACCTCAGCTAGGAATGTGTGATTGGGCAATTCAAACTTTTCGCTGCTCCACGCATGTCCAGGAATGATTGCAAAAGCATTCTGAATATTGATTTGGGGCTATAAATACATTTTAGAGAATTCGGTAATAAAAAAATCCCCAAATAAGCATAACAAATAGCATGGAGGACAAGGGGAGTTAGAGAGAAGAGAGTTGGGGGAAATTGGAAGGGGAGGTGAACCATGAGAGACTATGGACTCTAAAAAACATCTAAGGGTTTGAAGTGGCAGGTGGGTGGGAGGCTGGGGTACCAGGTGGTGGGTATTATAGAGGGCATGGATTGCATGGAGCACTGGGTGTGGTGAAAAATAATACTGTTATGCCGAAAATAAATAAAAAATAAATTTTAAAAAAATCCCCAAATAATAAGGATCAATTGTATGTGTATACACACACACACAGAGTGTCTCAGAATAAACATAACACATGTAACTTATTTATTCATTTATGTACCTATTTAGGGTGCCCAGAAAGTCTTGAAATACAGGAAAAATATTTACTTGTTATTCTTTTTTGCATTCTACTTAATGTACTTTGTTTTCATTTGTCATATTTCCCTGTAGATAATAAATTAATGTATCTGTGATGATGATAAATAGTTTTATGTTTCTAGACTTTCAATTACCCTTTAAATACATATTTCAAGGGGCACCTGAGTGGCTCAGTGGGTTAAAGCCTCTGCCTTCAGCTCAGGTCATGATCCCAGAGTCCTGGGATCAAGCCCTGTATTGGGCTCTCTGCACAGGAAGGAGCCTGCTTCCTCCCTCCTTCCCTGCCTGCCTCTCTGCCTACCTGTGATCTCTATCAAATAAATAAAATCTTAAAAAAAAATTTAAAAAATGTATATATATTTCAAGAAACAGATGTGAAAGAAAGGGATCCTCAAATAAGTAGAACACAATTCAAAAAGAATATCCTATTCACTAGTGTGCAGGTAAAGGTTTACTCACAAGACTCTCCAAAAAAAAAGAAAAAACCTTTCATTATTACAGCATTTCTCAAGTTCCATAGTGCAAATACTCCCACCATGGTTGATTTCAGCTACCAACACGAAGTCACTAAACACAGAGATAGAAAGAGATGAGCAGTAGCACACTGTTATATTGTACTCCCACCATATAGGTACATGGACGTAAATAACCTCAAGAACACAGAAAATAGTAAAATAATTAGGAGTGAAGGGATTTGATGAATAATACCTTTGTTTATGATTTAATTTTTGTAATGGTTGTGTTTACCGGCTCACATACTTCCTCAGGCTAGCAATCGGCCCAAAATCTGGTGCAAACCAGACCCACACATCACTGATTCTACCCTGTAATAATGCCAAGAAACCCTTTCCTATGTATATCCCCATCACATACTTTCCCAAGAAAGCACATTTTAAAAGAATATGGTGCAAATGATCTATATGGATATGCACTCAGAGAACAATAAAACTCTAAACATATAAATTATAATAAGTATAATTCTATTTCTTTTTTTTTTTTAAGATTTTATTTATTTATTTGACAGAGAGAAATCACAAGTAGTCAGAGAGGCAGGCAGAGAGAGAGAGGGAAGCAGGCTCCCTGCTGAGCAGAGAGCCCGATGCGGGACTCGATCCCAGGACCCTGATATCATGACCCGAGCCGAAGGCAGCGGCTTAACCCACTGAACCACCCAGGTGCCCCAGTATAATTCTATTTCTAATAATGCTAAAACCCCTAATAATCCAGTAACTAGTCTTTCAATGTTATCCTAAACTTTTGAAAGTAGCTTATACAGAGATAATCTCTTTCCCTCTATATTAAATGCATTGAGTAGGGGTGTCTGGGTGGCTCCGTGGGTTAAGCCTCTGCCTTCGGCTCGGGTCATGATATCAGGGTCCCCTGGGATCAAGACTCTGCTTGGCAGGGAGCCTGCTTCCTCCTCTCTCTCTCTCTCTCTGCCTGCCTCTCTGCCTACTTGTGATCTCTGTCAAATAAAAAAATAAAACCTTTAAAAAAAATGCATTGAGTAGTACATATTATTTTATCTTTATCCAAGACTTAAACATTTACAAATAGAAAAGTGCCCAAAGCATTTCAACCAGAAATATTACATCTTAAGTTATTTTAATTGACCCAGGGGAGGAAAAAAATCTCCTTACGTTGCTAATGCAGTAGTTAAATTAAGTAGGCTCCATACCCAGCATGGAGTACAGCATAGGGCTTGAATTCATGACCCTGAAATTGAGATATGAGTTGAGATCAAGGGTCGGATACTTAACTAAGCCACCCAGGTGCCCCAAAACTATTACCATTTTTAATTCAAATGAGATGCAAATATAATATTAAATAAACTTCGAATAGGTAACTTTTATTTAAATCATGGCATATAAGTTTTGGGTCTAGAGCATCAATCCATAGGATTAAATTTATCTTTTAATTATTTGGCAGTATAAAAGGATTATTACAGTTATGTGTGGGGGTGGGACAGCCAATGTTTAAAAAAAAGAGAATCCTCAGGGAGCCTTTGTGGCTCAGTCAGTTGAACATCTGCCTCGTGATTTCAGTTCAGGCCATCATCTCATGGGTCCTGGGATAGAGTCGCCTCAGGCCCCCAGCTCAGTAGGGAGTTGGCTTGGGATTCTCTTTCCCTCTCCCTCTGCCTCTCCCCATACCTGTGTAGCCTTCTCTCTCTCTCTCTCTCCCCCCCTCTAAAATAAATAAACAGATTAAAAAAAAAAAAAGAATCCTCATCTTTAAGTGATAAATACAGAAATATTTATGTACTGATAGATTAATAACTGTCACTAGCTTATGCATATATTATGCTTATTTTCCATTCCTTCTGCTTTCATATATATACAAAAATTGCCAGTAATAAAAGTTTTTAAAAAGTCACATCTATTACCAATATTATTTATAAAATTATATCAATACAGTTTTCCTTGGAAAAACTGTCAATGATAGAGCCATATGTATTCGTTCTCTTGAAGTTTTTTTAATAAACAGATTATATAATCAAACTGCAAAGTTATAAAAATGCAAGGCTGGGTGAATTTTTTTTCCTTTTTTTTTTTTTAACGATTATATTTATTTATTTGACAGAGAGAGAGAGATATCACAAGTAGGCAGAGAAGCAGGCAGACAGAGGGGAAGCAGGCTCCCCGCTGAGCAGAGAGCCCGATGCGGGACTCGATCCTAGGACCCCGAGATCATGACCCAAGCTGAAGGCAGAGGCCCAACCCTCTGAGCCACCCAGGCCCCCCAAGACTGGGTGAATTTTCTATTACTTTGTAAGGATGTACATGTACAAAGAGTAATAACACTTTCAGAAGGGAAATATGTTAAAATTCTAGCTCTGCTGTAATTTACAAAATAACAATTCTTGAGAGATAATTTGGTCTGTGAAAAACAGCATGGTCTATGTAGCCATACTCTGAGTTCAAATCCTCACTTTACCACATACTGTGGGAATTATTTACCTTTTCCATGCCTCAGTTTCTCAACCTATAAATGGGGGTAATGATTACATCTACCTGTATTGCATTGTGAGAATTACACGAGTTAATATATATAAAGTACTGGTACAACAGCTCAATAATATGAGTTATTATTTTTTTCTGTTTTTCCAAGAGTCTGCCTTGTCACTTTATTTTGCTACAATAACAGGCTATTTCTTATTTACTGTTATCTTTTTAAATTTTATTTATTTGTTTTTGAAAGAGAACATGCTTCACACAAACTGGGGGAGAGGGCAAAGGCAGAGGAAGAAGCAGACTTCCCATTGAGCAGGGAGCCTGAGGTGGGGCTTGATCCCAGAATCCTGGGATCATGACCTGAGCCAAAGGCAAATGCTTAACCTAATGAGCCACCCAGCTGCCCCATTTACTGAATTGTAATGCTAGTTAATAATGAGAACTCAAATTTTGTTCCAATAATCCTAAATTAGTAATAAATACACCAAGAGTGCAATGAAGGAATTTTTAAAAAATGACAATAAAATAAACAAAATAGTATTATTAAGAGTTACTATTAAGGGGCGCCTGAGTGGCTCAGTGTTCAAGCCTCTGCCTTTGGCTGAGGTCATGATCTTAGGGTCTTGGAATCAAGCCCCACATCAGGCTCTCTGCTCGCTGGGGAGCCTGCTTCCCCCTCTCTCTCTGCCTGCCTCTCTGCCTGCTTCTGATCTCTCACTCTCAAAATAAATAAATAAATAAAATCTTAAAAAAAAAAAAAAAGAAAGAAAGAAAAAAGCTACTATTAAAAATATTTTCCTGGGGGCGCCTGGGTGGCTCAGTGGGTTAATGCCTCTCCCTTCAGCTCGGGTCACGATCCTAGATCCTGGGATTGAGCCCCGCATCAGGCTCTCTGCTCAGCAGGGAGCCTGCTTCCCTTTCTCTCTCTCTGCCTGCCTCTCTGCCTACTTGTGATCTCTGTCAAATGAATAAATAAAATCTTAAAAAAAATATTTTTCTGCTGGCACTACAGATATTGTTACAATGAGTGAAAAAAGAAAACCAGAAATTACAGACAACAAAAGGAAAGTTAAGTATATAGTACCTCAGCCCAAAATCGTTCTCTGGACTTACTCTAAAAGCCTACAGAATTTCTGAGAAAGAAGGGGTAGTGCAGATAAGAAAATCTTTTTCACTTTTATTAAAAGCAAAATTTTAGAGAACTATATTTGGCTGGTAAAGAGACAAGAAACTAATTAAGAGTTTATGACCTAAAGTGAAAAATACTGGAATGATTTAACATCTTTTTAAACCATCAGTCTAATTTTCATCTTTGAATGTCTTCAGTCTCATTGCAAATAAAAATGTAAGTATTCCATTTCCTATATTTTTCCTTACAAAATTATCTGACCCACCTATGTCTTTTTCCATTGCTCTGGCCAGTTCCTCAACAGTCATTCCAATCCATACCTCCACCTCCTTTTTGGATTTTGTTGAAAATAACTGAGATTTCCGTGATCTTTCTTCCTATTAAAAATTCAGGATGCATACAGAAGGAAAAAGAAAAAACTTTAAGTGACAATATAGATTTATTCTGGAATATCTACCACAATAACAACTCCTATTTCTACCAACAGTCCCATAAGTAGTTAAACCTTAGATTAAAATTTACTGTCCTATACCCCTACTCCACTATTATATACTAATTTCCAAGTAATCAAATTCATCAGCATTAATGAATAACAAACTAGAACGTGCGTTCTTCACAAAGATTTACTGCCTGGAGTCCAGCATTAAGGAATAAAATTCTATAATGACAATATACCCAAATAATATAATATATATATTTATACAAATATATATATATATATAATAAGATAATATAATTCACCTCAGACCAAATAATATAGTAACTCATAGAAATCTATAACTACCTTCTTTGTTACTAGAAGCCTGTATTGAGATAAAGCTGCCCCAATGAGCGGGTCTGTTTGCCAGGGCCGAATGCAGAGCTGAGCTGTCCACACCGGGTAAGCAGATGAAAACACATGATTCCACTGTGCTAACCTTCTCTGACCCAGGCTGTGCAGCTGCCTAAAGACAGTGTGAAATCGTAGCAAGTTCTCCAATTTCAGTATCTTCTGGTTCATGTTTCCCCTGGAGAAAGTTTTAAAATAATATCTTGGTTAATATGAAAATCAAGTTAGCAAATATTAAGTGGATTTCTACTCCATGAAAAACACTGTGCTAGAGTTACAACAATAAGTTCAGCTAGATTCTCGCCCTGAAAGAACTCATGGCTAATTCAGGGAGATGGAATTTCATACTAACTACTCTGTAGATGTTAACGATCATTATTGTTGATGTTCCTACCACAACAGAACTGAAATACAATTTACAAAGTGATTTTTTTTTTCATTCTTGAAACATCAACTAACCAGATCACAACTAGAGTGACTTTTCTAAAACGGCAATTTTGAACTTATCAGCTCTTTGTTAAACACCCTCCAGTGGCTGGCCATTATCCCCTTTAACGAAAACATGCTAAATAAAGATTCATTATCTGCCCTCTGCTAACCTCTCACTTCATCTGTTACTCTTACAGTCCCCTCCCTCCTATCTCGGAGCTATCTCTGACTCCCCTGTAATTTCCAATGGCTTGTCATCTAATTTTTGATCCTTGCATATGCTATCTCTACTTGGAACTATCTTTCAAGCCTCAATATTTTTCCCTCTTCCAACCTCCCCCTCCCCCAAAAAAAATTAGAGTGGGAAGAAGGCGCCTAATAAATATCTACTGAATAATGCCTTTTGAATGTTATTCTTGTAACAAAAGAAGAGTTACCTAGGAGAAAATTGCAACAGAACTTAATAGTGTAGTTCAGAACTCAGGAGTATAGTTATTTTCTCCTTGAGTTGTCTTTCCGCTCTCAGTACTGCATTTCTACAGCTTTGCTTTTCAGTTTTTAAAGAGCCACTAAAATAATGTAAGATGTACAGTTTCTCTCCTCAACATTTCTTGAGTACCACCTTCCAGACATTACATTTGAGGATGCTGATTCAAAGTTTAATGAGCCAGAGTCCCTTCCTTCAGAATTTACTGTTCTTAAAAGTTCCAATATAAGATTCTTAGGCACATGAAACACCTCAAGAATAGCACATTTTTAAAAAATCTTACTTAGGTACATGTCCCTGGCCTAGGAAGTAAAGAGATTCATTCCTCTAAGAAAAAGAATTTTAATGAGCCTAAAACCAGATGTAGCACGGGCATAAATTAGCAGAATGGAAAGAAAAGCACTACATGGAGACTAACCAAAGCACAGACAGATAACTGAAAAACACACTGCGGGGCGGGGGGCGGGGGTCGGATAATGCAGGTGTGAAAACTGGAAGGAACCTTACTTGCTACTTATTCCAAGCTCCTCATTTCATAGAAAAGGAAAATGAAGAGTCCAGAGAGGTCAAAAAGATTTCTCCAAGGTCATACCACCAGTTAATGACAGGCCGAGAAGACAGGCTGACTCCCAATTCGCCGTTCTTTCGCAGCTAGGCAGGCTCTCCTCATCACGGAACCCGAAAAGAGATGCTACAAACACGTAGCTGCGTTAGTGGAAACGGCTTAAGGTAGGAGCTGTCAGCTTTGGAATTTATCTGAAAGGTAAAAAGAAGTCATTGTAGAAAAACGACGGCCCTCGAACCCGGCGAAAACTTCGCCTGGAACCCGGGCCGGGAAACCTTGGGCCCTGGGCATGCGGGGCTCGCGGGAAGCGGGAGCTAGTCCGCCGCTCCCGACCGAATAAAGCTTTCGCTACGCCAAGGGAGGGGTCCCGCCGGGATTAAAGCCCTCGCAGAAAGGCTTCCGATCGCTCAGTGTTTATAGCCGGTGCCACTGCCACTTCAGGCCAACAATACACGCCCCCCGGGACGACCCGGCAAGGGAACCCCACTCACTTCGCTGCTACATTGGGCCCTGGGCGACCCGACTCTGAGGAAAAGCGGAGATCACCTTGCGGGCCCGGGACAAAAATCTGTCAGCCCATCAGTCCGTCCCCGAAAAGGTCCCCGACGGACTTCCGGTACTGCCGGAAGAGGTCCTTCCCGAAAATAGGATCCCCGAATCCGAAATAGCTGCGGCAGTCAGAAGCGGGATGCTGGAGGTTCCCCAGTGGGTGTCCAAAGTTTGGGGGGTGGGGAGTGGGCGCTACAACCTGTGGCAGCCTTCCCGGGGCGGCAGTCGCTTCGGCACGTCCCTTCACTTTCTGGAAGTCCCTTAGTGCTACTACACTGGGGCTTGAGCTGCCTTAGTGTTGCAATGTGGATGAAATGATACGCTTTTAAAAAGACACATACCTAACGAGGGAAAAATGCAAGGGAATGTGGTGATAGAATCCGCTAGCACTGGGCGAGAGGCGCCTTCTCTTTCAAAAGTCGCCTCATTTATGGGTAGCCAGAGTTCCAGTCTCAGCTCATTCCCCGTTGTGTTGGCCAGGGGACGTTGTGTGAACTCTGTGCGCCTCCGTTCCGCACGATGGTAATGATAGCAGCTGCTTTATAGAAGAGAAGTAAGGTTTGCAAGAACACTGGATTCATAATAAGGGTTTGCTGTTGGGATTACTACAGCTTCCTCCCAGAGCACTCCCGCAGCTTGATTGGATATGATGTCTTTTGGGCTGTCCCCTTGACTGTAACCTGCACCCTTTCTCAAGAGTGTAAGTATTGTTTTAACTCTGTCCTCAAGGTCTAACACTACCCTAGGTACAGAAGAATTTCTTACTCAAATGCATACCTTCCATAATCCGCCTCCTAAATCATGCCTCCTCCCCTTGATTTTTGTCTTCCCACAGCCTGCCACAGGTGTGCAATCAGCATTGCTGAATGATTAATGGGAACCTCTGCCCTGGAAATTTTTTTTTAACGAACCTAACACCCAAACATTTGAAAACTATTACAGTTCATTCCATTTACTATCACTTTACTTACCATTTACAAACAGCCACCGAAGTGCAATTTCTACAAAAAAAAAAAAAAAAACTGTTCTTTGCTTTCTTATTTTCTTTACCAAGTACTTAAAAAACAAGCAGAAATTGGTTGGTAGAATATCAAAGTAGTGGCCAAATTTTAAGTGAAAATAACCGATGCTTTTCTAACCGTGAAGATAATATTGGTAGAAACTTTAAGCAATAACTTGCCTTCCCCGTAAGTCGCTAAAAAACAATAGGATGAGGGCAGTTAAAGGAACAGAGGAACCAACCTGGAAGACCCTAGTGGCCAAAGCTGGAAATAGTTGAGCAACAAAATAACACCATGCTGGATTACAACCCAAAGTATCAAATAAATATACACGCACTGATGCTGATAAAAATAAATGATTGAATGAATAAATTGGGGAGAAGGGACAAATTCTCCCTACAGAAGAATTCTATATAATACATGTATATAACCGCCACTAGGAGGTAGAGCTTAATTCTTCTCCACTTGAGTTAGGGCTACGCTTAGTGATTTACTTCCAGAGAATAGAGTATGGAAAAAGAAAAACAGTAACTGGCAGACACCACCTTAACCAACTGACCAAGGTAAACATCACTGGTGATGTCATGTTGATATCATGTGCCCCCTAAAATGATGTGATGAGGACTTTTATCTCTGTAGTATCCTTCCAAAAACCCACAACTCTACTATAATCATGGGGGAAAACATCAGACAAACCCAAATTGAAGAGCATTTTATAAAATATCTGAGCAGAACTCTTCAAAACTGTCAAGGTCATGAAAAACGAGAAAAGACTACCACAGACCAGAAGAGACCAAAGAGACATGATGACTATATGCAGTGCAGGAATTCTGGATACAATTTTAGAACAGAAAAGGCACTTTAACAGAAAAACTAGTAAAATCTGAATGAATTAGTTAATTGTAATACCCCAGTGTTAACTTCTTCATTTTCACAAATGTATCACAGTTGATATAACATGTGAACATTAGAGAAAATGGGGTGAGGACATTTGGAAATTCTCCACTGTCTTTATAACTTTCTTATAATCTAAATTTATTCCAAAATTTCAAGTTTCTTTTTTAAAAAAGAAAGTGAATTAAATCCTAAACCCCACCTATCCAGAGATAACCCCTTTTATTATTTTGGTGAACATCATTCCATTATCTCTATGTAAAAATACATGTAAACATGCAATTATGTATAAATAAGATTCATACTACTGTAAGGGCCTATTCGGCCAGAGCAGCCTCACCCCGGTTGAACTGCCATTTTGCTGTAAAGCTTAAATTAACCTTGCCCCCACCAGGGGAACTTATTTAAAAGCAAGTCTGGGAAACCAGTCCCAGGTAACAAAGTCCAAATACAAGGGTGGGTCAGGCCAGGTGGAGGTATTCAATCAGTGGGGGTGCATACTGTCTCCCTAGCTACCAAGGAATATGGGCCCCGCCCTTTGGGCACCTTTTGGGTGCCAATTCTGAACTAGGTGATAGGCTGGTTCAAATGTCTACTAGGAAAAATTGTAATTCAGTTGGTCACGTAGCATCACTGTGGAGTTTCCTCTGTGTGTTACAATCTCATTGGCCACCTGTGTGTGGCCAGGCCCAACCACATGGCCTTTGCTCTATAAAAGTTAGTCTGGAAAGCAGGGAGTGATCGTCCTCTCTGTAGGGGCGGCCCCGACTGGTCTGTTTGACGGTTGGTCTGATTCCTGATGCTTGGTGCGAAATAAAGCTTTGCTTGACCTTTGCTTTGTATTAGTCTCGCTCCTTTAATCATGGACCCATTATTGGGGTACCCAATTTTGGGGGACCCAACACTATAAATGCTGCTTTTTGTCTTTACAATAATATATAATGGAAACCTCCATGCTGAGGAACATAGATCCATATTCTTCTTTTCAAATGACTGTGAAAGATCCCATTGTCTGTAAGTGCCATACTCACATAGCTACATATATGGGTTGTTTCCAGTATTTAACTCATAAACCATATTGCATTGAATAATGTTATTTTTTTAAAGATTTTATTTTAAGTAATCTCTGCACCCAATATGGAACTCAAACTTAAACCCCAAGGTCAAAATTGCATGCTCTATGGAGACAGCCAGGCACCTCACAATGAATATTCTTGAGTATACACCACTGGATGCCAGATCAGTTCTTGCTCTAGAATAATGTCTGAAGCTGGAAGTTCTATTTTCTTTCAGTGAAGAATGGTATTTACTATCGAACCTCTGAGTATTAGGCGTGTTCGTTGCTACTGGAGTTTCACTGCTCTCAGGCTCTCTCTGTGGACAAAGCTAGGGAATATAGACACCATATGCACACATCTCCATCCTTATACCTTGAAAATCATGAATTCTTATTAACAATTCTAAGACCACAGGTTCACTCTAGTCTTTTCCTTTTCCACTTTTGTAACTTCCTTTTTTGGGCAGTGAGAAACTTGACTTTCATCAACCCTGACATATCTAATTATTTGAGCAATTTCCTTGTATGCAACTAATCTTCAATTTGAACACCATCCCCTTCCTTGAGCTTATGTTCTTCTTACCTCTTCTCAGCTCCGGTTCCCCAGGCCGACCCACCCCTTGAAGGGTGGATCCTCCACACCTTGGCTGGAGTAAAATGTTAACATAAGAGGAAACTGAACAAATGCCATTTGGGAACTCTCTTCCCTTGTCTTTGCAACTTGTCTGTAATCTAAATTTACACCCATGCAGAGCCATCAGACCCCCACCTGCACCCCATTTCTGCCCTATATCTGTAGATGCCTGTCTTACTCTCACCTCTAATGGCTTTAGGACTAAATTGTTGAGAAAGGGAGGGATGCAGAATGGGTCTTATTCCCACTTCATCTCATGTCCTTTGTTGGCCTTCTAAAAGTTTAATCATATTAACCATGAAACAAAACATGTTTGGACATAGAAAGAGTCAACTTAACCATGAGTAATGTTTCATATTGCTATCTTCTTGGTGAAAGCCACTTCTCAGAACTAACAAATGATATGCCAAAAAACACACCTAATGAGCATACTTGAATTGAAAGAACAGTAAAACAAAACAAAACAAACAAACAAAAACAAAACAGGGGTGCCTGGTGGCTCAGTCAGTTAAGCATCTGACTCTTGGTTTCAGCTCAGTTCATGATCCCAAGGTCCTGGAATCAGGCTCCCTGCTCAACAGGGGCCTTCTTCTCCCTCTGCCTGCTGCTCTCCCTGCTTGTGCTCTCACTCCCTCTCTCCATCAAATCAATCAATCAATCTTTTAAAAAAAATGAAAAACAGAAGCAGCTGTATTGTATCCCTTCCCTTTCTAGCAAATGGCTTTAACTTTTATTAGTTCTGCTTTTCAACTAGCCCTATCAGCCTTTTTCTTGCCTCTTTCTTTCAAGATCTTAATGGAAAGCCCCCCTAGTGAGGTCACTTCAATATCCAGGCCAGCTAGAGTTCTTGGTGATAATTAGGGCTAGACTGCCTTCTGCGAGAAAGAGGCAAGGCAAATTGCTGCCAAGCTGGGGAGACAGTGGTGGAAGGATCTACATTCATTTCACTGGGGCTCTTCTAGCAGGAGGATAAGGAACAGCATAAAAACAAGTGTCATCTGAAGAGGAACTGATCAGGGCTATGGGAAAGCTGATCATAATGACAAGATTTAAATCTGTTTTGTTTTCTGTCTCACCTGTCATTTGCTGGCTTCATAAAGCAAAGAAACCCTGCAGTCTAATTGCTAGAGAGATGGAGCCAGGAATTTTGAAACTAGAAAAGACTTGAGAACCTGAATCATGGCAATCTAAAATGATCCGGGATAGTTATAATCTTCACTTCTCTTCATTGCCAGTCACTTCCCAGTCACATAAATATTATATTCACTATTTTATGACAGCAGTTGTTCTTCGCACAGTAGCAGATTTGAGATCTGCCAATGATTTCATTTTTGTTTCTCTTTTTTTCTTCTTACTTTTCAACTTTTTTCTTTCAAAGGAGCGAGTTGTGTACAGGGGGTTAAAACGCTTTATAGACAAGAAAAAAACTGCGCTAGTACCAACTTGTCTTCTCCATGTTCCTCGTCTGCCTACTTTTTCTTGCTTTTTTCATCCTTGATGACTCCTTTTCCCCCACATCAGTCTTTCCTTTAGCTCAGTGTATCCTTTTCATATTTTTCCTGCAACCTGGTGGCCTCCTTTTCGTGAGACTGCTTGTCAACTGCAGTAGTGTCACTCCACATCCCTCCCAGTTTCTTTGCAAGGTCACCAATGGATAGGCTGGGATGTTCTCCTTTGATTTTAGGGCAATGCTCAGAACAAAATAAGAAAAAGGCCACAGAAGGTATCCTGGGTGCATTGGTATCCTTGAACTTCTTTTTTTTGTTTCCCCTTTAGAGAGGATCTAAGTTTTCATTTTGCTTTCACAACCAGTCTTGCCCGCCTCTTCAAATTTTCCTCTCTCTCTCACCTCTCAAAGCGCTTCCTAGAAAACTCTGAGAAGTTGACTAATGCATTTGAGTGCTGCTTCTTGAGCTCCTAATGGCAAGTTTGCACAAAGAATGCATATGATGACATTTTGCCTCTCAGCTTGTTAGGATCGCCTTTGCTCATGTTTTATTATTTTCCTCAGTAAGGCACAGAGTGGCCCAGTGCCCACCTGGCTCTCACTTGCTCCATCGCACAGTCCCTATGAACATCCCCAGATGAACATCTTTCATCTGATGTACTAAGGATGAGGCATTGTTGTTGTTGTTGTTGTTAAGATTTCATTTATTTATGTGTCAAAGAGAGAGAGCTCTTAAACAGGGGAGTGGCAGGCAGAGGGAGAAGCAGGATCCCCACTGAGCAAGGAGCCCCATGCAGAACTAAAGGCAGGCACTTCGTCAACTGAGCCACCCAGGATCCCCTGGTTTTTTTTGTTGTTGTTGTTTTGTTGTTTTTTTTAAGATTTATTTATTTATTTGAGAAAGAGAGCACACATAAACAAGGGGCGGAGTGGGGGAGAGAGAGAGAGAGAGAGAAGCAGACTCCCTGCTGAACATGGAGCCCAACTCAGGGTTCAATCCCATGACCCTGATATCATGACATGAGCCAAAATCAGGAGTCAGAGGGTTAATCAACTGAGCCATCCAGGTGCCCCAAGTGTTGTTCTTTGTTTTTTTCTTTCCTTCCCCCCCTCCCCAAGGCTTGTTCTTAATGCTTTATAGTCCTCATCTATTTCAGTTCTGCAAGATTGAATGTTTTATTTTTGCACATCAGTTTTAACAAACCAGAGGGCCTGCATTATCACTGGGAAAGTTAAGTACCTTGTCCAGGTCACATCCTTAGTGATCGGTGAGGCGACCTAAATTCAAGTCTGTTTGATTCCAGTGCTGTTGCTTAACCATTTCCATATTTGAAGAAGCTGCACTGAAGATCTTTAGGTTCATATTCAGCTCAGAAATGTCACCTTTTGAACATATAAATATAAGCATTTTTTCTCACTTAATTTGGTATCAACCTATAGCTCATGATATGTAGTAAATCTCTGTGTTTCCATTAATATGACTACTGCTATTAAAGTGTTTTATGGAAAACAATAAGAGAAATAACTGTATATTTCTAGTGGAGAACATGATATTAATCTCCAGTAACCTCTAATAAGAGCTGTAGGAATACTCATCAAAGTTGTCTGCAATGGACTTTCATCAACAATGGGATAGTTCACTATCACTAGCAACCAAATTACATAAAGGTCTTCTATGGGTTTCTTCTTGAGTTTCTTCAACTTCATTGAGTTCTTCATACACAATTACATCTCTTTAAAAATGTCTTTTTGGGGGTGCCTGGGTGGCTCAGTGGGTTAAAGGCTCTGCCTTCGGCTCAGGTCATGGTCACAGAGTCCTGGGATCAAGCCCCGCATCGGGCTCTCTGCTCAGCAGGGAGCCTGCTTCCCTTCCTCTCTCTCTGCCTGCCTCTCTGCCTACTTGTGGTCTCTGTCAAATAAATAAATATTCTTTAAAAAAAAAAAAGTCTTTATGCTGCAAAGTCTTTGATTTCATTCTTTCCAGCTTTACCGAGGTATAACTGACAAAACTGTAAGATGTTTGAAGTGTACAATGTGAATATTTGGTACACATACACATAGTGAAAGTATTCCTCTTCCATTGAGTTAATTAACACATCCATCATCTCATAAATTTACTTATATGGATTCATTTATTTTTTGTTGGGAACATTTGAGTTCCTCTCTCTTAACAAATTTCAGTTAGACAATACAGCATTATAAACTAGAACCACATTATTATGCATTAGATCCCCTGACCTTGCTCATCTTAGTTTTTACCTCTGTACCAACCTACATTTCTTATTCCTACGTCCTTGTCTGATCTCTCTCTCCAGTGAGTATGAAGACTTTGAATAAGACACTTCATCTTTCTGGTGATCAATATCTTCATTACAAAATTAAGAAGGTTAAATTCTTAGAGTATTATTTTTGAGGAGTTTAAAAATATTTTAAAAAGGGATCACGTGTCTAAAGATGTATTTCACTCTTCCCTTCAAAGAGGGAATCAACAAGATGGTAAGCCTCATTCAAAGAGAATTAGGGAGTGCCAAGTCTTTACAGTGGCTGAAAGAATGCTTGAACAAGATTGCTAACATAGATAGGAAATTGGTTAATATCCTACAACACAAGAAAGTTGTGACTTTGGGGTTTATCTTTTCTATGGGATAAAAATCATCCACACTTCTATGGGACAAAACTCATTTATATTACTATCAGTTTTCCACACATTAAGATCTACCCTTACAGAGATGTACAATACTTGTATACTAAAAATAATATAAATATATTTCACTAAGTCAATGACTTTCACTAAGTCATTTTAAATAATTAAATATTTAAATAAATAGTTAAAAAATAACAGGTCAAAGAAGGTGACCATTCCTAGAGAATCAGAGGTTCCCCAGGAGCACATGCTAAACAAATCCTAGCAGGACATTGAAAGAGCAAACAGTAAGCCCTTCACTTATTTCCAGGTTTTGGATAATTTTTCTTAACAGAACTAAGAGTCCTCTGAGTCCTTAGGACCAACGAATTTTAAATGAGTGTTTAAAGTGAACAAAAGGAAAACTGCTGCTTCTCTGCTTAATCAACTGTCTCCTACTACATGCATTTTGTTTATGTTGTACAAAACCACTATTTCTGCAGGCAAGAAAACGGAATGTTTTCACTAGTTTCATATTTTCATTGGGAAGTAATTAAATTCAGTCTGCTCACTTATTAATTTTGTTTATATTTTAACTTTCTTCCCTTTTGAAGTCTTTGTTGAAAATACCCTCATGTGATCTCTGTCTTATTTGTGGAGATGAGGTTTATATTTCTTTATTTTTAATAACCTATTGATTCCCCCCTCCATTATAAAAATACATAGAAACATAGAAATTTTTGGAAGATAGAAAATACAAAGAAAATTAGCCAGAGATAACCACTTTGAGAAATGTATTTTTAGCAGGTAAGAATTTTAGTTACCAGGTCTAGTGTGTGGGAACTGGAGCCATGACCCCACTCCCCTTGCTTGTTGGATGCCAGTAACACTGACCTTTTTTTTTTTTTTTTAAAGATTTTATTTATCTATGTGACAGAGAGAGAGATAGTGAGAGAGGGAACACAGGCAGGGGGAGTGGGAGAGGGAGAGGCAGATCTCCCACACAGCGGGGAGTCCGACGCGGAGCTTGATCCCAGAACTCTAGGATCATGACCTGAGCCTAAGGCAGACACTTAATTGACTTGGCCACCCAGCCGCCCTGACACTGACCATCTTTCAGTGCCTCTTCCCCGATTTGCCTCTTCTCACCTTTGCACACAGCGTCATGCTGTTTCCTCTGCCTGGCTTACTCTTCTCTCCTCTCTCTGCCCTCTTCATTCCCACTCATCTTTCAGATTTCATTGCTTTACTTCCTCAGGGATACCTTCCTTGACCCACTCCTTCTTCCCCCTGACAAGGTGAAATTCTCTTATTATGGACTTTCCTAGCATTGCCTATGTGTCCTTGTTAGCGCTTGTTACCCACACAATTTAACATTTTTTTCTGTGATTATTTGACTAATTAATATCTGTCTCCTGCAATATACTATTTGCTTCACAAGGGCAGGGTCTCTGCTTGGTTTTGCTCACCACTGTCCCTTTAGTCCATAGCTGATCTTCAATCATATTTTGAGTTGAATATAATATGGCCCGTGTCCCCACATGTTGGAGCTGCAAGGAACATTAACCTGAGGCTATCGCTAAGATTTCCTCCCTACTCCATAGAATCATCCAGGAAACTGAGACTTGGGAGGAGCCAGGGAACTGGACTGTGGGTTATTGTCTTTCTTGTCATGGCTCCTCATTGAGCAGTGATGTTCAGATATACTTGTCTCACCTGCTTAGGCAATGCTGGCCCAGGGAGACTGCCTGCCACTGACAGGATCCTATCTTGCTACCCACTGCCTGGACAAAGTGCCAAGAAAGGGACTCTTCTCTACCCGCCCGTCCTTCCCACTCCAGTCCTCTCCTGCTTTTCTGACTCTGAGGAAACTTCAATTTCCTCCTACATCCAGCTGCTTTCTCCTTTCTTATTCTAGGAACCAACCTCCATCTTCTCCCGACCTGGGAGAATCCTCTTCCATAGGCCTTTAGAAGCTGGTTTTTGTGGAGCAGGATTAGGGGAAGATGCTAATACCAAATAGGTGGTTTTTGGGGCTTGTTTTTTTGTTTTGTTTTTTAGTTACACTGTTATACAGCTATGTGTATTTTGAAGCAAAATTGGGGCTGTGTTGTCTATCCTCTCCTATAATTCATTTTCTCAATTTACTGAATTGTGCTTCCCTGTATTTTCAAATATTGAGAGCATGATTGAGAATACAGAATTCCCTAGGAAGTTGTCGCCTAATTTATTTAACATGGCCCTTGATGGTGGGACATTCCCCATTCCTTAGTGCAGCAGGTACAATTCTTTGTGCCTACTTCTAGCTTTGTCTTCTGCTGATGGGCCTCTCATTCTGCTCTACTGTCACACCAGTTCATACTGCCCCAAGACGTACCATGCTTTTTCACCTCCATCCTCCATCCCTCAAAATCCTGGCAGAGTCCTACTTTTTTTTTTTTTTTTCCTGGCAGAGTCCTACTTATTCTTCAAACTGGTGCCATCTTCCCTTAATGCTTTCCTTGGTACACCAACCCAGTCTTAGCACCCTTCCTCTGGGCTCCAAAAGCATCTGCATCATGCCACTATTGTGGCAGTAGTCACATTTTCTTGGACTTATCTTCTGTGGATGCTTCAGTCCCCTCTGCTAGATTTTAAAGTCTTTGAGGGCAGAAAGGTTGGCACATAGAGATGTTCCAAAAGATAAGTGGAAGAGGCATAGACTGCAGCAAGCACTTTTCCCTATTGTTTCCCTTGTTTGGGATATTTACAGCTTCCTAGGGTAGCTTTCAATTCACCTGTTCTGGAATTGCCCTTTGTTTCACTCAGTAATGGGGATTTCTAATAAATGCCACGATGCCAAATCCCCATGATGTTGATAAGTATCTTGGCCTTTTTATTTCCTTTGCTACATAGGCTACAGTTGTTAACTGTTTCTTTTACTTTGAGCAAACTTAGATCTGTGTCCCCGGTTTCATGGATCCTGGCGTAACTCCATTCTCCAGCTCCTTTTTTTTTTCCAGAATCCGTCCTTTTCTGTCAAATATCCATACTCTTCCTAAAAATAACGAGTCTTTCCCTCAACACGTTCTTATATAAATGCCACAAAACTTAATACGTCTTGTCCTGTTTGTAAAACAATTCAATAAACTATATTTATCAGATGCTACCTCTCTCCTAGAATTGAGATTTCTATATATATATATATTTTTAAAATTCAAGTTCTATGGCTAAATATCTAGTTCCTTAAGTTCATGCTAATCATTTTGAATTTAATCTGTTTCATGTTGTTTGCAGTATAAATTTGAGATTGTATTTGCCTTGAAGACAAAGGACTACACCAAGGATAGATAGCATTTCTTTTCTATTTGATACAATGTTGACACAAATGCTTGATAAATAGTGCATTAAATCTAGGTTAGGATAGTTTTTTTTTTTTTTAAGATTTTATTTATTTATTTGAGAGAGAGAGACAGTGAGAGAGAGCATGAGCGAGGAGAAGGTCAGAGAGAGAAGCAGACTCCCTGTGGAGCTGGGAGCCTGATGCGGGACTCGATCCCTGGACTCCAGGATAGTTTTTAAACAGCAATATTAAGTGCTTTTACCATAGACAGATTTAGTTTCATTTTATAATAAATATCTTTGGTTGTAAGACTTGCTTGGAGCAGGACACGTGGTCACCCCACCACAGGTGGACTAAAATTAAGAGAACATTAGTGTTAGCCAAGTGGGGAAATAGTTGTAGTTTGGGCTGTGGTGATAGAGGTTGTGAGAAGTGGAAGGATTTGAGAAACTGAACTGTGATGGATTTGCTATAAGGGAATGTGTGTGTGTGTGTGTGTGTGTGTGTGTGTGTGTGTGCGTGTCTGCATGTGGTATGCTGAATGCAAGAGTTCATGGCTTGAATAACTGAAAGATGGAGTTCATGTTTCCTACTTTGGGACATACTTACCTTTCTTGGTTACAATCAGATTCCAATTCTTCTTTCCCCTGTTTACTCTCAGTTCACCATGATTGGATTGGGGTTTTCTTGAACACCGTCAACATTTAAAGACAATTATTTGGGATATGCCATATCTTCAAATGGGTGCTCTTTCCTATTCTAATGCTTTCTAATTTCATTTTTAGAAAGAAACCTAGTGAAAAAAAGTGGTGACTGAGAGTTTCACAGGATAATGGAAAATCCCACGCCGAGGTAGGCAAACTGCCTCCAAAAAAGGCAAGTTGCGGTTGCCACCACCAATTATTTGTACACGAATAATAACAAAAGGTAACTTTCAGGAAAGGTCAAATGTGAAATTGTAATTTATAAATTAAAAGTTGAAAAGTCGTGGGGCGCCTGGGTGGCTCAGTCGTTAAGCAACTGCCTTTGGCTCAGGTCATAATCCCAGGGTCCTGGGATCAAGCCCCGCATCCGGCTTCCAGCTCGCTGGGAAGCCTACTTCTCCCTCTCCTGCTCTCCCTGCTCGTGTTTTCTCGCTCTTAGTCAAATAAATGAATAAATTCTTTCAAAAAAAAAAAAAAGTTGAAAAGTCGTAAAAGAATAGGCATTTTGGCACCCTACTCTCTCCCTGTTGATTCGAAAATCTCTTAAAGTCCTCCGGTAAAATCTGAAACTGCCCCCCTTCCCAGACAAGGTAAAGCCAAGAAGAGTCTGGAAGAAAAGGCAGACCACTCTATAATGACTAGTGGCAAGTTTAATAAGCAACGGAACTCAACAGGAGGCTTGCCTCGGGCAGCCACAAGACAGCGATCTCAGCACCCACCTGCTAGAATCTTGAGTTTATGCAGAGGCCTTAGGGGAATTTCAGCTACAAAACGGTCCTGATGCTTGCAGTATCACATTACGCTGTCAAGGCAATGTCCTTCAAGTGGCTGCCGGTACAGGAACAGGGTCAGAAGATACATTTCAAGGACAAGGGAAAGGGGAAGAGAGCTTCTCTGCCTGGGGATTACCCGTGGTCACATCCTCTCCACAACCTTCTCCAACACTCCCTACGCAAAAACTTCGGTGGCCCTGATTCTGTTTAAATGGAAATTATGCTGAGCCTAGAGAACCTGAAGTGGGACTACGGAAGGCATGTGCCTTCCTCCTGGGGAACTCGGGATAGAGAAAGCCTCACGCTCTTGCCGCCAGGGAATCCCTGCAGACCACATCCACAGAGGCCGCGGCGGCCCCGGAAGAGCGCGCGCCGACTGTTTGCGCCCGCCTCCGGAAGGAGCTGCACTGGATTTCTGGAGCCCCCTATTCGCTCCTGGTACTTCCGCCCTAGCCTCCATTGGGCCAGCCGCTCAGGAGGCCACGCCCATTTCACCGCTTCTCCGCCCAGTCTCTTTCTGGCCACGACGGCAGCATGGCGGCTAAGGAATTGCGGGCAGAGCTGGAGCAGCGGCTCGGCGCCCTGGCCATCCATACGGAGGTTGTGGAGCACCCGGAGGTAAGGCGCTTCTGCGGGGACAGCCCTGCCGGCGAGGTGGGCTCCGCTGCGGCGGCTCTCGGGCGGGGCGGTGAAGACCAGAGGCCCCAGCGGTAAGGTGCCGCAGAAATGTCGGTTCTAGGACGTTTCCCGGGATCCAGAGCGCAAAAGGGACCCGGTAGGAGTATCAGCTATAGATTCTCAGTACCAAAAGTTTAAAGAAAACAAAACAAAAACACTTTAAGAGTAGGAGTGCTTGGGCAGCACATTGTAAAAGATAACTGGCCCAAGAAGTCTCCAGATGAGGGATTGAAATGGCAAGGTAGGTGTGTTATTTCATAATGGGCTGGGAATGGGTCCCTACCAGTGACATCCACGGCACTGGGTGCTCCCTAACCTTGCTGTTTTCACCCAGCAAGCAGAGTATGTGTACATGCATATTTTTGAAGTTTTCATTTTATTTTTTACAGGTGTTTACAGTTGAAGAAATGATGCCTCATGTCCAGCATTTGAAAGGAGCACACAGTAAGAACTTATTTCTTAAAGACAAGAAGAAAAAAGGATATTGGCTGGTGACAGTTCTTCATGATAGACAAATTAATTTAAATGATCTTGCCAAGCAATTAGGTGTTGGGAGTGGAAATCTTCGGTTTGCTGATGAAACAGCCATGCTAGAAAAACTAAAAGTTGGCCAAGGCTGTGCCACACCTTTGGCACTCTTCTGTGATGACGGAGATGTGAAATTTGTTCTGGATTCAGCTTTTTTGGAAGGTGGACATGAAAAGGTGTACTTTCATCCAATGACCAATGCTGCAACCATGGGATTGAGCCCTGAAGACTTTATCACATTTGTGAAGAACACAGGACATGATCCCATAATACTAAATTTTGATAAAAACAACTAATTGGGCTGATACTTATAATACATCTATTTCTGAAAGCTGTTTTTCTTGTAATTTATAAAAAGCATTAAAATTGATAGGAATATTTAGCACCTTGATTTGGTGATGAAATCATTTTAGGGAGGAATGTTTTGTCTAAAAGGAGCTGAGGTTTGTTTTGTTTTGTTTTTTGTTTTTTTTTTAAAGATTTTTATTTATTTGACAGAGAGAGATCACAAGTAGGCAGAGAGAGAGAGAGAGAGAAGCAGGCTCCCCACTGAGCAAAGAGCCCGATGCGGGGCTCGATCCCAGGACACCGAGATCATGACCTGAGCCGAAGGCAGCGGCTTAATCCACTGAGCCACCCAGGCGCCCCTTGTTTTGTTTTGTTTTTAAAGTAATCTCTACGTAGACCCAAGGTAGGGTTCAAATTTACAACTTTGAGATCCAGGGTCACAAATGCTACTGACTGAGCTGGCCAGGTGCCCTATAAAAAGGAACTGCTTTTAAAAAGATATATTGAGGTAGTTTTAGTCAGTTCAGAGAGTTCACTTCCCATCGCCCATGGGCACTACTCATTACAGGAATGCCTTCAACAATTGAGAGAATATTAACAATAAACTAAGGCTAGTTAAGATTAACTATCTTACATCTTCTTTAGGGTGTTTACTTGAAAAACTTGCAAAAAACCAGCATATATAAAATTATACATATATTGTACATATAGAGAAAAAGGAATATAGAAATACGTTAAATTGTTGAAAGTGGTTATCTTTGGGGAATGAGGATTAGGGAAAGATTTGTTTAATCTTTCTGAGAGGTTAGAAATGTGAATATACTTGGAAATTTTTTTTGTGTCCTGTATATTAAGTCTTACTCATCCCCCCTTCAGTTAGGGCATCTGAAACAGTGTAAGAACTCATGATTATGTATTGTCAGTTCTGTGTAAGCTAGTTCAAAATTGTGGAGTGAGACACATTTTTTTGCTTAAATTAAAACCTTCATTAGTTGAAGGTCTGAGGTGGACTATATTACGGAAGTAGTCTAGAGTTCTCGTCATGAAAATTCTCATATTTGCCTCTGGTGCAATCAAATGGGATAGTCATGACCTACCCATAGTTTACTAAGTTTGGCCACTCAAAAGTAATTTCCACCTGGTAGTAATAGTGTAACTAGTTTGTTGCTAAGAGGCAAAATAAGTAAAAATGTCATTTCTTGGTATATAGGATTAGACACTGCAAGTCTACTCATGGCAGAATTTCTATGAAGAGTGACTTTAAGGGCACCTGGGTGGCTTAGTTAAGCGTCTGCCTTCAGCTCAGGTCATGGCCCCAGAGTCCTGGGATGGAGCCTGGCATCACATGGGGCTCCCTGCTCAGAGGGAAGTCTGCTTTTCCCTCTCCCACTCCCCCTGCTTGTGTTCGCTCTCTCACTGTGTCTGTCAAATAAATAAAATCTTCTTAAAAAAAAAAAAAAGTGACTTTAAAAGATGTGGAGTTAGTAAATATTTCCATAAATGATACCTTATTCTAAGGTGCCATGTTACCTTTTACCTGCTGTTTACTACATCTCTAAGAGGAAATTTTAGACTGCTTTGCACATAAAATAAAGGTTTAATGAATAGAAACCAAAGATGGAGGACAGTAGATAGTGCCCTTCCCATCTTATAGTGAAAACCTGCTCAGAATAACTTAGCAGTGGCTGCAATTCTGTAATATGCACAGACTAACCTGCCTCAGAATACACAACTGGTTGCCTCTCTTAACATTCTGCCTCCCCAAAGTCAATAAATGAAAATGAAAGACACTGCTTTGTGCAATATATTACTGTATTTAAACCTATATGAGGATTGACAGAACTGGTAAGATTCCATTCTTTTCCCAAACCTCCAGTACTCCTCCCTAAAAGATCTAGAATCATCTAAACAAGATTATGGGTTATATTGGAAAAAAGGTTTTCCAGGGCAAAGGGAAAAGAAAGATAATACTTAGCTAAATTATATGTTATAATTTTTAAATGATTATTAACCACTTGTTATAAAAATCACCTGTTTTATTTTTAGATCAGTTTAAGTGACTATTAAACCAACTTAATTTTTTAAGGAGTAATAAAGTCTAAAATGAAAAATAATGAAATGTTTTTAAAAACATAAATCCAACCAATGATGGTTGTACATACTGGCTTCCTGTGGCTGATGATGGGTATTACCAAGTAATAATCATTGCCATTCAACTCCAAATCCCTCAGTAGTATTACTTTTAAAGGAAATGTTACAGCTTTTATATTATTTGATTTGGTATTTAATAACAATTATTAAGTACAATGGCAAACATTGAAAGAGAACCCTTAGTAGAAAAGAAAAAGACAGTTTAAAATCAGGTTTTGTTAAAGGGTGTTATAAGTGCAACTTTATCCATAAGCATTCCTTTTAAGGCATTTTCATTGTCCAAATATCTCAACATGTACATCAAGGTTTATATCACAAAATGGGCTCCTTTTGTATTACTCATTCAAGGCTTAAAGAAAAAATACATCTCAGGACGAAGTGTAGCAGAAAAGAAAAACACAAAACTCACTTTCCTCATAAATGTAACTTAAAATACAAAGTCATTTAGCATACATTATTACTCCTCATTGTAATTCCAGATTTGGTACAGCATCTTTTTCACTTCCTGACATAAACTGTTAAGACAGTGCAGGCTGTAATACTTCATTTGTGAGGTGGCTGCAATTCTGTAATATGCACAGTGATTTTTTAATAGGCTCTTACCATGCCTTCCTTGCATGAAAGGTGCTACATACAAACCTGTTTACGTGAACTCTTTGGTAACCACCAGTTTAAAAACGTGGACCAAACCTTTCCACATGGCCAGATCTGAAGCACTTTATTGGAGTTCTTTGTGGAAGCTTATTACCCTGTATATTAAATCTTCAGTTTCTTGGGAGGGGGGTTAGCTGTTGATTTAGAAGATAGCCAGATAAAAGCATGTCAGGCCCCAGTCAGGAAAGTGGCCCCAGTAAGTTTCTAGGTAGCCATACTACTTTGTTTGGCAGAAGCAGATTATCTAAGGGAAAGGAGTGACTTCCTACTAAATTTCTTCTGAATCTTTTGGAGAAAGTAAAATATTCATGCGGTTATTATCTAGTCCTTTCTTGAAATGGTATGAAAAAGATAATGAATATAATTGAGAATATTCCTACTTTTGCAGTCTTAAGTGTTTCCCCTTGGTTGTCTCTAACTGCACTTTCTCAGGGTCAGCCTCATCAGACCCAGTAATATATAAGCTGCCCCTGAGCATGTTCGATGTGAAGCAATAATGTGCTGCTTAAGTAAATAGGTCCTCTGTTTTAGGACATTAGTGTTCTGGAGAGGTCAAGCTGTGGCGCTTCCTACTCATTAAATTCCAACTTTCAGTTATTGTCCTGGGATGTGTCCTAGTTGTGCAAATTAGATGCTAGTTAATATAAATCTAAGTTACCCACTTACTGTATCTAGCTAAAACATAACTTCTATATTTACTTTCAATTTATCCACCTAAGAATGAATTTACATTTTTTACATGCAAGTATCTCTAGACTGCCATGATGCCCATTATCAGTTTGATTCTTGAATCTAGGGAGTCATGGTGGAGAGAGATGGATGAAGGTTTTTCATTTCTTGTCTGCTCTAGTCACGAAGGATTGTTTAAAGTCTAGAGAATAAGTTTTAAATAAGTCTGTTGTGCAACAGTTGTATTTTAGTAAGAATCCTTTGTATTTACATTTACATAGCACCTTTCATCCAAGAGTTTAAAAGTGATTTAATTTTACAGCATTATTTGGTGGCAAAACCCAAGTTAATGGTGGCATTAAGTAAATCCAAGTTCTCTAAATTCCTTTTTAATTTCTGGCCAACTATACATGCTATCTTTCTTTTCGTTATGTCTTTCTGAAAGTAGACTATGAACACAATACTGCTAACTGGCCTACCAAAAAGAGGGGGAGGGAAGGTTAGAGAGGGAGAGACACAGTTCTCATGGCTACTAGGTTAGTGATGAAACACATAGTTCCTAGACCACACTATGAATATGGAATTATTCCAGAAAGATTTTTAGAGCTGGAAATGAGAGCCTAAGAAGTATACTGTTAAAATAAAAAAGTCATCATCTTTCTCATTTCAGACCTTTAAGATTATGCTGATATTTATGTTAAATAATGAATTTGCATTAATAAGTATCAATGCATTTTTTTGATTTCATAAGAAAATAAAACTGTGATATAAAATTGGAGCTACAAAAAAACGGATGTTTCCCTGGGTTAACAAAATCTACTTTTTTTGTGCTTCTTTCAAATGTTTAAGGTAACAAATGCATACAAATATTTCAAAAGTACCAATAACAGTTACCAACTTTAATGTATTATTATAAAGGACAAAAACAGAAAAGTTCTTATTAATATGTGATAACCTTAAAAATAAATGAGTTCCTGGCAAAATGTAGATCATAGTAAATTATTTACAATTTTTTTTTTTTTTTTTGCCGTAAGAAAACTTCTTAAGCAACAGTCAGCTCTCATGTTAAAAAAACAAACACACATACATAACCCAATACTAAAGAAGGGAAATGAATTTAAAACACAACAGCATTATCTTGGGAATGCAATTTGTTGGAAAACCACCTTACTAAAAAAGTTTCAGGAAAACACTTTTTAATTACCTTGGATCCACGTATGAATGCTTAGTGTTGCTTAAAGGGTAATACAGAAAGATTAATATTACTGTAAATTTTTATAGCTCCTATTTTTCAGATTTATCTTTATAAACTGAATTTCTTTTGCAGTGCATCAAAATAACTGGTTAAAAGAAAAGAAAGGATACCAACACATGCAGTCTGCTAACCAAGTAAGGCTCTGACATGCCAAAACAATGTTCTCTGTATCTTGATATATAGTACATTCCACAACATACTACAGCATTTAATTTAGATTTACACAACTAAATATAAATGGCTAGATTTTGGCTAATACTTAGCAGAAGCATTAAGCAAACATGGATAAATTCATAAACAAATGACAAAAGAAGTAGACTGTTCTTGGAGTACTTCTTGGAACCTTAAAACACTTGGTCCTTAGTGAGAGAACATCCTTTAATCAGTAGATCTTATCAATACAATGTATAGTAAGTCCTAAAACCTTCTAAAAATTTTGGCAGTTGACTCCAGTAGTGCTCCTTGATTCAAGGAAGGAATGAAGGTTTTTTATTTCTTGCCTGCTCTAGTCACGAAGGATTGTTTAAAGTCTCCTTAAAGATTTGTAAAATGATTCCTATAGTTGGGTGTCTTGTTACTTCAGAAATAAAGGCTTCACACTGATAAACTGAAGGACACTTTTCTCTCTGTATTTAGTTGGAAGGTAGAAAGAAGAAAGAAAATATAAGAAAAGCTTGAAGATAAGAGAAAGATATAAAAATCAGAGCAGACACTATAAGAACAACATGCACCAGATATGTCTTCTACAGGAAGGAGAGTGACAGAAAGCCAGAGACAAATTTTTCTTCAAGTGGCTCTTCATACAAAAGATATTTAATTTATTGTTTATTCTCAGTTATCAAAAACACTGTGGGAAAGTTGTATTCCTACCAAAAAAAAAAAAAAGGGCTTCAAATTAAAAAAGGAATTCCTAAAACATTATTGATGAGTAAAATCAAATTTAAATTAAGAAAAAAAGAAAACTATTTAAAGGTTTGTTGCCTGCACTGACAAGCAAAAACTTACATCAATCAATAAATCTTGCTTGACTAGTAATTAGGACAGAAAATCATGAAATAAGCAAGCAATATTTACATCTGTTAATGCAATGTGCACTTGTTCTTATAAGTAACATGGTTAGTTTGTATAAATGAGACTAATCTCATTTACATTTTAAGCAAGAACTCACCACTTGGCCCACATGTCATGTAGTGGGTAATAGAATTAGGAGCTTTGCTGCTCCCTAGACCTGCTTTTTGAATTTCTGCTTTCTTGTACTTTGTCCACATCTGCAGGAGAAAAGCATTTCATATTATTTAATCAAATGTTAAACACAATATAATTCATGAAGTTATGCAACTAACAAGCTCTTGTTGAAGGAGAAAGAATCTAACTCTGGGAAATTGATTAATCTAACAGACATCTTATTACTTAAAGACTGATTATTGCATTTTAAAAGCCAGAAATAATATGTCCTTTTAGTAGTGTCAGGTAGATTTACTTACTATGTTTATTTACTAAATGGTCACAAATAGCTTTAAAGAAAAAATAACCTTGCATGCAACCACAACAACATCCACAATGAAGTATTTGTTTCATTTACTGAGAAAAATTTTGTAATGTGCCTACTTTCACTGTTAACAGCTAAAACTGCTTTGGTCACAGGGGACGCATTGGGTCCAAAATGCCTAACAATGTGTTTTTGATGTCACACAAATAGTAAGGGTATGAGTTCTAGAAACCCAGGGGCAGAAATGTGAATGCTACTCAGTTTCATCTAAAATCAGGGTACTGAATCTCCAAAGTTTTCCAAATATTCCTTTCTGAAATCGTAGGATATTTATGGATATGTCTTAGAGGAAAAGAGTGCAGCTGCTCAATTGAGTCAGAGTTGGTTAATCTTATCTTTAAGAACAATAGTAAGTTAAAATACTAGTGCATCTTTGTAAGACTTACAGCAAGCAGTATGTTGATTTTTTAAAGTTTAGAAAACACTGGCTGTATGTGATTTCTAAGGTTCTCCCATGCTAAAAATTTGGTTCCAAGGGCTATGAAGAAACATAAGGAAGAAACTGGTATTTTCCAAACTTTAAAAAGCTATGACTCCATAGCTGGTGATAGTCTCTGAAGGAAATCTAGCCTGTATTCTCACAGACAATCCCCAAGACACACGGACATGGTATGGATCTGTCTTACATGCACAGTGTATATGTTCCTTTCGAAAACAGGTTATACTATAAACTGTAGCCATTTGTATTAGAAATACTGCTTTCCTGAAAGTCTAATTTTGTAAAATAACCAGACAGTTTTAATATAATAGCACATCATTTCTCTATATTTTACATAAATAAATTTAATATTTTAAATTTAAAGTGTATGGCCAGATCATTAATATTTAAAAAGTTGAAATGGTTATGAAATACCTCTTGACTCAAAGTGGTAAAAAAGTAACACAAATTATTACATTTTAAACATATGTGACCCCTATCTAATTTCACTTATATTTACCATTAAGTTTTATTACTAGGTTTTTAAAAAAAAGAAGAGATGCCAAAAACATTTTTAATGTTAGGACTGACAGCGAAACAACTGACAATAAAATAGATAGATGTATTCATGGAAAAAATATATTAGGTGGTACTAAAAAATATGAAAAATTTCTGATTGTGCTTATGTGATTATCTGCAAGCTGGCTGTGAGGAAAAGCACTTTAATCAAAGATAAAAGTGGAGAGGGCCTAGGCCCCCTCCGTGATCTTCTGTAAGTCCCAGAAAATGGCTTAATTTAAAGGATAGAAATTTCATTAAGCAAAGATTCTTTGTGGAGTCTGTTTCCTTTGGCTCAATTAATAACAATAATAATTTAATGAAACAACATGTATAGAATAGTGACTTCCTCCCCATTTAGAAAGTTAAAGTTCAAAGCATTCCTTTCCAGATGGCAGGCTGAGTTATTAGCAGTAATATTTAGGCTGAATCAAAATGACAAAAACATTCCAGAGACAGAGCTAAGATCTACTCCTCCAGAAGTAAGTGAATCAGGGTTTTGGCTTTGTTTTGTTTTAATTCTGGGAGTCAGAGATTCAAGTTTAGCTGATTCTTCCGTAAAAGTGCTATGACCACAGCAAGATAATTTTTTAAAGTTGATGACACTGGAGTCAGACTTAGAAAATATTTTATCTTATATAGTTTTTTTTTTAGCTAAAATTCTGTTTGTGATTCTAAAATTTGTTCCACTAAAAACACATCTGTTTATTTCAATTCTAATGCTATTTTAGCACAATGTACTCATTTAAAAAGCTGTTTTAAGGACAGACACATATAATTTAATAAATAGATTACAGAAGCAACAATCTTCACTACTTTGTAAACTTACTACCTTTTTTGAAAAGAAGTAAAAATGCAAACTGCCAACACATTGAGTATGATTTGATTTATTTCTCTTTAACTCTATATAAAAAAAAAGAACTGGCAAGTCTAATGTATTAACTGATTCCAAGTAAAAAAGTCATCTTGGAGGAAAGATGGTACTTGAGTTCTTACATGTATCAGATGAAGAAAATGAAGAAACAACTAATACAAATGCTCCTAGTCACTGTATAAGTAACATGTAAATCTGATGGGGTTTTTAAAGAATTACACTAAATTTATGAGTATCACCAAGGTTTTAAATCTGAACAACTTTATAAATATGGGCAGTAGTTAATATTTGCTACAGAAAGTGTTAATGGAGTTATGACTATTTCCTCAAAAATAAAATGGCAGGACAGGAGACACAGTTAAATGGCAAAAGAAAATGACATCTTTTTTACATAGTTTCCTTAACACTGTACATGTGCAACAGGAAGTACACATTCCAGGGGAAGAAAGGAGTGAAGAGTTAAGGAGGAAGAGAGGGAGGGAAGGGGAGCAAAAAAGGAGGAAGGGAGAAAATGAGCATTCTTTTTTGGGAGCAACAAAGTAAACATGACTTGGAAATACCTTCTTGGTAATTATAGCATGCAACTATTTTAATATGCTTCCAGGTATCAAAGTAACAATCTCATATCAAGTGACAAGAAACGTGAAAGAGAAGCATGTATTGTTAAGGTTTTCAAAGTCATGCAGAAAATGTACAATGCAATTAATACTTCATGCAGGCTTTGGTGTGGTTACACATTCATATTTATACACATGCCATCATGTACAAGTGAATACTATGCCACAATTTAAAAAAAAAAATAAAAGCCTCGCCAAATTATACTTTTCAACAGCAGCTCTTCAAATCAGATTAGAGAAGCACAGTGCATATCAAGTAACATCAGCATGATATTGTGCAGTTTTGATCAAACACAACCATATTCATACCAAACAGTCTGATTATCCTCAGAAACCAACAATGTAGCTTCTGTGTCATCAGGATAGAAGCATGCAGGAGTGATAAGATTATGGCTATCTGTAGAAGTCTGTGGGTTACTGTTACTAGGGTTCTGATAATCAGAAAACTGTTCGTTATCTTTCTTTGCAGCTCTATCCAAAGAGGCAGAAGCCTGGTCAGTTACTCTGGTGATTGGCCTGGGAGGTAACCCACTTATGTTACTAACTAGTTCTGTATTCAGGGATAAAAACGGCTGAGATGGATGAGCCACAGTAAATGACTCCACACTACCTTCAGCTGATATTCCAAATGCATTATTAGATGTATTAACAATGGCAAAAGTTTGGTTTAGAAAATGTGACTTCTCTGTTCTTGAGTTTCTAATCTGGGTATATAGAGACTTGGGCTTATCCGTAGCTAAATCATTTTGTGCATGAGAACCTACAGCATAGGCTGAACTGTGAAGTGTATGAGAGGACCACTGGTGTAAAAGGTACTCACTAGATGCTGCTGCAGTGATGCTGCTATCAGCAGTAGCTGGTGGTGAATCAACTGATATAGGTAGTCTACTGTCCTTGGTCAAAAAATCATGGATGCTTGTCCTTCGAGTAGTTCCTTCGGCAGTAGAGATCACACTGCTTGCACGAGGTAAAGTGGCATAAGGATTACTATCTTTTGATTGTCGTGACAGAGAAGTTTCTTTTACTAATTTTATCTTTCCTTGAGTGGCTAGTGTAGGTTTTCCTGGAGAGCTAATGAAGTAGGCATCCTCAGTCTTGCGAGGATTGGGTCTCACAAATTGTTCCGGCTTACTTGTCCGTCTATCGTGGAAGTCTCCTGGGGTTTTTCCACTTACTGACCTGGCCAGACCACAGCTAACTGGTTTGTTTTTTCCCAAAAAGTCAGAAGATACAGACAAACTTTTCATTACTTCATCTAAAAGATTCTCTTGACTTGAGGATTTTATCTGTTAAAAAAGATATCACAACAGATTAGTGAATGCAGTCAAGCCTTTACTTTCCTGATATATTAGACTGTATGATATAAAATTGCTAAGCACCCCTTAACTTAAAAAGAAGCTCTATAGTTCAGTCACAGAAACTTAACTTGCAGTGTCTATCTAAATTCAGGTCCGATTACTAGATAAAACTAACCTGTATTGAGGTAAGCTTGTTGCTTTCTTCCAAAAACTGTTGTAGAGTAACAACTTCACTTCCAGGGGAACCAGTTTTGATCTTGTGATGTGCTCGACCCTCTAATAATTCAGGCATTTTGTGCTGGAGCATTGGACTTGATCTGGTCTGTCTCTTCAAGTACTGGATTGGACTGCTGCCACTGCTGGACCAAGCCTCATGATCATGAAGCAGGCTAAACTCTCCACTGCTGTGGCTCTGTGGCCTGCTTTGGATATGAACTGCACCTGCTTTTGGAGTAAATGGTGTGTTAAGGGTTCGGTAACAGAAATGAGATTAAAACTATGTAAGTAATAATATTTGTTGACTGGATTCTGATGAATAGCTAAACCTTCTTTCAAGCTTTATTTAGAAATGCATAGTAAACTGTGTTCATCTTTCATCAGTCTAACAGTATACTCTAATCTCATTTTGACAAATATTTTAAGTTCTACAAAGGCAAATAATTTGCTTCCACCACTACACTCAGAGCCAAACTACAAAGCAGGCCACTCAATACATTTGCTGAATGAGTGAATAAAAAAATAAGTAAATAATACATTTTTAAAAACTCAGGTTCAAGTAACTATAAAACACCTCAATATTTAGAACAAAAGATGATTATATAAATTTAAAATAATTTCAGAATGTTAAAACCAGAATACAAATTCAGAAGTTAAAAATTCTAATTCTTTGTCTATGAAATCTTCATTTGTACTTGAAGGTTTCTCTATTCATTCTGAATGAATGAATAAAAAAAATTCAATAATTTTTTTTCAAATTTAAATAGCAGGCATATAAAGGAAATTCAATGGAGATATGATATAGTTATTTAGCAAGATCTAGTAAAAATATAAAATAAAATACATTTTGTATTTTATTCTTTAATGTCTGAATCATCTGACTGTTCCTGCTTTCCACTGTTGGTATGTGGCTATATAGCCTTAAAAGATTCAATTGAGGTTCAGCAACTGTACAGAATGCAAATTACTAGTTCTGGAAAAAAGCTCCCTATGTTTAATGCTATTCCTTATGTGGATTCTAACTGATAGCATACAGTATCTAATCTAACTTGATACATACAGTATCAAGATGGAAAATACAACTCTCCATGGTTCCCTAATTATACAGAGTAAAGTGGGTCATTAAAGAACATGGCTCAAGTTATATAATATTTTACAAAAGGAAGATTTTCTTAAATTTTCAAGTCAGAAAAGAAATTACTTCATATTTTCAGACTAAATTTTTCTACTGAGCATAAGAATATGATTATGTAAATTAAAAAAAATCCTTTCTTGAGATCAGATATTTCAGCCTACTGCAACAGAGTTATAGCATTAACGATAAAATTACAACTGAGACAAAATGATTTTATAATACAAAAAGCAACAGAACACATGCATTCCTTATAATCTGACAATTCTGGACTATAGGGAATAAGTACTTTAGCTATATTTTATAATCTATTAAACAACTCCAGAATCTGAGTAGGCAGTATACCTTTAAGGGAAGAAGTACTAGTCAAGGTCCATAGACATTTATGTAAAAACCTTACCTTAGAATGCATATTAAATTATGAAAAAATCTTGAAGTAATTTTTTATATAAGTTATATGCATCCATTTGTCTGTTATACACAAATACAACTGTCTTCTTGAATTAAAAAAATTATTTCCCCTTATTTTGTGAATAAATTAAGCTAAAAGTATTTCTAAAACACTTCTGTAATGGGAGTTCAATGTACATGCCTCATGAGAAAATTAAGGACAACCATTTTCACGACGAAGACAAAAACATAAGAAAAGTAAGGACCTACAGATATTTTTGAAGTTAAAAATTACATAAAAATATTTTATCTATGAAGATGAAAAATGGCAACCAAAGTAACTGCTCCTGTTTTTACATTTATATACATTGTATATACTGTATGACAATGTATGAAGTATAAAGTGTTCCAAGAAACTATGTTCTAAACATAGATGATTTGGATTTCATACTTTACCCCAGAAATGTCATCAATCTTCTAATTATAAAATCTGGAAATGGATGGACAATATTAATAAATTTACCTACAGCATACCTTTGACTTCATGGAGTGAAGCATTATTATTACTATTGCTAGTGGATGTTCTGCCACTATCAAGGCTGGCTGGTCTTGAAGCTAAATGAAAAAATCAGGAGACAGTGTAATAAAACTTCTAGCTAATGACATTGAACTTTTACATTCTGATCACAGAATGCTTTGAGGAAGCAATCATGCATACTTTCACAGGCTGAGCATGCCCAGAGTTGAATCTTACAGATTAGAGAGCAAAAGCATTTCCAGATACTTCAGTTAGACACTTTAGAATAAGAAACTTCTGAAACACTAGTTGAGATCCAAAGAAAAGAAAATAAAGTGCATATTTAGGTTTGGAAGTGATTTCTAGATGGATACCAGAACTGTTTTGGTTGAGTAGAATGACATGCCAAAAGAAGAAAAGTGCTAGTGATTAGGTCACTTACAACAGATCAAACATGGAACCTGCACACTGCAGAGATGCCACAAACAGGAGGAACATGAGCATCTGCACAGTTAATGTCCTGCATTCCTATCCATAACAAGGGAAACAATTGCACATTTAACACAACCCTACCCTGTTTCTTAAAATCTTGCTTATAGATGAAATTATCTCAATATGTTATCCATTTATATACTAATAATTTAGTTTGGCAAGATATGGTTTTGTAGATCTCTCCAGAAACTTAAAAATCTGAAATGCTCACCACTGCAGAACATGTGGTTTCTTAGAGTTCATCCATTATCTAACTAAATACTTTTTAAACTAATGGTAAAATGTGTTTCTCATAACTTTAACCTTATACGAAAACAGCAACAAAATTACCTATAAGCATTGTGCAGGCATACTTTATGACCAAGAGAGAGAATACTCAGATGAAGCAATAATCTTAAAAGGGGCTAAAAGGAATATTAGGTTTGAAGAAATGGTAGAAGTAGCTATGAGATGCAGGTTAGAGAAAACATGCTTGCTGGCAATGCCACATTCGCCAAATCAGTGCCAGAGCCTCAGCATTCCCATTCTGTATGGAATATGTACTCTCTAAGTAAAGTTCATATCTTACCATGAACTCTTGATCCCGTACTAGAATCATCACTAATACCTTGTGGACTTATGTCTTCAAAGGATGTAGTATCTACATAAGATAGCAAAATGGATATAAAAATATTTTTAAACAAAAAAACCATTATAAAATTTCATTTATGCAGATATGGATATTCTCTTTCAATCACATGTAACACATCTTGATTTAACATATTTCACAGACTTAACCAGAAACTGGAACTAAGAATAAGAAACAATAGCTGTGATGAATGAAAGTTGACTCGCTTAACACCAGAAGCAGTGAAACAATCTCCCCAAGGACCCTGCAAAGCAAAGCAAGAGCCGGGGTTGTTCTACGTGGTTTTGTTTGAAGTTGTAGTGTTTTTACTTTTTTTTTTTTTTTAAGTTTCTATTATCACTTTTTCTCTTTCTTACTCTTTACTTGGCTTACTTTTCCTTTTCCTGTTAGTTAATTAGCTGTTTATTATGAAAGGCCTAGGAAAGAATTTAATTATTTGTATGATGTTTTAAATTTTTGAAATGATTTGAAAATTCTCTCAAATCGAATCCAGACTGTTTTGGTAAATTATTTCAGGTTGTTGCTGTCAAAAAAGTACACATGGAAAAGTCAAATTAAAATTCCTGTTGCCAACAGTTACACCACAGTGCAAAGAGCAGACGGCCTATACCTTTATTATTAACCAACTGCTTGGATCTGAAGCCTGCAGAAGAGTTGACAGTTGAAAAGTTGATGGCTGTAGTAGAGAAGGCCATAGCTCCCAATTCTTTTCTCCTTTTACCCGTTGAAATATCATCAGGAACCTCCAAATTCTCAGTACTACCTGTCCACTGTCCTCCTGCTAGGACCATGGACTGCACCAGGTCATTCATGGCTGGGATGCAAATGAAAGCAAATGAATCAGCATGGTTAATGTATCTGCTCTTATTTCTATCTTGTATTATAAATGATCTGGTTTTTGTCTATGGATTAATGCAAGTGAACATCAAAGACTATAACCACAAGGTCATTTGAATTATGACATGCATTCAGCTGAATGAAATGAGTAGGCCAAAGGCTGATAAATTTCAGTAAATATTTTTATCCCACATCCACCCCCTTTAAAGATAGGAAAAGGAATTTTACTCTGTACAACTGCCATGCTTTTGCGCAGTGATGTGCAATATAATTAGAAGCCTTCATAATGGGATTTGGTGATGACAGAAATGGAATGAATAAAGGTAAGATGGAGAGCAGTTCTTATACAGCATCATTATTGAAAATGACAAAGAGTCCTTGGTCAGAGCAGGTTACTGAAGAATTCATTTTACGAATCAAGTAAGTATACCATTCAATAAAAACCTGAAAGAGATGATATCCAAAGTGACATTTAATTTGATTGTGTAATTACCCATACCACTTAAAAAAAAAGTATTAATATATAAAGAATGACAAACGTTTTCAAGGGTTATAGGCCATTTTATTTATTTATTTGTTTAATTTAGTTCATTAAGAAAATAAATTCCTAATGCTAAAGGTTTTGTTATATTTTAAGTAAATTTCTTTGGGGGAAAAAATCTCAATGGCATAGAAAAAAGTTTCTTTTTTCTGCCAACTTTTAGAAGGCACTGGAAATTTATATTGCATGTATGACTAAACATATGTGCATGTATATGTATCAGTGACCATACATATAATGCGAATTCAGTGCCAGTTTTGAAAAAAAATTTTTTTTCCAGCTCCTTGAATTAGAGGAAGACTGCACTTTGCAAAATAAGAAAATTGGCACAGTCCAGAGAAAGGTTAGTGAAAAATTAGTAATGGAAGCCAGTGTAGTCATTTGAAAGAAGCTGAACTGTCATAAAGTCTTACACATGGAACGACGGTAGCAGGCCTTCATTTTGTCTTTATCCTTCGGTCTGTTCCTCAAAAAGGGCAGTCTTTTCAGTGCAACCACTTTAATGTCAGAGCATGAGGAAAAACAGAAACAGAAAAATGAAAGAAAAAAGGGAGAAGAACAGATGGGAGTTAAATGTTGAAATTAAGGACAGAAATGAATGTCTGAGTTTCAGCTATGTATGCTATACTAAAGCTATTATTCTCATGCTGCTGAGTGATAATGAAATATGAAATATGTACTTTGACACTTTAAAATACTTGGAAAGCACTGAAGACAATGATGAGGAACATATACTTTGAAAGCTTGGATTGGCTGAAGTCCTACAAAACAGGAACTGATTAGAAGTACTTACTGAAGGAACAGTTTTCCTATTAACTAGTTGTTAATAATAAGTTAATAATAATAAGTTGTCAATAAGTTGTAAAGGTATACCTTTAAAATTAGGGTTATTGGTGGGCCACAGTATACCTGATGAAAATGTACAAGGCTTTCCAATTCTTTATTTTAACTTTTTAAATAAAAAGACTTCATCTTGGGGAAAAAAAAACTTCTTAAGAAAAGGTACATTTTGGGCATCTGGGTGGCTTAATAGGTTAAGCCTCTGCCTTCGGCTCAGGTCAAGATCCCAGGGTCCTGGGATCAAGGCCTGCATCAGGCTCTCTGCTTAGCAGGGAGCCTGCTTCTCCCTCTCTCTCTGCCTGCCTCTCTGCCTACTTATGATCTCTCTCTGTTAAATAAATAAATAAAATCATTTAAAAAAAAAGAAAATGCACATTTTACAAGAGTATTCTATTAATATATATCAACAAAAACGAGGGTGCCCAGGGAATGTTTAAAACAATCTAAAGAAATTAAAAACTTTCATTATTTTCTTAAACTTTAACAAAGGAAATAGGGAATTATTTTTTGGGGTTTATTTGAATTCTGGTGCATTATTTAACAGCACCAAGAAAATATTTATTCTTCAGAGCAAATTCTTTGAAAAGATGACATGAGCAATTACATTCATTTCATTTTGCAAAAGGCTGACTACAGAAAAGAGAAAAGCTAGCACTAAGCTCTGTTAAGGCTAAAAGATAAGAGGCAACTAATGCAAGCAAAAATGACAGATAAGTATGTATTTATAACATTTTTAGGTATTTTGAAGGGCTTTTTGGATGAGTTTACTAAGAAAAACAAAGGTAGCACTGTGCAGAAAAATTCTATAAGTGAAAATTATGATTATAACTACAGTAGGTATCATTGGCATAAAAATTAAAATGCTCACTAGACTCACTAACATTCTTGGGTTATATTTAATCAAAGTTGTTCTCCATTAAATAGAATGCAATGGACATACAGCTTTTTAACTTACTTGACCACTATTAGAACAGTCCTGATTTTGGCTTTTAATTTGACCTTTTTCTTTTCTAACTTGGTAAACACAACTGTTTTTAATGATTAAAAAGAAATGAACTGAAAGTAATGTAAACATGGACACTTAGCTAAAACAAAGCTGAATGGTTGCAGCATGCACATGTTGTCTTGTTTAGATACTTCTGTTTCAACTGTTTTCCAAAGACTGCTTTACTGACAGACAGGATAAAAGGAATTTTAAATTTTCCAGTGGTGGAATGTGATCCTTATTATGTCAACTAGTTTGTAGATATACAATGTTTTTTTTAAACAACATACTCAAATTCAGAGAACATTAGCACTGCTGGGTTTTTGTTTATTTAAAAAATTCTAAAACTGAACAACTGCAGGAAGAATATTACTGCATTCGATTCTTATTCTGGATGCTTCAGCAGGGAGTATGAAAGAATGTCAGCTTTATATTAAAAACAGACAAGTTGACCTCAAAAAAGACTGCTGTGCCTTTCTTGTGTTACACTATCATATCTGAATTGAAATCTTTTTTTAGGGTGCCTGGCTGGCCAAGTCAGGAGAGAGCATACAACTCTTGATCTCAGGGCTGTGAGTTCAAGCCCCATTTTGGATGCAGAGCTTACTTGGGAAAAAAAAAAAAAAAAAAAAAAAAAAAGAAAGAAAAGAAAGAAAGAAATCAATGCCTTATGAAATATCTTCTTTTAATTGGAAAAAAATTAAGTTGACCTATTACCATTTCTCATTTAATAAGATGTCAAATACTTTATATCTAAAGTAACATAAATTGAATTATCTGACATCTTTTTAAGGTAAAACTGATGATTTCTCCACAAGAATACGCAAGAGATTTCATGTAGATTTGAATGATAAGACTTAGGTAGCAAAAGACCCAGGTAATGATAATCTTGTGTTGGGATACAGAATTTAAACATTTTCTTGAGATTAATACACACACACACACACACACACACACACACACACACACACACACACGATGTATGTATGCATGAATACTTATGGGTTCTAGTTTTTAGGATGTATAGCTGTATTCTGAAATATACCCTATAATGAATTTCTCATCTCCTATATCCTAAAATACTGTCTTTTCAGAGGTAATTCCCTTGAAGCCAAACACTATAGTTTTTTGAGAGTTTTGAGAGTTGCCATAAGTAAAGTCTATCCCTGGGGGGATGTAATAGCTATTTTGATCTATTTACTTCAAAGGAATAGCAGTGAAATTATATAAATCTATTTCATATAGATATACCTATGCATACACATAGACAAATACCTATTTTTTTTTAAATTTAGTGACTCTGGTGATAGTATGAGTGGATTCAAGTATCTTGTTTACATATTCTGTAAGAACATTGTTAGTAGTCAATTTCTTGGACATCTTCAAAGGGCCTGGCTTTGGATTCTTTTCTCTTTCTCTTAAAATATACTTCTTTAAACTTTTACTTTGCTCTTATTTAGTTAAGCGCAGTAATAAAAATATTATGAATTGTATAGTTCATGTTAAGGTGTAATACTATCATATTTGTAATTAAAAAAATTAAATCACAATTTTATATAAAAGCTTATATACATCAATTTTAATCGATCCTTTACCAAGCAATCCCTCAATAATTTTTATAACCTTCAGTTACTTCTAAATTACTGAGTATCATTCTCTTTGAATTCATAACTGTTTTTCTTTGCTTCTCACCAATGTAACTTTGCTCCAATTTGACACCAAAGTATATGAATAAAACCCCATTATAAAATGCCTTATTATTCTTAGTTACAAATAATTATCAAGATGAGCTCATAAACACTTCTCACTTACTCTTCATAATCACCCTATGAAGTATGACACAAAGGTGAATGGTGTACCCATATTACTACAACTAGCAAGTAACAGAGATATTCTGGCTCTTATCTCAATGTTCTTTGGACACTGTTTAATCTCCCTTACTAAATGATGGTATTTCTGTGTTTGGTATTTTTAGAAACACATAATACAGGAAATCATGCGATATTGCAGTACACATGAATTTTATAATCATATAAAATTAAAAAGAAATGCATTCATCAGACTATTACCCAGAGGACTGCTGAAGTTATAAGTTAAATAAATCTTTTGAAAGAATTCTAAATCAATACTAGAGATCACAAATGTTTAAAGAGTGTAAGCACTCACTGCTGCTTTTCTTGGTCCCCAAAGTTTGGCCATCTTCTAAAGAGTTTGAACCTACTGAAGAACTATCTTGACTATCTTGATGAGGGAGCTGAAGAAATCCTTCACTGGAGTCTGAGCGGGTAGGTGTTAATGTTAGAGATTTCTGACGTTCCCGATTAATATCTTTCTTAGACTTTATCAGTTTTCTCATTTTTAGAGTAATCCAGTTGCCTCTCCTAATAGAATAATTTAAAAAACTCTTATCAGTCTTAAATCAACATACAAACCTTCACAAAATTAAAAGACTTAACTTACTCTTTTTTTCCAAAGTAAAAATGAATAAAATTTGGTTAACAGTACCTTCTAGGAGGGGATGGGTCATAAAATTTGTATTGATCCATTATCTTCTCTTCTAATTTCTCCTTTTGTCGTCTTAATTCATTTAACTTATCACTGCAAAAATAAAAATTGCATTTTAGGACATGTACCATATTTTGTATAGTTATGAATATTTTGTGACTACAATCTAACTGCTGTCCAGAACATAAACAAATACAGATATTAGAGCTGACAACAAAGTATTAGATATTAACAAGAGAATTTTTTCCAAGTTTCTCCTTTTATTTTTATTTACAAACTTACTTAATGAAAGGATATAGAATTTAAAATTCAATTATTTAATACAATTTATTTGTTTGAAGAATATTTTCCATATTATATTCTCATCATGACAAAGGAATTCTCTCAACGTCTTTTAATAGCTGTTAAGCGACATTAACAGTGGCTGTTCTCCTATTCTTGGATCTTTTAGTATCTCACATTGTGTTTGGAATGAAAGGTAATTTAATATAATTTATGTAAGTAAAAAACTAAAATGTTCAATAGTCTGTTTACAATTGTAGATATAAGTAATCTTGCAACCACATCTTCATCAAACACAGACTTTTTTCCTTTATGGCAGAATTACTCAGGCTTAATTTACCTTTAGAGAACAATTTCCTGCCTTCAGCAATACATGAATATACTAGTTTCACTATGTCTTCATCTCATTTATGTCCTTGATGGTATATATTACATAGGGAAACATCAAAGATCACAGACTAAAGTAAAATGATCTGAAAAACTGTGATGCCAAACTGCTATGTTGTTTAGTCAACAAATATTTAGTGATCATTTATAATGAGGAAGACACAAAGAGTATAAAAAGACAATAAGTAACCCACTCTGCTTATAATACAATAGAAGAGAGAACAAATATACATGAGTATTACAATCCAAGGTAGTAAAGGTGCCAAAATAAAAGTACTGTGTTAAGTACAAAAGAAACTTATAAAAGGGAAAATATTTCTATCTTGAATGACCAAAGAAAGCCTAATGGAGAGAATGGCCATATTAGATAGACTGAAAAGATAAGAATGCTAAATTAAGCAGTTTAGTTGAGGGGAAGCAGTGAGGGATTTTCAGGTTTAGATTTTGCTCAATAGGAAATTAGAAGCTTGTAGGTTTCATTAAAAAGTGACATTATGAAATCTTTGCTGTAGGTACCTTAACTCCATGATGAAATAGTATCTATCAGAAAGGATGATAAGTAAAGAAAGCATCCAGGAGGCTAATGAGGTAGTCTAGTTGAGTGGTTAGGATGAATTATGGAAGTGGGAACCAGAACAAATGGATTTGATTTTTTTGAAGAAGATGCTTTGTGAACAGAGACTGCCAAGAGGTATACACTACAGCACAATGGCAGATATACCTCCCAAATGTCTTCTCTTTTTACCTGTTGAAATATCATCAGGAATCTCCAAATTCTCAGTACTACCTGTTCACTGTCACTCCTGCTAGGATCATGTGACAGAAGCATTCAGCAAGAACTGTCTGACATATAAGATGGATATTTTGAATTTAAATTCAAAAAGTCAGAATAGATACTAATATTTCTAAGTCAACTATACAGATACAATTACTGAAACTTTGGAAATGGATTACTCACCAAGGACCAGAATATTAAGATATTCTAAAGATATCCAAATATAAAGCTTTGCATAAAACCTTTGCTTAAGGGACAGAAAACTTAAATGTTTTACATATACTTCCTGCTTCTTAAGCAGAAACACCTCTTAAGGCAGAGAATAAAGGAATACATAGCCCTGAAAGGACTGAAGGTGTAGTCGAAAGTGGCCAGCCACAAATGTGAAATTTCTTTGAAGTTTTACATTTATCTTCAAAGCTCATGCAAACACTTTTTCCTCCATAATATACCTGTCTGTTAATATAAAAATCATGTTCCCTGCCTCAAATTTTATAAGAAAACTGATGCTTCAAAAGATGTATGATGTATCCTGGTTTCATATGAGCCCTAGCTCACCACGATATATATCATGCCTAAAAGGGACAGATATGTTATTTCATTTATTTCTTAGGATCATCTTGGAAGTAGACGTTATATCTCTGTTTTAGAGAAAAAGAAACCAATGATCAAAGAACCAAAGTAACTCACCTATGGTCACATAGCTAGTGACTGGAAGAACTGGGACTTGGATTACGAGCTGCCAAGTTTTAACATCCGTGCTATTTCTATTATACTATTTTGTTTCTCATTTAGGGAATAGGGGAATTTAGAAAGATAAACCTTGGTGCAATACAAGGCCTATCCACCGAGTAGCTCAGGCCCAAATCCCTGATTTTACCAGATTCCTCTACTACTAATGGAGAATGGAGATATAATTTACCAATATTAAGCCTTGTCAATTCTATCTCTTATATCTGGTATATGATCTCAACTACCACTGCTTGTGAATTATGATTCACTAGATTATTACAACAGTCTTCCTAAAACTTATTCCTTGTCTCTATTCTCAGGACTTCTAATCCATACTCTAAAATGCCACCAGTGCCTTTAAAAAAAACCACAAATCTGGGTCATTTTACCCCTCTGCTAAAAGTTTTGAGCAACTCCTTTATATGCCATAAAAAAACCTTTGTGAGGTTGTTCCTAAGTTTTCAGTCACTTCTCTATTGCTCCTTCTTCCTCAGTTTTGCTCCAGCAAGAACAATTAATTTTTAGGTCCTATACCATACCGTAACACACCTTCATCACACCTTCACGCTATTCCATTTGTGCCTCCTTGGCCTGGTATGTCTCCTCAGGCAAACTCCCATGGGTCTTTAAGTCTCAGCTTAAGCAAGCATCTTTTGGAAGTCCACCTTGCCCCTGCCAGACTAAGGTACTCCTTCCCCTGTATCTGCTGTATTTCTAAGGCCTCCTACACATACTTCCATTGTAGCGATTATTTGTATTTATTGCTTTATGTTACTAGTTTCTTATGAGCAGGACCTATGTGTTTTCATGTTAGTATTTCTGGTTACTAGCATAGTGCCCAGAACATAAGCATTCAAAAAAATGTATGGAGAAATAATAATGTTGAAAATTAAAAAGAAATTAGCAGTGAGTTTTTTTTGTCACCAGTTGGCAATGATAAAATCATGAGTATTACCTTCAACATTATTTGGTACCTACATGTACTGCCTTTGTTCAACATGAAAGAGATCCTTGCTTTCCATATTCTGCTCCAATAGTGTTCTGTTCTGGAGCATTAATGTCTGAATTTGATCTAGTAGATGTCGATTTTCTTCTTCTAAATTTCCTTTAAGTTGGCTTAGCAACTGTTTAAACACAAACATTTTTTTAAAATCAACATTTACATTTAACATAAATCACCCCAAACATCTGAAAAATATACAGTCTGGGGGCACCTGGGTAGCTCAGTCAGTTGAGTGTCTCAACTTGGTTTTGGCTCAAGTAATGATTTCAGGGTCAGGAGATTAAGCCTCTGTTGGGCTCCACACTTAGCAGGGAATCTGCCCGAGATTCTCTCTCTCCTTCTCCCTCTGTCCCTCCTCCAGCTCCCACACACTCTCTAAAATCAATCAATCAATCTTTAAAAAAAAAAAAAAAGACTTAGGTCTTCTGCTACTTAAACAATTAGGTGGTTGCACCTTGATGATGATGATGATGATGATGATGATTATTGCACCATGAATGATTATTTTAGTTATAATGAGAGCTAAAATACTAAGTTATGTGCTGTACACATTTTAAAAATTCTTACAAACACTGGGTTTAACATATAACAAATTATCTAGTTCTAAAAACAGTTGCTTTCTTCAAAACTATTTAACTTATAGTCTGAAAGCTACCTGGCCTTCCATTTAAGGAGCTATGAAATTGGACAAGTAAATTAATTCTCTGAACTTTAATGATCTCATCTATAAAGTGAGAATAATTCACACCCCTGACTGTTGTAAGGATTAAATAATATATGTAAACTATCATGTGTCATGCCTTTAACACATAGTAGGTACTTAATATACCTCATTCTTTCCTCATCCACTGTTTTTTAGGAATCTTAGAAGTTTGTACATAGTTTTAATGGGTGGATCAAAGGGACTCAGGTAATCTTGTCAGTGGTTGGTATTACTAGCTGATACTACTGGTAGTTGGGTTGCCAACAACATTGGGCAGCTTCTTTGTAGTTAGAAGAAACTGGAAATGTGCCTTAGTTAGGCCAGAGATTCTAGTAGAAGTCAGAAAGCCCAAAGTAGTGATTTTCAAAATTCAGCATCATTCATAGGAACTATTAAAAAATGTAGATTTCCAGGGGCACCCAGGTGACTCAGTTGGTTGAACTCCCGACTTGGTTAGCTCAGAATAAAACTCACATCATCATCTCAGGGCTGGAGATAAGCCCCCACCTGGGGCTCCATGCTCAGCTTGGAGTCTGCTTGAGATTCTTTCTTCCTTTCTCTCCCTCCCCTCAGCTACTCCCCTCCTTGCACCTGTGTGAGCACACACACACACTCTCTCTCAAATAAATAAATCTATATATCTATCTCTTTTAAAAATGTGGATTTCTGGGTCCTAGCATTCAAATTCAACCAGTCTGGAGATCTACACTTTAAAAAACAAAAAGGGAAAAAAATCCCAGACATTTTGTAAGCTCTTAAGATACAGAAAAGCAATAGTGTGAATACCCATAAATAGCCATTTAGAGCTAACCATTATCACTATTGTGTTATATTTATCTATATATTGTTAAATTGAAACACAACATGTGGTAGATTCATTACAAAACTGAACACAGTTTTTCTCCTCCCTGTGTCTATACCCTCTTGTGCTGTGACTTCTTGCTCTTACCATCAAGAAGTGGAATTTATTTTCCCTCTTTCTGATTTTGGAATGCCCTTGGCCACAAGAAGAAAGTGGAAGTGATGGAAGTTCCAAGTTTAGACTCAAAAAGCCTTATGTGCTTCCACTTGTAATCCTGCTGGAGGATGAGAGACCACATGGCACAGAGAAAAGTTATGCCATCTGGGGCCACCCTAGGCCAGCCAGCCCTCTGAGTCTGTGCCAGTTCACTGCAAATGTGACTAAGATCAAATGATCTTGGTCACATTGATATATGCCATCAGCACATTTGCTCAGGCAATCCATAGATTCATGAGCAAAAATAAATGTTTATGTCCATTACCAAAGGTTCTGTGTTGTTATATAGCATTAATTACTGTGTCAACAATTAATAAAACATATACAGAGAAAAGAGAACACAACTTTATGTAGCTCCAGCTCAGTGAATTAGCACAAAATGAACATGTGTGAAACCAGTACCTGTTCAAGAAATAGCTCATTAACTATATTCCCAAGAAGATTAACTGCTACCCTGGCCTCTTATACTCTGGATTCATTTTTCCACTCCCTCTAAATCATGCTATTATCTGTGTTAGTCCCTAGCCAAGAGTTAATATTTGACTTGAGCTGGGACTACGAGCCAGAGATAAGTAGGTAGCTAGGGCCCTTTCTGGTCTCTTCTTGGATAGCTTTCCATGCTACCAATGTCAGGAAGGACTTGTATCAAGACTCACTATAGCTGGATGTCTCATTCCCTGGATCTCCCATTTAAATTTTTGACTAATTTGCTGGTCTATTCCTTACCCCAACCAATATTCCAACCTCAGACCACCTGAGAATTGACCTGTGACAACTCTCCTGAGTATGGGACTTTTTTGTGCTCTACTCAAATCAAGTCAGCCTGCTCTGGTAGCAAAGTTGCTAATTTTCTCAGTATGCCCCTCATCTGAACTACTAGGTATTGGAATTGGGGAAGGTGGAGGGGAATGGGAGAAATCACAAGATAAAATGCCTCAGACAATCACAGCCCCTACACAAAGTCAAGCAGTTTTCTTTAATAAATGCTTCTCAATCCGTTGTACACCTTTACTGCAGTTCCAGAGTACTACAATGGTTGTTTTTGACAATTTTGCCCAGTTTTATTGTTTCTTGGGGAGTGGATTTGTCCTCCTCCTCCTTCTGTAAGTCCATCACTCCGGCTATATTTTATTTGCACTTTTATAAATCACAGGCATAATGAATGTTCTATACTTTCTGAGCCTTGTTGGGTAATTAAATATGATTTTAAACTAGTACTTCTTTTTATTGGTTTATCATTTCAGACAAAACGCTTTTAAGTATTACTTTTCTACTCCTATTTCCCTTTAAAAGTTGGCTTAAGGGCCTTTTCTTAAAAGTGCCATGAAATTCAGGTGTTAAGCTATATTCAAACTTCAATGATTTGGGGGCCAAACAATAAAATTTAAGGATTTTTTAAAAAGATTTATTTATTTGTGTGAGAGAGAGAAGGAAAGTGAGAGAGAGCATGAGAGTGGAGAAGGTCAGAGGGAGAAGGACTCCCCAAGGAGCTGGGAGCCCAATGCTGAACTTGATCCCGGGACTCTGGGATCATGACCTGAGCCAAAGGCAGTCGCTTAACCAAGTGAGCCACCCAGGCGCCCAAATTTAAGGATTTTCTAAGGCTTTCAGTATCCCTTTAGACTTTAAAACTTGTTTTATCAAACCATCACAAAGAGCAGCATGGAATTATGTTAATAACACAACTGTATACATAAGGCCAATGTCTTTTCTGCTCAAAACACTCAAATGGCTCCCCCGTTTTACTCAGAATAAAATTATCTTTGTTGAAGGATGCCTATTAAAATTTCAATCTATATTCCTTTATCCACCCTGGAAGTCTTCCTTATCCCTCTTTGTCCTATTTCATTTTTACTTGCACATAACTTATCTACCTTGTAACATACCAGATGTTGCAGACCAATTTTCAAAATAGAGTAGTATTTCCAGTTCACATGCTCTTGTAAGAATCTTGCCATTCTCCACCAAAAGGCAGAATCTACTCTCTCTTTCTCTTGAGCCTGAATGTGACTTTGACTGCCTGAATGTGACTTTGACTGCCTCAATGAAGAGAATACAGGGGAAATGATGCCGCATAACTTCTGAGGTTTGATCATTATGGTAGAGATGGCTTCTGTCTGGTTATCACCATGTTGTGAGAAAGCCAAATTGGCCCTTGGGGAGACATCATGTGGAGAGAAAACGGATGCCTCCAGCTGGTAGCCAGCACCAACCACCAAACATGCATTTAGCCTTTCAATCACAGTTGCAAGTGGAACAGAAACAAACTTGCTCCACTGTCCCTGTCATTCTGATCCACAGACCTGGGAGCCTAATAAATGCTTGTTTTACACCACCAAGTGTTGGAGTAAAGTGCAATATATGTTTTAAAACATTGAAATACTATATATTTCACCTGCTCGTTGTGTTTATTGTCTATTTCTTTCCACCAGAATCTATGCTCCACAAAGGGAAAGATTTTTATCTTTTTGGCTTCTAGTACATGCCAGGTGCTAAGTAAGCATTTTTTCATTAAACAAGGGCACAATTTCACATTTTCAAAGTATATGGGCACACAAGTTTAAACTAATACTAAACAATGTTGAAATCCATAATAAAAGAAGTTTTTATGAATTACTTGTGAATTTCAATTACCTGACCAATTCTTTTTTTTTTTTTTTTTTTAAGATTTTATTTATTCGACACAGAGAGACACAATAAGAGAGGGAACGCAAGCAAGTGGAGTGGGAAAGGGAGAAGCAGTCTTCCCACAGAGTGGAGAGCCTGACGCGGGGCTCGATCCCAGGACCCTGGGCTTATGACCTGAGCCAAAGGCAAATGCTTAATGACTGAGCCACCCAGGTACCCCACCCCTGACCAATTCTTTTAGAAATACCCAAGCAAATATATACTGTTATTCTCATTTTAATATGATTATTTTTCAGGCATGTGTTGATTCGTAAAAAAGAAACTTGTCAAAGCTCACCTCACACTGGTTATTTAGCTTGGTGGATGTGATGTCCAATTGTTGGTATTGTTCCTTTAGCTTTGAAAATTCAGCTTCTAATCTTGTTTGTTCCAGTTTGGAATTATTTAGAAGACTTTTCAAGTTTTTATGGTCAGTTTGTAAAACTTCAGTTTCTTTTACAAGCTGGTTATATGTATGATTCAACCTATAATTAGAAATCATGATAGAAAGAGAATTAGATTCCCTTAATAGCTTTCATTGTAATTACATAATGAGAAAATGCTGTGGATCACATTCAGACATACTTAAGAGAATATATCGGACTCTTTACCCAGTGATTAAATTCATCAAAAATCTGTTTCTATTCTGTAAAACTAGAATAGAAAATTCAGACTACTCTTCCCTTGAAATCTTCTAGCATGTTGTCTACTGCATGTGGCTCATAAAGATATTTTTCCCTCTCTGCACCCCCAAACTTTTACAATGCAAAAATTATTTTTAGTTCGGGAGATGAACTGAAACAGGATGGAATTGTTAATTTACTATATGGTACTACTGAAACTAATACTATTATGTTAACTAACTGGAATTAAAATAAAAACTTAAAAAAGTAAAAATAAAAACAGAAGAGGTACATAATAAAATCTGGTTTTTTTTTAAATTTTATGTATTTATTTGACAGAGAGAGAGAGAGATCACAAGTAGGCAGAGAGGCAGGCAGAGAGAGAGGAGAAAGCAGGCTCCCTGCTGAGCAGAGAGTGGATGCGGGGCTTGATCCCAGGACCCTGAGACGATGACCTGAGCTGAAGGCAGAGGCTTAACCCACTGAGCCACCCGGGCATCCCTAAAATCTGTTTTTAAATCTGAAAAACAAGAATAAAAACAAAAACAAACAACAAGAACAGGACACAGCCTGGATCTGGCCGGCTGAGTTGGCTTTAGTTTAACGACCTTTATCTTGTGGCATTAAGAAAAAGAATGGTACTTGCTCAGAACATCTAATCATTTACTTCAACTCAATACCCAAAGAATTGAGTCAGTTTACAAAAATCATAAAATAAATAACAAAAATAATATATTTTAAAAATCAAGGATTGGTAAAAAAAAAAAAAGTAAATGGCAAGACCAGAAACATACAGAAAATGTTCCATAAATGGGTCGAATCCATGAATGAATGTATGCCATGAGTTATAACAGCTGGTTAGACCTCACTGAGATACAGATAGCTACACAATATATCAACACCTATGGAGATCAAAGATTTACCTACTGATGCTTTATGAGGGCAAGATATGAAGAGATATCATATACAATGTCCTCAACATCATCTCTAAGGCAAATGCTAAAATGAGATCTTTAAGAGAGTTTTTTTTACACTGTCCTTTAAAGCTGAGAACATTAACATCAAAATGTAATTCAGTGAACACAATTCTAAAGAGGCTGAGACAAACTAGAGTCATGTAAGAAACTTTGTTGGTTTGGCATTATCAAAGATTAAAACTTAGGTTACTTAGAGAAATGGGTAAACAAACTATTCTTCTTGAGACAAGTCTTCATAAATATCTTTTTTGGTGTAAGAGCTCTTTCAGGTTTTACTTAAAGCCTTCTCTTGCCTTGCAACATAGACGTGAATACATAAAAGTTGGGATAGAACAGGTTTTATGTATTTGAGAGATAGAAAATACTCAAACCACCCTTCCCTTCCAAGCCTGCAGAATCTCCCGTTTTAAAATCATCATGCTCAATTTTTTTCTTATCATGGAGGCCGAGTTCTTTCTCAGAAGGCTCCTCAGTAATGAATAAATTCATTTATTCATTGACATGAAATTAAATTGATTGAAATAAAAAAAGGCCTCTAATTGGATTCCTAGAAGGCCTACCCAAGCTCACAAACTGTCCCAGTTCATTGTGAATCCCAACAATGGAAAAAGGTTAGGTTCAAGATGGAACTTTGATAGTAAGTGCCTTCTCCAATGTTATGTGTATAATGAAAACGACCCTGTCCTTGTATTCTGTAACTTGTCACAACTTGGTCTTCTACTGCACATACCGTAAAGATACATCCTTCTTGATTCTAGCTTGGTGTAGAGCTAATTGAAAGTTCAAATCCCCCAATACACTATTTCTAGTTATAACAATTACTAAATTAAAAACTACTGAGCATAGAAATAAAAATAGTTCTAGAAGCTTAGGGATTTTTTTTTGTAAAGGAAAACAAATACGGTTCTAAAAATGGATTATATTAAATTCATAACAGGACAAATAGTCAATGAATGACCTCCATTTGAACTGTGTGCTGCTTTTTAGCACTTCAGCTATGGTTAAGTGTAAGTGCAATGCAAATGTGCAGACTGCTTAACTTTCGAAAGGTTTCTAAAAACCTTTTGATATATACCCTTATGAAGCAGATTGATTAGGGGTTGGCAAGTTTTGATGTTCCCAGGGTTACAAACTAAAAAATAACTGCCTCACGGCAGTATGAGACCATTAATAACTAAGACAGTTAAAAATAAGAGTACAAATCTAGGAAATTAGAAGCTGTTCACTTATAAAAACTTTGAAAGACAAGAACTGAGATATCACACTAGCAAAGACAGAAATAAAGAATCCTACTTCATTACATTCTGTTACAATAACGCATATAAATGCTATCAAGGTACAAAAATTTCATTATCAAATGTGGCTTAAAAACTTAATTAGTTGAATAAATCAAGAGAGAAACAATAGGTGAAAACAGGGATCTAGGTTTTCAAGCCATTTTATAAATAGTTGCTTGATTTTGTTGGGTAATTTACTTACTGCTCTGGAGTCCTTTTAAAAAATTCTAAGTTACAGATGGTACTACAAAGGGGCAGTATACACTTCAGATGTAATGAATAATACAAAACTAAAATACATAAATATTTATTACCTATCATTTTCACCACAAAGTTTCTTGTATTCTGCAGCTATAGTCTCATGGTTTTTGTTTTCAAGCACCATTTTTTCCTGTTCTACTTTCAGTGTTTTTTCCAAATCTTCCAATTGTCCTTTCCGTTTTAGTAACTGATTGTAACTGGAAAAAATATTAGGTATTTGTTTTATAATATTTCCTTATAAAAAAGAAAATACTTTAGCAATGAAGAAAGCAATAGTAATTTATTAGTAAGTACCACTATAAACACGATACATAAATTTCCTATGTAAATTATTTTAGATTATTTTAACATAGCATTTATTATATTATCTAAAGAAAACTGATTTTAAATTAACAATACAAGAGAAGATAGTAAATTACCGATCTTCAAGGTCTTTATGTTCCACCTCGAGATTTTTGTGGGCAGACTTTAGAGTTCCATGCTTAGCGATGAGAGACTCATACTCTGAAGCCTGACGTTCATGAAGAAGTTCCAGCTTTTCATGATCTTTGATCAGACAATCATAGAGAGATTTTAGGTCTTCTCGCTCTTTGATTACAGCTTCATTTTCATTTTCTAAGGAAGACTGCTGGATTAGGAGTTGTGCATTCTGATTCATAAGTGAAGTACTTTGGGAATTAAGGGTAGAATTTTCAACCTGTAAGAAAGTATACTGTTTATCAGACCTAAGAAAAATAGTTATCTTGTTCTTCTAGAGGATGCAAATATGTGTTATGTGTTACAGATAAAATAATTCTCTCATATTAAAAATTATTTCAAAATAAAATTCTAGGTCTGCCTGGGTGGTTCAGTCAATTAAGTGGCTACCTTTGGTTCAGGTCATGATCCCAGGGTCCTGGGATCGAGGACCGCATCAAGCTCCCTGCTCAGTGGAAAGCCTGTTCTCCCTCTGTCCGCCACTCTACCTACTTGTGCTCTATCTCTCTGTCAAGTAAATAAATAAAATCTTAAAAAAAAATTCTAATGGCAACATAAAAAATGTAAAATATAACAATAACTTAAGGAAGCACTACATAAATCACGGCAGATATAGTCATATTACACTGAGAAAATTTGGTTTTTAGTATTTAAAAGAACAAAATATAATTTAATATTATTCATTTATATTATTTAATTTAATATTCTTTTGAGATACATATCATATGTACATTCTGGGTTGAATTATTTTAAATGAAGGTGATTAGAAACAGTCTGTATTCCACTCATGAAAAAGTACAGAATTTAAAATGCTACTTTATCACTTTCTAAAACTTAAGAGGCAACAAAACTGAAAAATTACTTGTGAAAATTCAACTGGGAATTTTCTTAGGCATCTACATTATATTAGTATATGTTTTACCATTTGGAAAAGAGTTACAGAAAGAACTTTCTGTAACTTTTTTCCATTCAGAGATGGAATTTTTTTCTTTGGCTCTTTAAGACATTTCAAAGAGTTGTATTTTTCTCAACCTGATCATTCTGTGTGAAAAGACACTATAGCATTAAGTGCAAGATGGATCCTCTGAACTAAGGAAAAGTCTGAAGACAAAACTTTCATGTTGTGTTGTTTCCTAAGAACCAATAGGAAAGCTATAAAAATGAAATAAACAATGGTATTTGCAATCATACTCCACAGCAAGGGTTCCTACTTGAGCAATTAACAATCAACTTTTGTGAAACAGTTGAAAAGGCCATAAAGTAAATTTAAGTGAAATAAAGATAAAATTATATTTTAAATAAATAAGTATTTCACTTTGTTTATTTATTCTTTTCTTATGCCAGGCCTTCCTGGCTAGGGCTGCTGCTGCTCCCCTGGCTCCTTATGTAGGTGTCAGGGGCTCCACTGTAGTCCTGGGTGTGCCCATAAATATTTTAAATAAAAATTTTTAAATATATTTTTATATATTTTAAATAAAGATAAAGTTAGCTTTATTGTATTTATATGCATTGAGTGAATTTATTAATATTTAGAGGCTCTGTTATTTTAAAAAATGTTGATCTCTGGAAGCCTGTATAGCATTAAGTCAATATATTTTAATTTATCTTCCATTAAATCCACTCAGTAAGAAACAATGTTACCATGTCTAGTTATCCTTTTTTAAGAGCATAATTCAAAAATTTGGTTGCATATCCCCAAATATTACGTTACAACCTGAAGCTTTGCATTCTGGGTTTGAAGAGTAGTATTCTGCTCCTGTAAGGACACCGTCTGCCTCTGAAGTGCAAGAATCTGAGCCTGCAAATTATTGTTCTGTGTCTCCAGTTGCTTCAGTTGAGTTTTCAATGCTTGCTTCTCTGCTTGCAGGGTAGCATTCTTAATAAAGAAAACACACATATTTTTAAAAGTAACAAACATATTTGTTTAACAGATATTAGAATTTTGTAACAACTATTACCATTAAAATCCAAAACAAAATCCCAACATTCTTGGAAGACTTAAACAGTTCCCCTCTATCCCAAATTGTAAAGAGAGAGTTCATCAAAGAGAAAGAAAGCACTAATACCAAAACCTTACTATTGTGTCATTATACTGTCTGCTTTATAATGTCCAAAAAATAAAATATTTCATTCTTCATATATTAACACAAGAAACTGGAATGGGTTTATTAGTTATATGGTTTTCATGCTGCTCAAAAGTATGTGGGACTGTGTCTAGCTAATGAAGTGCACATTTTCTAACTGCCCAAAGGCAAAAACACATACACAGGTGAGTGCTGGTCTCAGGGGTAGCAGCAAAACTAATTATTTTAATAAATACAAATTTGGAAGAGAAGCAGGAACAATTTTAACCATGTGTTTAAAACATTTAGTTCAAAATTGACCTAACAGATGTTACATATTTTCTTTAGAGATTTTTTTTCCCCATGGTATAAAACACTTATTAAGACTCTATTTTATCTATAGGACTTCTGGAGCAAATCCAAACAAAACATACAATTTTCAATTGTCCTAGTACATTTTACCACATTTCAATTTTATACTTAAACAGTGAATTACTATGCAAATCAAAGATCATTATTAATTTAATTTGACAGATATTAAAATGTTTGTCATGGATATTATATTTTTAGGTTTACTTCTAAATAACATTTCATAAAAAATCAGCATAAAAATGTATAAACAAAGAACCTCTGGAAAACTGAAATAAAACATTACATCCAAAAAGGCCAGAATTTGTTGCATATAATTGCAATATGCATAAAAAGTTACAACTGAATCACAACATATCACTTTTATCATATCTACAGAGGGGACAAAGAAATCATTCATTTTATAGGCTTTCAAAGTTACATATACTACATGTCACTGTATAAAAGGCAAGTAATGATTTAACCCATACATTTTATCACAAAATCAAAGGTGAGGAAGCACAATGATTTACTTCTCTTGTGTTCATTTATTTGAATAAAAACGGTGAAATAATTTATACTGGAAAAATAATACTGAATGCTGATATATTTATATACCATCTTGATACACCAAAAAGTGAACCATTTTTCACTTACATACATTAGGTGCTACTATAGTTCAGCTCTTAAGAAACCAAAAAGTACAAAGCTCTAATGACAAGTCTGGGTATCCTTACAGTCATAAGAAAAGTTCTATAGTCTATAAAGAATAAGAGATAGAGTAGAAAGAAAATCTCAGAACAGGAAAAGATTTATAATGGAAAAGTTAGGAGGTCAGTAAATATACTGACAAATGCACCCAAATTATTGGTGTAATAGAAGGTTAGCCATCTTATAAAACATTATCTAAAATAAAATGGCTAAAAAATGACAACCAAGTAACTTTTTCCAATAGAAATTTATGAAGTCAGTCAATGGGAAAAGAGATTTACCTTACAGCACTTTTACATACCAGCAAAATTTTCTGAAATACAATTATTAACCGAAGTGATGGAGGTTTGTATCTATGTGCATATATATATACACATACATATATATATGTAAATCACTGAATATTTAAAATAGGTATTCATATATGGCAGATAAACAGAAAGATATAAAATAGCTCACTAATAATTTAAAACATGAAAATTAAAATACTTTCTTACTGTTTAACAAAAATTAAAAGTCCAGAAACATCAAATGTTTATCTAAAAAAACAGGTAATCTATTAGTGGAATTGAAAACTGATGTGATCTTCAAAGGCTAACATGATGACACCAGTTAAAATTACACAGATATACATATACATATATGCATACACACACCCCCTCTGGCCTATAAATTCTGCCATCAGGAATTTACTACCCCATGAACATATTATACATGGATTTTCATTGCAGCAAAATCTGAAAATACATTTATTTAAATAAATTATGGTAATATCCACACTATGGAATAGTAAACAAAATGATATGATCTATAACTGCCTAAAATAAATCCCTAAGATAACATAATTGAAACATGCAAGTAAAAATACTGTATAGCATGAATCCACAGATGTAAATTTGTAAAAGAAATATACTTCTAGACATACAAATGGCTAACAGACACATGAAAAAATGCTCAACATCACTCATCATCAGGGAAATACAAATCAAAATTACAATGAGATACTACCTCACACCTGTCAGAATAGCTAAAATTAATAACACAGGAAACAGCAGATGATGACAAGGATGTATAGAAAGAAGAGCCCTCTAATACAGTGGTGAGAATGCAAACTGGTACAGCCACTATGGAAAACAGTATAGAGGTCCCTCAAAAAGTTAGAGATAGGGGCACCTGGGTGGCTCAGTCACTGAGCCTTCAGTTCAGGTCATGACCCCAAGGTCCTGGGATCAAGTCCTGCATCAGGCTTTCTGCCCAATCAAAGGAAAGCCTGCTTCTCCTTCTCCTACTCCCCCTGCTTGTGTTCCCTTTCTCACTGTCTCTCTCTGTCAAATAAATAAATAAAATCTTAAAAAAAAAAAAAGTTAAAGACAAACTACCCTGTAATCCAGCAATTGCATTACTAGGTATTTACCCAAAGGGTACAGAAACACTGATTCAAAGGGATACGTGCACCCTGATGTTTATAACACTATTATCCACAATAGCCAAATTATGGAAAGAGCCCAAATGGCCATCAAATGATGAATAAGAAAGTTGTGCTATGTATGTATACAATAGAAAATTTTTCAGCTGAAAAAAGAACGAAATCTTTCCATTTGTGACGACATGCATGGAGCAAGACAGTATTATGCTAAGCAAAATAAGTCAGTCAGAGAAAGACAAATACCATATGATTTTACTCATATGAGGAACTTAAGAAACATTAACAGATGAACACAGGGGGTTTAAAAAAAAAAAAAAAAAAGAGGCAAACCAGAAAGCAGACTGTTAACTACAGAGAACAAACTGAGGGTTACTGGAGGAAAGGTAGATGGAGGTATGGATGATATGTCTGATGGGCATTAAGGAGGGTACTTATGAATCACTAAATCCTACACCTGAAACTAATATTATGCTACATGTTAACTAACTAAAATTTGAATCTTGGAAGAAAAAAAAGAAATATACTACTTTTTTTTTTTTTTTAAATAACTAGGCTCTAAGCCCAGCATAGAGCCTAATATGGGAGTCTGAACTCACAACCCTGATATCAAGACCTGAGCTGAGATCAAGAGTCGAACGTTTAACCAACTGAGCCACCCAGGTGTCCCAAAAGAAATACACAGATAAGTCACAAACATTCGTCTGGGAAGACTGTTTACAGTGATTACTTCTGGATGAGGAAGTAGGAATCAACATCATAGGAGATTAATTTTGGCATTATGGCTTAAAGTTTTCAATTCATGTTATATTAAAACATAACAACAACAACCGCAACTATTTTACCTGTTAGTATATAAATTTTCTTAAATTAACTCATCTTTAAAGGATGGATGATGAATTAGCTTGATTACCTTTTTTTGACAAATATTTCTCTAACTTATTCAGCCAATATTTACTGTGTCAGCTATCTACCAGGCTTAATTCTACATACTGATGGCACAGTGGTTTAAAAAAAAAAAAAAAAAACAAGAAAGAAAAGATCAGCCCCTGCTGTCAAGAAGCTTTTTTCCAGTGGACAACCAACAAATAAAAAAGCAATATAATTTCACTAGTGAGAAGTGTTATGAAAAAGAAACTTATGGCATGAAGTGTTATGAAAAAGAAACTTATGGCATGATAGTGAATTGTTTAGGTTGAAAACAGCTACTTTACTGGGGAAAGGGGTCAGGAAAGATCTTTTGCAGGAGATATGTGATATGAAGCTTGAATGCCAGTCATGTGGTCCAAGTAGAGGATCCAAACATAAATCTCTGGAAATATGAACAAATAGAAAAGGCTAATATGACTTCAGTTGTTTTACTTACATACTAGGCACTGCTTTGTGTATTCTAGGTATTGACAGATAGTAATAATATCTCAAGGTTAATAAATAGAAGGGGTGAAGAGTCGTGTGGTCTAAGACCAATAATAGAAGCAGGACAAAGTCAGGAATGATCTTGAAGGACACTGAAAAATTTGAATTTTATTCTAATTGGAAGGGGAAACCACTGAATATCTTTTTTTTTTTTTTAACCACTGAATATCTTAAGGAGAAAAGTGACATGACCAGGATTATGTTTTAAAAAATAAATCTGGCTACTATAATAAAAATGGGTTAGATTGGGCCAGGAGTAGAAGGGGGGAAGCCAGCCAATCAGAGGCTATTCTAATAATCCAGATGAGAGATAATGGTACCTTAGACTAGAATGGTAGGAGCAATGATGGGCTTGGATTACATTTTCACAAAAGAGTTGACAAAGTTGGCTGATGGACATATACGAAGGTGATGGAGAAAAGTAAGTTAAATTATTAGTTCTTTACTCTTTTACTATGAATCAGTCAAGAAAGTATAAACTAGATTAGATAAACTTCCTAAGTTATATACATAATGATACTTCCAAAAATAATCTTTTCCTACTAAAAATTTAAAAATACTTACATTTCTTTCTACTTCAATTAATCGGTCTTTAACTTTCAGAAGCTCTCTAGTTGTTTCTTGACTTTCTCGCTCCCATTTATTATCTTCACCAGAAGCTGGAGGAGAGCTCTGTACCATTCTTTCTTCATCTTGTCTCTGTTTGAGAGCTTCATAATTCTTTTTCACCTAAAATTTTATTTAAAATATGTTAATGGGGAGAAAAAGAATCACCAAAGTTATCACTTCTTACAATCAGACTCTACAATGGTCTGGTGAATGTGAAAGACACTATTAAAATGTGAAAGATAAATAATATGTATGATTAGCACTACTATCATGATCACAATTTATGCTTTGTAAACTGCAAATTCTTTTCTCCTAGAAAATTTAAATACACTCTGCTCATGTGTACACTCTAGTAATATATGGGCCATACTCTCATAATAATTTCAGATCCTGTTGCTTATGATGAAAATATCACTAAAGAATCAATTAACTGGGCATAAACATGTTGCTAAATATTAATAATTATTTTGACCCATCTATAGCTGGATTTAGAAATTTCAGAGATTCCATGTAAAGGTCAGATGAAGACTTGACATATGTAATAACTCCTTCTAAAAAAGATATCTAAAGTTGAGGAAGTATCTGTATATGCCTGCCCTTTTAAGCAGGATATTTTGCCCAGAATGAGCAGTATTTATAGATAAATTAGTAACTTCTTTATTCAGGTCTTAATCCACAAATAATTACTGTAGTTTATTTGATAAAAAGTGAGCAAGCCAAGGATTTATCTTACCCAGGGTTTACCGGTATCATTACAACCAAACCCTACTTTAAGAGAGTCAACTCAAAACTAAGAACTTGGTCATCCTACATTACCAAAATTACTAACTTAATAGCATTCTTCAATTTAAGCCAATTATTATTGTATTTCTCTTGAATCATTAGTTTATCCATGGAGACATTTTTCACAAATTTCTAAATTAAAACCCAAACTTTATATTAAGACAAAAATAGAAATGTCTAAAATAATTCAGTATCTAAAGCAAGCCTTAAGAAAGCTTATGACTCAACTGAGTTAGAAAATGACATGAGACTAAAGAAAAAAGATGCCCAAGACAGAATATAATTTAAAGCTTGGCTGAGTGATCTAATAGGTGTTCTGGGATCCTAATTTTCCCCTTTTAAAAGAAAATTTAATATCTTTTTTTTTTAAAGATTTTATTTATTTATTCGACAGACAGAGATTACAAGAAGGCAGAGAGGCAGGCAGAGAGAGAGAGGAGGAAGCGGGCTCCATGCTGAGCAGAGAGCCTGATGGGGGGCTTGATCCCAGGACCCTGGGATCATGACCTGAGCCAAAGGCAGAGGCTTTAACCCACCGAGCCACCCAGCCACCCTAAATTTTAATATCCTAATAACAAATGAGTGACATCATTTCCTCTATCCTATTTTTTTTTAAAGATTTTATTTATTTACCTCTATCCTATTTTACATTAATTTCCCACTGGGTCTTTTCTCTAGGTTTCTAAAGACTATAGGCATATGCCATTATGAAGAAGGGGAGTTGAGAATAAAACTCAAAGCTTATTTTTAGTCCATTGTTACAACTAAGTTTCAATAATGCCCCTTTACCTGATGTATCCACAGAATCTCTAATTTATGTTCACATAAAAAATGACATATCTGGGGTGCCTGGGTGGCTCAGTGGGTTAAAGCCTCTGCCTTCAGCTCAGGTCATGATCCCAGGGTCCTGGGATCGAGCCCCGCATCGGTCTCTCTGCTCAGCAGGGAGCAGCTTCCCTTCCTCTCTGTCTGTCTGCCTCTCTGTCTACTTGTGGTCTCTATCATATAAATAAACAAATAAAATTTAAAAAAAAACCCGACATATCTGCCATCAACATTTCTTTGAGGCAGCATACAGGTGAGTCTTGCCTTTTAACCTAATTTATTAACCTCTGCCTTTCAACTGAGATGTTTAGAACTTTTATATTTAATGTGATTATTGATCTGGTTTGTTTTAAAACTGACATTTTGCTCTTTGTCCAATCTGTACTTTTGTTCCTCTTTTTTTCCTGTTTTTTTTGTTCGTTTGTTTGTTTGTTTTATAATAATTCTACTTTATCTCCTTTGCTGGCATATTAGCTATACCTTTTGGTCATGCTATTTTAGCAATTACTTCAGGCCTTCAACTCATATTTAACTTTCATACCTTCAAGTGATAAACCTCTTCACATATAGTATTAAAAGTTAGTACAGTCTAATTTCAGTTTTATGGCAGTCTAATTTCCTGTTTATGGCACGTGGCTGATCCAATGCCAAAGTGGCTGGAAGTGGAAAATGATGAAATTTTACATCTCTGGCCCCTGGACTTGAAATGCGTATAATCAACCCATACCCAAACTGGTTGAGTAGCTTCATGAAGCTGACTTTCTTTGCAACCTAGACACTGCAGATTAATTAAATCTGGCACCAAATTTTACTTTATTTTTTGGATAATCCTTCATGTAAACTAAGCAAAATTCTAGAATTTCTTCTTTAATAATATATGTTTCATGGTACAAATACAAAAAATGATGGTGTGGGCAAATGGGGAACAAAACCTCTTTCCTTTTCTGTATGAGAAATCCATCTTTGTTAACTACATCCTTAGAAACCTGAAGAAATTGGAATGTTCTGTGTTACTAGGCAAGATTGCATATGAGAAAAATGACCCAACGGGCACATTCTATTTATTCATTTATTTATTTATTTATTTATTTATTTATTTATTATGGTTCTATTTATTTATTTGACAGAGAGAGACACACAGAGAGAGAGAGAGAGAGGGAACACAAGCAGGGGGAGCAGGAGAGGGAGAAGCAGACTTCCCGCTGAGCAGGGAGCTCAATGTGGGCCCCGATCACAGGACCCTGGGAACATGACCTGAGCTGAAGGCAGATGCTTAATGACTGAGCCACCCAGGCACCAGGTAAATTATATTTAGACTGCAAGAACTATAAGTACCTAATAGGAAGCCGTATCTTTAAACTTCTCTGAGTGCAGCAACTCTTTAAACTATTATATCCATTGTGGAGACCTCCATGCCTTCAGAGTTTTTGCAAGAGATGATGACTACTATGGAGCATGGAGTCTCAAAGACAGTGCAGCTCCTGCATGCTCAATGTGAATCTCATTGTCTTATACCTGAACTGTCATTTGGTGGGAATATGACTTTCAAACAACTATAAGATGGACCCATGACAGGGCCCTGCTATATACTTGTATTTCCAACAGCATCCTGAATCAAACGATTCTAAATTAGGCCCACAGTAATCTTCTCAATCTAAATGTTTAGTTGATTATAAAACCACTCCTGGTGGTACCACAGAGATGACAAAAGGGAAACAAAACAAAACAAAAAAACAGAACATGATTCTACCTATCTACCATATACTAATCCTAGGGAATGGACAAGCCCCTTCGATTTCAATTTATTTATGTAAGGGAAAACAGTGCTCCTGCTCTGCTTATTTCACAGAATAATTCCAAATATCACAAGACAGCAGATCTAGAAGAAAACCTCAAATTTCTGAGAACAGGTGATTTCTTACATCACACATACTATTTCCCTCTACTTGGTATCCTCATACCCACATCTCTATCAAACTTTTACCTGGATTTTCAATAGAAGTATGTCAAAGTGTCAATATTACATTGAGAGCTTTTCTAAAGAGTAAGACTGCCTCTTCCCCATTCCATTCCCACAAAACTAGTATGTCTTTAACTGCATGGGGAACATGTGCACATGAAATAGAATTGTATAAATTACAGTGTATAAACAAAATATAGTTTGTCATAAACTAAATGACCAAGATCTGCTACTCTCAAATTTAAGAAAAAGAAAGAAATAGAATATTAATGACGATGCTTTTTTGTTTTCTTACTTTACACTTTTCTGTCCAAATTTTGACAATTAAAATTCTTTCCAGGGAAATGACTTACTGTTTTAAGTTCTTGGCGCAACTGCTGGTTATAATTTGTGGATTCTTCTAATCGAGCTTCTAAGGCAGCAATTTTTTCTTCTTTTATTTCAAGGGACTTCTTTAGAGTGGATTCTAATTTTGATTCCAAAAGTTTGTACCTACTATCCAAGTACAAAAATAACACAGTTCATCACTGGAGGCAGATGTGAATGTCAATATTTTAGTTATCTTTTTGAATGGTGGATTCATAAATATATTATTTGTAATTATTTTTTACAGAAAGGACAGTACATGAATACAGTTTGAAAGTCAATCACAAACTAGGGATTATGATGAATTCTTTTTTTTTTTTAAGTTTTATTTATTTATTTATTTGACAGACAGAGGCCACAAGTAGGCAGAGAGGCAGGCAGAGACAGAAAGAGAGGGAAACGGGCTCCCTGCCGAGCAGAGAGCCCGACGCGGGCTCGATCCCAGGACCCTGGGATCATGACCTGAGCCGAAGGCAGAGGCTTTAACCCACTGAGCCACCCAGGCGCCCCATGATGAATTCTTATACATGAGAATCTTGATAATTACACTGAATAAAAACCTGAAGTACATATATGAGAAATTTTATCATTCTGCCTTTTACTCTAATTAATTTATATATACACGCTTTCTGCTCGCTCAGTTTTTAAGTTCATTGAGAAAAGAGAATAAATCTCATTCATTTTGGTATTGGCTTGAATAAAGAGACTTTTTTTGTGTGTGTGTGGGTGAGAAAGACAACAAACAGGTAGGGAGAAGGGAGAGGGGAAGAAGCAGACTCTTCGCTCAGCAGGGAGCCTGATGTGGGGGCTCGATCCCAGGACCCCGAGATCACAACCTGAGCTGAACTTAGATGCTTAATGAACTGAGCCACCCAGGTGTTCCAGGAGACATTTTTAAAAGCATTTAATGAATCTAACTTTGGATATGTTGAATGTGTGATGCCTGCATTGCTTCTAGATTGTCTAGATGAAAACGTCCACTAAGAGGAGAATAATGCAGCTATCAGGGAAGATGATAGATGGCAATGCATAGCATTCAGAATAAATGATTAAGAGCCCTGAATACATAACCCTAGGAAACTATATTACGAGAAGACATAAGAAAAGAGCTGTCAAAAAAAGACAAGAGTGACTGCTTAGCACTCTCTTTGTAACTCTACCACTGAATTTACTTTGTTGCATTTTATCTATTTATACATGCAAACACACAACTTAGACTATCTATTCCTTAATGGTAAGAATTAACTTAATTGTATCTTACTTAAAACAGTTAGAGGGAATGACATCAATGAGAAAGATGAAAAGGTTAGAAAAGGTTATAATTAGGGACATCACCTGAGATTAGCAGTAAAGATAGGTGCAGATATACATAAATTCCAAGGGGATGAAATGCTAAGGAATTTATATCTGTGAGCTTTTATTTTCCTTGTGACACCAAGGCTAACTTAATGATTGAGAAAGAACCTCATTTGGTGGCTTAAGACATTGCTTTTTCTGATCTACCAAATTTGATCACACTCTCAATTCCAGTTCCCCCCAAAGTTTAATATATACCCTTAGCTCCATTTCTAATGCTTTCATATATCATTCTGTATATATATACAGAAATGTGTAGATTAATGAACACATCACATCTTGCCTAGATTATTTCAATAGCTTCCTAAGTGGTCTCTTTGCCTCCAATTTGTCCCCTTTTCTTTCCTTCTTAAAGATTTATTTATTTGAGAAAGGATGCAGAGAGGGTAGAGGGAGAGAGAATCTCAAGCAGACTCCCCACTAAGCTTGGAGCCAGATGCAGGGCTCTGAGATCATGACCTGAACCCAAATCAAGAGTCGGATGCTTAACCAACTGAGCCACCCAGGCGCCCCTGCCCTTTTTACTAATCGATCTTTCGTGTCACTCTAACAATTACTCAATACGTCTCTGTGCTTTATTTCCATGGAATGCCCTTCTCCACCATTTCCACCTCACAAATTTCAGTCATTCTTTAAGGTTCAGCAGAAGCATTATCATTTCTTTGATGCTTGGTGATCAGCAAATGATAAGAGCTCAATAATACTGACAAGTTGTTTGAATTAAGGTTTGGGAAGAGGTGCCAAATTAGTATGAAGTACTCATCTACAGCTGGGTTCTAAGAGGGTCAATTTGGGTAGCTACACAGTGTACAGATCCCCACCCCTAACACCTAAATATCTTAAACATGATGGGTAATAAATTTGTGTGAATAAAGAAATGATGCATATTTGGTATCTATACTAAGAGTTAGTCAACTCAACTGGCTCTTAACTATCTAATTCAAATAAAAATAGTTTATCATGAAAAGCTATATGATTAATCCAATTATGGTTGCTTGAATTCATTGCTAGAATGAATGCCTCAAATTATTTCTATTTGTTATTACAGAACTAACCTCTGAGTTTCAATCTATTCTATTAACTCTGAATATTTTCAAAATTACATAAACAAACCCCATATAATCAGCATTAATTTTTCCTATACACATTTAATAAATACTAGAACATTAAGAGTTGGTAGACAATAAGATACAAAGTACATTACAAAAATTCCAATGAATCAATGAAACAAGATGGGATTGGGAGGGAGACAAACCATAAGTGACTCTTAATCTCACAAAACAAATTGAGGGTTGCTGGGGGGAGGGGGGTTGGGAGAAGGTCGATGGGGTTATGGACATTGGAGAGGGTATGTGCTTTGGTGAGTGCTGTGAAGTGTGTAAACCTGGCGATTCACAGACCTGTACCCCGGGGATAAAAATATATGTTTATAAAAAATAAAAAATTTTAAAAAAAAGAGGACATAAATATCTTGCACAAAAAAACCCCAAAATTCCAATGAATTAAAATCTAGACTACATAAAACAGTTATTTTTAACAATACATACTTCTAAACTAGCTGGAATCACATGGCTAACTGGATGCTAAAAAGTAGACTACTTGAAAATCTGTCTGACAGACCGTAATTATCATGAGAGAATAAAAATTTTTAAGCTTGTATTGATCATTCTCAAAATTAAAGTGTATATAAAGTAATTTTTTATTCTGTTTGTCAAGACTTATTTTTCCACATTATTTTTATGCCTTAATCACATCAGTATATTTTCCTTTCTTTCATATTTCTCTTCCATCTCTCTCTAAGTCTACTTTTAGCACACAAAATACATGAAACAACTGAGGCATTTAAGTACACGATTCAAATAAAAAACTAATTTTATATTTCAAGAGAGGGTTTGTTTATTGTTATCTCATGCTACTTTTGCAGGTAATTACACCCTCTCGTCTTTCACTAGCTGGGTGGCGTCCTGTTTTTCTACCAAGTCGTAACTGTTTATAGTAATATTTAGTATTTTTTTCTTGTATCAATATGAGGTTGTATTTATCTGGGTTTTTACTTTTTTTTTCTTATAGAAATTTCTCTATGGAAAGAAAGGAACCAGAAACAGGATGAAATATAAATATTCTGTATTAGTACAGCAAAGAATGTTTGAGCAGAAAAATAATAATTTCAACTGTTTGCCAAAGAGACTTAATACTCACCTGTCATCAGTACTTTGCTCATCATGTAAGAGTCGCTCTTTATTTAACCCTATCTTCTCAAGCTCATGAGTTAATTTTTCAAGATCATTATTCATTTGTTGAGTCTTCAATTTTTCACTTACCAAATCCTTATTTTAAAAGGAATGTAAAAACTCACATAAATGTCATGATCATGAACATCTAACAAAGTTAGCCAAGACTATAACTACCACTATCCAGGAATACATATAATTCAGTCCTTACTTTTTATTGGTGAAGAAAAACAGAAATGTCGTTGAATTTTTCTTCACCAATAAAAAGTAGTTAAGCAACAAAATAACCTAGTTCAACAATATAGTTTTCCTTTTTTTGTTTTTTGCTAATATTTCTTAACTTTTCGTTAAGGAAACTGAAAGGAAAAACTCTTTACTTATGAACACTTTAGGTCTGAAAACTGTAAGAAAAGGATACATATCCATTAACTTTTTAATAATGAGCTAGGACTTTAGTGCATATTTCTTCCTATGAATATATGCTGGATACCACACCCTTCTTATACCACAAGCATCCGTCTGTCAGTGGAAGAGCCCTAAGACACTGATCTGAAGAAAAAGGGCACATTCTTAGAAGTTCAGACCCAAGGAACCTGTTGTTCATGACTATAGGACTGTACAACAACAGAATAAAAGTAAAAATCTAATAACGGGTCCTTCTCAATGTCTGTTTAGCAGAAATGCAGACTTCCTGAAATGAGTTTCTGCCAGAACTGTAAGAAACTTTTAAACTCCTTTTAAAGGGTTGCCATGTATAGTACAGCATAGGGATAGCAAAAAATAGCCAAGCATGATGTCTTCTAATCTATATCATGTTTCATAGGACCTACTGCCAATCAACTCCTGAAAGTTTCACAACTCTTCTCAACACACAGATCCAAGCAACTACCAATTGTTCAGTGTTGACCCTTAAGTTCAACCTGATTTGCATGCTCAGGCTTAGAGGTCAAAATTCTTTGTATTTTGGAGTCTGAAAGATCTGGACTTGATTCCAGTAATCCAATTTTGCCATTTATTAGCTGTGTGATCCTAAGTTACTTAATGTCTCTAATGCTTTCTGATCTAATGGAAATAGTATCTATAGAGGATTAGTTGTAAAAATTATAGAAATATACATAAATATAAGTTATGAAGTCCGTAGCCCACTACTTGGCACATAGTTAGCATTCAATAAATAGTAGCTATCATGTTTCCTATCATACTTTAGCATTTAGAGTCTTGATCAAATATTTTAATATTATTTTGAAACAAGATATAAAATTATAATATAATAAGTGAGATACTACATGGAATTTTATTACTATATCTTAAAAAATAAAATTTACATGTACTTCTTGGTATAACAAAAGTATGAAATTAGAAAATGTTTCTAGTTCTAATTCCGAATTTCTACTTCGAACCATAAACACAGGATTCAAATTTCTTATGGGTTCCAATAAAACTTAATAAAGCCCTGAATTAAAAATATAAAAAGAATTTGGCTTAAATTTAGGTAACTATATTTACCTCTCGTAACGTAACCAAAGTTTTTATATCAATAGTTGCTCTTTTCACAAGCTCCTTATTTTCTTTCTCTAATTCTTTCAGACGAATGCAGGATTCTTTATAAATACTGATCTCTTTGAAAAGAGTTTTGTTTTCTTTTTCTAAATTTCCAATTTTCACATTGTTTTCTTCTAACGTGGTATCTTTTATTTCTGCTTGCTGTCGGAGTCTTTTATTTTCCTTCTCCAGTTGTTTCTTATCCTTCTCCAGTTGAGAAGTCTCTTGTTCTAATGATTTATTTTCTTTTTCTAGCTGTTCTAGTCTTTTGCTAGATATTTTTAACTCTTCCAGGTTTTTCTGCAATGTTTGATTTTCCACCTCTAAGTCTTGTAGTTCACTCTCTAACTGTTGAATCTTTTTATTGCTGTTTTCTAGAGCTTTCTGTAGCCTTTGATTTTCTGTATCTAAACCCTGGTAGCTAACTTCTAAGCGTTCTGTCTTCTTGAAAGATGCTTTCATGAGTTCCAAACCCTTCTTAAGTTGCTCTTTTTCACTTTCCAGTTCTTTATTTTCTAGTTGTAGCTGAGCCATTTTCATGCTTGCACACTTCAAAGATTCCACACTCCTTCGCAGTTCTAAGTTTTCCTCATCTAGTTGGGAATTCTCTTTTTCTAGGGATTCTAACTGAAAAGTAAGGTTTTTAAAGCTATCCAGTGTTTTTTTTAACTTCCTGTTTTCTCTTTCTAGCTCTGAATTTTCTTGTTCTAATGCCTCAATTTTTTCACAGGTAATTTTTAAATTAGTTATCTTTTTCTGTAACAATTCATTTTCTTTCTCAAGATGATGCAACTCATTTTCAAGTTCTTCTGCTCGTTCTCCTTTTTCTTTATAGTGTTCCAATTCTTTTCTAATTTGTCTTTTTTCAAACTCAATCTTGCTTAGCTTGCTACTTGTTTCTTTGATCGATTCATGGAGAATTTTATTTTCTTTTTCAATATCTTTCACCCTTGCTTCAGCACTTATCTGGGAGCGCTGCCTTAAGGAAGACACGGTTTGATTCAGATGTTCATTTTCCTGTTCCAATATTTTAATCTAATTATAAAGAACAAAGGAGAAAATAAAAAACTTAATTGAGCATAAACAAAATATTTTTAATTATAGTTTCTCCTTTCTAAAAAATAACAGGGAAATCAGGACATAAATGGGTGCTAATTTCTATCTTACTTTTAATTCTGACAAATATTTACTGAGAGACCCTTGTGTACATGTACTGCCAGGTCCTTCTTTCCTTAAGGAGTTTATAATGTAAAGAAATGGAGAGGAGAGATGTATTTAATACTAATCAAAGTGATCTTCGGATTATTCATAGTTACATGTTTTAAATTTAAATAAGAACACAGGACTTTTTTTTTCCCAAAAAATTTGCAATGCATATACACAGTGGGTTCTTAATGAATATTGCTATATTTATATGTGTATATATATGGGTCTGTATTCATTCCCCTAAGAATTCTAATTTGGAAACATCAAAATAACAAAATCCTCTGGTACATCTGAAAACTAATCCATCCAATTTATATCATGGCCTAATTTTGTGGTTCTTGAAAGTCAGTATTAAATAATCCCCTGAGAACCTTGTAAAAATACAGATTCATGCTTAGCTCTAGAATTTTTATTCTGTAGCTCTATAGAGACCTATATTTTTATAGGTAGCCTGAGGACTACACCTGGATAATATTAAAACTAATCACTTTATTTTATTTTATTTATTAAAAAAAAAATAATCATTTTACTTCTAAAAAAGTAACAAACTTTAAAATAGCAGGTTAATCAATATATCCAATTCTCAGTTTCCTAAAGCATCAAATGAGAAAGACCAATAAACACTTGAAAGCAAATGAGAATGCATCCGAGAGGTAGCAACCACATCCCCCTCTTCCTCAGGGTTGGAGTACAGCTGCATTTCTCCCCAACTCCACTCAAAAACTTTATAATCTTCAGTCCTATTTCACAGACCCTTGAAAGCACAGGTATCACAAAATTTTATACCAGATAATTTTTAAGCATATTGACCATTTAAAAAATTCTAAGCTTTCCCTTCAATTTTCCTAAAATACACAGGATAGAAAATGAAGTAAAACCATAGTTACTCTAAAATTTAAGCAATTCTAAAATATTTGCCTTTCATGTTATATGAACATTTTGTTTGCCTAAACTTTAAAATAACTTTTGTTAACACACTTCAAAGCATATTGCTTAATAGGAAATTTATGAACCTGTCTCTCTGAATTTTCTCTAAGTGTTTCAATTGTTTTCTCAAGTTGAGCTTTCTCCTTCATTAGATCCTTGCTTAAATTCTGACAATTCTGAAGACTTTGCTTTTCTTGAATAATCTCATTTTCAAGAATTTCAACCTAGAGAAAATTAAATTAAAAAAACAATGTATCATTAAGTATTTTACAACAGTGTAAACATGTAAAAACAAAAGATAATTTTCAAAAAAAACCCCCAAAAGACAATTTTCAAATAAAAAATTAAATACAGTTTTAACACTCAAATGGTGACATTTAAGTACTAAGTAGAGAAATTCAAGTAATATTTCATGCTTTTAGCATAGAATACTTTTAGCAGCTGTATAAAATATGCAGACATGACTATCTTTCATAACCTGTATATCTTTGAAGGGTACATTGCTACTTCTAAAAACAAAGATAAATCCAAGTGAATATATGATAATTGTGTGCTATATGAAGACTGTACAAATCTTATTGAAAGGCTCTTTTGGCTTGAGATTTATAAAGTAAAACTTTACAGTCAAGTAATTTTTCTGAAGAAGGAAGAAGAGGATATAAAAGCATGAGTGAAAGATAAGAAATAGTGATTTAAGTTTAATAAGGAAACAGAGATTAGGTTTAAAATAAAAAGGAAAGAGGGAGAAAAAAGGAGAACAATACTAGAGAAAAAAGGGCTGAAATAAACTTCAGCATATGTTTATAGTCTAGGTTTAGATTTATTTTCAATTACACATTTTAAAGATATAATCAGGTATGTGGCTAAAATAAAGATAAAATAGCAAAATAGCAGTTTAAATTACGTCAACTTGATTTTACTATTATTATACAACATATTCAAACTAGGTAATAAAAGAAAATAAAGATTTAGCTGTATAAAATATTCCACTTCAAGTTTAAATATTAAATCCTTATGTCAATAATGAAGAAGTTTAAGAATTTGAGTAGTCTTACATAAAGCAAGTTGAATTTTCCTATTTTATTATCAACGGAAGATAGCCATATATGGAAGACTACCTTCCAATAATATGTCAAAAGCATAAAGTCACAAATCTTATCCAGTTACTCAATTTAACATAAATATGGTCAGGAAGGTTTTAGTTATTAATTATGAATCCAATTCTCCCATTAAAGACAGAAATATATGGGTAACCGTAATTTAATTAAACTCATTTTTTGTCTTACATCAATGGAATTCAGGTGAAACAGTCAGTTTACCAAAGACACCATTCATACAATGGATTTATTAAAAAATTTTTAGAATCAATAAAAATGTGTTAGAATTGAAGGCTAACTTTAAAATCAAATTATAATTTCCAGACCCAATTATAATGATAGCCAAAATAAAATTGTTCCAGGTTCTAAATAGCCACTCCTACTTTTATATTATATTGATTGTCAAATGCTTATTAAGATTATTTGGTTAATGGATTAAAGATGATGCCAAAGGTTTTAAAAGAGTAAAAATCTGTCAAGATAATCAAAGGGTCAAATAAATGCAAAATGCAAAATAATACGCATTATCTAAGGCAGTGGTTCTCAATGCATGGTTCCAAAAATCTAGGAAGACCAACACTCAGGAATTTCTTAGAAATGAGAATTCTTCGCCCCTACCCTAGCCCAGACCTAACAAATATGAAACTCTGGGCATGGGACTCAGCAATCTATTTTAACAAGTCCTGAAGGTGACTCTGATGCATACTACATAGTTCAAAAATCACTAGTCTAAAGGTGAGGGAGATTTTCATAAATGAGTCTGGAAACCCAGAATCTATAAAGAAAAATCTAGACATGGCTGACCAGATATAGAAATAAAAAAGAATACATAAACACATGTATAAGAATATTTATTACAGTATTATTCACTGTGACCAAGACCTAAAAGCAAAAGTGAAAGCACATACTGGGGAGCAGATGTGATGGGAGATATTCATGATAAAAATATTGTGTATGTTGTCATGATACAATTCTATTCATCTATAATATATGTATGTGTGTATGGAGAAAGACAGTCAAAAATAAATTACTTGGTCTGTTGCACAACTGGAATATTTCTGTTGAACCAAAACCTAGTGAAAATTCAGGTTTCATAGTACCTAAATTGTGGCCCTTAAATACCATTTCCCACTAAAAGAACAAGGGCTTTCTGGAGAAATGGCTATCTCCAGATCTGGGGCAGGAAATGTTTAAAAGAAGTTTATTATGGCAAAAGCACAGAGGTTTACAATGGGTGCTAAAGCTGTGTCACAGGAATTCAGAAAGTAGCTTAGAGACATAGGATGTAAGAAAAACAAAGGCAGTAGATTGAAACACTTCAAATATTTTTGAATCCCTGAGTTCATAAAGACACTAAAACAAAAAACTCACTCATTACTTATCTCAGAATATGAGAAAATCAATTCATTACCAGGAAACTGGTAAATAAAGGGAAAGAATCAAACATTCAACCTGCTTTTCCCATGAGGGTTCCTCATCAGGATTTTGCAACTTCTGATGAATTAAGGGATCAAAGCAAACCTTTTCCGTGACAACTAACATGACAAAAAGAAAGACAACTAGACATGTACCTCCTGACTGAAACAGACTCCTTATGAATATTCCTTTTTTTTTTTTTTAGGATATTTATTTATTTATTTATTTATTTGACAGAGAGAGAAATCACAAGTAGGCAGAGAGGCAGGCAGAGAGAGAAAGGGGAAGCAGGCTCGCTGCCGCGCAGAGAGCCCGATGTGGGACTCAATGCCAGGACCCTGGGATCATGACCTGAGCTGAAGGCAGAGGCTTTAACCCACTGAGCCACCCAGGCACCCCTCCTTATGAATATTCTTACTAAAACCTCAATTTGAACCTGATTAAGACTACAGATAAAATAAGAGCTATTTGGAACAAAAGAACTTGTGAGGTGACATAAAAAGGATGCAGTGAATCTTGCCATTTGCAACGAAGTGGATGGAACTACAGGGTATTATGCTGAGTGAAATAAGTCAATCAGAGAGAGACAATTATCATGATCTCCCTGATATGAGAAATATGAGAGGCAGAGTGGGGGGCTTAAGGAGTAGGGAAGGAAAAAATGAAATAAGATGGGATTGTGAAGGAGACAAACCATAAGAGACTCAATCTCACAAAACAAACTGAGGGTTGCGGTGGTGGGGGCATGGTGTATGGAGAGGGTGACGGGTGACTAGGTTATGGACACTGGGGAGGGTATGTGCTATGGTGAGTGCTGTGAAGTATATAAGACTGATGATTCATAGACCTGTACTCCTGGGGCAAATATTATATGTCAATTAAAAAAAATTTTTTTAAAAAGGATGTAGTGAGTAAAATCTAGATTGTGGTAAACTAGATTAAACCACCTGGTTTCTTTAACAGAAAAATACTACATATACAGTTTAGTTTTAGTTTACACTAAAAAAGACAATAGACATCAGTTAAGTGTGTAGATCTTATTCTAATTCAGATTTGAACAACATGCAAAAAAAAAAAAAAGGCCAATAGAGTTGGAGAAACTGAAATGTTAACCAAACTCTATTAAAACTTTTTTTAAAGATTTTGTTTGTTTTACAGAGAGAGACACAGCAAAAGAGGGAACACAAGCAGGGGGAGTGGGAGAGGGAGAGGCAGGCTTCCCGCTGAGCAGGGAGCCTGATGCTGGGCTCAATCCCAGGACCCTGGGATCATGACCCTAGTTGAAGGCAGACGCTTAACAACTGAGCCACCCAGGTGCCCCTCTATTAAATTTTTAAGCATGATAATGTCACTGTTCTTTTTTTTTTTTTTTAAATTCTCACTTTTAAGAGATATATAATGAGATACTTATTGGTAAAATGATACATTGTTGAGGATTTACTTCAAAATCATCTAGTGGCTGTGGGGAGAGAAAAAAGGGTAGAAATAAGACTGGTTACAAGTTAATAATTGTTGAAGCTGAATGAATATAGAAGTTCATTTGTGCCTGAAAATGTCAATAAGTTAAAATAATGAGAGTACATTAAAAACTGGAAAATAAACATTTAACCACAGGGCTATTTATACTTCTACATATATTCTCTAACTTACATTAAACATTAGTTTTTATTTACCTTTTTACTTAGTCTTTGATTTTCTTTTTCAATTTTCAGGATTTTGGAAGTGTTGCCTTCTGCAGAATCCATAGTACTCCGAAGTTCTTCTACGGTTTTTGTAAGACTCTGGTTTTCCATCTCCAATTTCAATAACCTGCTTGATGTTAACTCATTCACCTCATGGCCCAAGGATTTTTGTGGTGCTATAATAATGAAGAATACTGTCACTAGTAAAAGTATATATACTCAGTATTATTTAAAATGAGTGTAAAAGTACTACATCAGCTGGTCCTTAATTTTATAAAAAATGTATAGTTATACAAGATAGACAAATGGAAAAAAAAACAGAAAAAAGATAGGTAAATCTTGAATTTTAATGCATCCATAACCATTCTAGAGAAAAAAATATATAAAATTTAGACTGAACAGACTACAGAGTTTCAGTTCTAATTTCATGAGAAATTTGGCAATGTTCAAGCCACTTTAACCTCAGTGAATCTTACGTTACTTGTACAAAATATAGTTATTGCTCTGTGTCTCTCAGAGAGCTATCGTGTGCTTCACATAGGTATAAAGCATATCCTATGCCACATCTTTAAAAATTAAAGGAATACAGTCTAAGAAGGAAAAAAAAGTCCCTATTTCCTAATCCTGACTCTAAGAAGGGAAAGACAGTATACACTGATCACGTTGAAAAAGTCGTTCTCTAAATAAAGAATTGCTACTAAACTTGAGTATAAAGAGCAACATGTATACCATTTTGTCAAAAAATTATATTTCTAAGTAGATTTTGGCATTACATTTTTTTAAAGTAAGAGAACTCAGTTTCTAGTTCTATATATAATGCAAACCAAAAATAATTATTTTAATAACCTTAAAGCAGATTAATTAAATATCTTGGATGATATAAAATTAGGATTTAAAGTGAAATACAATACCTAGATTCATTCTGAAATCTTAGATTTCAGGAAGAAAAATGGAGAAGTACAGGAAGGTACTCTAGGTCTATCTATCTTTGTGTATGTTTGAAATTCTCCATCATTAAGGAGAGAAACACACAAACATACACACGCATACACAAAACAACATATTCTCCAACAAGCATACAAGCATACATTCTTTTCAAAATTAGGTATGGTAAAATGTCCCCCAGACTGTAAGTAAAGAAAGCCTCAATTCTTATTTCTAGTTTTTATTCTAGTTAGCATATTCTTCTTCTTCTTTTTTTTTTTTTTAAAGATACACTTATCTATATGACACAGAGAGAGAGAGAGTGAAAGACAGAGCACAAGTAGTGGGAGCAGCAGGCAGGCAGGCAGAGGGAGAGGGAGAAGCAGTCTTTCCCCCGAGCAAGGAGCCTGACATGGGACTCGATCCCAGGACCTGGGGATCAGGACCTGAGCCAAAGGCAGCTGCTTAACTGACTGAGCCACCCAGGTGCCCCTGCATATTATTCTTTAATTGAAAGCTGGTACAACTGATAGTCACTGACTTTTTAAATTCCATTAGTTGTCCAAGTCTTACAATAAAACTTTACTTCATGATCGGTAGAAATGCATTTCAATTAAACAAGATTAGACTACAATACTCAATACACCTTAGTAATACTTTCAATAACGTGTGTTTCAAAGATGCTTCAGGTCAGACTATAAAGAATTAAAAAGGATGCTTACAACACAATTTTAAAAAGTAATCTCTATGTGCAACATGGGGTTTGAACTGAAGAACCCGAGAGCTGCATGTTCTACTGACTGAGCTAGCCAGGTACCCCCTCACAACATATTATTAATAACATAGGAGGCTTCCTACATTATAATCTCTGATGAAAAAAAAGAACCTGCATTGTATATACGCATTGATCTGATGAGGTCTAAAATGTCTATTTGTGTGTAGAAACACATTGCAAGCAAATTTTTTAAAATGTCAAAAATGACTGCAGAATTTATTAGTGATTTTCACTTCTTCCTTTATATTTTTCCACATTTTACAAATTTTCTAAAAAGCAATTCCCTTGAATAGTTAAACAACAACACGCCACACTGAAACAAGTATTGAGGGCTATGATCCTAATATAAATTGCAAGACAACTGTGATGATGATGATGACAAAAATAATAACAATAAACATTCAAATGCCTACCATTTACCGGTACTCTACTAAAGGCTTCATAAGTAGTAATGAATTCAATCCTGCAATATTCCTACCAGGCACATACTATTATTGTTCCCAGATAACAGATGAAACTCTTAATAGTCTAACTAGTAGTAGAAAACATTTAAGTATGAATTATTCTCTTTATAACTCAATTCACACACAAAAAAAATACAGTAAAAAGGTTCCACGAGTACTTTAAGTAACACATCTCAGCAAGTTCACTGGCTCAATATCATCACTTACTGTGTAATGAATTTACATGGGATCCCAGAATTTGGAAGCAGGTTTTCATGTGTAAAATTAGGAAAAACCTAATGGTAGTAAATAGGATGAACCATCTGAAGAAGTAATTATCCTGTAAGCATCAGACTATAAGCTGTCTCAAACCTATGTCTACCTTATCACCATATCTTCAGGGCCTGGTACAATATCTTATACATGATAGATGCTTAATATCTGGAAGGAAGGAAAACAGGTGAAATAATCTAACACTGGGTAACTGAGGAATTACGGAATTAATCTAATTCAAATAAATGCGGCATGGGCATAATTTCAATAAAGTAAATCAGTACTAGTATACTCAAAGCTATAACTCAAACAAGGAAAAAAGCCAAAAGTTATAAATTTATCTGGGTTCCTTTCATTATCTCTAGGGTAAAATTGGGCTGGACTAGTTGGTAGGTATGGTGTTAAAATGGAATACATATATTGATGAAAGCAGCCCTTAAGATCCTTAACTTGCTTTACACTGGCTACATACTCACAAGAATCTTCCCACTGTGTTTTGACTTCTATTTAAGTTTGTCTATACTTAAAGACAGGTTGATTAGCTAATATGACTTTTCTATTCTATTGAGTAGACGGCTTTCTTACCTAAAATAAATTAATAAACTGGTATCCCAGATTCCTGTGATACTAATATGAAACAGTGCCTAAATGATCAAATCTTTTACTGTGCTCATAAAGTTGAGTTGTACGATGTGCAAAGATAAAGACCAGACCTGGGAACATGGATCTGTGAAATCGTATTTATTAGGGAGCCATCTGGCCTCCTAGATATGTCCAGCAAGGGAAAATAAAGAATTGTAAAAAAACACCAAAAAATGTAAGCATAAATACAACTTCACATATTCATTTATCCATTTAAATAAAAAAAATATTGGGAATACCTTCAGAAAGCTCGCTAGTCCTGGATATTTGTTCCAACTCCCAGCCAAGATGTAATGATTCATCCATACTTTGTTTCTGTGCCATTTCCAAGGTCATATTTTCTTCCATTAATTCTTCAATCTTTTTTCTATCCATATCACGTTCCTTTTTTATTGTCAGGGAGTAGGAAAAGAAATGAAAGCTCATCACTAGTGTAATTTCAAGCTAAATACTCTATTACTTAAAAACTTTTACCAGAAACTGAATGAGGATAAATTTTAAGTTCCTTAAAATTTTCAGTTTGAAGATGATAATCAGTTATAATTATTTATACTGATCATTATATTGATCAGCTGATTTTTTTAAATCTTTTTTTAAACTTTTTAAAAACATTTTATTTTTAAGTAATCTCTATATTCAACATAGGGTTCAACTCACAACCCCAAGATCAAGAGTCACTGACTGAGCCTGCCAGGGACCCCTGTCTGATAATTCTTTTAAAGTGATCCTTGGGGACACTGAAGACTATTCTTCACATATTTCATTATATGTAGCAAATGATTTCTGACTCAATATTAAATTTTAGCAAATTTTTAATTTTTAAAAAAGATTTTATTTATTTATATTAGAGACAGAAGAAAAGACAGAGATAGCAGGAGCAGGAAGAGGGCGAGAGGGAGATGGAGGAGACTCTCTGCTAAGTAAGGAGCCTCATGTGGGGCTCAATCCCAGGAGCGGGGGAGCATGGCCTTAACCAAATGAGCATCTAGGCACCACCCCTTGCAAACAGTTTTATCTCTATATTTTATTTTATTAATTTTCTTAAGATTTTACTTGTCAGAGAGAGAGAGAGGAAAAAAAACGAGCACAAGCAGGGGGAGCAGCAGGCAGAGGGAGAAGCAGGCTCCCAGCCAACCAAGGAGCCCCATCCCAGGACCCTGGGATCATGACCTGAGCCAAAACCAGATGCTTAACCAACTGAGCCACCCAGGCATCCCTATTTCTATATTTTAAAGGCATATTTACACAATAGCTTAATAGTTTTTTTCCAAAGCAGAAGACAAAATTAATAATTAACACTACTCTGTAACAAAAGCAAAAATTTGTACCACTCCTGTTTTTATAAAGAATTGGAAACATCTTATTTATTTAGCCATCTCTCCTCTGTTAAGGCCACAGGAACTAGTCATTATTGTCATTATGGGGAAATCAGATGAATCTGACAGATTTCCTAAGAAACTGTGCAACTGTTCAATCTTACATTACTTACCATCTCCATATCATGCAGTTTAGCCTTTAGCTGTAAATTCTCTTTTTCTAATTCATGTAATTTATCAGAACGAGCTCTAGTTCCTTCTAATTGATCTTCCAACATGGTTTTTGTTTCTAATAAAACTTGATTGTCTTCTTTTAATTCCTATAAAAATTTCAAATAGGCTTTATCAGAAATATGTTAATTTTTCACATGTTAAATCTGTTAATTTTTCACAGCTCTGAAACAAAAAAATCTTTATTGTAAAATAAAACATTAAGCTATCTTTATCAAAAGTTCTTTATCCAAGAGTAAAAGCTACTGAATAAGAGATGCAGTTATGTTTTCCTGGTTTCATTTTTTTTCCCTCAGAATTTAACCTATACTATGCAAACATGATACTCAGTACTTACGCAAGGATGAGTAACACTACTATAATTTTACATAAAATTGTCAGGGTATACTTAAATTTCTTAGTCACAAGGATAAGGAACTAAGTAGAAGTAGTTTTTCTCATATTTAAGACACAAATCTCCATAGAATCCGGGCTAATGTTTTTTCTTTTGCTAAAATAGATTTAAAGACTTCTCTCTAAATTATAACTTGAACCTGAAACATTGGGTTTTTGAGTAAAATACCAATATTTGAGCTAAGACTCACATAGGTCATAAACTAAGGCTCCTATCAATAAACATTTTATATCAGCATCTTGAGAAAATGCTTAAAATCCACACATATGTTTTGAAGACATGTGCTCACAAATCTGTGTTCCTAAACTACATTTTTGTGGTTTATAAACTAAAGTCAAAAGAAAGTATATTAAAATAGTGGCATTTATAAGGCTCTCTTAACAGTGCCATGCATATACATAAGCACCTTGTCTTTGGTATCTACTCAGTCTATTTTCTGGTAACTTTTAGGCTAACATATTCTAACTACTTTCTCTTATAATGTTTTCACTTCTTCATTTTGCATACTCCTCCTTCCTTCTTATCACCATACTGAAACTGATAAAACTCTCCTCTTCAGAAATGAAAAAAAATTAACTAAGAAAGAAAAACAGAATGTAGAAGCAAGGATCGCCAAATTCTTGAGGTCAGACTGAACTTCTTCTAACACTGAACTGCAACCAATAAGTAAGAAAAGCTGTCTTTTCTAAATACACACACAGACACACACCTTCAGAAGGGGAAAAGGAGAGAGAGTGCCTTCTTAATCCTAGTTTAGTATTCTGAGTTGACCAATAATCAGAAACATGCTTTGCTTTCACTTCTAGAAACAAGTTTGAAATCAGTAGAAGTATATATTTTGACAATGAGGGAAGGACTTCAAGTCTTCCTTACCTATAAAGCTAAATAAAAGAATAAAAGCACTCCAAACAGTTCAATAAAATTAATAATGTCCAGAGATCCCTTTTTACAAATAAAGGCAATATGCTGATCTACCATAAAATAAGCAGCTAAAGTATTTATAATTTGTTCAACATTTCGAAAGTTCCTTAAGTTTATTATGTGCATTTTGAAAAACCTAACTTTTAAACAAAATAATTGGAATAGCTTAAATTATGCAACATACCTCAACTCTTGCCTTATAAAATTCAATATCATGTAGTCTTTCTTTATATCTGCTGACTTCACTTTCGAGTTTATCCACTCTGATTGCTTTTTCTCGAAGTGCATCTAATTCATCTCGGTACATTCTAGCAGAACGAGCATCCGAAAGCAAATTCATGTTCTAAATATAAACAAATATTAGTATTTTCAATATTATTTTCTATTTTCAAATAGGTAATCTCTGGTTGCACAACTCAATGAATTTTCTAAAAAAAACCCAAATGAATTGTATCCTTTACAAGTGTGAATTTCACAGTATGTAAACTATACCTCAGTTAAGCTGTTAGATATAAGGAAGTTATTGATGATGGCCAGTACTGACAACTGCTACACCTCGGCCAGGGGTTGTACTGCCACCCTGGGCAACTTTGCAAGGCAACTTCTGAGGCCATTTCCAAAACCTACAGCTATCTCACTCCTGACCTCTGGGAAGAGACTGTGTTCACCAAGTCTCCTTTATCAGGAATTCACTGACCATTCTGTAAAGACCCACACCAGAGTCTCCAGGCAGAGAACCCAGGCTCCAGCTGTGTGGCTATGAAAAATGTTAAGTGGATAAAAACCTGTTAAAAAGAAATAAAAAAATAAAATGGGGAGATATATGAAGGCGTTTAAAAAAACAAGAATAGAAATTATTTTAAAATGTGTTTATATACAAATACAAACATGCTTACATACAAATTTTTAAATAATGATAACTACTTAGGAATGTAAAAACTACTCAGCATATTTTAAAATAAGTTAACCTTTAGTTAACGTAACCATTTGGAATTAAAGGTGCAAAAATTAACTTTAAAATACAGGATAGTGAAAACACGGAAGAGGCAAACTGTATCACTAAAGTTGATCATTAGTTACTTTAGAGAAATTATGTTTCTATCCAAACTGCTGTAACATACAAAAATCCTACTGGGTTTTTCTAAACTCCCAAGTGAATATTAGTTGCATGTGATTAGTGTTTAATAACATTTTAGACAGATATCAAAAATTCAATCTTTAAAAGCTCTCTCGTAAACCTTTAGAACAAGTTATCAAAGCATGACCCAGGGACATCTGTGGGTCCCTGAAACCCTTTCAAGAAGTTCATGAGGTCAAAAACATTTTCATAATAGCACTAAAACATTATTTTTTTTCATTCTCATTTCTCATGGGGACACAATGGAGTTTCCTAGAGGCTACATGGCATATGATATCTTAATAGACTGAATGCAGAAACAGATATGAGAATTTAGTAGCCTTTAATTAAGATAGGCATTAAAGACATTTGCAAAATGATTTTAAAAAAGAGAGACTTGCAAAAATGCAGAAGAGTAGCATTGTTCTAATTTGTTTTTGGAAAATAATGGTTATAAGCATACCACTTTTATGTTAACATGGAATAGGTTGAGTATTATTTTTAAATAAATATTTTCTTAAATTCTAAGTTTTAAAGTACAGAAAATACCAGTAGATATACACCTCATTAATTTTTAATAGTAGAAAAGAGCCTTGAGACCAAAAAAGATTGAAACTACTGTTTTACAGGGAGCACATATACAAAAAACCATGCTTCCAAGGAAGAGCAGAATAGCAGTCACAGCATATCTAGAAATGAAGATTTTTTTTTTTTAAAGATTTTATTTATTTATTTGACAGAGAGAGATTACAAGTAGGCAGAGAGGCAGAGAGAGAGAGGAGGAAGCAGGCTCCCTGCTGAGCAGAGAGCCCGATGCGGGACTCGATCCCAGGACCCTGAGATCATGACCTGAGCCGAAGGCAGCGGCTTAACCCACTGAGCCACCCAGGCGCCCCTAGAAATGAAGATTTTGATTCCCAGTCTCATTCATCTGAAAAGGTCCCGGTTTAGGATTCTGCAAGTGGAGTATTCCCTGAATTTAAAATAGCAAGTTAGGGAAAGTAAGGAGAAGAAATAATTGTCTAGGCCTACCACAATCCTTACCACTTATGGGTAAAAGTAGACTTCATGCCTACCTCCAAATAAAAATGAAACATTATAAATATTAAAAGAAGTGAATTCTTAAACAGTCTTGGTTCAAGATTAAAAAAAAAACCCAAACACAAAATTCTAATAAAATAAAAGTAACTCTTAAAAGGTAAAAAGTCTTGATCTTGCTTAAAAGGTAAAGAGTAAAAAATTAAAAAGCATTCTGTTGTCTGTAAGTTAACATAGAGCACTCTCAGAGACTAGAGACTTAGGGAGATACACATTAAGCACCACACTTCACAGTAGAGGTGTTCCAGTTTCCCAGCCATGGAAGCCAAATATACAAAAAGAGAAACTTGCAACTACCCCAGTCCTAAGAGATTCCTTAGAATTCTAGGAAATTCAAAGAAAAGTATGAATTCTAGGAAAGTATGAATAGCACTGATATAGAAAATGTAAAGTCCAAAGACTGATTTCCTGGGCTCTGGCATTTTTAAACAGAAAAACACTGAAAAAGTAATTTTTAAGCCCCAGTAACATCATAAAATATTAAGGCAGAGGTTATAAATTTCAAGCAGAAAAATAATTTCCAATTACTTACTGGTCCCATATAATAAAAGTTTCAGGTACAAACCTCTTGTTGGAGCCTTTTTAGTTCTGTTTCCATTTGCTCAAGTTCTTGTTTACAGTCCAACAACTGTTCAGTCTTTTCCTCCCTTAAATGAAAATTTTTAAAATAATCAGTTTATTGTTTTTGAAAACCATGATCATCTGCTTTAATACAAATGTATTATCATTACTGAATATCTAGTTGAAAATCCTATTAGCCATCCACTAATCCGGGGGAAAAGACAAAGAAATGGATATTAGGAATGTGTGTGATTACATGACATCAATCAGATTCCCCCTTAAAAAGACAAAGAAATGGATATTAGGAATGTGTGTGATTACATGACATCAATCAGATTCCCCCTTAAAATTCCCCAAAGGCTAATAACCTCAGTGACCGACACCCTCTAACTTCATAAGATAGTTTCTCTCTCTTCATTTTTCTTGCCATCCCCTATTCTCACTCTCCTTTTTGTCTTTCTCCCTCTCAAAGACACTGCAAGAGTTTTTAAGCAAGGCACTAGGATCTGGGTCTGAGTCTTAAAAGATCTCCAACTATTTTCAACATCTACAATGGTCTAAAGGAAAGTATATACAGCTATACAAATACATAAAATATATCCCTATTGGTTTCCTCCCAGTAGTCTATAAACATCTTCTATTTTCTCCTATTCTTCTTCTTCTTCTTACACTCACTACTTTACTTCTCCCATTTTCTAATGCCCTTTCAGAGTCAAGCTACTCAAACTCAAGTTTCCATTCACTAACTCTACTTTTCCACCTTCTGTTCTTTAATAAAAAAATGGTAAATGTTCATTGTATAAAGCAATCCACTGCTGACATCTCATCATACCTATACTTTTTTTTTGAGAACCATAATTTTTAATGAAGAAATAGTCCCTTGGAATTCCACTTTTCACTGTAATGAATAATGTTTTGGTAAATAAACCTCAGTATACATAAAACACTGTATGTTTAGGGGCACTTGGCTGGCTGAGTTGAAAGAGCTTGTGATGCCTGAACTCAGGGTCATCATGAGTTCAAGCCCCATGTTGGATGTACTTTACTTAAAAAAACAAAACAAAACAAAAAAAAACAATGCACCCACCCACTCCCCAAAACCTTGTATGTTTCAGGCCAGATTTATAAAAGTACATTACATGTTTAAATGTTCTTGATATATACCATCAAGCAGCCTCCAGAAAGGTCATTACCAATTTATAATGCAATCATTGTGAATAAACGTGCCTATATGAAAAACAATTTAATAACTGAAAAATTCTGTGTTACTATTCTAATTTGCATTGGTTTGAATACTAAGACAACCTGGAAGAAATGGGTAAATTCCTAGAAATATATAAATTACCAAAACTGAAACAGGAAGAAAAAGAAAACTTGAACAAACTGATAACCAGCAAAGAAGTTGAATCAGTAATCCTAAAACTCCCCAAAAAACAGAAGTCCAGGGCACCTGGGTGGCTCAGTGGTTTAAGCCACTGCCTTGGGCTCAGGTCATGATCTCAGGGTCCTGGGATTGAGTCCCGCATTGGGCTCTCTGCTCAGCAGGGAGCCTGCTTCCCTCTCACTCTCTCTGCCTGCTTCTCTGCCTACTTGTGACCTCTGTCAAATAAATAAAATCTTGAAAAAACAAAAAACAAAAAACAAAAACAAACAAACAAACAAAAAAACCCAGAAGTCCAGGGCTAGATGGCTTCCTAGGCAAATCTACCCAACACTGACAGAAAACGAGTTAATACCCATTCTTCTCAAACTATTCCAAAAAAAACAGAAAAAGAAGGAAAACTTCCAAATTCATTCCATGACCAACACTGGGTGTTGCATGTAAGTGATCAATCAATAAATTCTACTCCTGAAACCAATATTACACTTTATGTTAACTAACTAGAATTTAAATAAAAATTTGAAAAGAAAAAAAAACCACATTTCAAATTATATTTTTACCCTGCATGTTAATAAACTAAGAACAATTATAATTATATATTATATAATATATAATGTATATTATATATATAATATAATATATATATACATATAAGTATGCTATTAGTTAACCTACGTGTTCTCATTACAATTATTTATTTCCGTTGGGTATAAGGCAACCTGAACTACCTTTAACCACCATAATTTCCATACGTCATTATTTTGGAAAGATCTGTCCCAACAAAAAGACAGAACAAATGTTAATAAAAGAAATCTGTGAAGAAACACATTTTCAAAGGACAAAAAGATGGTATTTGATGAAATGCTGTTGGGAATACTCGCTATATTTGGTGTATTAATTTATTCATTAATAATATTCATTTACATTTTTCCAGTCAGCATATGAGAAACCAAATTTTATCAATGTCTCTAAGTTGTTTGGGATTTTAATACACTCTATGGTCAAGTAAATTTCATTTAAAAATCAAATTCTAATATAGTGCAAAATGTTAAATGAATTCACAACCATCATTACAGTTCTAATTGCATGCTTTATCTAAAGACTGGAGAAGATTGTGCTAAATTATATGGCACGAACTAGTGTTCACTGTTTAGGCTATCCATTAACTGCCAGTCAAACTAATAACAGCAATCTCTTCTCTAATTTTCCTGGTGCAGCTGTTTATAGAATATCCTGGGCGTGTTCACTTCAATAGATCCATAATAGTGCAGACATCCACAATGAAAGCTGTATTTTTTTGTTTTCAAATTTTCCTATAGACTGTATATTTTTTCTACCTTGCATATTCAATCACTTTCTTAAACTAACTGCTTTTAATAATCAGTAAATAAACTTAATTGTTATATTGTGTCTTAAATTTTAAATCTATACTCTGAAGCCCAAATTCCAGGAAAACAAACCAAAAAGAAAAAAATAATAAAAGAAAAAGCCATAAACATAAAAAATTCTTTGTTCTTTTTAAAGTAAAAAATAAAAAACCTCCAGCAGAGACTGGCTCTATCTTTACATGTGATTCACCAAGGAATGCTCATGTGACATTTACACTGATTTTTCTCAAATGATCTTTGAAAGTTAAATAAATATAATTTCATCAGCACTAACCAATCTGACTATTTACCATGTCTAAGTACATGACTCAGGCATTTCAATTACCCAACACAGATGATACAAAACACAAAATTATTTTTTATAATACTGTATGCCAACAATTCAGTCTTTTATAACATTAATTTTTAAAGAGCTAAACTTGTTGACTGAATCAGCAGTTGCCTTTTTTGGAATCCAGTTTTGATTTGAAACCCAGTTTTGGATTTCAAAGAATATAAAATTTAAAAGAAATTAAAGAGACCCCAATTTGTCAAGGAAGAACAGTATTTTATAAGAGAAAGATCATTGTAATATAAGAAAGGCAGGAAGAACATAAATCCAGAATGAAGGACAATTGTAAATTGGTAAGAGTTAGGATTAGGAAAATTTCATGCCAGTCTCCCTATTTTTCTCATTTTGATAAATACTAGTGAAAACTCTGACTCAAGCTAGCAGTTGGAACAACTCATCTATATTCCATAAGCTGAAAAAACATTTTTAGGTCACCTTTGTGACCATGTAAATTCAAGAAGCCTTGAAAATGACCAACTTACAATTCCTGCCTAAGCCTTCTTATCTTTGCCTTAGCATCTGCCAGTTCCACGGACAGATGTTGTCGACTTTCCGTTCGCTTCATGCCTGGAGAACCACAGGGTGACTGTGCAGTTGAAGAGGCATGGGGTAAAAAATGAAGACCATCCCGTTCTTCAGAGAGTTCTATGATAGTCTAAAGAAATACAGAAATAAACACTGTTAGTATTCTACATATTAGAGAACTAAAACACAACATTATTCACTAAGTCTAAGTACTATCCTATAATATCAAAAATAATTCACTGGGCAAAAATATCTTAACTTAGCGATAGCTCTCTTTTTAAAAAATTTCATGCAGGGGCGTCTGGGTGGCTCAGTCATTAAGCATCTGCCTTTGGCTCAGGTCATGATCCCAGGATCCTGGAATCGAGCTCCGCCTTGGGCTCCCAGCTCAATGGGAAGCCTGCTTCTCCCCCTCCCTCTGTGCTCCCCTTGCTTGTGCTCTCGCCCCGTCACATAAATAAAATCTTTTTTTTAAAAAGTTCCATGCAACAGTTCATGGATTAGCTATTTACTAGATAACATTAGAGTCAGATTTATTCTTTTTTCCCCTTCCTAACTTTTTAATAAAGGAAATCAATTGTGGTAAAACAACTACACTAGACAGAAACTGTTTAAAAGGCTTAAAAGACCTGTTGACATAGGAAAGAAATCAACCCAAGAGGAGTTTGTCTACAACTGTGCTGTCCAATATGGTAGGCAGTAGCACAAGTGGCTATTTAATTAAAAAAAAATTTTAAAGATTTTATTTATTTATTTATTTATTTATTTATTTATTTGTCTCAGAGAGTGAGAGTGCACACAAGCAGGGGAAATGGCAGGCAGGACAAGCGGGCTCCCTGCTGATCAAGGTATCCCCCTAATTACAAATTTAAAAGGTTAAAAATAGAGTTCCTCACTCGCACTAGCCACATTTTAAGTTTATAACAGCTACATGTAGCTAGTGGTTTATTACTGTATTAGAGCGCGCAGAAATACAATCTTGCCACAATTGCAGAATTCTACAACATTGCTCTAAAATTGTAGACAGGGATCACAGAGGGACCTAAGAGAACCTCAGAGGTTTAGTTCAAACTCTTCATTCTGCAGGTAATGTTAACTGAGGCACAGAGACTAATTTGTCCATGATCACAAAACTCCTAGGAGCAGTGCCAAGACTCCAGGGCCAGATTCTTGAGTCCATATCCTATGTTTTCTTTCTTGCAATAATATGTAATCTCCATCCCATCTCAACATTTACTTTATTCCTTTCTCTAGTCTTTCCATGGGACACAAATCTCATTCTACTTTCCCTCGTTCTGAACTTTAAGGGCCATTTAACTTATATTTACCTCACTCAATCATATTCCTCCAATTTTTCTCTTATTGGAAAATTCTCTTATTCTAAACCAGTTTCTCAGCTTTTGTTTCAAACTTCTCGGGCAAACAGAAATTGTCTTGAATAGTAATTCCAACTGTCTTACTCCAGGTAGAAGAGATAGGGTAACCACCTCAGGACCATGAAATCACCATTTTTGCTTTCTTATCACCAAGTCTTACAATGCCCTCACTAAATCACTACTTTTATCCTTCTTCTTCTTCTTCTTTTAAACCACTCATCAGAATTCATTTCTTCATCCTTGGCATATATTTCAGCACCAAATCAAGGTCTGCTCAACTACTGCTTTCACAAATTCCAGTATCCCTACTGACAATCTATAGAATGTGACTTCTCAGTCCCATTTCTGTTTAAAACTCTACATCTACTCCTTATTCAATACACACAGACTTCTCCAATGAAGGAACCATTCCTCTCTTGTGCCATGCCTCCTTTATTAGCATTACTCAAATGGCACCATACTTACACCTGAACCTTTCTGCACAGATTATTTCTGGCTACTCTAGTAGTTCTGTGCCTAACTGTCATCCTTACTTTCTAATGTAACACTACCATGCCACTCTTTGACTACAGTCCACTCTTTGGGAAAAATTAAAAGGGAATGAATATTTACAGAACTCCAGACAGGGGATTTTCCAACAAGATCTTATCCAATACTATAATCTACAATAGAGGTATTATGTCTACTATAAAACAATAAGGAAACTGAGACTCATATAGATTAACTTAACAAAGTCACACTTTTAACAGGTATAACAGTAATTCAAATTCAAGTTTGACTCAAAACATTATGTCATTTTCCTTACCTACCCTCATTTTTTAAATTCCTTCTCTATGGTGATAAAGAACTCTAAAAGGAAAACAAACAAGAAACTACACAGTCCTACAACAAACCTGCCATCTATTTTCAGTTAAGCTCTTCTCAATGCCCATCAATTCTTTAGTTGAAATTTTGCTGATTTCCTGCCAAATTTCTCTACAATGATTGTTTTAAACATATTTCTTTTCTCTACTTAAGCCTCCACGTGTAAACTGCTATTATCACTTCTACTGAATGACCTCTCCTCCAACTTGTCAAAGAAACAAAAACACCTGAGGTTAAATCCTCCATTTTTACACATTTTGTTTCCAATACATATTCCTTATTTCTACAAGATTTTCAACTTCTCTCTTCCTAATGGCTTTTTTCTCCTTGATCTTCATATATATGTAAGTATCTTCTATCTAGGGGGAAAAAAAGACCACAATTCTCTCTTGTTACCCTTCTACTTCTCATTCATTGCTTTTTGCAGGGTAGCTTATACATTGACACTATTCATCTTATCCACCTACCCCATATGCCCAGACCAAGTGCCTGTCTCTGTGAATACTGTTACTCGTAATCTCCATGCTCAGTCTTAATGGAGTCAAGTTTTATTTACTTACTCTCTCCATTATCTTTAATCTTGCCTTCTAACATCTCCTGACTCTAATAATAATAGTGCTTGTGGATAGTACTTAATATGTTTCATGCACACATAAATTAGAATTTAATTACATGCTCTTTTTAAGTCTTTTTAAAATTATATGCTATCTTTTATTTTTATTTAAAATGGTTTTTCCCCCCCATAAACCTGATACAATCTCATACCTCCTCTGTATCTCTGATCTCATTTAGCATAGTACTGAGCCAAAAACCAGTTCCACAAAATTACTTAATTGAATGAGTCACAAAATGGAAAACTCAAGAAAGTAGAAAGACGCGTACTACATTTGAACTTAGTAGGTGGTATTATGGAGATATCAAGAGGTTCCAAATGTCAGTACAAAAGAAGTATGGGTTGAGAAATATTTCCTAAAAAGAAAAAAGAAGAAACCAAGTACTAAGAGTTAAGAGTATCCAGAGGAATTGTCCATTAAAGATTATGTAGACAATTTGACTTTTCTCTAATGGTAGTAATTTCTTTAACTCAAGGCCTCCAAACATTTTTTTTAAAAACCTGACAAAAAATGTTACTAAAGCATAATTTAATTTCATGAATGTTCTCTGATACTTCTGATCCTAGAGATTCCACTAGCAGTTTTAAGTAATGTCTTCCTTCTCTAAATTCCTATAGTATTTAGATATATGATTTTTTATTTTATTTATATTTTTATATTTATATTTTTATATTTATTATATTTAGATATATTATCTAATATATATATTATTATATATATATAATAATATATATATTATATATATATATTATATATATAATATATAATATATAATATATATATAATATATATTATATAATATATATTATTATTATAATAATATTTATTATATTTAGATATATGATTTTTTACTGCTTTCAATATTTTATTAGAGTAAAGCAAAGCTGGAGGCATCACAATTCCAGACTTGAAGTTATAGTACAAGATCTAGTATCAAAACAGTATGGTACTGGCACAAAAACTGACACAGAATAGAAAACTCAGAAGTGAACCCACAACTATACAGTCAATCTTTAACAAAGCGGGAAAGAATATCCAATGGAAAAAAAGATAGTCTCTTCAACAAATGGTGTTAGGAAACTGGACAGCGACAGGCGAAAGAATGAAACCAAACCACTTTCTTAAACAAACACAAAAATGAACTCAAAATGGGTTAAAGACTTAAATGTGAGACTGAAGCCATAAAAATCATAGAGGAGAACACAGGCAGTAACCTCTTTGACACTGGCTGTAGCAACTTCTTTCAAGGTATGTCTCCTGAGGCAAGGGAGACAAAAGCAAACAAAAATCAACTACTGGGACTTCATCAAGATAAAAAGCTTCTGCACAGCAAAGGAAACAATCATCAAAACTAAAAGGCAACCTACTGAATGGGAGAAGATATTTGCAAATGACATATCTGATAAAGGGTTAGTATCCAAAATCTATAAAGAACTATAAAACTCAACACCCAAAAAATCAATAATCCAATTTAAAAATGTGCAGAAAACATGAACATTTTCCCAAAGACATACAGATAGCTAACAGATGCAGGAAAAGATGCTCAACATCACTCATCATCAGGGAAAACAAATGAAAACTACAAGGAGATGTCACCTCACACTTGTCAGAATGGCTAAAATCAAAAGCACAAGAAACAACAGGTATTGGTAAGGATGTGGTGAAAGGGGAACTCTCTTGCATTGCTCGTGGGAATGCAAACTTGTGTGGAGGTTCCTCAAAAAAGTTAAAAACAAAACCACCCTCCAATCTAGCAATTACAGTGCAATTACCCAAAGAATACAAAAATACTAATTCAAAAGGATACATGCACCCCGATATTTATAGCAGCATTATCCACAAGAGCAAAACTGTGGAAACAGTCCACATACTGTTTCCATTTGACTGACAAATGGATAAAGAAGATGTGATGTGTATAGTAGAGTATTAGTCATAAAAAGAATGAAATCTTGCCATTTGCAATAACATGGATAGAGCTAGAAAGTGAAATAAGTCACTCATATGTGGAATTTAAGGAAAAAAAAAAAAAGGAACAAGCAAAGGGGTGTGGGGGAGGAGAGAGAGAGGGGGGCAAACCAAGAAACAGATTCTTAACTATAGAGAACAAACTGAAGGTTACCAGAGGGGAGGTGGGTGGGGTGACGGGTGAAAGAGGTGATGGAGATTAAGGAGTGGACTTCTTGTGATGAGCACAGGATGTCATATAAAGTATATTTAGTGTAACTACTAAATTCTACACCTGAAACGAATATTACACTTTACATCAACTAACTGGAAATTAAATAAAAACAAAAAACCCTAAATTATTTTATTAAAATAACTTCCCCACTAGACTGTAATGATCTTTGATCCTTTTTTGAAAATTTGTCAGTTTGTTGCTCCCAAGCATTCTTAGCACAAGATCTTCCAATACACAGGTATTAATATACACCGAAGTACACATGAAACATAAAAAGATATACCAAAGCTAAGAAAAAAAATTGAAGTGACTTAATTCTACCTATGGAACTCCCAATTAAGGAAAAGAATAAGAAATGTGGGACGCCTGGGTGGCTCAGTTGGTTAAGCGGCTGCCTTCGGCTCAGGTCATGATCCCAGCGTTCTGGGATCGAGTCCCACATCGGGCTCCTTGCTCGGCAGGGAGCCTGATTCTCCCTCTGCCTCTAGCCTGCCACTCTGTCTGCCTGTGCTTGCGCTCTGTATCTCTCTAACAAATAAATAAAATCTTTAAAAAAAAAAAAAAGAATAAGAAATGTGCTCAACACAATCATACATTTGGGCAAAGATTTTATAAACAGGGACACAGGGGTTGCAAATTTGACTTGGCAAACTGTTTAACTTCTCTAAGCTCAAGTATCTTCATTTTTAAGGTGCAGTTATTGTACAGACTTATGAAGATAGTATATTATACACATAACACAATGCTTGGCATAAAATAAGCTGATAATAAAGAGATCTTAAATTCATTAAAATCTATTTGTGGTTTTTGGTAAAAGAAGAGGATTTAAGAAATACATATTACACAAAATTAATAAAAAATGAAGAGTAATTAAAAAGAGTAACCAAATTACACTTTCTAGATTGAAATAAAAGAATTACAACAAAAGATCAATCAAAACATAAAAAAAAGACTCTGTTTTGACAAGGAAGGGCATCCCCTGTGAGTAGTCCGAAGCTTCCTACTACTGATTGAAAAGTCATGTCCTATCCTTGCATGCCATCAAAAAAAAGAATATTAAAGTGCACAGATGCTCACGAGGGCATACAACATATATGGACAAAAAGGCCTGGAGCAGCCAATTAGCCTCCTTTGTTGATGTGAACCTTCTAGAATTAAGTGGCCAAGTATGAAGAAATGCACTGCTTAATTTAATAAGCTGACAGTCTGGGTTCCTTGGAGACCCCCAAGGGAAGAAACAAGCAGAAAAAATTCTAACTGATGTTATTTTAAAGGCATCCCCCAAAGCTCAAATTTTCTAGGAGGTCACAAAGCCAGTTCAGTCTATGACAGAGCTGAGAATAAGGACATTTTGCAAATTTCAAGTTAAAATAAGAGTCAGGCAAAAAAGTAAACTGAACACCCTAGGGAACGCTTCCAGGATGTGTTCCAGCAGCAGCAATAAGTAGAGCCACCTGTTAGTTCTCTTGCATCATTGGCTACAAGCTACAGGGTAGCCCTGCCCAAGTCTGTCAATTCAACCTAGCTTGAACTGGCATAGAGCCCACCTGTACAACCATGAACATCAATGTGTGTGCCAGAAGAGCAGTTTTATGAGAAAAGGAGACTCCTCATTGGTCCATATCCAAAGTCCGCCTCTATTGGCTGCAGATGGGAATGACTCAAGCACACACAGTATGGCCTGCATCTTTGACACATCGCCACAGTGGACCTGACAGGCATGTTCCTGAGCCCCATCAACAGGATAGAAGCACAGATTATGCCTCCAGCACTAGCTCTGCAGGTCAGGCTGTTTACTGCAAATCCTACTCTATTCCTTCAGCATGGTGCTTGCGGATAAGCATGGCATGAACAAGGGGCACTATATCTTTCTGATGACACCTATGGCCCTCTTCAAACTGAGTGACACCTTCCCCTTAGGAGAAATAGGTCTGTAAGCTGGAAAGGCCCAAACGTATGTGTAATACCTGATGTGATGATTCCTCTCTTGGAAGTTCCATTTTTTTCTACATAATGCTACACACATGGAAGGGCCTTAAAATATCCTAATGTACAGATTTTAATTTGTAATTTTGAAAGTCGTTCACTGTAAGTTTTCTTTGCACTTAAAAATGAGCATGCTGCTACCCTATGACCCAGCAATTGCACTACTGGGTATCTACCCTAAAGATATGCACCCGAATGTTTACAGCAGCAATGTCTATTATAGCCAAACTATAATATGTTGATGGACATCTAGGAAAGAACCTAGATGTCCATCAACAGATGAATGGATAAAGAAGAGGTGGTGTATATACACAATGGAATACTATGCAGCCATCAAAAGTAATGAAATCTTGCCATTTGCAATGACGTGGATGGAACTAGAGGGTATTATGCACGAAATAAGTCAATCAGAGAAAGAATTATCATATGATCTCCCTGATATGAGGAAGTTGAGAAGCATTGTGGGGGGCTTGGGGGGCACAAAAGGAATAAATGAAATAAGATGGGATCAGGAGGGAGACAAACCATAAGAGACTCTAAATCTCACAAAACAAACTGAGGGTTGCTGGGGGTAGGGGAGGAGGGAGAGGGTGGTTGGGTTATGGACACTGGGGACAGTATGTGCTGTAGTGAGTGCTGTGAAGTGTAAACCTGGTGATTCACAGACCTGTACCCCTGGGGCTAATAATACAATATATGTTAATTTTTTTAAAAAAGAACATACTGCTTTTATACTCTGAAGTGTTCCAAAAAATGTTATGAATATGATACTTACTACTTTCTTTTCTCCAGCATGGCTGGTAAATTTTGTAGAGAAATTAGAAACTACAACCATAAACATGATTTTGATATATTTATTCAGTGTGATATAACTTTCTTATATTTTATTTTTTCATATAACTTTCTTCTATTTTATTTTTTATATAAAATAAAATATTTTGGAGGGAAAAATATCATAAAATATTTTGAAGGAAAGAACAAAAGAGCTAAAGAGAAAATCTAAGGAAGAACTTGTTTCAATCCAATTGATTAATACAAAATTATTGTATTTACATTTGTCTCATATTTTTCACAATTATTTTTAAGAATCTTTTCTAATTAGTCCACTGGTGACCCAAACGAAAGAGTTTTCCTCTAGAAAACTGTTTAAAAAACCAGCTAGCAACTTGTTTCCAAATAACTTGAGACAAAGGAACGCCACCACTTTTTTCTTGTTAAAAAACAAATTCAACTAAAATGCTTAATTAGGCAGGATAATACATTTTAAAAAGTTCTTCAAACAATCAGTATAGTGTTTCATATTCCTTAGTTTTGACACAGATCACATAATGATAAATTTTTTGTTCTCATTTCTCCAAAATAATATTCTTCTTCACCCCATATTATAGAAATAATCTATAGACTATAGAAATAATCTAAGTATCTCAGGATAAGTTTGATATATATTAGAGACATTTAGTTCATTCTTCCTTTGGTCTTACTTGCCTTAGGTTTTTTAAAAATTAGTTGTTGTTCTAAATATTTATTTCCTATCTTTTCTTCTCTTTTAATGCCTAAAGAAAAACTGGAAAATCTCCATCTATAGCGACATGAAAGTTTTGTTCAGAGAAAAAAAAAACCTTTAGGAATTTCTTCTATGTAAGTCTTTCATTAGCCCAAAGAGTAAACAAATTCTCTGGAAATAAGCTCAAAACTGTCTCTTCCAGGAGTGCTCAGTGGTGCAGTTGGTTATGTATCCAACTCTTAGCTTTGGCTTAGGTCATGATCTCAGGGTCCTAGGACTGAGGCTTATGTTGGGCTCTCTGCTCAGTGTGGAGTCTGCCTGAGATGCTCTCTGCCATTCCCTCTGCCCCTCCCTCTCATGCTCTCTCTCTCTCAAATAAATAAATCTTTAAACACACACACACACACCTGTCTCTCCCATGTAAATGGAGCAACTGATCAAAGCTACACATTCTTTTAAATGGCAGAGCCCTTTGGTCTGCTATTAACAAAATACTATTCACCATCACATGCACTAAAGTCTAGACTTCTATAAAATTACTAGCTGTTTTCAGAGTGCAGGCAAAAACCCTGGTGCAATTTTACTCTTTTGAAAAAGCAAAGTACTTTCTTACGGGAGCCTATAATAATTCTTTTTTAAAATCACACCTCATTTATTGACTACAAAAAATTGAGACTTTTTGTGAGACATTTTATTCCGAACACCTGTTTTCTCCTTTTATTAAACTTATTTTTCCAACCTCAAAATGTGGCAGTAAAACTAAGAAATTAACCTTAAGCAAATTCTCATGCTTCAAAGGAATGATTTTTCCATTTACATCAACAGTATTTTCAGTTTTGCACTTTTGTACTGTTGCCAGGGCTGTGGAGATGACTTAAAAGCACACAGGAACAAAATCGGAATAGATTTAAAAGAAAGGAGAAAGGAAAATCTAACTGCAATCTCTTTACTAGCAATTTGGGGCTCTTATCTACCCTTTTTGGTTCCTGTGCTGCACAAAAAAACAGACATAAAGTACTTTATTACCTGTCCCTAAGAAACAAAGTATCAATTTTGAAAACCCTCTGAAATCACTTTTGGAAAGCAAACTTTCACAATATATACTAAAGGAAATTTACAAACCTCTGAATGTTCATCTCTCTCATCTATAAGTCTTTTTAGATGTAATGCCATATTTTTCAAGAGTGGTTCTATTTCCTCTTGAGACATATCAGTCACTTCCATCCATTGCAGATCAAACACATTTTCCTGATTATGGGTTACCTTTAGCAAAGCAACCAAAATAAACAATGTTTTAGAATAGCTAATACTTAAAAACTGATTTCATTTTAGTACAATATTAGCTCAAAATTATATATCCTTTTATCATAAGAATATGAGAAGCAAATCTGATCCTAAAGAACACTTGAAATCAATGAATGATGAAAAGGCTAATAATAAGAATTATTTTTACTAAGTATAAACTATAAATAAATTTCTATTTATCTTCCTGTCAACTAAAAAGTAAAACATTTCATTCAGGCATTAAATGTTGATATGTTTGACAACTATTTTAACAAAATCAGTTGAACTTTTGAACTTTTCTTTAGGTAAGACTAAATTTATTGTGCTTGATTCAAAAGCAAAAGTTTTTTAATCCTGTAGGATATGTGTTACTGCACTTGTATACTTGAAAAGCTACATTTTTATAGAGTCTGAAGACGACACTACCACAGAACCTTAGGAGAAAAGGACTACTAACATAAAGATTTTTTAAAAGAATGGAAAAGTTACATAAATGAAATACTTATTTCTTGCTTTTCTTTTCTCACTGTGATTCTGATATTCTGCTTTAAATTTTACAAGAAACTGCAAAAATAATGCTTTCAAGAATGATGAATGGCAAATTTAGTAACTTGTAATATTTAGCATTTATTCAAAATAAAATACAAACCATAGAGAGAGCATAAACAAACAAACAAACATATATAAGGGGAAACTACCAAAACCCCCCGTATCTTGTGGAGTACTAATCTGCTAATTGTTGACAACAGTATTACAGACAAGATAGTTGGACTCTATGAATGCTAACACAAAGGAAAGATGATATACACAACACAGGTTATTCAAATAGAGACTATTTTAAACACTAACAATTTTTGCTATTTAAAAATTCTCTCCCTTTCCTCAGTTCTCTTTCTAATCAACATGTAAATTATAACATGATCTAGTCCTAAAAAGTCTTGTTATGTGTGTAAGATTAAAAGCGCAAGACTAGATAGATGCAGAAATAGCAGTTTTTAAAACCCATCTGTTATTTTAATTACTTAATATTGCACAATATGTCCTAGACTTAAGTTTTTATAAGATGTTACAAATCACTAATGTGTTATAATTCAAGTAATATCTTCAATAAAAATTATACTGTGTCCATTCAAAAGGAAATCACTGGAATGAATTAGTACTAAGGTTATCTTCTGACCTTTCACTTTAGTTTTGAATTACAGGCAGTGATCCAGTTTCTGCTGCTTCCGTTTACAATACTGTTCATCTGTGCTAACAAAGACATACACTTCATTCCTTAAACACCTTCCACCTAACATATCTATGGATAAAAGCAACAGTACACGGTAGTTTGCACTGTGCCATGAGGATTCATTTAAGAAGTTATCTCTAAAGAGAAGACAATAACTTGTCTAACAGCAGGGTTCATCTGTATCTGACCTTGATTTGTTCTTGCTTGTCCTAAGACTTCAAGTATTTGGAGAGATATAAACACACCACAAGCTTCATAAAAATTAGTATTAGTATATAAAAACTATGTATAGGTTATTACCTCTTGAATATGTGCCGCAACTGCTGCTTTTGTATCAAAATCTAAACTTTGAATTCTTTCAATAAATTCTTCTTTTTTCTGACACTAAAAGAAATGAATAAAATGGTCACTCATGTTTTATGGTCTACAGTCCTTAGTATGTTGTAAATAACCAAAAACTCATCAGGCCAAAAACTTGGCTCTGTTTTGAACAGTACAATGAAGGTTTTGTTTGTTTTGCATTTAAATGGTCTAATATACTTACCTAGAGAAAAGATAACAATTTAGAAATATTTATTCAAAAAGCACAGCACTGAAAACTCATACTATTTTTATGTTGTAAAGTTCTAAAGCGGGAAACCATTACACAACCCATCTGAGGTCAGTACAATATTATTATGCTAACTTTACAAACAGAAAAGTAAAGAATCAAGAACTTGTTTCAGGGAGGATAAGTTACTTGCCAAAAAACACAGTGAGTCAGTGGTAGAATTCGGAATACAGCCAAAAAGCTCAGTCAGTCTTTGGCTATCATCAAACAAAACAGCCTTTCTTCTTAGGAAAAAAAAAATTGTAAGCAATTTTTACTTCAAGCTTACAATCCATTCTCACATCTTCATTCTATCAATCTTAATAAAAGAAACCTACTTTTGAAGCCCAGTTCAACATTTATAAGGTATTATAAATATTTGATTTGTTTCTATCATAACATAAAGTTACCAGGGGCAAAATTCAAGAGTATATACAAGTACATATATACTGAGTGGAATAAAGGCAGCAATTCTTTATTGTATAACTTTATAAAATCTTTATATAAATTCAGAATATTATGATATAAACCTAATCTTCTTCTTTCCAGTCAGTACTAAATAACAGTTTAACATGCATCTTAATATCTCTACCTCCCATCTACATCTCTTAAACTGCAATCCAACTGCTGGTATAACTGTACTCTTGGAGCTACCAAATGAAAAGTGCATACAAAATAGACAGCACTGCCTTGTCTAGCTTAGTTGCATCTCCTGGGCCAATTATCCAACTACTAGTGAAGAGAATATACTCACAAAAAGAAAAATTGGTTCTTTGATCATTAAAAACTTAGCAAAGTTCTGCTTTATACTCTACATATTTATTATCTCAAATTGTAACATTCTATTTCCATTGTCTACAATTTAACTTAACACATTCCCATCTGTGCAAATAGTTTTATGCCCTGTTAAAATTATTAGAATGATATAATAATATTTAAAATTAAATTACTAAGAATGTACAATTTCTAGCTGTGAGTAGGAAATTGAGTTTTAGGTGATGGGATGAAAATTAGTCAATTTAAAAACAAGAATTTTTTTATCTGTAAATAATATTTGACAGCTCTGGTGAGAATAATTAAGAATCACTTTCTGATAGTACTTTTGTAGCATAATTAACTTTTTAGGTATGGTGTGCCCAATTTTTAAATTTATTGCTTCCAAAGATGTTGGCCTATAGTTTTCCAGACAAAGAACAGATAAAATAGCAGGGTTATGATGACTATGATTCAGTGGAAAGGTCTCCCAATTCAACTGCCATATCTTTGTCTGCCTTCAGTTTAAACTTAATACATATACTTCCCTTCTCTAAGCCCTATAGCCAAATCATTAGCTATATACGGCTACTAAATACAAAATGTAGCTAGTGCAACTGAGCAAATGAAATTTTCATTTTATTTAATAGTAATTAATTTTAATTTAGCCTCATGTGGCTTACAATGGTTACTGTATTGACAGCCCCATTCTAGAGCATAAAGAAGTCTGGTGTTTAAAAACAGACATATAAATAGCTTTACTTCCATATATGAAGGCTCTCGTGAAGAAGACTAGATAATCATCGGCAAATTTTTTCCACCTAAAATGAAGTTCTCTTTTATTTTTATATAAAGTTCTTAATATGTTATGGGTACTAAAGTTCTTTCTAACTCTATTATAGCAACCGATATCTAAGTCAGCAGATTACAGATATTCCAAGAAAAGTGCAGAAAAGTTATGGGGGTGGGGGTGGAGCACGTACGTGGCTTAATTGGTTAAGCCTCTGACTCTTGATTTAGGCTCAGGTCAGGATCTCAGGGTTGAGCCCTAGGATTAAGGCCTGTGCTGGGCTCCCTGCTCAGCAGAGACTGCTTAAGATTCTTGCCCTTCTCCTTCTGCCCTTCCCCTGTTCTCTCGCTCTTTCAAATAAATTAATCACAAAAAATAAGGAATGAAAGAAAAAAAGAAAGAGAGAGAGAGAGAGAAATTATTTGGGTAGGAAGTTGAGGACTGGAGGAAGAATTGCATTAACCCTGAAGTTATACATCTTTCACCAGAATTTAAGCTCTTAAACTCCTCAAATTCCTCACATTTTCACTTGGTATTCTCAGTGCTTTCTCTTATTAAAAAAGACAGGATTATGAAGATAAACTATACTAAAATAAAGGAAAGAATACCCAAAACAAACCACTGAACAATAAAATGAGGAATACATTATACTTTTTTCAATAAAAATAAAACACCAATGACTGAATAGACCATAATCTATCAAAAGTAAAACAAAAATATGCCATATAAAAAAATAAAAATGGAAAAACTAAAATTCCCTCTTTAAAGAATGGCTTTCCCCTCACCCCCAAAATAGAAAGTAATAAATGTTGGTGAGGTTGTGGAGAAATTGGAACCCTGTGTACTGTTGATGGAAATGTAAAATGGTACAGAAACTATGGAAAACAGTATGGTAGGTCTTAAGAAAGTTGAAAATAGAACTACCAAATATGATCCAGCAGTTCTTCTGTATAGACAGCAAAAGAACTGAAAGCAGAGACTCAAAGAGCCATCTCTATACCTAAGTTTACAACAGTATTATTCACAATAGGCAAAAAGTGGAAGCAACCCAAGTGTCCATCAATGAATAAAATGTAGTATATACGTACAGTGGAATATTATTTAGTTTTATAAATTAGGATATACATGCTAAAACGTGGATGAACCTTAAAGACATTATGCTAAGTGAAATAAGTCAATTATAAAAGGACAGATACTGAATGATTCCACTTAGGTCCTGGAGTAGTCAAATTCATAGACAGAAGTAAAGAATGGTGGTTGCCAGGGGCTAAGGGTAAAAGAGATATAGGAAGTTACTGTTTAATAGGTATAAAGTTTCAGTTTTGGAAGATGAGAAAAGTTCTGAAATGGGTAGTGGTGATGGTTGCAAAACAATGTGAATGTATTTAATGCTAATGAACTGTACTCTTAAAAATTTAGTAAAATAGTGACTTTTACGTTATGTATAAATTTTTCCCTGACTAAAAAAAATTAAAAACACTATCAGCAAAAAATTCCCTCTATACTAAGCTACATTTGCTATTATCATGTATTCTCAGAAAAAAAAAATTGGAAAAAATTGCCTCAGCGAAGCTATGTATTGCTTCATTTCCCCAAAATGTAATGAGATAATTAATGTTCTAAAATGCTAATTTTTAGGATGCTTTACAGATAACTGGTAGGAAAACAACAGGCTGTAGCCCTCAAGCTGACCAAGTTCAAAAATAGCTTTCTAAATCAAATACTAGTGTTAGAATTGCTTGTGAGGGCAAACATAAAGGTCAAATTTTAATTTCAATCACACCTGACACAGTTTCAACATTATGCAACCTTGCAAAAGCCCAAAATAAATAATATTTTTGGATACTAAATAGCCAGTACTAATATAAAACTAAGATCTGCTGATTTTCACATGGGCTTCAGAGAAAAATATTGGTAAACAACATATACTGCAAATATTTTTCCTTCTGTGTAGGATGATTTTGCTTGAGAATCTCTCAACTATCTCATGGCGGGATGCACAGCTGTATGCCCATAAAAATTTTAGCTGATGCTCAGAACTGATTCAGAAGATGTGTTATTCACTAAAAAAAGATTCTGGTGGAACTGGACTGGTTTAATTCCTCAATAATGGAAATATCTAAGCCCTGGCATTGAATAGTTTTCTTTGTATTCAAAGTTATTCCTGTGGATTTATGTATAACCAAGGATAAAAAAGCCTTAATTATAAATTTATTCTGTGAGTTAAGATCTTTGGATAGTGACTAATTTACTGTTTTGAATGCTACTTCCCCTTAAGAATTTCAAACTTTCTTCTTCAAAAGAAACAATTTTTTTCCCAATTTCCTTATGCTTCCTTCCATTTCTATTTCTTTTCATGAATATAGTATCTTTTTTAAAGTTTGCAGCCCACTAAATTCCTGGACTTTAGTATCATATCAGCAACTTTAACTTACTATTTCTACCTACAAATCACAAGTATAACAGAAAAAACTAATCTTGATGTGGAAAAACATTATTTATGCCACTTACATATTATATTAAACATTAGACATTTTAACCTGTTGAATTACACAAGGACAGATTTTCTGTAATAGACATGACATTCCAGAAATTATTCAAACAATACTTGTTAGCTGATTGGTTTTGTCCTGAAGTACCTTTTAGTTCTTCAGTATCAACAAAGGTTTCTAATTGTTCATACAGAGAGTTAAAGGCTAACCAGAGATTCTGTTACACATTTGATGTCGTTAGCATCAGTGGCTCCCAAATACCGACAGGATGAAATCTAAATTCTATTTTAAATATGGGATACTACAGTTATAGCAAATAGGGTGGGGTTAGCAGCTTAGATTTTATAAGGTTTTTTTGTTGTTGCTTTTACAGGTGGTAATAATGATTACTTCTTTAATATTTTAGGCTTTCCCTTAACTGTTCATAGAAAGTTCTTAGTTCTGCTCCATTCCCACTGTCAATTTAAGTAACCAGAAATAACAACCAAATAGTAACCAGAAGTTACAACCAAATTTATGCTGTCACTATGTTACTTACATTTACATAACATCCACTAATAGAGGTATTTTTTTAAAAGCAAATACATTATTCAAGGGTGTAAATAATTAAGGACTGTGTTTCTAATTTAGGATCAGATGACCAAATTAGAACAGCAATGACCACAAACACCATATTTACTGAATTTTCAATCAATTATGAAGTAAACACTTGTATATTACAGAGCATGAAACTTTAATAACATGCATTGTGTAAATCCATAGCTACCGAGCAGTTAGCTCTAAAAGCCACACTCTCTTGGAATTATAATTTCTGGCATATATATGTAAAAAATTACTCATGGCCACAATATTTATTTATTCACAAATAAATTCAGTCCACAAATAACTGAAGTAGTTTAACACTGTAATCACTTATCCAAAACATGGCTGATTAAAGGAAAAATCAACATAGAAAAATAGGTTTTGAAGTCAGAACAGAGTTTAAACTTAACTCTTTGGCCTGTTGGCAATATGAATCTAGAGCAACCATCCTGGTTTGTCAGAGACAGTCCCAGTTTACACATGCAGTTCCTCTGTAATTGTTAACAGTACCCATTCCAACTCTCACAAGTGTCTTAATTTGGGTAACTTAAATGTCATCCCATCTAAACACCAATCTTTTTATGTGAAAAAAGAGAAAAGAAAACCTACATAAGAATCATAACTGACACAAAGTGGGAATTCAATAAATCAATGCTGCTATTATTATTATAATCACTCATCAAAAGGGCAATATAATAATAATCCATACTCCTAAATAACATTTTTCATAATTTTTGCTTCTCTTTGTTGTTAATCCTCCCTTCTGTAACATACAAACATGCACACATTAATCATAAGGATGTTTTGGGAGAAGTTTTTAAGAGTACCTCTAAGGAAAATTGAAAAACTTGAGGCTGGTAAAAGCCTCAAAATAAATATATATATATGTATGTATATATAATTTTTAAATAATACAACTATCTGATAATATAAGCGCAGTCTGAAATAAAATAACAGTGTTTTCCTTCAAAATCTCCTTAGAAGGTCATAGTTACTTAAAAGTTCCTAACAGACTTTGAAAACCAAACCCCTCTTTAAGTCTTTCAGAAACTAGAGCCTGAAAAAAAAATAAAGAAGTTATTAAAATGAAAATAGGAAGAAATATTTTAACTTACCTGAACTGCACAACCCAGTAAAAGTAAAAGCAACTTTTTAACTTCTTCAGTGCCTTGTTCTGCAATAAAAACGATTGCTAAGTACTACATTTTACTTTAGTTCAACTCTCTTTCTTACATTGGTAGAATCCCTTCTAAAGGTAATATTCACAACAACTTGACCCAACGATTATGTATTCAAGTAGAGCAAAGAAGTCAAAAGAGCAGCTCTGTATGCACAATGTGGTAATAGAAGAAATGGGCAAGGTTGTCCGTTTTGAAGGGTTGCAGCACAGATAAAATGGCCTTCAAGACTCTATGCAATAAAGTAGGCTAACTACATAAATACTCTAGTTTTCCATAAATGATTATATCACAGCAGTAAACCAAATGAACTGCTGATATGGGGACATGCCACAAATTCAACCAAATGGTTCCTAATAGGCCTAGCTTCTCTTAGGCCTATTAGCGTTTTCTTTCCAAAACACCTATCTTATATGATTCATCTATCTGTAAAATTTAAATGGCTTTCCACTGTGTAGGCTTATGAGGATCAAAACTTTAAATGTTACAGCAAAGCTGATAAAATGAATGTATATAATAAGCTGGATAAAGTTAATGATCAGTAACAGAACTGGATAGTATATTGGCTGTTGAATAATACTCAATTCAGATTTTCTCAAAATATTCAGCTGAGAAAAAAAAAAGTCATTTCTTTGGGCTAAATTTCACTATCAGGGCAACTGTCTATGACAAATTCCGAGTCTTCTTTTCAAACATTCCCTCCTACTCTCCAGGAAACAACTTAACTTTCTTAGCCACGCTAATCACCCTTCCACAAATATATATACATCCACACTCCTCTGCCTTCACTTCTGTCACTCTCTTTGCTTGTCTTTATTCCCTCTAGTTAACTACTTACTAATAGCAATCCTAGGCACAGCTCTAACAATTTCAGTGTAGCCTTTCCTGGCAACCACCCATCAATGGTCCCCAGCCTCCATGAATCTGCCAACTTTAAGAATAATTACCCCCCCCCCCCCCCCCCCCGCCGGGGCTCCTGGGTGGCTCAGTGGGTTAAACCTCTGCCTTTGAATCAGGTCATGATCTCAGGGTCCTGGAATCGAGCCCCACATTGGGCTCTCTGATCAGCAGGGAGTCTGCTTCTCCCCTCTCTCTCTGCCTCCCGCTCTGCCTACTTGTGATCTCTATCTGTCAAATAAATATTAAAAAAAAAGAATAATTACCCCATATTTTATATGCCTAATACTTTTACATAGTTCTATTTTGTACTAATTATTACAGGATTTCCTAGTCATCTGCGTATCTCTCACCAAAACACAAGATCCTCCAGGGTACAGACCATTTTCTTTATATCTCCAATTTGGTAGGTAATCATTAAATGCATGTAAAACTGAAAATAATTCCATTCTACATATTAAAATTTGATTTCATTTTTTAATTTATATAATCAAATATTCCAGAATATCTCTAAAAACTATCTAAACTCCTAATTCACTTCATCTAAGTGGTAATTTCCTCAGGAAAAAGAGCTGCTTGATTTTAGTTTTTATTTTGACTTTATTTTTGTTTGTTTTGAATGAGAATGGGGGGTGAGATCTGGAGAAGATATACTTAGGATTTGGGTTATGGGTAGCCTAAAAGAATAAGTCCGTTGTTGAACTGGTTAGTGGCTACTAATTTCCTTAATTGTTTAAAAATCAAAACTCTGAACAGGTCACATTTAAAATCAGGCAAAAAGCAGAAACTTGTGAAGAAAATAATTTAAATGATATAAGAAAACTGCTTCTCGTCTTTCCATTTAGAAATAGTTTCATATAACCTAAACATCAATCAATAAAATCTTAGATTCAAATAGTTCTAGCAATGAAAGATAGCAGATATATGAAACAAACCTAGAAATTACTTCAAAATCACTTATTTCCTTTAATCTTATACGCACATTATCTTCTATACTTGTTTATAATGAGACACTAAAAATCATTACAGAAAGGTATCGATTTGGTAGAGCTGAAAAAACACTGCACTTAACCTAAAATGCACATCTGTAGTATGTAGATCTCATCTACATATCATAAATATTCAGTTTATTTTCTCTCTACAAAATGGAGTATCACCTCTGACTTTCACTAGAGTCATGAAAAACCTATTGTATTCATATAAATAGGCAAGATCTTGATACACATTACAGTATTACACGAAGGACTATTATTACATTATGCCAATTTTAATACTTACCAGAAAAAGGATTTTTGCCAATGATTAAGACATTTGGCAATGACATCATGATCAACTGCTGCAAAGTCTCCTGTAAAAAGATATCCCAAATGTTGTTATATGGGTAATGCTGACTAGATAATTATCAACAAGCTATAACTTACCATTTGTGCACTTCTCTGTAGATATGCTACAATGCAATTAAAAAGCTTTTGCATAAACAATGAATCTTGGAACACTGAAAAAATAAAATTAAAAAAAAAAAGATGAAAAAAGTTATCCAAGGTCTTAAAAAGACTTATGGTTTCACTCATGTGGAATATAAGGAATAGCTCAGAGGACCACAGGGGAAGGAAGGAAAAACTGAATGGGAAGAAATCAAAGAGTAAGACAAATCATGAGAGACTCTGGACTCCAGGAAACAAACAGATCGTTTAAGAGGGGAGGGGCATGAGGAAATGGGGCAACCACATGATGGGTATTATGGATGGCACCCAATGTGATAAGCACTGGGTGTTGTACATAACTAATCAATCATTGAACACTACGTCAAAAAACCAATGATGTATTATATGTTGGCTAATTGAACATAATAAAAATTAAAAAAAATAAAAATAAATAAACCAAAGAAAACAAATGCCAAAAAAAAAAAAAAAGACACCAGGGTAACAAAAATTATAAGGTCAGCTATACTTAATAACATATCTATTACTTACAAAATAGGGGCAACTTGGTAGCTCAGTTGGTTAAACATCTGCCCTCAGCTCAGGTCATGATCCCAGGGTCCTGGGATCAAGCCCAACATTGGGGATTCTGCTTCTCCCTCCCCTGCTCAGTGAGGAATCTGTTTCTCCCTCTCCCTCTGCCCTGCTTGCGCTCATGCTCATGCTCTCTCTCTCTCAAATAAAATCTTTAAAAAAGCATTTTCCCATAAGCAGTATGTGACATGTACCAGAGGCTCATTAGAATTAATCTTTTATCTTTAACTCTTTATAGATATGTATGAGAAAGTTCCAAAACATTTTCTTCAGTGTTATATTTACTAGCCCTTTAAAAAACTATTACCAAAAACATGCATACATTTAAAAAAAATGTATATACTCTGTATGTGTATCTGATTAAATAAGTAATTAAGAGTAAGTGTAAAAAACTGCTAAAATCATTTACTCCAAAGACTGAGTGAGACCAAGTCTGGTTTTTTAATAAATGAATTTTCCAGTTCAAAGCAAGTTATCTCAAGACGGAATATGCTATTAGCAAGTAGGTAACCGCTAAATGGACTTAAGGGAATAAATTTCTAATTCTAATTTTTAGTTTCCTTGCCTTGAAGCAAAATTATCAGGACTATCATTGTACATATGTAAACAAAACCATAAATAAGAGATGTATAAAAAAAGCAATCACTATTTTGTCTCTATCCCATTTAGCAAATAGTCTAAGTCAGAACAAAGAACATTCAAACTAAGTATCATAAAAGGAGGCATTAAATTTTAAGAGATCCTGAATTATTAGAAAAAAGCTTTATTTCAACTTCAGGATAAAGGATTAATTCTCATTTATACTTATTTTGAAATAACATGAGTGAAAACTGATAAATCATACTAGAAAACACCAACTCTTCAAGGCAATTTATTATACTGATTTACCATGTAACATTCTATGTTGATACACTATTATAATGAAACTGTCCAGGTGAACAGTAATCTTCAATATGGTCACTACCTTGTTCCTCTACTCTTTTCCTCAGTTGGCTCCCCATTCTCTGCCTACTCTGTTACTCCATGCCTCAATGCTAACTCAGTCTCTTTGCAAAAGACAAATGCAATCTCATAGATTTTTTTAACCATATGGTATCATCAATGACCTCATGTGTTTCACTTACACACTGTGAAATTCTATTATATTTGGATGACACAACTGCTACAGGAAACTGTTAAATTTAAAATTATCTCCATGTATCTAAAAATGTACCTTAGTATAGTAGAATCTGATACCTAGCATAGCATACTCTGGAGGAGGCCAGTCCAAATGCCTAGGCTTAAATGAAGGTTCCATGACTTACTATGTATGTGAATTTTGTTGGGAAGGGTAAAAAATAAAACAAAAGTATAGTTTTTTAAAAATAAGTTTATGAAATATTAGTTAATAGGAAAAAAATAGGAGAAAATCTACTTTCTACTCTACTTTTACTTTATTTCTAAGTGTTAAGTTTTTATGTCTGAAAGTACTAATATTAGGCAAGGCAGCTAAAAACTACACAAATTTTAAAAAATTATTTTACAACCTCTATTTAATTCTGTGGGTTCTTCGGAGGATTCTGGTTACATTTTTGTAAAATTTCCTATTTCCCTATTCTAATCTAACAAGTAACATTGAAAATATAGACGGCATAAAAAATACCAGAGGCTAAAAAAAACCTGATGGCTATTGCTAAGGCTCTATTATATATCCTCGGATTTCCCAGACTTCACCTTGTTCTAAAGATGCTTATACTGAAGGTGCTAAAGAAATGGAAAAATAATACATTTTGAGCCCAAGATAAATATAACCTTAAGTAGGAGGAACTAATAAATTGAAGGGTTAAAGATGATAATATATATGCATATGAACTAGTAAAGATACTTTGTTAGAAAAGCGATAAGAAACATATAAAAAATGTATGGAGAAAGAATTTTAGCAATACAACTGAAAGAGCCGAGAAAGTTATAAGAAAATCAGGGCTGGAACTCTGAGTGGCTGTTAGTTAAGCGTCTGCCTTCGGCTCAGGTCAAGATCCCAGGGTCCTGGGATCATAGCCCACACCAGGCTCCTGGCTCAGCTGGAGCTTCTCCTTCTGCCTGCGTCCATCCCACCCCCTAACTTGTGTGCTTTCTCTCTCTCTCAAATAAATAAAATTTTTTAAAAATCAGGGAAGCTATTCATTCTGTACGTACTTACTGTGTGTTTATAATTTGCCAGGCATTGTACTACACTGGAAATAAAGCAATGAACAAAAATCCATGTTCTCATGGAATTTACATTTTAGTGGGGGTAGAGCGAAGAAAAGTAAATAAATGGTTTTGATGATCCATGCTAAGTATAAAAATAATAAAGCATGGAATGAAAAGATTACTGGAGGTAGAGATAAGAAGGTTGCAATTTTTAAAGGCACACAAGTATGCAAATACAGAGAATCTGAGAATTTTCAGGACCATTTAAACGAAGTTTCACAGGAACAGGGAGAAATTCTATCTTCATGTGAAAACAATCTAGAAAGATCTGGAGAACAGCAATAAGTAATAAAAAGAAAAATACCAAACAAGAAAGAACTAGCAGAAATTATGTTAATAGGAAAATAACAGTAGAGGTGCTCTGATAGATACAAGTAATGTTATTCCCATTACTTTTTGTTGACTTCTTATAACTTTTCTATTAAAAAATGGTATATTAACTGTATTTTTAGTTGATCATCTAACAACTTTTTTTCCTGATATAGAAGTTTCTGTGAATTAAAGTTCAGTTGCCAAAGCACTGCAAGAAAGACTATTTCATGTTTGTGCCAGACTTCTGCTAAGTTATCCATAAACTACTTGCACAGTAACAAGTTAAACACTTCCGGCCAAGGTCTAGGCTCATCTCTCTTTCTTGAGTCACACACTAAACAAAATGCTGTTACTAAAACTGCACATTACTATAGTACTAAATATAAGTTTCAAAGATTTCTAAAATATAAGAGTGTCTTCTTTAGGACTCTTACAACCTATTTTAAAAATTCAAACATAATTACATTTATCATAATATTTGTGTTTGTCCTTTTATTTATTTTACTAGGGAAAAGCATTAAAGGGGCACATGGGTGGCTCAGTCAGTTAAGTGTCTGACTCTTGATTTCGGCTCAGGTTATGATCTCAGCGTTATAAGACAGAGCCCTACATCGGGCTCAGTGCTGGGCAAGGAGCCCGCTTAAGATTCTCTCTCTCCCTCTACTTCCGTAACCCCCAACTCCCTCTCTCTTTAAAAAAAAAAAAAAAAAGTGACTTATTTTATCATATTTTAGTCTACAGAAAAAAGTAAATGAATAGCATTAAAAATAAAGAACATCTGACCAAAGTGTCAAAAATATGATGGAAAATAAAGTATGCATTGTATATAAAACAAAAAGGTCCATTTCTTTGGCTACTAGGTTTTACTAATTTTAATAATCCACATGTTGCTTATAACAGATGTTAAACAAAAATCTTTAAAAATGGGGCGCCTGGGTGGCTCAGTGGGTTAAGGCCTTTGCCTTCGGCTCAGGTCATGGTCTCAGGGTCCTGGGATCGAGCCCCGCATCGGGCTCTCCGCTCGGCGGGGAGCCTGCTTCCTCCTCTCTCTCTCTCTGCCTGCCTCTCTGACTACTTCTGATCTTTCAAATAAATAAATAAAAATCATTTAAAAAAAATCTTTAAAAAGTACCAGTTTTCTCTGCCAACCAGATTAATGTATAAGACCATTTTGTTTTTATATTAATGACATTAACCATGCAAAAATGTCCTAATAAATTTAAATTTCCTAATGGTAAAGAGTTATTTTCTTTCTGAGCCTCAAATAATTCAGCTTATTATTTTAATGGTGGTTGAAAACCATCTTACTTCTTTTAGTACTTATTTAAACTGTAGCCAGGAATGCCTGGGTGGCTCAGTGGGTTAAAGCCTCTGCCTTCAGCTCAGGTCACAATCCCAGGGTCCTGGGATCAAGCCCTGCACTGGGCTCTCTGCTCAGCAGGGAGCCTGCTTCCCCCTCTCTCTGCCTGCCTTTCTGCCTACTTGTGATCTCTGTCAAATAAATAAATAAAATCATAATAAATAAATAAATAAACTGCAGCCAGAGTAGTCAAGGCAATCATTAGCTGCTGACAGAATTCTAAAAATGGACTAAGATTTTTACTTGTAAATTGTGTCTCTGATAATCAAATTCACTAACTTTCATTCACAGGAATAAAAATAACTTTAAAAAATCCAGAGACTAGGTAGTTTTACATAATAGCTATAACTTCCTTACTTCTGACTTGAAAATTTTCCAGTATTTATTGGCAAGACAAAAAGAAATGCTTGCTGTATATGGATCAAGTGATTATCTGAAAAGGTCTGAGCTGCCACTTACACATGAACAAGTATATCAAATCAACTTCACTTAATCTCATCATAACCAGTTATTTCTCTCAAGACCTCGTACATTACTCCAAGACCTCGTACATTACTCCTTCATTGTTCTTATTTATCACAATCAAAATGATTTATATAGTTATTTACTCATCTATTATCCCTCTAATATAACCATAAGTTCTGTAAGAACAGGGACATGGTTTGTTGTGTTCACCACTGTAGCCCCAATGCCCTGGCATTCAATTTACAAGTAACAGAACAGAGGGAAACTGCATGCCATTACAATTTTTACTGAGCTTTTACATGTTCTAAATCAATAAAATGAAAAAAAGGAAGAATATGGGCACTTAAATTTACCTATCATTACTGAAAAGATAAAATAAAATAATTCCTTCCACTCACAATCATCTCAAGATTATCTGTCACTTTTTTTTTGTCCCTAGGAATCATTTCTGCAAGATGACCCTAATTATTACCAAGACACAGACTTGTGAATTTTAACCCACCCAAATTCACTTTCCTTTTGTGAATCAGAACCACCATAATGTGCTAAAATATTTTACCTCAGTACTTTTTCTGAGGAATGTATGATATATAAAACATATGTTTAATAGTTTAAATAAATTTGGGAGAAAAGTCTGATCTTTTCAACAGATAGGTAATTTAACAGGTGACAAGAACTGCACTGATTTAGACCTTAACTTGAAATCTGTCTTATAATAAACAAGGCCAGGAGTGTCTTGGTTGACATATATGAGGGAAAAAATTTAGTATGTCAAGTAACTGTGTAAATAAGACAGTTGATATATTCCTGAAGATACTTCAGAAGTGTCTTGACAGGGGCAGGGAGTGTGGGGTGTCTGGGTGGCTCAGTTGTTAAGCATCTGCCTTTGGCTCAGGTCATGATCCCAGGGTCCTGGGATCAAGCTCTGCTTTGGGCTCCCTGCTCTGCAGGAAGCCTTCTTCTCCCTCTCCCACTCCACCTGCTTATGGCTTATGTTCCCTCTCTCTCTGTGTCTCTATCAAATAAATAAATAAAATAATAAAAAAAAGAAGTGTCTCAGAAACATTTTATCTAAGAAAATATGAAACACTGGGTTGATGGCAGAAATGGTTTTGTAAACTGGTACTAAAGGAAAAACACAAGGAATTGATACATGGAGAATTTCAACCTTCAGAATATTTTATGTTTTAAATATTTGAAACAATAGTGACAAAATGTTAAGATACTCAATCACTTCTAGCCCTAAGGTAGTCCACTGGTATTCAAACTTCCATTAATGAAAAGAAAAGGGTATAACTGGTCACCCAGCAAATGCTAATGAAATATTTACAGATGTGTTTAAAAAAATGGTGATAACTCAACACAAGTCAAAAATGTTATTACTAAAATCACCTGGCATTATAAGCATTTAGACTTCTCAGTTTTGGCACTATTAACATTTTGGACTGGATGATTCCTTTCTTAGGAAACTGTGCCATGCATCAGAGAATACTAAACTGCTTTCCTGGCTTCTACCCACTTTATACCAGTAGTATTCCTGTGTGTGAAAATGTTTCTCATCACTGCCAAATGTCCCCAAGGGGATAAAAGCACCCTCCATTGAGAACCACTTATCGAAAATGTTGAACTGATGAATTTCACAATTTGCTCCTCCCCAAATTTCTTGATGACTACAGCATCATTAGATTAACATGATTAATAAAAGGTAATTTCAACACCTGGCTTTAGGCAGGAGGAAGACAAAAAAACAAGACAACAGTAGTTTCATAAAAAATAGCTCTACATGTTACAACATGAATGAACCTTGAAATCTATGCAGGTAAGAGAAGTCAGTAACAAAAGACCACAAAGTATACAATACCATATTTTTTTTTTACAATACCATTTTTAAGAAATGTCTAGAAGAGGCAAATCTATGAAGACAAAAATAAATTTTAGCAATTGCCTAACACTGAGGTAGTGGTAGTGTGGTGGTGGTGGTGTGTGTGTGCAGGGTAGGGAAAATAGGAGTAACAGGGTTTTTTTTTGGAGGGTGACAAAATTATTCTAAAACTGGTTGTACTGATGCCAGCACAACTGTCTAAATATACTAAAAACCACTGAATTGGAAATTTTAGATGAGCTAATTATACAGTATATGAACTGTATCTCAAGAAAGCTGTTAAAAAAAAAAAGCAATAGTATACAATACAAAATTAGGTTGCACTGACAACTGATTTAAGATTCTGATGCAGAAATCCTTTTGCCCTCCAAGGAATCTCACTGAAATTTTCAAGGCAAACCTCCATCTCCCTAAAGATAATATGAAACCAAAAATCTAGCATTGTTTTAGTAAGAACAAAATTGATGACTATCAAAATAAGTCACTGTATCACTTAATTTACTCATTTGTTTCAAATCTAAAAATACTGATATGAAACAGATTAAAAGACAAAATAGAAGTCTTATTTACTCAAATCAACTTGAGGAAGATGACAGCTGGAATACTGGCAAGTAATACAAAAAGTTTATAAAAAGTCTAGCATAGACTTATTTCTGGCAACAAGGAGTATTAGATATTAGAAAGGAAGGAAGGAATCCAAAAATCCTGGATAATTTTTAAAAAATTATTTTCAAATGACTGAACTAAAAAAATAAATAAATAAAAAGATAATTCTCAGTTAAAAGATAAAAAAGAAAACAAAAAACTGAACCCTACAAAGGAAGACAAGAAAGAAGATGTTTTTCTTGGTCTTTGGTAGAGACTAAGGAAGGTTATTTCCCTAAAGATTTGCAATAATGTACTACCAGCTCAGAAAAAAATACAAACACATAAATCCATAATATACCTACCTATAAATGCAGAGAAAGAGATTCAGAAACACATATATTCAGATGCTAATAGTGATAATCTCCAGGCACTGGCACTATGTTTGTATTTTCTCATTTTTTCTACATTTCTACAGTATACAAGTATCACTTCTAAAATAATATGGAGCTACTTAAAATAAAGTGGTTCTGGGCTGGTTGCACAAAAGAAACAAATCCTCTCTGGAGCAATACATCCTTGGCCCAGACACATAGTAGTCCCACAGATAAATCCCCTCCCACCCAAAATAAGGTCAACACACACACACACACACACACACACACCACTGCCACTGCTACTACTACAACCATGAGAAATAGCAAGCTAAAAACAAAAAGTATTTCAGATCACCACAGATCTGACTTCAGATTTTGGAATTATCAGGCATAAAACAAAAAAAATAACAAAACAAAAACAAAACAAAAAAAGAGTTTTAATTTCTTTTTTTTTTTTTTTTTTTTTTTTTTTTAAAGATTTTATTTCTTTATTTGACAGACAGAGATCACAAGTAGGCAGAGAGGCAGGCAGAGAGAGAGAGAGAGAGAGAGGGAAGCAGGCTTCCTGCGGAGCAGAGAGCCCGATGCGGGGCTCGATCCCAGGACCCTGAGATCATGACCCGAGCCGAAGGCAGCAGCCCAAACCACTGAGCCACCCAGGCGCCCCAAGAGTTTTAATTTCTAAAGAAATAACAGAATTAAAAGAATAATAAAACAAAAAAGCAAAGATAAAAAGAATCAAACAGACCTTCTCCAAAAGAAAGATATAGGGTGCATGGGTGGCTCAGAGGGTTAAGCCTCTGCCTTCGGCTCAGGTCACAGTCTCAGGGTCCTGGGATCGAACCCCACATCGGGCTCTCTGCTCAGCAGGGAGCCTGCTTCCCCCCTCTCTCTGTCTGCCTCTCTGCCTACTTGAGATTTCTGTCTGTCAAATAAATAAATAAAATCTTTAAAAAAAAAAAAGAAAGATACAATTACTGAGTCAAAAGTTAATCAGTGGGTTAAACAGAAGATCTGACACATAAGAGGCAAATTAGCAAACTGGAGAGACAGATCTCAAAAAAATACTCAGAATGCAGCACAAGACTGATAAGGTAAAAGAAAGTTTAACAAACATGGGGGATAGAATGAGAAAGTCTAATAAACATGTAATAGTAATATCTGGAAAACAGAATAGGAAAGAGATTTCAGAAGAGAGTATTAGCAATCAAGAGAGAAAAAGGACAGTTTAACCTAAGAACAAAAATTAGACTTAATGGCTGACTTCTCCAGAACAAAAAGGAATCCCAAGAGAGGAGAATAAAGTCTGCAAAACACTGAGAGAAAAATAATTGTTAACAAAGAACTGCATACCCAATAAAACTATCTTTCAAGAACAAGGGTGAAATAAAGGCATTCTCAGACAAATAAACACAGAAATTTTACCTTCAAAAAGCCCTCTCTAAATAAACATTTGAAGGATATACTTCATAAGAAAATGATACCAAAGACAATTCTGAGATGCAAAAGAAAATTATGGAGCAGGGGGGAGGAAAATACATAACTTGATCTAAAGGAACACTGATTCTATTTATTTAACAGTAATTTTAATACCTAATTTATGGGGTTTTTAAAAAAGAACAAAAAAGACAAGAAGGGCTTAAAAAAAATCATAAAGGAGAACTGGAGTTAAAGTATTCTAAGATCATCGTGCTATTCCATAAGAGTAAAGATATTAATTTTGGCCTTTGCTATCGTAAAAATTGAATGCATAATTTTGAGAATGGCCTTTAAAAAAACAGAAGGAGGGTGATAAAGATTTAAACCATTAGAAAAAAATATGTGGAAACAAGTACTTATAAATGATATAATTTTCCATAATAATTAAAAAATTCAAAACTCATTTGCATTTAGTCACATAGCTCTCAAGTGGATAAAGGCAAACTTGACAAATCTACCATCATGGGAGAATCCAACTTTACCTTTCTGAGTAAGTAAGACATCAAGAGAAAATTAAACAGGCCACAGAAGGTTGAAAAATGCAATTAACAAACATGTTTGCTCTGACTCTGTACCCAAACAACTGGACAGTACCTATCTTTTTGAAGCGCAGATCAAATCTTAATAAAAAGTGAAGACATAATAGGCCAAGCCAAGTAATTATTAACAATTGTCAAAAAATTAGCATCATACCAACCATATTCTTTAAACAAAAATAAAAACCAAAAGAAGTCTGCTTGAAAAATACTTATTTTAAATAACTCAAATGGAATAAGAAACCACAACAAAAATGAGAAAATACACAAAAATGAACATTTAAAAAAAATACAACATACCAAAATTTGTGTGATGCAGCTATAGTGATTCCTAGAGGTATAGTGATAGCCTGAAGAATGCTCATACTTAAACTCTGAAATATGCATCCGATTTGTTTTAAAAGGGACAATAAAAAGTATAAGTTTCAGAGTCCAGAGTGCTCACCATAAAATGTGTATGTTTCAAAGATATAATTCAAGTAGCTTAATAAATTGTTGCATTATTAAAGCTCTCAGAAAGTGTGAACTGGTTTTAAAAATTCATAAAATAGAATAATTATTTTTTAAAATTACATAATTTTGAAGTGCTTGCTTGTATCTTTAATATTACATAAGAAATAAATTATATCAATATTGCTCTACCTCCAGCAAATAAACCAGTATCTGGCACATAATAAGCATTTAGTATATGTTAGTTGATTATACTCACCTTTTGTTATTACAGAAAAATGTGAATACACAGGCATTTATTAAAATACTAAATAAATTTTTTAAAAAGGATCACTTACCTGGTAATAAAATTTTATCTGTCTCACCAAAATGGAAAGATTATGAATTCTAAGTGAGGCATCATTGTTGACTTTTTTATTTACTCTCTGACTCTCCGATTTAGGATTACTGTAAGAAATTTAAAAAAGATGTTTTAAACTAAAATTATATTGAAATATACCTATCACCCTACAGATGACTGAAAAGAACCATAAAATACATTTTTTCTTTAAAAAATTGCGTGTCCACATGCATTAAAGAGACAATCCAAAATGAAGATGATTTTTTTGACATGTGTTCTATGCTTCTAATTAATTTAAATGCATTTGATATTTTTAGGACAACGGCAAAGTAAATTTGAAACATAAGTCAGTTATTGCTCTTCATTCTCATTTTGTTTCTCTACCTTCCTGGGATGAATAACCTCCTACTTCCTTTGAATATATTTATTTCCATCACCCAAAATAAATCTATTTAAATCAAGAATGTAAAATATGAGCTAATAACCAAGAAATGCTCTGTCTTCTCACTGAATAATGGGGACTATATTTGAGCAGGCACTGTCACACAGGAATTAAAGAATGCAGTTATAACATGGGTTAATACTTTAATCTTGGGTAAACTTTACAGATTCAATGAAAGCAAATGGTTGAAAGATTCTGAGGTAGCAGAAACTGAGGAAAAACAGACCATGGTTAAGAATGTGAAATTCAGGGCACCTGGGTGGCTCAGTGGGTTAAGCCGCTGCCTTCCGCTCAGGTCATGATCTCAGGGTCCTGGGATCGAGTCCCGCATCAGGCTCTCTGCTCAGCAGGGAGCCTGCTTCCTCCTCTCTCTCTCTGCCTGCCTCTCTGCCTACTTGTGATCGCTGTCAAATAAATAAATAAAATCTTAAAAAAAAAAAAAGAATGTGAAATTCAATGACACCAAAAACAAAGGCAATATAAACAAAAAGAAAAAAAAATGAGTGTTAACTACATAAAACTAAAAAGCTTCTGCACAGCCAAGAAAACCATCAACAAAATGAAAAGGTAACGTATGGAATGGAAGAAAATATTTTCAAATCATATATCTGATAAAGGGTTAATACCCAAAATATATAAAAAACTCATACAACTTGACAGCAAAAACCAAACTAATATTAAAATGGGCAGAGGAACTGAATATTTTTCTAAAAAAAGACCTACAAATGGCCAATAGGTACATGAAAAGGTACTTAACATCACTACTCAAAAAAACGCCAATCAAATTCATTACCCTCACATCTGTTAAAAGAGCAACAGCAAAACATCAAAAACATAAGAGATAACAAATGTTGGCAAGGATGTGGAGAAAAGGAACTCTTCTGCACTATTATTAGGAATGTAATTTGTTGCAACCACTGTAGAGATTCATGAAAAAATTAAAAATAGAGCTACCATATGATCCAGCAACCCAATTTCACAATATATAAGACAAAGGAAGTGAAAGCAGGATCTCAAAAAGATACCTGCAATTCACTGCAATATTATTTACAATAGTGAACTCAGAGAAACAACCGTCTATCAACAGATAAATGCACAAAAAAAAATGTGAGATACATACCATATATATTTATACACATGTATTAGAGTTATTATTCAACCATGACAAAGGAGATCCTGCCATTTTCAACATACAAATGGACGTTGAAAACATTTGATAATAAACCAGGACAAATACTCATTTATGTTCTTTTTAAGAAGAACAGGAAATCCAAGTACAAGTGGTAGCACTAGAACAGAAGGGATGTTGATGACAGAACATAAGCACGTACAAGCTAGTTCCATACTAGGGGAAAGTGGCCAGGCTGGAGAAGGACATGGCCAAGTGAAATGGCAAACGTTAAATCAGGATTCTTTAAGCAAGGGCTGAACGCATAGTATCATAAAGCAAAAATCTCAGCAGTTGTTGGGACACAGTACTGTCTCCTGATTATGACTTTAACTGCTACACCTCCACACAAGAATGTAGAGAAGTAAAGAAATTGATACCTATACAATAGAGAAGAGGAACTCAATAGAACCTCTCATTCCTTAACCCTTCCCTTTTTTACCTAATGCCTTTATACTCCTTTATACTTTATACCCCTAATGCCTTCAGTTCCTTCCCCAGACAGATCAGACTGTATGGTGCTTTATTTTAAAAATTCTCAAACTTTTAGCCCCCAAACTTTTATTTTTGTGGCTGTATTTATTGTAACAAAATTTAAAACTGAGAAGATTTCACAGCTCTTTACTTATTAACTCATTTTTTAAAATAATAAATTACATGTTTAAAAATATCAAATAAAAAGATTAGTGAGAGGAGTAGCATTGTTTTACTATTTTTACACATCACTTTAATATCTAGTTTAAACTTGAAAAATAGGCTTGCTCATCTTTGTTTCTGCATTCATCTATTGTTTGTGGTATTTTGGTTCATGTACATGAAAAAATTTAGCCTTACCAGGATATGTACTTAGAAGTAGAAAGACCCTATGGAACCCTGCGAGGATCCTCAAACCATACTCTGAGAATTATTGCTTTACTTCAACTATTCTTTTGCCAGAATTCCCAACATATTGATCCTTTGTCATATGACCGAACTCACACAGTCAATCCCCAACACTGCATCAGTTCAGCCATATTCAGTGAGATTGCTCACAACACTGAATGAGAAAATAATACAACAAAAGTAAGTTAAAATATCAAGTAGGAAAAGCTAGCATCAAATTTGCCCTCTTGCCATAAAGAGATAGAAAACTGTACAAAACATGAAGTAACAGTTTCAGACTTTGGACAGCAGATAATGTAATGTTATAATCCCTCAAAAGGTTCTCTTTAGTGAAGCAATGAGGCATTTTCCAGAATGAGGTATTGGGAGGGGTAGCCCAAGCCTCACTGAACTTAAGTACCCAAAACTTAGAGTTCAAGGAAACTGAAGTAACTAAAATTTTCAGAAAAGAATACTGGAGATAGGAAACTATCCTAATATATAAGAGAGCTCCGACTATATGCAGTGAAGATTTTGGCTAAATACTAAGTTGGGCATATGTACCCCTAAATTTTACAAGGCTGAGGAGAGGACAACCACAGAAATGCTATAAGCTAAATAACAACCGAAGCTCACAAAGTACAAAAAGATATTCAAGTTCTGACCAGCCAGAGTGTAAAAGAGACCTTTACAAACACCCAGAGCATTTAGCAGAGAAACCTCAGAAAATTATCTTAGAAGTAGGAATAATCTAGCAGTTGAGTAAAAACTATCCCAGAACCTCCCCCAAAAAGCTTTCAAAATAAGCCTTCAAAGGATCAAGTTAATTACAAGCAACTTGACAACATGCCAAAACAAAATTCATCAATCCTGAGAGGATAAGACCCAGACACATCATAATGTAATAACCAAAATGTCCACTATAAAATCAAAAATTACTAGACATATAAAGAAGGGGGGTGAAAAAAAAAGTGATTTGTGACCAGGAAAGAAAAATGCAAAGTCAAAAGAAACAGACCCGGAAATGAAAGAGATCATGGGAAGAGCAGACAAGAACTTATAAAAAGCCATTATGAATATAGTGACCCCTTGAATGACAAGGGATTAGAAGTGCTGACCACTTGCACAGCCAGAAATCTACAAAGAAGTTTTGATTTTCCCAAAACTTAACTACTAATAGCTTACTGTTACTAATAGCTTACTGTTGCTCAGAGCTTTACCAATAACATAAAGTCTACTGATACATATTTTTATATGTATATATACTGCATTCTTATAACAAAGTAAACTAGAGAAAAAATTAAGAAAATTATAAGAGAAAAATATATTTATAGTACTGTACTGTAGTTATTACAAATATCTCTGTGTAAGTGGATCCATGCAGTTCAAACCTGTTATTTAAGGGTCAACTATACAGTAAAGGACTTAAAAGAAAACATGAGCATTATGTGAGGAGAAAAGGAAACTGTTTAAAAAAAAACCCAAATGGAACTTCTAAAGCTAAAAATTACATATCTGAAATGATAAATTCACTGCATGGGCTTAACAGTAGATAGGAAACTGTTTAACAAAAGATTAGTGAACTTGAAGACATAACAAAAAAAAAATCTAAAACAGAGGGGGAAAAAAATAAACCAGCTGAAAAGAATGGAGTTTAAGTGATTTATGGGGCAATATCAACTTACAGAAAAATTGCATGGACAAGTAGGTTTTCCAAACCTCTTGAGAGTAAGTTGCTGTCCTGATATCCAATACCCCCCTCCCCAAATTTTGGTGCTTATGTTCTACACATACAATTATTAAAATCAGTAAATTAACAATAATATATTTCTATCATCCAATCTTTAGAACCCACTCAAGTCTGTTATTCCCAGATAATGAATGGATATCCTTTATAAGAAAAGGATCTAATTCAGAATCACACTTGTCATTCAGTAGTGTGAATTTTCATCTTTACTTTCTTTCAGTTTGGAACAGCTTCTGTCTTTCCTTGAATTTCATGACCTAGGCATTTTAAAAGGTTAAACCAGTTATTCAGAGAATGTCCTTCACTTGAGTTTAACTAATTAGACTGTGTCTGACTCATAATGAAGTTCAGGTTATGTATCTTTAACAGCAAAAACACAGAAGAGATATTGTGCTCTTCTCAGTACATCCTAAGAGATGGTGCATGATTTCATTTTTTCTCATTACTGATGACATTCCCTTTTATCACTTGATTAAACTGGTAACTGCCAATTTCTTCCATGTTAGTTATTTTTCTTTGGTCATTATTATTTTGTGAAGACATACTTAGTAACTATGTCAATAATCTGATCAATTTATTTATTTATAACAATACATACTCATGATTCCCTATAATATTCAATGGATCATAGTCTATTACTATAATTACTTTGATAAAAAATTGTAGATTATCTTTTCATTTTGTTGTTTCTTTTACTGTGCATAAATTTTTATTTTGATGCAATCCATTTGTCTAATTTTGCTTTTGTTGCCTGGGCTTTTGGAGTCACATCCATCATGAAGCTCTTCAAAACTAATTTATAGTTTTCTCTGGCAAGAATTATTACATATATGCTTATTAAATGCCTCCTAGTTTTTACCATTAGAATGAATGTAATATTTTAAAAATATTTTTACTAATAAGTTATTACTAATATATGAGTGCTATCAATTTTTGTGTATTCCTCTTATCTTTGGAAACCTTGCTGAACTTTCTTATTCTCATAAGTTGTCTGTTGGTGCTTTTGGAGGTTGTCTTGAATATAATTTGTAGTTTTTCCAAATTGATAATCAATTTTCCTAACACCAATTACTAAAGACCTTATTTCTCATTGATCTCTACGATATATTAGATCCCCATGAAGTGTGGGCCTACTTTTGGAGTCTGTTGTGTTCCATTAGTCCAATTTTCTATTCCTGTCTTTAAGAACTTTTTAACATTACTAGAGGTTTATTATTATCATAATTCAACTAGTGCAAGCCCCTCTCTTTTGTTTTTAAATTGTCCTGATTACTGTTCTTTTCTCTGAATTTAGGCTCTTTATAAGGTTCTAGGAAAAACCTGATTGAGAATTATTAGGATCTTATCAATAATAATTATTTGAAAAGACTGATATTTGCATTGGTAAAATTTTTAATTTCCCCACAAAGATCTCATATTTCTAAATAATTTTTTATCTGTGTTTTTGTTGGAGAAATGAATTTTTCTATTATATTGTGTATTTTGTCACAATACAGTGTATAACAGGAAAACTGTAGCTATTGTAGATTTCACTTGTGATTAACCACTTTCCAATTTTATTTATTTAGTTCATTTTCTTGGTTTTCCAGTATAAAGAATGCTTTTATCAACAGCAAATAACAATTATCTCCTCTTCTCCAATCTGACACCTCATTTCTATTTCTTTACTTACTGCATCAACAAATAATGAAGATAAGGGCTGTCCTTATCTTGTTCTCAAATTTAATAAAATGGCTTTTAATGTTTCACCCTTTATGTATAAAGTTTGCTGTAATTTTTTGATATACACCTTCTTTCAAGTTAAGTTTCCTCCTATTCTTTATTCAATATCTGAATGGGTGCTGAATTTTACCCAATTTTTCTTACAACTATTCCCATGTGATTCTTCTTCTTTAATATGTTAATGTAGTCAGTTACATTGTTACATCTTCTAACACTGAGTCATCCTCACATTAATTGTACAGACTGATTAAATAGTATAAAAACCATTTCCTCTTTTTGGTACATAGGACTTCTGATATTTAATTATCTTCAAGCCTCTCACTTTCTCACCTGACTATAAGTACCATGACAGCAGAAATCATGTCTTATTCACATTTTTTTTTAGATTTTATTTATTTATTTGACAGAGATCACAAGTAGGCAGAGAGGCAGGCAGAGAGAGAGGAGGAAGCAGGCTCCCTGCTGAGCAGAGAGCCCAATGTGGGGCTCGATCCCAGGACCCTGAGATCATGACCCAGGCCGAAGGCAGAGGCTTAACCCTCTGAACCACCCAGGCACCCCCTTATTCACATTTTTAATCTCTAAAAATTAGTATATATCCTAACAACATTGTCTGAATAAATAAAAATAAGTAATCGACTAAGCACAGTGTTTCAAAAATGGCTGCTTCCTAATAAGAGTTATGAGATGACATTCTCCAAGCTAACAACTCATTTGGCAGCCCAGAATAGAGACTCCCCATGAAGTTTCGTGTCCCAAAGATCAGCTGAATAACAGAGTCCTAACCTACAATTTGAGATATACAGAACAAGGAATAATAGTAGTAAGAAAGACAAGCCCAATCTGACCTGTGACTGATTTATGTTTAGTGCAAGGGAATTAAGGAGTAGCCCAAGGCAAATGAGTATAACTGGAGAAGTGGGCCTCCAAGGTAAAAGCACCAACCAGAACCAGTTTACTTAAAAAAAAAAAGGAGACTGTATTGCAGAAGTCAGATTATGTGGAACAGGAACAAACAGCAGCATGGGCAGGAAGTCATGGTTAAAAACACAGAATGCTGAAGGGAAAATCTTGTCTTTTATAATCAACTCTGATACATTTAGTAAGTTAAACAAAGACTCACTGAGTACCTACTGTGGCCATATTAATGTATAAAAGCATAGTTTAGTCAATCTATCATTGTGGAGAAAAGTATACAGATAATTGTAATTGGGAGAGGAGAGTAAGAACAACTATAGTAACAAAAATGTTAGGTAAACCTACAATTATGTAAATTTCACTTGTAATCATAGAGAGTCAGTAAATATCTCTCTAGCCTTCTTCTTTTTATTTTCCTTGCTCTGTATCTGAATCCCCTTACCTACCTATCACCTGTGACTGCCTCCTAGTCATACACTGATAATAGACCTAAAAAGTCTTTTATAGTTTAATAAACCCAGACTTTTAATTCTGACAACAAGTATCTAAGAAAGATTTCAATATTGGGATGCCTGGAGGGCTAACTCAGTTAAGCATCTGTCTTTGGCTCAGGTCATGATCCCAGGGTCTTAGGATCCAGTCTTGCATCAGGCTCCTTGGTTGGCAGGGAGCCCTCTAGCCTGCTTCTCCTTCTGCCTGCTCTGCCTGCCACCTCCTCTTCTTGTGCTCTCTCTGTGACAAATAAATAAATAAAATCTTTTAAAGAAGAAAAAAGGAGAAGAATCAATGAAACAAGATGGGATTGGGAGGGAGACAAACCATAAGTGACTCTTAATCTTACAAAACAAACTGAGGGTTGCTGGGGGGGGTGTTGGGAGAAGGGGGGGTGAGGTTATGGACATTGGGGAGGGTATGTGCTTTGGTGAGTGCTGACTCAAGACCTGTACCCCTGGAGATAAAAATACATGTTTATAAAAAATAAAAAAATTTAAAAAAAAAAGTAAGATTTCAATATTACTACTAAAGGTATATATGGGGTGCTAGGTGGCTCAGATGTTTAAGCATCTGCCTTCAGCTCAGGTCGTGATCTCCAGGTCCTGGGATTGAGCCCTGCATGAGGGGAGTCATCTTCTCCCACTCCCTCTGCCTCTCCCCTGCTAGTGTTCTCTGTCTCTCAAATGAATAAGTAAAATCTTTAAATAAATATACACACATGCAAACACATATACTGTACAAATTTATAATGTGAACCATTACATGACAATATATAATCTAGATTATACTTTGAAGTGGATGCATATTCTAATAAACACGAGTGATTTCACTTCCAATTTAGCAAATTTTATAATGTAAATATTACCTTTGTCCCTGACAGTTGTTACTATATTTCTCTGCATTCTTTAAGTTGATATATTTATTAAAGTTTTAAAGGTTCTTTTAAAAATTTTTATGCCCAACATTCCTCACATGGTATTTCAAATTATATTCAGTTGACAGAAAAGCCTTTGGCCTCCTTTGTATAAAGCTCTTCTAAGAATTAGCAAGTTTTAAGAATTTAGAATTTTGGTTTGCTCAAAATCTTTTAAGAACTTTTTGTAAAGAAAATTTTATTTATAAGTTTAATATTTTTAGCCTTTCAGAGAGTCCTTGAAACAAGACAATCTTGAATATAAAAAGAGAACAGTTTAGTTTTTATATACTAGGGATATCAGAAGAAATTATTTTAGCAATCTGGGAAGAATTAAAAAATGCAACTTAGAAAAGCAAGAGAGTATTTTGAAAAATTTGCAGAAAAGTACTTTAACACCTGAAATTAACCTCACATTCAACCAGGATTATTAAAGATAGGGAGATGAAAGTTTCCTGCATCTGTTTATAAAACTGTGGTGCTTTGTGTTTACATATCTTTGCTTTGAGTACATGGGATTTGAGGGGATTTCTATGATCTAGTAGACTCATTTGGAAATCCAATAGAAAAGTGCAGTTCTTTGGTAGAACAGACTGATACTTGGTATTCAAAGTCTCAGTTTTAGTTTCTAATCCACACTGTACCTACCGAGAGTTATTTTAGTATACAAACAGAACTGGATAGTTCCTACTTGTTTACAAACTGAATAATAATACATCATAGTCTATCTATAAACTTTTCAGACTTTGGAGACCAGGATTACTGCTAAGCACTTTAAACATGGACCTAGAGAGCAATAAACTTTCAATTACAAGGCTTGGGTTTCTCATTTGATTCATGCCTAATTTGAGTTAGGGTCATAATGACATATGTTAGGATCAGGGAAAACAGGCCCTTTCACCCCAAGAATGAAATCTCTTTACGTAAGAGTTATGGACTACCCTCAGATGAAACTGTCTGAAAAGTCCTAATCTCCACTCCGAAGAAAGATAGCTGATTCCTTAAGGATAGACTTACTGAAAATTAAGTACACCAAGAAAATAAGTAACTTCAGAAAAAAAGTTTTTTTTTTAAAGAAAAGTTTAGGCTCTGCAGAAAACAGTATACAGTTCTATTAATATGAGTCCTGATTGTTGATTTAACTAAACTTGTAATAAATTTATTAGAAGGCAGGATAAGAAGATACAGAAATGGCCAAAAAAAAGAGCTAAAATCTCATCTACCATTATCCAGAAGTCAAGAGACAGTATCTCTAAAAGGGATAAATTAAGAAATACAAGGGTGGGCACATTTTCACCATAAATGGGGCTAAATGACATTAGAAATTGCTTTTTAAAAGTTAAGTTTTTACTCTAAGAAACAGAACTGAGAGGTAAGTTAGGGCAGGGATCACCATCTTTCACTATTAACCTTTTATTTCTTTCTTTTTTTTTTTTTTTTAGAGATTTTATTTACTTGAGAGAGCAAGTGAGCAAGGCAGGTACTAGTTGGGTGGGGAGAGGGCAAAGGGATAGGGAGGAACACTCCCTGCTGAGCAGGGAGCCAGAGGACTAGGGGCTCCATTCCAAGACCCTGAGATGAAGACCTGAGTCAAGGCAGATGCTTAATTCGCACGGCCACACAGGGACCCCCACTATGAACCTTTTAATATTAGCTAATCTTTTAACTATGTAAAACATTTTTAAAGAGAGTAAAGATACCCATAGAAAAAAATGGTTTCATGAAGACTGCCCATTTTATTTACTTCTAGGAAAAAAGATAAGTAATTGTATCTGTTACTTAGCTGAAGCACATTTAATGAGATTATACATGTAGGATTCAGTGCAAGAGATTCAGAGTCATAAAACATTTATCAGACTATGAAAAACTTAAGAAAATCAAACAATATAAAAAATTTCATCTGTAAAAGGTATGCATTCCATGTAAAGACAGAAAGCACTACATTCCTGCCTATATTTTAAGGCGCTTTTTAAAATTCTTACAATAAAAGCCACAGTACAGTAATTTAAACAAATGGGGCATAGTATGAATCCAGAATTCCCTAAAAAGAAAATACAGTCTATTAAATATTCTAAATATTCTGTCTTTCCTTCATGTCTACTACTTAAAATGCTAAACAAAGATTAATTCAGAATATAGAGTCATGATTAATACAGTTTTGATTAAACTCTTTTTGAAAGCATTGTTTTTTAGAATTTATCTTTGGAAAGACCTTTTTCTAAAATAAAAGTCGAGCTACTGAATGATACTCATATGAAATGGGAGCAAGTAACTTTCTAATCATACATAGCTATTTCGAAGCCAACATAATCCCAGATCAACCATTTCCTTTTATAAGATGAAAACTGAGAAATGCTTTAGAGGCAAATAGCCTAGCAATATAGTTCAAATCTGTCCAGCCAGAAGTTAAATGCAACATGGCAGTAAAAGAGGGCCTCAAGCAATTTCACATTTATAAAATGACCTACATATGACAAGATGCATTAATTTCAATAAGCAGGCAATAGTATTATCTACCACTGTATATAATAATTTTTAAATTAGGGTAAAAGATGAAGAGAAAGTTAGTTAACACTAACATTCGAAGATTTGGTCCTTGTATAACCAAGGAGTATGTCTTTACTTATTCATTGACTAATATCTATGAGAAACAGAAATCTGATAGTTTTAATGGCTTTATGCTCTTCTACCCAGACTGCAAGCCTATTATGTGTACTCCTGGACCATCTGTTTAGTGTTGTTCCTTAACAACTACATGTGTTCATGTTTTTGATCATGTCATTCTAATAGAAAACGAGTTGTAACAGATTTAAAAAAAATTTTTTTAGACATTTTATATGGTAACATATAACTACACAACATTTGCATGTCACTATGAAACATCTGAAATAAGTATTTGCATATCTAACTTCAAAAGTGCATATACCATAATGACTGCTTTATGAAAAATAATTAACTGGGTAAGCATCATTACCATATAGGGTCATCCAAGGAGTAAGCTGTCTCAGCCTTGAGTATATCAGGGAAATAAGTGTCCCTTCACTTTAATTTCTTTCCCTCCTCAAATCAAAATGAAATTTTGAAACCTAGGTTTTGTTTTGTTCAAAATGAAACCTAGTATTAATGAAAATGAAAAAAAAATGAAACCTAGTATTAATACAATCTTATATATATCTATAGGATATTTTCAGATATATTAACTAATTTGATCTTTACAAAGACTGAGCAGTCATTTTTGGAGAGGTATGTAACACATAATTACCAGACAGAGATCTACACACTGTCTTCCTTCATGTGCTTTCCCGTAATTTTAGATATGTTAAGTTACCTCTTCAAAAGTTGAAAAATATCTATGACATTTTCTGGTTTGCCCATGACTGAGCTAGCAGGACAGCATTATACTCACTGATTTAACAAAGAGAACTAATGTTTTAATTTAAAAATTGCAAATGGACACAAAAAGAACAAAAATCCAATACTATACATTTATTTAACTTTGATTTTATCTGAGTTGGATAAAATGACTGAATATCTATCCACAATTACTTCTTATAATGAGCCACATGGGCCCTTCAAACATTAAGCTAGCAGTTTTCCAACTCTGCAGTTTGAAAACCCCTTTTTTACCACTCTTAAACATTACTGAGGAGTCTAAAGAGCTTTTGTTTAGATACGTTGTATCTATACATTTACTATGTTAGAAATTAAAATTAAGAACCCAGCAAAAATAACAAACTCATTGTATGTTAACACAAAGAGCATTTTTATGATAATTATCTTTTCCAAAAACAGAAAAAAATTATCTTTTACAACTTTGTAAACCTCTTTAATGTTTAGCTTAGTAGAAAACATGTGGATTCTTAAATCTGCTTCTGCATTCAATGTGTTGTGACATATTATTTTGTTCAAAATCTCTGAAGAAAATTGACCTCTCACAAATATGCAGAATATTTTAACAGCTAGCCCTTTCAGATAATTACTGATATTCTTCTTTGGTACTACCACACTTCAGTAGAGTAGTACTTTATTAAAGACTGGTTGCAATATAGAATCTGAAATGCTATCAGTGAATTCTTGTTGTTAAACATTAAAATCCATTGATCTATTTGGCATGTTGAATACATGTTTTACATGTGTGTGATTTCTTATTATGAATGGTCACTTTGAAAATATTTGTTCACTGAGTTCTATAGATTTTCCAAACACTAAACATTTTATTATTCAATATTAAAAATCACCTTGATTAATATCACCTCCAATCAGCAGAAGTATCTTTAAAATGTTGAGAAGTTACCAAGCTCATGTTTTCTGTAAATCAAATTTTATCACAGACAACACAATCAGTTGTTATCCTTGAAATGGCAGGCTCACTTTGTTCATTTTTGAAAAAAATGTCTGCCCAATAAGCAAGCCTGAATAATAAGTTTGTAACTCATTTTTTCAAATAAAAACAAAATAGAGACTGGTTCAGCTTGCAACTCAAGAAAAAATTATAAGTACTCTTCTTTGAGATAATCATCACATTTTATTATGTAACAGAAGTGCTTTATACATACTTCCCATTTTGTCCTACAGAATATTACAAATATACACAAGGATCAGGACTCAATACAATAACTTCTACTGCTTCACCAAGAACAATTTTAAAGTGAAACTTGATTTCTTTTTAGCTCTAAGTGCACAGTGTGAAGAATAAATGACTATCAGTACAACGTGGTACCACTCCTTGATTCATACTAAGGTGTCAGCAGTTTTTTTGTTTTTTTTTTTTAATATTTAATTTATTTTTATTTATTTTTTTTTATTTCCAGCATAACAGTATTCATTATTTTTGCACCACACCCCGTGCTCCATGCAATCCGTGCCCTCTATAATACCCACCACCTGGTACCCCAACCTCCCACCCCCCGTCCCTTCAAAACCCTCAGATTGTTTTTCAGAGTCCATAGTCTCTCATGGTTCACCTCCCCTTCCAATTTCCCCCAACTCCCTTCTCCACTCTAAGTCCCCATGTCCTCCATGCTATTTGTTATGCTCCACAAATAAGTGAAACCATATGATAATTGACTCTCTCTGCTTGACTTATTTCACTCAGCATAATCTCTTCCAGTCCCGTCCATGTTGGTGTCAGCAGTTTTACCTATCTTTGCTTTTGCACCATCATTTTTCTTTTCAAAACAGGCAAAAAAGGCAGATGACATCTTAATATTATATAAAAATAATTCTGACCTCACAGACTAGCAGGGGTCCATTAGGTCTCACTTTAAGATCCACTGTATCAGGCAAATCAATTCCTGTTCTAGGTATGGAGACCTGAGGACTTGGTATTATGGCTAATCATCATCTTCATAAAATAGGAGAACCTTCTTTTACATGGTGGTCAACCACATGCCCAGTAACTAATATAAAGTTTATAGAATCAACAAGCATCAGTGATCTATGATAGAACTTTCACCCATTGTCCTTAAATCTTATTATAGTATGTTTAAATTTGTTTTAGTCAGTATTTTGGGGTAGTATTTGCTCCAAATCCAATCAGTTCTAGAGACTCAAGAAGTCTCAAACTGAGCTCATACATAATTGGGTATTTTACTTGGTCAGGGATAGATTTGACTAGTACAGCTTTCACTCACATACTGTCAATTCAATTGAGAAAGGATTCTTAATCTGAAGTCCATAAACCGTCCTAGGATAATTTCAATAGTTCACTTGATTAATCACCAGTGACAGGCATAGTAGTCATTTCTGAGAAGCAAGAAAGCCCTCTAAAATTTAAAAACAAAAAACAAAAACAACTTTAAAAAGTATTTTCCAAAGTATAATCTCTTCTAATTAACAAACTAAAACACAGTCATAGAAACTTACCTTAAATAGGAAGTTTTAAAATTCAGTAAGAAAATATATTTTTTAAAGACTTACTTATTTGTCAAGGAGAGAGAGTACAAGCAGGGGGAGTGGCAGGCAGAGGGAGAAGCAGGCTCCCCACTAAGCAAGGAGCAGGATGTGGGACTAGATTCCATGACACTGGGATCATGACCTGAGCTGAAGGCAGATGCTTAACTGAATGAGCCACCCAGGCATCCCAAGAAAATCTTTTTTGTATCATCAGTTTCTCTAATATTTAAAAAAAAAAAAAGTTTCTATAAAGAATTACTCCAAGAATAGAATTCTATTAGGAGCAGAATGAAATTACCACAATATTGGTTTAATTTGCCCATTTCAGTGTACCATAAAAGTACTCCAAAGTACACAAAGTAACAAAGTACACAAACTAACACCATTATAAGTCCACCAATTAAAGGGGGGGAAAAAAGATAATCCAATAAAAAAGCACTGCTAAAAACATAAGTGAAAGAATACAATAAAAACTAATAGTAAAACAGAAAGAAAAAACCCCACATACAAACCAAGTATTGTACTGGAAAAGATATGATGAACTGCAAACCAAGGTAGAAGAGAGGTACACAAGTAGGGAAGTAAGGGATTATTAATAGACAAGTTAAAGACTGCAGCATGGTCTACAAATGGTTCTAGAGAAATGAACTGTTTTAGGGACCTCCAATTTAATAAAATGGGTCCCTGATTTTTAGAAAACAGAAGAATAAATGACATAAGATTTTAGAATATTTTGAAAGCAGCTGGGAACACAAAATTGATGGATAACAGGTATTTTTTTTTAAGATTTTATTTATTTATTTGAAAGAGAGAGAGAGAATGAGAGGGAACACAAACACTGGGAGTGAGAAAGGGAGAAGCAGGCTTGCCGCAGAGCAGGGAGCCTGATGTGAGCAGGGAGCCAGATTCAGGTCCAACCAAGGACCCTAGGATCGAGACCTTAGCTGAAGGCAGACACGCTTAACGACTGAGCCACTCAGGCGCCCCGGATAATAAGAAAGTCAAAAGAAAAATGTGCAACACTTAATAAATACTAGACTTAATTTATGCATTGCAGAATTAAAACAAAAATAAAAACAAAACTCCTGGGGAACTAAACAAAGACCAAAATTCTCCTCTAGAATAGATAACTCAGTAACAGACTATTTTTCAGAATAAACACAGAATAATTACATGAATACTCTCAGATAACAGAAAAATTTATTGAGAACAGCACTGCTCAAAAACACATGGCCTGAGCTCTTTCTGTAAGCACAGACAAAAACTGTGAATCATTATAGTTAATAGAAGTATAACACAAGGGTCAGCTGGGGGGCTCAGTCAGTTAAGCGCATGCTTTTGGCTAAGGTCATGATCCCAGGGTGTTGGGATCGAGCCCCACACTGGGCTCCCTGTTCAGCGGGAAGCCTGCTTCTCCCTCACCCACTCCCCCTGCTTGTGCTCCCTCTCTGGCTGTGTCTCTCTCTGTCAAATAACTAAGTAAATCTTGAAATTAAAAAAAGTACAAAACAAAGATGGCTAACTTCTAACAACTGAGAGGTAAAAGTGCAACTTAATATTTTGGGAATTGTTAAATCTCCCGGATAAGTTAGATCCTACAAATGCACACTTTAAAGCATTCTGACAGTCTGAAAGAATTTTAGTAACACATTCTCAAAACCATATCACTGAATTAAAAAATGAAATATGTACTAACAGTAATGAAAATGTAAACAAGAGTACAAATGCATAGGTATTGGAACATTTCTCATATAAATTAGGCATCATTGTCAAAACACATTGCTGTATTACACATTTAAATGTTTTCAGTTGCAAGTTAAAATAAATGTCCTTATTTTCCTCACACAAAATTAAATATCCAAACTTAACATCCTCTTTCCTAGAAATACATAATTTTCAGTCTGTCTGCTCAGGTTTAACCTTGGCATATCATCTCTCATTCTTCCCTTTCACACACTGTATCTAGAATTTCATCAATTTCTCTGCAAGTTCTTGAATTTGCTCCTTCTCCACTCATACATCCTACGCCGACTTGAACCTCACGATCATAAGAACAGAATGCTACCCATCACTACCCATCTATCTTCTACTAGCACTTACTTGTTCCTCCCCATTCCTCATCTTTGTTCCAAGCACTAATACAATTATAAGTTTCACTGATTTCTGTTGTTTCAGTATTGCAATAGTATACATAATGTATTCTTAATAAATATAGGATGAACTAATAAAGTCAATAATCAATCTACTCTACAAACTAATGGCAAAGTGATTTTCCTAATACTTTTAATTCCCTAATAAGTAATTTTAAATGGCTCTACAATGCCTGCCATGTGCAGCCTAATTATACTGGTTATTTTTCAAGTTTCCCATAATCTGGTCTACTCCATCTATGCACATTTATATTCTCTTTCCCAACTTGGGATGGACCCTGTAGTAAGGCTAGTCTCTTCACCACCTCCCAAATCATATATATAATATGCTTTTTCGTCATGTTGATTCCCTAGCTTAAAATACCCTCCTCTCCTCAACTATGGCTGTCCAAGTCTAATCATTCTTCAAGGTCCGAATTTGAACTTCCTAGGGTGCCTGGTGGCTCAGTGAGTTAAGTGTCTGACTCTTGATTCCAGCTCAAGTCATGATCTCAGGGTCATGGGGTTGAACCCTGCATTAGACCCACATTGGGCACCATGCTCAGTGCAGAGTCTGCTTGTCCCTCGACCTCCTCCCACCTTTCCTTCCTGTGCATGTACCTGTTCACTCTCTCTCAAACAAATAAATAAAATCTTAAAAGAAAAATTATCTAACTTCCTCCCCTTGATTTCCCTTCCTATCTATACCTCTAGAGGCCAAAACTAACTTCTTTTTTCTTTTAATAAAGATTTTTTTATTTGAGAGAGTGAGAGAGCAAGAGAGAGAGTGCATGAACAGGGGCTTGGGCAGAGGGAGAAGCAGGCTCCCCATTAAGCAGGGAGCCTGATGTGGGGCTCAATCCCAGGACCCTGGGATCATGACCTAAGCCAAAGGCAGACACTTAACCAAATGAGCCACCCAGGCACCCTCCAAAACTAACTTCTAACTAACTTCTAAGCAGTAGGGCTCCCTAATTTACCCACACTAACATACACATTCTCTCACTCACTAAAAATAAATAAATAAATAAATAAAATTCATAAAAATTCAAAAAGAAAAAAAAACCTAGCTAATAATAGATTTGCTTTCAAATACATACTTGGGATCATTCACCATTCATTATAGATTCATCTTGGTTATATATATTCAATACTTAACACAAAGACAAGTTTAAAACAAATGACATGTATATTCTATTTACAAATGTGGAAATACAATTTAATTCATTTGCAAAGATTTAAACCGCAGAGTTGGAAAAAATAAAATAACTTTCAATTATGAGAAAACTCAACATTCCATTTTCCTTCAACATTCAGGTTAACAGAGAATTTACTGTGATTTACCTTTTTTAAACCAGTCTTGGCAAAAATAAATTGGAGTATTGCCCCCATTGGTTTTTCTCCAAAATTTTTTCTTATCATCCACAACTCTGTAACAATCTAAGTCTTAAACGATGAGTAGGACCCAACACCTAAAACTGAACTATCTTCCTTGGTCCTTTACCACCCAGGAAAAGAAATAGTCATGATGTCAATAATAATATAAAGTTCACCAATTTTTTTTTCTAGCCTTCACTAGGAAAGTAAATTACATTAAGAACACACCATTGTCTAAAATTTCCTGAAAGACTATTGAGATATTTCACCAAGTCTGATGTTAAAACAAGCAGTATACTAATATGAAAAATTAAAATTGCCAGTCTTCTTCCTTCCTATTAAATTTTTCTTTAATTATAACACCTTAAAATTAGCTACTTATTTCCCCGCTTTCAAAATACTCATTTCTACCTCTAGTCTTAATCAACAGATCATTAACCTTACAAAGAATAAGGAAATAAATTATTTCTCAACTTTAGTTATTTTCACTCTATTCCATTTTACCCACCCATTAGCAGGGTCTAACCTTGGCCCTAAATCATCATTCAGAATTGCAACCTTCAAAATCTCAAATTCTGAAAGTGCCCTCTGACTTCAACCTCCTATTCCACCCTTTTTCACCTTCTAATCCTACTGTTCCTTCATCCTACTGCAACCTCCAGTCTATCAGCCTTCTCCTGATGATACTTGCTTTCCTCCTCATTTTAATGCTCATACTCTGTTCATTTCAACTGTTCACCTGGATATCCTGCTCTACGTAGGCCTACACTACTATTGCCAATTTTGAGTAAACTCTACAGATCTTTTTGTCAGTTACTGAGCAGCAAAGCATCACTGGGTAAATTATCCAACTATGCTGATTGGCTCCACTACAAATAGGTGCTTTCCAAATCTCAAATAAGACATCAACCTTACATGACAATACTTGCATTCATCTTTAACTGACTCCCTTACTGATTACCTCCCAGCAGCCTTATAAATTTTCCTATTTTTCTCAAATTTCCAGCCTTTTAATGTTGTTGTGTTGCTGTTTCCTAGAATCTATCAGTGGCCCCCTTCTGTATTTTTTTCTGACAACCATGTCTTTAGCTTCTATTATAAACTTAAAAACAAATTCCCTCTCTACTTTAGACATTTCCCCAAGCACCAAACTTACGAATATCCACCTGCCTCAAGATATTTCTCACTGTTCACCAGACACTCCAAAATTAACTCAGAACTTATTTTCTACACTTCCCCTCCCCTTAAATTTTCATCTTCCTGTAATGTCTTCTTACTAAGGGCACTATCATCTATCTGCTCCTTACCCAAGTAAAAAGTAGTCATCCCAGTAATCCCTTTCTCATTCTTCCTATCAAGTTGGTAATCAAGTCCCATAATTTCCATGCTATTTGTCTTCCATATCATTTCAACATCAGTGCTGTTTCTATCTCTATTCTGGCCCCAAATTCAATCCTTCTAAAATGCAAATGCTATCTGTTTCAATTCCTTTTATGATTTGGATAGCCTATATTACTGTTTTTCAAGCTGGAATAAGGTAGTGACAATGTTTTAAAAAACTGAAATTACCAATCTGAGGATTTGGTATACCTGGGTGGCTCAGTCAGTTAAGTATCTACCTTCGGCTCAGGTCATGGTCCCAGGGTCCAGGGATCAGGTCCCATTAGGCTCCCTGCTCAGTGGGAAGCCTGCTTTTCCCTCTGCGTGCCACTCCCCCTGCTTGTGCTCTCTCTCTCAAATAAATAAAATCTTTAAAAAAAAAAAAAAGTATCTGAGGATTAGTCTACAGATATCCTAAGAGTCCAAAGACCCAGTATGAGAAAGTGACTTAAGAAACTAGCCTTAGGGGCTCCTGGGTGGCTCAGTGGGTTAAAGCCTCTGCCTTCAGCTGAGGTCATGATCCCAGAGTCCTGGGATCCAGCCGCATCAGGCTCTCTGCTCAGCAAGGATCCTGCTTCCTCTTCTCTCTTTGCCTGCCTCTCTGCCTACTTGTGATCTCTGTCTGTCAAAAAAATAAATAAAATCTTTAAAAAACAAAACATATCTTAAGAAACTAGCCTCAGTCTATAAAAAAATTTAAAAATCCCTCAAATGTGAATTATTGCAAAAGAATTTTATTACCACTTCCTGAAAAAAAAATTAAATTACTAAAATAAAAACACAAAATTAAAATTCCTAAGTTATTACAGACCCCCCAAAATATCTGTGGACCTAGATTAAGAAACACTAGTTATGATATTTAATTTTGTGTGTCAATTTTGATGGACTACAGTGCATAAACATTTGGTCAAATATTATTCTGGATGTTCTATGAAGGTGTTTCTTTGGATATGATTAACACATAAACCAAAGGACTCTGAGTGAGTCAGATTACTCTCCATAATGTGAGGGGGCTTCATCCAATCATTTGATGGTGTTATTGGAACAAAGGCTGACCTCCTTCTGGCAAGCTGTCTTTGATATATTTTTTTTAATTTTTAAATTTTTATTTCTTATAATGTATTATTTGCTTCAGGGGTACAGGTCTGTGAATCATCAGTCTTACACAATTCACAGCACTCACCATAGCACATACCCTCCCCAATTTAAACTCAGTGCAACTCTTCCCTCAGTCTCCAGCCTGGCAGCCTGCTAGACTGCCCCATTAGTTTTTAAACCAGAGAATCCTCCAAAATCTCATGACCCAGTTCCTTAAAATCTCTCTCTCTCTCTCTCTCTCTCTATATATATATATATATACACACGCAAATACACACACCCCTTGATAGTTCTGTTTCTCCAGAGAGAATCTGATAATACATATCTCTACAGGAAAAAATCCAATCTTCTTAACATGGTATCTAAGGACATTCTCCCAATCCCCACCTCTTCAAACTCATCTCCTATGTGCAAGAAGCATGTAATCTCTGCTTTGGCTATACAAAAATAGCCTATAGTTATTTGATTCTACTATTTTAGTCACATATTCATGCCTCTTTTTATGCCATTTCCTCCTACTCCCACTGTTTCTAACTTACCAAATTGGTCCTATTCAACTTTCATGCCCTAGTTCAAATTTTTCCTCTTCCCTTTTGTGCCACTATTATTTCAAGAACATAATTCTACACTGCATAACATAATTCTATAGCACACGTTATCACACTGCAATTTATTTGCATGTTGTCCCCTTACTAGTGAGCAAAGATCATATCTTATTCAGCATCATATCCCCAGAACCCAGTAGATAGCTTGTGATACAGTGAGCCCTCAGAAATTACTCATTGACTAAATTGATCTTGGATGGAACCATTCCTTCAGCCTTCTCACTGAGTATGACAAAATAGATCTCAGCTTCGAGACCCATTCTGGCCCTTCTCAGGCCATGCCCCTCACCACTGGGCAAGGAATCCATGGAAATAAGAGGATATACCCATATACCTCTCCTTTGAGATGACACTGGAACTCTGGAATTTCTTGGAACTCTGGAACTCTGGAATTTCTTGGAAATTCACTTGGAATTTGGAACTCTGGAATTTCTTGCCCAAATATCTCTAACCCAATTATATGGCTTGCACAGGAATCTGTCCTAGGTCTGTCCTGAGGATGGACTATGTTAGAGACGTACATACCCCTGTGCCAAGGATTGCTGTATGGAAAAGCATGAATCTTGGACATGTGTGCAGCATGTCCATAGGCATGCAGCACATGAGACCTCTCTGTGAGCTAGGGATGAGGGAGGAGGTTGGGCTCCACGACATTCTGACGTGAAACTGAATATCTGAATTCTCAATTCTATGAATTCTAAAATTTGAATCTTTCCTTTTAAGTCACTATGAAGGTATATTTTTCAAGATAAAAGATCAGATAAAAGATCAGAACGTAGTAAATAATTTATTAGCCTGATTTATAACCCTTAAATATTTAGGCCTATTGTGGTAAATGAATGCTTGCTCTGAGTCTCACAAATGTCAGAATAAAGTTGATGAGTTTCATCAACATAGTTTTATTAAATATTGAACTAACAAAATAGAGCAAAGATAGCACAGGAATAAAATCAGGAAGAAAGAGGATACAGAAATACCTCTTTTTATTGCACTTCTCTTTACTGCACCTTGTAGATAATTATGTTTTTTACAAATGGAAGGTTTATGACGATCTTCTATAAAGTCTCTCGGCACCCTTTCTCCAACAACATTTGCTCACTTTTTGTCTCGATGTCACATTTTGGTAATTCTTGCAATATTTCAAACTTTTCATTATTACATTATGATTATTACATTATGATAATCTGTGATCAGTGACCTTTGATCTTGCTATTGTAAATGTTTTGGAGCTGCCACAAACTACACCCATGTAATCAGTAAACTAATCAACAAATGTGTGTATTTTGACTACTCCACAATCCATCCTGGTCCAGGAATTAAATTTACAACTTTCAAGGTAGTTTTTTCCTCTATACCATACCACCAACTCCCTAAAAGTAGCTAGCTTGGTAATGACTAAATTAAATATTAGACAAACATCTCTTAATACCAATTAAAATCTCAAATATCATTTTAAAATATTGAAACATTATACTTAGACTGGGACCAATCTGTTTCACAAATCCTAAAAGAAGGTCAACTGGTATTCTTGAAAGACTATAGTTAAGAACTAATGTTCCTTGGGGCACCTGGTTGGCTCAGCTGGTAGAGTGTGTCACTCAGTCTTGGGGTTGTGAGTTCAAGCCCCACACTCGGTGGAGAGGTTACTTAAAAAAGTAAATAAAATAAAAAATAAAAATGAATAAAAATAAAAAGTATTATTGTTCCTTTATGAGTTTCCCATATTAATACATATCATAGAGAAAATTTTCAGATAAAAAATTAAAAAATACTCTCACATGTAGTAACTACTTCCCGTTCTCTAGATTCTTACCAATTTTTATAGTTTAACTAGATATGAATCAGATAATCACAATGGACTGCTCTTAAAGACATCAGTCCACTATAAGGCTGTGGACAAAAATCTCAATATGGGGACGCCTGGGTGGCTCAGTTTGTTAAGTGGCTGCCTTCGGCTCGAGTCATGATCCCAGGGTCCTGGGATCGAGTCCCACATTGGGCTCCTTGCTCAGCAGGAAGCCTTCTTCTCCCTCTGCCTCTGCCTGCCTCTCTGTCTGCCTATGCTCACTCTCTCTGACAAATAAATAAAATCTTAAAAAAAAAAAAAATCTCAATATGTTGGACATCACCAGTAACATTATTGGAAACCAACCTAAAGTCACTGTATATTCTCTTTTTTTTTAAGATTTTATTTATTTATTTGAGAGAGAGAGAGAGAGATGAGCACAAGTGGGGGAAGGTAGAGAGAGAAGCAGATTCCCCACTGAGCAAGGAGCCTGATGTGGTGCTCAATCCCAGGTCCTGGGATCATGACCTGAGCCAAAGGCAGACGCTTAACGGACTGAGCCACCCAGGCACTCCAGTCACTGTATATTCTAATACCATACAAAAGCATGGACTATGACTTGTTCTCACAACCTCAACTCAAGCTACACATAACACAGGTGGGTAATTAAAGGTAATTAAATAATGAGACAGAGGAATAGAACAGAAAAAGAAGAGAAATAAAAGACAAACTAGGGGAATCTGGGTGGCTCAGTTCATTCAGCGTCCAACTCTTGGTTTCAGTTCCACTCATGATCTCAGGATTGTGGGATTGGGGACTGAGGCCATACTAGGCTCCTTGCTCAGAGAGGGTGTGCTGAAGATTTTCTCCCATTCCCTCTGTCCTTCCCCACCACACTCATGCTTACTCACGCTTGCTTATGCTCTCTCTTGCTTTCCTTCTTAAAAAAAAAAAAAAGGGTAAAATAAACTAAATTCTATAATACTAAAGCTAGAATTCTCAAAAATGTAAAAGCTAATAAAATTACAAAATGTTTCATTCACTCCTTTGACATTTAATAAAAAACTTGTGACATATCAAATCTATGCTAGGTGTTGGTGATACATAACAAAAATCTCTAGCCTCTAAATGTTAACTATCTAGTAGCTGCAGCACTTTAACACAATTTGGTAAAGACAGATATGGGATGATGGGGAGAGAGCAACTAACTATGCCAAGAGACTTCAGAGGGTGTTAAGAATGAGTAAAACCTTGCTAGCCAAAAAAGGGGGAAAGGGCAGGGGCGCCTGGGTGGCTCAGTGGGTTGAGGCCTCTGCCTTCGACTCAGGTCATGATCCCAGGATCCTGGGATGGAGCCCAGCATTGGGCTCTCTGCTCAGCGGGGAGCCTGCTTCTCCCTCTCTGCCTGCCTCTCTGCCTACTTGTGATTTGTCTGTCAAATAAATAAAATATTTTTAAAAAGGGGAAGGAGGGCAGTGTATGGAAAAATGATTATGATAACGATAGAAATAAAACAAAGACCACTAGCTAGCAATGATTTAATCTTGTTATATGCTAAGTACTATACACAAATTATCCTATCTGATTCTCATAACCCTGGGAGTCTTTTTATTCTGTTTATAAATCAAGATATTGAGAAATAACTTGCTAAACAATAAGCATACAACTATATAGAGGTGATGCCAAGAGAAAATCGTGAAAAACTAAGCTGTGAGTGATCATAATTTGTTTGAAGAAACAGAAACAGGTAGGAATGACCTAGCACATGATAATACTAATGACAGCAACCAACACTGGGGATACAGTAGTAAACAAACAGTAAATAGATACCTATCTGTGTCTTATCAGAGATTAAGTCTACTCCAGGAAGGAAACATTATCATTCATCCAATAAATGCAGGAAATGAGATTTGGAAATGCTAAGTAAATTGTTTAAGGTCATACACTAATAAGTAGCATAGTGAGAATTAAACCCTGTCTGACTTAAAGGCGTCTGACTCAAAGACCAAATTCTACTTTACCACATTACGTCTCCATTATTCATTCATTCAACAGAAGTATATCAAGTACCTACTGTATGTCAAGCACTACACTAAGAATAAAGATGAAAAGTACAGTCCATGGCTTCAAGAAATTCACAGGATAATCAGTGGACTCAGATATACCAAGAGCTGCAATCCAGTGAGATAAATGTTATCCCCAAAACACATTTATAGTCTTATAGAAGCACATATGATCACAGATGAGAACAAACTTTAAGACGGGCAAGCCCAAAAGTAAGACCAATCAGGGCTAGCACATTAACTCAAAACTGAATTCACATTAATTCAAAAGTCAGGGATATATCTGGTGCATGTGTGTATATATATACACAGACACACAGGGATATATCAGGCATATCTGGAAGATAAATCAGAAAACTGGATAATAAGACAACAGCTATGACTATATCAAAAGTGTGTTTTTTAAAGAAGCAAAAAACAAAATCTAAACTAAACAAAAAATATGAGGTCCAATGAGAAAACCTGAGATGCCCAAACCAAAATTCAGAGTCAATGCCATACTTGGGTAAGAAACCCATATATTTTATAAGTCATTTTAAGGTCATTATAGACATAAAGTTAGCACAATCTACTTTTAAATCTTTTTTTTAAATTGAGGTATAATTAACAATACAGTGTTATATTAGTTTCAGGTATACAATATAATGATTCAACAATCATATACATTACTCAGTGCTCATAAAGATAAGTATACCCTTGATCCCCTTTATCTATTTCATCCCTCCCCCATCCATATCCTCTTACTTTTGAATCTTATACATTCATAGAACTAAGGAACATTTCTCAGTTAACTTTCTCTATTACACAAATGGCTTCTTTTAGGTATACTTTATGAAGCTGCCTCTCAGGAAATACTTAAGGAGAATCTACATGACCATGCATCATTTAATTTTTGTCATTATTAATTTTTTAATTAAAACATATTTTCATAATAGAGGACTTCCAAAGTTCCTTTCAACTCAAGATTCTAAAAGAAGAAAAGCTAGAACAAGTATATCTTAACAGTCAGTATAAATCTCTATAGTTATCTAAAGAGGTTGAATCATATAATTGTTCTGAGGACTTCTAAAGTTCCTTCCAACTCAAGATCCTAGAAGAAGAAAAACCATAATAAGTATATCATAACAGTCAGTATAGATCTCTCTAGTTATGTAATGGGGTTGAGTCATATCACTCTTCTGATACTATCAATAATTTTCTCAATACTTAAAACCCTAATATATCCATATTTTCAACTGCTTAGGTAATACACACTTTTTAAACTTTAGAATTATGAAATTCACGATAATGTTATAAATTTCTTAGTAAGTAAAATTCAAATAGGGCTACAGAACCGCATGACATCTGAAACAGAGAAATGATGATTTCTACTGCCACCAAGCCCTATGTCTGATAACTAGCACTAAGAAAGAAAGATTTCATTTGAAGTACGAAAATGTCCTACAGCATGCAGAAGAGCTGGCCCATCAATCCCAATCTCTAAAGAGCTTCCCCTTCCCATTAAAGAGGACTGATGTCATGTCACAAGCTCTTACAGAGATTCTTTGATTCAAAGAGCTACTCAATGAAATCCAGTATTCATCTCTAAATGCAGTGAATCCCAAGTCAGTGAAAAGATTTCAAAATTGTAAGGCAAAGTTGGTAAACTGGCAGTGAAGAAGTCAATGCAAACAAGGTCCAAAATGGCAAAATCAAAATCAATAATTGATATTCTTACTTTTAGTAAACACTGTAGATGAAAAAAAATATTCTACCATAAGTCTTCTGTAACTGAATTCTGTCACTACTGAAAGCAGGAATACAAGAATGGCAGGCCAAACATGTATTTATAAGTACATAAATAGATTTCTACTTTGGCCAAGATGGAATATCAGGAACCAAATTTACCTTCTAGCCTGAAACAACTGGAAAAATTTTTCAAGGCAATGGATATCAGGCAACAAAGAACAGTAGATCCTTGATAGGTGGGAAACATACAAAATGAATCCTCAATTGCCCCAACTTACTACCTTGAAAGAGTTCCTAAGCCATAGAAGAGAGCTGGGGAACCCAGGTAGAGCAATGATCTTGCTGAGGTGAGATGGAACTTAATCTAGAAAGAACAAAGTGATAGTCATATACAAAGTAGAGTACCTAAGAGTAGAGAGGCTCACAGGAAAATCCAGAGATCTGCAGAGGGTATCCCTCAAGTCTTCCGTTGAGTACTTTCTAGTATATACACATGAGGAAATTACCCAAGAACAGTGGGAAAAAAATACCAAAAAGGATTAGAGGGAACACCACCCAGGGTTCACACAGGTCCAGGAATAGCCCGTTTTCACTACCCAGAGTACTCGGAGGGCTTCGTCAATAGAGTTACAGTAGTGGACAATAGATGCTACAACTTTAAAGCAGCATCTGAAAAGATCAAACTGTTTCCAAGTAACTTAACTATTCCAGAACAAAACTCAAGAATACCTAATGAAATATAAAAATACCCAGTACCCCACACGGTAAAATTGCAAATGTCTAACATCCAATCAAAAATCACCAGGCATACAAAAGCAAGAAAATAACAATTCTTTATGAGGAGAAAAATCAATCAAAACCAATCTAGAAATTATACAGACAGAATTAGTAGAAATAAACATTAATCTATTTATAACTATATCCCATATACTCAAGAAGCTACAGAAAAGACAAAGCATGAAAGCTATAGAAATGGGAGATAGAAAAAAAAAAACCCTCAATTTCTAGAATAAAACTGTAATGTCTGAAATGAAAAATATGCTGGACACCATTAAGAACAAATTAAACATTATTAAAAAAATTAATGAAGTTGGAGACACAGAGAGATAATCTAAAATTAGAAGACTGAAAAAACTGAAAAGAACACCAGTAAACCTCTAGCAGCCTGATTTCCATGTAACTGGACTTCCAAAAAGGGAAATGGAGACACGAAAAACATACACACACACTTAAATATTCTTTATAGATATGTATTTTTTAAAATAATGCCCAATTTTTTTCTGAATTTATTAGAAACTACAAACCCACAGATGTAAGAAGCTCAACAAACTCCAAGCAAAACAACATGAAGAAATATATATAGTTTCATTTAGAAATGGTTCTCACTCACATATTCTGTAAACAAATCAAAACAAAGTCAGAAATGACTTAGACTAACTTTTAGTTTAACTATGTACAGTGTCAACTGACAATTTAATAGAGTACATTAAATATTATCTTGAACAAAATACTTAACAGATGCATTTTATGATTTTTAAAAATTTTTTTAAATTTTTTATAAACATGTATTTTTATCCCCAGGGGTACAGGTCTGTGAATCGCCAGGTTTAAACAAGATGGGATTGGGAGGGAGACAAACCATAAGTGACTCTTAATTTTATGATTTTAAAGTTAGCAAAATTCAGCTTTAAAAACAACGTATATTTTGTTGCTCTCTTAGGAAAATAATTCACTAAAATAAATTTATCTTATTTTAGCAAATTATTTTTTTTAAAAAACTAATGGCTACTTCTTCCTTTTTTCTTAATTTTTTTTCCCCTTAATTTATATAGGTCATTCAGAACAGAATTAGGACACTGAAAAAACTTTTAAAGAAGCTGAGAGGTGGAACTGAAAACAGAAGCAGAGTTGAGGTTTGGAATGAAGCTAGTCCTCCCAAAAAAAAAAAAAAAACAACCTGGCAACCACTATTTTGAAACACCATTACTTTCAAAATATACATATGTATTTTTAAACATAAAACTGCACTCAAAGTGGAAACAAGCTAAAGTGTCTGTTTTTAGCACCTCCGCTAACTATTCAGGACTCAAAAAAAAACTAAGTATTTTGGGGGGAAAAAAATCATTCAAATAAAAAACATTAAAGTGGAAAACAAGGGGTGCCTGGCTGGCTCAGCCAGTACAGCAGGAGACTCTCAATCTCAGGGTCATGAGTTCAAGCCTCACATCTTGGGCATGAAACCCACTTTAAAATAAATAAAATAAAGTGGGAAATTTATTTAAAATAAATAAAATAAAGTGGAAATTAAAGTAATATATTTTCCTATTTTGTAAAAACACCTTTTTTTTTAGAGCTCAGAATACAATTTCAAAATTTTCTGTCTAAAAACAAGAGAAGGGAATAAATTCTGAGTATCTACTGTAATGGCTACCCTTCCTGTCATGTGTGTTCCCTAAAATAGAAGTAAATTTAATTATTCTACCATTTTGCTTAGGGAATAGGGAGATATTGCAAAGATAAAAAATAGTTCCGGGAGAGAACTGCCAAAAATATATTTACTATCCCTGGAGATAATTAATGTCTACACGCCTTTTTCCTTTCTTAAAGGAAAAAAATGTATATATACTTTAAGTAATATATATATATTTCTTTGGGTGCCTATACAAATAAAACACTTTAAGAAAGCATTTAGTAGTGTAATACTTCCCTATGGGATCAACACATACTGAAAATCAGCACACAGACTGCAAATACCTCTGAGCACACAGACTGAAAAGTTATCATTGGAACATTTATGAATTTGACTTCGACCTGTTTTAAATAAAAAATCTAATAAGAAACAATTTCCTACAAAATACAGAAATGATACTTTATGTTATGCATCTATTCACAGACTTATTCCTTAGTAACAATTACTTATTAATAATGCACTAAATTCCCACATATATAAAAAAGTAAGACTGCCTTAAAATTCAAATTTCCAAACTACTCTCGTAATCAGATTCTATTCAAAAGACAGAAGGCTAAATACACATTATTTTGAGCACAACTACAACATTCAGAGTTTGTACTTAGAAAACCTACCCTGATGTACTTAGAATGCATGTATGCTACATTACCTATAATGATAAAAATATTTCACTGATATAGCTACCAATGATTTTGATATCAATTCCCACCCTAAAAACCCTTTTCCACTTAATACAAACCCAGTATCACAAACATAAAAGACAAAGATTTTCCTACTAAATCATTATTTAGTTGTCATCGAGATGTCAGTTACTAGCATTTCACAAATGCCCTTAAAATACCTTAAAATGATCTCCCAAATATTCATATTAATTCATGTAATAATCTCATCGGATTTGAGTTACTGTACCCACTTAAATTACTTGCTACAGCAACAGTTCTCACCAATCAGAAGAGTTATTCGAAATTCTCTCTTCTGAAATCTGTTATTACTTCACCAGTTTCAAAATTTGAGCCACTTATTTTTAGACACAGAGATTAATAAGAAACACTTCTGCATCAAATACACATAACTTCACAGTAGAGGCTTTATTTCCCCTTAGGAAACTATTCTCATATTCTCTCTCTTTTCACCAAATTATCAGAGGACAATGTGGCTTCGATTTCAGCACTGAAGACAATAAGTAACAATATACGGTTTGCAGAATAAAAATTAAAGTTTCACAATTTTAACAGGTATAATTATTAGGTTATGACAAATGGGCTGGTGGGCACGTAAGACTATCACCCTTTTCAAAGTCTAATTCTTAAACCACCTGAATTGTTTTGGCCAAATGAGGAGCTTCAAACATAAACTCTGTAAGTTTTCAGTATGTCCCTTTTCAAAGAAAACAAGTTACCTAGAAAAGAAGGGGGGAAAAAACCACTCACATTTGGAGCATGACCTGGTTCAAGAATACCCCATCCACCAAAGCCACATATTCATCCAGGTTGGTCCCATTTCCTGCAGCCAGAGGTCCAAACGTTTTCACCTAGAACAGAACGACCATAAGGACACGAACGCCCATCTCCATCTCTGCAGCCACAAATAATGCAGCAAAATACACAATAAATAACACCCTACTTACCCAAGTGACCAAGGGGCTGGTCATGAACTGCTCCAGAAGGGGAGTAAAAATCTCGTTCTCCATTTTACAGATAATGTATTTGAAAAGGGGAACTACCACAAAAATACGCCTAGGGAATGGATCACTAAACGTTGAAGAAGTGAGTAGAAATCAATGAAAGTCCATTTTGGCACAGGAAGAAAATCCCATCGTGGAGGGGAGAAAAAGTCTCCCTCCTCAAAAAACACCCCAGAGAGGAATGAGCCGAAAACCCGAGAAGCGGCTTCGACAGCAGCCACGAGCGGCAGCTTGCGCTGGAAATGTCTGTACCGGGCGAGGAGGGGCAGAGAAAAGGCATCTGGAGGTGGAGGAAGGGAAAGGGGGCTGGAGCAGCAAGACAAAAAGCCCGTCAAGGTTGCCCAGCTCCTGGAGGAGCCAGACCAGCGGAGCTGCCCGCAATGAATTAATCCCAACGTGGGCTAAACGAAATACCACGTTAGCTACCACGTTAGGGGATCCGAGCGGCAGCCAGGCTCGACCTCCGCGTTCCGCTCAACACGTTCCACCCACCAGTGGGCATGGAGCCGCTTCGACCCGCGGAGCCTCCCCTGCCCGCAGCCCCTCACCAACGACAGGCAGGGCTCGCCCCTTCCCCGCGAGCAGACACCATCCCTCCGTCGCCCTCAAGCCTCGCCTCCAGCCCCCTTCCCCTCCCGGGGGGGTGGGGGCTTGAATGTGTGTCCCTAACCCCCCAGTTTCCTGAGCCCTGCAGCCTTTTCAGCGCGCCTCTGGGAAGCCCTGGCACAAAATCACCACCGCGCTCCAGCCTCCTCCTCCGCCCTCTCTGGAGGAGCCGGAGTAACGGCCTCAGAACCGCAGTGCCGCATCACACCCCGCTCTTCGCCGCCCAACCAGAGCCACGAGCCCTCCGTCTAAGGGAGCGCGCTTCTCCTTCCGCGCCCATATCCTTCCGCCGACTCTCCGCCCCTCCCGCGCCGCAGCCTCTGGATTGTGAGAGAAGAAAACCGCTGCATGAGCGCGCTCCCGAGCGCGCGCGCCCCGCGGGCCGGCCCCGCCGCCGCCCAGATTTTGGCGGCGGGCGCGGGCGCGGAAGCGCGCTCGCTGCAGCTGCTGCGGTGACCCGCGCCTCGCTCGAGCCCAGGACTGCTGCCAGGGCATGGGGGGCGGGGATGGGGAAGGCAGAGGAAGGGGTCTGTCTGCTCGGTCGCTCATGCCTAATTATGGTTTATTTCCTCCCCGAGTGCCTTCTTTGATGTGTGAAGGAGAGGGAACGAAATCCTTCTCTTTTAAACATGAGGGATGCAGACAGCCTTTTTCGGACAGTTTGATTTGATCTCTTAAGCGTGCTTTCGCCCGCAAAACGGAGTAAGCAAACTCAATGCAGCAGATAGCAAAAGAGGGACTAGAGCTGCAAACTTGGTTTTGTTTTTTTCTTTTTCTTTTTGCCTCTTCTCCTTTAAAAAATCCAGGTCACTAAAACATGAATGCTCTCAAAGTTGCAAGTGAATGTAGTAGGATTTTAAATAACCCAAGCTGTCTTTCAACATGTTGGTATTCCCTGACTAGAGCAAACGTTATTCAGACATTGTTGTTTGATTATTTGGCTATTGCAAAAAAAAAAAAAAAAAAAAAAAAAAATCCAAACAAAATCAAGAGCTACTAAAAGGAAACATTTGGAAGTCATCCAAAATGGGTGACAAACAGATTACATATTTGTCATAAATCGCTATGCTATGCACGACTGGAATCATCAAAGTAATTTTAACTTGGGGGAACTTAGTTCCCCCAGCAAAACCAAATGTTACTCCTCGTTTTGAAGAAACATAAAAACCTTTTCCCAGGGAGAAAATGGGCATGTAAACAATTTTTATTTTTAGAAAATAGAGTATTACAGTTGTGCAGTGTGTGCTTTTTACATTTACATAAACCTCTACTTTGAGCATTTATATATTTTAAAGTAGCAGTAAAAACGTTTTATAACACTAAATTAAGAAACAGCAAAATTTCTTAATTAGGTAGTTGAGAGCCTGGGCTCTAGAGCCTTCCTGCCTGCTTCAGATCCTGGCTCTGATACTTACAGCTGTGGGAGCCTAGGGAAGCTAGTGAACCTCTCTGTTCATGTATAAAACAGGGCTAATAATAGGGTTAAATTAGATGGCAACCTATAGTAAGTGCTCCATAAACGTTCTTAATGTTGTTTTCATCACTATTCCCCCCAAATGAGGAATCTTTAGGAAAAATCTTGAAATGTACCTTCTCCTACTTTAGTTAGAGGAGAAAGGATCTTGCTGTAGAGACCAGAGAAATGCCCTTCCAAAATCATCTTAATTAAAATTAGGATGCATTCATGTGGCATTTTGCAAGGTGTGTAGAGAGTAGAACCTTGCATTGCCTGGGTCAGTATATAGCTTTGGGTCATCCTGTGGCTAGCAATCTTTTCCCTCTACTCTTGATGAGTCTTTCTTAATCACTGTCCCTTATTCGGAAATGCAGACCAAGAGAGAGCTGACATCAGAGCAGCCTATGCCTGATATGCCCACTTTTCTTTGTAATCCCTAGGAAGATCAGCCAAACAACATGGAAGTGTTCATGCATATACTGGGTTTTATCTTCAGATAGACCCATCTGCTTCATCCATAGACGAAAAACTCATAAAGTATTAATACTAGGTACCATAAGCTAGGGACATTTTGGACAGTGATGACCAAAGAGTTAGCACGTTAAGATAGATGTATTCCGTTTACATGTAGTAGCTAGCCCTCACAAATCTGTATTCCCCTCTACAGCCAAATGGCCCCAGATGCTTCCTGGTCTATCTTTAGCTTTTACACACACACACACACACACACACTCAACAAAGAAACATGAGGAGTTAATTGTAAAAACAGGAACCTTTAGACCAGACTGAGGTCTGGAGTAACTTATTTGAAAACCTACCAATTCACAATTCCCTAGTTTAATAGCAGCCTTAGAAATGCTTTATAATATCTCAAGAGTACAATCAGGAAACTTCCTTGTCTAGCAAAAAACGGATTGTACATTATACACAGTTTAATGGTCTTCAAATTGTAACATCCTATAAGATTAAATCCAAAAGTTTCCTCTATCTTCCTTTCATTTAGGAACAGATTGCTCAAGATTTCTTCCAGGTATTTTTTTTTTTTTAACTTGGTAGTCATTTATTTACCCTGAATTCATCTGTTCTTCGAATATTAAATCCAACAGGAAAGGACTTTGGAAAAATCATACCTATCTGACTAGGTTCCAAGTTATTTGTTCTGATTTCTTCTGGTCAGAAGTTAAATGTTTGGACCATGATGCCATTTAGAAGTCACTAGAGAAAGATCCTCTCCTGCGTATTATAACTGAGGATTACCCTGCAGGTTACACATACGTGATACTACCTGTATACCCAAAGCACCCATGTTTACCTCCATTTTGATCTACTATAGTAAGTGATAGACCCACCCCCAAACACACATTGGGTGACACATATTTACAGAGCTAATCACATCCATAAGCTAGTATAATAAAAATAACACAAATATAACAGCCAAATAGCACCATTGTTTATTATAGCCAAAAAATGGAAACAACCCCTATGTCCATCAACTGATAAATGAATAAAAGAAATGTATTGTACTGATACAATATAATATTTGGACAATAAAAAAGAGTGAAGTGTGATACATGCTACAACACGGACGAATCCTGAAAACATTATGCTAACTTTAAAGAAACCGGTCACAAGGTACCACATACTGTATGATTCCATTAATATGAACTGTCCAGAGGATACCAATCTGTACAGACAGAAAGTAGATTAGTGGTTGCCTAGATCTGGGGCAGTTGGGAGAAAATGAGGTTAGTGGCTTAGGGAGGCATGGTTTCTTTTTGAGAAAATGAAAATATTCTGAAGTTGTGATAGATGCACAGTTCTGTGAATATACTAAAAATCATTTAACTGGATACCTTACATGGCTGAATTGTGAATTCTCAAAAAAAACTGTTTGTGTTTATTTTTTGTTGGCACCGTTACTTCATGAATATTTAGGAAGAAATGCCATCAAGAAATCCAATCTCTCATATACTTTTCTACAGGGTCTCTAAGTCCTCTTGAGCCAATGAATAAGATTTTAAACTCACCTAAGATCATAGAAGGCAAATGTCTTAATTATCTAACATAGTTTTAAGAGAACTGTCATCTAATGAGAGGGAGAGAATTGAGTATGGTTTAACTTCTTTGAGCATTAGCTGAGCATCAGTTTCCTTAACTGTAAAGTGGGTATACTGGGTTTTTTTTTTTTTTGGTAGATGGTAGACTTGCTCTGTCCCACATGAAAACTGCACAGAGGGAAGGAAACTCGGAAAGAGATGACCGGACCAAGAGAGGGGTCCTCCTTTCAGCCCATTTTAGTGGTTCTTCTCAAATGTCCTACTGTTGTATGGCGATCAAGTGAACCAGTACTAGTTCACCATTAAATTCCATGCTACCACACCTATCTGAAATGTTCTTTTCTGCTTCCTTACGGGGTCAACTCCCATTCATCCTTCAGGATGCAAGTGCCCCTCTCCGTGAAGCATTCCTCTTCCTTGGGCTGAGCTGACCACTTCCTCTTTTGTGCCTTGCATGGTATCTAACCTCTCTTTATTGCTGTAACTTGCTCTGAAGGACATGTATTTGCTGACATGCTCTTCTGAGTAAATGGGGAACTCTTGGAGACTGACATTTTTAAATTCATCCTTGTGCTCCTGGCATTTAGGACAGCGCCTTGCTATTATGGGCACTTTCAGTCAATATGTCAAAGAGTGTTCTTTCAACCATGGTGACCGGTTTAAATTCCTAACAATTGGCAAGAGCTCACAGCAGAGCAACTTCCGAGAAAGACTATTCTAATTAACTTAATGACCTAGAGGAGGCATAAGCAGGCGATTACTGCTTGCCAGTGAATTTGAAGAACTAAAAAGACATTGAGATCATAAAATAAATGGCTTTCAGGATAGGTTTTTCCCAAGTCCATATAATTTTTTTCCGAGAAAAGCTCAGGAGAATACATAAGCATCATGTATTCTTTTTTATTTCTCAGCAGCATATGATGGTATTTATCCTTTTCGGGACCCAAACTGTGTTTCAGTTTTTATCATTTTGATGCAGATCTTCTAGAAAGGTGTCATTGTCTAAGCCTTATTGGACAGCATATTCTGAACAGAAATTGACCTTTTATTAAAGAAATATATCCTCACAATCAACCTAAATGACTGTGGTGTGCTTTTAACATAATTATGCATTCACAGGCCCTTAAGAAGTCCATGAATGTTTGACCTACATCCACAGGCCCAAAACAACGGTGTTTTGAGTTTTTAATTTTACATTGAATAGCTCCTGGTTTTTGTTGTTGACAGTATCTCTATCGATAGTCCCCATTTTAATTTGCTGCTTCTCGTTTTCTATATGCAGGGAATTCACCGATTTTTAAAACAGTCTAAAAGCATGAATAATTTTTGAGTGAGAACCTGTGGGCTCTCTTATGAGTAAAGTCCATGAATTTGTGGTATGCCTAAAAGTGTCTCTTGGTATAATGTTTTTCTTTCTTTCTTTCAGTTTCTTGGTCTTTGGTGAGGTGGTGCTATCCTATTTCTTTAACTAGTTTGCTGTGATAGGACATGAAATAATCTTCTAAGTTAATGGTCACTTACCAGGTATTTCCAGAGTATGACTGTCTTATCATGTGATCAGTTCCTTGTGTTTGCATGGTTCCTCCTTTAATTCCCTAATCCCATGCAATAGGAGGTGACTCATTCTCACTTCCAATGTTACTGATGGAAAGCTACTAAGCAAATGGAAACCCGATAGAGGAGAAAATAACAAATATAGAAAAGGAAAAATATTATAAAATGGACATTTAAAGGTGAGAAAAAACACTCTTATTCTGACTGCAACCCTACACCCAACCTCTACTTTCTACCCCTTTACATCCTAGAGACAAGTATCAGCAATACCTGGTTAAAACAAAACCTAGCCTATGCCAGAATAAATGATAAATCATTAATAACCTAGACAGAAGCCATCAAGTAGGTTTCTACATAAAGCACTGGTGCTTTTAAGCTATTGAAAATATATGTGGGCTAAAACAAATTATTCTAATCCTAGAAAAAATGTAGATCTGCTTTCATACCAAAAAATACAAAATAAAAATGGTAACCATTACAAATAAGGAAATACGAAGATGTTTTATTCCATTCTATTGAATGACAGTAAGAAGATATATAAAAATGCATTTACTGATATATGAGATTTGTATTGGCTGCTCTTCTATTGAAAGTTAAAATTCACATGAAACTTAAAATATGGTTTAATGTAAAGGTTTTTATTTCCTAATTTATAATTAATATGTGTCAGTTGAATGTTTCCAGATATTAGCTTGAGAAGAGTTCTCAGATTCAATTTTATTTTGTGAAATTTGTAATTTAAATATCTTTAGGGGCGCCTGAATGGCTCAGTGGGTTAAAGCCTCTGCCTTCGGCTCAGGTCATGATCCCAGGGTCCTGGGATCGAGCCCCACATTGGGCTCTCTGCTCAGCGAGGAGCCTGCTTCCTCCTCTCTCTCTACCTGCCTCTCTGTCCTACTTGTGATCTCTGTCTGTCAAATAAATAAATAAAATATTTTAAAAATAAATAAATAGATAGATATCTTTAGGTTCTTAAACTAAAACAGCAATATAAAATATTGAGTTACATGGAGCTAAACATCTAATATTTTTTAAATTACCTTACTTTCTCATTAAGAAAATAATACATTTCATTGCCATATCTAGAAAGATCAACAACATAAAAAAATATCAAACCACAGATGAATATATTGATGCATTTATTTCACATTATTTTCTAAAACTGTACCACTCTCACAACACCATTAGAAATATATAACAGTGATCAAAATTTGAATATGCCTCTCAACTTAATCTAATCAATAAATGGAATCCAAATGCATTTTTATATTTACTTTTTTAAATGGACATAATTTTTTAATAATATTTTATTTATTTGTTTGACAGATTATAAGTAGGCAGAGAAGCAGGCAGAGAGAGAGGAAGCAGGCTCCCTGCTGAGGAGAGCCCAGTGTGGGGCTCAACTCCTGGACCCTAAGACCATGACCTGAGCCGAAGGCAGAGGCTTAACCCACTGAGCCACCCAGGCACACCTTAAATGGACATAATTTTTTATTTAAATTTTATTTTATTTTTAGGAAAACTCTATGCCCAATATGAGACTTGAACTCATGATCTTGAGATTAAAAGTCACATGTTCTACCAACTGGGCCAGCCAGGTGCTCCCCAAATGGATTTTCAATAACAGGATTCATTATATGTTAGGTGTGTAGAACTTCCAGTTTACCAATTTTTAAAACATCAAACCTCAAATTCCCACAACCATGTCTAAACTTGGCTCCTACATCTTACAAAAGAATAAAAATGTATTCTCTGAGTTTTGAATAAAACTAAGATTAAGAGCTCTATATTTGTCAGTTCATTCTCACCTTATTTATTAATCAATATTTACTGACCTACCATATGTGCAAGATAGCATATTGAACACACAAGACACAGAGAAGATCATAACTAAGTGAGGCCAAATGAAATAAAATGGCAAATGCATCATTCAATCAATTAGTTCAGAGAGGGGCAAACTTTTTCTGTAAAAGGTCAGATAGTAAATATTTTAGGTTTCGGTTCTCTGATGCAACTGCCCCCAGAGGGTCTCTGTTGCAACTGATCACGTTTGCCATGCTGGCATAAAGCGGCCACAGGATATGCATAAAGAAATAGGTGTTGCTGTGTTGTGGAAAAGCTTTATTTGCAAAAAGAGATAGTGGGTCAGCTTTGGCCCCTGAGCCATTGCTTGCCTACCTCTCAACAAGTATTTATTATATTTACACTGGATGCAAAGCAAAACAAAAATCAGGACTGAATTCTTTTCCAGTCAGTTAATTAACTTTATAAATAATTAAATTAACCATCCAACTGTATTGTATAATTATGTTCTGGGAGTGCAGAAGAGTTGGTCTTCAAGTTGCTTGGAAACGGAATTCCACCATTCTGGTGTATCAGATATAGTTCAAATTGCTTTCAATCTTTTGTGTTACCACGGAAAACCTTTCCCCAGATATAAAGTTATTTTGGGGGGATTCTCTTGAGTCCCAGCAGGAAACAGGGGGCATTCTGGAAGTGCTTAACTAAACAGAATGTTGTGAAGGGACAATTTAGATGAGGGGAGTTCAGTGAACCAACGGAGAGGGTGGCAAAGCCTGCAGGGAATAGCAATAATGGGGATTCCCTTCAGTCCTCCGCCAGAAGGGGCAAGGGGAGGAAACCGTCACCAGAGTTCTGGAAGACCATAGTTTTGTTAGAGGAGCCACTGGATGGGAGCTAGGTCCATAGAGAACGGGGTCACGGCCATCATCATGGGGCAGAAGAAAAAATTGGGAAAGAATATTCCAATCTCTCTATTCCTCTCACTTATATTACCAGCCAGCGCTCCCCACTGCTGAATGCCATGAGAAGCAGAGAGCAAGAGAACCCAGATGATGCAGTCCCCAGAGGTCAACCTCCTGGCACAGAGAAAGACAGAGATACTGGAACTCAAGGCCCCAAAATGGAGCTATCTAGCATAGAGCCGCATGTGAAAAGTGTGGATAACACCTAGAACCATTTATATAGATTCTCTGATAGCCATACAAGAGGGCAATTCTTTTCAGATTAACAGAAGCTTATCTATTTGGTGGAATGCTGTGATGAAACAGAGGGAGCTGATAAGCATGTTAAAAATAAAATGCCATAAAATTTGGGGTTTGTACTCCCACATACATACTCCCACATACCTATTATTGCAAGGTATAAACCAAATCTTTTTTTCTTTTTTCTTTTTTTACTGACAGATCTATAGTATCAGTGCCCTGCAGTGTCTTGTCCATAATATGTGCTCTATAGTAGTCAAATGAATAAATTTGTGAAAATAACCAATTTTTCCTAACTTTCATTTAAATGACTTGATTTGTATGTAGCAGGAAATTTAATTTATTAAAAAATATTATTTTAAAAGAAAATAACAAAATTAGATTAACATGACTATGGGGTACTTATGATTCTCTTCTCTCCGTCCTCCACTCACAGCAAAAACTGGAAGCGCTATATACAAACCAGCCTTCACTAAAACCCATTCATCAACCTTTGTTTAGAATGTATTCCTATTTGAAATCCTTAGTCATCATTTTGTTTCATAAAAGTAAAATGGACAACAAATCAGAATTAGGTTGTTTACTTATACTTGATAAAGTTCAATTAGCCTCTTCCAAAATCACTGTGAAATCAATACAGTAGACAGTCATGGTGCTGGATGCAATAATGTTAGTAGGTAATATCAGCTCCATCTTCTATATCTCACAAGACATGAATCATGTGAAAACTTTGAGTCTAAATTAGGAAGAGATTGTTTGCGTGTAAATGTCACCTTTCATAATTGCATGCATACGTTCTGTGGAAATTTACTAGCATAAGTCTAACAACAGGTTTCCCAAGTCCTGCAATGGGCATATTTTGATCCCAGAAGGCTTTAGATCTCACCTCTCTTCTTTTTAGTTTAAGGTATGGCAATAGTGTATCCATTATATTATAGCTACAAACGATTTTCGAGTTTTGGTAATTCTGAGTCATTTACCCAGCTATCTCTGTCTCCTTTATTTTCTCTCTCTCTCTCTCTCTCTCTCTCTCTTTTTTTTTTTTTTTACTGTGGTCCTCTCTAACTCACACTTGAATTGTTTTTAACAAGGGTCATAAGAACAATGGCCATATTTTTCCTGTAGCACAATGTGAAAGCACTTTTCTTTTACTCGCTTTGCAAGGGCATATCGAATTACATGGAATTGGCAAAAAGCAACAAGATTTTGTGTAGAGCAAATCCTGCCAAACTAATTTCTTTTCTTTCCTTTTCTTTAACCAACTGCAGAACCTGACAGATGGTATAGTAATGATTACCTCTACAAAACATCATCTGTGTCTACTTACCGGTATATATATCATGTGTTTTTAAACATAGTGTGGTGCTCAAGTCTGAGGTGGAATCATGAAAGGAATGCTTCCTCTCCCCTCACTGCACTCTCGAATGCTGATCTCAGCATAAAGGCGTAAATGAGACTGGAATCAGTTACTGAGTGTGCCGAGTACACACAGACTGTACATCATCCTTGTCTCCAGAGAAGCTGGAAAGTGGAATTCCACCTGGCCTAGAAATCAAGTGACTTGGTGCTACCAGGATTTCTCCATACTGTACATAACACTCCTGTACTTTTGTACAAAAGGACTCCCTCCTGTCAACTACTATAAAAGAAGAAAAAATCTGGGCACTAAGAAAAGGTGAAGAAATTAAAATTCACCAAAAAGTTCCTGTATATTTCAAAAATACCCCTTGAGGGACGCCTGGGTGGCTCAGTTGGGTAAGCAGCTGCCTTCGGCTCAGGTCTTGATCCCAGCGTCCTGGGATGGAGTCCCACATCGGGCTCTTTGCTTGGCAAGGGAGCCTGCTTCTCCCTCTGCCTCTGCTTGCCATTTTGTCTGCCTGTGCTTGTGCTCTCTCTCTCTCTCCCTCTCTCTGACAAATAAATAAATCTTAAAAAATAAAAAATAAAAAATAAAAAAATAACCCTTGAGTAAGGCCTGATGCTTCCTGAACATGTGAGAAGCACCAGCCACATGCTGCAATGCCAGGCTAAAATTTTATCCAGTGTGATTTGTCTGATATGAGAACTTCCTGCTTAGTTCCTTTTCTTTTGTCCATTCAGTGAATATGCATTTTGAGTATTTATTACGCCCCAGGCACTAGGGATACAAAGATGAATAAGATGTTTCCTTATAACACATGAACCTTCTGAGACTTTATAGTCAGCTACTCTAGAACAGTGCTATGCGTGGTATGTGCCATTCGAAGGAGAAACAGGGTTCGGTATTTTTTTTTTTTAAGATTATATTTATTTATTTGACAGACAGAGATCACAAGTAGGCAGAGAGGCAGGCAGAGAGAGAGAGGAGGAAGCAGGCTCCCTGCTGAGCAGAGAGCCTGATGCGGGGTTCGATCCCAGAACCTTGGGATCATGACCTGAGCTGAAGGCAGAGGCTTTAACCCACGCACTGAGCCACCCAGGTATCCCCAGGGTTCAGTTTTTTTTTTTTTTTTTTAAGATTTTATTTATTTGACAGAGAGATCACAAGTAGGCAGAGAGGCAGGCAGAGAGAGAGGAGGAAGCAGGCTCCCCGCTGAGCAGAGAGCCCGATGCGGGGCTCGATCCCAGGACCCTGAGATCATGACCTGAGCCGAAGGCAGAGGCTTTAACCCCCTGAGCCACCCAGGCGCCCCCCCAGGGTTCAGTTTTAATGGAAAGTCAAGAAGGGCTTCACGGAGAGATGGTTTCCAGCCAGGCCTTGAATGAAAAGTAGACGTTTAATGGGGAGAGGAAGATCAGGGAATTTTAGGTGGGAGACTGACAGAAGCACTGCATTTAACTACAGAGGAGCTCAGTGTGTTTGGGGGATCATGAACAGCTTCATGTGGCTATAAAACATACTTCCCCAGGGGTGAAGAATTGTGGGAAATGGCAGTTGAAGTCATTGTAAGAAAGCAAAATATCACACTAAAGAATTGGCCTTTATCCTATAGGTAAAAGGGTTCAACTGCTGCTTAAGAAAAAAAAAAAAAAGAAACAAACAAACAAACAAGGAAATGATATCAGACTTCTCCTTTAGCAGGAAAATTCTAGCAGCACCGTAGTGGGGGTGTTGGAAAGAGGTGAGACTGCAGATAGAGAAGCCAGACAGGAGTTCTTCCTACTAAAGTTCTGTAGATTCAATTTATGTTGCTTTTGTTTGTTGCAAATTTAATATTGACTTTCTTGAACTTTGGTGACAGACAGGAGATCATGAACTCGACCGCCAATCCACCAACTTGTTCATGTTGCCCTCTGTTGGCAGAAAGGAAAGGAAGTTACAGTCGAGGGCATTATTTCATATTTTATTAGCTGACAGTACTTCAGTTTCTATTGCAACTATGTGCCAGTAACTGTGCTGAGTAGAAGATTAAAAAAAAAAAATCTCAGGAAATTCATAATGTAAGAATAAAAATAAAATTAAATTATTGTTATATGTCTTAACATATTCAATCTTGTTACATGTCTTAACATCTTGTCATATGTCTTTTTTTTTTAAAGATTTTGTTTATTTATTTGTCAGAGAGAGAGAGAGAGCAAGAGCAAGCACAGGCAGACAGAGTGGCAGGCAGAGGCAGAGGGAGAAGCATGCTCCCTGCTGAGCAAGGAGCCCGATGTGGGACTTGATCCCAGGACGCTGGGATCATGACCTGAGCCGAAGGCAGCTGCTTAACCAACTGAGCCACCCAGGTGTCCCGTCATCTTGTTATATGTCTTAACATATTCAATAATAAACACATTAACAAAAACTATAACATATTTATATAAGTTAACTTGTGAGAATATGTCTTCACTGCAGGAAAATCAGACACTACAGATAATAAGATAGGAGAAAGAAAGGAAAAATATTGGGGGGAAAATCCATTCACAATCTCAGCTACATAGATGCTTCCAAATTGTCACACAGACACACATATGCACAAGCACACACACGAGATCATACCAGAGATAATATATATTTTTTCCCACTTAATAAGATACCAGGGCTATATTTACATGTTAATAAAAAAGCTTTTAGAATATAATTTAGATAAGATTGAAACCAATTAAAATTTTTCCAGCTTTCTTCAGATATCATTGACATATAACATATGTAAATGTAAGGTGTACAAAGATGTAATGATTTGATATGCGTATTTCTTGCAAAATGTAAGGTGTACAAAGATGTAATGATTTAATACACATACCACAGTACGATTGATACACCTCCATCCCCCACATAATTACCATTCTTTTCTGTGTGGGGATAACATTTAAGATCTACTTTCTTGGGTACCTGGTGGCTCAGTTGGTTAGGCAACTGCCTTCAGCCCTGGAGTCCCATATGCGGCTCCCTGCTGAGCAGGGAGTCTGCTTCTCCCTCTGACCCTCTATCCTCTTATTCTATCTCTTTCAAATAAATAAAATCTTTTTTAAAGTTTACTTTCTTAAATCTTACAAGTATATAATAAAGTGTTGTTAATTGTAGTCATTGTTCTGTATATTAGATCTCCAGAGTTTATGCATTTATAGCTGTAAACTGGTACCCTTTGACCAACATCGCTCCATTTCCCCCACTCCCCAGTCATTGGCAACCACCATTCTATTCTCTATTCCCAAGAGATTTTTAGATTTCTTATATAAGTAAGGACATATAGTATTTGTCTTTGCCTGACCTATTTTTTAAAAGATTTTATTTATTTATTTGACAGACAGAGATCATAAGTAGGCAGAGAGGCAGGCTCAGACAGAAAGAGAGGGAAGCAGGCTCCCTGCTGAGCAGAGAGCCTTGATTCCAGGACCCTGGGATCATGACCTGATCCAAAGTCAAGAGCCTGTGGCCCAACTGACTGTGCCACCCAGGCGCCCCTTATTTTCAATTTTTTGAGGAAACTCCACACTGTTTTCTATACTGCCTGTACCAGTTTACATTTCTACCATTAGTACATAAGTGTTCCAGTTCCTCCACTGCCTTGCCAACATCTGTTACCTCTTGTCTTTTTGATAATAGCCTAACAGGCGCGAGGTGATACATCATTGTGGTAGAGACTTGTATATCCCTGGTGATTAGTGATGTTGAACACCTGTTCATCTACCTGTTGGACATTTGTATGTCTTGTTTGGAAAAATTTCTGTTTGGTCCTCTGCCAATATTTTAATCAGATTTTTTTTTTTTTTGCTACTAAGTTGTATGAGTTTCTTTTATATTTTAGATATTAACTCCTTTTCAGATACATAGTTTACAAATATTTTTCCCCATTCTGTAGGTTGTCTTTGCATTTTGCTGAGAGTTTCTTTTGCTATTCAGAAACTTTTTAGTCTGTGTAAGTTCCACTTTATTTTTGCTTTTGTTGCTGCACTTTTGGTGTCATATCCTAAAAGTCATTGCTAAAGTCAAGGAACATTTCCCTTATGTTTTCATTCTCTAGTTTTATAGTTTCAGGTGTTACATTTAAGTCTTTAAGCTACTTCAAGTTAATTTTTGTGAGTGGTATAAGAGAGAGGTCCAATTTCACTTCTGTCATGTGAATATCCAGTTTTCCTAAAGTCATTTGTTGAAGAAGCTATCATTCCCCATTGAGCTTTCTTGGTTCCTTTGTGTTTTTTGTTTGTTTGTTTTTTTAAGATTTTATTTATTTATTTGACAGAGATCACAAGTAGGCAGAGAGGCAGGCAGAGAGAGAGGAGGAAACAGACTCCCTACGGAGCAGAGAGCCTGATGCGGGGCTCGATCCCAGGACCCTGGGATCATGACCTGAGCTGAAGGCAGAGGCTTTAACCCACTGAGCCACCCAGGCACCCCGGTTCCTTTGTTAAATAATAGTTGAGCACATATGTGTGTATTTGTTTCTGGGCTCTGCCCTGTGTTCCCTTGGTCTATGTGTCTGTTCTTATGCCAGTTACCATGCTGTTTTGATTACTGTAGCTTCGTGATAAACTTTGAAATTAGATACTGCGATGTCTCCAGCTTTGTTCTTTTTTCTTAAGGTTGTTTTGGCTATTTGGAGTCTTCCGTGGTTTGATATGAATTTTAAGATTATTTTTTCTATTTCTGTGAAAAATGCCAGTGGAATTATTATAGGGATTACAATGAATTTGTAGATCACTTTGGATGGTATAGACATTCTAACAAGAGTAGTTCTTTTTTTTTTTAAGATGTTATTTTTAAATAATCTCCACACTCAACGTGGGGCTCAAATCCACAACCCTGAGATAAAGGGTCCCATGTTCTACCAACTGAGTGAGCCAGGCGCCCCAACAGTAATTCTTCTAATCCATGAACATCAGATGTCTTTCCATTTATTTGTTTTCTTCAATTTCTTTCATTAATATCTTATAGTTTGGATGTTTCCCCTGATCTTTCACCTCTTGGTTAAATTTACTCCTAAATATTTTATTGTCTTTGATGGCATTATAAATGGTATTGTTTTCTTAACTTCTGTTTCAGATCATCTTTGTTAGTTTGTAAAAATGTAACAATTTTTGTATGTTGATTTAGTATAATGCAACTTCACTGAATTTGCTTATTAGTTCTAAGATGGTTTTGATGGAGTATTTAGGATTTCCTATATAAAAGATTATGTCATCTCCAAATAGAGACAGTTTCACCTCTTCCTTTCTGTTTTGAATGCCTTTTATCTCTTTTTCTTATCTAATTGCTCTGGCTAGGACTTTCAGTACTGTGATGAATAAAAGTGATGGGGGCAGCCTTGTCTTGCTCCTGATCTTAGAGCTTTTAACCTTTCACCATTGAGTATAAATTTAGCTCTGGCTTCATATATGGCTTTTATTATGTTCAGGTGTGTTCTTTCTATATTTGTTGAGAGATTTTTTTTTTTTTCCATGAAAAGATGTTGGATTTTAGGAAATGCCTTTGCTACACAGTTTTTTTTAAGATTTTATTTTTTTAGGTAGTCTCTACACCCAACATGGGGCTTGAACACACAACCCCAAGATCAAAAGTTGCATGCTCCACTGAATGACAAACCTTGGTGCCCCAAGATTATATTTTTTTAGATCTTTCATTCTTTTAGTGTGGTGACCAACATTTATTGGTTTGCGTATGTTAAACCATCCTTACATCCCAGTGAAAAATCCCACTTGATCATGGTCTATGATCCTTCTAATTTTTTAAAAAAATTGTTATTGTGGTAAAATGTGAATAACATAAAAGTTAACCATTTTAAACTGTATAGATCAGGGGCATTAAGCACATTCACATTGTTGTGCAAACATCACTGCTACTCATATCTAGAATTTTTTCATCATTCCAAACTGAAACTTTGTACCCATAATATAATAACTCTCCATTCTCTTCCCCTGATCCCCAGCTACTGGTAACCATTCTAATTTCTGTCTCTGTGTTGTTGAGTAATCTATGTACCTCATATAAATAGAATCATACAGTATCTGTCCTTTTGTATATTTCACTTAACATAATGCCTTCGAGATTTATTCATGTTGTAGCATGTACCAGAATTACATATCAGGGGTATGAAAGCCCAGCTCTCTTGTCTCAATTTGGGAAAAACTCTAAGGTGTAACTAACATCCCAGAGTTCCCCTGTGGAACAGGCTGAAACTACCCTCGTGGGACTTTGCCTGAAGTCATACCTTTGCGTGGCTTTTTCCCCTTCCTTATCCTGCTTCTCATATTCCCGTAATCTTTGCTCCAGGGAGGACTTTCTTAATTAAATCATCTGCACTAGAATCCTCATCTCAGGATTTCCTTCTGGGGAACCCAACCCAAGGTGTCAAGACACAACTTGTACCTCGAATATTTTTTAGAAGTCCTTAAAAAAAAAAAAAGGAAAAGGGCAAAAGACTTGAACAGATAGTACATAAAAGAGAATATCCAGATAGTCAATAAACATATGCAAAGGAACCCCACTTTGTTAATCATCAGGGAAGTGTGCACTGAAATACTGTGGTATACTACTACCCACACCCACCTGAAAAGCTCAAATGAACTTACCAAGGATTGGTCAGGATGTGGAGCAAACAGAGCTCTCATATTGCTGGTGGGAGTGTAAACTGATATTTCAGAAAACTTTTAGCTTCATAGACTAAAGCCAAATGTGCATATTCTGTAATACAGTAATTCCATTCCTAAGTACATATCCATCAGATACGTGTGACTATGCGTCCCAAAGGCATGTGCTGGAATGTTCATGACAGCACTATTTGTAATAGCTTCTAACTGGGAACTACCCAAATACCCATCAACAGTTAAATGGATAAATTAGGGGCACCTGGGTAGCTCAGTCAGCGTCTGACTATGATTTTGGCTCAGTTACGATCTCATGGGTCTTGAGATTGAGCCCGCTGTTGGGCTCTGTACTCAGTAGGGAATCTGCTTGAAGATTCTGTGCCTCTTCCCACCCACCCCCACTCTCTCTTTCTAAAATAAATAAATCTTAAAAAACAACAACAACAGGGAAATAGCACTCTATACAGCAACGAGAATGATGAGAATAATATAGATAATTCTCACAATCTAATGTTGAATGAAAGAAGTGAGACACATATGAGTGCATATTGTAAAATTCCATTGATATTAAGAACAAAAGTAGATAAAAGTAATCTTTAGTCTTAGAAATAGATAGTGGTTAGTTACCATAGATAGTGGGGCAGTAACAGGAAGGAAGCACAAGGCAGGCTTTTGAGGCACTAATAATGTTTTATTTCTTGACCTGGTTACAGGTTACCCTTGTATTTTAAAAACTGTATATAATTTTAAAGTTACTCCTCTTAGAATAATTGAATAAACTATTGTATAGCAGCCCAAAAGCACATTACACAGCTATAAAAGAGAATGAGGAAGATCTCTATGAACTGGTACGGATTGATTTCAGGATAAAAATTTTAAGCGCAGGGGCACCTGGGTGGTTCAGGGGGTTAAAGCCTCTGCCCTCGGCTCAGGTCATGATCCCAAGGTCCTGGGATGGAGCCCCCATGGGGCTCTCTGCTCAGCGGGGAGCCTGCTTCCTCCCCTTTCTGCCTGCCTCTCTACCTACTTGTGATCTCTGTCTGTCAAATAAATAAATAAAATCTTAAAAAAAACTTTTTTAGTGCAAAAAGCAAAATACAGAAGGGTATTTACCTTCATGTAAGAAAAACAGGAAAAGAAAATACATCTCTACTGCTTATTTGTGGAAGAAGGAGAAAGAGGGAGAGGAGGAGGAGGGACAGAAAAGGGAAAGAAAGGAGGGGGAATGGAAGTGAAGGGAAGGGAGAGGGGAGGAAGAATAAACCAGAAACCAGTGAGGTTGGTTGTCTACAGGGAGTGGATGAGAGCAAAGTGGAAAAGAAGAAAGAGGAGTAGGAACAGGGTAAAAGGACTGAGAGGGTACTAAGAATTTTGTAGGTAAACTTCCTTGGATAGTGCTGAGTTTTAGAACCATGTTAATGTTTCACATTTGCAAAAAATAAGTTATCTAATTCAACCAGGATGTAAGAGGCACCAAAATGGAATACAGATAGTAACAAATGAGCCCAACTATATTACAAAAGAATAACCTAATCGCACTGAAGGACAGACAAAAACTCATCCAGGTAACTTTGAACATCAAAATTTTGACTACATATTCTAAGGAGGTGTTTGACAAATTAAGGCCTACAGACTACATCCAGTCCACTGGCTACTTTTGCAAATTAAATTTTATTAGACTCATCTACGCTTATTCATTTATATGTTGCATATAGCTGCTTTTGCAGTACAATGGTAGGGTGAAGTAGCTGCAACAGAGATGGTAGGATACCCAAAACTGAAAATACTTCCTATATGGCCCTTTAGAGAAAAAGTTTGCACACCCCTGAACTAGGGCTAAAAAGAAAATAGAGCTACACATGAATATTGTACTATAGTTAAAAATTTTGTTCTTCAGAAGGGAATGAGTTAGAAATTCTGAAACAACTTTATGTCTATTATGGGATAAAGCCAATAAGTAAATATATTGTGAATACTGACAGCAAGAGTTTATATAGTAATGACGTCAAGTGATTCTGATTTAAGCTATGATTTTATTTATTTATTTATTTATTTATTTATTTATTTAGAGAGCGTGAGACAGCGACCACCAGAAGAGGAAGGGTCACAGTGAGAAGCAGACTCAATTCTGGGACTCTAGGATCCTGACCTGAGCTAAAGGCAGACACTTAACCGACTGAGCTAACCAGGTGCCCTTAATCTATTATTTTAATGGAAGTTTTAAGAGAATTTCTTTTTGTCTTACCTTTTACCACAGAAAATTTCAAACATAGAGAAATTAGTGTAATAAACCCATGATGCAGTTCAATAGTTACCATTCTCTTTTTGATCTTGTATTATCTATTTACCTCCTGCCCCCGTTTTTTCCTCTTTTGGCTTGTGTATTTTAAAGCAAATCTTACTTTTTGCCTTGCTGCCTCCAGGATGGGCCACCAGCATCTCTATTGGAGCGACTGAGGACATTTAGCAGGAGTTCTCGTTCCTGCCGGGTTCTGCTCAAACCACCCTGGTCTCATCCGGAAATACTGCCTCAGTATGCGTCGCCAGCGTTTCCGTCAGTACTCAAAGGATATTGGCCTCATTAAGTTGGATTAAGTCAACTTCTTTCAATGGGTCATCCAAGATACCCACCTTAACTGCAGATATCCAAGATATCTACCTTAATGGCAACTCCTTGCACAAAAAATAAGAATACTCTAAAAAAAAAAAAAAGAACAAATCTTAGATGCATCCTTTCAAATACTTCTAGTATGCAGCTCTAACTTACAAGGACCCTTTTCATGGGAACTTTTCAAATCTTTAAAAATGATGTTTAAATGTATCTGAATGATCAATTAATAATTAATTTATTAATAATTAATAAATGAATAAAAAAATTAAACTTTAAAAAACAACTTTTTACAAGAAGGCAGAGAGAGAGGAGGAAGCATGCTCCCTGTGGAGCAGAGAGCCAGATGCGGGCTTTGGTCCAGGACCCTAGGATCATGACCTGAGCTGAAGGCAGAGGCTTTAACCCACTGAGCCACCCAGGTGCCTCATTTTAATCAATAAATCAAATTTTAATCAATACAATTTTTAAAAGGAAAATAATATGGGGAAACTTGACCCTCCAAATAATGAAATTTTTTTTGTCTTTTTGGGTTTTTTTTAAGAAGTTGGGGAAAGGCAGAGGGAGACAGAGATACAGAATTCTAAGCAGGTTCCATACCCTGTGCAGAGCCCCAAGTGGGACTCAAACTCACAACCTTGAGATCATGACCTGAGCCAAAATCAAGAGACTGATGCCTAACTAAGCCATTCATGTATTTTAAAATGTATTATATTTTAAAGCTACAGTAATTAAGACTGTATTTGGCCAGAAATGGAAGGATGGGGTTAGGGAAGAAACAATTTCATATGTTGTTAATAGGTGTAAATCGGTACAATTTTTCTGAAATGCATTTTGGCCATATGAATTAAAAGCCTTTAAAATGTATACCCTTTTATGCTAAGTGAAATAAGTTGGTCAGAGAAAAACAAAAACTGTATGATTTCACTCATGTGTGGAATTTAAGGAAAAAAAATAACAACTGAACAAAGAAAAAGAGACAAACAGACTCTTAACTATAGAGAACAAACTAAGAGCTGCCAGAGGGGTGGTTCATGGGGGGATGGGTAGAATAGGTGAAGGGGATTAAGAGTACATTTATCATAATGAGCACTGAATAACACATAGAATTGTTGAATCACTGTATTGTACACCTGAAACTAACACTGCATGTTAACTCCACTGGAATTAAATTTTTTAAATGACTGTAAGTGTACAGCTTTTTATTATATGCAAATTATTCTTACATGATTCGAGAAAGAAAGAAAATTAATGTGGAAAAAGTAATAATTGTTGAACCTAGGCTTCATTTATACTACTCATGTAATTTTTCTGTCGATTTGACAATTTTCGATACACAAAGCTTTGTTTTTTAAAGTGTATCTACTTGGGGGCCTGGGTGGCTCGGTCGGTTAAGTGTCTGCCTTCAGCTGACGTCATGATCTCAGGTTCCTGGGATGAAGTCCCGCATCAGGCTCCTTGCTCAGCAGAGAGCCTGCTACTCCCTGCGCTTGTACTCTCTCCCTCTCTCTCTCCCTGCTGTGTCAAATAAGTGAATAAAATCTTCAGTAAAAAAAGCAATAAAATAAAGTGCATCTACTTGACCTGCAAGTTTAGCAATTATTTCAGAGAACTAAAGATCCTTACGAAGATAAACATACAATGAAGAACATGGAAGTATTTTTTAAAAAAGATTTTATTTATTTATTTGACAAAGAGAGAAGGGGGGAGGGAATATAAGCAGGGCTAGTGGGAGAGGGAGAAGCAGGCTTCCTGCTGAGCAGAAAGCCTGATGTGGGGCTCAATCCCAGGACCCTAGGATCATGACCTGAGCCAAAGGCAGATGTTTAATAACTGAGCCACCCAGGTGCCCCTGGAAGGATGTTCACAGCTATGTTGTACATAATAGTGAGGAACTAAAAACAACCAAAAGATTTAAAAGAAGAGGACTGTGAATCATTGGGATACAGGTATATAATTAAGTACTGTGCAACCATTTGAAATCCTCTTGTAGAATATCTATATTGCCATGCAAAATTTGCATAAAATATTACGGTTTTTATTAGAATGCTTTGTTTCCAAGGGACAGAAAATGATCTGAGCTGCCAGGCCAGTTATCCTCTGACTATCTCTCTGCTTCTAGCCCACCCCTCCTTAGTGTGCTTTGTGCTGTTGGGGCTGGGATCTTCATTTCTTCCTGGTTCCCCCTTTTCAAGTTTTAACAGTCCCAAGTGTGTTTCTCTGTTTCCTCCAACCCTAATGGTGGTATCTGCTTCCTGCAGTGGCTACCTCTGTGATGCCTTGTTTCCTTTTTATCTTTTCATTTCATCAATAATTAGTTAGCAATTTTTTATAAAAAATGATTTCTGTAAACACAGCTAGTGAGGTGTCAGCCTCTTGGCAGCCTCTTGGAGCCAAGAGGGAGAATGTAATCTAAGGATTCAATGTGTCTTCCAGAATCTGAGGGCAGAAGTACCTCAGAAGGAGCATGGGGTATTAACTTGGTTAGCAACCAGGAACCCAGGAAATGCCTTCTCATTTCCTGTCTTGGCTTCTCTGTTGAATTGTTATTTCTCTGCCTAGCAACTGTCTCTGCTGCTCAATTTGCCCATCAGGTTACCACTATACTCCAACTTTGAAGTTTTAAACTTTCCTTCCTCAAGTCAGTGGATCAGTCCGAAAAAGAATGTTATGGCCCCAAGTTCAAATTCCTGGTAGACACATCTGATGGAGCAGGTTTGGGTCTGATTTCTATGCATGATGTGATCATCTGTGATCAGGGAATGAAGTCATACAAGTAGAGATATGGTTGTCTGGGGCCCATCTTCAAGGAGAAGGAAGTTAAACTAGGTTATTGTGAGTCGAGCCAACATCCAAAAAGAATTGAATACATTTGTTCAGTGGAAACAAAATAGAGCCAGGTATAAGACAATCCCGGTTCTGTAAAATAGAACCAGCTAACTTTATATAAAATGTCTATTACTAATAAGTATCTTAGAAGATCTGGAAAGGTTTTGGTGAACAGGAAAAAATTTTTTGTTTGTTTGTTAACTTTTCATTATGAAACTACTTCAGCCTTACAAGAGTTGCTGAAACAGTGCAAGGAATTTCTGTATACCCTTAACTCAACTTCCCCAAATGCTAAATGTTGTATAATCACATTCTAATGATCAAAACTGAGAAAATAATACAATTAAATGCCACTAATTAATCTATAGACCATATTCAGCTTTTGTCAACTGTCCACTAATGTCTTCCTTACTTGGACCAGGAGGCAACAACTCAGGATCACACAGTATATTCGGGTTTTTTTTTAAATTTTTTATTTTTTATAAACATATATTTTTATCCCCAGGGGTACAGGTCTGTGAATCACCAGGTTTACACACTTCACAGCACTCACCAAAGCACATACCCTCCCCAATGTCCATAATCCCACCCCCTTCTCCCAAACCCCCTCCCCCCAGCAACCCTCAGTTTGTTTTGTGAGATTAAGAGTCACTTATGGTTTGTCTCCCTCCCAATCCCATCTTGTTTCATTGATTCTTTTCCTACCCACTTAAGCCCCCATGTTGCATCACCACTTCCTCATATCAGGGAGATCATATGATAGTTGTCTTTCTCTGCTTGACTTATTTCGCTAAGCATGATACGCTCTAGTTCCATCCATGTTGTCGCAAATGGCAAGATTTCATTTCTTTTGATGGCTGCATAGTATTCCATTGTGTATATATACCACATCTTCTTGATCCATTCATCTGTTGATGGACATCTAGGTTCTTTCCATAGTTTGGCTATTGTGGACATTGCTGCTATAAACATTCGGGTGCACGTGCACCTTTGGATCACTACGTTTGTATCTTTGGGGTAAATACCCAATAGTGCAATTGCTGGGTCATAGGGCAGTTCTATTTTCAACATTTTGAGGAACCTCCATGCTGTTTTCCAGAGTGGTTGCACCAGCTTGCATTCCCACCAACAGTGTAGGAGGGTTCCCCTTTCTCCACATCCTCGCCAGCATCTGTCATTTCCTGACTTGTTGATTTTAGCCATTCTGACTGGTGTGAGGTGATATCTCATTGTGGTTTTGATTTGTATTTCCCTGATGCCGAGTGATATGGAGCACTTTTTCATGTGTCTGTTGGCCATCTGGATGTCTTCTTTGCAGAAATGTCTGTTCATGTCCTCTGCCCATTTCTTGATTGGATTATTTGTTCTTTGGGTGTTGAGTTTGCTAAGTTCTTTATAGATTCTGGACACTAGTCCTTTATCTGATATGTCGTTTGCAAATATCTTCTCCCATTCTGTCGGTTGTCTTTTGATTTTGTTAACTGTTTCCTTTGCTGTGCAAAAGCTTTTGATCTTGATGAAATCCCAATAGTTCATTTTTGCCCTTGCTTCCCTTGCCTTTGGCGTTGTTCCTAGGAAGATGTTGCTGCAGCTGAGGTCGAAGAGGTTGCTGCCTGTGTTATCCTCAAGGATTTTGATGGATTCCTTTCGCACATTGAGGTCCTTCATCCATTTTGAGTCTATTTTTGTGTGTGGTGTAAGGAAATGGTCCAATTTCATTTTTCTGCATGTGGCTGTCCAGTTTTCCCAGCACCATTTATTGAAGAGGCTGTCTTTTTTCCATTGGACATTCTTTCCTGCTTTGTCGAAGATTAGTTGACTGTAGAGTTGAGGGTCTATTTCTGGGCTCTCTATTCTGTTCCATTGATCTATGTGTCTGTTTTTGTGCCAGTACCATGCTGTCTTGATGATGACAGCTTTGTAATAGAGCTTGAAGCCCGGAATTGTGATGCCACCAACGTTGGCTTTCTTTTTCAATATCCCTTTGGCTATTCGAGGCCTTTTCTGATTCCATATAAATTTTAGAATTATTTGTTCCATTTCTTTGAAAAAGATGGATGGTACTTTGATAGGAATTGCATTAAATGTGTAGATTGCTTTAGGTAGCATAGACATTTTCACAATATTTATTCTTCCAATCCAGGAGCATGGAACATTTTTCCATTTCTTTGTGTCTTCCTCAATTTCTTTCATGAGTACTTTATAGTTTTCTGAGTATAGATTCTGTGCCTCTTTGGTTAGGTTTATTCCTAGGTATCTTATGGTTTTGGGTGCAATTGTAAATGGGATTGACTCCTTAATTTCTCTTTCTTCTGTCTTGCTGGTGGTGTAGAGAAATGCAACTGATTTCTGTGCGTTGATTTTATATCCTGACACTTTACTGAATTCCTGTATAAGTTCTAGCAGTTTTGGAGTGGAGTCTTTTGGGTTTTCCACATATAGTATCATATCATCTGCGAAGAGTGATAATTTGACTTCTTCTTTGCCAATTTGGATGCCTTTAATTTCCTTTTGTTGTCTGATTGCTGAGGCTAGGACCTCTAGTACTATGTGGAATAGCAGTGGTGACAATGGACATCCCTGCCGTGTTCCTGCCCTTAGCGGAAAAGCTTTCAGTTTTTCTCCATTGAGAATGATATTTGCGGTGGGTTTTTCATAGATGGCTTTGATGATATTGAGGTATGTGCCCTCTATCCCTACACTTTGAAGAGTTTTGATCAGGAAGGGATGCTGTACTTTGTCAAATGCTTTTTCAGCATCTATTGAGAGTATCATATGGTTCTTGTTCTTTCTTTTATTGATGTGTTGTATCACATTGACTGATTTGCGGATGTTGAACCAACCTTGCAGCCCTGGAATAAATCCCACTTGGTCGTGGTGAATAATCCTTTTAATGTACTGTTGAATCCTATTGGCTAGTATTTTGTTGAGTATTTTCGCATCTGTGTTCATCAAGGATATTGGTCTATAGCTCTCTTTTTTGATGGGATCCTTAGTATATTCGGTTTTCATGTCTCCTCAGTCTCTTTGATCTGGGATAGTTTTTCAACTTTCATTTGTCTATCATGACCTTGACACTTGTTCTCTTTGCCATCAGTAAGTATTTTCTGGGGAGATACTTTGACATAATGTAAAAATCCAATTTCTCTACACTCTAGACCACTACTCTTGGCACCCATTAATGATTCTTGGCTGAAACAATGTTTACTATGTGGCTGGCAAATGGTGATTTCTTATTTCTATCACTTCAACATTTCTTGAGATTTCTTGAGATTCTACTTTAATGAAGAGATTTCTCTACTCCACCAATTGTTTTTATTCAATTTTTTTATAAGATGACCTTATGGACATCATTTTCATTCCATGCGTTATAATATGTTATTATAATTATTTTTTTTGCATGAATTGTCCCAGATTTAGCAATTGGGACCTTCATATTGGTTCCTATGTTCTTTCAACATGCCCTCATCATTTTTGACCACCTATTTTTTGGCATTACAAGATTTTCCAGGCTCCTCTTGTTCTCTTTCTGTTTCAGCCCTGGAACCAGCCATTTCTCTAAGGAGCTTTGGTTTCTCTTTATTTTTTGGAAAAGTGTATTTATCAAAAAAAATCTGGGCACCAAGTATGTTTGTTGCTACTGAGATATCACTGCTTCTAGGCTCTCTCAGCAGACAGAGCTAGGAAATATATGTGTACACACATACATTAATATCTGTATCTATCTATCTATAGACACATACCTCTATTTATCCAAAACTATTTTTAAACCAGTTTTATTAAGGTATAATTGGCAAAATTATATATATTTAAGTATACAACATCATTTGATATATGTATAGATTGTCAAATGATTATCATAATTAAGTAAACATACATTATTTCACATAAGTATCTTTTTTGTCTGTGTGGTGAGAATGCTTAAGATCTATAGACTTGGCAAATTTCAAGTATATGGTACAGGAATATTAATTATAGCCACCAGGTTGTATGTTAGATCCCCAGAACTTATGCAAATAAAGTAAAACTGTTCTTCTTACCCTCTTCATTGTGTCTATTCTCAGGTTTTTTGTTTTGGTGATGTGCCAGAACTCCTCCAATGGACTGCCGGACACCCACAAAGGTATTTTCATCTGTGAATGATTGTCAAAACTGATTCTGTGGTGGGACAAAAGCAGAAACTCCTATTTCACTGTCTTGCTCCTGATACTTTTTATTCCCACCCAACATAATAGGGGTCATTCCAGCCTTCCTTCTTTTCTTATTTGTAATTCCTTCTGATGCTTCAAATACTAATAAAAGAATTAAAACTTATTCAGGACCTACTTTCTATCAGAACTGTGCCAAGAGCTTTACATCCAGATCTCATTTAATTGCTGTGATAACCCTATGGTAGGTAATATTTTTAGCTGCATTTTATAGAGAAGAGAGTGAGATATCAAGAGGTTAAGTAATACTGCCACTTATTGGTAGAGCCAAGATTGGGAACCATGGAGTCTGACTCCAGAATTCATGTGCTTGACCACTATGCATAGCCTCTTAATAAAACCTGAAGAAGCTAGCACAGTATAAACCAATCTCACCCATGCATAGAGATATGACAGTTTAACCAGAGGGATTAAACAATTACATGTAAAATTTCAAGTAATAACACTAGAAGAAAATGTAAGAAAACACTTATTCAATCTCAGAATGAGAGAGAACTCTGGGATCTTATAAATGTCCACTCCCTAGCTGCATCAGTTTCTTCAGGATATACCAACTCTTTCAGCAGTAACCAGGCTAAAAAAGAAATGTAACTGTATGTACTTTTTGTCAAGGATCATTCTTGGCTCCTCTGCCTCCCTCCCTGTTTGAACTCTCTTTGCATTTGTCTGCTCTGTCAGACAGATCAGCTTTGAACCTGAGATTCCTCTTCTGCTTGTTCTGATTTTGGCATCCTGACCCTAGACTATTGGTCTTGGCACTACTGACCTAGTAACTCCATAGGAAACTGACCTGGTAATTACCCTCTTGGCTCCATTTATCACAGCCTCATGCCCGCTTCCAACCCAGGAACTCAGGGCTCTACGATGCCCCTCAGCCCCCCATCTGTCCAAGGCAGGAGTTCTTGCCAAAATACACATGCAAACAAACAAGAAAAGATGAACAGATTTGACTAAACAGTGGCGTGTAAGACTTCTAGTTTTCAAGACAACTTAAAATTCTATGATTCTATATACAAATAAGTCCATACACGTTTGCAATAATTGATTTGTAAGTTGCTAACATTTCTCTGTACTTAGTCTTTTTCTAATACTACCCATTTTTTAAAACAAATTTGAATTTTGAAAAATTTCAAACCTTCAGGAAACTTGACAGTACAATGAACACCCACATACCTTTTACTTATATTCAGCAATCAAGAATTGAATTTTCCAGGGGGTGGGGGGATGGAGTAACCAGTGATGGGTATTAAGGAGGGCACGTGTCGTGATGAGCACTGGGTGTTATATGCAACTAATGAATCATTGAATACTACGTTGAAAATTAATGCTGTTACTATATGCTGGCTAACTGAACATACTAATAAAAAAAAGAAATAAAAAATAAAAAATAAAAGAATTGAATTTTCCCATCAGGTCTAAATATTTATTCTTTCTACCTCCCCCCAAAATCATGTGCCTTTTGAATTTTGTTGCATGCCATATGTTTCAGGGGTCCATTGACCAACCACTCCATGTTTGGCGATCATTAGAAGGACTTATAAGACTCAATATCAGGTTACACTCATGGCTAAGGTTTACCACAGAAAAAGGTACAAAGCGCAAGTAACAGGAAAAAGATAATGTATTTGTCAGAAGCCAGAGAGATCAGATACAGGCTTTCAAGTCCTTCCCTGTTTAGGGCCACATAGGATGTGCTTTCTCTCTAGCAGAGGACATGTGCAAAATGTCTTCATTCAGGGGAGTCAGTTCAAGCATCAGGGTCTGAGGTTTTTATGAAGGTGTGGTCACAGAGGCACATTCTGGTACATGGCCATACAGAAACTCAGGACCCTATCAATAAAATCACTGCACACCAGCAATCTTGGCATTTGTGCAAAGCAGTTCTGACAAGCTGGTAAATCATGGGCCACTGTTCCAGGTGTATATGACAAAATAACTAAAATTCAACATCAACTTCCAAAGACCATACACCCAGGGGTTGATGATGGTCGGTTATGGGTCTAGGTGAGGAGAAGGTTGACAGACCTAGTGTATTAACTCCTCAAATCACACCTGTGCTCATGTTGTTCCTGCCATTTGAATTGCCTTTCCCAGATGCCTGGCTCAAGTCACACATTCTCTGCAGCACCTGCGCAAGGCCCTTCTTGGAGGAGGCATTTTGTAAACATGTGCTCAGGGAAGGAAACTTGAATGAAACTTGCCCAGATTTATTCAATCCAGTGATCTCTTCCTCTCCACTGACTTTTCCATTTATTTTATAATTAATCATATAATGCGCAGAGATAACTCTTCTACTCCCCTCTGATACTGTCATTAAGTTTTTCAAGTTCCTCTGTTCTCTTTGACCATTTTGTTAAATGCTGATCATGCCTTAGGCCCTTTATATATATTCTGCTGCTCCTAGAACAGAGTATTGGTTGTAACATACACTTAAGCATTTGTTGATACTGATTGATCCTGGTTCACAGGATCTTTCCACAATTTAATTTTTAATTAATATATGAATAGTAAGGGGTGAATGGGCTAGGGTTGGCTAGAATACATGCTGAAATGATTTTGCCCTGGTACTGACATAGGAAATTCAAGTCTTCCAGTCTTGTGAAAAAAGAGTTAAAAATAAAAATGGATTTTTAAAGAATATATGTTACAGAGAATAGATGCTTGAGGAGCATTAACTTTTAGAGACGGCATTGTCTCTATATGGCATTGGTTAAAGATCACGGAGCTTAGAACTCCAGAAGTAAAAGCAACCTGAGAAGTTCTTGCGGATGACTTACAAAAAGGGAGGAGGAAAATGAGACATTTCATTCCATCTAATGTGTGTGTGTGTGGGGGGGGGTGTTTAGGAGAAAGAAGTCATTGCAACATGGGAGGACTATCGGGTTGGTCTACGCTGAGAGTAGAGACAGGAGACAAGGGAGACCCACGCATCACACATTTCGACATCATCAAGTTCTAGTACTTGGACAGAGATACAGGCCACCAGGAGAGCGGTGGTCACTCATCAGGATGGTGCTCCCCAGCATTAGGGTGCACCAGAAGCATGCAGAAGCCTTGTAAAACACAGATTGCTGGCCCTGCTCCCAGAATTTTTGATTCAGTGGGTCTAGAGTAGGGCCAAATCATTTGCATTTTAAATAAATAAGCTCTTGGGTGCTGCTACAGGACCCTGTACTACACTTTGAGTATCCAGGTGTGGAGAATTCATGCACGCAGAACAGTGAGCATTTTCAGTATCCGAAGTGCAATTCTCAGCAACCAACTAGCTCCTAAGTAGCAGAAGTTAGACGTTATCACTTGTCACTCGGTTTATATTTTGGTCATATCCACCTACACTGTCTTTCTTATATGAATAGGAATGCTTTTTTGCTATAGTGGTACTGCTCTTCAGAATCTACTTTCTAATAGGATTTCATGCCAGAAAATTGTGAAGAATGACATCAAAGTGTTTCTGTTAACACTTAAAATGGCCAAATTTGGTCAAATTTTAATCAACACTGCTATTAATTAGTCATCATAATATAAAGGTCAGATGTCTCATCACAATTTGTTGTTTGAATAGTGTTCTTGCAATTTATTTTCTTTGTTCTTCTTTGAAACTTCCCAGGAATGGAGAGAAGTGGAAAAATAATGGTGTCCACATTACATGTGGTCAGTTTTTGACCTGGCACATGATACCTGACAGACACGAAGTAGAGTGAGCTATTACCAGCAATCTGTTCATTCTACCCTCCAGTAGGCACAGCAAACAGGATGTGTTCCAACTAGGCCGTAGGTCTCCTTGAGAGCTAAATACTACATATGGCATTTGTTGAATCATTTTATTGTCCACAAAACAGAGAGATATTTATCAGGAGCATCATTCACCAGGAAAACCCAGGAGCTTTGAATCTACAGATGATGATTACATGTGCAAAGAGGCCGTCTTTTTTTTTTTTTTTTAAGATTTTTTCTTTATTTATCTGACAGACAAAGAGGCCGTCTTAACCAGTCCCCAATTCAATGAATTTCAATGTTTCAAGGACATGTATTTTGGTTATGATGTTTGCTGCTATAGCATATTGGCATTTTTTCCCTCCAGATCAATGTTAGCCCACTCTGCTTATAAAAACCTTCAGACTTTCATTGTAATGGTATCATGGGGGGTGCAGGGGATGAAATTCCAGAAAGTTCTCAGGCCAGCTGTTCCACATGGTCTCTGCTAGCGAAAAACAGGAGGTGGATCAAAGTTTATGAGCTACAAAATCTCAAGACATAAAAGCTTTGATTCTTCTTGTTCTTCCTAATATCCAATTTAACACATGCAAGCCAAGGAAAGCGGGGAAAGAATAGGGGAGGTGGGGGAGGTCGCAGGAGGTAGAGTTTTACCCAGTTAGGCTCCACCCCTTCTTTTGATAACAGTCCTCTCTCACCCAGGAAGCCAAGGGAAAGTGACCTAAAGTACCTCAACCTCCTGCCAGAGGGCTTATTCATGGATTATGATTCAGAGCAGGTGACACAAAATGAGATAATCCATATCTTTCCTCATCAGGTACTCAAGATCAAGCCCAGAGTTCGTTCCTCGCTCACCAGGGAATCTGCCTGAGATTCCTTCTTTCTGCTCCTCACCCCCTAACTCTCTCAGGTGTGTTCTCTCTCTCTCATAAATAATTTAAAAAATTAAAATAAAGGGCACCCCTGACTCTGGGGTTATGGAGCTAGAAGGGAAAAAGGTTATGAAGCTAAAGGGGCTGGCATGTCTTATAAAAAGTCATATCAGTAACAGAAGAGAATGAGGCCAAAACATAGAGAAATAGACCTGTGAGGAAGAAACACAATGCAGAGGGAGAGAGAGAGAAAGAGGAGAAGAGATTTCAGTATCCTTTGAGTCCCTGGGTCCAGAGTGCCTGGTTGGATCCTTCCCTATTCTCACCAAGACCATAATCAGCTAATGTCTCTTCTGCTTAAATTAATTTGAGTAGGATTTCTGCCCCTTGACTAATAGTAAGGCACGTTTCATTTTCTCCATTTCTGAGTCATGGTAACTATTTTTAAAATCAATCTCACTTCCACCCCAGGAGGAAAAAAAATACTATGAGAAATAAAATTAGATTTAAACATTATTAGTTAAATGTGTCTGATATTTTGTCTGGAATTTGCCTAAAAATACACTAGTTTGATGTATAGGTAGGTGTTTGTGCTACATCCCAGAGGCAATGATTGAACATTTGTAACAGTCTGGACCGGAGTCCAAGCCCCAGGTAGAGGTGATCAGTTAGTAGGTCCAGGGACCTTAATCACTAGTCCGTCCCTCAAAGGAGGCAGGTGCAGTGCTTTACGTATTGCTATCCCAACATGCACCAAGAGATAGCAGGTATTTTTTTTTTTTTTTTTAGTATGAAGTATAACTACAGGCATGACCGTACTAGCAGGCATAACTATACTATCCGGGTACACGTCCACTTTGCATAAATGGAGGGTAAGTAAGCACCTGGCAGTTCAGATGGCCAACAGCCGTTGAGCACCTGGAGCCTCTAGTGCTAACTTGTTTCTTTCCGTGTCACCCTTCTTATCATGGAATTCTTCTCCTTGAGCTGATTGGAAGATTGGCTCATCCTGTCAGCCTACAGTGTGTTGGCCTCCAAGTGAATCTTCCAAGCAAGCTATCTTGTTGGATTGCCAAAAACAAGAAGTATGGACTTCACTGAGTTTAGAGGAACTGTGTGTGCGACCACCCTCTTCAGCCTGTTGGCTAATACATGTTGGTATCTCTGGAAAATTTAGGTCTGAGACTAGTTTATGTCATAAGAGAACATAGTAATGATGTTGCAGGACAGGAAGCATTATCCTAAGAAAGGTCCTTATCCACCTTCGGTATCTGGAATCTACTGTTATTTTTTCCAGAAGAAGCTATAATTCCTGAACGTACAATCAGATCAGATCTCACTGGTGACAGAAGTTGCTCCATTCTTCCTGATGACTTAGAGTCTCAAACCATCGCTGGGATTTTATACAGTTTGGTTTCTTAATATCTGCTTCTAGTTTCACGCTTCTGTGATCTCTTTTTGCTGCTCTAATCCAGTTTAGTTTCTGGGTATTAGTTTTTATGTTTGCTTGCCGTTCACCTCTGGTTTTGCCCTAACTCACACATTCAAATGCTGTGCAGATCCACCCCACTCCCCCTTCTAGCCCCAGACCCATTTCATCTAACACAGAAAGAGTTTATTTCTATTTTGAATGTGGAAAACCTCTATAACTGTACATATCACTAACAATAATCTGTCCATAATTGGAGTATCCTGCATTTTTACATAAAAGCAGAATTTATACAACTAAAAAATTCTTCAATATTTTTAAAGATTTTTTTAAATTTTATTTAATTGACAGAGAGATAGAGATCACAAGTAGGCAGAGGCAGGCAGAGAGAGAGAGAGAAGCAGGCTCCCTGCCGAGCAGGGAGCCCAATGCGGAGCTCGATCCCAGGACTCTGAGATCATGACCCGAGCCGAAGGCAGAGGCTTCAACCACTGAGCCACCCAGGTGCCCCTCTTCAATATTTTTAAAAATATTTATTTATTTGAGAGAGAGAGAGAGAGAGAGAGCATAAGTGGGATGGAGAAGGGCAGAGGGGAGGGAGAGAGAGAGAATCTCAAGCAGACTCTCTGCTGAGCTCAGAGCCTGACTCAGGGTTCCATCTCACGACCCTGAGATCGTGATCTGAGCCAAAATCAAGAGTGGGATGTTTAACTGACTGAACCATCCAGGTACCCCCCCCCAAATGTCTTTAATCTTAAATACTATTTCACCATGTAATTTCTTGAGCTTCAGCTGTAAATATGTGTTCCTGAGGCAGAGACCTTTTTGTTTGGATGCAGGCCAATTTGTTCATATAGCAGTATCTTCTGCCCATTTGTAGCCACTCCTTTGAAGAGACTGAAAACAGAAAGGTTACTCCACTTCCATCAGGAAAACTACCTTTGGACTCTTCTCACCTATTAGGGAGCATTTCCAACATCTTTGTATTGGCCTGAAGAAAAATACGCATGGACCCAAAAAGCAGTTAAACTAGAGCTGCCCCCACGGAGATGGGGAGGAGAGTTTGATTTTGGTAGAGACCTGTGTCCCACAGATATACAATGTGAAGATGGGCGCCTGTCTGTATGGAGTTCCAGAAGGATGTTGGATATTAGATGCCATGGCTTGGGAGATCCGCCCACACCCAAGTTCCACATGGAGGAAGGCGAGCCACCTGTTCTCAAGGGATTTTTCTGATTATGGAACACCTGAAGTAGAACCACACTAACCTTCCCTAAATATCCTAGACTTTCTAATTCTGCCCCTTTAGTTTCCAGTATTACCCCAGGATTGTGGCAATATTTATTGTACAACTGTATCATGGAACAAATTCACACATATCATGAGTAAATGCACAATTAAACAGATCTAGATAGAAATCATTTATAAGATATTCATGCCAACAATGACTTCTTCTTTTTTTTCCCCCAACAATGGCTTTTTGAGGATATCTTCTTTAAACACTATGTATTATGGAAGGTTGCAACTACATGAAGTAGATCGATACTTTGGCTACATCAGAAATTTCTATGCAGCAGGTTTGGTTCTAGCTAATGGAGATATTGACTGCCCTAAGTCCTTGGAGCAGCTGGTCAGAACCCCTGGCTGCTTATCTTCAGCTGTAAGGAGTCTCTTCTTCTTGTCCCAGTATGCCATATGAATACTATATTATCATTTCTATGTGTGCCACTTTGTTGGGAAGCATTTATTCATATGATCCTATAATGGTTAAGTGCTAGGGGCAATGATGTTCTTTAGCTGCATGTCCTACTGACCAAATAATTTTTTTTTAAAGATTTTATTTATTTATTTGACAGAGAGAGATCACAAGTACATGGAGAGAGAGGCAGGCAGAGAGAGAGAGAGAGAGGGAAGTAGGCTCCCTGCTGAGCAGAGAGCCCGATATGGGACTCGATCCCAGGACCGACCAAATAATTTTAAACAGTTGCTACCTGAATTCAAGAAATACATTATCAGATGGAAGGGCAGAGCCAGAATAAAAGCAAGATTCACCCCAGGAGTTATCCAAGTTCCTATGGTATTAGATACTCAGTAAGGTTTCTGAAGAGCATTTCTATCCAGATATAAGGCTGTCAAATGGGATTTCAGGAAACGGTTTTTTCCCTTAGTTCTATAACCATAGAAAAGTAGAGATTAAAGGCTGAACAGAGGTAAAATTTCTAAACTGAGCTGAAGTAAAATTTAGGAACTGAATCCGAACATTCTTTTCCCACCATGGAGGTCAAACCTATCAGAGAGTCTCTAATTCACCCTGGAACTCTATCTGACATTCCTTCCTTCTTCCTTTCCTATTTTGTCATTCAATCGAAGTGTCCTCATTTAGGAGGGTTAGGCTTACTGTACTCTCTGTCTCTCTATAATTAGAGAGGAAATAGTGCTAGAGAAGTAATTTTTCTATCCTGGCTGTACACTGAAAATTGTCTGGAGAATTTTTTCCCCAAAAATCTATTACTTGAGTCTTTGCCCAAATCATTAGTTCCTAAATGTGGCCCCCACACCAGCATATTAGCATTACCTAGGAACTTGCCAAAAACGCAAATTATTGGACCCCACCTTAGTTGTATTGAATCAGAAATTTTGAGGTTGGTGCTAATTTATTACTTAGCAATAAATTTAACCAAGAAGAAGCAAAAATTACTGACTGAAAATGATAAAACACTGCTGAAAGAAGTTGTGGAAGACTTAAATAAATGGAAAGGTACCTCATGTGTATGGATTAAAAGACTTACTATTATGAGGATGACAATACTTCTAAAAGTGATTCAATGCAATTCCTCCAAGACTTTTTGGACTTTTTGGAAGAAATAGCAAAGCCAATCCTCAAATTCATATTTCGTCTCAAGGAACTCCAAATAGCCAAAACAATCTTGAAAAAGAAGAACAAATCTGGGAGACTTTCCAATTTCAAAACTTACTACAATACCACAGTAATCAAAATACTGTGGTTTTTGCATAAGGAGAGACATTTAAGTCAATGAAAGAGAACTGATAGTCCAGAAATAAACACATATATCTACAGGCAATTGATTTTTCACAAAGGCGCCAAAACCTTTCGATGAGGGAGAGAACAGTCTCTTCAACAAATGGATCTGGGAGAACTGGATGGACATCAATGTGCGAAAAAAATGAAGTACACTTATACACAAAAATATATAAAAATGTGTGGTTGAAGTACCTAAATATAAGAACTATAAAGCTACGAACAATAAAACTCTCAAAACAGGGGTGCCGGGGTAGTGCAGTCAGTTAAGCATCTGACACTTGGTTTCAGCTCAGTGGTGATCCTAGGGTTGTGAGACTGAGCCCTGTGTTGGGCTCTGTGTTCAACGTGGAGATGGCTTGAGATTCTTTCTCCCTCTCCCTCTCTCCCTCCTGCTCATGCTCTCTCTCTCTAAAATAAATTAAGAAATCTTAAAAAAAAAACGCTCAGAAGAAAACATAAGAGAAATCTTCACACCTTTTTCTTAGTTAATTCAGGCTGCTATCACAGAATGCCATAAACAGGATGGCTCATACACAGCACACACTTATTTCTCATGGCTGTGGAGGCTGGGAAGTCCAAGATCAAGGTGTGGGCAGATTAAGTATTTAGTACTCATTTTAAACATGAGCAAAGAACTTGAATGAACTTTTCTCCAGAGAATTTACACAAATAGACAACAAGCATATGAAAAGATGTTCAACATCATTAGTCATTAGGGAAAGACAAATTGAAACCTCAATGAAATACCACTCCATACTAAGGTTGCCATTTAAAAAATTTTTATTTTTAAAAGATTTTATTTATTTATTTGACAGAGAGCAAGAGAAAACACAGGCAGGGGGAGCAGCAGAGGGAGAGGGAGAAGCAGGCTCCCCATTGAGCAGGGAGCTCTATGCAGGACTCAGTCCCAGGATCATAACCTGGCCAAGGGCAGACACCTAACCAACTGAACCACCTATTACCCTGTATTTTTTTTTTTAATAGGAAAAAAGAGTTGAGGCACCTGGATGGCTCATTCAGTTAAGCAACCAACTCTTGATTTTAGCTCAGGTCATGATCTCATGGTTGTGAGATCGAGTTCTGTGTTGGGCTCCATGCTCATCAGGGAATCTGCTTGAGTCTCCCTCTGCCCCTCTGGCCCCTGTTCCCACATACTCTCTCTCAAGTAAATAAACAATCCTACAAAATCTTTTTTAAAAAAGGAAAATAAGTGTTGACAAGGATATGGAAAATTAGAACTCTTGTACATTTCTGGTAGAAATGTAAAACGGTATAGCCACTGTGGAAGACAGTTTTGCGATTCCTCAAAAAGTTATACATAAAATTACCATAAGACTCAGAAATTCTGCTTCTAGGTATATAACCAAACGAACTGAAAACAGGTATTCAAACAAATACTTGTGCATAAATTTTCATAGTAACACTATTTACTATGGCCAAAGGACTTAACTGTCCACTGAATGATGACTGCATGTAGTATATCCATACAATGGAATATAATTCAGCCATAAAAATACATATGACAATGTGGATGAGCCTCAAAAATATTACATTAAGTGAATGAAGCCATACACAAAAGGCCACATATTGTACGATTCCCTTTATTTGAAACATTCAGAATGGGTAAATCCATAGACACAGACCCCCGGTTGTCAGGGCTGGGTGGAGTAGAATATAGGGAGTGGGCACTAATAGACACAGCGGGTTTTTTTGTGGGCTGGATAATGAAAATGTCTTGGAACTAAATAGAGGTGATGGTGACACAACATTGTGAATATACTAAATATCACTGAATTGCACAATTAAAATGGTTAATAATTATACTTAATGGTGAAAAATGGAGCTTTTCCCTTAAGATCAGGAACAAGATAAGAATGTCCACTCTCACCACTTTTACTCAACAGTGTATCAGAAGTCCTAACTACAGCAATCAGACAAGAGAAAGAAATAAAGTCATCTAAATTGTTAAGAAACAAGTAAAATCTTCATTATTTGCAGATGACATGATACTATATATAGAAAACCCTAAAGACTCCACCAAAAAACTACTAGAGTTGATATATGAATTCAGTAAGGTCACAGGATACAAAATCAATATACAGAAATCCATTGCATTTTCATAAACTAATAATGAAGCAGTAGAAAGAGAAATTAAGAAAAATAATCCCATTTAAAAATGCACCTAAAATAATAAAATTTCTAAGAACAAACTTAACCAAAGGGGTGAAAGACCTGTACTTTGGAAACTATAAAACATTGATGAAAGAAACTGAAGATGACATGAACAAATGAAAGATACATTCTATGCTCAAGGATTGGGAGAACCAATATTGTTAAAGATGTCCATATTCCCCAAAGCAATCCACAGATTTAATGTAATACGTATAAAAATAACAACAACATTTTTTGTAGATCTGGAACAAATAATTTTAAAACCTGTACGGAACCAGAGAAGACCCCAAACAGCCAAAGCAATCTTGAAAAAGAAAAATAAAACAGGAGGTATCTCCATGCCAGATTTCAAGATTTGCTACAAAGCTGTAGTAATCAAAACAGCATGGTACTGGTACAAAAAATATACACATAGATCCATGGAACAGAATAGAGGGCCTAGAAATAAACTCATGATTATATGGTCAGTTAATCTTCCACAAAGTAAGCAAAAAAATGCACCAACAAATGGTGCTGGGGGAAAAACCTAATCTTCCAATTAAAAAATGGGGTAGAAGACATGGACGGACATTTTTTTTTAAAGTTTTATTTAGTTGAGAGAGAGCGAGAGTCCCAATATGACAGAAACAGGCCTGGAAAAAGAGTGCCTTTTCACTGGTGAAAAGATTATAGGGGTACCTGGGTGGCTCAGTGGCAGATTACTCATCTGCCTTCAGCTCAGGTCATGATCCCGGTGTCTTGAGACCGAGTCCCTTATTGGCTCCTGTAGGGAGCCACAGGGCTTGATCCCAGGATCCCAGGACTGGGATGGTTGGGCACTGGGTAATGTGTGGAATTGTTGAGCCACTATATTATACACTTGAAACTAATATAACACTGTGTATGTTGACTATAGTGGAATTAAAATAATAAATACATTTAAAAATGGTTATTAATTTTGTTAGATGAATCGTATCTCAATTAAAAAAAAAAAACCTTTCAAGCAAACAGATTATCAGGTAAGAGACGCAAAAGTGCATGGGAGTACACGCTGGACGCCATAAGGTGACTGGAGTTCCACAGTTGTTTGTGAGTATATGGGCTCCTCGTCTCTGGACATGTCCAGACAGAGGGTTATGCAAGGGGAGATGGCTCATACATATTCAAGTGGAAACACAAACAGGAACATTGTGTTTTGTAAAGTTCATGTGACAATATTTGCACTCTTAAGCTGCCGAAGCTCAAGCCACATGAGATGAATAAAGGCTGTGATGTTGTAAGAATCTTCAGACATTTCTAACTAAAGTTCCATAGCAATAAAAAGGAGGAAGCAATTATGCCTTTTTTTTTTAAGATTTTATTTATTTATTTATTTGACAGAGAGAGAGAGAGAGAGAGTGAGCAAGCAAGAGAGGGAACACAAGGGTGGGGAATGGCAGAGGGAGAAGCAGGCTTCCTGCTAAGCATGGAACCTAATGTGGGGCTCGATCCCAGGACCCTAGAATCATGACTTAACAACTCAGCCACCCAGGCGCCCCTATTGTCTTTCAAGGGAATATCCAAACTAGCCCAAACTACTTCAGAAGGCAGCTTTCAGAATATTGGTTATACAGTTCGTTTCCTCGAATCCTGGAGGTTTCAGCAGTAGGGATCCCTAGTTGGTCTTGTTTGGGTACTTTCGCCTTGTGTTATGCTGCTCAAAATAGCAAGTCCCTGATTGCACAACATTGTGAATGTACTTAATGTTGCTGATTGTGCACCTAATAAAGGTTAAAATGGTAGGGCTCCTGAGTGGTGTGGTCGGTTGAATGCCCTGGTGTGGTCGGTTGAATGCCCTGTGGTCGGTTGAATGCCCAACTCCTGGTTTCAGCTCAGGTGGTAATCTCAGGGTTGTGAGGTCAAGTCCTGTATCCGGGGCTCTTTCTCTCCCTCTGCCCCTCCCCTACTCTCATGCCCTCTCTCTCTCTCTAAAATAAATAAACAAATCATTAAAAAATGTAAAAAATAGTTAAAATGACAATTTTTATGTTATATATACATAACAACAATAAACAAAAAATTAACAATAACAACAATAGCTGAATACTGAAAATTTCAGTAAAGTAATTTTAGAGCAATGAAATATAGTTTTTAATCTTTTCAGGGGTTAAATGATACATGATATATATGGACTTAAATAAATCTGATCAAGTTAAGTAAAATTGATGCAACTCTGACTTTGGGAGTAAGAGAAAGAGACAGAGTTAGAAAAAGGCGACCAGACCTTGACATGTCTTCTTTCCTCCTGTGAAGAAAATACTTTTTTTCAGGTGTTGTCAGTTTTAGCACTGGGCACTGACAGGACCTTTAAATGTAACATTTCTAGCACAAAAGATTATTTTCATCAAACTAACCTATATTAGTCTAATGGCTTATATTAGTAATAGAGGGAAAAATATTCCTTAATGTTACATCTGTAAGATTTGATTAAAAAAACCATGGAGCCTGGAGGAAATGGAGAAGTGTATAGATAAGTCAGAATAGCCATCTATTAATCATTGTTGAGAATGAGTTTGAGTTTATGGAGATTAACATATTGTTCCTTCTACTTTTGTGCATGTTTAAATTCTCTACAGTTAAGAATTTTTATTAAATTTAAAAATAAGAGTTTTGGTCACCTGAGTGGCTCAGTGGGTTAAAGCCTCTGCCTTCGGCTCAGGTCATGATCCCAGGGTCCTGGGATCGAGCCCCGCATCGGGCTCTCTGCTCTGCAGGGAACCTGCTTCCTCCTCTCTCTGCCTGCCTCTCTGCCTACTTGTGATCTCTGTCTGTCAAATAAATTTTTTTTAAAAAGTTTAAAAATAAGAGTTTCAGAATAAAAAGTGTAGTTGGTCTAGTTTATGTCTCATGCTCACCCCTTGACTACACAGGGAGGTGAAAAAGAAATTTAAGGGGAAACCTAGGAGGCTCCTTTGGTTTCTGTACCAGGTGAGCACTTGGATTTATTGTCCGTCAGTGAGACACAAGGGGGAAGAGGTTAATTTCTCCCTCTCCCTCTGCCCTTCACCCCCTCACCCCCGCATTCACTCTCTCTCAAATAAATAAATAAATAAATAAATAAATCTATCTTAAAAAAAAAAAAGAGTCACCATACTTTGCTGTTTGCTTGTCACCATTTCAGTTCACATAACCTATCCTGGTATAATTAGTATTTATATCACTTTTCACTCTTAAAATTGTCACGGTTTGGAGATGCCTGGTCGGTTCACTCCATTAAGTGTCTGCCTTCGGGTCAGGTCATGATCCCAGGGTCTGGATGGAACCCTGCATTGGGCTCCCTGTTCAGTGGGGAGCCTGCTACTTCCTCTTCCTCTGTCCCTCACCCTGTGAATGCTCCTGCTCTCTGCCCCTCAAATAAATAAATAAAACCTTAAAAAAAAACAAAAACAAAACACAAACCCAAAGATTACTGAGCCCCACACTGAGAGTTTCTAATTCAACATGTCTGAGGTGGGGGTCCCAAGAATTTGCATTGTTAACAAGCTCCCAGGTGATGTTGCTGTTTTTTGTCCACACTTTACGAACCTCTGCTTTAGAGCACTGTGTCCAAATCTGACATCTCAGCCTCACCTGTAGAACTGTTAAGAAATACTGCAGGCCTGCAGATTCAGATACTCTGACAGTGGAATTTAAGAATCTGCATTTTTAATAGATTTCAGAGGTATTATTTCTTAAGTGTTCCTGACACAATTTTTTGGATAGGCATTTGGGGACCATAGTAAGATTCTGTGGGCACTGATTAACCAGAGTGGCAAAAGACAGAAGAGTCTAACATGTTTCTTTCCAATGTGATAGAAGCAGTCCTGAAAAAAGAGTGCCTTCTTCCTGGTGAAAGGAAGGCACCTTCCTTTCATCCATCCCAGGGTCTGGATGGAACCCTGCATTGCGGGCACCTGGGTGGCTCAGTGGCAGATTAATCATCTGCCTTCAGCTCCAGTCATGATCCCAGGGTCCTGGGGCCAGCCCCTTGTTCCTGCTCAGCTGGGAGCTTGCTTTTCCTTCTCCCTTTGCCTCCCCCCTCCCCACTCGATTGTGCTGCATGCTCTCTCTCTCACTCTCTCAAATCAATAAAATAAAATCTTAAAAAAAAAGATTATGTAAGTGAAGATGAACATAACCTTACATAAATATTCAAGAAGAACTGATCCTTGCTAGTAATTTAAAAATTTGAAACTAGATATCAATGTCCACCTCTTAAATGAACAAAACATTAAAATAGTAGATTAGAGACATTATTATTAAAATAGTGTAATAGAGTAATCTGATTAGATTAAGGGCAAGATGCTGTTGGCATGGTACACTGATAAGCTCTTTTTGAAAAGTGATTTAATAGGGCACCTGGGTGGCTCAGTTGGTTAAGCATCAGCTGTCAGCTCAGGCCTTGATCCCAAGGTCCTGGGACTGAGTCCTGCATCAGGCTCCTTGAAACAGGCGGGGAGCCTGTTTCTCCCTCTGCTTCTCTCTCTTTCTCTGTCTCTCATGAATAAATAAAATCTTTGAAAACACAAGGAAAAAAGAAGTAATTTAGCAATCTCCATCAAGAACCAGAAAATGTTTGATTTTGTCATTTTTGATTCAGTTACCTTTGACTCAATAATCTCACTTCTGGAAATCAGTCCCCAAAAGTAGTTCACAATATATTTAAATACATTAAATTATAATATATTAAAATTATATAAAATATAATGTATTAAATTAATATAAATGAAATATATAAAAGATTGCAATAGTACAATGCTGGAAGCAATCAGAATCTCTAAAAATAGGACATGGGGAGAAGGAAAGGAGAAGTGAATTGGGGGAAATTGGATGGGGAGACAAACCATGAGAGACTGCGGACTCTGAGAAACAAACTGAGGGTTTTGGAAGGGATGAGGGTGGGTTTTGGGTGAGCCTGGTGGTGGGTATTAAGGAGGGCATGTATTGCATGGAGCACTGGGTGTGGTGCATAAACAATGAATCTTGGAACACTGAAAAAAATTTTTAAAAAATTAAAAAATAGAAGATTGGTTAAGTAAATATACACCCTTAGTGGACTATTATAAAGCAATTTAAATGACGGGTTACTTATTCATTAATGAAAAAATAAATTAGTTGCCAACCTGTCCCCAAAGGGTTAAATTAATTTGTGCCTTTCCCAGAATTGTACCTGTCTCTTCAGTGATGATATGCATTATCATTTTTAAAAAGCTGTTAGTGGTAGGGGTGCCTGGGTGGTGCGGTTGGTTAAGTGTTCAACTCTTGGTTTGGGCTTGGGTCATGATCTCAGTGTCCTGATCTCAGAGTCATGGGATGAAGCCCCAATTTGAGTCCTCTGCTTGGGATTCTCTCTCCCTTTTCCCTCCTCCCCCCACTCTCTCTCTCAATAAATCATCCCTTAAAAAAAAGGTGTCAGTGGTATCGTGTTGTTTTATATATAACTTCCATACTGGGAAAATGCTTATACTATACTTTTAAAAGATTCTGTCGATTGGGGTGTGTATATATATGCCATCATTGAATATCCACATTTTATTTCTTTTAATTTCTATAATTGTGGGGCACCTGGGTGGCTCAGTCAGTTAAACTGCAGCCTTTGGCTCAGGTCATGATCTTGGGGTCCTGGGATTGAGCCTCACATTGGGTTCCCTGCTCAGCAGGGAGCCTGCTTCTCCCTCTCCCTCTCCCTGCCACCCTTCCTAATTGTGCTATCACTCTGTCAAATAAATAAATATTTTTAAAAATTTTCTATAATTTTATGTGGCTTAAATTTCAAATTGGGTTAATTCAGGATACTTTCTGCCCCTTAAAGATACTGTTTATTGAGGGTCTAATGGTATCTAATATTTTTCCTCTTACTTAATCCTATATATTTGACTCATTTAATCTTGATTATCCAAGAAGAATGCATTTCCATTTGTGTATATTTGTATTTGTCTAAATAAAGAATAATACTTAAAATATATCATGACCTGGAGCACCTGTGTAGCTCAGTGGGCTGAGTGTCTGCCTCAGGCACTGAGTGTGGGCTCAGGTCATGACCTCAGCGTCCTAAGATTGGGCCTGAGTTGGGCCCCCTGCTCAGCACAGAGTCTGCTTCTCCCTCTCTCTCTCCCCCTCCCCCTCCCCCCTTGCTCATGCTCTTAATTTCTCTTGCATATGAATAAATGAAAAAATCCTAAACAATAACAACCTTCCATACCATGGGCCTTTAAAATGTTCTAATACTTATTCCCAGTAATTGTATTTTAGAAAACAAATGCTAGGGTTATGATCCAAAATAATTATAATATTTCAAAAGTATCTAATAATAGAGAAAAGTTTAAAAATTTTATTTATGAGGTGGTTTAAGAACATGGGAAAATGTTATAATATTAAGTAGAAAAGCAGGAGATTAAGCTTGAATATTTACTATGATCATAACTATGCAAAATAAATTTATTATGATCATAACTATGTAAAATAAGCATTTCAAATACTGTGAAATCTCTAAAATGCTAGCCTGGTTATACTCAAAGCATGAGAGAATAATTTTCTTTCAGAGTGAGCATGCATTACTTTTATATCTAGAAAAATAAAAATACATGAAGACTACTTTAGTTGAAATTCACAGAAATGCAACTCAAATTAATTTAAGCCCAAAAGGGAAAGGATTTGAACGGAGAGGGAGGAGGAGGGAAAGAGAAGTTCATGGAAGGATCTGGTTTCGGGCCCAGGTGGAAATTATATTATGAAGTCTCTCTCTTCTACCCTCCCCCCAAATCTCAGCTCAGCTTCCTCTGTGTAGTGACCTCATTTTCTCCCCTCTTCCAGACTGCCAGAGAATTAGGTTGCCCACAGCTCTAGGCTTACAGCATCTGGTTTTGGAATCTCATTGTGAAGAGACCTCTCTCCCCTAATGTCTACATATCAACTCCATGAGAGACTCACAGCCTCTGTGTGGGTCACATGCCCACCTCTATACTCATCACCATGTTTGGGGAACACAGGATTAAGACTGGGTGGGTTTCTAACATGTACCCATATCTGTTCCAGAAGAGAGGATCTGGTACTGCAAGAGAAACAACACGATGGCCAGCCAAATTAAGGAAGGTACTGAGCAGCACAGTACGTTATCACAGTTCACTGTTATCATTCACACTCTTGCCTTTCTGAAAAGGAAATTCCAAAAATGCCCCATAATGAATTAACCTAACCACCCCACGTACCGTTCAATTCCCAAAAAGACAACGTAAGGTCTCATCCAGTGACTAGCTTGTCTTAAAGTCTATGTCTCTGGGCCATATGCTTTCCTGCTGGTCAGGTAGAAGCCGGGCTGCTCCTGGGCCTGCAATACAAATAGCATTCCAATTGCTTCCCTTGCAGTGAAGTTAAGTTCTTTAGTGGTTCAGTTTTGCTGCCCCTAGGTCTGTGCATGTGGGCAACAAGTCTCCCTTCCCCATCATATTCTTGGATGCCACTGCCTTAGCCACCAACTTCTTGTTGCTCTCATTAAGGAGCCTGGGTATTGCTTTAGGCTTTGAACAGTCAAAGGCTTTGTTTCCAAGTTGGGTTTTTCTGGCAATGCAATCCTCTTTAGATCTCAGCTGGCTTTTCCCCAATTTCCTATGTGGAGATTTCATAAACTAAGTGCAATACCAGAAATGTTACTCTGTCCTCATAGTTTGATTCTCTTTACAACAGATCTCGGCTTTGCCTACCCTATAGGCTCTGCCCCATGATGGTTACCGAGGCTGCAGCCCAGTGGATGGTAGTGTTCTGCCATGGGCATGACTTCTAACTATACTTGGCAGGGAAGAGCACCACTGTTTATGAGAAAGGGGCAAGGAACACAAGGTTCCCTAATTTTTACTGAGTCTCTGGTGTGTTTTCCATCTCACGCCTTTGTACTGATTTTAGATTGAGACACGGGATTCAGCTTCTCAAATCTGCAAGAAGAATCACATTTGATTCTCAGTTGTCCTGGAATGCTGGCTAGAGGCAAAAGGGGCCTCCCAGTCGGCTCTCACCTTCGTGCTTTCAGACAGGTGAGCTTGGATTCAAGCTTGACCCTTTCTCTTAGCCCATCGGGGTTCTTCCTCGCTCCTCTACATTGGCATTATTCTGGTTTGTTTGCATGGCCACAGAAACCAGGCGTCATGTTTGACTGGACCAGGTCATGTGCCCACCTCCGACTGAACAGGGCCTATGGCAGAAAGGGAGGAGTGCCGGGAATCCATGCTGAGGTCGACTCCCAGCTGCCATTTTACCTTTATTTTTAAAAGAGGTTAGCACTTCATACAAAAATTAGCCAATTTAAAACTGAAAATGTATGAGTAGAAAAGATTCTTAGGATCACACCCTCATGCTTAAAAATTGCAGGGTGATCTCAAACAGAATGAGAAAGAGCCAGAACCAGAGAACGAGGTAAACAACAGAAGACTTTGTCACTCCATTTTACAACATCAGAAATGCAAGAGTCAATTCTGTAAATATTCAGTGACTTCCTTGGCTTTCCAAAACCAACAGCTTTCACATGTTTGACAGGTACAGTCTAAGTTTCAAAAGTACTTTTAAAAGGTACATCCATCAGATGGGGTGCCTGGGTGGCTCAGTTGGTTGAGAGACTGCCTTTGGCTCAGGTCATGATCCCAGACTTCCAGGGTCGAGTCCCACATCGGGCTCCCAGCTCCTTGGGGAGTCTGCTTTTCCCTCTGACCTCCTCCTCTCTCATGCTCTCTCTCACTCATTCTCTCAAATAAATAAACAAAATCTTAAAAAAAAAAAGTACGTCCATCAGAGCTCAATCCATCATTCTCATCTACATATATCTTTTGTATTTATAAAATATTCTGTTATTAAAATCTCACTTTGGGCACCTGGGTGGCTCAGTTGTTGGGCGTCTGCCTTCCGCTGGGGTTATGGTCCTGAGGTCCTGGGATCTAGTCTGCTCTGGGATCTCCCCTGCTCCGCGGGGAGCCTGCTTCCCCCTCTCTCACTCCCACTGCTTGTATTCCCTCTCTGGCTGTCTCTCTCTGTCAAATAAATAAGTAAAATCTTTAAAAAAATAAAAATAAAAATAAAAATTTGCTTCTAGGTTATATTAGTGTTTAGTGACTACCTATACTGACAACCTTGAGGATTTCCTCTCCAGTCAAGAGCCATCTGTCAACTTTGAACCTCCCACCCGGAAGCTCTTTCGGTTCTAGCCTTTTTGGTTTTGCATTTTGCTTCTTCGTCTTGTTTTTCCCCATAGTCGCAAATCTAATCCAGATGCCTGGACTTGCGGGTCTGCTCCTCTTATTCATGGAGATAGACTGGAAAATATAACTTCAACATTTTGCTAAAACTTTTGAGTTAAAAATAAATAATCTTTTTATTGCAGAGCAATTTTAGTTTTACAGAAAAGTCACAAAGATATCAGAGAGAGTCCCTGTATGTCTGTCCTTCATCTTCTAATGTCACCTGACGTTATCATCTTACCTAGCCAGGACGCATTTGTCAGAACTAGAAAATTAACACTGTTACATTACTATTAACTAAACTCCAGGCTGTATAAGGATTTTACCAGTTTTCTACTAATGTTCTTTTTCTAGTCCAGGATCCAATCCAGTATAGCACATTGCATTTAATCTGCTAAATTTTAAAACAAGCTATTTTTCAAGTCATTTCCAGTTAAGCTATGACAATTATGAGGAACGTGACATTTTAATATTTAAGATAAAATATTCATCAACAAAATCAACACAAGTTGTCAAGATGCCACTTGTTCTGTGATTATGAGCTCCTCTAGGGAAGAGTCTCTATTATTTGTTTGGCATATTTTAGCTATATATAGTTTTATACATTCACTTCAGGATGTAGTTTTGCAGCAATAAGAGTTGAGAAAAGTACAAGAAAATTCAAAACATTCTAACTTAGTAGAAAACACTTTTATTCTTCCTAATGGAAATAGTAGAGTTGGGATTTTATTCCAGTGACATGCTACAAAGGTAGGGGGAATATAATTTCTGAATACATTATGGATCGAATCCACTCATCATAGTGCAAGCCACAGAAACCACAAAAGACCACAGAAATCGATTCCTGTCCAACCAACTTCTCTGGGGAGAAGAGCACTTGTCAACAAAACCCAAAGTTCTCTCTAGGAAAAGAAAGCTCTCTCTAGGAGTAATATCTGGAATAATTTGGAGGAAAGTTAAAGTGGCTTAATATTTTACACCAAGATCTTTTCAGACCTATAGAAGCTATCTTGATGTAAGAACTTAGTTCTAATTTGCATGTGACATTCATTTTAAGAGAACAATTTTTGTAGGTATTATAACAAAAGAGCTATAAAGAATTCAACTTGAGGTCAATTCAAGGACTTCTCTAACCTAAGAGAAATATAGAACTTTGCTAAGTATATATTCCATCAATAACTACATTTAGTAGTTATTTTCAGATGTTGTGATCAATCACAGCAATCACATGTAAAATTCCTGTAGTATCTCTCTCTCCACCCCAGAAAAAAAGATTCAAGACTTATTTAAATTATTTTGTAAAACTCAAAGAAAGCAAAGATAGGTGAGAAAAGCAACGGGAAACAACAAAATATTTTGCCAAGCATTAGTCTATAAGTAAAGGAGGCAAATGAAGAGATTATGTATTTAGATTTTCATTTAGCAATTTGTTTTCTGGAGGAATAGGAAATATACTAATTTAGCTAATTGATTTATAAAAGAAAGAAAAACTGCACATTTACATAGCACCTTAGTGCTTCTTACTCATTTCTTATAATTTATTGAATAGTTAAGGGGCAACCTATAATTTAGGGTGAATTTGTAATTCACCCAGTGACCATGGGTACTGGCACACCTAACTGTCCTCTGAAGGACAATTGTCCTAATTGTCCTCTGAAGCCACTTCAAAAGTAACTGCCTCCATGAAGTCTTCTGCTTACTTCCAGCCCCTCCATCAAAAAAGAATCTGCCCTCTTTCTTTCTTTCTTTTTTTTTTTTTAAAAGATTTTATTTATTCATTTGACACAGAGAGATCACAAGTAGGCAGAGAGGCAGGCAGAGAGAGAGAGAGGAGGAAGCAGGCTCCCCGCGGAGCAGAGAACCCGATGCGGGACTCGATCCCACGACCCTGAGATCATGACCTGAGCCGAAGGCAGCGGCTTAACCCACTGAGCCACCCAGGCGCCCTGCCCTCTTTCTTCTATGCTCCCAAGACATGTGACCAATTTTACATACTTGTATGATAGCACTAATCAATTGTCACCTGTTCTAGGAATAGCATCTTATCCAATATTTTATCTTCATAAGTAAGTGGCAGTGTTATAGATTGAGTTGTTTCTTTCCCTCTTCCTCCAATTCATATGTTGAAACCCTACTCCCAGTAACTCAGAATGCGACTGTATTTGGAGATGGGGTCTTTAAAGAGGTGATTTAGTTGAAGTGAGGTCTTTGGGGTGGGGCCTAATCCAATGTGTCTTTATAAGAAACTTGTGCATGCAGAGACATAGGGCTGAGCATGCACAGAGGAAGGACCAGTTGAGGGCACAGCAAGAAGGCTGCCATCTACAAGGCAAGGAGAGAGGGCTCAGAAGAAATGCCATCTGCCAATATCTTAGACTTCCAGCCTGCTGAAATGTGAGAAAATGAATTTCTGTTTAAACAAACCAGTCTGTGGTACATTGCTAGGCCTAGCAAACTAGTACAGATTCTCACAGGTGAATGGCAGAGTAAGTGCTTTAAAAAATGGTAGTTAGTATGTGTAATCAGCAGTTATTATATATATATTATATTGTTAAATATAATATATATATACTTCTTGTATATAGATTATTCATGCATGTGCTTGGCAAGTTTTAGGAATTTATGTGTCTCTCCATTCATGTCTCCTTTATGGTTGCCTTTAGGTTCTAGGGGTGTCTGTGCATTTGGCAGCTGAGTGAGTTATTTTTCTAAAGCTTTGCATTCAAGAAATTTGGAAAGTATTCGTAGTCACTACAAAGACTTATATCATGGATAAAATGGATTCCCTAAGGTTAATAATTTTGTTCAGGAACTCAACTGCACAAATATTTTCTTCAAGCAAAGGGCACAGAAGTTTTTCAAGATTCCAATTAATTCAGGAGTTAAGTAGCTCTGGATTTAATTTATTTTTTCCAATGATTTTCTCATAAATTTTTAGTTTTTTCAAAATTAATTTTTCCTAAGACACATGGTAAGGAAATAAAGTAAGAGTCGATAATTTTTTATAAAAGCACAAGAATAGCAGTCCACAGAAAAAATTGGGTCATAAAATTTGAGGTCTTACCTGTATGATTTGTGGACCAAAGGGAAACATAATGCAATTCTCAACACTGTAAGAGCTTCCACTCACTTGTCTTGAGGGCCTTGAACAATCCAGTTATAGTCTACCTGTTCTGATTTCACCTTCCACCTTGTTCCCCTTTCTCCATTTTTCAGCCTCAGAAGCTTCCTTGTGGATCCTGAAACACACTGAACTAATTCCATTTGCCTGGAGGACTGCTTTTTATGCATCTCCTGTCATTCTCTGTCTCCTTACCTCCCAAATTCCCAGCATCTATCAGTATCACAGCATTATGGCTTTGTTTACCTGCTTATTGGCTCTCTCCCCTCTACCAGATTTTCAGCTCCATGAGAACGGAGGCTTTGTTAAGAAATGTTAATTGGACTAGAAATTTGTAGCATCAAACATTACAGCTTTCAATATTCCTTAATGATATAATGAATATTGCAATGAAGTAGTCAAACAATGCTGAAGAGATGTTTTCTACTATCGACTGAGTATATTAGATTATCTCAGAAATCTGTTATTTTGTACTATGTAGTTGACCTCTTTGAGGTTGTCTGTTCTGCTGAGAATTTTTGTCTAGTATCTTGGAACTGTTCCTGGTCCTCAGAAATGGATCCTTCAAAGCTATCCAGAAGAATGCTGTCCAGGAGAAATATAATGTGTACCACATATATAGTTTAAAATCCTCCAGTAGTAATATTTTTTAAAAAGTAGAAAGATTAAAAGTAATTTTAATATATTATTTAACTATGATATCCAAAATATTATCATTTCAACATGTAATAAAAATAAATACAATTATTAATGGGATATTTTATGTTCTTTTTCTCTTTTTTTAACCAGTGTCTTCAGTCTGATGAGTATTTTCCACTGGCAGCACATCCCAAATTCAGAAGGTAAATTTAAACAAAATAAAAATGTAGTTCTACCCACATAGTGAAGTTGTAGGTAATGGAAATATATTTTACACTGCTTCAGCTTCAAAATTTAAACCAATACAAATAAAATGAAAAATTCATTTACTCAGTGTCCTAGCCACATTTCAAGTGTTCCATAGCTACACAAGGCTTGTTTGTGGCTCTGCCTTAGTGCACAGGCAGAGCAAGCAACCCTGTCTCCTGGCCATCCTTGATTGGAGCAGCCTTCTGACCACAGCTCAGCCAATCAGATTCTCTAACCCAGGAATTTGAATTTTGAACTGAGATACGCAGAGATCAGAGACGGTGGGCTCTGAGTCATGTTTAATGGCAGAATTCCAAAGGGGAGCTTTGTGAGCAGCTGTTGTCAGGGTTCCCAGAGCTTCCCTGTCTTCTGCCTTTCCAGAGGCCTGTTTAGTAGTTCAGTTCTTCTTGGATTCCATGAGAGAGCCCGATAGATTTCCAGTAAGTTTTTATTTTCCCTTGAGCCAGCGTTAGCTGTTTCTGTTACTTGTAATGACATTAACAACTACAATAAATAAATAAATAAAATGAGCAAAAACTCTTAAATTTCTTTAAAAGGAGACACATGGGAGGACATAGTTACACAAAAGGGTGTACATTTATGCAAAAGAGCTTTCAGTACCTTAGAAAAATCATAATTGTCCAAAGTGTTATCAACTCCGAACGCAATGGAGCAGGGTTTAGATAATTCAAAACAGTAAATTGTTACAAAAAGAGCATCTATTTGATTTTGGAATACATTTGTGTGAATTGGGGGTGGGGATGAGGACAGAGCAGAAATAAGACACAGCTTCCTAATTGTTTTACAGAGAATTTAATCAGCATGAATTCTCCAAGAATGACGTTGATCACACAGCAGGTGCTTGATAAATGCATGTTGATTAATTGACTTAGAATACACCAGCTGTCGATGAAAGAATGTGATCCACAATCAAACCATTTGACAGAAGAAAGCCAGGATGGCTTTTAAAATTAGTAACAACATGGAATTCTATATGCAAATAATCCCTTCTTTGCTTCCCCTCCTTAATGAGAACAAGATAATCATACTCTGCATTGGGAGGAAGGTGTTTAGTATTTAAGACTGTAAACCTAGGTGAACACATTCTCCAGTTATTTGTTCCCAGTTTCCATTAAGAATTTGGAAGGCCTTTCAGTGGTATATATCAAGTCTGCGTGTGGGTGTGTATGGAAGGGGTTTGGAGGCTGGGGGAAGGAAATGCAATCATAAATGATCTCTCCTGATCATGGGGAGCCTTGATTTTATCTCTTCTTAGCATCAGATAATCAATATTTAAATTTCACAGCAAAGGGAAAGAAAAGTAAAAAAAAAAAAAGAGGTTCAGAATAACAGGTTTAAATAGGTGGAGATGAATGTAATTAATCCAGCAGAGTATAACTAGCCTACTAGCTAGACACTAGTATAACTACCAGTTTACAGAAATTATCAGAAATAAGAATACAGACAGGGACACAATCAGCCAAATCCAGAATATGGGAAATTCTTTAGAACAAATGACCTGACTTTTTAAACAAATAAATATTCCATAATTATGTTGTAAATGTCACAACTACTGGAGGATAGTGCCACCCCTCGTAGAACATTATTTTACGCTAAGTTCCCTACGTACAAATTCTGGGTTAGGGGTGGGGGTTGCATGCAGAAATTTATTGGAAAGATACCTCTGAGGAAGTGAGGAAGATAAGACTAGACAGTGGAAAGCTGACCTAGTGAAGCTTCAGCTGAGGCCTCAGTCATCCTATGGGGAGTTCTGGAGCAGGGATGACTCTTCAGAGTTGTCCCAAATTGAGACAAGGGGGCCAGGCTTGGTATTCCTGCCTCAGCTAGTCCCTTGATGGGCTCCCTCTTAGGAGGGGCTATAGGAGGCAGTTCTTTGTGGCCAACAGGTGATCCTAGTGAAGGACGTGGTTGTGGGCTAATGGCAGTTGATATTCCCAGCAGCTGGGGAAATATAATCATGTCAAGTGGGGCACTGGCTAGGAAATGTGGAATCAATAGATGACTCACCCCCCCCCCCCCCCCCGCAATGGGAGATACTACAGAATGTTTGATACTGATGGGAATAGGAAGGCAGGAAACATCAATGATGCAGGAGAGGGAAAGAACAATTGCTGGAGAGAGAACCTTGAGTATGTGGAACGCAGTGCACAGCTACAGGAGGTGGCTCAAGATGGGAGAACCAACATCATATTCACAGTTAAACTAAAGAAGGCAGAAAATGTGGGCACTGGTGCTGGTAGACCAGTAGCTGTGGTGGTCGCTGTGGAACTTCTCTTCTTGGTGAGGCAGGATGGAAAATCATCAACAGGGGGTTCAGGAGATACTGGAGGTTGAAGAGAGAGGAAAGAAATGAAACAGCCCTCTAGGATAGGCAGAGAGGAATGGGCTAGAGAAGGTACCGGGACTTTATTAAAGGACCATTTGCAGTTGAAGCCATGAATTTACAGTGAGTATCTTCTGCGGGGTTGTTTTTCTGCAGTCATATCTGGCTGTTGGGTGTGACACAGAAGGACAGTTGGCTTGAACTGAGGTGGGAGTTTGGCCATGAAGTGTAGTGAAGGGAGAGAGGAGTAAGGGATTTGAGCGAGTATGCAAATGAGCAATTACAATGATGGAGCATGGAATTTAAACTGAGGACGGAGAGAAGAGAGGTGAAAAGGTGTTAATGGCCTGTAGATTTCAGGAGCAGAATTATGGGAATCAAGGTATAGGGAGAGTGAGCTGGAAAAATAGGAGGTGGTGGTACATATAAAGCGAAAATATAGAATCAAAAAAATCAGGGATTTGGGAAAATAGGCAGTCTTACACACTGATAGTGGGAATGTAGATCTGTATCCCTTCTCTTGATGGTGGTAGAGGTGGGGTAACATTGCAATACCTATCAAAATGTTAAATGCCTTTGACAGAGCAATTTTTCTTCCTGGAATTCATCTAACAATTATAGTTACATATTTGCATAAAGATAACAGGGTATTCTTTGCAGCATTGTTTGTAAAAGCAAAATACTGGAAACAACCTAAAAATCCATCAATAGGGGACTTAATAAATAATGATACAGTTCTAAAGGCTGGTATACTATGCGGTCATTACAAAAGAATGATTTAAAAAGTTATCATTTTAAAATCTCACTGTAGGGGAGGGATGCCTGGGTGGCTCAGTCGGCTAAGCATCCCCTTTGGCTCAGGTCATGATCCTAGGGTCCTGGGATCTTGCCCTACATGTGGCTCGTTGCTCAGCTTACTTCTCCCTCTGTCTGGCACTCCCCTTGCTTGTGCAGGCTCTCTCTCTCCCCAACAAATAAATAAAATAAAAATCTCAGTGTAGGGGCGCCTGGATGGCTCAGTCCATTAAGTATTTGCCTTCCGCTCAGGTCATGATTTCAAGAGTTCTGGAATAGAGCTCTGTTTCAAGCTCATATCTCAGCAAGGAGTCGCTTCTCCCACTGTCCCTCCCTCCCCTCAACCCTCAACGTGTTCTTTCTTGCCCTCTCAAATGAATAAATAAAATCTTCATAAATAAACAAACAAAAAAACAAATAAATAAAATTCCATCCATCCATCCATCCTCAGTGCAACTGATTCAAGCAAGGGTTATCAATGGATGCTAATATCATCAAGTAAAAGGTGATTGGGGAACAGGATATTTATATTGCCTTGAAAAATCACCCCACAGAGTATTTGTTTTTTTACAAAGGGGAAGGATACCTTTGAATCTGCAAAAGATGATCAATAGCATCATCGCCAATGAGATGAACTGGCATTTTCTGTCCTCTGATGTGATGCGAGGGTAAGTGCATACTTCTACTATGATATTCGTACAAAAAGTGTTTAAATCTTAAGAATCTAATCATGATGAAGGACTTAGATAAATCCAGAGTGTAGAGCATTCTTCTACAAAGCAATTGCCTGGACTCGACAAAAGTGTCACATGTATTGAAAAACACCCTCTCCCCACTCCGCAAAAAAAAAAAAAAAAAAGGAAAGAAAAGCAAGGGACAACAAAGGAGACTATAGAGATATTTCTGTTATGTGTAATGAATGAGCCTTGATTGAATTCTGGATAGGACAAAGCTATAAAGGACATTTTGGGGGATAACTGGGGAAATTTGGATATGGGTCATGTCACAGTATGTTAATATTAAATTCTTTGGGTCTGATAATGGGATTGTGGTTTTGTAAGAAAATGTTCTGTTGTAGGAGAAAATGCAAGTGGTGAACTGTCATGCAGTCTGCAATGTGCTTCCAAATGACTCAGCAAAAACAAAAGAGAAATGAAGCAAATGTGGCAAAAACTTTTAACCATTTATGAATTTAGGTAAAAGATGTGCAGGTATTTATTGTACTAATTTTTTTCAGCTTTTTCTATAGGCTTGACATTTTTTAAAATAAGCCTTTGGGGAAAAGAGAGTAACATAGAGCTCTAAGTACTGATTATTATGTTATTATCATTGGAACCAAGATTTCCAGCCTAAGTGAAAAGAGATGGAAATATAAAATCAAACCAGCCAAGTAAAACTCACATCCTAAATTTGAACAGTCTTTTACATGATCTCTAAAGGCCCCTGTGGAGAGGAAAATGAAATCTTTGTATCTAATATTTCCATCAATAATATTTATATAGTTATTATATTTACATTGTTATGATACATTATTAGCAGTAGTAATTTTCAATTTTTAGAGGCAGCCTATGAACCAAACTGGAGAAAATATAAACACCAACCTTTATAGGGGAATTCATCTTCTCACCTAATGGAGTGATTTATCAATAAATCAAGAAATAGCAGTAATGGCCCCTTATTCAGAACTAGGGAAGCGGCCACCAAAAAGCCTTGAAAACAGAAATAATGAAAAGTGGTTCCTTTTTGGAAATCAGATTAGAAGTGGGAGAGGATGGGGCAGTAGACAATGGTTTTCATTAAAAGCCCTATTATATTATTGTTTTTCTCCCTGTGTGATTATTGCAAAAAAATGTCTTAAAATAAGAAAATTTTAATAAAGCAAAGGGATGGCCTACTATTTATAGCCCCTGTATGGGCATAATAAAAACCCGATGTTTAAATTTTCTGTTTCACAGTTTCCAGGGCAGAGTTAGTTATTGGAGGATTTATATAAGGATCCAGGGCAGAGAAGCCTCCTGTAGAGGAGGGGAGAGAGGAGCTGGGAGAGAGGGGAAAGGAAAGGGGGAGGGAGAGGAAAAAGGGGGAAGGTGGGGAGAGGGAGAGAGAAGCTTTATTGAAATGTAAGGTTTGGCTGTCAGAGCAATTTTGAGTATTAATCATATTATTCTCTATCCAGTGGTGTCCCAGCAACTAGAAACTTGAGCCAAAGCTCTGGGGAAAGATGGCTATTAATTTAGACAAGAGTGAATACCCGGGAGCCTCTGAAGGTGTGAACTGTGCAAGGCTCAGACATCTGGAGGTGGCAGGGAACACTGCTCTCTTCTCAGCAGGCTAGGAAGGCTGCATGGGTCCCAGCAAGGATCCTTGGGCACCACTGGACTCCTTGCAGAAATACATGCAGTGCCTGGTGAGTTTGGAGAAAGAGAGAGAGAGAGAGATGAGTTCCTGCATTGCTGGGAGCGTAGGCAAGCTAGAAAAACACTGTTTTCCTAATGTTATTATAAGCCATGGTAGCCACAGCCATGTGTGGCCTATAAAAACATGATCAGCACAACTGATTTTATAGCAAAAAGCATTAAGGGAGACAAACAGCATTATAGTGTGATTAAAGATACATTAAAAAGGGAAGCATAAATGCTATAATGGTAAGTCTCAGATATAATCCAACAGTAAAATAGAGTTTTGAATTGACAGAGAGGCAAGGATAAACCCTTCTAGCCGCAGCATTATGGGAGCGAACCCGGGGTAGATTATACTATCGTTCCCTATTATCTGTCACTCTGCCTATGAATGGATTATGCTTGCCCATGTATAGCCATCAAGTCTGACCTTATGACTTATTTTGTCTATGGAATGTATGTCGAAGTGATGTATGCCCCCCATCTGAGCAGAAGCTTTAAGAAACATTTAACATTTAAGAAACATTCTAGGGAACAGAGCTGTAGCCAGTTTGTGCAGGGACTGAGTAATAAACCTTTGTTGCTTTAACCACCAGGAGGTGGGTGGTTGGTTATTCCTAACCTAGTGAAAGCTAACTAATGTATCACAATCTTCGAACCTTTTACTACCAACACCTAGAAAAGCTAGCTGAATTGTAACAAATATAATTTTAAATGCATGTGTAAACTCCTCCAGGACCTGGAAATTAAGGGATACTGAAACAAACTCTAAGTGTTTGAAATAATGCTGCAGGTATAAATAGCAGTAAGAAACAAAAAAGAGAGAGAAATACAACAAATTAACCTAGAGAGTCTAAAAAAGGAAATGAGTAATATCCTAAAGCAAGCAAGAAAAAGGGAAATATTAAAATTAAAAGCAGAAATGAACAAATAGAGTAATAAAAAAGCAGAATACTAAATACATGTACCCAATGACCATGCATTTAAAAATTGCTTCTATAATGTATACCCTTCCTGTTGTGGTCCTTTTCTCTTATTATTAGGCTTGATTATAAACTCTCATGAGTTTGATTTCACTTTGAGAAAACTAGTATGTTTTTGGTAAATTAATAAATAAGAATACAATAAATTATGGTTACATATAGGAACAATTTAAATTCTGAACAAATATTTATGCTTCCTTTAACAGAATGCATTTTCCAGCAGAAATTCTAAATCTTGACCATAGAGTTGTTGTGATCTAGGTCAGTGTTTTTCAGCTGAGGGCTGCAACCTAATGAATCATGAAATCAATTTAGTGGTTGCAATTTATATTAAAAAATGGAAGAGAATAGGGGTGCCTAGGTGGCTCAGTCAGTTAGGTATCCCATTGTTGATTTTGGCTCATGTCCTGACCTTAGGGTCATGGGATGGAGCCCTGCGTTGGGCACTGCGCTGAGCATGGAGCCTGCTTAAGATTTTCTCCCTGCCTCTCCCTCTGCACGCCCCCTTGAGCTCACATGCACTCTCTTTCTCAAAAAAAAAAAAAAAAAAAAAGGAAGAGAATAGAACTGAAAATATCAGAGTACAGTACATGTAGTAAAGATAAGCACTGTTTCATGAAACATTGGTTTTGAGTTATATAATGTGTGTGCATGGGAATTCTGTGTGTATTAGGGTGACATCAAAAAGTATATCTTACTATAGGTGGGTTGGAGTAAAAAATGTCTGAAAATCACTGATTTAGGTCCCTGTAATCAAAAGTTATGGTCAAAATAATTCACAACTGGTAAAGCTTGGGTACAGCCCAGTCAAAGCTGGATTTGGTGTCAGAACAGGGCTCCAGGGAAATCTGTCTCGGCAGGGCCTTCTCCTTTTGTTCTTGGATTGAGAGTCTCTATGAAAGGGCAAGATGGCCAAGGCAGCAAGTGGGCTTAGGGCAGTGGCATTATGCATAGTTTTCTTTCTTTCTTTTTTTTTTTTTAAGATTTTATTTATTCATTTGTCAGAGAGAGAGGGAGATCAAGAGACCGAGCATAAGCACGGAGAACAGCAGGCAGAGGCAGAAGCAGGCACCCTGCTGAGCAAGGAGCCCGATGTGGAACTTGATCCAAGGAGTCTGGGATCATGACCTAGTCAAAGGCAGACGTTTAACCAACTGAGCCACCAAGGAGTCCCACGCATCGTTTTCTATTGCTGCAATAACAAATTGCCACAAGTCTAGTGGCTTAAAACAACACAAATTTGTTATGGTTTTGTAGGTCAGCAATCAGACTCAGGTCTCACCGAACTGCAACCCAAGGTATGAAAAGAGCCTCCCAGGGGATCTAAAGGAGATTGCTTCCTTGACTTTTTCAACCTCTAGAGGCTACTCACATTCCTTGACTTGTGGCCCTCTTCCTCTGTCTTTAAAGCCATCAACATTGCATCTCCTCTAACCCTTGTTCCATAGTCTCATCTTTCTCTGATCCCAGCTAGGGAAAAGTTGGCTTGTAAAGATCCATGTGATTAGACTGAGTTCACTGGATAATCTAGAATAATCTTATTTCAAGATTCTTAATCGCATCAGCAACGTCCTTTTTGCCACATTAGGTTACACTTTCACAGGTTCTAGAGGCAGAGGGAGTGGACATCTTTGGGGACCATTATTCTACCTACCACAATGGTTATGGACATGTTTCATTGTTTGAACAAGCAGCATAGCCACACCTGTGCAAACTTGAGCCTGAATGCAAGTACCACTGGTCTGTGAAATGGATCCCTTTAGGTCTCTATGCAGCATTCTAGGAGTGTGTCTTTTTTTTTAATGATTTTATTTATTTATTCGACAAATAGAGATCACAAGTAGGCAGAGAGGCAGGCGGGGGGGGGGGGGGGAAGCAGGCTCCCCGCTGAGCAGAGAGCATGATGTGGGGCTCCATTTCAGGACCCTGGGAACATGACCTGAGCCGAAGGCAGAGGCTTTAACCCACTGAACCACCCAGGGGCCCCTAGGAGTGTGTCTTGAACGTTTACCCTACTGTCAAAGAGTAGAGAGGGGAAAGTTTAAGTTACGCACACCAATATAACTTGATCAACTGCTTCTACCTTTCCAGTATTTTCCTGGAAGGATTTATTATTAAATGAATCGTCCATAAGAACTGGGAGACCATTGTGCATAACCAGAAGAAAAGTACCTTACAAAATATCCTTCCTTTTATCACATGTGAAAAATTTAAATGCATATATAAATTTATTATTTTTACATTAATTTTCATTGGTTATGTAGTATGTATTTCATGATGACAGCAAGTTGCAGCTTAAAAAAAAGTATTTCCAGAAACCCATTCCAATTATTTATTTATTTATTTATTTATTTATTTTTATAATTTTTCATTTTTTATAAACATATATTTTTATCCCCAGGGGTACAGGTCTGTGAATCACCAGGTTTACACACTTCACAGCACTCACCAAAGCACATACCCTCCCCAATGTCCATAATCCCACCCCCTTCTCCCAAACCCCCTCCCCCCAGCAACCCTCAGTTTGTTTTGTGAGATTAAGAGTCACTTATAATACTTACCTGGCAGGGGAGATACCATGATCACGAAGGTGGTTTTCCCAGGGCGAGGCTTATCCATTGCACTCCGGATGTGCTGACCCCTGCGATTTCCCCAAATGTGGGAAACTCGACTGCATAATTTGTGGTAGTGGGGGACTGCGTTCGCGCTTTCCCCTATAAAAAAAAAAAAAAAAAAAAAAAAAAAAGAGTCACTTATGGTTTGTCTCCCTCCCAATCCCATCTTGTTTCATTTATTCTTCTCCTACCCACTTAAGCCCCCATGTTGCATCACCACTTCCTCATATCAGGGAGATCATATGATAGTTGTCTTTCTCTGCTTGACTTATTTCACTAAGCATGATACGCTCTAGTTCCATCCATGTTGTCGCAAATGGCAAGATTTCATTTCTTTTGATGGCTGCATAGTATTCCATTGTGTATATATACCACATCTTCTTGATCTATTCATCTGTTGATGGACATCTACGTTCTTTCCATAGTTTGGCTATTGTGGACATTGCTGCTATAAACATTCGGGTGCATGTGCCCCTTTGGATCACTACGTTTGTATCTTTAGGGTAAATACCCAATAGTGCATATTTCACAGTTCTGAAAGAAGTCCCTAGAACGGCATTTCAGATTGGTACCCCACAAGATATAGTCATTAACTTAAGGAATCTATGCTTGTATTTATACACTCTGGAAGAAGCAGACCACGTTCATTTTAACCCACTGAGCCACCCAGGCGCCCCAGACGAAGTTCATTTTTTTTTTTTTTTTTTAAAGATTTTTATTTATTTGTTAGAGAGAGAGAGAGAGAGATACAGAGCGCAAGCACAGGCAGACAGAGTGGCAGGCTGGAGGCAGAGGGAGAAGCAGGCTCCCTGCTGAGCAAGGAGCCCGATGTGGGACTCGATCCCAGGACGCTGGGATCATGACCTGAGCCGAAGGCAGCTGCTTAACCAACTGAGCCACCCAGGCGTCCCCAGACGAAGTTCATTTTAAGGGCTGTTTTAAGTTCCCAAGAGTCTAAAAATTAAATGTACTTTACTAAAAAGAAGAATTTTCAAACAATCTTTGAACTGATCTATACATATTTACTCATAGAATATCATCCTGTTCCGGGGCACCCGGGTGGCTCAGTGGGTTAAAGCCTCTGCCTTCAGCTCGGGGTCCTGGGATCGAGCCCCCAAATGGGCTCTCTGCTCAGCAGGGAGCCTGCTTTCTCCTCTCTCTCTGCCTGCCTCTCTGCCTACTTGTGATCTCTGTCAAATAAATAAATAAAATCTTAAAAAAAAAAAAGAATATCATCCTGTTCAGCATTACTCATTGAATATTTTTTATGCCAACTAACAAAATAGGAATGAACTCATTTTTGAGTCAGATAAGCCACAAAATCCCAGTGAACTCCAATGAAGCATTTTGTGAATCAGAGTGAGGGTGGAGGAAATATAAAGAAATTTTTAAAATTCCACATCAGGTATCAACTCATGGTAATGCGAGGTTTTTACAAATGCTAGTGGATATGCCTGGGTGGAATATGAAAGGAAGCTAATTTGGGGACCTAACTTTATTACGCTGTTTTACTTAGTTATCTAAAAACATGGGAGGATGCTAATTTATGTAGCTTTTGTATTTTTGGTGACTCATTTTTGTTCTATTTTAAAGGAGATTTTACATATAATTAGTAAGCTAGATTTTTTTTCTTCTTATGAAACTCATTGGCTCTTGCTACTCAGACAATAGAAAAGGCTTTTATTGTTCTTCTACCTCAATCCTCAATTTTAGAGGCAAAATGTTTTCTAACTGAAAAGATAGAGTCTTTTTCAAAATGCATGCTGGCCTCTCCGATTAATTATCTAGATGTTTGCCCCTGGACCTGTTCTGTCCTGTCCATTCTTCCCTTTCTCCACCATCCTTGGCTCCCGATCTGTCTTGTGGGGCTGCCACCTTAATAAACCTCAACAGCAAGATTTCTCAGGAAATTATTGGAAAGTGATTAGTCCTTTACACTTATCCATTCCATTCAGAAGTAATTTTCCACCAAACATAAATGATTAAAAATGATTAGCATCTACCTAAATGATGTTCTTGTGCCAGGTTTTTTTTTTTCTTCTGTTGGCACAATGCCACATTCTCCCTTCTGTAATCTATAATTGCAGGGATGGAAGGCTATAACTCCATTCCCTAAATCCTTTACCAACTGGTTTCCAGTTGGTAAATCAGTTTCCTGATTTCCAGTCAGGTGTGGCCAATGGGAATCACTGGTGGGAGAAAAGAATAAACCGTTCTAGTCTGGTCTCAGGGGTAGAAGCGTCTCAATGGCAGATTGGCACAGGCCACGGGGTGCCCCTTTGGTGAAGGCGGAGTTTGACATGGGCCACACAGTAAATTTCTGGCAGCAAATGCAGCTGGAGGGCTCCAGGCTGAGTGGCGGTAACAGCTTACTCATCTCTGGGTGACATTCTTTTGTCTCTCCCTTTTTCCTCTAGCCTTTCCAACACCTTTGCGACCATTTTCCACAATTAAATCCCTTTCTGTTTGAACTATGTACAGTGGTTTCTGTTTTCCTGACTGGATTAATTGGACTGATCATATATGCTATCAGGTAGGTTTTAGGTACTTCCTAGTCCCAGGCATGTGGAGCTCCACCTAAAAGCAATGGATCATGGAGTTCAACTGAGTCCCGTTTCAAGGGTACAGTGAGATATACTCAGTGTGTGGTCTGGACACTCTGAACAGTGGCTACGGGCAAGTGAAAGTCCTTAGCCAATGGGCAACAGAAATAGCCTGGTTGATCTGCAGCTCAGAGATACTGCAGACTAAGTTCTCAGGCTCTGGTAGTTCCTTGAAAATGCACTGAGAATATTTCATAATTTGCAAGTCAGGGACAAAGTTGGTCAGGCAAGAGAAAGTGTAGTTACCTAACTGAAGTTGGAATGGTGGTTTAGGGGCTGTCCTACCAAGTTCTTCATTCCAGTAGGACCATCTCAGAGTCTATTTCCAGGCATTGTTTCACAGATCAGGGATTTTAGATGGGAACTCTAAAAGGAAAAGAGCTAATTAGGGTTACATTTCCTGTGGATGGTTAAAGCCAAATTCAAGGGGTTCCTGTGACTGCCACAATTTCTGGACTCCTCAAATTCTCCACTCCAGGAACAGGTGATGCATTTATCTGGGTGAGCCTTTACTTAATGTCTTATCTTCCCTTAAGCTCTGTTCATACTCATCACTATAGCCTCAGGGCATACAAACTGCTACATATATTCATTCAATTAATATGAAATCCCTATTTTATTGCCAACATATCAGCATAACAGCAACGTCCTCAAAAGTTTCAGAAGTTTATGGCAACAAATTCTGAACACTTGTAGGGTAATTTTTTCCTCTAACAAAATCTTCCCTATGCATCATTGAATGCCTAAGCAGAAATGGCTATTTCTTTTTTTAAATCTTTATTTTTAAAGGCATATTTGAAAGGGAGAGACAGAGAGAGCAAGCAGAAGGAAACGGAGACAAGCATAATCCCTGCTGAGAGGGTAGTCTGACGTGGGGCTCCATCCCAGGGTGCTGAGATCATGACCTGAGCTGAAAGCTGAAATCAGGAATGGGATACTTAACCGACTAAGCCACCCAGGCATCTCAGAAATTGCTCTTTCTTTCCCCTTTCTTTCTTCATTAAATTGCTATTTTTAAATTGATTTGTAGATATTCTGGAGTGTGATTTGGCTTTGTTATCCTAAATCTGTTAGCAAGAGCCTTCTGCGTATACATGACAGGCCAGTGCTCCCAACCCCAGCAAGTCTCAAACTTTAATAAACATGACATGTATGAAATGAGTAGGTACTACTTTTGATGAAGAAAATAGACAACAAGGGGTGCCCAACTGGCTCAGTCAGTAGAGCATGCAACTCTTGATCTCCAGATCGTGAGTCTGAGTCCCATGCTGGGTGTAGAGATTACTTTAAGAATAAGATCTTAAGGGGTGCCTGGTTGGCTCAGTGGGCTTTCAGCTCAGATCACGATCTGAGGATCTGAGGATCTGAGGATCAAGCCCCACATCAGGCTCTCTGTTCAGCAGGGTGCCTGCTTCCCCCTCTCTCTCTGCCTGCCTCTCTGCCTACTTGTGATCTCTGTCAAATAAATAAATAAAATCTTAAAAAAAAAATCTTAAAAAAAAAGAATAAAATCTTAAGAAAAAAATAGACAACAAAAGAAACTTCCATTTTAGGGAGAGAAATATACAATACTTTAAAAGTTTGTGTAAAATGTTTGGAAATATATAAAATTGAAATAACATTCATAAGTAACAACAATACTCAGTTTGAAATATATAATTAAAATGGAATCCTGATTTACAATAGCAGCAGATGTGAATATATGTTAAATGACTTTTAAGGAAAAATGTATCACTAATACGAAGAAAACTAGATTTTCCCGAAAGATATTAACTATAAACAAAAGTGATATTATATTTTAGAAGACTAGTATTTTAATACTGTCATTTTTCCACCAATTAATTAATATACTTCAAGTTATTAAACAAAATCCCAATAAAAATATTTCTGGGAGAACTGAGCAAAATACTTCTGAAATTTACTTGAAAAAACAAACAGGCAAAACCAGCAAATATTGTTAGCCATCATAAAAAATGATCTTACCTTACATTCATTTTTAAAATGAGATAATCATGCAAAAACAGATAAAAAGAATTGGCTCATTTTTTTTCTTTTTAAAAAAAAATTTAATTGTTTTTATTAATATATAAGGTATTATTTGCCCCAGGGGTACAGGTCTGTGAATCATCAGGCTTACACATTTCACAGCACTCACCATAGCACATACCCTCCCCACTATCCATAACTCAACCACCCTCTCCCTACTCCCGCACCCCCCATCAAGCCTCAGTTTGTTTCTTGAGATTAAGAGTCTCTTATGGTTTGTCTCCCTCTCAATCGGCTCATATTTTTTATTATTTCCTGTGTTCACACTATTATTTGTTAGCAAAACGTTTCCTAAGAAACAATGCAAACTTAAATTTGTGAGTTGGTGGGGACCCAGGGAATAAGATTATATTTTATCAAAATGCTGGACTAATCTCAATTACTGATCTGAGTGAGGTGTATCATCTCCTTTCTGCTCCTTCCTAAAGAGTTTGCCACTTCTCTCATCCCTCCTAGAGATGGCCTCCACCATCAGTCTCAGTGTCTTGATAGAAACATGGGTTCTTCTTTTAAGTATCCAGGCAGCCCAATATTTCAATGTATTCAATATTTGGATTCTAGCCACTGGTAAATTCATTTAAAATTAGCTTTTGGTTTTTTATATTTAGGTAGCTACCATTATTCTCAACTAGTAAAGATTATGATTTGATTGATGAATTAATTTATTAAATGCTAAAGCTTTAGCTTTAAATGAATGGTTGTTTCAACTTCTCTAAAAATAGTACTTTGCAATCTGTTAATGAAAAGATAACTCATTGAAATAAATCCTTGATCCTATTAGGTCATTTGAAGCCATAAAACTTTTTCAGTATGTGTTCAGATTGCTCCTACAGAAATACAAGAAGCAACTCAATGCAGTAGTGCTACAATAATGCAACCACCAAATCTTAAAATTTTCATAATAATGGAGCTGGGTGTGGGGGCTGTGTGTAAAATTGGTGTATACCGGTACAGATTTTTAGCAAGTTTAAAGTGTAATTACAGTAATGGATTCAGTAAAATGGCTTCCTCTTTGTAAAGGAGTTCAACAATATGGCTGTAATTTCCATACTAAAGTGCCAATTCTATTCTTAAGTTCTCATTACATTTTTTTTTGCCAACTCTTGATCATTTTTCCCATACCCAGTTTATTAATATAATTATCCATCATTATATATGTCATATTGATGTTCATGTCAGTATTTCAACCCAATCACTTTATTTAAAGAAACTAACAAAAATTCAGAGGCGAAATTACAAATACACCTAAGAGCAGAGCTGAAAGCATGTGAACAAAGAGGTACAACAACAGCAAAATGCCAGTGAGAGGAAAAACAGATACTTCTCAGAATGGCAAAAGGTGTCTCAGACAGAAGAAAAGTATTAAACCAAATTTTTTAAGTGCAAGCATAAATGATATTGAAGATAGCAGAGACTGAAATTGATTTTCAGTTGTCAAAATATTGGCAAGTGAAATTTATTTATGCATAATAAGGAAATGTTTCATGCTGAAAACATTCTGGGTCCATACTGATTAAATTTCATGCTTTGAAGCTGCATTGTCCAATATGGTAGCCATGAACCACATGTGGCTACTTAAACTTAAATTAATTAAAATTAAATAAGAATAAAAATTCAGTTCCTCATCGGCCACTGCCCACATTTTAAGTCCTCAGAGTCACAGAAGACACAGGTATGCATTGTACACACAGAAATAGAACACTTCCATCATGCCAGAAAGTTCTGTTGAACAATATTGTAATTCATCATGTGAAGGGTCATAATGAAACTTCATCAATATTATTCATCTGGAAGTTTACCATAACTACTTTTTTTTATTATCCAAGCCATGACTTACTTCTAGAGGCAAGTTATACAACAAGGGTCAAATTCTTTAGTGGTTCCCACTCCCAACCAAGAAAGACTTCTTGGGATATTGTTATCTACCAGAACCTGAGAAATGCAATAGCTTCTTGTGAAAACTATATGGGCAGCAACTTTTGACATGGTATAACATTTCAGGTGCTGAATCACGAGGCATAATTTTACTCTTTCCATGATTGAGCAGAACAGCTGAGAAAAATAGAGGATTTTGTCCACTTTATGTAATAGTGTAAATAGTAACATGCCCAGACAGAGGTAATCTTATAACGGGTTTGGCAGGCATTTCCTTAACATGTTGGGGTGGGGAAAATAACCTCTATTGTAGCTCTTTAAGGTTCTGAATTGTAAAAATGTCTCTACTGTAATAATACAAGCATTTCTTTATCTTCATTTTGAAATTTTAAAAATAGCATTCTTTCCAGAACTGCCTCAGGAATGTAATAATAATAAAACAGATAAAAATCATTATATATTTATTCTGGAACATAAGACATAGAAAATTATTGGATGAAATCCAAATTTTTTTATAAGCTAAATGTAGCTCTAACACTATAATCCAATAAAGATATGACACACACTCCAAAATTTACAGACAAACCTTACTTATGAATATTAGGCACAAAAACCTGACACTATAAGGAAACATTAATAAAATAACCACATAAATTGATTAAATAAGAAAAAGCATATGATCCTCTCAGCAGATGCTCAAAGGCCACTGGATGAAATTCAATACCCATTTATATTCTTAATAAAAACACACTATTATATAAACTTAAAATAAACATCTTTTAATAAAAAGATGGAAAATAAGTATCTTTTCCAAATAACTCAATTATACATAGTTAAGCTATATTATTTATCATTGCTATTAATTTTTTATGTCATTTTTAACCAATATAATGACACATGAAATACAAGTAAGAGAAATAAACAATGGAAAGGCAAATAGAAGAATTTTATATTTTTCAGATTACATAACTGCATAGCAAGAGAACTAGAAAGAACTCATAGCTACTTTGAATAAAAACAGAAATTAAACATTTAACCTACAAATATCAATATATATCTGTAAAATCATCAAAATTCGGTTGGAATATACATAAAATAAACCCATCCTCAAGTAAAATTCTTAATGAGTGATATTTATGATCTTTATAAGGAAAACTGCAATCCTAATTAAGGGATACAAATGGAGACCTAAATAAATGGGGAAAGCATCGTGTCTTCTCATGAGAAGATGAAATAGAAGGAGCTTGATTTTTTTTCAAATTAACTTATAGGTTTGGTCCAATTAAGACTTTAGTCTTGGTGGCTTTAAGAATAATAATAACCTTGGGGCGCCTGGGTGGCTCAGTGGTTTGGAATGCTGCCTTCGGCTCGGGTCATGATCTCAGGGTCCTGGGATCGAGCCCCGCATCGGGCTCTCTGCTCCGCAGGAAGCCTGCTTCTCTCTCTCTCTCTCTCTGCCTGCCTCTCTGCCTACTTGTGATCTCTGTCAAATAAATAAATAAAATATTTTTAAAAAAATATAAAAAAAAAAGAAGAAGAATAACCTTTATAGGGGGAAAAAAGCATAAAAGATTTTATCTGATAATAAAATACATCACATAATAAAGCACATTACTATCATATAATTAAGTACATTACTACGCTTTAAAACAATGCCTCTGACTAATCTTCCCTGCTGCGCTCGCGCGCGCCCACCTCCCCTCTACCCCCCACAGTAATAGGAAACCAAGTTCTCTAAGACTTCTTGGTCATCCTGGAGCTGGGTCTTGGCAGGTGTGGATTTCTTCCCCTCCTTTTCTTTTTCCCTGTGTTCTGCCATCTGGTGGCCTGAATCAGTAACTCGGTTTTCAAGGCTGCAGGACACCTAGGGCTGGCTTTCATTACTCCTTTATACTTTTTCTGGTTAGCCAAGGAATTAGAGGTGAGCGCCTGGGTCAAAGGACACGAAATGACATCTTCCAGTCTTACTTGAAAGTACTCCTATTTGAAATGAAATGTGCCTGAGATTTGTAAAAATGTTAATAACTGTTAAAGCATGGTGCTTCTTTTGTGTATATTTGTAAATCTGTACAATAAAAGGTTAAAAATAGAAACAAAGCAAAGAATCACTGCTCTCACAAATATAAATGGCTGGCGAACATATGAAAGAATCCACAGCCTCATTAACAATAAACATAGGCAAATTAAAACAAGTAAATGAGTCACCTGGGCGGCTTAGTCAGTTATGTCTGCCTTGGGCTCAGGTCATGATCATACTGGTCCTGGCATTGGAGCCCTGCGTTTGGCTTCCTGCTCGGCAGGGAGCCTGTGTCTCCCTCTCCCTCTGCCATTTCCTCTGCTTGAGCTCACTTGCTCACTCTTTTTCTCTCTCAAATAAATTTTTTTAAAAAAGTAAATATTTTTTAGTTTTCAGATTTAAAAAAAAATCACCAAAACACTAATACTTTTTAGTGTTGAAAAGGTGTGGATAAATAAAAACATAATCTTTTGACAGGAGTGTCAGTTGGTATTGCCTTTTGCAGGGCAATTTGGTAATATGGAGGGAAAGTTTTAATGTTCCACAAATGTTTCATATCCTTAAACCTGGAATTCCACTACTCTTCTCTGAAACTACTCAGGCAAGAATGCAGAAATACATGTCCACTAATGTTTATTGTAGCATTGTTTATAAGAGCAAAATACTGGACACGAACATAGACAATATATAGAGATATCCCTATATAATGGAATACTATGCATCCATGTAAAAGAACAATCCCTTTGTATTGATATTGAAAGATACCCTTGGAAAAATGAAGTAAAAACCGTGTATAAATGGGAATGGTCTCATTTTGGCTGAAGATGACAGTAATACATGTTAACATGTGCATTTAAAAAATCTGGAGGCCAGGGGCACCTGGGTGGCTCAGTGAGTTAAAGCCTCTGCCTTCAGCTCAGGTCATGATCCCAGGGTGCTGGAATCAAGCCCCACATTGGGCTCTCTGCTCAGCAGGGAGCCTGCTTCCCTCTCTTTCTGTCTGTGCCTGCCTCTCTGCCTACTTGTGATCTCCGTCTGTCAAATAAATAAATAAAATCTTTAAAAAAAATCTGGAGGCCACTAACCCCACAATTACGGTGGTTTTCTTTAGGTGGTAGGAAAACATAGGAGACTTTCACTTTCTTAATTGTATAATTTTGTAATGTCTGAGGGTTTTTCAATGCACATGTATTACTTTTCCAACCAAAAAAGCAATCAAGATAAAATTTTTAAATGAATCAATAAAAGAGCATTTCCCTGCCATCTTTAAGAAATGTTCCATTATTAAGCTGATTTCCTCCTGTCTCCCAAACCAGCACCGTTGCCAGTTAGGATGGTGCTATCTATTCTGAAGGTGCCAGAGGCATTTTTTACCCTTTTTGTTTAAGAATCTTGATCTCAGTGTGCTGGGCTCCAAAGATGACTCTCAAAATTCACTTTACTGTTTCTCCCAGAATATTCTAAAAGGTAATAAAGCAAAGAGGATGCTCAGTGGCTTCCTTATGATGAGAAGACAAAACAACCAAGTTTATCAAATCTGATGTAGCGGCTTCTACAGTGGTGCACAAGATGATCCACTGACACTCAGGGAAAACATGTTAGAATTTCAACCTACATATTTTTATCCCACCCTTTGTTAATTTCAATTTTTTTTCAGGTTTTGTTTTTAAAATTCTCTATTATACAATTGTGTATATTATACAATTGTGTATACATGTATATATCATACATATTTGTATATATATGTACTTCATTGGTAAATATATATTTACATATTAAGGGGAGTATTTGAAAATTTTTTACTGGTCAAAAAAATTTAGAGGCCATCAACCTAGGCTGCAGCTCCTTTTAGGAGAACAAAAACCAGATATAAGGCATATATAAACATGTTCTATAAATTAGTTACCCTTCCCAAAGTCAGCAATAGAAGAAAACAAAACAGAGAAATAGGTGAGTAAATACATGGGCAACAAATATAAGAGTCAGCTTAGTGCATAATAAAAGGTAGAAGGAAAGAAAAGGGAAAAGAGATAGGAAAATTATTTACACACATACAAGTAAAACAGTGGAGAAAAACTCCCATTATGAATAAAGAAAGGGAGGTAAAATAAAAAGAAGAAATGCCGCAAAAAGACCCTGAACACTTAGCGATGAAATGAAAATAAGCCATCTGTCATGCACTTGGAATTTAGAATGTACCAGATCCAGAGCTCTTTATTCTGAGTATTGAGCACAGTGGTTGGCAAACAGTATGAACTCCATAAGTAAAGAAAGGTTTTTAAGCTATGCCATTTTATGCCAAATGCATTTATTTAGCCATTATTTGGAAAGTCATTGTGTTTTTTTTATTTCTTTGATGCTATTTTATTAAAAAAAATTTTATTTTAGGTAGACACCACACCCAGCCTAACACAGGGCTTGAACTCATGACCTGAGATCAAGACCTGAGCTGAGATCAAGAGTCAGATGCTTAACTGACTGAGCCTCCCAGGTGCCCCTTCTTTGCTGCTACTTTAAATCAAGCTTCTGTGGTTTTTTTTTTTTTTTTTTTTTTGGTTTTGTTTTATAGATTATGAGGAATAGAAAAAAAAGACATTGAAAAGAGAATGAAAATTCTGTGATACCACATCTGCACATGCAATAAAAATCTGAGGCTTCACTGGAGAATTTGAAGATATGGCAGGTAATTATTTATTTGCCAACCCATGGAAACCTCCTCTATCCCTTTGCTGTTACATAGACCAAATAGTCAAGAAAAGATATTTACAAAGAACCTACAATTTTGAACTTCTAAAAGTCTTACCATAGTCAGGATAAAAGCAATTTATAGGATTAAAGCAGTGACTTTCTCTTCTGCTCTCTTTACTTGAAAGCTGAAATCATAGCATTTAGAGTAGCAATTAGATAGTTCATTACTGATGTTTTAAATGTTCTATAAATTACATATGAAGATGGCATTTCTATTGCACAGGTATTTTTAAGCCTATTCCTGATAATAACTTTAAGCCATCTGACCTAGAATGGCAAGCATGTTTCATTAATATTAAAAAAAAAACCCTGCTCTGTCAATAATCACACCTTTACTCTTACTCCCAGGGTCAGAAAAAAGAAAAGATTATTTTTAGGCAAATCCGAGGCATTATATATTATGATCATCATTCACATATTCATCAAATATTCACTGTGGATCTCTTAACACCAAGCATTGTGTTGGAGATTAATGAGATTAAAGAGCCTGCTTTCTCCAGAATTCACATTTCTCTGGTCACACTTTGATTAAATTAGCATTTTCCAAAGTATCTGGGATGCATTTGTGCACGTGTACGGATGTGTAGACTCAAGGATATAAAGGATAAGAATTACTTAGCATTTAACCATGATTATTGCAAAATGCACATTACTTTCTCTTAAAAAAAAAAAACCTTCATGGGTACATATGTCTTTAAAAACTGCAAACTATGTGATTTAGCAGTTCTATTTGTAGAAATTTATCTTCATAAAATGATAAAGATTAGGTGCAAAGACTTAATTACAAGGTGCTCACTATAGAATTATTTTCTAAATAGTGCAAGATTGTTTAATTAAACTGTGTTCTGTTTATACAATGGGAAAGTAGGTGCTATAGACTGAATCATGAGTACCCCTATAATTCGTATGTTGAAATCCTAACCCCTAATGCGATGGTATTAGGAGGTGGGTCTTTGGTAGGTGATTAGGTCATGAGGATGAAACACTCCTGAATGAGATTAGCATCTTATAAAAGGGATCCCAGGAGCGCTCCCTTGTGCCTTAGACCTGAGGGCACAGCGAGAAGACTGCTATCTATGAACTAGGAAGTGTGCTCTGGCCAAAGACACTAAATCTGCTGGATTGCCCAGCCTCCGGACCTATGAGAGATAAATTTCTGTTGTTTCTTTCTTTCTTTTCTTTTTTTTTTTTTTAAATTTCTGTTGTTTCCAAGCCACCTAGTCTTCCGTGTTCTGTCATAGCAGCCTGAGCTAAGACATTAAATAACATTAAAAAGAATCATGCAGAAATATTTTCATTGATAAGGAAAATTTTCTGTGATGCATTATAAAGTGAAAGTTGGAAGGTGCCTTGTTGCTTAAGTATTACGTACAGGGAAGTATAAGCCCTGACTTTGCTCTGAACCTGGGCAAGAAGATTGACCTGAAAAAGTATTGGTTCTCCCACCTGTTGTGGGTTGAGTTGTGTTCTCCCCAAATTCATATGTTGAAGTCCTAACACCCTACATAAAAATTTTACTGTATTTGGAGATAGGGCCTTTTAATGGGGGTAATTAGGTTAAAACAAGGTCGTTGCTGGAGGGGCCCTAATCCAGTGTGACTCTGGAGGGAAGGAAAAACCTCTTCCTCTACCCTCTCAGGTTTAGTAGCTGGGGCCTGAGAATTAAACTGACTAAAGAATAACAGGAGAGAGTAACAGGGTAAGAAAAGCACTTAACTTTAAGTATTAATAAAATTGTATGAGCATGGGGGCTTCACAGAAAAGAAGTGAAAAAAGTCAAAGGGCAGACAGACTTGGGGGCTTACGTACCTTTAAAACAAAGGGTGATAAATTGTGGAGAAGTGACTAGACAAAGGAAAGGGGATTTGGGCTTCTTGAGTACATTAATTGTGTAAAAGTGAATAGGAAAAATGTGTGGAGGGACAAAGATCGTTTAATGTAAGGTAAGGGTTATTTTAGTAAAGTCTATTTATGCAAACTCATCTCATCATGGACTCCTTGTCTGCAGTAATAACAGTGCTCTCCTCATCTCTCCTTTTCCTGGTACTCTCCCAGGGAAAGTCTCTTCTCATGGGAAATTTATGCCCTGCTTTCATGCAGATGGTGACAGAGCAGAGAATTCTCAGTTGCCTTCATTTTAGCTCAAAATAATCAATATTCTGAAAGTGGCATATTTTGGGATATCGTATTCTGACTCCCCTTCAACTGATGTCCTTATAAGAAGAGGAAATTTAGATGCAGATGGGCAAAGAGGAAAGACCATGTGGACGCAATGAGAAGGCAGCATCTAGGAGCCAAGGACAAAGGCCTTAGAAGAAACCAACCCTGTTGACACCTTGATTTCAGACTTCCAGTCTTCAGAATTGTGAGAAAATAGGAATCTCTCATTTAAGCAACCTAGTCTGTGGTACTTCGTTGCAGCAACCTAGCAGTCCTATAAGATGGGGAAAATCTTAATACCATCTTTATTTAGCTTTAAAGTTTGCACTGAATCAAACAGATGTAAATACCTTTGTAAACTACAAAGCACTACACAAATGTGAGCAGCTATTACTCACATGGTCCCTGAAAAACCTGGAGGAATGCAGTCATCCTGTTAAGACTGGACTTTACAGGAGTGCCTGGGTGGCTCAGTCAGTTGAGCATCTGACTTTTGGTTTCAGCTCAGGTCATGAGCTTGCGGTCACAGGATTGAGTCCCATGTCGGACTCCATTCTCAGCACAGAGTCTGCTTGAGAGTCTCTCTCTCCCTCTGCCCTTCTGCTTGCTTGCGTGCACCCTTTCTCTCTCGTAAGTAAATACATCTTTAAAAAGAGGAAGACTTGACTTTATAACCCTTTTGTAAGGCAGAGGCTCAGTTCCCAGACCAAGGATAGAAAGAAGCAGATTTCAGCAGAACTGTCATGAAGAACACAAATGATTTGGCAGTGAAAGGAGAAAGGCAAAATAAAAAGAATGGTTCCTTACTCCCATGCTGCAAGTTGTTAAAACAAACAAACAAACAAAGAAACTAGATTTTATATATATATATATATATATATATATATATATATATATATATTTAACAGTCTTAGCTAATATGTATTGAGCATTTATTAACTACTAAGCATGGTCCCAAGTGCTTTTTTTTTTTCCCCCAAAGATTTTATTTATTCACTTGAGAGAGAGAGAGAGAGAGCCTGAGAAGTGGGAGGGTCAGAGGGGAGAGGCAGACTCCCTGCCGAGTGGGGAGCCCAATGCAGGACTTGATCCTGGGACTCCAGGATCATGACCTGAGCTGAAGGCCGCTGCTTAACCAACTCAGCCCCCCAAGCACCCCCCAAGTGCTTTTTATAAGTGTTCTATAATTAAACCCCTATCAACCCTATGGAAAAAGTAATGTAGATATGTGTGCATGTTTACGTGTGTGTGTGTGTGTACAGTGTGTATATATATGTTTATGTGTGTATGTGTTACCTATTTTGGTCTCTTGTGTTACAACATATACCTTCAATACAAAAATCTGTTTACATGTAGTAGCTAAAAAGTAATAAAACTGCCAAAATAAGAAGTCATGGTTTTTTAAGAGATGACTAATGCTTTGCACCACTGTGAAATGGGAAAAACACTACCTGATTGAACAAAGTGACCTATGGTAAAATGCATGACACACATTCACATTGTCTTCTTTCTCTTACACCAGCACAACCACATGCACTGCCCTGAGTACGTGTACTGTTCTGTTGAGCTTGTGTTATTTCATGATGAACATGTTCAATATATTTTGTTAAAACTGTATGAGTACACTGGGTCTAAGAGCCTAAAGTAGTGAATACAAAGAAAAGCCTTACATTTTGAGGTGAAAGTTGAAATAATTAATGTTTTGAAATGAGAAAAATCCAAGGCCTGAGGAAATCCACACTGCCCACATTCAGGAATAATACTGAGAAAATAAATGAGAGGAGAGCTTGTGGATACACCTGGAAGAGACTGAAGAAGACTGATGCCAAGTAATTCCAAGTACAGTTGAATAGCATTTTGTGGCCTCTAGACTCATTAGAAACCATAAAAAGCAACTTTTGGGGGGGTAAATTTTATCGTCATTAAAGGTTTTATTTATTTATTTATTTGATACAGAGAGAGAGAGGTCACAAGTAGGCAGAGCAGCAGGCAGAGGCGGCAGGGGCGGGGGAAGGCAGGCTCCCTGCTGAGCAGAGAGCCCGATGTGGGACCAGATCCCAGGACCCTGAGACCATAACCTGAGCTGAAGGCAGAGGCTTTATCCCACTGAGCCCCGTAGATGCCCCCAAGCAACTTCTTTATAAAAAGAGGAAACCGGCAGAACAAAGGTGGGATTTCTATTTTAAGCTGACTTAGGAAACAGAAAAACAGAATAAGAAACTACAGAAATCCACCTCTGGTGTCACAATAGGTAGCCTAAGAATGATGATGTTCTTCTTTCCTTTTACCTCTACTCAGTAATTCAAAAACCACAACACTTTACCACACCCATTTCCAGCAAGTGGTGTTTGGAGCATAGCTATCCACTAAGGAAAATAATTAACTTATAATCTCCTATTTAAAGTCTACTTGGATAATACAAAACTTCCATATAATAAAAGGCACAATGAACTAAATCAAAAGACAAATGACAAGCATGTCACTGCAACATGTGTCAAAGGGTTAAAATTCTTATAATAATGTATAAAAAGCTCTTAAATATCAATAAAAAAAAGAACATCCCAATAAAAAAATGGTCAAAAGATATAGAAAGCTAACCCAGGAACAAACACAAAGGTTAATCCATGTCAAATAATGCTCCATTTCAAATTTAAAAAGGAAACTAAAACTATGTTTTATTTTTAACCTAGTAGATTGGCAAAGACATTTTTCAAAAAGATTTTTAAAATAAATTCAGTAATTTTCCATTTGGGAATTTATTCAAAGGAAATAATGAGACTTGGGTTCAAAAATATATGTGAAGGATGTTCATTGCTGAACTGTTTGAGTTTTAAAAATTGAAGTAATTTAATCTAGCAGTTGAAGATTAGTTGAATAAATCAAGACATCTATACTTTCATTTAGGAATTCTGCTGGAATCTACCCCTTAGAATAGTCCATAAAATCAACAGCTCTTAGTGACACAAAGATGTTTATTTCAGCAGTTTGTAAGGAAAAAATAGTAGAGTACACCCACATTACAAAGGGAGAAAAAGACTGCACATTAAGCATCACATTTCTGCAATCACTAAGGTATTCTAGGTGTGTGTGTATATATATATATGCAAAGTAAAAATAGGCTAAATGGTAGTTTATAGAATACTATGCAGTTGCAAAAAAGGAGTTCTATATTTTCACACGAAAAGTGACCTCATAGTGAAAAAAGTTCTGTGGTTACACATATAATATGATCTCATTTATATAAATATATTGCTAAAAAGAAAACCACAGGCCTAAAATGGTGTCACTTAGGTTAAGGCCCAGAACCAGTAAACCAACACTTAAAAAAAGCCAACCTGTCATTTTGGCCTAGAAATATAACCTCTAACCAGTCAACATGGGGTTTTCTCAGTCAGCATTAGGAAACTTACTGATACACCCTTTTCGTCCCCCTCAGGAGGGTGACCTTGCCTCAAACAATGGATTCTTTGCTAACAATTTCCTTTTTCCCACACCTTTAAAAAGTCTGTAAAAACCTTTCCTTTCCTGGCCCTTTGGGGCTCTCCTCTACTTGCCGGATGGGACGCTGCCTCATTCATAAATTGAAAGTTAATTGGATCTTGAAAACTTACTCTAACAACATATAAGGCTGTTGTTGAAAGAGATTTGGGGACACCGAAGACCTTGGCAATGACCTCTGAAGACCCACTCCACAGTGGATCCTAATTAAAAAATTTGAGTTGGTGCTGTCTGACGTAAGATTTGGGTTACATAAAATGTAAACATTTATTTAAATGAACATTGAATTCGATTTTGCCCTTGAAAATCTCCTAATTCTAGTTTTTTCTATCTACCCATGAAAGGTTAAAGACCCGCCTGGAACTATGAGAGAGAAAGAGAGAGCCGATCAGCAAAGCTCGGCTTTGTATTTTCAAACAACCCTTTATTGCAAAAGTTATTGGGCCAGTGGGTTTGAAAATGGTTGGCACTGAAATGGAGGGTATACAACGGCGAACCGAAGCTCTTGCAGCCCTTACAGAAGTAAGACCCGTCATCCCACGTACCTCACTGCGCCATTTCCTGGCTCGCACGCACTGCTTGGAAGAAGAAACGTCGAGTCCCGCTAGGGCCTCCAGCCAATGGCTACACTTTTGCTCTCCGCCCTAGCAACTCCGGGCCAATGGGCGGAAGGCTATCTTTTGATTAGGTACGGTCCTTTTCCAGCCAATCGGAAACGTTCTTCAAATGCGCCTCTCTGAGATTGCAGGCTCCAGCCAAGCCGGCTTCACTTCCGGGAGGCGGTCCTGGGCGGCTGCGCGTGTTGCCATAGCGACCATTTTACGTTACTGGTTTGTAGGTTTGGTCCCCGTACCAGGGCTACTGCGGGGACCACTCTTTCTTCTCCCATTCTTTCTCGGCCCCCTACGGCCCAAGGGCCTTACGCAGGCTCTGGGGGTCTGGCCTAGGGTTCCGCGGCGTCCCGCGGAGCGGGATGGCTGCGGAAGAAGAGGATGAGGTGGAGTGGGTGGTGGAGAGCATCGCTGGGTTCCTGCGAGGCCCGGACTGGTCCATCCCCATCTTGGACTTTGTGGAGCAGAAATGTGAAGGTAAAAACCAGATCCCGAACCGACCATTCTTTCTCGCCTCTCTCTCGCCAGCGATCGGCAGAAGGTGGTCACCACGAACCATCTCTCATCTCTCAGGTCTTACCCCGGTCCGCCAGGTTCAGAGCTGGTTTGTTGGAGGTATTGCTGTCACTGCGTCAGTGTCTTCCTTCATGGAGCTGAAGACAGGGACTCCCCTTTCTTTGGGCCCAAGCACACATCCGAAAATCATTAGATTTCCATCCTATGTTGCGTCTCTCACCTTACCCTGCACGTTTCTTCCTTGGGCAGGTGCCCTGTTTGGGTGGGCTTCAACAATTTCCGCAGAGACTGGGGAGGAGAGAGGAGTTTGCCTAGTGTTCCTTCCTGATCTAACAGTTAACCGCAAAGGGAGCGCACGCTGTTACTCCAGCAGGCCCAGAGCTGGCGACCCAGTGGCATGTTTGCCTTTACTCTCGACTCTCGGATATACCAAAAATGGGGAGGGGGCGTATCTTGTAACAACTAAGGTATATAAAGGTGGCCTAATATTCCCTGTGAGGGCAAAGGACCTCTGGGTCCTGATCATTCACGCTTAGATTCTGCGTTCAGTTCTCCGAGACAAACTGGAGCCCAGGTATGGAAAAGGAGCTAGAAACCATGTCATATGAATGAATGCCCAACTGATACCATGGGTGTTTAGCAGGTAGGACTTGTAGGGTAGTAATATCCCTCAATCATTTGAACATCTGCCTTATGTTGGAGGGTTTAGACTTGTAAGCTTCAGTAGCATAGAGCTAGGGTTAATGCGTTCAAGCCACAGACAAATTTCTATGAAGGAAGTGTGCTATAGCAGAATGTATCCCAGTTAAGTTAGCCTATCTCAGAAGGTAATGAGTTCCCCAGAGGGTAGCAGTGTTTAAATGGATTTGACAGCAACTTAATGGAGATAACCATCAAATGGTTGGTTATCCTGGATGAGCTCCCCCGCACCCCCCCCCCCCCCCCCCGCCCCCATGAGCTTTTGAGAGTCCTTTCAACCCTAAGAGTCCATGAATTTGGTAAAGATAAACTTTAGTTTGACCACTGAATCTTTTCATTACCATAATCAAAATTATGCCATAATAAAAATCCAGATAGTATTTAAGTATTGTTTTTATGTGTAATTTCTAAAGAAGTTTAAAATAATTTTTATTTGTGATCTTTTTAAGAATTTAGAATTCTAAGCCAGATGAAACATGTGGAATTCTGACCTCCTTTGGGAGAAAAAAAGAATTATGTCACTCTTTCATTCTATTTACCCCTCTGAGACTAAATGCTAGAATGAAAAAAAAAAAAATTAAAGCATTGCTTTTTTATCCCCAAATGTCAAAAGTGGTTGCATCTCAGTAGTAATACATCTGACTGTGTAATTTCACAGGGAAGCAGTAATCCTCAACTTTATACACATGTAATGTAGTAATTTGATTTTAGAACTAACTAGAAACAGTTTAAATTACTGCTGTATTGTGTGTATGCCCAGTGTTACAGAGAGCAGATGCCAGTAGAGGTGGAAGTAACATCCCATTGTCACTTGAAATAAGTGTTAAAGTGACTTTAGGTTGTTAGTGTGCTAGTCTTTAAAGATTAGTTTTGTACAACCTGTGATATCAGCATTTATTTCAATAAGCATTTATTGAGTGTATGTGGGCCAGAAGCTGGGGATAGAAATATGAATGAAACAAAATCCTTGTGGCTGAGAAGTTTATGATTTAGTATGGAAGACAGGCAGGTAAATGGAATTTAAATCTGAATTTGCAGGTGTTATAATAAAGGAGGGCATGTGGCTCTATTTTGAGTTCAGAGGAAGGGATCTAACCAGCCCAGGAGTTGAGAGTGGGTGGCAGGTCTTAGAGAATGTGCCATTTGCAGTGTCATGAAGAATAGTTGGGAGAAGAGGACTGGGTAAAGACAGAAAACTCTAGGAACACCTGAGCAAATGTACAGGAGTTTGAAGCACGGTGTGTATTATGTATGGTGATATTCCAAGTACTGATGTATGTTAAGAGTGCAAAGTTTGGGTTTTGGATGACAAGAGATGAGACTTGGAAGTTTTGTCTAGCCTTCTAAGGATTTTGCATTTATTATTTAGTCAAAGAACAGTCATTGAAGAGCTTTAAGTAGAAAATTAAAGAAGTTAGTTTGCATTTTGGGTCATTTAGGGGGAATTTAAAAAAGTTTATTGTTAACAATTCATGAATTTGGCCTGTTTCCCTAATTAATTATCATTTCTTGATGGAATATGTATCTTTCTAATCCACATTGTTTCATACATATGATCATTGAGTAAACATTTGTTTTGGTTTTATTTATTTTAATTTCATTACTGATTTATATAGAGCCTAGTCACTTACAGTAAAATTTATATCAGCAAATTATGATAACATAATCTGGAGCCTGTTGTAAAAGGAATTAATGTTTAAAAACTATTAATAATATTACATTAAAGTTTTATAAATTGGGGCGCCTGGGTGGCTCAGTGGGTTAAGCCTCTGCCTTCGGCTCAGGTCATGATCTCAGGGTCCTGGGATCGAGTCCCTCATCGGGCTCTCTGCTCAGCAGGGAGCCTGCTTCCCTCTCTCTCTCTGCCTGCCTCTCCGTCTACTTGTGATTTCTCTCTGTCAAATAAATAAATAAAATCTTTAAAAAAAAAAAAAAAAGGTTTATAAATTGTTACCTTTTATTATTGAAAGTAGCAAATTAGTGTTTTTCTTACATATGAAATAGATCTTACATATGAAACTATAAACAAACATGAAACTTGTTTATAGTTAACACTGTTATATGCTATACATATAACATATTATTACAAATATACATATATGTATATATCATGTATATATATGCACATAGAGTTTTTTTAATTCAAGAATTCAAAGCTGAAGAGCTAGGTTATAAGAATGAGAATTCTATTATAAGATGTAATGAGTGCACTTTTATATTTGCATTAATGAAATGATTTGATTTTGTACACTATACAGTAATATTTTTCTTTTAAATTTAGTTTTTGATGATGAAGAAGAAAGCAAATTGACCTATACAGAGATTCACCAGGAATACAAAGAACTAGTGAGTATTTTTTCCATTGATTATTAAAAGTAATTAGAATAATTTTAGCTTTTCTAAATTAAAAACATGGACTTTTTCCATTTTAAAATTCTTTAATTAAAAAAATCCATTCTTGGTACACCTGGCTGGCTCTGCTATAGAGCATGTGACGCTTAACCTTGGGATTGTGAGTTCAAGCCCCATATTGGGAATAGAGCCTCCTTAAAAAAATAAAAAATAAAAAATCCAGTCTACCCTAATAGTACTACTAATTCCATCAGGCCCTAAGCCATCTCTGAGCATTTCATCTTTTTGACTTCTTATCTCTTCTACTCTAGAATCTAAGAAATGAATTTAGGACAACTATTTTAAGGGATCTTGCATCTAATCTTTAAATTTTATTCATAATCTGCTGATGCGTCTAGAGAAGTGTTAGTTATTTGCGATGGTTGTCTTGTGATTTTTAAAAAATGCCTCTGAGTAGCGAAAGAGTCGTACCCCATTGACTGTCATGACCCTGACCAGTTATTTCAAGTAGAGGAAATAAAATTTCATTTGATTCTCTGCAAAAATTTTAACTTTCCATTGTTTGTGGGGTTTTTTGGTGAAAGACATTGTCATTGCCATATAGTATAATTTTATGTAGATTGATAATTGCAAGCAAACATTTGATTATCCTTTTTAAACTCGACACTTAACATGAAAACTGTCATTCGGATTTTTCTATGTAAATTGGAAAAGTTACACTTTCTCTTTTTAGGTTGAAAAGCTGTTAGAAAGTTACCTCAAAGAAATTGGAATTAATGAAGATCAGTTTCAAGAAGCATGCACTTCTCCTCTTGCAAAGACCCGTACATCACAGGTTCTGCTTTTGTGTCATTCTGCTAACATATAGTTTTAATAAAAATGCCCAGCGTTTCACTTAAATTTGCCATATTTGTTTGTCGAAGGATACTATTTTAGACATTGTATGAGTAAAAAGCTAATTCATCACATGTGGGTTCTTTTTTGTAATTACCTTAAGAAATGATAATTTGTGGGGCACCGGGTGGGTCAGTTGGTTAAGCGTTCCATTCGTGATTTCAGCTCTTGTCATCATCTCAGGGTCATGGGATCAAGCCCTGTGTGGGGCTCCCTGCTGGGCCTGAAGCCTGCTTGGAATTCTTTCTCTTGCTCCCTTTGCCCCTCCCTCTCCCCTCTCTCTCTGTCTCTTAAAAAAAAAAAAAAAAAAAAAATTGAGACATGAATGAACTAATGCAGTTAATGCAGTTAAAAAGGAACTTTTCGACTGCAGAACTAGGATAGATCACAGTTTTTATTTATATACACTGTTCTATTGTTTTATTTATGTATTACTGTTGTATTTATATAGATCTCTGACAGTTTATCAGTTGCCTCTTTTTTAATCTTAGCAGTTTTATAGTGCACAGTTCCTGGGGCTTCCTTCCCTTGGAGCTATTTTTATTTTTAAAATTGTGTAGATTTTGTAGAGATCTATTTATTTGTTTATTTTGAGGGAGAGAGAGAGGAAGAGAGAAGGAGAAAGAGAGAGAGAATACAGGGGCCAGGGGCAGAGGGAGGGGGAGAGAGAATCCCAAGTAGACTTTGTGTTGAGCATGGAGCCAGACATGGGCCTCCATCTCATAACCCATGACCTGAAGCGAAACCAAGAGTCTGACAGTTAACTGATCTACCTAGGCACCCCTGGAACTACTTTTATTGTCTCATTAGTTCTGCAGTGCTGATTTGAAATAGATATTATGTGTATTTATAACATATTTACTGAGGGCTCATGTTAGCTGCTGTTTTAGACACTTGACACGTATTATGTCATTTAACCTTTCTGCTGCCCCTTAAGATTTTGGCACTGTTTTATTTCCACTTAGAAGTGAAAAACCTAACGCACAGCTATGTTAAGTGACTAGTGCAAAGTCCACTGCTAAGTAAGTAGTAGTGCAGGATACCAGCCCAGGCACTCCCAACTGTAAGCCCTTGCTCAGAAGCCTTCTCAACAAGTTGCTTTAGCTTTCCATCTTCTCTAAATAAACTGTAATTCCTTAGCCAGATGATAGTGAGGATTGTCTGTGATGTGACCCTAAATTAGATTTTCAGTCTCCTCCTGCTGTAGTTCCCTGATATGTTATGTACTATTGTTATTCCAGGCCACTTGATCTTGTAAGCATCCATGCATCTGGATTTGCTCATGCTATTCCCTAACCCTGGAATGTTTGGCCCTCACCTCCCCACCCCAGTATTTTTTCCTTACCAGATAAATCCTTCTTATCATGAGGGCCTTGCTAAAATGTTACTTCTTGTGGCAATTTTCTCAATCTCTGGTATGCTAGGGTGGACCAGCACTCATTCTATATCACTGGACATTTTCACATTTTTGGTACTCTGCCCCAAATTATAGTTTCTTAGAAGTCTGTTTGCCTTCTAGATTATAAATCCTTTGAGATGTTTTTAGTATCTTTGTATTCCCGATGTCTCATCTCATAGATGTGAACCTAGTTAATAGTAGGTAGTTCTTAATAAATGTTTCTTAACTTAAATTACTTTTTATCATGGCCTAGAAGAGGGTGCTTTGACTACTGTTTAATCCAGTGCTTCCTACTATACTTCTCTATTACACAAGTTTTCTTATTTTGCAATCATCTCTGATTCTAGAGATAGAACATCTTTAATATAACACGACATTTTGAAAAAATGTTTAAATATTATTGGTATGCCCCAACTAATATAAATAAGTATCTGGTTTTATTCATTAATAATGCTATAAAGCAAAAGTTGTTTTAAAGTTCACCAATAGCTTTTATTTTTTATGTACCATAAATTTAGTTTAAGGAGTAATAATAGGATTTATTTTCTTCTCCTTTTTAGGTGGGCAGGAATAATTTGAAAATTACTAACTACTATTTAGGTTTCTTTTAAGATGTTGATATTTGTTTTTCAGGAATGTTTTCTACATTGGTGAATATTTGTCAACCTCTCAATTAAGTCATTATGAATGAGCCTGAATTACTTTGTGAATAAAGATGTTCATGCTAATAGCAGACATATCCACCTTTTGTTTTCATTATTCAGATAACTTTATTTTTTTTATTAAAGATTTTATTTATTTACTTGACAGAGAGAGAGATCACAAGTAGAGAGGCGGACAGTGGCAGGGGGACAGGTTCCCCACTGAGCAGAGAGCGCAATGCAGGGCTCGATCCCAGGACCCTGAGATCATGACCTGAGTCTAAAGCAGAGGTTTAACTCACTGAGCCTCCCAGGCACCCCCATTATTTGAATAACATTAAATTGAATGAAGATGTTCAGAATTTTAAAATACTGTTTTCAGGGGCGCCTGGGTGGCTCAGTGGGTTAAAGCCTCTGCCTTCGGCTCAGGTCATGATCCCAGAGTCCTGGGATCGAGCCCCACATCAGACTCTCTGCTCAGCAGGGAGCCTGCTTCCACCTCTCTCTCTGCCTACCTCTGCCTACTTGTGATCTCTCTCTCTCTCTCTGTCAAGTAAATAAATAAAATATTTAAAAAAAATAAAAATAAAAATAAAATACTGTTTTCAGATCAAGAGTAACACATCTTTCTCTTTTGTTCTGCAATGCAGTACCTTTTGATTTATTTGGAGTTGATTGGTAATATGGTCTTGCTATGTACAAGGAGGCAAGCCTTTTGATACAGACAGACCTAGATTTGAGTCCTAGATCTTTCATTTACTCCTGTAAGTTTGTTGTGCTGTTTTCCTTTCTTATCCATTCTGATTCTGTTTCCACATCTGTAAAATCTGGATAGTATCTACTTTGAAAAGTTTTTGCACAATTTAAGAGATAATGATCATAAAGCATTTAGCACAATAATTGACATTTATAAGGTGGTCTATAAATGGAAACACCTCCTAATTAATACTAGCTATTTTGGTGGTTGATTAGCAGTGTGCTAATTAGGCCAGGGTCATTGGTTCAATCCCCATGTGGACTAGTTAGCTGTATTCTCTTCTGGAGCAAACACTTAGCATCGAATACTGAATAGCAACATGATTTAAATCAGCACAAGGCTATCCCCATTACCAGAAAAACAGTTTAAAGCTATTTTATTTACTACTTTGCAGCAATAGTGTATTTTTTTTTTTAATTTTATTTATTTATTTGACAGACAAGTAGGCAGTTAGGCAGAGACAGAGATAGGAGGAAGCAGGCTCCCTGCTGGACAGAAAGCCCGATGCGGGGCTCGATCCTAGGACCCTGGGATCATGACTGGAGCTGAAGGCAGAGGCTTTAACCACTGAGCCACCCAGGCGCCCTAATGATGTAGTCTTTATACAGAAAGATCAGAATGCTGAGTCCATTATGCCACTGTAGGGTGCCTAAGAATTAACTCAAGAAACGAGTTGCTTGTCCTTAGTTATTGAGTAGGTAATTTTTATTTTGTTTTGGTTTGCTTGGTTTGGTTTTGATTGTTTAAACCAGCTCCCATTGCATTATACTGCTGAAGCCCATTAACAAAATTCTTTTCTCCTGTTTGGTCATCATTATACCTAGGCCACTGCTCCTGCCATACTCTGTTTATTGAAGTCAGCAGGAGTAGCGAGTGTATCAGATGAAGAACTCTGGTTTAAGACAACAAAAAACCTGTGAGAGCATGTTTTTCTGTTGAATCTGTGATTTCTTAAAACATGCTCATGAATTAACTGTTCAGAAAATATGATACTATAATAACTAGTGAGATATTTACTATTTCAGTCACCTTCAGTTGAATTTTGTAATTTTGTGGTGGTTTCCAACCGAAGTAGGCAAAAATGACTTCCTTCGTTATGACTTCCTTGTGATTTTTTGTTGAGGGTAAAGTTCATCATTGATTTCTATGCACTGTATTGCAAAAGACTGCTATACGGTAAGAGATAAACAGTATTTTTTGCTTTTCATGCTTGATTTCCTTTGACTTTTAGAACATAAAAATTAACACTTTCAGAAACATTTGTGTTATGGTAGTAATTTGGCAAAATTATGGTGTTTTTCCAATAACTTGGATCATTGAAAAGATTACATATGTGGTATAACTTCCATTTTCTAAAAATACACACAGGGGTTCCTGGGTGGCTCAGTGGGTTAAAGCCTCTGCCATCAGCTTGGGTCATGGTCTCAGGGTCCTGGAATTGAGACCCGCATGGAGCTCTCTGCTCAGCAGAGAGCCTGCTTCCTCCCTCTCTCTCTGCCTGCCTCACTGCCTACTTGTGATCTCTGTCAAATAAATAAATAAAATCTTTAAAAAAAATAAAAAATAAAAATACAGGATAATTAACAATATTTTGTGTGAGTACTAGTAAGATTTTAAAAATTAATAGGTTTTAAAAGTTTTTTAAAGATTTTTTTTTTTTTTAAGATTTTATTTCTTTATTGGAGAGAGAAAGGGAGCGCAAGAGCAGGGGGAAGGGGCAGAGGAATCTCAAGCAGGCTTCACGCTGAGCCGGAGCCTGACCTGGGGCTCTATGCAGATCTCCATTTCACCATCCTGAGATTATGACTTGAGCTGAAATCAAGAGTCCAACCGACTGAGCCCCATAGGCGTCCTAATAGGATTTATTTTTTAGAGCAGTTTTAGGTTTACAGAAAATTAAGCAGATAGTACAATGTCCCTTATTACTAACATCTTTCATTAGTATGGTATATTTGTTAAAATTGAGGAGGCAGCATTGAAACAATATCATCGGGGCGCCTGGGTGGCTCAGTGGGTTAAGCCTCTGCCTTCGGCTCAGGTCATGATCTCAGGGTCCTGGGATCAAGCCCCGCATTGGGCTTTCTGCTCAGCAGGGAGCCTGCTTCCTCCTCTCTCTCTCTGCCTGCCTCTCTGCCTCCTTGAGATCTCTGTCAAATAAATAAATAAAATCTTTAAAAAAAAAAAAAAGAAACGTCATCATCATCATCATTATTATTTTAACTAATGTCCGAGGTTGACATTAAGTTTACTCTTTGTGTTCTGCAGTTTTGTGGATTTTGCCAAATACACAGTGTCACATATCCACCATTATGGTATCTTACACTGTCTTTTTTTTTTTTTTAATACGATTTTATTTATTTGACAGGCAGAGATTACAAGTAGGCAGAGAGGCAGGCAGAGAGAGAGAGGAGGAAGCAGGATCCCTGCTGAGCAGAGAGCCAGGACACTGGGATCATGACCCGAGCCGAAGGCAGAGGCTTTAACCCACTGAGCCACCCAGGCGCCCCAATACTTTTACTGTCTTAAAAGTCCCCTGTATCCTACATGTTTATCCTTTCCATCCTTGCTCCTGGCAACCACTGCGTTTTACAGGCTCTCTCGTTTGCCTTTTTCAGAATATCATATAATTGGGATCATGCAGCATATACCTTTTCAGACTGGCTTCTTTTGCTAAGCAGTATGAAATTAAAGTTCTTTCATTTTATTTGTTGTTTGATAGTTCGTTTCTTTTTATTGCCGAATAACATTCTTTTATATGGATGTACCACAGTTTATCAATCTACCTTTTGAAGAACATTTTGGTGTGTTCCAGTCTTTGGTAATTATGAAAAGGCTGCTACAAATATTCATATTTATGTGGACAAAGTTTTCAATTCATTTGGGCAAATAAAACCTAGGAGCAAGATTGCTGGTTTATACAGTAAGATTAAGTTTAGCTTTGTAAGAAATTTCCAAAGTCTCTTCTAAAGTAGTTGTACCATTTAGAATTTTCACCAGCAGTGAATGGGAGTTCCTGTTGCTGTACATCTTCAGCAGCACTTCATATAGTCAGTTTTTTGCATTTTAGGCATTCTAATTAGGTTTATAATGGTTTACTTTTGCCCATTTTAAAATTGAGTTGTTTTCTAGTAGTTGAGTTTAAGAGTTCTTTGTATACAATTTTTGATGCAAGTCTCCTTTATCAGGTATGTGTTTTGCAAATATTTCACAAAATTTTCTTCTGTGGCTTGTCTTTTCTTTCTCTAACAGTGTCTTTCACCGAGTGGAAGTGTTTTATTTTATTTATTTAAATTATTTATTTATTTATTTTTAAAAAAGATTTTATTTATTCATTTGACAGACAGAGATCACAAATAGGCAGAGAGGCAGGCAGAGAGAAAGGGGGAAGCAGGCTCCCCGATGAGCAGAGAGCCTGATTCGGGGCTCGATCCCAGGACTCTAGGATCATGACCTGAGCCGAAGGCAGAGGCTTTAACCCACTGAGCCACCCAGGCACCCCTTTTTATTTTATTTTAACGAAGTATGTGATTTATCAGTTTTCTTTCATGGATTATACTTTTGCTGTTGTATCTTCAGAAGTCATTGCCAAACTCAGCGTTATCTAGATTTTCTCTATGCTATCTTCTAGAAGTTTTATGTTTTTGTTTTTTACATTTAACTCTATGTTCCACTTTGAGGTAATTTTTGTGAAAGGTGTAAAGTCAATATTTAGTTTCTTTTCTTTTTTTGGCATGTAGATTTCTAGTTCTTGTAGCACCATTTGCTGGAAAGATTATCCTTTCTCCATTGGATTGCCTTTTTTTTTTTTTGTCAAAGATCAGTTGACTGTGTTTGTGTTGGTCTATTTTCAGGCTCTTTCTGTTCCATTAATTTATTTGTCTACTCTTTCACCCATATCACAGTGTCTTGATTATTGTAGTTTATAGTAAGTCTTGAAATCAGATAGTGTCAGTTCTTTGACTTTGTTCTTTTTCAATATTATGTGGCTATTCTGGGACTTTGGACTTTTCATTTAAATTTTAAATTCAGTTTGTTGCTGTCTACAAAATAATTTGCTGGATTCTGTTTGGGTTGCATAAATCCACAGATCAAATTAGGAAGAACTGACATGTTAACAGTGTGGAGTCTTTTTATCTATGAACAAAGAATATCTCCATTGATTTACAATCCCTTTGATATCTTTCATCAGAGTTTTTTAGTTTTCTGCATATAGATCTTCTGTGTTTTTTGTTAGATTTATTCCTAAGTACTTTCTTTTATTGCGGAGTTAATGTAAATTGTATTGTGTTTTGTATTTCATTTTCCCATTACTCATTGCAGGTATATAGGAAAACTTGTATAGTAACCTTATATTCTGCAGACTTGCTAGAATTACTTACTAGTTCTTTATTTGATTTCTTTATTTCTTTATTTAATTTCTTTAAACTGATTCTTTGGGGGCGCCTGGGTGGCTCGGTGGATTAAAGCCTCTGCCTTTGACTCAGGTCATGAACTCAGGGTCCTGGGATCGAGCCCCACATCAGGCTCTCTGCTCAGCAAGGAGCCTGCTTCCCCCTTTCTCTCTCAGCCTGCCTCTCTGTGCCTACTTGTGATCTCTGTCTGTCAAATAAATGAAAAAATCTAAAAAAAAAAATAAGATAAAATAAACTGATTCTTTAGGATTATCTACAGACAGTCCTATCATCTGTGAAGAAAAACTGTTTTTTATTTCTTTCTTCCTAATCTTTGTACCCTTAATTTCCTTTTCTTAATGCATTAGCTAGGACTTCAGTATAATGGGGAATGGGAGTGGTGGGAGGGAACTCGTTTCTGGTCTTAAAGGGAAAGCATCTATTTTCTCACCATTAAGTATAATGTTAGTTGTCAGTTTTTTATAGATGTTCTTTATCAGGTCAAGGAAATTCCTCTCTATTCCTCATTTGCTGAAAGTATTATCATGAATGAATGTTGGATTTTGTCAAATGCTCTTCTGCATCTATTGATATGACAGTGTGATCTTTCTTTTTTAGACTTTTCATGTGATTAATGAATTACATTAATTAATTTTTGGGTGTTGAACCAACTTGCATAACTAGAATAAATCCCTCTTGGTCATGGTGTATAATTGTTGGGATTCAATCTGCTAGTATTTTGTTGAGTATTTTTCTATCTGTGTTCATGAGAAATACTATTCTTTCTTGTAGCATTTTTGTCTGATTTTGGTATCAGTGTAATGTTGGCTACATAAAATAAGTTAGGGAGTATTCTCTGCTTCTATTTTTAGGAAGAGATTGTGAGGAATTGGTGAATTTTTTTTTTTTTTTGAGGATTCTTATCTAAGGGCAAATTTTCATATGCATGTTCAAATACATGTAAATCCTACCCTGAATCATTCAGGGAGGGCTGGTGGGACAATAGCATGGACACTGAATAAGTTATGTGTAGCAGGGAAAGTGGATTTTAAAGTCATACTTTTTTTCTCCTTAATAATTTGAATCAATAGAAAGGCTTTTATATCAGTTCTGTAGGTTATGCTATTTAACTTCTACAAATAAATATGTGATTATTATTATTTTGCGAAATAATATGAATCTATAACTTTTCTTCAATGTTTGATCTTTTTTATTTTATGGAGAATTGTGTAATTTCTTCATTAAATATTTGGTAGAATTTACCAGGGGACCGAGCTACGCCTGGAGCTTTCTGTTTTGGAAGGTTATTAATTATTGGTTCCTTCTTTTTAAAGATGGAGTTAGAGTATTCCTGTCTCTCTATTACCTTATTCAGATTGTCTATTTCTACTTGTGTGAGCTTGGCTGATTGTGTTTTTCAAGGAAGTGGTCCATTTTGTCTAGGTTAAGATGTTTGTGGACATAGAGTTGTCAATAACATTTCTATATTATCCTTTTAAAGTCTTTTGCATCTGTAGTAATGCACCCTTTTTCATTCCTGATATTAGTAATTTATGTTTTTTTCTCTCTTTCTTTCATAGTTAATCTAGCTAGAGGTTTATCAGTTTTATTGATACTTTTGAAGAATCAACTTTTAGTTTTGTTGATTTTCTACTTTAAATTTAATTCATTTCTTCTCTAATTTCTACTGTTTTTTTTTTTCTGTGCTTACTTTGGATTTAATTTCTTCTTCTTCTTCTTCTTTTTAAAAAGATTTTATTTATTTATTTGACAGACAGAGATCACATGTAGGCAGAGAAGCAGGCAGAGAGAGAGGAGGAAGCAGGCTCCATACTGAGCAGAGAGCTCTATGTGGGCCTCCATCCCAGGACCCTGCATGACCCAAGCCAAAGGCAAAGGCTTTAACCCACTGAGCCACCTAGGCACCCCTAATTTATTCTTTTTGTAGTTTCCGAAGTGAAAGCTTAGATTATTGATGTTAGATATTTCCTCTTTTTAAATATATGCTTTTAATGCTGTAAATTTTCTCTGAATACTACTTTAGCTGTACCCTGAAAATTTCAATAAGTTGTATATTCAGTTAGGAATATTTTAGGAATTTCTCTTAAGACTACAGTTGACCTTTGTACATCACAGGTTTGAACTGTGTGGGTCCACTTCTACACAGATTTATTTTTAAAATAAATACAGCACAGTACTATAAATGTATTTTCTCTTCCTTATGATTTTCTTTCTTAAATTTTAATTCCAGTATAGTTAACATAAAGTGTTATATTAGTTTCAGGTGTAGAACATAGTGATTCAACAATTCTATACATTACTTAGTGCTCATCATGATAAGTGTACTCTTAATCCCCTTCACCTATTTTATTCTCCCCTCACCCACCTCCCTCTGGTAACCATCAATTGATTATCTGTAGTTAAGAGTCTGTTTTTTGGTTTGTCTCTTTTTTCCCTTTGTTTTTTTGTTTCTTAAATTTCACATATGAGTGAGATGATATGGTATTTGTCTTTAGTTCACTTGCTTATTTCACTTAGCATTATATTCTCTAGATCCATCCATGTTGCTGCAAATGTCAAGATTTCATTATTTTTTATGGCTGAATAATATTCCATTGTAGCTATATACCACCTCTTCCTTATCCATTCATCTATCAGTGTGTACTTGGGCTGCTTCCATAATTTGGCTATTGTAAATAATGCTGCAATGAACATAGTGATACCTAGATCTTTTTGAATTAGTGTTTTTTTTTTCCCTTGAGTAAATATCCAGTAGTGGGATTACTGGGTCCTATAATATTTCTATTTTTAATTTTTAATTTTAATTTTCTATTTTTAATTTTTAATACACTAGTTTGTATTCCCACCATCTGCGCCTGAGCGTTCCTTTGTCTCTACATCCTTGCCAACACTTGTTGTTTCTTGTGTTTTAATTTTAGCCATTCTGACAGGTATATGGTGATAGCTCATTGTGGTTTTGATTTGCATTTTCCTGATGATGGATGACATTGAGCATCTTTTCCGGGTCTCTTGGCAACTCCGTATGTCCTTGGAGAAATGTCTGTTCATGTCTTCTGCCCATTTTTAATTGGATGATTTGTTTTTTGGTGTTGTGTAAGTTCTTTGTATATTTTGGATACTATCTCTTTATTGAATATGCCCTTTGCAAATATCTGCTCCCATTCAGGAGTTTGCCTTTTAGTTTCCATATGATTTTTCTTTCTTTCTTTTTTTTTTTTTTTTTTTAAGATTTTACTTATTTATTTGACAGAGAGGGAGAGAGTGAGCGAACACAAGCAGGCAGAGTGGAAGGCAGAGGGAGAGAGAGAAGCAGACTCCCCGCCGAGCAAGGAGCCTGTTGTGGAACTAGATTCCAGGACCCTGAGATAATGACCCGAGCCAAAGGTAGCCGTTTAACTGACTGAGCCACCCAGGCGTTCCTCCATATGATTTTCATAATAACATTTTCTGTTCTGTAGCTTATTGTTAAGAATGCAGCAATAATACATATAACATATGCAATATGTGTTAATGGGGTGTTTATGAATTGGTAAGGCTTCTGGCCATCAGTAGGCTATTAGTAGTTTAAGTCTGGGGCAGTCAAGAATTATATGCAGTTATTTGACTGCATAGGGGTCAGTGCCCCAAGCCCCACCTTATTTAAGTTTTGACTGAACTTTTTTTACTCACATATTATTTAGAGGTGTGTTGTTTAACCTCCAATTATTTTAGGTTTTTCCAGTTATCACTCTGCTCTTGATGTCTAGTTTAATTCCATTGCAGTCTGAGAGGATACTTTGTATGATTCCTATTCTTTTAAATTTATCGAGATGTGGGGCGCCTGGGTGGCTCAGTGGGTTAAGCCGCTGCCTTCGGCTCAGGTCATGATCTCAAGGTCCTGGGATCAAGCCCCACATCGGGCTCTCTGCTCAGCAAGGAGCCTGCTTCCTCCTCTCTCTCTGCCTGCCTCTCTGCCTGCTTGTCATCTCTCTCTGTCAAATAAATAAATAAAATTAAAAAAAAATTATCGAGATGTGCTTTATGGCCTAGAATGTAGTCTATTTGGGTGAATTTTTCATGTGTGCCTGAGAGGAATGTGTATTTTTCTGTTTTTGGAGAAATGTCAATTTGATCCAGTTTACTGAAGGTGTTGTTCAGTTCAGTTGTGTCCTTTCTGATTTTCTGCCTGCTGGATCTGCCCATTACCAATAGAGGGTATTGAAGTCTCCAACTGTAATCATGAAGTCATCTTTTTCTCTTGGTAGTTATGTCTGTTAATGGAATACTGTAAGTACATGAAATCACTTGTACCTTTCAAAACTATGGTATGATGAACTTTAAGCAGAGATAATAATAGGGCAACCTAAAGCTAAGTGTGAATATATTTGAATGTCTTATACACTCATGTAAGTCAGATTCCTAAATACTCAGTGTTCATTTTTTGTTAATGTGCTTTTCTCAAACATAGATACTATCATATTTACTTCACCTCATAGTCTTCTGTCAAAGTAGTTTGACATTTCAATTAATTTAATAGATACTTAAGACTGTTGTTGTTTTTAAAGTACTTGCCAGTTTTTGAAGTAACTCTTGTATTTAGTTCCTCTAAGTGCCTTTAACAGAAGCTCTTATCCATTTCCTTGAACTGGAAGAATCCCACTACTGTACAGTTGTCAGGTTTAGTGCACCATTTTGATATTTAACCAGCCTCAACATGATCAGAACAATAACTTTATAGGTACTTTTCAGTTTAAAAAGTGCCTTCTCATCTTATTTAATTCCATCACCCGGCCAGAAAGTTATGATTGTATTTCTTTCATGCTAAAATGCTAATTTTTCATATTGTAATACCTCTGAAATGAGAATGTATTTTACACTAAATGACATGTTATAATTTAATTGGCGGGGTTTTTTCTTTTCTAGTTGGTGCAAGAAGTAAAGCCTTATTTTACTAATTTGGGGGTTTAGATTCAACAAAACACTGTATTACTATTATTATTATAGTACCAATTTGCAGATGAAGAAACTTAAGCTCAGAGAACTAAAAGACATGCCCAGGGGCACCTGGGTGGCTCAATGGGTGAAAGCCTCTCTCTTTGGCTCAGATCATGATCCCAGGTTCCTGGGGCGAGCCCCACATAGGGCTCTCTGCTCCTCTCTCTCTGCCTGCCTCTCTGCCTACTTGTGATCTCTGCCTGTCAAATAAATAAAACCTTTAAAAAAAAAAGTCACACAGAGTCACGCAGCTGGTACATGGGTAAGCTGGAAATGGCTTTTGATATCAAGGGCTCATTTTCTTCCAATGTGTTGATGGTTCTCGAGCTTTAATGTTATAAGAATTATCTGTGGAGATACATGGGCACCCATCCTCTAAAAATTTAGATTGATTATGTTTAGGGCACGATTTAGGAATATGCATTTCTTAGACGCCTCAAGGTACACATTATGTGTGTAACTCTAATTCTGACTTGCTGTTAGAAGCTCCAGTTGATACACTGCTATTAATAGAACTGCCCTTCAAGAGTTTATTACTGATGGGGATAAAGTCCTTAATATCACCAATAAGAAGTCTAGGAAACCCCAGAACAAAGTTATGTGGGGGCATAATCCCATCAAGTTGTCTTGGCAGACATGACTAATCTATCACAGAGACAGTCCACAACTGGTTTCAAATACTGAGCCTTGGGCTGCCAATCACAGTCAAGCCTACCTGCTAGTCCCTGCTGTGGGTCTTTTGAACAGTGCATGTGACTTTAGGGGGAAGAAACTCTCCATCATTTTTTTCTACAGCTGACTCCTCATAAATGTCACAGAGAGAGATGCATTTTTAAGATTTTGTTTATTTATTAGAGAGACAGGGAGGGAGTGAGCGAGTACAGGCAGGGGGAGAAGCAGGATTCCCACTGAGCAGGGAGTCTGATGTGGAACTCCATCCCAGGACCCCGGGATCATGGCCTGAGCCCAAGGCAGATGCTTAATGACTGAGCCACCCAGGTGCCCCCAGAGAGCTGCTCTTGCATTTTGCTTTGCTTTGCTATATACTGTGGTTTTCTGGTGAGCTGATTGCTGAAGGAGCTGATTGCTCCTTCCTCTTTGCTTCCTCTTTGATGGAGCTTTGGTTGATGTGTCTGACTTATTGCTGCAGCCTGCCTGGTGAACAATAGCACACCCTTGGTTACCTCTGCGTGATTTTGTGTGTTCAGCTTTTACATTAATATCATGGAAAGGTTGAAATAAGATTTTAGTCTGGTGCATTAAATTTGAGTGTTTTCTCCTGGGTTTTCACCCATTGCAAATCTTATTCTACTTATGATTGATTAGCTTGGGAAGTGGCAATAGCCCCCTGTAGTTAGGGAAATGTTAATTTAGGTACTCCGTGGAAGACACCTTTACTTTTCCCCTTAATTTATCACATTTGTTGTTTCTTCCAGAAAATGATTTCACAACATAATTTCTAACTTACCTTTTACATGAAATTTGTACATATAGGACAATTGTCTTCTCACATTATTAATATCTCATTACACTTATTTTCCAGACTCCATTTATTTTTTTTTGCGTTGACTTTTATTCAACTTGGTACTTTTATTGATTAAGGGATAATTTTATACTTAGGATTTATTATTCACAGTAAATTTCAGGTGATAGAAATAAAACCAAATAGATATTGTTATTTTGGCCACAAAATAAATCCAGATACTGAAGTGGTAACCTTAAAAAAACTACGCCTAATTTCTGTGTTATTTTTCAGAGTTACTCAGCACTGGCTCATTTGGAAAATATATTACCGTTGTCAGTCTTAGCTTCTTGGAGGTCTGGGGGTTGGGAGAGTCTTACATTAAAGGCTTGTAGAATCGTAAAATTTAACTTTTGAGTCATTTGACCATAAATACTACTATAGCATTCTTGAATTAATAGAAATGATTTGCCATAGAAATGATTTGAGTGTGTGGAAATAGTTGTAAAACTTGAATCTTCATTTAACTTCCAGATTTCTTTTCCATAGGCCATTTTGCAACCTGTATTGGCAGCAGAAGATTTTACTATCTTTAAAGCAATGATGGTCCAGAAAAACATCGAAATGCAGCTGCAAGCCATTCGAATAATTCAAGAGAGAAACGGTAACATGTTGAATTTATATCTAAGTGTTAAATTTTTGTTTTTGTTTTGCAATTTTGACTATTCTGATTGTACTATGGTCTTAAATGTAGCTGCTTTGTATAAATGTATTTCATGTTTGCTGACTGAAGAGATTCAAGAATGTAAACTTCCCTGATCAATTTGTATTTGCCATCTCAAAGAAAGCAGACCAGAATTTGATTTAATGATGTTTTAGGTCTCAGATAGCTTGATTTTTCTTCCTAGTCATTTTGTTTATGAAATTCAGTATTTTGAATGGTCACAGTTTTAGTTACTGTGAAGAGAAGGTGACTAGTCTTTTTTGTCTGGCTTATGATAGTTAGGACCTTTGTAGGAGACAGTGGCTCTGCAGCGTTAGTGAGCTTTTGGAGTTGTTGGAGGGCTGTTGAAACATATACAGTTGTTTCCCTCTTCTGATTTAGTAGGTCTGGGGTGGGATTGAATGCTTTGCATTTTTAACAAGCTCCCAGGTGATGCTGCTGGTTTTGGGACCAAACTGAGAACTGTTCTAGAACAGTGGGCAGGTATGACTACACTACTGTCAGGGAAAGGAAAACCGAACTCAAAGCCCTCATAGCCCTCTTTAGTTATTTTCTTCCCTGACTCTCTTGTCTAATTTCAGTTTGTCCTTTGATTTTCCTGCTTTTGTTCCCGTCTTGTGTATTCGAGTTACATTTGACATCTTGACTTGATACATGTGTGTTTCTAACCGTATTTCTTATTGTACTATCTCCTTTTCAATCCAGATTCAATCCAGATTCTTACTACCTTTCAGATTCCTCGCTGTAGTAACCTGACCTTAATACCTTTGTGTTCCTTTGCTCAATAGACTGCACTGATATTCTTGACCTTGCCTATTTACTCTTTAACGGTTTGGCAGCAGGACCTGTTTTAAAATTGCTTCTTGAAGACGTGAGAGCTATAGTTCAGTTGTACTGTTTGCTTTTAAAGGTCTGGAACATGCAGCAAGAGGCTTCTATTGTTGTAGGGCAAGCAGGGCCCTTGTGGATTCTTCTCTCATTAGTATCATGAGAGTAGAGACTATCTCTTAGAGCCCAAGCACCACCATAACTGTCCTATAAAATTCTAGAATGCTTTTCACAGCAGGTGTGAGAGCCGACGTCTGTGGGTAGGAGATAACATCACCCTAACCCTGAACGATGGATGACACGGTGCTGTTGCTTTGGTGTAAGTCAGTCTGGGAAACAGTCTGTCTTTCTACCATGGTTTGCTTTATAAAATCCTTTTCTCTGAGTGTTCCTGAAATTATGCCCTATTCTGACCTATGGGTTAGAAGGCGCGAATAATTATTTTATGTTATAGCTAAAATTATTTTGCGGGGATCAGTTTTGATAAGAGCTGGTGAACTTGATATTGGCATGCCATATATTTTCAGTTTGGAATTTAACTGGAAACTCATTTAGATTTTAATATAAAGGGAAGAAGTACATATAGCTTGTATCAGCTGGATATCGCCTCAGGCTGCCGTGAGCAGAAAAAGCCTCAATGAAAATGTCCTAAGCAGTAAGAATCGATCCCCACAGAAAAAGAAGTCCAGAGGAAGGGAAGAAGGAAGACAGTCTATGTTGGTTAAGTTAGTAACTCCGTGATATTATTAAGAACGCTGACACTTTCCATCTTTACCCTCTCTTCTTCTGAGGATCTCTCCTGATTGCCCTCTAGCTGCATTGGATGAGACTCAATGATGTCTCATGAAGAAAGGGGATATATTTCTTCCTGTACATCTCTTTTTGATAGCAAGACAAAACTTGCATGGAAACCCCCAGAAACTTCCCCCTCAGGTCCTATTGGTCAGGATTGGGGTCACATGCTTTTCTTAAACCCTCTGGCATGGAAAATGAGACCATTATCATGAGTCACTCTCCTGTGTTGGAGTGGGGCTAAGTCTCCAAATACCTGGCTGCCTGTTAATTAAACAAATCTGGGTTCTATTAGCAAGGGAGGATGAGGCAATAATGCAGAAGAGTGCTGGTATCAAACCACAGGGTGAGAATGTTGGCTTACCTTTAAATAAAATCTAATACTTTGTTTCTACCAGAGCATTTTTAATACTTGCATTTAAGAACATTGCTTAAGTTAGATCAAGGAGTTAGTACCTTAGAGCAATGTTGAGTGTACTCAGAACTGCAGACCATTTGAAAATTGTCTTGGGAGTAAGAATAATTCAAAGGCTTTCTGGATTCTTTGTTGTATTTTATCAAAGAAATTTGGGGAAATGCAAATCAGAGCATTATTTTGATTTTTTTTTTAAGATTTTATTTATTTATTTGACAGAGCGATCACAAGTAGGCAGAGAGGCAGGCAAAGAGAGAGAGAGAGGAGGAAGCAGGCTCCCTGCTGAGCAGAGAGCCCGATGCGGGACTCGATCCCGGGACCCTGAGATCATGACCTGAGATCATGACCTGAGCCGAAGGCAGTGGCTTAACCCCCTGAGCCACCCAGGTGCCCTATTTTGATGGTTTTGAAGCACTGCATACTATTGCATCATTTTTTTCTTAGTTCTTTTATATTTCCTCAGAAATACTACCAGAGCATACTAATTATGTATCTTTTGACTGGAAAAAGTACAAAAATGCACTTGAGATTGATCAGTATTTTTTAGTCAGTTCTTTGGCTGTGATGCCACACTGTATTTTGCAAGATGTTACCGTTGGGGGAAAACTGAATAAAAGGTGCATGCATAACCTCTCTCTGTATTATTTCTTACAACCGCATGTGAATCTGCAAGTATCTTAAAATAAGTTTAATTAAAAAAAGTATTTAAACATCAAGGGGATTAGAATAATAAAGCTACTTTAATTTAGAGCTGATTGAAAATCCCATAGTCATCTGTGGATTAAGAAATGGAAGGTAAAAATTAAGACACATGCTGCTGATGTTGTGAGAATATACTAATAAGATATGAATAGAACACTGATTACCAGTCTACCTTCTTCTTAGGAAGATGTAGGTAATAAAGTAAATTCAACCAACACTTAAAATTACTTGCCATGAATTATAATTTGCATTAGGCTGAAGTTGGTACTGCCCTGGTTTATAGTTACTGGCCCAATATCTGGATAGAAGCTCCAAGAGCAGAGATTGTTTTCTTCATCTTTATATTCCTCCTGAGTGCTTAGCACTGTGCTTTTTCCAATGTAGTAAGCAGGACCCTTTTCAGTAGCATTTGCTGTAGCGTGAATGAAGCATATTAACATGCTGTTTAAATAAACAAAGTATTGTATTTTTGTTTTGGAAACTCTTTTCATCCTTAAGAGATACTTCTGAGAGCATGCTTTCATTATTAGGAGCTTAATGATTTCAGTGGTCTATCCTCAGACTGTAGATGATTACAGGGGGTGATAGTTTATATTAACTAATTTTAATTGCTGTATTATGGTCACTTTTAATGGGTAATACAAATAATTACTAAGAGAATTTCTAGACAAAACTGTGGTGTTTGGGTGGGGTTGATTCTTTAAAACAAGAAAAAGTAAAAAATATAATAATTAGATGCTAGCTTAGAACATTTTTAAATGAACTGTTAATAAACTCATTTGTACTTTTTGATGAATTAGAATAGTGAGCAATAAATGTTTTCAGTAGAGTTCATATTCTTTTGTGTGGCCTTTGATTTTCAACAGGTGTATTACCTGACTGCTTAACAGATGGTTCGGATATGGTCAGTGACCTTGAACAGGAAGAGATGAAAATCCTGAGGGAAGTTCTTAGGTATCATTCTTTAATTATTTTTTGAATGAATCATTACTAATATTGTGACATGATCTGTGTATGTTTTCTACCCTCATAATATTATGAACTCGTGAAAGTAACTAAATTCTCTACTGAAAAACCATAAAAATGATGTATCATTGTATTTGTTTATAACTATGTATAACATTTTTTAATGCACAGAAAAAATGATTTTCAAGTGCCTCATACCATATCAGCCTAAATGGGAGGGGCTTCTTCCCATCCCTTCATGGGAATAGAAAACCAGCCAGTAGACCCAGCCTGGTGACAAGACACTCTATGGCTTCTGGACCCTGGTGTTAGAAGTGGCTCATTCCAGGTGTCTAACAGCAGGAGGCTGGACATTCACATTCCACAGACGAAATAGCTGGCAGGGTGGCAGGTAACCTGCAAGGGAAAAGTAGGCAGTGGGAAGTGCCCATCCCAGACAATGTCTAGCTGGTCTCTTCTTTGCCCCACTTACATGATTCTCAGCCAAATGCCTGGCATGCAGTGTGCAGGCCACTAAAGGAGCATTTTTTTTTCCCCCCTTGGGCCTGTCATCTCTTGACCCCTCTGGCAGTTTTGGAAGGGAGCAACAATTGCAGTACCTAATTTTAAAATCTCCTTTGAGAATGTAGAGGCTTAGGGCAGAAGGATACTTATAGCCATTGTGTCACCTGCAGAATCCGGCCTTCTCCTTTGGGAGCCCTTCCTTTTTCTTCAATTCTAACCACACACATGACCGTCTTCCAGCATCTGTAGTTCTACCCCTATCCACCTTGTTCTCAGCTCCAGAGCAGAAGGGAGGACAAGGCAGGATGGCGATTGGGAGGATGGGTCTAGTGGGGAACTATGGAAGGAGCTCCATGACTTAGTGCTTAATTCCAGGGGATCTAAGTAGTTGTGGGGATGGAGGCAGGTGTGCTGGTAAACCCAGCCTCTTCCAGCCAGATCCTATTTTCCACAGCAGGGGCAGATAGGAGCCCAAGACAATACAGAATGCTTTGAGTTTATAGGTTTGAAGAGTTAAGGAAATTGTTAATAGATTTAGAGGATTGGTAGTTTTGGCTTGAGCTGGTGGCTTTTGTTGGTTGATTGGTGGTCTGAAAATTAATCAGCATTGTACTTTTAGACTTTATTTGCTAAAGGCTTTTAAGGGGAATGTGCTCTGTAAAGTAGTAAAACTTTGTTATGAAAGAGAGTTGACTTGGCTATTTTCCTAAATCGGAGGCCCTCAGTGAGCAGTTCACAGCAACTGATAGAGCTTTGGCGTAATGATATCAGGAGAGCTTTGTGATAACTCTGGTGCCCCTGGAAAAACTAAAATGAGGGGAGAGATGGGTCTTATCATTTTAAAGTGAGAGATCAGATTTGCCAATCAGATTTGGGTTTATGATTTCAAATCTGTAGGTCTTTGTTCAGCTAGGGGTCATTCACATTTCCAAAAGGAATGGGTGAACCTGTAGTTAGTGTTACTATATTATGCTGTGTGTGCCTATCATGTATCTCTTTCTCAGTTGATTCTAAGTTGCTTTAAGAAAAACCTGATTAGGGCGCCTGGGTGGCTCAGTGGGTTAAGCCGCTGCCTTCGGCTCAGGTCATGATCTCAGTGTACCAGGATCGAGTCCTGCATCGGGCTCTCTGCTCAGCAGGGAACCTGCTTCCTCCTCTCTCTCTCTGCCTGCCTCTCTGCCTACTTGTGATCTCTGTCTGTCAAATAAATAAATAAATAATTGTTAAAAAAAGAAAAAAGAAAAAGAAAAACCTGATTATTTCCATCTTGGTCTCCAAGATTCCTTGCACATGTTGTGAGCTTAGTTTAGCACGTTGCTTGTTGGTTCTTCGACCAAAAAAGAAAATTTACTTCTCTACCTTATTTTTGTATATTTCAGAAAATCGAAAGAGGAATATGACCAGGAAGAAGAAAGGAAGAGAAAAAAGCAGGTGCCCACAGCACATATTTAGTATAACAACAGAAGTATTTCATTGCCATTATCCTTTGTTTTTTAAGCAAACTTGCCCAACATAGGGCCCAAACTCATGACCCCCAGACCAAGAGTCACACACTGTACTGACCAAGCAGCCAGATGCCCCTCATCGCTCTCATCTCTTTCGTTTACACGTAGGTTTTGCTGCTGATGTGGAACTACACGGTTCCTCAGAGTATCATATTCTTTTAGCAGTTCTAGGCATTTGTGTGTGACTTTATAACCATATTCACTTTATAACCCACACAGCAACCTACCTTTTAAGTACCCAATAAACACTGAGATTAGCTTCCAAAAACTGTAATATCATTCATGTTATTCATATCATTCATATTATTCCTTATAAAAGTTCCCCTTAATTTTATGAATACGAGACAGTTGAGAATAATATTTTCCTTTCTCCCTCTCCTTGATTCCTTTACTGTTTTGAAACAGCTACTGTAGTTATCCTTGAGGACCCCCTGCAGACTTTAACGTGATCAGCCTCAAGTAGAATGAGTCAGTTATGATAATCCCTGGCATATTGTTCTGCCATTTAGAACTATTTCCATAAAGTGCCTAATCTTTCCTAAGGACAAATTAAACATGTATCCGGCTGAGGTGAAGGAAGTTAGTAATTATTCCTTCCTCTCTTCCTGTGTTTTCCCAAATTTCTCTGAAGGGAAAGGGAAACAATATGAACTGTCTCTTGGTCACTCGAAAGTCATTTTCCTTTTCTCCCTTCAGTCACTGTGGTACATTCTTGTATCATGCACTGTCTTTGAAAAGCCTCATTGTACTGCAAGGTGCCCCATGAAGAGCAGAAGGAATAGAGATGATTTAGCATTAAGAGGTGATTTATGTATCTTTAAGTAAATCTCCTTTTAGTAAATCGAGGTGCAATTGATAGGTGCTATATTTTTTAACGTAAGAGAATAGAACAGGGATGACTAGGTGGCTCAGTTGGTTAAGCATCTGCCTTTGGCTCAAGTCATGATCCCAGGATCCTGGGATCAAGTCCCACGTTGGGCTCCTTGCTTAGTGGGGAGCCTGCTTCACCCTCTGCCTGCTGCTCCCCTGCTTGTGCTCTCTCTGTCACAAATAAGTAAATAAATTTTTTTTTAAAAATTTTTATTTATTTGTGTGTGAGAGAGAGAGAATGAGAGGAGAGAGGTCAGTGGGAGAAGCAGACTTCCTGCCGAGTGGGGAGCCCAATGCCGGACTTGATTCTGGGACTCCAGGATCATGATCTGAGCCGAAGGCAGTCACTCAACTAACTGAGCCACCCAGGTGCCCCCATATAAAATCGTTTTAGAGTATAGAAGAGATATTAGCTCAAAACTGCTGTCAGAAGACATTACTGTTAACTCTCTGGTTTATAAGCAAACTATATTTGACTTCTTAAATAATACTATGTTTTAGGCGTTATATGTATGGTTTTTTAAAAGACTTTTAAAAAAGACATTATTATAGAAATTTTCGAACACACAAGAGTAGAGCTGATAGTATGGTAAAGAATTGTCCTGTGTCTCTTACCCAGCATATAGGGTAGGGGTATATGACATGAGTTATCTAATAAGCTGCATGTGATTAGATTTTCCTGTTTTTAAGAAAAACAAATTATCAGTTTACTTAGTTTTTCCCAAGATTTAAATGATTTATTTGGTTTAAATATACTATCCCATTTTAGAAATGGAAATAAACCCATTTGTGGCTTCTTCAGGCGTACCAGGGTGTAGTGATATAGATTATTTTAAGTGGAAAAGGACCTTATAATTCAGTGGATTTCTTTCTCTATTTGAGTATTTTTCCTCAAGGTCACATGAGTAGTAAGGGTGAAGCCTGGGTTTGAACCTAACTTCTTGTTAAGTCCAGGGTCCTCTAAATATACTACTTACTTATTCTTAGCAGTGCATGATTTGAAATGAGAATGTTTATCTACCTCAAAAAATAAAAGATAACAAAATGCTGGAAAGTTCTTAAAAACTTTGGAAAATCTCCTGTTCATTGTCTATTTAGTGGACAATATATTTTTTAAAAGTAACGTCTTTGGATCCCTTAAATAGTGAATTAGTCAAAATTAATCTAAAAAACTTTTTAAAATTTTATCATGTATTATGGATTCCTGAAGTTCTCAGAGGCTAAAACAGAAGAGCCTCCCGTGCATGCTAATGAAACTGCAAAAATGAAGAATTCCCAAGGGGATGGTGAACATGTTACACACCCACCCTCAGGTAAGGTTGAACTTTCTTTAACAAGATGGATATATAAACATTATAAAGAGTGTATTACTTTTTCATACCTACCTGAATAACTCATACATACCTTTCTCATACATACCTGAATTAACCTTCAAAACCCCTGGGAGGGAGTGTTGGATGGCCATTGGTATTTAAAATTCTTTTTTAATTTAGCTATGGCGGGTGGAGGTAGGAAATACTCAGCTGACAGAGAGGGTGTAGTCCCCAGATTTCTAAGTGAAGCCTGGAACCCAGACCAAGGAGTGAAATCCCTTGAGGGAGTCATCAGCCTTTGTGCCATGGCCAAAGCCTCCAAGATAATGTTCACGTCGTGTTTGTGTTCTCTTCCATGACCACAGTTATATAGTGTTTGTGAGTTAGAAGCAGAACTTGAAAGGTAAATCATTTTCCTAATGAATTAAAGCATAACTAGGAAACAAGAAATAGCCAGTTTATCCAGATGTTTCATCAGGAAATACTGAAACTAAAATTGATGAGAATCCTTGTGGAAAATGTTAGTGGATGAATTTGTACAATATATGGCAAATCCATTTTCAATTCTTTCTGATTTTCTTTATAAGAAAACAAGTAACTCTGAAACAGAACTTGAGTCATGATCATGAATTGAGTTCATGTTGTCATGCATTTCTCTGGTTTTAAATAAATGTCCTTTTCTCATTTAAAAAAAGCCACACCCATTAGATATGATCCTTATTTTTATGTTTATTATTTTTCTTTTAGAAGAAATTCCAGGAAGCTGAGTGACATGTCCAAAACCACCGAGCTTTTATTTATTTATTTATTATTTTATTTATTTATTTGACAGAGAGATCACAGGTAGGCAGAAAGGCAGGCAGAGAGAAAGGGGGAAGCAGGCTCCCTGCTGAGCAGAGAGCCCAATGTGGGGCTTGATCCGAGGACCCTGAGATCATGACCTGAGCCAAAGGCAGAGGCTTAACCCACTGAGCCACCCAGGCGCCCACCACTGAGATTTTAAGTGGTAAAACTGTAACTTACTTTGGTCTTCTGCCTCCTAATCTTGTGTTCTTTTATGTTTTAGTTTTGAAGAGATTTTATAATTGAGATAAGATGAGCTTGATGTTTTCCCATTGATTTTAAGGAACTGTACTGACTTGATAAAACAATGGGGCATATGAAACAGAAGCAGGTTTATGAAATTACCTTCCTGCTTTCTTCCTAGCAAATGTAAACATTTTTCTTTTTTCATGATCAGATTTTAGGTAGAATAACTTCATTTGAATTATATTTATGAAAGCATCTTCCTTTTTTTGTCTGAGCTTTTTTTTAATTTGCTGGCTCAAACTTAACTTTCTGTTTTGTACAGACCTAAATACACACTTTTCAGTCTTGTGTCTGACGTAATCTGAATACATTTGCTTTGTCTAGTTCTTTATCTATTAAGTCAACCACATAAAACTCAGGTATGCAAATAGGTGGTATAGAACATATAGCAGATAATTTCTAGAGTAATGACTTCAGTTTTCAAAACTATTCTATATTTAAAAAATGAGTATATCTGATATTCCAGGAAATCATTTCATGCACAGTGGTAGAAGTCCATTTTGAAGACCTAATTTGGGAAGAATCAAAAAGGAGTCTGATTTCCTTTTTAATTCCTTTTTTTTCATGTGTTTCCTTGGTTCCTGCTAGAAATGGATATCATCTGTTCTCAGACTGGTGCAAAGAGTTGCCAGAGATAAGATTATCTTTTTTAAGCTTTCTGGTTGTCTGATTGTCTCTTCCTAGAAATCAGCGAAGCTTAAGTATTTTGGTTTCAAGTAGTTTCCTCTCTAGATGTGAGTGAGAATATACAGGTTGTTCATAGCTAATAAATTCCAGGTAAGAACTATCCAGAACAGGTTCATGAATTGAACATAAATGCTTATGTGCCTGGGATTCCCCCTCCTCAGAAATAAATGGAATTGTCCCTTTTTCTGCTGTGTGCTTCTGTATCTGGGGGCTAAGCCTACCTCTATGTAAAGTCACCATCAGTAAGAATGGCATATTTAACTCTTGCTGGTAGAGACCAACTTGCTTGAATGTGTCTTTTTTTTTTTTTTTAATATTTATTTATTTGATAGGCAGAGATCACAAGTAGGCAGAGAGGCAGGCAGAGCCAGAAGAGAGGAGGAAGCAGGCCCCCTGCTGATCAGAGAGCCCGATGTGGGGCTTGATCCCAGGACCCTGGGATCATGACCTGAGCCAAAGGCAGAGAGGTTTTAACCCACTGAGCCACCCAGGCGCCCCGCTTGGGTGTGTCTTTATTTCTAAGTTCTGTAGCTCCCTGTCTACGCTGGTTGGAGGTTAGTTACAGCCTCATCTCTTCTACAGAGACTTTTACTGTCCAAGAGCCTAAAGACCATTTCTTCTTCCAGCTTCCCTGGCACTGGCATCAGTGCATTCAGTCCATGCTGAAGCAGTGGTCCTCTGGCAAATTTTTTGCTCATGCAGTTTTATTTCCGGTTTCACTTTGCTACCAAGATTTTTAAACATTTCGAGGCATGTGTATTATGTTCACCCATCCTTGTTTTAGTTCTTGCTATCATTTTTATCTGATGCTTTTCTTGTTTCACTCTGCTTTCATAGTTCAGGTACTTAAACTGAAAATGTTTTATCTTAAATCGCCTTGTCTTATAATAAAAAATGGCTCAGAAAAGCAATTATGAATCATGTTAATCTTGTCTTTTAGCAGTCACCAAAAAACTGGAGAATAGTCAGTGCTCTGTTATGTCTGCTTCTAAGGTCTACTTAACTTTAAAATCCTTGCATTTTCTTATAGCGTTAGTAGGTTTATTAAGGTTGTTTTTAGTATGTATTATAAACAAAAATTAATGATATTCTTGGCACTTACTTGTCCAGTCCAAAAAACTATAGCTTTAACTTCATTGTTCTGAAAATATACAGGGTCATTTACAGTTTCTTCTATAAGCAGAAGTTTGGCACCAGTTACATTGCCAGTGAGGGATTTTAGTGTCCTGTTTTTTTAGCTTATGTGGCAATATTGTAATATAGTATAGTGTAGTTCTAATCTTTAGGTAAGAATTATACTTCTTGTAGCTGTTGTGACAAACAGCAGGAGCTTTGGAATTTGTTGAAATGTCCTTATTCATGAGTAACAGTAGTTCAAGCTCCTTGAGGACAGAGACCACGTTTATTGTTCTCACCCAGTGCTTGAAACAATATAGACATTGATTGAATCAATGTGTGTTGATTTAAAGTGAGGGTGTGGGGAGTGAGAAAAAAAAAAACACACTAGGCATTTTGGTGAATGAATACATGATATTGCTTATAATATACTAATTGGTATCTATCTAATTACTGCCAGAAGTTAAAGTGCATTTTGCTAATCAGTCAGTACAACCTTCGGCAAGAAAGCTGGAAATGCTGCCCGAAACTTCCTCCTTCCCACAAAAAGGCCTGAAGATCCCTGGCTTAGAACATGCAAGCACTGAAGGACCAATAGCAGTAAGTAAAACACATTACTTTGTAAGAACTATGAACAGAATGACAAAGTACTAGGAACAATGTAAACAGCCATACACTGGGCTTTTGTTATTATCTTGAACTCAAATTTTGAGTTGAATCAGCCAGTGGTTATCTGTGCTACTTATTATGTGAACTTGAATTTAAATAGTTCCTTTTCTATTTGATGCAGAATTTATCAACACTTGGAACAGAAGAGCTCCGACAGCGAGAGCGCTACCTCAAGCAGAAGAGAGATAAGTTGATGTCCATGAGAAAGGATATGAGGACTAAGCAGATACAAAATTCTGAGCAGAAAGGAAAACCTGCTGGGGAGGTAGAGGTATGGCTGGCTTTAGTGTTTCAAACTTTGCAGATTTAGAGGTGGAATTGTCAAAATCAGAATGTGTGCAAGACAGCATTGATAATGTTGCTTGTAGATGCAGTCATAGTTACCCCCCCGCTAGTATAGCACCTGTTGTTTTTTCTGGCAGCGAGGTGGCTATGAGGATTTTGGGAGATCGAAATGATAGAGGTTTCATTATACATTTTTTTCTTTACTTACCCTGCTCTGAGTGCTTGAGGGTCAGCAGTGTATTTTACCTAAGCCCTCTGAAGTATTTTATCCACAAAGCAGCAACAGTACCCTCGCCACCATCTCAAGAGGCTTTCTTCCCTAAGAAGAGATTTTTGCTGAGAAGAGATAGAGGGAACCCAGTGCATATGTGGCTTTTACATTTTTATTTACTGAAAATGCTCTTTGAGGCAGTGTGTTGGGAATTTTAGACAAATGAACCCATCTTATACTACAGCCAATTTTTTTGTTTTTTTGTTTTGTTTTGTTTTGTTTTTAAGGAAATGACAGAGAAACCAGAAATGACAGCAGAGGAGAAGCAAACATTACTAAAGAGGAGATTGCTTGCAGAAAAACTTAAAGAAGAAGTTATTAATAAGTAATTTTAAAAACAATTTAGCAAAACAGAAGTTCAAATTTTCTTAAAAATAAATTATTTAATCCTTAAACTGAGCCTGTTAGTTTCAAATACTTGTGTTTGTAAATGCAAATATAAGCTCGTTCTTAATACTTAAACTTTTGCGGTAAAGGGTGGTGGGGAAGAAGGCAGCTACTTGGGCTGAGGGTATAGAGAACTGATAGTGCATTTATTCATTCCAGCTTGGTTTTTGTTTGGGCTAAGCACTGTGCAGGTGTGGGAGATACAGTCATCAAATAGATCACCAGAGACCCTGTCTTCACTGGGCTAGAACTGGCCTGCAGAGCCAAGTGTACAAAGGGAAAAGTGCAGTATTATAAGCAGGGCTGGCCAAGCCTCCTTGAGAAAGCCATGCTTTAGCTGATGGGAAGGCTAGTTACAGGGAGAAATGGGAAGGAACAACTCAGGTCCTGTTGCAGGAAAGGAGGAAGCAGCTAGGAGGAGCAGGCAGTATGATGAATATGCACAGAATGAAGGCAGAAGGCTGGCCTATGAAGTTGGAGATAGGTGGGGGACTGATTTGCAGGGCCTTGTAGGGAATGTGAGGATTTTAAATTTTATTATGGCAGGAGGAAGTCACTGAAAAGTTTTAAAGCAGAAAAGTTACATCATAATGTTCACTTAAAAAAAGTGTAGGTGTGGTTGGAGAGTGGGTGAGTTAGAATCGTTGTGGGTATACCAAGTGTAAGGAAATCCAATCAAAAGACCAGTTATCCTGGGCAGGAGCAAACAGCACTTGGAAAATGGATGTGAAGGATGTTAAAAATACTCGCTCTTTATAGAAAAGCTACCATTAAAAAAAGATAATGGGAACCATTGAATACTGAGGGAAATGCAGCCATGGGTATAGGGCTTTTTTATGTGAAGGGGTCCTAGATGGTTTTCTGTGGTTGGCTGTTTACAGAGAACCAGAATAGGGGGAGATACCCTTCTTTCAGAAAACTTCCTGTATTGTCTTCCAGCAAGCACCCTCTTTTCTAGTTATGGGTTGCTCCTGAGGTTTAATTAATTGTGTCTTATCTCTTTAAATCTACAGTTACAAACTTTTAGAAAGGGATACCAAAATTTGTTTAGCCCGTCTTCAACCTGCAGAGAAAAACCAGCATTACTTTACATTTGTCACATTTCATCACTTTAGATGGACAAGAAAAACTAGTGATTAAAACACAGAAATCTGTTTCATGTAACTTTTTATTAAAAATAGTTTTTATAGTGGATACATGTTTACAGATATAATTTTAAGAGAACCTCAGGCATACAAATGTGGGCTCTGGCTTGGTTCACTGAGTGAAGATAGATATATAAAAATCCTGATCTGCCTGAGGGTAGTCATTAAGACGGCAGCTAACATGTGGAAATTGAATAGTTATTCTTTCAAGGGATATTGTAAGCCCTGTTTTCATATCATTGTGCGTGAGCATATGTACCATGAAAACTGCTATCCTCTAAGTCAACAAAAGATTCACATTTCTGTGATAAGGTTCCTAAGATGATGATGATCTAAAGGTTTGACTCGTAATTCTTCAGAAAGGAAAATTAAAGAAACTCTTCATAAGATATAAAGATAATAATTCCTACTGGAACTTTAAAATTACGTAACCAGGAAGAGTCAAAAGAGTAAATAGGGAAATGCTTTAGGCCTGGGCTTCTTAGATGACAAGAGGAAATTTATTAAGAGCTAAAAGTAAAAGGGGCTTCACAGAATTTGCTTGAAAAAAACCGTATTCAGATGGTAACTGTACTGATCTCAGTTTAAATTATCCTGAATCACTTGCCTTATAAAGTGGAAGGTCTTTTTCATTATGTGTACTTTTAATCAAAGAGTTGAGACTAGCCCCACACTGTGATGTTTTGGTGCTGGGACTTCATTTGCCCAAGGCACACCTTCTGTAAGTAAAATCAGTAATTCTTAAAGTGCAGTCAATCTTTGTTTGTTTAGAATTATTTCATTCGGATTGGTGTAGGACTTAGTGGTTTATAATAAATATCTATGGATAACTTATTGGCTTTTAAAAGATACTATAAAATGGACAAATCTCAAAATGGAGTTAACTTATATTTACAACAAACCAAACAAAAGCAACAATCATAGAATTACAGGGTCACATTTTAATTCCCGAATTTTACAGTTCAGCATTAATATCACCACATGTATACAAATGGTGTAAAACAAGTACAGTGGTATTTTTAATACAAAATAAACATCTGTTTTATGGAAAAACTATACTTCATATCTACACAGACAGCCCATCTTTTCCAAACAATAGCCAAAATTAAAATAAACTACAAAATCTCCAAAACAGGGGAAACTGCTTCAGTTTAAGCTATGCCAGGAAAAATGGACCCATAACACATTACAAGGGTGATCTGAAGATTGTAGCTGGAATTCCTGTTTTTAGGTTGTTTTTTTTCCCCAATGTATGAAATTTAGTTTGGGGGATGTTTTTCTTACTTCAGCTTGATCTCAGATCACAGATGAGCAAACTAACATTAAAATATTTACAGTTAACTTGCTGTTCTAAAAATAAAACCTCTTAACTGTTCACCTCAACTTATCTTAAATTCATTTACGTACATGGAATGTGCTTTTATTCTTTAAAAAAAGCAGCTTTCATATTACACCCTTGTTTGTTTATGGAAAAACTTCATGTGCTGCATACTGACTTTGACACTGAAGTAACTTCTCGGATCAAAATGGCCTCTAGATATTAAATGCCACTTAATTCAGCACTGATTTTTGTATGTGAGTTTATAAATTATACTTTAAACCTTGCCTGCAGCTCTGGAGAGAGACAACTTTATGAGCGAAGCAGAAAGTGACGTCAAAGTATCTTGCACAAAAGATTGTATGTACTACTAGGAGACATTTGGAAACGTTCTGTTAATCCACTCCCAAGTTTCTAGAGAAGATCATTTTGAAATACTACTGTACTGATTCTTGGCATCAGTTATCTCTAAAAGTGCTGTAAAGTTATATTAACAAGACTGTCCATTTTGAATCCAGCTTGTTTGTTTTCCTCAAAATACACACTGAAAATTCCTGGTGTAGAAAACTCAACATGTACTGTAACACAGAGTATACTTCCCTTCAAATACCTATAAGGCTGAATTTGTTAAATCTTCAAAAAATGGTCCCAACAGCATAACTTCATTTTTATGATAGTTGAATTTGGTTTTCATAAAAATTTTTTTTTAAAAAGAGGCAACTGATTAAAAGAACAACATGGCCAGCACCATTATACAAGTAATGTTATTGGGTTTGTAACTAAAGTTTTGTAATCATTTCTAGATCAGATACCCCCCTGGAGCAACCCTGCATTTAATATTATTTTATCAACCTTGTTCCCTCCCCAAGCCATCCCCAAACCTGAGAGTTTCCTCAGGAACAAGCTATCTCCCAGGTTCTGGTTACTAACCTTTTTTTTTTTGTTTTTTGTTTTTTTTTTTTGACAGCCTAAAAGGCAAACTCCTTAATTACTAGCAAGCAATCAAGTTCCTGGGAAGCCTGGTTTTTTACAGAACTAAACTCTCCTAGCTGATATACTGAGTATCTTTAGCTACTCCTTGTATATTTGTAAGTTCAAGTGAGAAAGCTTTCTGATTCAGATTTTCAGCTCATTGAACAGTTGCAGCATTTTAGTAAGACCATACATTGAGGGTCCCCATTAAATACTTTATGAACCAAGACGAGGTCTTTTCCTGGGAGATGTTTCTTCTTCTTCATCTTCTTCTTCATCATCTGGGTAATCCACTAAACCAACCAAACTTCCCTATTAAAGAATAAAAAGAATTTTTTAACATATGTAACTTAAGGAAAAAAAAAAACGTATTAATATAATCACTTTTAAAGACAAATAAATTTTCAAAACTATCTAATGTATATCTCAGATATATTTGAATTTGATAAAGGAACTGCTTGAAAATTATGAACACTTGGTACCACTGGTGGCACTCTAAGTTACCCTCAACTTTTCTATTTAGCTCCTCGATTTTTAACGATACCTCATAATTCAATTTAGCAAAATTTCACTATGGAAAAATGTATCTCCAAACAGCAAGACTCACAAATCATGAGCTGGAAGGGTCATGGGAATGAACTGGTTCATTTCTCCATGTTTAAACTAAAGAGTGTAGTCAGTTGATGGTAGGAAGCCTCCTTTTGTCTCTATACTTCACATGTGTAGTATTTCATTACTAAGTACATACCATTGTTTTCATTATGCTTTTGATAATAATAAACAAATGAAATTGTCCCTAAAACCAACAACTAAAAAATTTAGAGCTACCTCTAACCAAAAGGAAAGTAAGGATGAAGTAATTCAGGTGTTTGGCCTTCTATGAGTCATGGAACCCTTTAAAAATCCTATTAAAGTTCTGGACACTACCCAGGAAATTAAATGTCCTCAGGTTTGCAATCATTTTGAATCCACCCCATGAAGTTTATACATAGGTCCCACAGGTTAAGAGCATTACTGTGAACAATGGATTTAGTGCAAACCCTTCAGACCGCAAGGGGATAAACAAAACTAAACTCATATTTCAAAGCTAAGCAGCTTCATATATAAAAAACCCAGACATTTGGCAGTAACACTTTGCCAATATATAACTGAATCACTGTAATATCCACAAAGCAGCTTGAAACTGTTATCAGAAACCCTGGGAATGAAAAATCAAACTTATTTATACCATATAAACTTATGTGAGAATCCTGCTTTCTCAGCTTAGTAACACACAAGTCTTAGGTTTGATAAGCAAAAGGCAGTATGGCTAAACTGGTAAAAAAGTATTGATTGTATTGTAATCTGCCTGACGATTTAGTATCTCTATGCTTCATTTTCCTTATCTGTAAAATTACTCTAATAGTATTTAGGGGCGCGGGTGGCTCAGTGGGTTAAAGCCTCTGCCTTCGGCTCAGGTCATGATCCCAGGGTCCCGCATCCGGCTCTCTGCTCATCAGGGAGTCTGCTTCTCCCTCTCCCTCTGCTTGCCTCTCTGCCTACTTGTGATCTCTGTCAAATAAATAAATAAAATCTTTAAAAAAAATAGTATTTAGTCCTCAGTGAACTATTCTGAAAATAAAATGAAAATAAAACATAAAAAACACAGTGCTTGGTATGTAGTTAGTGTTCAATAATTGCTATTATCTGCTATTACTAATATTATTCTTGTTCATTCGGTTTCTAAGCCAAACAAGTTAGACGGGAGGAGACAGAAGATGTAATTACCTTCAAAAAGGCACCAGTCTGATATTCACAAAGATGAAAAATTACCAAGGGAAGTTTTAATCATGCTTAAGATTACAGATTATATATCATAATGTACAAACATTTTAGCTTCCACTGGGTAACATTTAAAATGACTTTTTCAAAAAAAAAAAAAAAAGACTTTTTCCTTAAGATTAGTAAATATTCTATCCGAAACACTTAGCCACACAAATTTAATATCAATTTTATCTCTCATTTATATATATATATCCCATAAACAAACTCCTATACATTAAAACAATCATTTTTATTGAAAATAAAAATATAAAATGTTAAGTATTAGAGGTTAAAAAGCCTGTGGCCCAGAGATGCACCCTGTAAAGAATCTGACAGATTCCAGACTTAATATACAAACATAAACATACTTGTTTTAAAACAAATATCAGATTGCAATTAGACCACTTAATCCAATTACCCTTTAAGAAAAGTTTCCAATATGAAGGAAGGGATGAAAACAAATGAGAATGATTAATAAATACCTATGAGGACACAATGACATTTTTTCTGAACCAAACCAATGAACTAAAAAATTTTAAATTAGGAAACTATTAATATAATTAATCATATTAAAAAATCCGAGGAGAGAGAATTCAACAATTATCCTCTACTCAAAAATAAAGGACAGATCTTCCATAAATATGATTAATAAAATTTTTAAAAATCATCAGCAAAAGTGATGGTTTTTATCTTATTTTGATAGCTTTAGTTTCTTTCTTTCTTTTTTTTTTTTTTTTAAAGATTTTTATTTGTTTATTTGACAGAGTGAGAGAGCACAAGCAGGCAGAGCAGCAGAGGAACAGGGAGAAGCAGGCCCCCCACTGAGCAGGGAGCCCGATGCTGGGCTCGATCCTAGGACCCTAGGATCATGACCTGAGCTGAAGGCAGTAGCTCAACCAACCGAGCCACCCAGGCACCCCTATAGCTTTGATTTCTTGATCTCACCTAACTGCACTGGCTACAACCCCAGAACAATCGTTAAATAACAGCAATCACATTGGTATCCCATCTTTGGAGGGAACACTTCTAATATGTCCTTAAGTATTTAGCTAGCTTTTGGTACTGGCCATATATACTGTGTTAAGGAACTACCCACATATTTCCATTTTACTAAGTAAATTTAGTAACTAATCAAAACTGTAAATACATCTTCTATATAGAAATATGCATGTATATGAAATATTTTGTGTAGAAAGTTACAATTGTTTTAACTGCAAAAAGCTGGAAACAACTTTAAAATGCATCAAGAGGGTTACTTATAAATTAAAGTATATCACACTGTGGAATTCTATGAGGGAAGTTCTTTATGTTCTAATACAGAAAGCTCACCCAGGTTAGTTTGTTAAGTGAAAAAGCAAGATCCAGAGTTCTCTTCTATTAATCTGTGGCAAAAGAAGTGTTTGTTTTAGCACCCACTAATGGTTTCTGATTATGACTTTGTAAGTATTTTTCTTTTTTTTTTTTTTGTTAAGTATTCTTGTTCAAGGAAAATGTACATATTTTACAGCTCTGTAAGTTAAAAAAAAATCCTTATAATTTCATTAGTAGCTAATGTCTCACCAGCCTTGAAAACTACCAAGTTTTCAAAGAATGCATTTTAATAGCATATTAGAGCTTTAAAATGCCTTAACAAGGAAAATAGACAAGTGCACACCTGATCTATTTAATTTTAAGAACCAATCAATTCAACTATGGCAATCAACAGATAGTGAATTTCAAACTTTTATCATAATCTAGAGTGACAAGCTATTTATTTTCCAAGAGCAATCACTGTTTTCTTCTTGACCCCTCCAAAATGTGGTACAAATGTATTCAGTAATCTGCTGTTAGTATCAAAAAGGGTAAAAAATGTGTTAGTGCTTGTACTTGATATTGCTAAGTCGTAAGTAAAAAATTATCTGGAAGCATAATGCATTAAGAATCCTAAGAAATAACCCAGAAAACAGAACAAAAAGAGGGAAAAAAAAGAGTAATAGGAGAGAAAAATTATGAAAATTTAAAATCAATACAGAGGGCCCAATCTCGAAACAGTAAGTTACTGTGAAATAGTATGTTTCCAAACTGAAGGACATGATTGTTTAGCTACTTCCAAGAAGATAATAAAAACTCACACACAAAGGATCAGAAATAAGAATGTCTTTGGATTTCTTGGCAGCAATAACTTCTAAGTTTTAAAAGAAAATGATTTCCTATTTGGTTCTACATTCAGTTAAAACTGGCCATCAAGCAGGACGGAATCAACACATTTTCATAGATGCAGGGGCTCAAATTTAACCTCTCCTGGGATTCTTTTCTCAGAAAACAATTATTAAAGGATGTGCTCCATTGAAATGGGACGGTAAATCAAGAAAGAGTACAAAGACATAAGACCCAGAAACAGTACAAGAGCTATGCAGCAAGTCGACAGAGCAAAGGATCTAGGTCGGAACCAGACTGGAGATATCAAAGAGAACACAGAAACTAACCTGAAAGGTACTGAAAGAATTAACAACAGGCACCTAACTACTAAAACAAATGATAAAATGGTGCCAATTTTTACTCTAGAAAAAGAAAAGTTATCCAGAAACATGCAGTATAGAAAAAAGACCAGGAAAAAAGTCGTGTATAAAGAATATTTATGTTGTCATTATAGGTATAAAATTATCAAATGTTATTTAAGCCAAAAATTGTGACACAGGGGAAAAAACAGTAAGGACTGGTTAAGGAGTGTTTACATGTTCAATTCCCAGCTATTGTAAAAAGAATTTAATGAATTAGGTCTAAACTTGATGAAACAATATCTAGTATTAACATTACATTTAAGAAATAGAAGAAACAGGTACAAGAAGAAGAGTTCTAAGCTATCTCTGGAGAAGAATAGAGGACTGACTTTTCTCAACATTTTAATATTATGTTGATTTTTGAAAGTAAGTGCATGTATTGCTTTGATTTGAGAAAGAAAACCTAGTATATATACTGATAAAGTGCAAACAGTGTTCTAAGCTCTTTACGTTTATTAAATAATTTAATATGTACAAGCCTATAAAGTAGATGCTATTTTACCCCTGTTTAAAATAAAAAATAAGGTCTTGAGAGATGTAATAACTTACTCAAGGTCAAATAGCCTAGAAAGAGGCAGAGCCAAGATACGAACCTGAACAATTTAACTTCACAGCAGATATTGTTAATATAGTGACACAAATATTACACCAGATTTTTTAATCAAGAAGTGAAAATTTTAAAATTTCTAGTTAGAAAGAGCTTACCTCAATACGACAGTGAATAAAGACTACATTTTTGTGAAAGAAGAAACTCAAATTGTATTTTGTGTTCAAACTGAGAAGCATCCCTTCACATTAGGTTTTTTACTCCTATGGCACTGCCGCTTCTACCCTTACGTTAACAGTTGTCTCAGATTTATGCTTTTTTATTTTAAGCCACTTCTTTTTGGGGAAAAGGATGGTTACACAGAATAACAGTATAAGTGAAAGAAGAAAATTTTATATAAAATTTAAACTTGTTTAAAGGTGCCTGGGTGGCTCAGTCGGTTAAGCATCGTCTGCCTTCAGCTTAGGTCATGATCTCAGGGTCCTGGGACTGATCCCTGTGCTGGGCTCCCTGCTCATCGGGGAGCCTCTCCCTCTTCCTCTGCCCCTCCCCCCACCTGCTTGTGCTCTCTCTCCCAAACAGATAAATAAAATCTTAAAAAAAAAAAATTTAAACTTGTTTATATAAAAAAGTAATGAATGGAAAATACATTTGCTATGCAAATGACAAAAAGGCTAATATCCTTATAACTAAAGATTCACTCATATTAAGAAAAACATAACCCAATTTTAAAAAGGCAAGACCATGAAAAGACAACTTGCAGAAGAGCAAATTCAAAAGGCTAATAGTCAACATCAGCTAACAAAGGACACACAACTGGGAATGAGAGGTATACGTTCTCCACTACCTAATGGACAAGGATTAAAAATAACTATAGTAACACTGGCAAAGCTGCAGTGAGTCAAGCACACTCACAATGGTTATGGTAACATAAACTGGTAGAAACTTCCTGAGGGTATTTCAAATATGTATGAAAATATTCTTCTACTCATCGATTCAAGAAAATAACTTAAAATGCAACACCACCAACAGTCCTATCAATGAAACATCAGAATCAACTCCAGTGCTCCAAAAGATAACTGGGTAGATTTCTTACAAATATTATCATACAGCTAAATAAAATGAAATTTTGTAGTCATCAACAGTGTTTTAGTAACACAGAAAATTTTTTTTAAGAAATAAATGAAAGTAGTATACAAAACTGTTTATAGAAAGACCTCAATTACGTGTCAGATAAACCCATATACCTGAAGAATGAATCAAATGGTATGAGCAGTCATGTTCTCTAATGATAGTGTGTACAACTTTTCTTCTCTTTTTTTCTTCTTTGAAATTACTTTTTTAATCCAAATTTTCTTTAGTAAACACGAGATAATTTTAAAGATGGGAAAAGCAAAGTTTGTGTATAGAATAATTTCACATACCTTTGTGGCTGTTACTGATGTGGCCAAGTTTGTAGTTTTGGAAGAGGATCCATTAGAGCTTGCTGGTGGTGTCTGAGCCACTACAGATTTACTGTTTGTTCCATTAGCAGCACTGGCAGAATGGGAGAAAGTAAATTTGAAGCCACTCGATGATGTCCTTTTGGGAAGGTTTTCCTTGTCTTCACTTTCTTTTGCTAAAAAGAAAGTAAAATTTTTCATCTTTTCCAGTAAATATTCCTAATAAGCAAAGCAACTGAAAATAACAATAACTTAAAAACTTATAAAACATTGCCTTTGCTTCCTAAGAGCTAAGAGTAGAGCATGGTATGTACAGTGCTAAGTCTTGAATTAGCCTGAATCTTAGAAACCCAGGATTAGAAAGGACCTCAAGAATCAATGACCAGAATCAGCTATCCTACACTAGAATCCCACACTGTTGTATGTAGGATGAGTCAAGGAGTCACTACTTCTGACTCTTCTTTTTACTGTCCCTCTGCAGCTTCATTGCACTGATCCTATACTTCTGTATTATAGTCCTTGACGGACTTGATAATCTGTCATAAATCAGTATTTCAAGTGCCCAACGACAATGATATGATCACGTCTATCAGTCTCCTATTTCCTGAATATTCTAGGATCCTCTATCTGTTTCTCTTATGAGTTGGGTATCCAGTATCCTTTCATATCTGGTTGCTACTTTTTTGTATGTGATTCTCAAGTGGATGCAGTACTTCAAGTATGGCCTCACCTCCCCTTTTCACTGTTCTCAGGGCAATGCCTATCATGAGTACAGGTAGAAGATTTAGGCTAGAAAAACCTAGGACATTTTGATGGGCTATTTGCTCTGTGAGGCTGAAGTAAATAGAACTTTGGGTACTAACAAGTACATAATGAGTGAGGCTGGGAACAGCAGTTGCAGGAAAAATGTAATCAATCAGTGAAACACTAAGGAGAAATGTTTTTAGAAAATCTCATTCAAAATCACAAGTGCTTTTGACTTTCAAAATGTAAACTTTTAGTAAACATTTATATGATATATACAGGACAATACTCTAGTAATTTTTCAGGCCATAGAATTAAAATGATTCTTTTGAAAGGTAAGATCTCAGTTTCATAAACAAGGTAAACATATCTGAAAGATGGGAAATGTTACTTCTCTTTACAGTTTATCCTTAATGAAATTTTGATAATGATTTTAAAATTTCAAAGGGTAAAATTACTTCTTTGAGCTTAGTTTCCTCAAAATTATAAAAGGCAGAATGCTCTGGAAAGTTTCTATGTATCTATATGGTCTCTATTATTATTATTATTATTTTTTAAAGATTTTATTTATTTATTTGAGAGAGAGAAAGAGGAGAGGAAAGAGGTCAGTGGGAGAAGCAGACTCCCTGCCGACCAGGGAAACCAATGCAGGACTCTATCCCGGACTCCAGGATCTCAGACTTCACCCGAGGTGAAGGCAGTCATTCAACCAACTGAGCCACCCAGACGCCCCAATATATGGTCTCTATTATTATTGGAGATCTCAGTACAGAAATAAATCCAAGATTGTTCATTGAAGGCTATGTATAAGTAGACAATGTGATTCTAAACAGCAAATGAAGAGCACTGCAAAAGGGCAAGTTTCAAGAAAAACAGTTTAGGGGCGCCTGGGTGGCTCAGTGGGTTAAGCCGCTGCCTTCGGCTCAGGTCATGATCTCAGGGTCCTGGGATCGAGTCCCGCATCGGGCTCTCTGCTCAGCAGGGAGCCTGCTTCCTTCTCTCTCTCTCTCTCTCTCTGCCTGCCTCTCAGTGTACTTGTAATTTCTCTCAGTCAAATAAATAAATAAAATCTTTAAAAAAAAAAAAAAAAAAAAAAAAAAAAAAAAAAAAAACAGTTTAAACATGAAAATAACTCCCAGATTTGGAAAAAGATGTGGAAATTTTAAAAGGTCCCAATTCACTATAAAATTCCTGTCTTTCATGCTTTATATACTATGACCAAACCTTCACAAGCAACTGATAATTTCTGTACCTAATAAATGCTACATTATTCCAAAATTCAAAATTTTAATACCTTTTTTTGTCTCCATAAATTTTTCGTAAGTATCTGGAAAATCATCTTCTGGTTTAGATTTTTCTACTGGTGCCACAACTGCTTTTCCTTCCTCCTCTTCATCTTCATTAAACCACATTTCTTCATCCTCTTCCAAGGCTTTTGCATCTCTGCGAAATCTGTTACTACGCAATATAGATGGTACACTGTAAGAAACATCACAAATACTGAGTAATGATTTAAAGTTTGTGACCAGATTAAATTTGAGAATATATATGTATAACCAAAAGGAGCAAAAGTAATTTTAACTACGTATAATTTACATCATAATCACCTTGACTGTGATACAAGATGTAACCCCAGAACACACCAAAATATTGTAAATTAAAATAAAAATTATCTTGAGTTATAATATGTTCACATAAAAGATTTGGGTAGGGAGAATATCCTACCTTCTATACAACCCTGTACTATCTAATGATGGAAAGAATGCTCCTGGGTAAAGTTCATACGTGAGATCCGAACAGAAGATTTTGGATATAATTTTATAGCCTATAAATACAATATATTTAAACAATACCTGTTCAGTTTCTGATTTTGTCTGTCTTTTTCTTGCTCATATTTAGTCTTCAATCCTTTGAATGTCTGAACATATTCTATTGATTCAAGTGCTTTATAAAAGTTTTCAACTATATGTGCAGTAAGAGACTTGATATCTTCCTGTATGAGGACAAAATTTACAATTCAAATATAATTCAATGACACTTAGGAGAAAAACTTAAAAGAACTTTTTTATAGTTCCAAAGCTGATCAAAAAAGGTTTTTCAAAATCACATTACAAAAATAAATGTCCTAGTTTCTTTACACATGAGCCAGGCCTCCAGAGAAAACTAGGAATAAAAAAGGAGCTCTTTTGGGGGGCTACAAAACATTTGAAAGTAACTAGAGTTAGTTTATGTCTTCTGTTTATTCTTTGCGTTTACATAGTATTTTACAATTTAAAAAGTACTTTAACATATAGTTTCACTTGATCCTAACAATTGTATGAAATAGGTTTTATTACCCCCATTTTACAGAAAAGGAAAATTGAGGATCTGAGAGGTTGGATGATCTGATGAAGAGCACACAGCTAGTTAGAAGGCAGATAGTGAAATTCCACTTTTAACAAATTTTAGGTGTTAACTTAAAGACTCCTCCTTTACTGGCATCAAAATGGGATAAGCCTTACCTAAATAATAAACACCGACTCCTATAACTATATTACATATACAGATTTGATAAACTATTAACTTGAATTCTACCTGTTTCTGCAGTTTTCCAGTGGTATAGTTTTTGTGAAACAAACTGACAGTAACAACTCCTAAATTCTTTTAAATTCTAAATGAACCATTCTAAATAATCATTGCAAATGCCTGCATGCAAAGTACACTCATTATTAATAATAACTGAAATTGTGATTCAGGAATTTAAGATTAACAAGAAATATACATGTCACTTCTTTAAAAGATACATTGTTTGTTTGTTTTTAAAGATTTTATTTATTTGACAGAGAGATCACAAGTAGGCAGAAAGAGGGCAGGGGGAAGCAGGCTTCCTGCTGAGCAGAGAGTCCAATGAGGGGCTTCATCCCAAGACCCTGAGATCATGACCTGAGCCAAAATAGAGGCTTAACCCACTGAGCCACCCAGGCACCCCATAATCTGTTTTTTAAGGACTTTTAAGTTTTCAAACTATTTTCTCTGGAAATCTCAAATAATATGCAAAGAAGAGATATTAGAAACCCAGGTAAAATGGTTCTGTGTTATATACTGAACAAAAAAGATGAGTTAAGTTTTGGAGTACCTGGGTGGCTCAGTCGGTTAAGCACTTGATTCTTGGTTTTGGCTCAGGTCACGATCTTGGGGTCCTGAGACTGAGCCCCATGTGGGGCTCTACGCTCAGCAGGGAGTCTGTTTGCGATCCTCTTGCTCTGCCCTCACCCCCACTTGCACTCTCTCTCTCAAATAAATAAGTCTTTAAAAAAATAAAAGATGAGTTAAGTTTTGGGATTCAATGTACATTTATCAACCACTTAAAATTATTTTCTGAAAAACAAATTCAATCACAGAAACGGGTGGGGTTGTGAACCCTACAAGTCATTTTATCAGTTTCTCACTAAAATTTTTTTAACTTTTTTAAAGATTTTGTTTATTCAACAGAGAGAGCACAAATAGGCAGAGCAACAGGCAGAGGGAGAGGGAGGGGCAGGCTTGCCGCTGGGCAGGGAACTTAATGGGGGACTCGATCCCAGGACCCAGAATCATGACTGAGCTGAAGGCAGACGCTTAACCAACTGAGTCATCTACGCCCCCTCACCAAAAATTTTAAGGGGATATATATATATATGCGCCAATCTCTGGTTCATTACAACAGTACATTGTGAAACAGGGTTCAGATACTTGGTAAGCTAGTTAACTATGTTCCCTCTTTACTAAAGCTAAAGACAATACTTCTATTCTCTTCATCCTTTTGAAAACCATACTCTTGGCCAAGTGACTATTAGAAAAGTAATCCTGCCAGCCAAATAATGTTTATATGAGAACAGCATGTCATGAGCAGAAATCTGCAGGAGCCAAAGCTAGAGAATGAATTTCTAGCTTTGACTTTCTTTTTTTCAAATTCTAACCATGTGGCCATTTTCCCTGATGGAATGATTTCAGTGTGTGGGAGAGGGTAAATTTATTGTATTGGTCCTACAGTTACCTATCTTAACCTTATTGTTCATGTAGAGTTCTCTCCAGATCTTTTTATGACAGACCTTCTGTTGCCCAAAACTGAGCTGTGACCTGTCTTCAAGCTCTGACTATGCTCCTAACCAAATGGATGCTCCTAAATAAATCACTTGATTACTCTGGTTGTCTGAAGCCCCTCATCTATAAGATAAGGCAGTTGGAGTGGTCTGCCTCACTTCCTGGTCTCTGCAACTCAAATTTACACGATAATAGCCTACCTTTTATACATCATCTAGCAGTTTGCCAAAGTAATTACTTTCAACCTTTCTATTTATCACTACCCGTACAAAGATAATCCAGATCTCATGAATGGCATACTTGACTAAAATGTCTACATATGCCAAATATAATCCTGAAACATGTGGCCAATAAAAATGGAACTGAGAATAATATAGAGTAAACATGGGCTAAAACACCATGCTAAATTTCACAATTTAAAATATTAACATTGCTAAACATGTAATTATTTTATTTTACTAAGAATCCTTCAGCATAAACTTACCACTCTTATAAATTCAAATAACTCAATAACAGCTGAATTCAACAGATTGTACCGAGTTCCATTATCCAGAAGAGCATTTATAACTGGCTCAAAAAGATTTCCCTTCGTGATGTAACGATTATAAAATTCATCTTTAAGGCCAATTATCCGCCTCATAAAACGAAGAGCACCTAATTAAAAATCATACAGGGAACAAATTGATAATCACATTAATAGCAATTATTATACAGGTATTTTTACATAAAGCAATGTATATATTCTAAAATAAAAAGTAAAAATGTGCACTAAAAATAACTGGGTTTTGAGGAAAAAATAGAGTTAGGGTAAGACCACTCAAATCTGTGTTAACTCATGTAGCCAGAGCTAGCAAAAACCCAATAACTGGTACTTGGGAGATAAAGTACCCAGGCAGGTAGCTCCATGGTATAAAGATTTTTAAAAACCCACAGAAACCAATCGAGTGCCAATGCTAACAGTACTCAGAGCAGTGCTGGGAGACATGCAGATGATGTAGCGATGGCAGCTCAGAGCCAGGACAGGGCTGTCTTTCTTGAAGGTGGGCACAGGAGTGGTGCAACCTGCCCAAATCTGCCTCACCTCCCCACAGCGGGAGCTCTGGAGGTAGGTACTTCTTGATTTTCTGAAAATAAAGCCAAAATGGTTCCTGCTGCCAGCTTAACAGGAGAGCTGAAGGTCTTGTACTTTTTCTGATCAAGGCTATAGTTCCACTCCCACTATTTCAGTTCTCTTTGCCTTGGAAAAATCATCCATGAACCGACACTACCTATACATTATAACATACACATTTTAATCCGATACATTTTAGCCCTTGTTTACCAATTGCCTATGAGCTGTTTTGTATTTGGTAAACATGAACTGTGACAGGTCAGGCTGTATCGGTAAAAGAACAGTAGAGTAACAAGCAGTATAATGTGGCTTTTCGAATTTTAAATACTGAAAGGAAATGTCTCTCACTTCCAACCTGTTGTTCACAGATGCAAGTCATTAAAAGAAGCTGTGCCTGTCAAAAGAGGTTCCAAATACTATCTAAGAATAAAACTGAAATAGGCCACATAAGGTATAAATGTATGATAACTGGAACACAAAACAAGTGTGAAGAAAAAAACCAAAAAACCAAAAAAACACAAACAAGTGTGAAAGAAGTGCTAGACTTATAACATCACCTTTTTTTTTTTTTTAACATTGCCTTTTTGTAGCAGGACAAGAAATATTTATGACTAAAAAGACTAAGTAAGTGAGCAAGCAGGCACTCTCATACACTGCTGGTGAATGGGTGAATGACACGATATAGTTACAACTGCACTACTTATGATGGAAATCTTGATCCAATGTAAACATTTAAATACTGGAGGTTTGTTCAGCTGTGATATACACACATAAACAGGATACTCTGCACTCATCCAAAAGGACTATTTACAGAAAGCCAGATAGGAACACCTATCATGAGAACATCAATCCTTCCAAAACTGATAGAAAATTTTAACATAATCTGGTCACAATGAACTGGATAAAATTATTTTTAAGTTATTATGGAAGAACAAATATCTGAGAACCAAGAAAACTATGAGAAGGAAAATCAAGCAGGGACTTAGCAGATATTAAACCTTACAAGAGGCTCAGTGGCCTAAGAATAAACTTTCCTATTTATTTCATCTAATAAAACAACAGGTTTAGAAAAAAATACCTCAGAAACAAGACATAAGATATATATAGCAACGAACTATACAACAAGAGAAATTTTAATTCAGTAAGAAAAACACAGTTTATTTAATAAGGGGACTGGCAAAACTTGCTATCCATTTGAAAGAAAACAAAGCAACACCCTCCAAACCATATATAAAAACAGACTTCAAATGTATTATATATATAAGTAAAAAAAAGAAATAATAAAAATGAGAAGTAAATTGAGGAGAGTATTTTATTTGCATAATCTTAGGACATAGGAGATGTTCCTAGGCAAGATAAAAACCCCAAAACTCATAAAAGGAAAAGAGACACATTTTTCATCATAGAGAATCTTAGGACTATTATATATTTAAAAAATACTATCAATAAAGGCAAATGCAAAAGATAAATGAGACTGGGACATTTTCCCCCCCAAGTGTGACAAATTAATATCCCTAAAACAAAAGAGCTGTAAGAAAAAAATAGGCAATTCACACAGATAAAATTCAAAAGCACTAAAATAGGAAAATACACAGTATGTCAAGGAAAATGTAAATTAAAACACAAGTGGAATACCCCATTTTCCATCATCCTCTTCGTAACATTTTAGGAATCAGTAACATAGTGCTGCAAGAGTGTCAAGTGCTTCAATCTTTTGGGAAAGTAATCTGGAGGCTGTATGTGAAATTCAAATTTAAAAGGATACATTAAAACTATATAAACATTTTGTCCTGGCATTATCATTATTGGGAATCCAACTATGGAAATAAAGGAACCAGTACTTAAAAGATTTATATACTACACTATTTACTACAGTGTTCTTTGAAGTGGCAAAATATTCAACAATCCCATACTCTGTGCACTACAGAACAGCAGAATATATTATGGAAGAGCCACTCCATCAAGTGTTACTCAACTACATTTAAGAAAAAAATTTAGTTGAGACCGTATTTCATCACGTAGAGTAATAATGAGAGGCTGAGAAATATGTTAATATGATCCTGTTTTTATAAAAATAAAAAGACCTATAGGAGTGTGAATGTTTGCATAACTTAGTAAAGATGTGTAAAAAGGAATAGGAAAAATTGTGCACGCAGTTAATGGTGGCGACTTCTAAGGCCTTAAAAAAAGTAGCTGAGAGATTAATCTTTTCTCTATGCATTAAATGTTTCAATTTTAACACAAAGCTCTTTTTATTTGGAGGGTGAAGGAGGTTACTTTATCTCTATTTGCAGTAAAAATATGAAGAGGAAAGGAACCTTAACAGTTTGCCAAAAATCAACACTGAGGCCAAATATCAGCATTTAAGTTTGCTTATGGTTGGTATACTGACGGGGACTACTGATAAATTATTTCACAAGTTCAAAAATAACCCGAGTTAAGCAAAAACATTTCAAGGCCCATATCTCAAAGGTATTAAAAGTCACTATATGGGCACCCGGGTGGCTCAGTTGGTTGTGTCTGCCTTTGGCTCAGGTCATGATCTCGGGTCCTGGGACTGAGCACCACACTGGGCTCCCTGCTCAGTGGGGAGTCTGCTTCTCCCTCTTCTCCACTCCTCTGCTTGTGTTCTCTCTCACTCAAATAATAAATAAATAAACCTTAAAAAAAAAAAAAGGCACTATAAATGACAGTTTGATGAAGATGTGAAAGACAGCAGGACTTGTTCTATTAGTGAAATGTTGTCATCATATATGGTATTTTATTGCAAGAGTTAAGCTAACTCAATCTACATGTGAGTAATATGTGGGTAGGAAAGCACCACGACCTATTCCTCTTATCCTTTAAATAAAACAAAAGATTAGTACTTCTCATAATCATCTCTTTGACAGTATATATACTGCTAAAAAATAAATCAATTCACATGGATAACTTCAGGTTTTATCTCTATTAAAAATACTGATCCTTAAAATACAAGAATATTTTTTAGAATTGTTACTTACATAAGGCCAGGAAAGTGTGCTTTGAATTCATCAAGACCAAGACTCTTCTTAGCAAGTCCTTGTTCATAATATAGTTTTTTATGTGATATGTGTGATGTTCCACACAAAATGTGAGTAGTTCTAAAATTAAGGCAAGCAGCTGTGCTGTTTGATAATTATCTACAAAGAAAGTAATCACAGGAAAATAAGTATTATAACTCAGTTATAAAGAGAATAAAGATAAATAAAGAGAATACAGTTTATGCCTCATATTTTAGAGCAAGAGTAAAACTGTATTTCTAATCCTCATTATTATCAATTAAAGAGCTACAGATTTTTAGTTTTTCATTAGCAGACTCTCCAGTACTATCCATTTTTATTGACTAAATGGATACCTTCTATGGCTTTTGTATAAAATACTTATTAGTGTTAAGAGGAAAGAAAGCCTCAATAAAAAAAAATACATACATGCTAAGAAAACCCTCATTGATCTCATTGAGATCTTCTTAGAAATACTTCCTTAATGTGTGCTGCTTTCATTATTAATATTAACAAATCTATTAAAGGGTCCCCAGTAAAGAGTAAATACGTCAAGCTTTTTGCCTAACACGGTGCAACAGAACTTTCTAAGAAAAATTAATATGCTTTCCTTAAAAACACTTAAGGAAAGGACATTTTTGGCTACTTGTATATAAAGTGAAAAACAGTACATTGAGATTTTTTTTAACAATGATCTTTTTAACATCAAAATGTGATATCCATGCGAGGCCTACTAAAGTAAACTACCTTTTCTTCCCTCAAGAGGCCTTGATATATACTTTAATGAAATGATTTCAAATTGGTTCCTGAACATCGAAATTGAATATATGTCAAAGGGCTTATGTCAATAACTACTGACACCTATTATAAATGTTTTAGGCAAGAAATATTAAACTGTGAGGAAATTTTTTGAGTAAGAACCACAACCTTATAGAATAAATCTAGTCCAACTATTTTTCAAGAAGATTACACACATAAATATTTTGTGGAACTATGATGCCATCAGGAATAATCAGCATTCTTTTGATAACAGAAAAGCCATTCAAAATACAAAATACAGTTCTGGTATTTAAAAGATCCTTCCTGTGCTAAATGCAAGTAAAGAGTTTTACTTGTTTCAGGCCCATCTGTGTAACAGCAAACACCACAGTCAGTATCTGAACTAGTTCCTCATTCTGATAAAAAAATTACACTCTCTTAATTTCTCAATTCCCTAATTTTATTCAAAAAAGATTTTGTAACAATGATCTGCAGTGTTAATTAAGTATCTTGTTTTCACTTTCTCAAATTAGGACATGAAATTAATCATTTATCTCTTAACTAATCCAATTTCTGAAGGTCTCCTCATTTGAAACTGGGTCTCCTAGACCACTGATGAGCCCGGCAGAAAAGACAGGATTCTAGGTGCACACAGCGCATTTTCTATTCTCCTAGCCCCATCCCTAGTATGCATGTTCCAAGTAGAAGCAACAGTGCTTATACTCAGGTTCATAAATAATACCTAAGCATAATGCTGTCATGAACACTAACACTAGTTCCTAGCTGGTCTTAGTTTACTAGGTTTCAAAAATAATGAACTAAAATTCTCAACTTTCAGATGTCTTCTCAAAAAAAAAATCAGAAAACAAGCTCTAAATTTACAGTAAAAAACAAAAACAAAATTCCAACCAGTTTTCCATCTTTTATATTAGAGAAAATGGAATGTTTTTCTTTACAATGAAAGAAATAGGTAAATTTCTTTGGATTTTTTAAAAAATAAGCCTTTCTTAGCCTTGTATAAATAAATGCATTATACTTTGAGCAAAAAAAGCTTACAATTTTGTATTAGTTCATAAAATAAAATTCATACTTACCAGGGCAAATCGTACTGTTTTTGTTAGATCCAACTATATTATCTAACAAAAAAAAAAATAAGTCAGTTACTTCAGTAATAATTACTTCTATTTTCCTAGTCCTTTACAACATACAAAGGATGTCTTTGGTCATAATCTCATTTTACCTGAGTAACTGTCAAGAATTAGTTGTGAGGGGGGGCACCTGGGTGGCTCAGTGGGTTAAGCCGCTGCCTTCGACTCAGGTCATGATCTCAGGGTCCTGGGATCGAGTCCCACATCGGGCTCTCTGCTCAGCGGGAAGCCTGCTTCCTCCTCTCTCTCTCTGCCTGCCTCTCTGCCTACTTGTGATCTCTCTCTGTCAAATAAATAAATAAAATCTTTAAAAAAAAAAAAAAAGAATTAGTTGTGAGGGGAGTGAGGGGATGGGCAAAATGGGAGAAGGGAGATACAGGATTCCAGTTATGGAATGTATGTCACAGGGATAAAAGGTACAGCACAGGGAATATAGTCAATGGTACCGTAACAGCATTACCTGGTGAGAGATGGGAGCTACACTTGTCAGTGAGTGAAGCTTAATGTACAGACTTGTAAAACAACTATGCTGTTTACTGAAAGAAACGTAGCATCCTGTGTCAACTATACTTCAATTTAAAAAAATAGTTGTTTCAGTTACCACCTTTTATAGAATTGGGTGTGGATGAGGAAGTGTTAAAAGACACTAAATATTCTGATAAAAAAGTGAGGTTACAACCAGAGAAAAGACGGACACATTTTCTTTTACTTCTTAGTCATCCTCCAATAATTAGGATAGCTTTCTCTCTCTACAAAAATTTCTTAAACTCCAGAATAACACAATATTGTTATAATTTATGTCTTGAAGTTTTAAAAAAGTAAGTAGGATATTATAAGTTCTGAATTTTAGACATATATTTTACAGCACATTTGCACAGAAAAAAATATGAATGTCTATCGCAGCACTGTATTTAACAGCAAAAACTAGAAACAACTTAAATGTACATTAGAAGCAGAGGGGCTAAATTACAACATACTCATAGAGAATACTATATAAGACTTAAAAATAAATAAGAACTCCAGGTATCAATATGGACAGATTTAAAAAACTCACTGAATAAGAGAAAAAAAAATGCAGAACAATGTGTACAACAGAAATCAATTTGTATCAAGTTTGGAAACATGAAAAATAATACATTACACTTATAGTAATATAAACAGACACTGAGTGATAAACCTCAAATTCAACATTGCTTGAGGGATGGGGGTGAAGTGAGAATATTAAGAGGTGCATAGGAAACTTCAACAATTACTGTAATTTATTTTCTTTTCAAAAAAATTATGAAAAAAAAATAGGGCAAGTTAGTTTTGATAAAGCTGACAGGAAATATATGGTGTCTGCTATATAATTATCTAAACATTTCTGTATGCTGCAAGTGTTTTATTTTAAAATTAAAATTAAAAATGCATTTATTTTAATTTATACAAATGAAACTGTTCTGCATGAAAACATTCTGCAACATGCTTTTTAATGTTTTAAAAAATTTATTTGTCAGAGAGAGAGAGCACAAGCAGGCAGAGTGGCAGGCAGAGGCAGAGGGAGAAGCGGGCTCCCCACTGAGCAAGCAGCCCCGTGCGGGACTCCATCCCAGGACCCTGGGATCATGACCCGAGCTGAAGGCAACTGCTTAACTGACTGAGCCACCCAGGCATCCCTGGAACATGCTTTTTTATCCAATTTTGTATTTTCAAGAACTTGTTAATAGTTCAAAATTCAGTTTTTAACTGCTTTTGAGTATTCCACTGTATGAATATACCACATGTTCTTTATTTTCTTATACATTCTTGTACCTGTCACACATATGCATAAATGTTCCCTCAGAAATTGAAGTGATAGTATTATGTAAGCTGTGCCCATTTTACAACTTAATTAATTTAGCAAACATTCTCTTTAATTGACTCCCTTTTAAAATGACTCACTGGATTAACCAACACTCTCAGAAAACCACCCCTCCCATCCCTCATTTAAACCAGTTGAGTTGCATGCTTATCAAAAGTCCTTTGTTTACACTATTTCTGGCAGTATGATTACATACTTTAAATATCACAGACTGATGAAATATCATAATAATGTACCATCTATGGCTAAGCTGAATACAGTCTACAGACTAGAAGTCAGTAGAACTAGAAGTTGTAGCTGATGAATTATGGGTGTAGTTTATGGATAAAAGATGACATGGAAATAAAAAAAAAAAACATTAAAAAAGAAAGTCTTGCCCCTACACAAAGTATCAGCAAATGAGTCAGCATTTAGAATGTTACCAGAGTTTATTTTTTTAAACCATTCTCTACTTTAACCAACTTTTTTTGATTAACCCACAACTTTCGATCCTTATGTTGTGAAATTAAAGAGCTTTACTATGTAGCCAAATTATTCTCCAACATGATGGTTCCCCTTGGATTTTCTAATTTTTCCTTGTCATATAAAGCACTGAGCAGACAGCCTGTTACAGTTATACTACTCATTTCACTCTTTAAAAATGGAAATCATAAGCAGATAATTAAGAGACCCTACCCTTTTCACACTTGTCTTCTGAAGTATTGGTCAAAAGTGGTGCTGTGAGAACATGCATACAATGGTTGTAGAAGAAATTTAGAAATTCACTTTTTTCAGTTTTCTGAAACATATAGAATTAAAAAAAATATTTTATTATCTTTTAATATCTTTAAGAATTAGTGTAGATTACATACAACAGATACTTCAAGATATCATGAAAGAACAAAAAAACTAGGTACATTCACCTTAACTGTATTTCTGCAGAACTGAAAAATCAAATCTATTTCATATTACTAAATTAAAATGAAAATAAGATTATAAAAAATTTTTCTGAGGAAAATTACTCAGAAGAATTTTTTTCCTAATATGCTTATGATTTGAAGTGGAATGAAGATCTACCAAGCAATGTTGAGAGGAGCAACTTACTAACTGCTGAAAATTTGAAACTCCATTCACAGCATATTCAAATACGAAAAAAAACACCAAACTGATTTATCAAGCCACTTGAATCAGGACAGAATTTAGATCTCTTTTCTAAATTTCAAAAATTTCTTATTTGGAAATTTGGGAAACAGTATCTTTTGATTTTTTTGACCACTATTTTTATACAATGGTCTCATAAACAAGTAATGATTTAAAAACAATATATTCTTCTCTAAATATGAGGGAATTTTATAAAGAAAAAAATCCCAGAATTTTGAGACAACAATTATTAGTATTTTGGAATACTTCCATAAGTCTTTTCTGAATGATTTCTCTTAGCAGTTGAGATCATTCAGTACATATTAATTTTTTCCACTATGATTAAAAAACACTTAACATTAAAACTTACCATCTTAGCCATTTTTACTGTTTATGGCTCAGCAGTGTTAAATATGTTACGTATGTTGTATATTAATTTTTAAGAAGTTAACAGAATAAGGCTAAGAGCCATAAACAGAAATGCTAACATTTTACTAAGATTTTCCCAGATTACAATCTTCTATTTTGCCACAAATAAACTGCTACAGGAACACCATAGCTACTTGGATACCAAGTGTACAAATGCTCAAGTATTTATGATTTTTAAAAATTGTACAAATTTTAAGATTTTATATTTATATATTATTTATGTATTTATATATAATTTATTATACATGAAATCCTCTAAAACTGCCTAAACCAAAATATTTTTATCTCAGAATAATTTCTTACATTAGTTGTAGCCAGCATGTTCTCTGGATCAATTAGAGTACGAAGAAGTCCCATTAACTGAACAGCACCCCCTAGCTCAGGATCAGTATCACAGATCATTTGTTCAATTACTACATTAATGAGAAGGATATCCTGAAAGAAAATGTACTTCCATTAGAACTGGTTTGAATATGCAACAAATATACCAACTGAAAGAACAAAATCAGAACCAAAGAATAAATGAACTTACTTAAACTTTTATGTTCCTAGTATTTTTTCAAGTTCTTTAAATACACTAGATTGAAAAAGGCCCACTAAAAGAGCAGAGCACACTAAAGCTTACGGCAACATCAATATAGGAGAGTGAGAAACAAAATCATTTATCAGTGATTCTTGTTCAATGGAGATTCTAACAGATTCTCAATCTAGGTTTCAGCCTCAGATATGAATTTAGAAGCCACTGAATGAGGAGGATCACACATCACGTGACCCTAAAACACTGACTATCTGAGCTTCAAATGAGAAAATCCTTTCTAGCAAAAAAGTGAGAAAACCCAGTACACAACTCTCCTTAGGAAGCAGCAAGTGGATGTACACTGTTACATAATAACCTAACCACAGAGCTATGCATTAGTTGCATGCTTTTAGGTCTTAACTATGAAACTACAAAGTAGCTTGCAGAGACAAAATTTATTTACCTTTTGCCTGTATTTTTAAGCAATCTTAAGTGGCGCCTGAGTAGCTCAGTCGTTAAGTGTCTGCCCTGAGCTCAGGTCACGATCCCAGGGTCCTGGGATCGAGACGCATATCGGGCCCTCTGCTCACCAGAAGCCTGCTTTTCCCTCTCCCATTCTCCCTACTTGTATTCCCTCTCTGTGTCTCTTTCTGTCAAATAACGAAATAAAATCTTTAAAAAAAGGCCTTAGAAATTGAAGAACAGTACAAAGAAAAACGTTTTGACATCAGCTGATTTGAGAACACATTTATTATTGGGGGAAGAAAGGTAATAACTGAAGAAGATGAAATAAGGGAACTGCATGGAATTAAGATGAACTTCTTAAATTGGGAGAACTCTGTAAAGTAATAAAAATATTCAGTATAAAGCACTTAAAAATGATTTTATTTATATGAGAGCGAGTGTGTGTGCATTTGCAAGAGCAGGGGGAGAAGCAGACTCTGATGAGCAGGAAGCCAGATATGGGGCTCTATCCCAGGATCCAGAATCATGACCTGAGCAGAAGGCAGACGCTTAACTGACTGAGCCACCCAGTTGTCCCCAGTATAAAGCACTTTTTGTTATTATTTTGTTGTGTTAGCCCCTTAAACTGAACATACTGTGGTTTCCAAAAATATTTCCCTGTAAAGTTGTTTGTGTTCTTAAATTCTGTTAAGAACCAACAAAAGCATGTCACAGGGACTTAGCTGCTTAAAATGAGAATCCTAGCCCCTACCGCGTTTCAAAATTTCAACACCAATGAATCAATTCTGTCATGGCATTAAAAACAAAATAAAATCTCTTCAAAGAGGAATTACGATTTATGAAATAAAATTCATAGAGCTAATTAATAAATCCAGACCCAAGCCTCATTTCAATTGGAGGAAATGGTAGATTCTACACTAATCTGCTGCTCTATCTTATAGTGGCACAACTGGCAAAGCTTAACTCATGTAAAATGTTAACATATTATGACAAGGTGTCATAAAATAACCTTTCCTCAGAACAGTGCTATGGCATTTACTTACTTTACATTTATGTCAATGTGTACTACTTACATTCTACCAGTTAATTAGGTCCTCAGATAATTTGAATTATATATAATCCTCTTTCATAAGTTCATTCATTTAAAACTAGGCACAAAAAAATAATAAGTGATGAATTTAGGTTACATCTAAATAAAACCAGAGAGGCAAGAAATACTTAAGGTATAGCTCATACACTGAAACGTCGTTTCAATACAGTCCTCAAACTTTTTTGGTCTTCTCTCTTACATGCAGTTTCTCGTAAATCCTGCTTCCAGCTGTATCAATGCCAAACTGAATGCCATAATTCAGTGACTTACAAAATTGACAAAAGCTAATTTACATATTTCATGGTGAAACAGACTGTTAAAGAGAACTACAGCCTTTTTAGGAGGTAAGAAAGGAAATGCCTTTCTCAGGCCTGTAAGACTTCCCTGCCAGAGAGAGGTATATACACCACTGAATGCTATTCTTTAAAACATTTTAAGATCCCCAGGCTTCAAATAGGAAGGGCAAAAGGTCAGCAGATAAATTGAAATCTCTAGGTTTAAAGTTTATGTTTGGATACAGGGTACTTGGATGGTTCAGTTAGTTGAGCATGTGACTCTTGGTTTTTAATCAGGTCATGCTTTCAGGGTTATAAGACTGACCCCAGTTGGGCTCTGTGCTCATTGGGGAATCTGCCTGAGATTCTCTCCCTCTCCCCTGGCCCCTCCCACAGCTCATGGTGCACTCTAATACATACATCTTAAATAAAATAAAAAAGACTACATTTGGAAAAGATCTTTAAAATCCATAAGAAGCAAATAGTCTGGAAGGCTACTAAATAGTTGAGGAAGCTTAACTGTCAAGAAAGTTTTAAAATAGGCAACAGTCCATGACTGTTCAATCTTTAAGACCACTACTTGGCCAGAGAACTCACACTGACAGAAAGGAGACTGTGAAGATTATATAGATCCTTGGAGGAAAGGCATCTTCTATTGCCCAACTCAGATGTAGCCACAGCTGATAATATCCTGAGGGAAGAAAGGTTTTGCAAAAAAATAGGCAAGGGGCATTTCTTTAGAGACAGCTGCTTTTGTTAATCAAGAACCTCCTGGGACAAGGAGTCCAAGCTACTGCTATTCAACAAGTATTTGATGAACCAGTGTATCACAGTTATGAATGAATGATTGCTATAAGTATGTTCGCCCTCTTCCCAGACAAAAGCAGTTTTGCTTGATGTTGGGGGCAGATAAATTATCTTTCTGTTTATAGGTTACTGAAATACTAGGAGTCTTATCTGGACTTGAAGAAGACTACCTAACACTCAAATGATGGAAACTTGATTTATGTCCCTTGAGGGAAAGGTGGATGAGGAAGAAAAAATGTATGAAAGTTAGGTAGCCATAGAGGAGAGACAACGTGGCTGATACTATGAGGCACCCATTTAGTCTCTATTTTCATTGTTTTGCTAGCAGAGTCCAAATTTTGTTTAGGGGCAATGTACTTAGCTAAAACACAATTTCCCAGCATTCTTCATAGCTAAGGGTAACTTACTTTTGGACAAAGAAATCCAAGTAGAAATTGTTAACTGGAACCTCCAGGAAAGTGTTTTAAAATAAAACACGAAAGCTTCCCAGCCATTATTTTGCTCTCTGCCCTTCTTATTCCTGGAGGTGGAATAGCAATCTTGCAATCTCAAAGTAATAGACATTAAAACCAGAAAATGAGGATGATTGACTCAAAAGATGAAAGTCTTCTGTCATAATGGAGCTGTTTCAAGACTTACTGTGACATTAATAAAACTTTCATTAGGTAAAACCATTCTAAGTTGGGTTTTTTCTTTTCTTCTGTGATATAAACATTTAACATAGTATCTACCTTTTCAGCATATTTTAAAGCATACAATATTCTTTTATTTATTTATCAGATAGAGATCATAAGTAGGCAGAGAGGCAGGCAGAGAGGGAGGGAGAAACAGGCTTCCTCCTGAGCAGAGAGCCCCATGTGGGGCTTGATCCCAGGATGCTGGGATCATGACCTGGGCCGAAGGCAGAGGCTCCAACCCACTGAGCCACCCAGGCGCCCCAAGTATATAATATTCTTAACTATAGGTACTATGCTGTCCTATGTTACTCATCCTGTATAACTGGAATTCTACACCCTTTGTCTAGGATCTTTCCCATTTCCCCCAGCCCCATCCCCTGGCAAACACCATTGTTCTCTGATTCTATGAGTCTGTATTACTTTTATAATAAGTATCATGTATTTTTCCTTCTGTGTCCGACTTATTTCACTTGGCAAATTGTCCTCTAGGTTTATCCAAGATGTCAAGAATGGCACGACTTCCTTTTATTGAGGCTGAATAATGCTCCACTGTACATATATGACAAATTTTCTTTATCCATTCATCTGCAGATGGACACTGAGGTTGCTTAGATGTCTTGACTATTGTGAATAATGCTGCAGTGAACATGGGAGGACAGGTATCTCTTCAAGATCTTTTGGATTTATGGACAGAAGCAAGATTGCTGGATCATATAGTAGTCTATTTTAATTTTTAGAGGAACTTCCATCTGTTTTCCATGATGGCTGCTCCAATATATCCCCATCATCAGTGTACTAGGACTCTTCTTTAAAGGGATTTTATTTATTTATTTGACAGAGAGAGATCACAGGTAGGCAGAGAAGCAGGCAGGGGGTGAGGTAGGGAAGCAGGCTCCCTGCTGAGCAGAGAGCCTGATGCAGGATTCAATTCCAGGACCCTGAGATTAAGGCAGAGGCTTAACCTGCTGAGCTACCCAGGTGTCCAAGGACTCTTCTCCATATCCTTGTCAAGACTTGTCATCTTTATTTTTGGTATTAGCCATCCCTTTTTTTTTTTTGAGGACACGTTCCAGATTTTAGTTACATTTTAAGACTAACTTTAATTTCAAAATCACATATCCATATACTTATTCCTTTTTGCTGGTTGTACTTAAATGCATGGTTTGTCAAACACTGTAAACAAATACTTACCTTGTATGTTACATGTAACTCAGGAACGGCTTTTAACAGAAATTCATTGACCTCCCCCACAACATTTTTTTAAATTATAAATACAGGTATCTAAACAATCCTGAATGTATTTTTGATAGTACTGTAGTTAGGACCCAGGGCCACTTCAAAAATTAACACAATGTGAAAACATACATTGTATCTGCTACTTCAGATAGTTTCATCTGAAGCTCTTTCACTAAAAAAGGTGGATCAAGAATGCCATTTGTTTTTCCTTCTTGAGATTTTTACTTTTCAGAAACACACATGCTTCCACAGCATGATTCTTCTCTCCATGATTTCATCTTGTAAACCTGAATTCTACTTTGAGTACTCCAGGTTTATGCATAAATGACAGTGCCACTGCCTACTACTTTTTGTCCTTCAAGTTCCTCCAACAAGCAAAAATTATGAAGAACTTTAACTCCTGTGGAGACCACCTTCTCCTACAGCCCTGATAACTAGCCATCCTAACAGAGATGTGTGTACTTAGGAGAAATGTCTGTTCAATTCCTTTGCCCATTTTCAAATTGGGTTGGTTTTTTTTTGGCTACTAGGTTGCAGGAATGCCTTACATATTTTGAATATTCGTATCTCATCAGCAATTCCAAACAAACTACATTTTTACTCCCAATCTATATACTATGTTATTGGTGCCAGAATTTATTATTTATGTACTTAAAAATTAAAAAAAAATTTTTTTAAAGATTTTATTTATTTATTTGTCAGAAAGAGAGAGACAGTGAGCACTGCAAGGGGAGCAGCAGGCAGAGGAAGAAGCAGGCTCCCCGCTGAGGAAGGAGCCTGATGCAGAACTTGATCCCAGGACCTGGGGCTCATGACCCAGGCGAAGGCAGACTCATAACTGATTGAGCCACCCAGGTGTCCCAGAATTTATTTTATACTGTGTTATCTACTAAAAACTTTTGTAGTTATAGTTTTTCTTAATATTTTGTCTTTTGCCTTTTATACTAGGGTTAAAAGTGATTTATACACCATGAATGGGGTTTTATGTTATATATGCCTATATGTTTATCTTCCCCAGTGAGATTTACATTTTCATATGTTTTCTTGTAGCTGTTTAGTGATCTTTCATTTTAAACTTTTAAGGGACGCCTGGGTGGCTCAGTTGGTTAAGCAGCTGCCTTCGGCTCGGGTCATGATCCCAGGGTCCTGGGATGGAGTCCCACATCGGGCTCCTTGCTCGGCAGGGAGCCTGCTTCTCCCTCTGCCTCTGCCTGCCTCTCTGTCTGCCTGTGCTCACTTGCTCTCTCTCCCTCTGTCTCTGACAAATAAATAAATAAAATCTTAAAAAAAAAAATACTCTTTAAGAGGGGTGCCTGAGTGGCTCAGTGGGTTAAAGCCTCTGCCTTTGGCTCAGGTCATAATCCCAGGGTCCTGGGATCGAGCACCACATCGAGCTCTCTGCTTGACAAGGGGCCTGATTCTTTCTCTCTGTCTGCCTCTCTGCCTACTTGTGATCTCTGTCTGTCAAATAAATAAATAAGATCTTAAAAAAAAAAAAGAATTCTCTTTAAGCACATCTTGTAAGGCAGGTCTAGTTATGCCAGGTAAAGTATTCTCAGTTAGCAGGGGTTTTTTCCAGCACTTTGAATATATCAGCTTACTATTTCCTGGCCTGAAACGTTTTTGCTGAGAAATTTGCTGAGATTTATGGGAATTCTCTTATATGTGATGAGGCTTTTTGTTTTTTGTCTTGCTGCTTTAAAAATTCTCTTGGTCTTTGACTTTTGACAGTTTTATTGTAATGTATTTTAGTGAAGACATCTTTGGATAGAATTTATTTGGGGACATATAAATTTCATGTACCTGGATGACCATATCTCTCTCCTCATTTGATGCTATTAGCCATTATTTCTTTAAATAGGTTTCTGTCCCTTTCTCTTCTCCTTTGAGGGAACCATAATACATATACTGTTTTTCTTCATTGCACCCCATAATTATGAAAGCTTTCTCTTTTTTTCATTCTTTTTTCTTTTAGTTCTCTGACTGGATAATTTCAAATGGCTTGTCTTTGAGTTCTCTGATTTTTTATTTCTGCTTGACTGAGTCTGCTATCAAAGCTGTTTATTGCTTCCCCCCCCCCTCAGTTTAGTCAATGTATTCTTTAGCTCTACAATTTCTTTTGGTTCTTTTTTTAAGATCTTAATTTATTTGACAGAGAGAGAAAGCAAGCAAGCGTACGAGCAGGGGGAGCAGCAGGGAGAGGGAGAAGCAGGCTCCCTAGCTCAGCAGGAAGCCCAAAATGGGACTTGATCCTAGGGCTCTGGGATCATGACCTGAGCGGAAGGCAGATGCTTAACCAACTGAGCCATCCAGGTACCCCTCTTTTGGTTCTTTTTAAATACTTTTTCTCTGTTGAACTTCTCATTTTGTTCATGTACTGTTTTCCTGATTTCATTTAGTTATCTGTGTTCTCTTGCAGTTCAATGAACTTCTTTAAAACAATTATTCTGAATTCTTTGTCAGTCAGTTCATTTTCCATTATTTTAGGGTCAGTTTTGATAGCTTTATTTTCTTTGTTTTGGTGGTGTCAAGTTCTCCTGATCTTTGTAATCTTGCACTGATATCTGCCCATCTAAAGAAGCAGTTAGCTTTTTTCGTCTTTACAGACTGGCCTTGGCAGGGAAAGTTCTTCACCAGTCAGCCCAGTCAGAGATTTTGGCTGGGTCATTTGATTAGGTTTATTACTAGGGTACATGGACCAGATTTTGAGATGTGTGTGGTAGTTTTGAGAACCCCTGCCTCTTTTCTTTGTTCTTAGCTATTGCAAGGGGATTCCCTCACTGTTCTGAGTAGGACCTGAAAGAAATGGCCCTCATGGTAGCATTCTGAAAGGCTGGAGATGTCAGTCAGACTCTCACTTTGTTCTCCCTTTTCCCATGAGAGAGAATCTATGGGGCCAGAAGATCTCTCAGTACTGTGCTATGCTCACTTGGGGAGAAGTGACAAGGGTAAACTGTTCTTACCCTTTTTCAATGTATCTTTTCTCATTTCTGTGCTCCACTCAAATGCTATTACCTCTCACGTGGACTCTAAAGTCACATGGAGGTATTCCTGTCTGTTAATAACTGTTAAATCAGTTTCTGTTGTGGGGACGAGACCTGGAATTTCTAATTCTGCCATCTTGCTGATGCCACTCCTGGTTTTTCGGATTCGGATATATGAAGTCAAACCCATTCCTAAGTAATACATTAATTTCTTATTCTCCTACTTCCTTCTGCCACAGGTCAGGTCTTCTTTCTTTAGTTATCTGTAGAACTATACTTCTAAAACAGAGACCTGATCAAGACATCCTTTGTTTAGAATGGTTGTAAAATAAAAGATTCACTCCTTGGGGACACTGGAGTGGCTCAGTTATTAAGCATCTTCCTTGGGCTCAGGTCTTTATCCCAGGGGCTTGGGATGGAGTCCCGCATTGGGATCCCCACTCGGCAGAAAGCCTGTTTCTCCCTCTCCCACTCCCCCTGCTTGTGTTCCCTCTCTTTGTGTGTCTCTGTCAAATAAATAAATAAAATCTCAAATAAATAAATAAATAAATAAATAAATAAATAAATAAATAAAAGAGTCACTCCTTAGACTGGCTGTATAGGTAGCAAATACTCTAATCCTGTGCTGTTTAATATGGTATCCACTTGCCACATGAGGCAGTTTAAAATTAAAAACAGTAATTCCTCAGTCACACTACCTATAGTTTAAGTGCTTGGCAGCCACAGGTAGCAAGTGGTTACCTTGTAGTTACAGAAAAAACATTTCCATCATCACAGAAACTGAACAGCACTCTTCAAGCCTATTATTATAGTTACATGGTTAAAGAAAGGGAAAAAAAACATGAAAATCAGACTTAGATAAAAAAAAAAAAAAGATGCAGGAGGAGACAAGGGCAAAATATGGGAATTTTTTAACAATCAAAATACTAATTGCCACTGCAATGATACAAAAGTCTTTAAACTTCTGAATCCTTGTATTTATTTTTTAACTACTCTTAAGTGTCACTTTAATGAAACAAATAATTTATTAAAGAAAATACAAGAGACAGGAATCCACAAACATTCTAAATCTGTAATAAGAGTCATCTTGACTGCTGTGAAATCTGCTGTGAAAATACATGCAAAATCAGACTTCTGTTTTTGATCAAGAAAGAGTGACAGGAACTAGATTTAGTTTCTATCTGGAACAACAAAAAAACACTAGACAAAAATACATGAAACCACAGTTGGTAATACAGTAGACAATGGCCAGTAAAAGAAAGATGGGAAAAAACGAGATAAGCCCTAGGATACATGTCAGGTTCTATTACTACTGCTACTACTACTACTACTATATTACTGGATCCTGCCAAACTAAGTAAAAATCAACTCCTGAAATACTAGAATTAACCATAGATTTATACAGTTTCTGCCCCATAGAGCAGTATGGGACAGCAAAACAGTCTTATTCCAGAGGTATAACCACCTCAGTAATTATAATTAGTCCACTACAATGCATGACTACACCCACTCAAAAATAATGGTATTTTCAGAAACAATGAACAAATAGTTCTGAAACAATTAATGAATGGTTGAACATACGTCTGTGAACTAAAAGTCTTAACAACATTTAAGTTTTCTGTAAGGCATGTTTCATTTCTTAGTTAACATAATGGAGCAAGCCCTGGTGAACAGAAGGAAGAGCTGAATCAAAGGACCCAGCCTCTCTAATTGCAGTATAGCCATCTAAGATATACACTATCTAAGTGACCATATTAACTCTCCCATACCTATTTCTCCAATGGTGGAACAAAGGAAATGGAATAGAAAAATCACTGTAAGTTGGATTACTCTTTCAAAATTCAAGCTAGCTAGAGTTGAACTGTCTGATTTCTAAAGCTGTTTGCTGGAGTTCTTTACAGGTAGCATTAAAATATTATACAAACAAATCCAATTTTCCTTGACCTGCTTCCCCAACAATGACACTACTCAAGCTAGAAAAAAATTCATGCTCAAGCAAGTACAGCTAAATAATAAAGAGGTACAAAAAACTACTGGAAAATTCCTTCTTAAAAATCAAATGTTGACTTGATGTGCAAATAAACCATGATAGAGTAATTCTAGTTAATACGTGTCAATGCTGGACTACCAAATCTATTCTAGGAACATCCTCTCAAATAAGTTTATATATATATATATATATTTTTTTTCTTCACCTCTCTTAAATTTATAATCTTAATTAAGAGGGCCCAATGACTTTCTTTCCATTGAAGACTGCTTATTCCTATGTTCTCTCTTTTAATTCTTTTTATACTGCCATAGTAGCTTCTGCAGTTACAACCTCAGAGTCAGCCTTTGAATGCCACCATCACCGTCTTGCAATATTCTGAGAAAGGGGTCTAAGTTAGGGCTTGGCAAACCACAAGACCATTTTGCTGATTGCCTACTTTGTACATAAAGTTGTAAGGAAGGGACGCCTGGGTGGCTCAGTTGGTTGAGCTGCTATCTTCAGCTCAGGTCATGGTCCCAGCGTCATGGGGTCGAGTCCCACATCGGGCTCCCTGCTCTGCAGGGACCCTGCTTCTCCCTCTGCCACTCTGTCTGCCTGTGCTCTCTCTCTCTCTCTGACAAATAAATAAATAAAATCTTTAAAAAAAAAAAAAGTTGTAAGGTAAAAACATTTACTGGAGCATAGCTACACCATCTTTGGACAATTCATTCTTACAATGGCAGGGTTGAGTAACTGCAACAGATACCAAAGAGCTCATCAAGTCTTATTTATCTTCTGGCCTTTTAAGGAAAGTTTGCTATCCTTCACCTAAATAGCAACATTCAAGTGAGTTTAACCAAGATTTTTGAGAGATTTTTCAAAGTTTTAGTTATATCTAAATCAAAATATTAGCATCCATGTATCTTAGATCCCATGACTATAGTAAGTAAGAGGAAAAGAAAGAATGACAGGAGCAGTAATATTATACTGAAGTAGAATAAAAACTGATGGATGTGATGAAAACATCTTTGTTTTTTAAATGTATAAATTATTTTAAAAATGCACGTGAAATTTGTTCTGCAGAAACTTGAACGAGGGCTAACATAATTAGAAAAACAATAATTCTTTTGATCCATTTGACATGTCAGAAGAAAGCAAAAGCAGCTCTTCAAATTCTACAGAACTTAATGGTCCAATTCCTTAAGTCTGTGAAACAGCAAAATAGTCTGAACAAAAAAAACCCTTTCAGTTCATTTTTTAATTTTAAGGGAATTCCTTGATGTGATGCACTAAAGAAAACATTAATTCTGTACCATTCCTGATACAAAGAAATAACCTAAATCAAATCACAAGGAAACATCAAGTCCAAATTGTTGGATACTAGACCAGAAAATTTTCAGTATTGTCTTGGTTAAAAAGAACATTACTGGGACAACTGACCAAATCTGAGGTAAAACTGCAGTTAGATATTAATACTGTAAAAATGCTAACTTCCTGATTTTGATAATTTTAATAGACAGTGAAGTAGACACAGGTAAAAAGAAACTTTGTGATCATTTCTGTACCTTATTCTTCAATGATTTAGAACAAAAATAATTATTTCTGTAGGTAAATGTGTACATACAAATATAAGCAAAGAAAGAATGCTAAGGCAAATTAGAGATAAAATATTAACAACTGGGAATCTGGGTGAAGTGTATATGGGAGTTCTTTGTACTATTATTATAACTTTTCTGTAAATTTAAAATTATTTCAAAACAAAAAGTTAAAAAATGGATGCAATTTTAAGAAACGCGTTATATTCCATATAAAATATCAAAGAGCTCAGAGATTAGCTTATGTATTTTTTAACTTTATTATGGCAAATTTCATCTTCCAGAATTATTGTAAATTCCACATATATAATTCTGTTAAGTATTTCAGTATAAAACTTTACAAAATAAGAACTCTTAAAAAAATCCCAATGCGATTATCATATCTTTAAAAATTAACATGAGTTTATTTTTAAGTGAGAAGTACAGTGAAAATACCTGCCAAAATAAGTGGTTCAATAACAGTTGTTTAGTTATCCAGTCAGATTCTAAAATAAGTTTTACTGAGTGGTTCAAAGAACATTAGCATAAAAATATGTGAAATCTCTGGAATAACAAAAATACAGCAATTATTCCTGTTATCTATCTGTCTAGCTTAGAAAAAATGACTATAGTAAAAAAATGTTAGTATTCCCTGTTGCTTAATATGTATTTTAATATGTAATCCAGGTTCCTAAAACAAATCTGCTCCATAATACTGGAAAGAAAAGTTCGAATGTTGTGAATTTACTTTAAAAGGGCTCCAAAATAGCAAATGCCCACCAAATACACAGGTAAGTCTTTTCTTTTTAAAGGTTACCAGAAGTCAACAAAAAATTTAGCATGTAGAATCCTTAATTTTGAAGAAAAAAAAATTTTTTAATCCTCTTTTGTGGTCTAACTCCATTATTTTGAAGGAACAGAATTTATAAATTGTTAAACTGCTAGATCTCAGAAAATCTGGGGAAATGAAGACCTTGAAGACTAGGATTATAGAAAAAAGACTGAGAAAGGAACTTTACATAGTTAAAGATCAGTAATTGCTTCTCTAAGTCTCATTCATCAACTGAATATAAACAAGGAAATATTCTAATGAAAACAGAAATAAAAGCTTTCAGAGTTAAGAATTCTAAGAGTTTACTATTCTCATGATCTGAAGCAATTTTATAATGAGTGTCCTTAATCATACACATCACTGAGAATGCACCAATTAAGAGTGTTAAATTCAAAGTTACCTTCTGTAAAGGATGGCACAAAGATACACATATCAACAGTGAGATTATAAACTGATTAATAAACCAGGTATTTATTTCTTTGAAGTCAGATATATTACCATTTGGGATGAAGGAAAAAAAACACCTTAAAACATACTTAACATAAAGATTTCTTCTATTTCTTTTCTACTGCCTAAAACTGCAGCATTAGCTCAAACTGATTCTAAAATAAAATTGCTTTAAGAAAAAAAAACACCCCACTGGAAATACTTAACTAAGAATGTAGAAATCTAAGGAGAGAGTAAGAGATTAAACACAAAACATATAAAAAAACTGTAGTTTAATTCAAGTGACTCGTAACAAGGGTCAAATTAACAACAGAAATCAAAATCTTTTTTAGGATGGAACATAATTATATTTGTTTACTATTTAACACTAAACTATATTTGATGTAAGAAAGGATACTTTAAATTACAGCTATATGCTCATTTTGTTCTTAAAAGAGTTTAAGGGGAAAGTTTAAGTATTTCTGTAGTGGGAAAACACACTGGTCTCATTAATAAACATTTATTCACATGGGAAATAAAAGACATTTGAACAAGTGAAGACAACTTGTTAGTTATATTAGAAGTGCTTGATGTAAGGGGCTTGAAATTACACATCATTAGACTTGAACTTTTTGAAGAATTTGATTCTATTATATCTATCTCAACTCGGGTTTGCATACAGCTTTTTAAAATAAATCAAATGCCACATATTCTGGGCTTGCTGAAGTCGTAGCTGATCAGAAATCTATTTTGCTTCATTGAAGATTTAGATTGTAGTTATACTTTTTTTCTCAATAGTATGCAAACAGTACAGGTAATTCACATAGAACCAGAGCATTATTACTTACATCATCACTCTGCTGGGCTTCTTGCATTACAAATTCTCGGACCATGGATGGGCTAAACTCTACCAGATAAGAAAATATATCTGTAGCTGCTGATCTGACTTGCAAATCATCCATGCCCTGGTAAAAGGAAAATTGGGTTAAAGACTGTTAATGAAAATTATGCCACATTCCCTTTCTTTTCCAAATCTATGCACATCAAGTATTTGGATTTAGACATTGTACTGGAATCCTTTCTTCCTTTTCTTGTATAAATATTAAAAGCTTTAAAGCAGCTCAGTTAGTTTCAGTTTTGCCATCAGAAAGATAAATATTCAGAGAATATTTAGCAATATTTAGGAATCAGCATAGGATTATACTATTATACTTTAAAAATACTTTAAAAATGCTATAAAATTTTTTTTTGTATTTACATATATGCAATATGTGAATGATGTTACCTAGTTAAGACTTCAAAATTTTCCAGAATCTGTCTTTGGTCGTGAATTTGCCAGTTACTCTTCCGAAACTGATTCTCTCTTTTATGACTCTCCTAACAGAAGATGCTTTTGAAAAGCACTCTGGGTATTTTTACTCTTTGTCCATATCTTAGTTTTCTAAGGTAGTGATCCTGAATGCTCTTCCCTCTTTGACAGATGAAGGATAAATGACTCACAAGTTACAAAATCTTCAAGTGATTCTGAAAACATTCCTTAACTCATTCTCAAAGTGTAGTCCAGGGACATGCATGAGATTAAAACTATTTTCATAAAAATAAACAATACTAGGGCATTACTGGCCCTTTTCACTCCCAGTGTATCACAAGTATAGTGGGGTTTTCCAGAGGCTACAAGAAATACAATATCACAACAAATCAAATGCAATGAAAATCTAGCTGTTTTCTCTTACACCAAATGTTAAAGGGATGGGCAAAAAAGGTGAAATGCCACTCCTCACTAAAATTTTTTTTGTTTCTGGAAAATTACATTTTCATAAAAGTTATATTATTTGTAAAATGTTTATCATTTTAAATAAGTATTTTTAAAGATTTTCAGTTTCAATTTTTCATACAACACCAATAGATAAAAATCATATAAACAATTGTGTTGAGAACCACTGCCCTAAACCATACTGCAGATGAGCCACGTTGGTCCAGTCTGTCCTCCATCTACTCACTGGTCAAAAAAGGAATGGTATTTTAATAGTTTCTATGAAACATAATATTGTTACAGAACAAATAATAGTCCTGAAAAAACATGCAGGATTTTTATTCACTTGAAGCCATATTATGCAGGTGCTTACATATTAATATTACAAATTTAAGTTAATAAAAATCCAAAAGCTGAACACACACTTGTGAAAGTGAATCATAAGCTAAAATATATAATTCAATATGCATTACTATAATAAATATTTTCACATACATAATATAGAAGTACTACAAATTCACAACTTCAGAAACATGAAAAGAAACCATATAATTACCATTACAATTTCAAGAGCAGGAAGAATTCCCAACTTTGCCAAAGTTTTGAAAAATGCATCCCTATTTTGAGGTTGTAATGTCTGAGAAAATGCACAAAATTCCTTGAAAAAGTTAACCTGTAATATTAGAAAATAAAGTCAGAAGTTGACACACATAAGAGCAAATGTGGGGCACACTTTAATGTGATTTATCACAGTATAATATGCCCTTCTCAAGGACCTTGATTTCTTAGGGTGTCCTGGCTCCTTTAAAGCTGTATTCAAAGAACGTATTAAAAACTAGCATCTTGGGGCACCTGGGTGGCTCAGGGGGTTAAGCCTCTGCCTTTGGCTCATGTCATTATCTCAGGGTCCTGGGATAGAGCCCTACATCAGGCTCTCTACTCAACAGGGAGCCTGCTTCCCCCTCTCTCTCTGCCTGCCTCTCCACTTATTTGTGATCTCTCTCTCTCTCTCTCTCCCTCTCTCTCTCTCTGTGTCAAATAAGTAAGTAAAATCTTAAAACAAGACAAAACAAAAAAACTAGCATCTCTCTAAAAGTGAACTTTGCATTATTTCTGAGCGCTGAACAATGAACTCTCCAAAGACATTACAGTGTACATGTAGAGTCCCAGAGGGTGACTGCAGATATAATATTCTTAACTAATGATTTAGGTGCAAAAATGTCATGTAAGGCATGTATCTCGAATTAGAACCATGTACTTTCACAGAAACATGCTATATAACAAATGGTGGCTGGGTTCTCAAAGAGCTCTCAAAAGTACAATTCCGTTTGTTTTTTTTTTAAAGATTTTTTATTTATTTGACAGAGAGACATCACAAGTAGGCAGAGAGGCAGGCAGAGAGAGAAAGAGGAGGAAGCAGGTTCCCTGCTGAGCAGAGAGCCCGATGCAGGACTTGATCCCAGGACCCTGAGATCATGACCTGAGCCGAAGGCGGCAGCGGCTTAACCCACTGAGCCACCCAGGCGCCCCTACAATTCCGTTTTTAAGAACTGGAAAGGACATTAGACATTCCCGAGTTTAAAGAACCAATTTTATAAATGCGAAAACCGAGTAGGCAATCAACTATACCAAGATGACTTGGCCGACTTTAAGTCCGCATCTTTCTTCAATTCTTTTTTAAAGCCCAAGCACCTGATTATAATATTTTAAAAAATGACAAACTGCTAGTAAACAGCAGTTTACTAGCAGTTTCTTCCTCCAAAGCATGAGTTATACCTCAGAAAATACATACATTTTGAAAAGAAAAAAAAAAACATTTCCTAGAACCAAATTACTTATCATGCATTTATTCAAGAAGCACGGTTCTTAACTCCCCCCCCCTTAAAAAAAAAAAAAAAGAGAGAGAGCTGTTCTATAATGTAACTATAGCTATAAAAATATATGAGCTTGCAATTCTGTCCTAACATAAACCCTGTATCTAATTTTGGGTTTTGTAAGACACGTAAGTCCCCTCACTGCAGGGTAAAAATCACATCAAGATACTTTAAGAAACTGGTAAATATACAACACAGTAAGTAGGAGAAACTTAGAGAATAATTATAAAATATAAATATGTATCTTTCATTTCATATTTATAAAAAATTCTCTTAACGAACTCAATATTAAAAGCTGTATATGCCGGAAGTGTTCTTTAAAGGTTCAAATTTCAAGAATAAATAACTTACCAATTCACGTCGTTTATCATCATCTGTAGCCTCATCCGTTAACTGTGCAAAAACTTCAGACAAAAACTTCTCATCTTCCTACATGAGAAGAAATAATTACTATGAAACAGTCTAACATAAAAAGTTATAATCATTTGTATGATTTACACCAATTATAATAAAAATAGCTGAAAACCTAATCATAGTTTCATCATGAAACTTAAAATTCATGTTAGGGGTGCCTAGGTGGATCAGCGGGTTAAGCCTCTGCCTTTAGCTCAGGTCATGATCCCAGGGTTCGAGCCCCACATCGGGCTCTCTGCTCAGCAGGGAGTCTGCTTCCCCGCCCCCCTCCCTCTGCCTGCCTTTCTGTCTACTTGTAATCTCTGTCAAATAAAATTAAAAACAAAAAAATTTAATGCTACAAGTTTCAAACCCTGACTATACTATTTAGTATTAGTTATACATTAAACCTCATTTAACCAGAAACTTCAGCTATAAAGAACCCTTGGCAGGGGCGGAGTGGGAAGACCAGTTATGTTCTAGAAGTCATGCATGAAAACTCACGTATTTTAACTCTATAGTTTAAGGATCTGCAGCTCCCTCTCAGGGTCTATTCGTTAACTTTTTTTTTTTTCTTTTTTTAAGGATTTATTTGAGAGGGAGTGAGAGAGAGAGAGGAGAGAGAGAGAGAGTGCGTACACATGCACAAGCTGAGGAAGAGACAGAGGGAGGGAGAAGCAGACTCCCTGCTGAGCAGGGAGCCAGAAGAGAAGCTCCATCTCAGAACCCTGGGATCATGACTTTTGGGATCATGACCTGGCCAAAGGCAGATGCTTAACTGAGCCACCCAGAAGCCCCCATTTATTTGCTTTTAATTTAAATGTAATTCAAACAAGTTTGAAGATCTCATTGTCAATCCACCATAGATTAGAAAAATGAGAAATTACAAATATGGCACAGGAAAAGCAGTAAAGGAGACTGAATTCTGGCAGTGGTTAAGACTGCAAAGCCTTCTAAAATATAAGAACTCACAAAATATAATAACCTAGGGCCATTTGGCGTACAGGTTTACATTTTCTTGTGGTTCCCAAGGATAAAACTAAATGATAAAACACAGTAACTGCTTTTCATACTGATGACTCTGAGGTATTATAGGGCAGATATGTGTTAGTTTCTATAAGCACGGTTTACAAGGACAAACAAAAATATCGTGGGGTATGTATTATATCATCTTATTTTTAATATGAATTTGTGTGTCTAAAGTCGAAAAGGGGTAAACTTTAGAGTGTTAATTGTGATTATCTTTTGGTGATGGATTATGAGTGCTTTTCTGTTTATCTGTATTTTCTTATTTTTCACAGTAAGTACGGACTATTAAATTACAAAGGAAAAAACTGACACGAATACTGAAATTCACTTTGGAGATTTCCACAAAACCTGCTAAGAAAAAAAAAACTTGTGCTTTTAACAATGAATTCTGGAACACTGAAAAAATACAATTAAATTAAAAAAAAAAGAAATCTAAAACAAAAAGAAACCTGTGCTTTTTTTTTTTATTAAAGATTTTATTTATTTACTTGACAGATAGACATCACAAGTAGGCAGAGAGGCAGGCAGAGAGAGAGAGAGAGAGAGAGAGGAGAAGCAGGCTCCCCACTGAGCAGAGAGCCCGATGCGATGTGGGGCTCAATCCCAGGACCCTGGGATCGTGACCTAAGGTGAAGGCAGAAGCTTTAACCCACTGAGCCACCCAGGTGCCCCAGAAACCTGTGCTTTAATATTTCAGTTATTTTTAAAATTCACTTTTATGAAATATAACTTGCATTAATTTTAATTAAGGTAGCATGTTCTAAGAACATGCGTAATAGTGATATCTTCATGGCTGATAATCAAATCATGACATGTTAAGCATATGCCTTAAATACCTGCCATTTTACTTAAGGTGGATCATCAGTGAAGCAGTATCAATTCCTTAAGTAAGTTTTTCTAAAAAAAGATAAAAGCGTATATATAAAAAATATGAGTAAAGACTACTAGATAGGATCACGGACGATGTGACCTATTTTCCCACTAACCACTCATCAATGTTACTCAAAACACTAAGAGCTACCCTTCTTCCCCGGTTCATTAGTCTAACTCAGAATGGTGTTTCTTTTGTTCTTTATTTTTTTGACTTCTTCTAGACCTTATACACCATGGCCTGAAACATCTTTTTCTGAGAGAATTCAATAGCATTAACTTACTTCTCAGATTACTTTTTCCAAACACTTTTCATCTCAGTATTTTAGGTTTTGGTGAATAACTATGCATTTATTTCCACTTACACCTTTTATGAATTTCTTCTTCTTCCATCTCTCCCAGATTAAATCTTCCTTTCTTGTCTAAAAGATTTTTTTTTAACCTTTTTTGAAAATACTTTCATAGGAAAATAGTTTCAATTTTTGATAAATGCAATTTCTTCCATGATTCATTATTTGGGTGCTGACAGCTAGAACTGTGTAATGTATTACGGAGGCAATTTCAAGTATAATAGGCTGCTAGGAGAATATTTTAACTCTTATTATATTAATTTTTTCTGATTTCTAACCTTACTCTTGATAATACTCTACAGAAGCACTCTGTTCCGATGTACATTAAAAAAGTAATTAACTAGGGTATCTGGGTGGCTCAGTCAGTGAAGCATCTGCCTTTGACGCAGACTCTGGTCTTCAGATTGAGCCCTGAATCAAGCTCCCTGCTCAGTGGGGAGTATGCTTCTCCCTTTCCCTCTGCTCCCCCTGCCCGGGCCCCCACCCCTGTGAGCTTTAGAGCTCTCTCACTCAAACAAATAAAATCTTAAAAAAATAGTAATTAACTGACAATTTAAAAGTCCATCATAAATACAGCTGTAATGTTTTCCCCTAAATACCTGTTTCTCCAAGTAATCAAACTAGTCTCTTTAGATAACCTTAGTTTTTTTTATTTAGTTTTAAAAGTCTTTGTTTTTAATAAAACATAACTTTTAAGACAAACTGTGTGTGGCTACGTTTTTGACTTACACAGCAAAATCTTATGGGGGAATGAAGAGCCACTTTTACAAAGTCTGAATCAAACTGTTCTTTGCAGTAATATAAAAATAGGCACAGGCTCAAAATCCAAAAACCCAGGGGTGCCTGGCTTACTTAGTCAGTAGAGCATGAAACTCTTTAATTTAGAGTTACGAGTTCAAGACCCACACCGGATGCAGAGTTTATTTTAACAACAATAACACCACCACCCAAACCCAGAACCCATTCACCATTACTCATCTAATGCAGAAATTTAGATTAGATCAGGCTTTAAGAGGTTACATAGATTGCCTAGTCTAATTTTATATTTCAAGAGACTGATGTCCAAAGAGTGGACTTATCTGAGGCTCCCTAGTAACAGAGATGGATTTAGAATCCAGGTCTCTGGCATGATGAGATTTTTGTCATTCCCACTGTATAATAAATTATAGGTCAGAGTCCTAAGTAGTCATTATTATGAAACAAACCGAAGTAAAACATACATAACAGAGTAGAATAGGCCAAAACTAGTAAGATAAAATGGAATATGTTAAATTCTGTATGAGTTCAAAAACCTCTAAAACAAAATGGAGAACTGTATTAACTGTATTACTGTAAGTTGTTTTCTTAAAGAAACAAAGATTTTATATATTTACTTAGTTACTGGGAAGAAAGGTTAGAAATTTCCTTTTCTAGTGCTGAAATCCATAAAATATGTCAAAAAAGAACTAAAGTACTGATTTCATTGGTTTGTTTTTGACTCAATTCTCATTTACGAAATAGAGAAAATATATATGGTAAAATGTCAACATTTACGATACCTGTCCTCCACCATTTCTAGTGAAGGAAGAAGTTAAAACTTCCTGTCGTGAAAAGGATCTGTAGCTCTCTGTGTAAAAATAACTTCACTTTACTGGCTGTAAGAAATTTAATTTTTAAAACATTTTTAAGAATATTTCTCAATTCTGGGCACATGGGATTTTGATCTGCAGTTAGTTAGAAAGTTAAGGTTAACTAAACCCTTATGCCCCAATCAAGCTTAAGAGAATCTCAACATGTATTAGAGCACATACCAGGAGCCAGTGATCACAGTAAGTACTTTCATATAATTTCTGTTAATTAACCTAATTCAGGTTAGGAGTTATTTTATGTACCTTCACACTTACTTATTTTGGTCCAGATAAACAGAATTCTTACATTTTTACTTGCTTATGTAATTCATACAGAAAGTTAATACTCATTTAAAAAGCTATAGTTATCAGGATGCCTGGGTGGCTCAGGCAATTAGGCCTCTCACTCTTGGTTTTGGCTACAGTTCTAAGATGGAGCCCCACAGCTGGAGCTGAAGATTCTTTCCTCCTCCCCAGCTCATGTGTGTGTGCCCATGCTTGCTCTCTCTTTTTCAAATAAATAAAGCTACAGATACATATTTTAGCTAGAAGGGTATCTGGAAATATCTAATACCTAGACAAAAAATTTGTACATGGAAGCCTCAGAGCTGGGCTTTAGGAAATAAGCCTTTAGAGGCCAGTCCCCATAATCCTAATTCCTTTGTCTCACATACTGCTGAGAATAAAAAAATGGAATTCAGCACCACTGCTGACATATAAGATAACTAAGTGGTAAACCCTGGATAAACAATAGGTAATTCACTATCTATTTCATAAATTCTATTTCATAAATTCATCTAATGGACCAGAAATAAGTAAGACTTTCTTTTCTTAAAGCTACATGTGATTTATATAATTATAGCCTTTATAAATAGATCTATAACAAAATACATAAAATGACACTATAAGTATTTATTTATAGGTTAGTTTGCATAATTTATTTTTTAAAACATAAAAAAGCATTTATGATCAAGTATTATAGATTCAGAAACCCTTCTGAAGTCAAAAATAGTCATTTGAAAGCTTCTGCACTTGAGTTTTCTGTCAATGAGTTCTTTACATCAGCTTATACTGAGTCTACTTCCAAACTCCTGAACTGTAACAGAAGTTAGCAAGTCAAATGGGACCTTGAATTGTACAGTAAGTATGGTTTTTTAAAAAAAAAGCAGGTCCTATATACTATAAATGGAACCTCACTCATAAGTCTAATTTTCCTTATACCTGTTACTGTGGAATAAGGAAAAACTGTGAGGTGAAAGAATGATCTAGAGAAGTAAATCCTAAACAGAAAATACAGTTACAAGAGAAAGGTGAATGATGGTTAGAAGCAACATAAAAAGGAATCTCATAGCTAAGTAACAAGACAGAGATTCTCAACTTTTTGGTCCCAGGACCACTTTAAACTCTAAAAAATAATGGAGGACTCAAAAGAGCTTTTACTATGTGGATTATGTTTATCAATATTTATAATCACAACTGAGATTTAAAAACATTAATTTGTTCTAGAAATAAGTGATTTTAAGTTTATGTAAGTATTTTATATGAGCAAATTTTATAAATTAGAAAGAAGTGGCTCTGTTTTACATTTTTGTGAATTTCTATGTTTGGCTTAATAGAAGAAAGCTATATTCTCCTATTTTCTTTCACATCCAGTCTGTGATGTTATGACTGGAGTATATGAAGAAAATACCGCCTCACAGTAACAAGAAGCTGGAAAAGGAAAAACTTCACAGACCTCTCTGAAAGGGTTTTAGGAGCCCCAAGAACACACTTGAGAACCCAGTACACTATGTACACAGAAGCTACACGAAAAATTTAATGAGTGATATGGACATGACAAAAGCAGTTATGTAGGGAACTATGGGTATAGTATACTACATGTAAAACAAAATCTTCAAAATCATCCTTACTACACTGTTAGGGTATAAAGGATTAACATGAAAAACATGGCATAAACTCCTCTATTTTGCAACTGAAGGAGGCAGTAAAACCAACCTCACATAGTAAAAAGTATAACTGTTATTTCCTGAAAATTAATGTTTCTCAGTCCTGGCTGCACATGTGAATTGTTTGGGAAACTTCAAGCACACATACAAACTCATATATACCCCTAATAATAACTAGGTTTCACAAAAATGGACTAAAAGATAGTCTTTAAATAACTGCTTTTGCTCAGGGTGATGAAAAAGTTCTGGAAATGTATAGTGGTGATGGCTGTGTAACATTGTGAATGTATTTAACGCTACCATTATATACTTAAAAATGGTTAAAATGATGAATTTTATGTCATATATATTTTCTAATTTTTTAAATAGATGCAAAAATGAAGTTTAAAAAAGTTCCATCATAGAACACTTAAAAATATAAAAGGGCAACAGTAAAGGGTCACTGTCAACAAGACAGTAAACAACAAGTGTTGGAGAGGATATGGAGAAAGGGGAACCCTCTTATACTGTTGGTGGGAATGTAACTCGGTATAGCCACTTTGGAAAACAGTACAGAGATTCCTTAAGAAATTAAAAATAGAGCTACTCTATGACCCTGCAATTGCACTACTGGGTATTTACCCCAAAGATACAGATGTAGTGAAAGAAGGGCCATCTATACCCAATGTTTATAGCAAGAATGGCCACAGGCCACAGTCGCCAAACTGTGGAATAAGCCACGATGCCCTTCAACAGACTGGATAAAGAAGATGTGGTCCATATATACAATGGAGTGTTATGCCTCCATCGGAAAGGATGAATACCCAACTTTTGTATAAACATAGATGGGACTGGAAGAGATTATGCTGAGTGAAGTCAGTCAAGCAGAGAGAGTCAATTATCATATGGTCTCACTTGTGGAGCATAAAGAGTAATATGGAGGACATTGGGAGATGGAGAGGAGAAGTAATTTGGGGGAAATTGAAAGGGGAGACAAAACATGAGAGACTGCGGACTCTGAGAAACAAACTGAGGGTTTTGGAAGGAAGAGGGTGAGGGGTTAGGTGAGCCTGGTGGTGGGTATTAAGGAGGACATGTATTGCATGGAGCACTGGGTGTGGTGCGAACACTGAAATAAATAAATAAATAAATTACAAAAAAAAAAAAAAGTAAAAGGTTGCATTCAAAAGTGAACCTCCTTCAAAAACTCATGAGATAAAGCCCTGTTTTCTAGGCTTGACAGTATATTTAAAGTAAACAAAAGAAATCTTTCAAAAAGGAACAAATACCAGCCCAAACTATTAAGGGAAGTAAGCATCTGAAAAAACGTAAGAACACCTTTGTTTACTTACCTGCAACATGCTGACTATCTCAACTTTGTTGAAGAAAATAAAAGATGTAAGAGTAGAAAGAAAATTCTCTTCAAAAACAGATGGTGTAGGCAAAATGATGTCCTGAATGTACTGTACCCTGTAAGTCTGATGTATTTTTTGCCTTAGTTCAGAGTCTGTTATTGGTATAACTTCCTTAAACTTTGCAGTTTTGGTCAAAAATTCTCTATGCCTTTTTGGCTGAGCCAAAGCAGGGTCATATTCAAGGCATCCCACGACATCCATGATACACTCATCAGAAAACATTACTTCAAACAAAGTTGCCTTATTTAGGAATAAGATTCCTCTAATAATTTCATACAGATGGTGTAAGCCTTCAGTGTTTTCTAGATTCTCACAAGCTTGGAACAGCTGCAGTAGTTTTTTAATATAGCCTTCATTTTCTAAGGCCAGAGCCAGCTTTTCCCTACGGATAGGTGAGGAGAGAACTGAGGTAACTAAGTCAGCAATCTCTTCAAGTTTACTGAGTTCACATGTGGGCAGGTCAATTAGATGACTGGTTTCAGGCATTTCTTCAAATCGTTCTTCTTCTGATTCATCAATGAGGTCCTGTGTGACTTCCACTGATGGATCCTTACCTTGAACCTAAAAACATCCAAGTACAGCTGGTTACCTTAAAATACAAAAGAAGTCAGAATTTTGGAAATCAAATCACTGACCACTGAATTTAAGTAAAAATACCCTGCAAAGAAATATTAGCAGCAGAGCCACTGTTAATTAGAAGTGAATTCTAGAGAGGGAAAACGTATCCAGTTTAGAGTCAATTATTTGATTCTCAATTTCATCTCTAAATTTCCCAACTTATAACTTCAGGTTAACTCTGATCCCTAACCATGTGCACATTTAAGCTAATGTTACATTGATTTATATGATGTTATGTAATAACCACATGCAGTTGTTTAGTAACTTCACTATTCCTACTAATTTTGAATTCCACGGAAGGTTAGCTCTTCTGTGGGTCCCCCAAATCACTATGTATGACTCTTAATGTACCATCATATTGGCCTGACAAAAACACTACTAAGTTAATTTTTTTTATTACATATACATATATATGTGTGTGTGTATATATTTTATATATGTCTCTGTGTACATATGTATGTGTGTGTTTGTGTGTGTGGGTGTATATATTTTAGAAGGGGTTGGGGGGGGGGGGGGGACAGTATCTTAGGCAGGCTCCATGCCCAGCCTGGAGCCCGATGCTGGGCTTGATCTCACAAACCTGAGATCATGATCTGAGCTGAAATCAAGAGTCAGATGCTTAACCAACTGAGCCATTCAGAAACCCCAAATACTACTAAGCTTAAACCAAACTAAAACCCAAATCCTTGTATAGTCAATAGTGAGAAAATTCTCTCAAATTACTTTTGAAATTCACTTTTGGACAAATAGTTGCTTTTGCTATGAGCCTACAACTGCTCTAAAAAACAAAGAATATTCTTGGGGTGCCTGGGTGGCTCTGTCAGTTAAGTATCTGCCTTCGGCTCAGGTCATGATCCTAGAGTTCCAGGAATGAGCCCCGCATCAGGCTCCCTGCTCAGTGGGGAGTCTGCTTCTCCCTCTGCCCCTCACACCCTGCTCTTGTGCTTTCTCTCTCTCAAATAAATAAAATCTTTCAAAAAAAATAAAAAACAAAGAATATCCTTTAAAAACTGGCATTCATTTAACATCTGTGATAAAACCTCCAAGTTATAATATCTAGAAAACATACTAAAAAACTTTTTTTATGATTCATGTTGACAGCTCAACAAAAGCATGGCTAACTTATAACAAGTTTTCTATAATGATTTCTATAATGACTAACAGAAAAACTTTATTCTTTATAAATTTCTTCTAATTCCTAACATAAGAGTACAATTATCCTCTTTTCACCTCAATATATCCAAATATCCAGAGATGAAAAACCTCCAGAAATTTCCAAATCCGCCAAAACAACATGAAAAAAGTCCTAAGAACTTAGAGGAAGTAGACAGATATACTGGTACATAAAGGATACTTTTTCTCCTAGAGTACTTTTACTTCTGAGTCCTCAACAGAGTTGCTGGATTTAGGGAGAATGACACATAAATATAAGAGAAAGGGTGGGTAACAAAGTCATAAGAGCCGTTCAGATAAAATACCATGGAAATTCAGAGGGGAAATTCCTTCCAGCTCTTGGGAGTACAGAGAGTGGTGAGGAGAGACTATAAGAAGAAATCATAAAAGCAGTAGTATTTGAGATCTTCAAAGTGGCATCTGTACTTTCAAAGATGGGTACGATTCAGATGAGGATAAAGGCATGCAAAATGCAAAGGGAACAGTAGAGGCAGACATACGGAAACGTGACATGCATATAGCAAACAGCAAAATTAGAAATGTAGATTGGGGTTCCTGGGTGGGTCAGTCGGTTAAACATCTGCCTTCAGCTCAGGTCATGATCCTGGAGTCCCAGGATTGAGTCCTAGGACCGAAGACTGCATCAGGCTCCCTGTTCAGCAGGGAATCTGCTTCTCCTTCTAGAAAAAGGGGGTGCCTGGGTGGCTCAGTGGGTTAAAGCCTCTGCCTTCAGCTCAGGTTATGATTCCAGGTTCCTGGGATAGAGCCCCACATCGGGCTTTCTGCTAAGCAGGGAGCCTGCTTCCCCTCTCTCTCTGCCCTCTCTCTGCCTACTTGTGATCTCTGTCTGTCAAATAAATAAAAATCTTAAAAAAAAAAAAAAAAGGAAAGAAAGCAATGTAGATTAAAGCCAGATTATAGAAAGTCAAGCTAGAACACTTGCAGTTATTGTTCAGGGAAGTAAATGTGCAGCACTGTCCTTTAGAAAAGTCAACTGGGCATCAGGTGTTTGGAATCAATTTGAGAATATAGATAATTTAGGGTGCTATTCCAAAGTCTACATGAACAACTGAATTTGGATTACATGAACAAGTGAATTTGGATAGTGATGGTGGGACTGATAAGGGACAAAAGAGAGAAGGAACCACAATGACCCTATAGTTTTAAATATGTCATTGGGAAGATTATGGTTCCTTTAATAAAAACTGATAGTATGGGAGAGCAGTGGTTAGTAAAAGTTGAGTTCTATTAAGTGAGGCAACTGAATACCCAGCTGGCAACTAAATCTGTAGATATACTACTCTGGAAAACGAGTAGGTCAGAAGGTAGAAATTTGGTATTAGGGTAACACGTATTAGGGTAACACTTAAAGCCAGAAGACTCTGACAGTAACCTAAGAAACAGAAGTAGAGTACAAAGTGGGGAAGAAAGAAAGAAGAAACATAGGTTATAACGAAAGAATAAGAAATCAGAAGGGGGGCGTCTGGCTGGCTCAGTCTGTGGAGTGTGCAACTCTTGATCTTGAATTCAAGTCCCAGGTTGGGTGTAGAGATGACTTATGAATAAAATCTTTAACTCACAGTTTGAATGAATTTAGTCTGCATGTTTCAGAATTAAAAGCACAGCTACAAAGCATTTACAAGGTTATAGTATGTCCATTTCTATGTTATCCAGGATTACTCCTACAAGCTTCCTGGACGCTCTCCTAAATTTAATACTCCCTGATATGATCTGTCAATCCCACATAAACCCAAGTGACTGGATGTCAATAATGCTGTTCATCAAGTATTTCTGGTTCTCTCCCTTTTGTGGCACGAGTTCCTTGTTTCCATGAAGTTATATGTAATTGCGGATTTGTTTTGGCCAATGAACTTTGAGGAAAAGTGTTATGTGTAACTTCTGGAAGAACTTTTTAAAAGCCAATGCTCTGACTTGCCCCCTTTCATTCTCACTTTGCAATGATCCTGGAAGTATTAAAATGAATCCTCTATCAACCTGGGTCCCTGAGTGGATGTAGTAAGTACAACCTCTTTCTTTCAGTCCAACCCTGTCACTCATTGGTCAAATAGCATTAGGGAAAAACAAACTTTTGTTGGGAGCCACTGATATTTTAGGAGTTTGTTACTGTAACACAATCAGACCTTAACATTCTCCCTTCTGTGGCACAAATCAGTCATCCAACTGTGGCACGAGTCTGTCAACTAATTGTGCTGTGTTAAAAAAAAATTTACACTATCAGTAGGGTTCTCAACAGAAATTTCTTTTCCACACTTCTAGCTTACTTCCTTATAGCTGTTGCTCTAATTTTTCCCCCCTTTTAAGTGTCAAACACTATTACTTTCTCCTTTAAATCTCAGGAGACAGAATTTTTCCTTTGAAAAAAGAGACCCCTGTTATTTAACGTACTCTAACACCCTTCTTCATCTCACAACTTATTTTCACTTTTTCTTAATTTCTTTCCAGAAAAATGCCCCTACCTTCCCATTTTCTGAGGTTAATGCTTCCATATGTACCTTTGACTTTATGCTTTCTAAGAGCTACATATACAGAAATTATCTTAGCTCTTTTTATAAGTTCTTCCACACATAAAAGAATCTGAGTAAAGCCAAAAAATTTATAGGGATCTAACAGAGACCCCACATTTTTGGGGCATTAAGCACTAATGAGGGGCAAGGTGGGTACCAGCGACTTACACCCTGGTACTCTATGGTAGCAGCTCACAGAGACATAAGTAGAGTGACTGGTTGCATCTTTGCGTGGCCTTCTGAGGCTTTCCCACATGCCATGCTCAATCCTCTCCCTCCTTTTGTCACAGCTGCTCTTCACCCATTTGTGACACATAGGCACAAAACTCCCTGTTCTAAATCTTACAGTGGTGCCTTGCCCCACCAAAGGGACAATTCAAAATATGGTATCAATGTTTAGAAAGTGAATGACTCTAATGACTAGTAACAAATCTTTATCTAAGACAAAAACAATTACTATTATTCACCACTCCCCTTAAGAAATTTATTGTCCTCTGAGCTATCATACTTTTCAGAGTTGTTTTACTTTCTCACTATAAGGAGTTAAGAAGTGACTGAGTAATATGATTTTTATTGAAATTAAAGTTGTTTTTTCAAAGGTCAGCAATGACGTCTCAGAAATGGAAAGTAAAACAGCATATGGTTCTGTGGAATACCAGGCAGTTGTGAGAAGCCATAAACTAAATGTATATTCAGCAACATGCATTTAAAACATACAGTACATGGGGCACCTGGGTGGCTCAGAAGGTTAAGCATCTGCCTTCTGCTCAGGTCATGAACTCAGGGTCTTGGGATCGAGCCCTATGTCAGGCTCTCTGCTCAACAGGTCTGCTTCTCCCTTTCCCTCCAACCCACTCATGCTCTCTCGTTCTCAAATAAATTTAAAAATATCTTAAAAAAAAAAAAAAGGCACAGTACTCAGTAGTTTAGTACAAAATTAAGCTTCCTGGACCAGCAAAGTGGCCAAATCTAACACCCCTTCCAAAGATAGAAAAGTGTGAGTAAAAATCAGTGACATATAAGAAGAAATAGTAACCAAGGGCAAAGGAATGAACAAATGGGTAAAGCAACAAGAGAAATCCAGTATTAACACTAGACCCTCAAGAAAGGATGGGAGCAAGAGATGATATTCTCTTAGCTCAACTGTATCAGATGCTTGAAGGGTAAAAGCAATATGTTTGCTAAAATCACCTATTCCTGGGACTTAACAAGGTTGAATGGAGGCCTGTAAATAAACCTGATGAACTGAAACAATTGTTAATGACTGTTAACAATTCTAGTAATGTGCCAGACTCCTCCTTTTCAGGTTACATCTACTACCATACTGCAATATGGTATAATACTAGCACTGTTGCTCCCACTACCTTAGGCACATAAGCCTCATAATTTTACTCTAACATTAATACTGGGAAACAGAGTTAAAGCCTCCTCAACATCAATGCTGATAGAAAATGACTGGCACAAGGAAAAATGGATTTTGTTAACTGTCAGTTGATTTCTATGCTAAATACTTCGGTACAAGTTTATCATAAGGTACAAACTGCAATAAATCAAGGAGGAAAATGAGTAATCAGTATGAAATATAAAAAGTAAATCATGGCAGGGCACCTGGGTGGCTCAGTGGATTAAAGCCTCTGCCTTTTGCTCAGGTCATGGTCCCAGGGTCCTGGGATCGAGCCCCGCACTGGGCTCTCTGCTCAGCAGGGAGCCTGCTTCCCTTCCTCTCTCTCTGCCTGCCTCTCTGCCTACTTGTGAGCTCTGTCAAATAAATAAATAAAATCTTAAAAAAAAAAAAAAGGTAAATCACGGCTTTATCAGACAGATAACCTGTTTCTTTAAATATATCCCTACCCTAAAATGGCTCCTCTAAATATTAGGCATATTCATACTGATATTTGCTCTGTCATATAAACGCTGTACTAAATATAGATGCTTAGACAAATATAATCATTTTGCTATGAGAGTCCTGGCAAGGGGTGGCCTTTGCAGTTAAGGATTAGTCTTGCCTAAAGAAAAGATCTGGCTCTTGCCTAACTCCTGAGAGGTAACCTCTATGCACTTTTAATATCCTGTCTGACAGTTTTCTGTTCACCTGGGAGCACTGGGCTATGCCAGACATTCTGTGTGTGGGTAACTAGGTGGTTTATAGTGGAGGTCTTGGACCACACAGTATCAGCTCAACCTGTGGAGGTGCTGGAAACTAAAGTCTGTCACAGGGCAGTCAGCCTGCTTATAGGACTAACAGCCAGTGAAAAACTGGACACAAAGGTTGGGGTAAGCTTCTCTGGTCAGCAATACTATGTGCAGGTTGCCACACAACATTGTTGGAAGTAAGTGCTATCTGCCTAAGTATCCTGAGAAAGAAAACTGGAAGCTCAAGCCTGGAACTGCCCCAGACTTTGCCCTATGTGCCTTCTCCCACTGTTAATTTTAATCTGTATCATTTGTATCATTTCACTGTAATAAACTGTAATGATAAATATAACAGCTTTGTAAAAAAGTGAATCCGACAGTTGCTGTGGGAACTCCTGAAAAACACGAGTGAAAAATAGTAAACAAATTTCAGCAAAACTTTCTAGGACAAATGTACCAAGTCTTCAGAATATATATATAGATCCAGGAATTAATATTAAACAGTACATGCTGATATGTGGGAGGGGAGTAGGCATAATGTAATATGCTGAAATACCATCCACCATATAAATATATGTTTCAGGAGAAATGTAATCCAACAACCTACTTCTTTTTTTTAAATTTTATTTTTTTCAAAGATTTTATTTATTTGACACAGAACAAGCGAGAGACAGAGAGCAAGCACAAGCAGGGGGAGGGGAAGAGGCAGAGGGAGAAGCAGACCCTCCGATGAGCAGGGATGCCGATGAGGGACTCGATCCCAAGATTATGGGATAGTGACCTGAGCTGAAGGCAGCCGCGTAACTGACTGTGCTACCCAGGAGCCCCTAACATCTTAGTTCTAAGTAGGATGTTTATCTTCTATCTTATTCATTCATTCTTTAAATATGTGCTGAGCACACACACAACATGTGCCAGTTGCCACACTACTGGAGGAGGGAGATTACAAAACAAAGTATCATTTTTCAGGAACTTATAATAAAAAGTTTAATCTTTATATATCTTTTTTTATAAAAAAGATTTATTTTATTTATTTATTTGACAGAAAGAGATCACAAGTAGGCAGAGAGGCGGGAAAAGAGAGAAGAGGAAGCAGGTTCCCCGGTGAGCAGATAGCCTGATGTGGGGCTTGATCCCAGGACCCTGGGATCATGACCTGAGCTGAAGACAGAGGCTTTAACCCACTGAGGGGGTGGGACGCCCCTATACTATTAATACTCTGAACAGTAGTGTTTCCCTCTTTTCTTTTTGAAGTTTTGTATCCTTCAGCATGCTTTCACTTTTTCATGGACCAGTTTTTTCCCCTCATTTTATAGATGAATGCATGCATGATTAAGGTTTCCTGAATCCAGAACAGAGCAGCAAGTTTTGTGGACTGCATGTGTCTGAATCTGCAACAGAGATCATTTTTAAGTCTTACATCTCACTTTACAGAAAACTTGGCAAACATAAAATTCAATCTCAATCTTGCGGAGAGCAAACAAGAATAAGTATTAGGACCTTCTCATCATCACCGCCCATAAGTTTAAAGACAGGCAAAATACAAAGGCAAAGTAATAACGAAACAATCTGTGTTATATTCTTATGTGTATTTTAAATTTACATATTTAGCAAAATCATATTTACCAGTGTTTTCACCTGTTCATCAATGGAAATTCTTCTATTTAATAGTGCATACTAATAACGCTCCATTAATACCTGATACATACCTAGTAAGATATGAGGTGGAAAGAAACAAACCATCTACCTCCAGTTTAGATTTGTGACCTAGAGCCAGCCATTAAATAAGCTTTATATAGAATGAGAAGGTTCATATTATACTTTCTTGCACTGTGTGGCAATGTTACTGAGAAGACTAAGGAAAAGAATTACTGTGGTCAGATGCATTAAAACTAACTCAAGAACCTTCAGTAATCAGAATCACTATAAAGAAAAGCTGATAGAAGTGAAAATGACAAGAGTCAAAAACACTAGAACAGAATATTACATTAGGCAACTGTTGAAAAAGTGATCCGATTTACAGAAAATAATAGTTAAAATGCTACGGTTAATTTAAAATTCCAGTTACCAGCTGTCACAGACTGTATCTGCCTAAGGAAACATACTTAAATGTAGTATGGAATACTGAATGGAATCCTGGAATAGAAAAAGGACACTACGTCTTAAACTGAGGAAAACTAGGATGACTGGGTGGCTCAATCAGTGGCTCAACTGGTTAAAGCAACTGGCTCCTGATTTCAGCTCAGGTCATGATCTCAGGGTCATAAACTTGAGCCCCGAGTTGGGCTCTATGCTGGACATGGAGACTGTGTAAGATTCTCTCTCTCCCTCTCTGCCCCTCCTATGTTCAACTGTACACACTCACTCTCTATCTAAGAAAATAAATAAGTGAAATAAACTGGGGAAATCTGAATAAAAGATAGCCTTTAGCTAATAATAATGTATGAGGAATAATAATAATGAACAGTAACACCGTATGAATATTAACTCATCAATTATGACCAGTGTATCCTACAAATATAAGAGACTATTAACAGGAAGAACTGGAGGAGAAGGTGTCAGGGAGAAAGTACATAGAAACTCTCTCTGTATTTTCTATAAATCTGAACTTCTAAAATTAAAACTTTCCTTTTTAAGATTTATTTATTTGAGAGAGAGAGAGCAGGCACAGAGTGTGTGAGGGTGCACTGGGGGCAGGGAGCAGAGGGAGATAGAGAAGCAGGCTCCTGGCTGAGCAGGGAGCATGAAGCAGGGCTTGATCCCAGGTCCCCGGGATCATAACCTGAGCTGAAAGCAGATGCTTAACTGAATGCATCACCCAGGTGCCCCTAAAATAAAAACCAATTAAAAAAAAAAAAAAGAGCTAGGGGTGCCTGGGTGGCACAGCGGGTTGAGCATCTGATTCTTGGTTTTAGCTCAGGTCATGATCTCAGGGTTATGGGATTGGGCCTTATGTTGGGATCTGTGTGGGGACTGCATGAGAGTTTCTCTCCTGCCGTTGCTTCCACCTGTGTGCTTCCTCTATCCCTCTCTAAAAATAAATCCTAAAAAAAAAAAAGTTCCAGGTACCCGAGAGTTACCACCTATCTTATATTCTGCCGTATTATAAATTCTTTTAGAACTGAAGTCATGAGCACTTTCAATCATTAGTGTCTGGCATACAGTATTCATAAACATTAGGTAAGCAGGTGACCAAATTTTAAAGAAAAACCTCAAAGCCTTAGAACTTAATTATTTACTGACCTTTTATTAATTATGAATATATTCTATCGAACTTTAAAGTGATAAACACATGCTCTCTCCAAATTCTAATATATTCTTTCAGGTAAAAAAGAAAAAAAGTCAAGAATGCAAACTTAAACTAATATTATTTAAAAAACCTTACCTGACAAATTTTTTCCCAAATCTCATCGCAGCCAGCTTTTTCCTGAAAACTTAGAGCCAGATCATAGTTCTCAGCTTCTGACCAAACAATTAACGTATCCTGTTTAAAAATAAAGATTTTTACATCATCACACTAGAAAAGCTAAAAAAGAAATAACTACGAAGTAGAAATCAAGAGAACAGGAAAAAGCATAGTGATGACAAATGCCCTCTGATGAGTGTAATTAATGTACACTCCATCGATACAATATAATTGTATTTTGCTAGCCTTTGAAACTTAGTAATATACTGGCAATGGAACAGTTTGGGTATTAAAATGACACAGCTATTTTCTGAAACAAAAATTATTATTATTTATTAAATATTAAAATATATACTTTTATTTATGTATTTTTAATATAAATTTATTTAATATAAAATATTAAAACATAGAGCTTAGCAGGCTCTAGCTCAGGTTACCAAGATAATGTCGAGTGGAAAATTTAGCCACTCTTGGCCAAGCTGTAATGTAGACATTTGAATCCTCTACTGCCTTTCTCTTCTGAATCTGGAAAAGCCTTCAAGATATGAAAGAATTCAAAACAATGATGAAATGAATATACTTTAGCTCTAAGTATTACCAACACTTCAGCAGCTTAGTTTGTAAAGAAATTAGGTGTTTAGGTGTTTTTCTACTAATGTCCTTAATTTTATCACTAACAAAAAGTCAGTTAAGCTTTTAGGAAAAAGTTGTCAACCACTTTATTAAAAACCAAAGTTTGGGTTTAAAACACAGACACATCTAAACATAAAAAATCATTATGCAACACTCAATGAAATGGACAGTTTTTTAAGGATATGTAACAACGGACGTTTAGTATGATTAAAACTTTGACTTTCAGAAAATACATGTTTAAAAAAAAAAAGAAAATATACATGTTTACACCCTAATTACCAAGTATATAATCTATAAAAATACCTTATAACTAATGATTGTTCATCTAATCCTTCTAAATATTGTGACCTGATATTAAAATATGTAATACTATAAAGAGTCTCAGATAAAGTCTTCAAAATCAAAACACTTTAAAACTTTGATAGCTTTAATCTGTAAAGGAAAAATATCCTTCAGTTAATCCAGGTCTCAGATTAATACTTATCTGCTGTTTAATCAGGTAAGAAAAACAACTGGAAAACTGTGTTCTCTCTTCTGCCTGGCTGTGCTCCTTGGAAGGAAAATTTGCTAATCATATATTCTAAAATTTTATCAGGTAACTCCTTTCATTTAAAAACTTTCCATGGGGCACCTGGGGGGCTCAGTTGGTTGGGCATCTGCCTTTGGCTTGTGTTGTGATCTTGGGGTCCTGGGATCAAGCCCCACATCAGGCGCCCAAGTCAGCAGGGAGCCTGCTTCTCCCTCTACATCTCCCCTCTGCTTGCACTCTCTTTCTCAAATGAATAAATAAAAATATTTTTAAAAAATTCTACATTTTCTAGCTGTGTAACAAAGAAAAATATATTTCACATTCAAAAATAAATAAAAAATAAAATAAAACAAAAACTTTCTGTGGCTCCTGCCATATACAGAAGAGGTTTTGAAACCTTGAAAAACAAAAACAAAAAAAACCAGCAGAACTCTTTTTACAAGCAAAATTTTACTAAGAATCTTCAAATAACAAGGGGTGCCTGGGTGGCTCAGTGGGTTAAAGCCTCTGCCTTCAGTTCAGGTCATGATCCCAGGGTCCAGGGATGGAGCCTGCTTCCTCCTCTCTCTCTGCCTACTTGTGATCCCTGTCTGTCAGATAAATAAAAAAAATCTTAAAAAAAAAAAAAAAAGAAAGAAAAGAATCTTCAAGTAATAAAGAAGATATAAAGACAAAGCTCCTCTGGTTAAAAGTCTAGGAAACACACTCAGGCTCATGTACTTTACTCAACCAGTCAACTTCTTAGAGCTCTGCTTCAAACAGCTTCATCAAACAGCAATCTCCAGTACTCTATTTGTATGTCTTTAATTATTTATACATTACACTCAGGAATATTAGTACAGCAATGCTCTATAAAACACACACTAAAATAGAAATAAAAACCTTTATATAAAGGTAAAATAAACAACATTTAAAAACGTTTGAACTGTTTGGGCTCCATACCATTATTAGCATTTTAAGACCCAATATACACTTAGGGCACAGTATATACACACAAATGACAGTAGATACAAATCTGTAGATACAAATCCAGTAGATACAAATCTTTAATACCATCCTTCTAATAATTCTGAATTTGGGGGGGAAGAGCAACTTCTTGTGAGATCTATTTTTTTTTTTTTAAAGATTTTATTTATTTGAGAGAGAGCACACAATCAGGGAAGAGAGGCAGAGGGAACCCAACATGGGGCTCCATCCCAGGACCCTGAAATCATGACTCAAGCTGAAGGCATCTACACCCAACTGAGCCACACAGGAACCTACGTGAGATTTTACCATTGTTTCTGCATTATTACTTGCTGACAGATTAACAAGGAGTATAGATGTCAGTTTTACCATTATCATGTTCATTTCTACTTACATTATTGCTTTCAGGCCTTTTTAAGGCGTATGTTCATTTTATTAGGGTTACAGGCCAGCTTAAATTGGAAAATATCTATAAACAGTTATCTACACGTGCAGGCTACCAAAATTCACAGTAGTTAGGGAACCTTTTTATGGAAGTGTTACTTTTAGAATACCATGTCTTTTTTTTTTTTTTTTTTAAACTTCTGACCACTTGCTTATTAAGTATTAGCAGAAGTCAATTTCTTCTTTTGATTAAAATATCTAAGCAGGCTTCTCAAATCTCAAAGCTTTATATATAATGTGCATTCCATCTTGGAGATCACTAGTACAACAAGATGAAATCCAGAGTACTTTATCCAGGCACCCAGGGCCCTTTCCAATTTGGTTCCCATCTATCTTCTGAGCAGAAGTCCCAGTAAGCTATCAAGTCTGACTTAAATGTAATTAAGTCCCCTTCTTCAAAATTTTGTTTGTTTCTTCTTAATGTTAAGTCTTCTCCCTAAGCCAGTGAAAACCCCAGAAACTAAATGGGATTTATATTCAGAATCCTTTTTCAATATAAAGAGGACTGACCTTGGGTGATGGTTACATATACAAATTCCCATGCTCCCTTGGAGTGAAGCCCCAAATTCTTATTTTTAACAAGGGTCTCCGATAATTCTTTTGTTAAGTCATATTTGAAAACATCACCTAAGTGTATCTCTGGCTGGTTACAGAGGATAGGGAACTGCCATCAGAGCAGGCACTTTCCAGCTCTATAAAATCTACTCAAAATGGGTTACAAATCCCATCCTTTCTTCTTCCCCTCCCTGGAAACCTACTATTTCAATTAAAAAAAAAAAAAATACAACCCTAAGAAGTACTTCTAATAACTGCTTATCACAAAGATCACAGTAAAAGCTCCTAGGTAAGAGAGCACAAAGGTGGCATAAGAACATTTTAAACAAAACATAAAGTGTCAAAAGGCAGGGTTTCTTACATATCCCAAAGTCAAACTCAGTTTTAGATGTAATGTCTGTTTCAAAATGCTGTGCCCTTTGTATTATATTTTTTGCTCATTTGTGTGTGACACACAAATCTTTGGGACATTATTAATGCCTGTTTAAACTAAGAGAAGCTTATGAGTTTTTCTCTACCAACTAAACATTTAACCACCACTATATCCCCATGGAAATCAGATTTAAAATGAGCCTGCAGGGAGAATAGAAAAAGTCAATTTTATTTGGTCCGGTCCTTTAAAAAAATAAGAAAGGTGATTAAGTCTAACACCAGGATGGAAGTTAAGACATGAGCTGGAGAGGCTTGATAATTTAGCTTTTACTGAATCAGATTTTCACAACGTAGTTTTATTATAAGAAATGGTCACTTCAGATCTTAAATATTAAAAATACATTCTTGAGGTGAATACTGTTTAAATCAAAGGTTCTTAATTCAAGGTCTAGATTATACCTTAGAACTGTATTTAAAACTGGGTGCTTTTAACATCTTTTCTATGGAAAGGGTCTCTAGGTTTTACATTATACTCACAAAGCCACCTGTGACACATTTACAATAGTCTAACAGACCAATGGATTATCATTGTCAGTCTACCTCTCTAGTGCATTAACATGAATGAACTCTACTCATGAAATATTTGAGATCCTACTGCTGTCAAGACCCTATCTTTGCCCCAACACTCTGATGAAATTCAATACAGACAGAGCTGAAGTTTTTCAAAAGGATCGCTTATTTTTTTTAAAAGGGAGAAGAGAAATAATCAGATTTGTAGATTTTGATTTGCAGATTCAAAATCAATTTAGAAGTCTGAAAATAAGTGTGATTAACCAGACATATGATGCAACATCTAGTTCTCTACTTTAATGGGTATTTGACCTCAACTTATTCTGAGGTGGATTTTTAAAATATAGTATGGCATAACATACAGTCTAAAACAGACATGATGCTATTGCTAAAAACAATACTAGTATCTTCCTAAAATCCAAATATATTTGGATATAATGGGAATAACCCCAGACTAGCATTAGGACCTGAGCACCACTCAGTTTCACTGTCCAATATTTCCGTGACTCAACACAGTAATAACCTCTTTGATTTTTCTTTCCTCACTGGAAAAGAGGAGTACGACTGATGAGATTATTATGACTACAGTTCTCTTATTGAGCTTATTTGTCACATACCATGCTGAAGCATTTTCATACATTAATTCACAACTATTACATGACATAGGTAGTATCTTCATTTAAAAGGTAAGATTCAAAGAAAATTTTCTCAGGATATTTGAAATAATGAAATAAAAAACTTAATTAACAGTATTCAGCTCTAAACCCATGTCCCTCCTACTATGCCCCATAAAAAATGTAAACAATTCTAAAAGAACACAAAGTTCTCAACAATTTGCTTCCTAACCTCCCACCCAGAGGAACTGTATTTATCTAGGCATCTATCTGGATGGACTCCCATGTAAGAACCCTCTTCATCTGATATCCAAGGATTTCTCCTTAGTCCCATTCCAAACCACCACCCAGGACATCCATTACTGCCTAGATTACTGCCCAACCTTTCCAATCTATTAATTCACGTCCTCCACTCATCCATTACTGCCCAACCTTTCCAATCTATTAATTCACGTCCTCCACTCATGCTTGTGATCTATAGCTAGAGTAGACTCTACTCATTATAAATCCATGCTGTTATTTCAACTCAGCATTAAAAACTTTCACCTCCACCTTTATCTTGGCAAATGTTCTTCTAGCTAAAACCTAGAATAGTCTCAATCTTACCTTTGAAGGATAAGAACAGCCATTCATGGACTGCCCCTCTCCTTAAAAAATTCTGTTCTCCCTTGGTTTCAAGACAACACACTTTCCTGATTCTCTACTCTTTCCAATTGCTTATTCTTCCTCTTGACTAGATCTTCTTCCTGATTACCAAATACCTAACCTAGCAGCATGTTCTGTCAATTCTATCTTCTATATATACACGTATCTCAAATCCATCCGCCTCTTTCCATCTTTACTGACCTCACCCTAACCCAGTTCAACATTGTATCTTGCTTGGATTATGCTGTGATCTCTCAACTACTCTCCCAGTAATTGCCTCTCTTCAATTCCACACACTGATGTTACTATTTTGGATCATGTCATTCTTCTGCTGAAAATATTCAAAAGATTTTCAACTTTAAAAATCTAAACCACAGGTGGAGAAGGGGTGAAAAAAAAAAAATCCAAACCAAAGATAACAGAACAGTATATAGTATGCTACCATTTATGCCAACAAAAAGGGAAAATGTGTATGTGACTATATACCTAGTTGTTTACACATGCATAAAACCTCTAGGAGATACGCAAGAAACTGGCAATACTGGTGGCCTCTAGCAAGGCAAACTATGGATGGAGTTCAGGGTGGAAGAGACTTCACCAAATACTTTCTAAATTTTTAAAGACGTGAATGTATTATCTATCCAAAATAAATAAAAAGGGATTTTTGCTTTTTTGAAATATACAAGTCATTAGCCAAATGACCTGCTTTCTTGTCACCTTCTCAGTTTCTGGATAGAACCATCATTTCCCTGGCCCCAAGACTGAAAACACTACTAGTGATCCTTGATTCCTTCTCTGTCATATTTAATCATTCTCCAAATCTTCCAGCACTTTCTTGTTAATATACTGGAGCTCTATTTCTTCTTTACAATTCCATTTACTACACTGACCAGATTTTCATTTTCCTGCATCTGAATTATAGCAAAAGGTCTTGCTTCCTAAAGCTCTTATTCCCTCTCTACCCCCAATTCATTATTTATAACATTGCCACACTTGCTTCCTAAACGCAGTATCATTTTCATCATGTTAGGCCCCTACTCAAGAATCTAGAATAGCTCCCTTTGTGTAGTAAACCAAGCTCACAAATAAGAAACCTCTGCTGCCAAGAGCCTTAATAACTTTTGTGTCAGGTGTACTATTTCCTTACCTATCACAATTCCTTCAACAGACACCATCAGGGAGAGTGAAATTTTTCTTAAAAATTCTAGTTCAAACTAATCTTTCCTTTTTATAATTTTCTACTGTCCAAGTCTGTGGAATAAAACTGCTTTATATAAATTCTGTGTTGGTTCATACCTGCTGTAAAATCTCAGTCAAGAAACTTGAACTTTCTGTGCCCTAACTGCCTCATCTGTTAAATGCTTTCATGAGCTTTCAATAAGGACTGGGTTAAAACCCTTTATCAGATAGTTTATTATCGATACATAATTGTTTCACCTGTTACATCTTGTCTCCCAATAAAACCAAGGATTGGGACTTCCTTGTACTTCTTTCCTAAACCCAATTAACCCAAATTGTATTAAAACTGTATTAAATATGAAAGGTATACAACTTTATGACTCTGCTTTTGATTTAGTCAAGATCCGTAGGATGGATTCTAAATAACTTAAAATTTTGGCATGTATCAGACACTTATTTCATGTTCTACTGTATCATCATTCTCTTCTGTTTCCAATGTATTTAAACACTTAACAAGTTTATCAGCTCCTTTAAGTTTATCTTCTTCCCATTAACAACTTCACTATAGTCCACAGTACTGAAGCAAGAAAGTGTTGTGAATCAATGATGACCTATTGATATGGGGTCCTTTGACATTCCAATTCAACTCATTCTTTAACTTACTTTGAGCCCATCATTCAGAATTTGGCTCATTTTAGAACTGCAATGTTAAAAAAGAATCTTAAGGGACGCCTGGGTGGCTCAGTTGGTTAAGCAGCTGCCTTCGGCTCAGGTCATGATCCCAGCGTCCTGGGATCGAGTCCCACATCGGGCTCCTTGCTCCGCAGGGAGCCTGCTTCTCCCTCTGACTCTGCCTTCCACTCTGTCTGCCTGTGCTCGCTCTCGCTCGCTCTCTGTCTGACAAAAAAATAAATAAAAAATCTTTAAAAAAAAAAAAGAATCTTAAATAGTGCTCTTTGAATTTATTCAATGTATTTTGTAACAAAATTTCCTATAAACTATGAACATTCTCATTCCCTCAAGTCTTTTTAAAATTAAAAACCAGAATGATTCATATATTTCATATAAACTTTGGAAATGGTTATTTTCTGGATTAATACACTGCATAACTTAAACAATGACATTTGTTTAAGTAATTCTAATGGACACAGAAAAACATCATTGTGCTTGGAAATCCCAATTTGTATAATCTGGTAAAAAGTGCAAACTGAACAAGATTTTGGTGAAAAAACTGTATCCATAACAAAGAAACTAAGTTTAAGAGAATTCCTAAATTGCTCTTTGATTCTATTAGAAAAGTGCACTCAATTTAAATAAAAATAAAGAAAACAAAACAAGTGACCTCAATTATACATTTTTCAATCTTAGGTACAAAGCTTTTCCATATTATTTTCAGTGCTACAGAGTTCTCTTATAGTTTAATGTTATTTGGTAAAAGTAATTCAGTTAGGAAAAAAATACTTAAAAATCCCAATAGTATATTATTGAAATATGATTAATTACAGAAAACATTTTTCCCAATAGCATAAAGTTTTAAAAATAAGTACTTTTTTCTCCAATACTTAAGTTTTCGAGCAGAGTAATATTACACAGAAAATCATGTTCCAAAGTTCCTAGTGAAATATCATGTACTTTTGGACAAATGTCGTAGGGCTATTTTATACACAAACCTCCACCACATGTGATCTGATAGTTACAACAATTAAAGAATTTTATATACAATCTGAGAAGAACCCATATTATAATTAATTTGTAGGAAGTCACATTTAAGAAGACAGTTTCTAAGAATTTTATATTTGTGCAGATAGGGGGAAAAAAGATAACAGTATTTCTTTCCCCACAAAAAAGAAGGCCAACAAAAAATAAAACAGAAGTAGCTACCTGGTAAAATTCCATGCAGAGAATAACCATCTGCTTGGCTGACTTAGAAATTAAATTTACTTAAATGTCTAAGGTATACGAAACATTTTTCAGGTATTTAATACAGGACAAATGTTTAATTTGATTCTCTATCAAAGACATGCAGTACTTTCTAAGCAGAAGGAAAAAAATTAATTGGAAATTGAAATATTTCAAAGACATGATTAAGAATGTATTGCATACATAAAAAAATTGTTTAACAGTTAGACCTTTACTAATAATGAGATGTGCAACAGACATAATTTCATTCTTCCAACTGTGAAGTATTTCTGGGTATCCAAATTTTCATTGACCTTGAAGTACGTATTGATGATGTAAATATAATCCTAAAATAACTTCTCTTTTCCTTCAAAAATCTGTCATACTCACTTTACACACCACACACACACACACACACACACACACACAGGAAATAATCCTAATGTCTAACAATAGGTGTATATCATAAAAGAAGAATGCTATACAGTTTTAAAAAAAATCTAAATCTACATTGTTAACATCAACAAATCTTCCAATGAACTGCTGAGTGTAAAATCAGAGTACATGTAAGAGCATGAGATCAACCGTGTAAAGTTTAAAAACACACAAAACACTACATATTATTTATGGATACATACATATGCAGATAAAGTATATAAGCATATACAGAAATAATACATCAACTTCAGAATAGTGGTTACCTATAAAGGATGGAGAATGGATAGAATGAGATGGGCACAAAGGGGGCTTTAACTCTATCCACAGTGTTCAACATTACAAAAATTAGAAACAAACATGGTATAATGTTAACATTGTTAAATTTGGTGGTGTTACACAGACACACATTTTCTATACTTATAAATTTTGAAATCTTCCATGATAAAAATGAAAAGGTCGAATCACCACTACCATTTCCAGATTAAGTAACTGGGCATACTAAAATACAACACAGGTTTTCTTCTCCCAAATAAGACAATAAATATTAACAGAAAATATTACATGATTGGCAATGTACACTTTTTATAAAGTATCCACTGATTATATTAAAAATACACAATTAAAGAACAGGATTTAAGTGCTTCTATTTCAAAAACTCTACCTTTGCTTGAGTCAAAGGATTGAATTTTACACCACAAATAGGCTTTCCTTGCTTTAAAGAGTACCCCTTTAATTTTCTTTTATGTCATTTCCTTCAATGTGATTGAGAATAAAAGGCTTAGTATACAGGGTAAAAAAGATACCTGACTCTCTGTAAATAAGACCAATGAATACACTGTATTCTAACATAAACCAACAGTGGCTCAATTCAAAAACAATAAATTACTGCCAGTACAAAAACTTTGACTTTCTCAGTTTGAAACTTTTGACCTATAGGGAAATACATAGAATGTGTAACTCTGTTTACCAAACATGTTTTTCTTGTCAGGAAAGCTTTCCCATCTTTGTCAGATTAATATTTCCTTGATCACAGATGAAGTCTTTCAAATTAAAGATAAACAACTACTTGCCTGTTGTTTCTGATATGCAGTGTTTGGATTTATCTTTGATTCCAAAAGTAGTGATCCTGAAAGATAAAAAATAGTATTTGTTAAGTTTCAATTTGTAAAATTCTGAATAAAATATCTGAATATGAATTTAAAGAAAAGAACTTGTTCTCTTCCCCTAGCTAGACATGCGAAGTAATCAAATGTATTCTGATTCATGTTCTTCTCTTCAGATCTCTGCTTTATATAGAACACACCATCTTATCCCCCATATATAACCCTTAAAGGAAAAAAAATCCACCTAAGATCAACATTCAGACCCAAAATATAAGGAGACTAGATGTCCATTAAAGTTTTATTGAAATGAAAACTTTGAGGTCTAAATGACTACTTGAAGCCAAGCTCTTTTTAACAAAGTTATTTTATTGCATTTTCAGTTTAACAAAACAAATTACAAAGGACCACAACAGGAATCTAAGTACTTAGTACACAAATAACAGAAGGGCATTTTTGCTTTACTTCTTAACAAAATGAAGGATACTTCATATAGAAATAAATGTCCATACCTATTCAAAACAAAAGGTAAAGAGTACAAAGTACAAGAATAAATCTAAGATTGTTATTTTTCTATTATCTGCACATAACTGCTCAAATAGAGGCGTTCAGATTACAGTGAGAAAGGTTTTCATTATGCTCTACATTTTATAATTAAAATACTTCACATATGACTCGTACAATAAACCAACGGATTTAAGTTTACAATCTGTACTGGTGTCCTAACTTGTTTAGGTTGTAAAGCACCCACTTTTTCATGGCAACCTCTACAAAGGCAGCCTGGGGGGGGGATCCTAGACTACAGATACGCTTGTGCGTGCATGTATCGTGGCAACAGTCTGCATGCAATAACTGCAGGAAAAGGTGCTTTTTGGTTTTCCCCAGCACCTGTCGACTGAGGCAAGCGGGTTTTTAAAAAATGGGCTTAAAAAAAAAAAAAGTCCAGGGGCGCCTGGGTGGCTCAGTGGGTTAAATAAAGCCTCTGCCTTCAGCTCAGGTCATGATCCCAGGGTCCTGGGATCGAGCCCCACATTGGGGTGCTCTGCTCAGCAGGGAGCCTGCTTCCCCCTCCCCCTCTCTCTCTGCCTGCCTCTCTGCCTACTTGTGATCTCTATCTGTCAAATAAATAAAACCTTAAAAAAAAAAAGTCCACTCAGAAAGTAAAGTTTCACTAAGCTTTTTGAAATAGACATATAATGGATAAGAAAACAAAAAAATAAAGGGAGGGGGAGGGTCAGCTCTCTAGGACGAGAAAAAAACTATTCTGTCTCTCGTTACTTCCTCCGTTCTCACTCAAAGGCGAAGACTGGAGAGGAAGGGGTCAAACCCTTCATAGGGACAGGAGGCGGGGAACAGAACCAACGTTTGACTGAGGGTAAATCCGAACAAAGTAGTTTGTTTTTACCATACATAAGTGCAGGCACAAAACCAATGCGCCGTCCCAAGATGTGGTAGTAACCGTACCCGGCCCAGGGCCTAAACGCCAGGGCTGTGCCCAAACCGGAGGCACTGATTGCCCCTTATCTTATGTTCCAATAACCTTACCGTCGGATTCAGCCCGAACCAGCAGCGACATCCCCTTGAGTTCCTCCACATAAGTGGAGGAGACATGCCCGGTGCCTCGGTCGTCCCACTGACGGTCTTCGTTGAGGGTGTAGACCTTCACTCGCCGCCGCGTATCCGACATGGTGGCTGCTGTCCCCACCGCCCCGGCCACCGCCTCCTTGCTCACCTCGTCCGCGCCCCTCACTCTTGAGAGACCGTTGCGGCGGTGGCGGCAGCGGCGGCGGCGGCTCCGGAGAGGCCCGAGTTCACCATGGCTCCCAAGGTTCAGTCGCGGGAAGGGGCAACAAGAGTCACCAAGACCTCTCCGTCCGGAGGCCCGGTAACCTCTCACTTCACCTCCGCACACACCCACCCTCCACTCCCTTTGCCCCCCCAGAGCTCGCTCTCCCGCCGCCGCCGCCGCCGCCGCGGTAACTACTACAGATCCGCCATCTTGTAACCCGATTCTCTCTGCCTTTCTCTTCCTCCTCCAGCAGGCTCGCACGGGCTGTACTAGCAGGGGCTACGGCGGCCGACGAGCGCAATGCGCGGTGCCTCGGCTTTCCGCACGCGCTTCCCGAGCTTGCGGTGCTCGGTGTTCTCGCGAGGCGGGCGGGATACAGGATCTAAGTGGGAGGGTCTAAGTGCGACTTCCTCTTTTCTGGGTCCCGCCTGCTGGCGCGGGATCTCGGCCGGGTGGTCGGTTCTCGCGAGTTCCTCGTAGCCTTTGGTGCCGGGAGGTTCCTTTCAGAGCCAGACGCAAGAGCGGAGGCTTGGATCTTTTTTCGAGCGGTTGCTGGCTGCACCGGGGGTGTGACGAGCCGTGGGACCTAGCTCTGAGGAAAAAGTAAAGCATACCTGGGAGGTACGCATCATTGGACGGACTAACCCTGGGCAAAAAGGAAGGAAATGTGCCCGCACTCCTTAATGGAAGCTGACCCTGTCAGCCTAGGGAAGAAAAATAACTTAAATTTCTTTCTTTGAAAATGTAGGAACTTTGAGCCCTGGAAGTTACGGGGACCGGAAACCCACTAAAACTCGTAGCATCTGTTGGGAGTTAAACATCTCCTCAGGAAGTGTTCTGTGGACCACCCAGGCGATTATACAGTGGAACATTAGTGTGTTGACAAATTCTTATTTCCCGCCAAAGCCTATCACCGTTAGGCTTTTGGTAGCTGGGCATTGAAAAGCATGCTTTCCACTTTGCGAAAATGCAGTGCTCTTCCCTTGTTTGTAAGCTCGGAAAATAAGTCTTCAGAGAAGTTTAGAGAAGTGGAGGGGGCTTACTTTCCGAACACATCTAAGAGCATTCTTTTGATACTTCTGAGTTTCTCTTAGGAGCATTTTTTGCGTTATCTATCGGGAGGTGGTCTGCGCTGAATAAGCTAAGAAGGAATTCTCTGGGCATTCACGTTGTCAAACATCACATTAACTGTCAAATATTCCCCTGTGGATACCAGTCATGTGCTGGGCAGTCGTGTATTTCAGTCCTCGTTCGTTCTTCACAGAATACTTTCCGTTTTTAAAGAAATTCCTAGCTTGCTCTGTCGTCCGTTCTTTACAACCCATTCGTCTGAAAGGTGAAAACGGACAAGACGCACACGTTGATCCTGCAGCGCATCTTGGGGGTTGTAGTCATTACTTATCGGGTTTCGTTAAAACGTGGTTTTGTTTTGACCAGATCATTTGTGTGGACACCCTTCGGCGATGCACTAAAAACGTAAGACGTCTTACATAGAAAGACGCCTGATAAAAAAAAAATTCTAATTTCAAAATCTGGATACATCGCATTTTTGAAAGATCTATACAGGACTTGAGAAAATGTGTTTGAATCAAGGATTCAAATGTAATAATAGAGCCATCAATTGCCGTGATTGATGTGCACAAATGCATTTTGAGCCCAGAGAAAATAACCTTTGTGTCTTGAGTCAGAGAAGCTTCACAGATAAAGTTTTGAACTAGGTGTTAGAGGATCCCTAAGTGGGAGTTTGCAGTTTGGCTTGGGAAGGTGTTCAAGGCAGAGGGGACAGGGTGAACAAAGTCATTATATGTTGCTGGCCTCAAAGAACTTACAGGTTAAGTTATATGTAAATTAAAGGAATGAAAACTATACAGAGGTCACCTTAACACTATATGTGTTGAGGTTAATGTCCCACAAATAGAACTAACTCTGGACAAAATTGTGAAACAAGAGTTATTTCCTGCAGGGGCGCCTGAGTGGCTCAGTGGGTTAAACCTCTGCCTTGGTTTCAGGTCATGATCTCAGGGTCCTAGGATCCAGTCCCGCACTGGGCTCCCTGCTCAGTGGGGAGCCTGCTTCCCCCCCTTCTCTCTGCCTCCCTCTCTACTTGTGATCTGTCAAATAAATAAATAATTTTTTTAATTAATTTTTTTATTTTTATTTTTTAAAAGATTTTATTTATTTATTTGAGAGAGAGAGACAGTGAGAGAGAGCATGAGCGAGGAGAAGGTGAGAGGGAGAAGCAGACTCCCCATGGAGCTGGGAGCCCAATGCGGGACTCGATCCCGGGACTCCGGGATCACGACCTGAGCCGGAGGCAGTCGTCCAACCAACTGAGCCACCCAGGCGTCCCAATAATTTTTTTTTTTAAAGGAGTTTTTCCTGCATTTACTCAATCATTCAAATATTTGTTGAGCATAAACTATGTGTTAGGCACTGTTCTATACAGTGAATAAATAGAAAAGATCCCTCTTCTCATGGAGCTTACAGTCTAGTATGGGAAGACAATGAACAAATACATGCCACATACTGATAAATATTAATGCCAAAATATAAGAGTAGCAAAAGTTTAGTGAGCTTGGGAAAGGTAATGGTGTTACTGAGGAAGGCCTCTAAGGGAGGCAGGCAGCCTTGCATTTCCCCAAGTGAAGAAAGCATGAGAAAACAGAAAAAGCAAATACAAAGTCATGAGGTTGTAGGGAGAAGGATAGTAAGGAAACCAGTGTTTTTAAACATGTATATAATGGAATACTGTACATATTGTTCATACTATTGTCCACAGGAACCCTAGTTTATTTAAAACCTGTCCTATTTATGTATATATGTCATTTCCAGTGGTTTCCAACCTAAAATAATAAATGATTTACCAGAATTATTTCAGGTGTTCTAATATACTTGATATACTTGATGTTAAGTTCCTAGAGTAGGGTTTTTCAGCATTTGCATGACTAACATTTTGGGCTGGATAATTACTTGTTGTGAGAGTGTTCTATGCTAAACAAGATGTTTAGCAGCATCCCTTATTTTTACACAGTAGATGCCAGTAGTATTGCACCCTTTCTTCCAGCTGTGATGGCCCCAATTATCTACCATCATTGCCAGTATCTCTGGAAGGTATGTTATATTTTTTAATTCTTGAGGGTTTAAAAAAATATCCTTTTAATCTGTATAGGGTAAACTGGGTTGTCATTTCATTTACTCATGCCCTTGAAATGTCAAACTTTCTGCTTTCACCCTTCCCATTCTGTTAGATGTTTTTATGAAAATACTTTTATGAAAGTTTTCTTGCTATATTCTCATTTTTTTTCTTAAGGCAATTTAGTCACATTAAATTTTTTTCCTTAAGCAATTTAAGTAAACCATCAAAACTGATAACCTATATCCTCTTAGCCAATAGAAAGATTCCTATTTCTTTTACTCTTTACAGCCAAACTGTTTAAGGGTTAAAGTTGTTTATACTCCCTTCATTTCTTCACCTCCCACTTATTCTTCAATTGAACCCATTCTGGTTTCCTTCACACTGCCCACCCTAACACCTTGCTCTCATCATAAAGCTTTTTATAAACTAACTTAAGATATCTATGTTAATAATGTCACTGAACATTTTTCAACCTGCTTTACTTGATCTAAGTTAATATTGACACTTTTTTGTCTGAACTTTGTTCCTTCAGTCATGTCTGGAGATTCTTGCTTTATCCTTCGGATGTTGCCACAGTTATCACTTTCATCAAAGACCCTTCTGACTTCCCTGTCTAGACTATATCTTTTGGAATATTACAAGTACCAAAAATCCCAATTCAAAGTGGTTTAAATGGTAAGAGAATTTATTGGCTCATAAGAAGGAAAGAGGAACCTCAGGTAGATTTGATTGGCCCAACAGTATTAGCAAGAACTTGATTTCCTTCTGCCTCTCAATTCTATGTTCTGCTCTGTCAGATTCATACTCAGGCTAACTCCTTGTGTATCTTAAGATAGTGGCCAAGAGCCCCCAACTTTCCACAGTTCTTCACAGCAAAAAGAGTTTCTTCAGGTATTCCCAGTTGCACTGTGATTAGACTAATATAGGTCACATGCCTACCCTTGAACCCAGAGTTCTGAGGTCCAGGGAATTTCAAGCACTGATTGGCTGAGGCAAATCAACCTGTCATTGGAGCCTAGAGTTTTAATCCCACTCAAATTCTATGGATATTACACCATGCGATATGGTAAATCAGAAATAGGAAGACAACCAGAATATGAATTTTATCTTCAGGTTACACATAGCATCATGCATCCTTCAGTGGTAAAATTTGTCATACTTGTAGCTTTACATTTATTTGTATGATTTCTGATTAATAACTGTCTCCACATCTAGATGACAAATTTCTGTGAGTTCAGGGAACTATGCTTTTTCTCACCATTTTATCTCTAGTACCTAGCAGAGGGTGTGGAACATAGCAAGTACTCAATAACTGTTGAAAGTTGGAAGTTTATTACTCAATTTGACATTCTCCTTAGCAGGTAATTTAGTAACTACCCTATCAAATCAACTGAAATGAAATTACATCTTTGAAAGGTCCACATTGGTATCTCTAGCTTCTAACTAGTCAATTCTTGACACCTACTGAATGATAGTTCTGAAACAAATTTGGTCATATTATATTGTTTTTGCATTCTTGTAGGATAAAGTTCTTCAGAATGGCATACAAAACTCTTCATGGTTTGGCCCCTACCAAACCCTGGCTGGCTTTCTGCTCTCAAGAGCAAGGCTATGGGGGCGCCTGGGTGGCTCAGGTTAAGCCGCTGCCTTCGGCTCAGGTCATGATCTCAGGGTCCTGGGATCGAGTCCCACATCGGGCTCTCTGCTCAGCAGGCCTGCCTCTCCGTCTGCTTGTGATCTCTCTCTGTCAAATAAATAAATAAAATCTTTAAAAAAAAAAAAAAAAAGAGCAAGCCTATGGACTGTTGGGGTGGTTTTCCCTGGGGGTGATTTTCTTTTTCAATCACAGCCCCTCCTATTCACCTTACCAAATGTTTTTGGAAGTCTTTTCGCTGGGTGAGTGTAGTTTCTCCAGGTATTCCCTCATACCCTGATGGAGTAAAGACAGAGGAAGGAGGCAAGAGGTCCTTCATCTGTTTGGTATTTAAGCTTTCACTTCATCACTCCTTTTAACTCTGCTGTCACAGTCTCCTACTACTGTGACTAATATCTTCAAATCAAGTCTCTCCTATTTCATAAAATAAATCTCAGTCTCCTGAGTTGGCAATGGGGGTGGCAGTGTTCAGAGGGCTTGTATGGGTATATGTGTGGAGGGAGATGGTAGTCCTTTGGTTATGTGGGATTGGGAAGGGGTCCAGTTGTGTAGCCCCTCTCTATATAGACTTTGACCCTGTCCTCAGATTCTGAACCCTGGTCCTTTCTGATTTGTTGTAGAGATAACTAGTTCTCTTCTCTGATCACCGCTGTGGCCATTTAGGTTGTAACTTCCTCGTTCTAAGGTCTGCTATACTGCTCTACCATCTGCTTGTCATGCAAATGACATTTGTTAAAATCTTTTGTCTGCTCTTGTCTCTTTTATTATGTTTGCCCTTTGGACTCTATACTTAAAAAAAATTATATTTAACTGTGTGATTAATTTTGCATTTTTTGACAAAGGTATGGTTGTTTGGTTTTTTGTTCATGTTTTTATGTTTTTTTTTTTTTTAAAGATTTTATTTATTTATCAGAGAGAGAGAGGGAGAGATCGAGCACAGGCAGACAGAATGGCAGGCAGAGGCAGAGGGAGAAGCAGGCTCCCCGCTGAGCAAGGAGCCCCATGTGGGACTCGATCCCAGGACGCTGGGATCATGACCTGAGCCGAAGGCAGCTGCTTAACCAACTGAGCCACCCAGGCGTCCCTATGTTTTTTTTTTTTTTAATGTTCTGTATTTTCCTTGGATTTTTTTTGTTTGTTTGTTATATGTGAAGTAGGATGCCAAAAGTGTTTCCTCCAAATGAAGAACCACTTGTCAATATCATTTATAGATTAAATAATTTGAAATGCTATTTTAATCACATTCTTTATTAAATCTACAGATACTTACACATACATGTATGTGGATTTGAGTCTGAACTCACTACTCTGTTTTCATTGTTTTAGTTGGTCAACTGTACTTGACAGTTTTAATTGCTATAGTTGTATATTTGTTTTGGTATTTGGTTGATGCAATGGCCGTTATTAGTGCACCATTTAGATCTCCTTCAAGAGAACCTACTCTGGGGAACATACTGGACTGATAGCCAGCTGCCACCCCTTTGGATCCACCATTGCATTTGAGCTGAGGACATGAAGACCTTTGGCTGCTTCCAGCCATTAACTGAGCATAGCACAGGTACTATACTTGTGTTTTTTACTATCTAGTGCAGAACTCCTTCAATGCACAACTTTGCCTTGGGGAACTTTTTAGCAGTCTGGATGAGACTTTCTCGGAAATACACTGTAGTCAGAAACTCTTTCCACCCAGTATTTCCTTACCTTCCCTCTTTATTTATAGAGTTCAAACTTGTGCTATAGTCTACAGGCTGTCCTTTTGAATTCCTGAGCCTATTTTATCATTCACAGACATTTTCTCTAGTCAGTATCTTACATGTGTAATCCCCTCTTAGCATCTATATTTTTGAGAGCCAGAACTGATGTAGTTGTTACAGGGAGTAGTGTAAGAAATCAGGCAATAAGATGGGGTTTGTGGAATGGTGTACTCAGTCGTTGGCATGAGGTGGTCACTTGACTACTGATTTGACCAATAGTGACCCAGGAAAACATCCCATAAGAGGGGAATGTTGTTGGGGCACCTGGGTGGCTCAGTGGGTTAAGCCGCTACCTTCGGCTCAGGTCATGATCTCAGGGTCCTGGGATCGAGTCCCGCATCGGGCTCTCTGCTTGGCGGGGAGCCTGCTTCTCTCTCTCTCTCTCTCTCTCTGTCTGCTGTGATCTCTCTCTGTCAAATAAATAAATAAATAAATACGAATACTTTAAAAAAAAAAAAAAGAGGGGAATGTTGTTGTCTATACAATTATTCAAGCATTTAAAAAATATGGGGAAAACAATGCCTACAAGGATAGCAGAACTGGCCAATTAAGTTGTACTACTGCCTTGCAGAGGGATAGTGGACTTCAAAAAAAAGGCCTTTATTTCCTGCAGTGAAAGAACAGACATAGGATTTGACAGAGTTACAGAGCTCTAAAGATATCTGAATGTTCAGCTATGCAGTTAGGGTCCTGGTTGGGTAATCCTAAAGCCTGAAATATGGGATGGGGGTACCTGTGAAGACGTTGGTTGTGCAGATACCCCTGAACCCTCAGGGATTGCAAAAGTGGCTTATACTTCCTCTAAGAGGTAACAATTCCCTCCCCTTGCAAAAAGACCTCTTCCGTAGTTGCTCTCATTTCTTATCCTAGCTGAGAGGTTGTGGTAGCTGGGTTAAATCTCAGCATAATCTGCCTAGGGACTGCTGGGCCTAGGGAGGAAAGAGATTACACACTGAAGGAATTGAAAAAATAATCTGGCATTGTTTTACTAAGGAGCCAGAGAAGTACACTTGGGATTGGACTTTGAGGGTCCTTGAGCAAGGGCCTTGGATACTCAAGATTTCATTGATCTGGGATACCTTTGGAACAAAAGATCTAACCCAAGGGGATGGGGCAGACTTACTGCTAAGATAGCTCTTGGAAGCCTGGAAAAGTGAGAGTAGAAATGAGCTTGCATCATGGCAGCTTTTGACTCCTGGAGAAGATAGGTATTTACTTTGGCATACCTATGTAGTTATTGCACACTTATTAGCTCTAACTGTTTTGTACCGACTGAAAGTGTTTTTAAGAAAATCACCTGCAAGGGGCATCTGGATGGCTCAGTCAGTTAAAGCCTCTGCTTTTCGGCTCAGGTCATGATCAAGGCATCGGGTTCTCTGCTTGACAGGGAGCCTGCCCCCCCCCCCCGCCTCTCTGCCTACTTGTGATCTCTGTCAAATAAATAAATAAAATATTTTTTAAAAAAAGAAAAAAAGAAAATCACCTGCATATGTTTTTGTTCTTCTCCTCAACCTCTTTTTAAAAATTTTTAATTTTTTTTTAAAGATTTTATTTATTTGACAGAGAGATCACAAATAGGCAGAGAGGCAGGCAGAAGGGGAGGGAGGTAGCAGGCTCCCTGCTGAGCAGAGAACCCCATGCAGGCTCAATCCCAGGATCCTGAGATCATGATGTGAGCTGAAGCAGAGGCTTAACCCACTGAGCCACCCAGGCGCCCCTACTCAACCTCTTTTTAATCTTACCTTGTTGGTTAGAACCTGAGAAAACTGATGAGAGTAATAGTGGTGATTCTCGTTTTGTTCCTGACTTTAATGGCAATGTTACCAGTGTTCTATACAAGTTCTTAATTTCTGATAGATCCCACTTACCGAGTTAAGGACATTTCTAATATTTTGAAAATTCTTGGAAATTTTATAATTGTCTCTTCTGTATCAGGTGATCAAACAGTTTTCCTCTTGTAAAATATTTATAATGAATTATATTCTTATTCTTGCCATTCTTGCATTTCCATAGATCTACTTACTTGGTCCTAATAGCTTTTGTCAATATTTTATTAAGACAGTTTATCAGGAGGACATTCAAGATGGTAACATATAAGGGATCCTAAACTCAACCTCCTCCCATGAATACAACTACAGCTATGTATCAAACAGTTCTCTATGAAAAGGACCCCAAAGGACCCCAAAAGGACCTCTACAGCAAAGGACAAAAGGGCCACACTGAGATGGGTAGGAGAGGCAATCTTTCAAAAAATCCCACCCTAACCATAAAGACCAACATCTGGGAGGAATCTCATAACACAGGGCTTGTCCCTGAGAATTGAGGGGTTTGTGCTCCATAGCAGGTACCTCGGCCCTTTGGAACTACATCAGAGAGATAAGCACGTGGCCTTGAAAATCAACAGGGCTTAACAACTATAGGGCTTTAGGGAATGGAAAATCCACTATTAAGGGACTCACACACAGACCCACTCATCCCAGGACCCAGCACAAAAGTAAGTTTCAAAGACACCTAGACCATATGCTGAGGAAATGCATTTGCTAATGTTATAGCATCTACCAGATACAGGAACCCCTTGGGAATTTCCGGGGACAGAGATGCTGGCAAACACCATTTCTGTACACTCCCCACTCCCACCCAGCCTTCTAGCTCAGGAAGAAATGTCCTGCCTGCACCACAGCCCAGGTCTACCCTCCTCCTGCTGAATACCCTGCCCCCATGGTCTACCCTGCCAGCCAGTGGGCATGCGCAGTCTACACAAGGGACACCGTTTGAGCACCTGGTGCTGGTGGCCAGCGGTGATTGTTTTGGACTCCCTGGGCCTAAAATATTCAGTTCTTCACAGGTTATCACCCCCAAGGGCACCGCACAACCAGCTGACTAAAACATACCCTAGAGTTCATTTGAAAAAGGTGTATTTTTTTCTCCTTTAGTTTCAACCTGAGGGGCAGGCAGGATTCAGGTTTGCCATATATTCATAGGCTACATAGGTGCCCCCAGATAAGATGGGCAGGGAGATAACCATATTAGTGCTCTCCCGTGGCCATGTAACAGTTCACGGATGCCTCCCAGAAAGGAGCTTATATACGCCTAAAGCAAGAGTTTTCCAGTTGTCACCCTGGGGATTAACTGCAGATTTCCTGGTCTCAAAGTCAGCAGGGTTTATGATTCTGTAATCATAAAACTATATATTTACATAAGACTATATATTTACATACTTTGAAAGTATGTAAGTAGTGGTGCTGCCTGTGGATCTGGCTTACTCTATTCCTAAAAGAACTAGAAAAAGAAGAAATGAAGGCTAAAGTTAGTAGAAGGGGGAAAATTAAATAAAGATCAGAGTGGTAATAAATAGAGACTAGAAAGATAACAGTAAGGGTCAGTGAAATGACGAGTTGGTTTTTTGAAAAGATAAGCAAAACTGATGAATCTTTAGGTAGGCTCGATGATTTAAAAAGACAGGGCTCGGGGCGCCTGGGTGGCTCAGTGGGTTAAAGCCTCTGCCTTCGGCTCAGGTCATGATCCCAGGGTCTTGGGATTGAGCCGCCATCGGCTCTCTGCTCAGTGGGGAGCCTGCTTCCTCCTCTCTCTGCCTGCCTCTCTGCCTGCTTGTGATCTCTGTCTGTCAAATAAATAAAATCTTTAAAAAAAAAAAAAAAGACAGGGCTTAAATAAATAAAATAAAAAATGAAAGGGAAGTTTTAACTGATACTGTGGAAACACAAAAGATCCTAACAGACTACTACTAACAATTATATGCCAACAAACTGGACAATCTGGAAGAAATGGAAAAATTTCTAGAAACATATGATTTTCCAAGACTGACTCTTGAGGAAATAGAAAATGTGAATAAGCCAGTTGCTAGCAAGGAGATTGAATGAGTAGCCAGAAACCTCCCAACAAACAAGTCCAGGACCAGATGGCTTCACTGGTGAATTTTACCAAACATTTGAAGATGTAATACCTATCCTTCTCAGACAAGGATACCACGGAGAAGAATCCAGGCCAATAACCCTGATGAACACAGATGCAAGAGTCTTCAACAAAATATTAGCAAACCAAATTCAACAGTCCATTAAAAAGATCATATACCATGATTAAGGTTGATTTATCTCAGGGATGTAAGTATGGTCAACATCCAGAAATCAATCAGTATATTAACATTTGCAGGTAAGAATATGCGGTTGTATCTAAAATAGAAGTGAGAGGTCAAGAGACTCCAAAGCAAAGGGTAGAGCAAGAACGCCTTTGTTCATAATGATGTACTATCATGGCGCCAGTCAGCCACAGGGAGAGTGACTTGGCTTCTGTGAAATAAATTCATGGCCCTGTGATCATCCCTACCACCTCTCACCGCTCCCCCACCAATTGCTTTAGCTTATGTTGGTACCCTTCTCTTGACATGTATTCTTTAATAAAATTTGCTAAAATTTTACCCACCCAGTTGTTTTTCTTTAAAAAACTACTACCACTTGACATTTTATATACTTTACTATTAGTTTCCATCCACTAGAATGTGAACATTGGAACTTGATCTGTTTTGTTTACCAATGCATTCCTTGCACACATTATAGTGTGTGGAACATAGTAAGTATTGAATTAATGAATACTAAGCTTGGCAGAACTGAACTAAGAAAGATACTGATATTTACACTACTACATCTTTGATCTATAAATATAAAATATCCTGTAAGAGATGAAAAAAATATTGCATAAAAACTATAATTCATGGGCAGGGGAGTGTCAATAATAAAGAATATGAAGGAAAAAGTTTTGTAAGTACCCATACTGCACTACCAAAGATGGCATTTCAATTTTAGTTAAGGTGTTTTTAGCATATAATTGCACTTTTATAAGTACTTTATGGAGAGTAAGGAAACTACCAAGATTTGAATGAAGATAAAAATAAAAGACATAAAGTGTGGGATCTTGGTTTAAGTGGAAATGGAATCTTTTTGATGGTTTGTGGTTAGTGGGTTATATTGTCACTTTTTGGAACCACTGGTCTCTAGAATTTAAGAAGTAGCTTCATTTTTCTCCCAGTAGTAGTTGGGAGGCCATTTGAAAAAGAAAAGAGAAAACTTAAGAAAAACATAAATTACAAAATTGAAATGCTACCATTAAAGCTTGTCTTTTTTTTTTTTTTTTTAAAGTAGATTCCATGTCCAGTGGACTCTGGAATCACGACTCTGAAATCAAGGGTTGGACACTTATACTGAACCACCCAGGCGCCCTAAAGCTCACGTCTTAAACAGAAGGTAAGTGAGAATGAAAGATTTTTGTCACTATTAGAGAAAAACCAAATGTACAAAGTATATAGTTTATATTTAATGTCATTTTCAGTTAATCTTCAGTATTTCAGAAAATGTGCCTGCCACACTATTTTACACACTGTTTATAAAATCAGGGTTTACTGACTTAAAAATATATATATTTAAAAAAATATCTGACCGACTAAATTGTTAATATTTTACAAACTATTTATGAGTCATGAATATACAAACATTTTATCAGATTTCTAACAGGATTGCATATTCTAAATTAGGACTTCCATTAGCCATTTTTTTGTGGAATTATGTAATAAATCATTAAAATGAACATCTTATAGCTATTACTAATAATTATGTCAACAGCCTTTATATAGAACTATTTCAAACATTAGCTGAAAATCATGATTTTTCCCATCCTTTATACCAAGAACATCCATACATTTGCAACATTTACTCTATTTGATAAGTAAATGATTTTTCTATATTTTCTAAAAAATTATATTTTCTAAATTTGAAAAATGTATTCCCTCATTCTAGTTAGGATCCCATTTATAATATTTATTCCACTACATTTATGGTTTTGTGACCAATTTGAAAGGTGGTATATCATTAAAAATAGATCTATACTAAAGAAACTGGCTTTGATATGGCAAGTCCCAGTTTGTAAGACAGAGGTAGCCAAATACCGCTCTTGTGCAGAGGTGAGCCATTAGATGACTAAGAGTAGATTGTCTCTACTCTATACAAAGACGATAAAGAAGGTAGGAAGAGATCCATTATGGTAACAAATGGGATCTATTATATCAGAGGTTTTAAGGTATTTCAGAATTATAGGAATTAAAGGGCAATCTTTTTAAAGATGTATAAGTGGTTTAGTTTTAATAATATTTATTGATTCGTAATGTAAACAAAAATAAGAATATAGGTAACTCTTGAAATAAAAAAATAGACCACATAAAATGTGCATTTTAATACAAATCATTAGGATATATTTATACTATATATAAATCTACACATTAGAAGATAGTACTGAATTTTTACTCTACAGAGTATCACTCTAGAATTCTCTTTAAAAAAAAAAATCACTGGGTGGAATTAGATGATGACTGTGAAATAGATTCTCCCATTACAATACTGCTTCTGTCATTTAGAGTTTTGACAACACTTGTAGCTGGAGACTGTAGCACTTTACGAGAAAGTCTCATTCTTCCGTCAGCTGGATCACGCCCAAAGTATTTCACCTGTATTAAAGAAGCCAATTTACCTTTACAGTTACATAGTACAATGATCAACATCCAAATTAGAAGATATTTACATTTATATGGTGCAAAAAAACCCAATGAGTAATGTTTTTACTTTCCTGAAAGCACAGCTTAGTACTAAGTAGAGGTATATACTAATAAATATAATTTGGTTAAATAGCGCTTATAAGAAAAAGAAAAGAGACAGGCATTTAGTTGCTCTATTAAAATCTTCTATTAGACTCAATTGTGCTTTCTTATTTTCTCTAGGTCAGGTCCCTATACTGGAAGAACAGTGAAAGCCATGGTGAATGATTCTAGACAAGGGCTTTCTGAGCCTAAGGGTATGATAAACTATACAGGATTATGGTTAGGTCATTCACACTATTCCCCAAATGACTATCAAACTGGAGATTATTTGGCTTGACTTTAGACAACCCAAGTGGGGGGGGAGGGGGAATGTGGCAGTTTTAAAGTCCCTTCTCATGCAAAAACACAACCTTATATACTGGGTCTTAGTTCTTACTCTTCCCTAGAGGCTCCTTGAACAATGGACTACAGATTAGGAATAAACTAGAAGCCTTGGTTACTCAAGTCATGGGTAATAGGTATAGCTGGAACAAAATGTGGTATGGACAAGTAAAACAGAAACCAAACCACACCAGACTGGTAATGACTTCCTTTATGCATTCATAAAAAACTATAAAAAGGTCAAACAACATGGCTTTCTTTAAACTCAAAAATTTCTAGCTATGAACCAGTTGAAGTCTCAACTCAAATATGTCATTCAAGGCCTTTAATAGAGTTACGTGTTCAGAGTTCTCCTGTCCTATCTGCACATGACTGCATAGCTATTACTGGCCTCATGCATTTTTAAAAGTTCTAAAGTGGGGGGGACTACTGTTCGAACTAAACTGCAAGCTCCCTAAGGGGAAGAATTACACCTAAATCCTTTGTTTAAAAACAAACCTAAAGTTAAAAAAGCACAACACATAATACAAATCACAGATGTTGATTTGATTCTTTCAGCTTTTTGGAAAAAAAAAAAAAATTTGAAACTTGGAGTACAGTTTACAACTTTTAAGGCTGAAAAGTTGAATATAAGTACCTGAATTTCTTGGCCAACTTCTAATCCAAGGGCGGTGGGATGTTTAATCTGAAAGGGAACATGTTCATTTGTTAGTTGCTATGCATAATTTCTTAATATCCATAGCAGTACACATTTTTTTAAGTGGAAAGTTTTAGTGTTTTTCCTGATTATAAAATCTGTTGATTACAAAGGCTTAAAATACACATTCAAGTGAGAGCAAAAATCATCCAAAGCTCTCTACTTTTTAGATAACTACTGCTGATACTCTACAAGTATCCCTTCAAATGTTTTAGTATGTACTCCATTTATAAAAATGGACCTTACTGAGCTTGCTGTTTTCTAATACGTTGATTTTTCATTCAATAATATGTTCAGGATATCCTTTTATATCAACAAATGAAACAGTAGAATGTTCAAACTGTATAATTTGTTTAACTGATCCCCTAAAGGTGGTCATTTAATTCGTTTTAAATTCCAGTATTTTTTTTTTTTTTAAAGATTTTATTTATTTATTTGACAGAGAGAAATCACAAGTAGTCAGAGAGGCAGGCAGAGAGAGAGAGAGAGGGAAGCAGGCTCCCCACTGAGCAGAGAGCCCAATGCGGGACTCGATCCCAGGACCCCGAGATCATGACCTGAGCCGAAGGCAGCGGCTTAACCCACTGAGCCACCCAGGCGCCCCTCCAGTATTTTTTTTTTTTAAGACTTTATTTACTTGGGGAGGGGAGCAAGAAGGAGCACACGCAAGCGTGAGAGTGCTTGTAGGGCAGAGAGGGAGAAGCAGACTCACTGTGGTGCAGAGAGCCCAATGCAGGGCTCGGTCACAGACCTGAGATCATAACCAGAGCTAAAGGCAGATGTCTAACTGACTGAGCCAACCAGGTGCCCCTTAAATCCCGGTATTGCAAATGTTAGTAATTACTGAATCTAGCTGTAAGGTATGTAGATATTCAGTGCACTATTTTTTTCAACCTTTCTGTAAGTAACTACAGTGTTGTAACAATTAGGTAGTTACTCAAATTATCCTTTCAGAATAAAGTCCTAATGTTGAACTTCTAGGGCCAAAGGTACTCATACACATATATCAAACACTCTCCAAACAGTTTGTCCCAATTTACATTTCTACAACAGTATCTCAAGTGTATGAGAATGTCCATTTTTTTCTTCCATATTTTCACCCACATTGGGGATTTTCAACTATCTGAAAGTTGAAAAATGATAACTTAGTTTTATTTGCATTAAAAAAAACTGCTGTTGGGGCGCCTGGGTGGCCCAGTGGGTTGGGCCTCTGCCTTCTGTTTGGGTCATGATCTTAGGGTCCTGGGATCGAGCCCCCCATCAGGCTCTCTGCTCAGCAGGGGAGCCTGCTTCCCCCCTTCTCTGTCTGCCTCTGCCTACTTGTGATCTGTCAAATAAATAAAATCTTAAAAAAAAAAACAAAAAACAAAAAACCTGCTGTTGGGGTGCCTGGAAGACTTGGTGGGTTAAGCATCTAACTCTTGAATTCAGTTCAGGCCATGATGCCAGCATCATGAAATCAAACCCTGTCTGTGTTGGGCTCTGCTCTCAGTGTGGAATCTGCTAGAGATTCTCTCCCTCTCCATCTGTTCCAACCCCTGCTCACCCATGCTTTCTGTCTAAAATAAAAACAAGTAATATACAAATCTTTAATTTAAAAAAATTGCTGTTGATGTTGACCTTTCTTATTGATCCACATACCCTGTGCATATGAAGCCTCTCTCATTTGTTATATACATCTTTTTCCCCTGAGTTGGTACTTGCCTTTCACCTTTATTGTAATTTTGCCATGTATTTTAAAATGACATCAGGAGCCCCTGGGTGGCTCAGTCAGTTAAGCATCTGAATCTTGATTTCACCTCAGTTCATGATCTCAGGGTCGTAAGAAAGAGCCCTGCGTGGTGCTCTGCACTGAGCAGGGAAGTCTGAGATTCTCTCCCTCTGCCCCTCCCCTCACTCAAGCACTTGGGTTCTTTCTCTAAAATAAATCTTTCTAAAATAAATAAAACAGGAGATATTCTGCTTTATGAAAATCAGCTATTCCAATACAATGTATTAAATAATCTCTGTTTCTTCAGACTAAAAATGCAACTTTTAGTATATATTATATTCCCATTTATATAACTGGATAATTTCTGGTCTCTATTTTCTGTTGCATAAATTATCTAATTCTAGGTCAGTAATACACTGTTTTATTCTGTATAGCTTTATATTTCAATATTTGGTAAACTAAACATTCCTATTATCCTCTGTACCTATAGTTTTCTTGAATAGTTTCATATTTTTAGTTTTATCTTACCATGCTTGGTTGGCCAAGAAAGTTGGGAAGACAGGGCTATAGCTAGGTATTATTAAAAAGTAACTGTTATATGTTAACTCTAGATGTGTTAACTCAAGAATGTTTCTATTCCATCATACAAGGACAAACATAAATATCTGTGTTAAATAGTGTAAAAACCTTCTGTCAGCAACACTGCTGTTATTTTCAGCTTTTATTTAGGCTAGTAAGTGGACAAAGTGCACAATTCTCAACAACCCAGGTAATTTCACTATGATGATTTTAAGGTGGTTTTAAATATATTGTTTTGTTTTGTTTTTACCTTTCGTTGATCAAGTTGTGTGTTATGAAGTAGTACTGCAGTCATATTTGGATATAATTTAACCATCACTCCAGTGTCTCTGAAAAGGAAAGGAAATAAGCCTGATTAAAACAGTATCTGAGTATCTACTCATAATCAAATTGATTACGTATTTATTGGAGAACAAAGTAAACACACACACAACTGTAAAAAGGATACCTAAAAGAGAAACTTATTTTTTTAACTGAACATACACCTTGGATTTACATTTTTTAGAAAATATTTTATTTATGGGGCACCTAGGTGGCTTAGTGGGTTAAAGCCTCTGCCTTCAGCTCAGGTCATGATCTCAGGGTCCTGGGATTGAGCCCTGCATCAGGCTCTCTACTCTCTGCCTACTTGTGATCTCTGTCAAGAAAAAATAAAATCTTTAAAGAAAAAAAATTTATTTGAGAGAGTGAGAGAGCATTAGCAGGGGAAGGGAGAGGGAGAAGCAGACTCCCCTGAAGAGCAGTGAGCCGTGACAAGGAGCTCAATCCCAGGTCATGACCTGAGCTGAAGGCAGATGGTCTGAGCCACCCAGCTCCTACACCCTGTTATTTAAATATCTGTAAATGAAAGGACAGAGAAGAGATAAAGGAACATTGTGTAATGACAAGCTTTTACACTATATATTCTTCTATAATTCTCTATTTCCCCATTTTGAAATGACATTAATTATTTATTTTTTAAAAGATTTTATTTGAGAGAGAGTGAAAGAGAACATGAATAGGGAGGAGAGGGATAAACAACATTAAATATTTTAAAGTAGTGTAGATGAATCATCAACCTATTAAATAATGGTTTAAGGAAGGGGGCTGGATAAAATAAGGTATTTATTTCATTACAAAATCTGTCTTTTTTTCACTAGTCTACTAAAATAAGCCATCTCATTTCTCAGTTTTTCACCTATGATATTAAACAAATTATTCCATTGGCTTTTGTTATTCATTTCAAATAGCTCTGAACACTCAGGCTACATCTGATATATATATGTATTTTTTGCTTAAGAAGGGGATTTTTCAGGGGTGCCTGGGTGGCTCAGTCTATGAAGTGTCTGCCTTTGTCTCAGGTTATGAACCCAGGGTCCTCTGGGATTGAGCCCCGCATTGGGCTCCCTGTTCCTAGGGAGTCTGTTTCTCCCTCTCTTCTCTGCCTCTGCTTCCTCTCGCTACCTTTCTCTCTCAAATAAATAAATAAAATATTTTTTTAAAAAGGAGAGGGGATTTTCTCATCCCCCCAAAATCAGTCTTTTTAGCTGATAAAAAATACTTTGAGGTTGAAATTGACATTTAAAGAAATGTGCTCCTTAGGCATTAAGTAGTACTATCTTTAAAACAAACCAACATGACACTACTAGACAAAGAAAAAGGAACACTGCTAGGTCTATTTGGGCCTGTTTTACTGTTTATTGGGAAAATTTAAGTGGTGGGAAATTTGGTTCAAGGAAACAATTCACTTAGAAGAATCTTTTAGTACAATTATAATCACAGAATCATGTTACTGAAAATCAACAAACTGGCACAGAAAATAAATTATACCTTAAAAATAATTTATGGCAGGTAATTGACATAAAATCTAAATACCTAACATTTTCAACATATATAATGCAAATATGAAGTTAACATGTGCTTATAATATAAATCTTACAAAAACCAGCATAGTGGGGGCACCTCGTGGCTCAGTGGGTTAAAGCCTCTGCCTTTGGCTCAAGTCTGATCCCAGGGTCCTGGGATAGGGCCCCACATCAGGCTCTCTGCTAGGTGGGGAGCCTGATTCCCCCACCCCCCTGCCTACCTCTCTGCCTACTTGTGATCTGTCAAATAAATAAAATCTTAAAAAAACAAAGAAACAAACAAAAAAACCCCCGCATAGTGTATTGGTTGATATTACCTGATTTCAGTTATTGTGGCGGTATACACTGCTCCAAATTCTAGCTGCTGCTCTTGCTGTAAGTGCAAAATAAGCCATAAGATGAATAAAAAGCAAAAAAATATAGAAAAAAGTAAGTATTATAAGATCTAAACTTACGTCATCTTTGCAGATTTCAGTAATGAAGTCTCTTGCTTCATGCATAGCACTTGGTGTTGGTGCAAATACAGAAAATGTTTCTTCATCCACCTGACTAACAGTTACTCCTTTTAAAAAGATAATTTAACATATTAAAGTTAAATTGCTCGCTTTAGTGAAGCCTAGTCTTACAAAGTAGATGTGAGAGCAGGGGACTGACGTATAAGTAGCTGGGCAGAGTTGTGTTATATTTACTCATTGCTTTAGGAATGAAGAGATTCATTCACCAACATATAACACATTGCACACCTGTTATGTATCTGACATTGTATTCTGGCCTGGGGAAACAACAGTCAGTCACTATCTCTGTGTTCTTGGAGCTCAAGAGTTTGGTAGGAGAAAGCACATTTAAGTTCTAATTTTTGAAGATTTGGTTTTGCTCTTTTAATTATGAGTAGCTTCTATACTATAACCTTTTCCTCACTTTTTCTTTCTCTTACTCTAGAGTCGTGAACAGATGGATGAGGGATGACATGTCAGTTTCTCAATCTAAAGCGCTGGCTAAGACAACTATGCTTCTCACCTTCCTTCAATAACCTCAAAGCTGGTAAGTACTAGGTAACTCAAAGATTGTTTCTAGAAAAAACAAAGCATACTATTTCTACACATACTCTTCAAATAAAAGTCTAAATAAGACTAAGTGAAAAACAGCAGAATAGAAAATGACAGCAAAATCCTCTGAAGTGATAAACTAAAGATTTTTCTAAATGTTCAATTTTAAAATGTCACAAAGAAATCAATGAATTCTAGGTCATCCTTCTTGAATATAGTTAAGAATGACTGCTGATTTATTAAGAGGCATACAGAAAACTTAAAGACATGACAGCATTATATTCTTTTCTCTTGTTCTCACATATCTCAAACATAATTTTTGAATATAATGGAGATGAAATGGCAACTTATGGGGCCTACCATTAAAACCCTCAAACTTGGGGCACCTGGGTGGCTCAGTTGGTTAAGTGTCTGACTTTTGATTTTGGCTCAGGTCATGATAAAGGTTTGTGAGATCAAGCCCTCAAGTTGAGGTCCATGGTAAACATGGAGCTTGCTTCAGATTCTCTCTCCCCCTCCCCCTTTTCCTCTTCCTCTCTAAAAAACATAAAAAAATAAAACCCCCAAACATCATACAACTCTTACCTGTTTCAGCCTGAAGCTTTTTTAAATGATATCCACCTGGTCCAACAAATTTTGCCCGTTTTGATAATGGAACCTGAATAGTTTCTAAAATGTAGTAAAGACAAACTGTAAATTCAAATACATATATGAACCTAAAACATCTTGATCAAAATTTTTTTTTTGGCATATGCACATGTAAAACTATTTCATGGGAAATAGAAAAACAGTTACTTGACTCAAGTTTCTGTAAGTTCTAATGTCTAAAAATACCTCCCCAAATTTAAAATATTTATAGAAATATTTAAAAATATTTTTGTTTTGTGTATGGAGTTAAAGGAAATTTAAATATAATAATATACTTTCATATATTAATGTTTACCTTATGACAGAATAAATAATAACTTCAATACATTACCTATAACAGGTCCATTTTCTTTTCTAGATGCTCGAGGTTTTGAAATAGTTTTGTTCATAATCTGTAGTATCTCCTTCTTTGCCACTATAAGAGATAAAAACATAAAAACTATAATCACAGTTGACCCTTGAACAACTGGAGATTATGGATGTCTACCCTTGCATCAAAAATTTGTGTAAAACTTTTGACTCCCCAAAACTTAACTACTAATAGCCTAGTATTGACTGGAAGCCTTACTCATGACAAAAAACAGTTAAGTGACACATTTTTTATGTTTATCTATTATACTCGATATTCTTATAATAAAGTAAACTAGAGAAAAGAAAAGGTTAAGACAACCTTAAGACAACCATAAAGAGGGGTGCCTGGGTGACTCAGTGGGTTAAATCTCTGCCTTCAGCTCAGCTCATGATCATAGGGTCCTGGGATCAAGCCTCGCATCAGGCTGTCTGCTCAATGGGCTTCCCCCCCATCTCTCTTCCTGCCTCTCTGCCAGCTTTGATCTCTCTCTGTCAAAAAAATAAATAAAATCTTTAAAAAAAAAAAAAAAGGAAACCATAAGGAATAGAAAATATATTTACAGTACTGTATATTTATTGAAAAATATTTGCATAGCCAAGGGATAGGGGGCTGGCTCTGGGATGGCATAGTTCCACAGCCTGGTGGCTTAGGCTCAGCAGTGGCAACCCCTGGGTGGCCTGCGGGCTGCAACAGTTGCATGGAAGCATAGTAATGCTGCTTCATCTGCATGGACATGTACCACTGACCCATGGTCATACACTCATACCTGTGGCCACATGTGAGTGTGCTAGTCTCCAGGAAGCCTCAGGGCCAAGGTGCAATAGTGGGGAATGGGTCCCCTCCCAACCCCACAGGCACAGAGGACTTAGTGCAGGGACTTCCTATACAGTGCTTCCCCTTCCCTCTGGGCATGTTTCTCCACTTCAGTCCAGTCTGCTGGCCAGCCCTGGATGCTTGATGGGACCACCTTCTCAGCACACTGGGTAATCTGCAGCCCTGCCCAGTCACGGCCCCCCCCATCCCCAGGAGCTGCTAATTGCCTCAGCAGGACTCAGAGGATACTCAGTTTAGCAGACATGACCTCTGAGTCAGCTGCCTTCAGTTCATCTGGTGGAATGGGCAGTAGAAAATAAATGCTTTCTGCTGTAAATAAATGCTTTTGTTGCCAACTCTTTAAAAAAAAAAGCCCACAGAAACAAAACACAATCCACATATAAGTGGACCCGTGCAGTTTGAGCACACATTGTTTAGAGGTGAACTATATATAAAAAAAATGTGATAAGATATAGCAGTAGTCTTAGTTTTTATGGAGTAAAATCCAAAATCTTTAACTTAGTAATCAAAGCTCTTCATATCCTAATTACCTTTACAATTCTACTTACAGCCCTCTTTCTTCATAAATCTTATCTTAGGGAGTCACTTATAAAAATTGAATTTTCGGGGCGCCTGGGTGGCTCAGTGGGTTAAGCCGCTGCCTTCGGCTCAGGTCATGATCTCAGGGTCCTGGGATCGAGTCCCGCATCGGGTTCTCCGCTCCGCGGGGAGCCTGCTTCCTCCTCTCTCTCTCTCTCTGCCTGCCTCTCTGCCTGCCTCTCTGCCTACTTGTGATCTCTCTGTGTCAAATGAATAAATAAAAAATATTTTAAAAAAAAAAAAAAAAAAAATTGAATTTTCTCTGGTCTCTCACAAAGGTTTGAAATTTCATTTCCAAAACAGTACTTTATAAAAAGCCTATTTTTAATATGTCTAATGGGAATTTTAGTTGTCACGAATAAATGAAAAATGATGGAAAGAGAATCAGGCACACTAGCTTACCTGAGGCTTGTTGAATGGCCTCCATAACAATTTTTATTGGTATTCCAGGTAATTTAATATCAGCCTGACGTGGAAAAGTAAAAAAATTATATAAATACTGATTCATGACATTATTTAAATATTATAAAAGTGAAACAAAATAGGTTAAAAATACCTGTAATGCGGTTATTCCCTTATTGGTGCCGGCTATTTTGAAATCCATGTCACCATTGTAATCTTCAATTCCCTGAAGGAATTTAAGAAATGATATAGTTTTAAACAAAAACAAAATTCATCCAGGCAGAATAGAGGAATTTTTAAAAACATCTAGCGAAGTAAACCATGTCCTCTAAGACTAAATACAAAGAAGTATCTTCTACAGTAACAATTGCTTCTAATTTGTGGCTTTTTAAGTTAGAACTGTTTCATCAGAAGGTTACTTTAAGTTCATGTTGTCCCCCCATAAATGCACAGGGATTCATTTATGATCACCCTAAAGTGAGCTGTTATGAATATTTATACTGCTTTATGTATATTTTAACTCACATCCTAAAAAATCCAAGGCTAATATGCAGAGGAGGAAAGTAAGATAAGTAATACCAAGTAATGTTATTCTTCTAAGCATCCAACGCTTATAAAATATGTGTCATCTTCACCACTGAATATTTGCAAACATGGATATACTTGCCAGAATATCTGTCAGCAAACGATAATCTTCTATTTCACCCTTCTCAGGATTGTTTTTGGTGACCAATCCTATTGCCACACCTGCGACAGCAGATGAAATTGGAACTCCTATAATTGAGAAGAAGAGCTTGTATGTAATGTGTACATCAACCTAACACACATATTTATCATTCTGTTGATACTTAATATGTGAGTGGTGTTTTAAATTTGACATCATCAGAACGAAGCTGGAAAGGTCATCTATCTACCTCATTTCTTCTTAAGCATATGAAAAAAGCCCCTTAAAACAAATAAACAGGTAATCACTTTTCTCACAAATATCTCTATAAAAATAGCACACTTAACTCTTTTTTTTTTTTTTTAAAGATTTTATTTATTTACTTGAGAGAAGAGACAGTGAGAGAGAGCATGAGCGAGGAGGTCAGAGGGAGAAGCAGACTCCCCATGGAGCTGGGAGCCTGATGCGGGACTCGATCCCGGGACTCCAGGATCATGACCTGAGCTGAAGGCAGTCGTCCAACCAACTGAGCCACCCAGGCGCCCAGCACACTTAACTCTTAATAGAATCCATTTGTCTGGGGCGCCTGGGTGGCTCAGTGGGTTAAAGCCTCTGTCTTCGGCTCAGATCATGATCCTGGGGTCCTGGGATCGAGCCCCACATCGGGCTCTCTGCTCCGTGGGGAGCCTGCTTCCTCCTCTCTCTCTCTGCCTGCCTCTCTGCCTACTTGTGATCTCTGTCTGTCAAATAAATAAATAAAATCTTTAAAAAAAAAAAAAAAGAATCCATTTGTCTTTTTACTTTTGGTATGTTTATCTTCTTTTTTTGGAAATGTAACCATGTTATTGGCAAATCCCTCCAGCCTAAACCCCTCATCTCACCGCTCCATGAAAGCCATCAGTAGGTTTTTTTGTGTGTGTGTATCCTTCCAGAAAATTTGTACCCAAATATGAATCAAAGTGTAATCTTTTGTTCTCTTTACTTATGGAAGCATAGTGAATGTGCCCACTATTCTGCACCTTGCCTTTTTTCACTTAATAACATACCTTGGATAATGACACATAATGCCACACAAAGTTCTATCTTATTCTTTTGAATCGCTGCTCAGTACTCCCTGAATGGATTTATAAGCCACATAATAGAAGTAGGATTACTGCGTCAAAAGGTATATGGGTTTACATTTTTATAAATCTGTCAAACTGCCTTCCAGAATGTAGCATTTTATATTTCTACCAGCTGTATTTGAGGGTGCCTGCTATTTTATTTTCTTAATTCCTGTCAGATCTTTTGACCTTTGTTATATAAAGGGCAAAAGTGGTAGCTTATTGTTTTTAATTTGATTTTTTTATGAGTGAAACCAAACTTTTAAAAATGTTTATAAACTGTTTATTTAATTAGTTTATTTATTTAGGCTCCATACCCAGCTATGGAGCCCAATGCAGGGCTTGAATTCACAACACTGAGATCAAGACCCATGATGAGATCAAGAGTTGGACACTTAACCAACTGAGCTACCCAGGCACCCCTTATATTTCTTTTTCTTGAATTGCCTGTTCATGGCTTTCAACCATTTTCCTACTTGTTTGTTAGTCTTTTTTTCTTAATGATTTATAAAAGCTCTTTCAACATGGACAGTACATCTTTGTTAAATATAAATGTAGACTATTAAAGGAAATATATTATTTTCCTAGTCAGTTGACTTTGTTTATTGTGATTTATTTTTAGAATTTTAAAATCGTACGTTATCATGGTTCCTGGATTTTGCTTAGAAAGGTTTTTCCTAAGATTTGATAAAATTTTCCATGTTTCTTTCTTTCTTTCTTTTTTTTTTTTTTACAAAACATTTAAGGTTTTATCACTTGGAATTTAACTGTTAAAAAGGATTGTGCCAGGGGATATCATTTCATATTCTCTAAGCAATCTCACTTATGCTCTTGGTTTTTTTTAAATTTTTTTTATTTTTATTTTTTTAAAGATTTTATTTATTTATTTGACAGAGATCACAAGTAGGCAGAGAGGCAGGCAGAGAGAGAGAAGGAAGCAGGCTCCCCGCTGAGCAGAGAGCCTGACGCGGGACTCGATCCCAGGACCCTGAGATCATGACCCGAGCCGAAGGCAGCGGCTTAACCCACTGAGCCACCCAGGCACCCCATGCTCTTGGTTTTTAAGCATAACCTATAATGTTGATGACCTAAAAAATCTCTCTCTCCTGCCTATTTCTCTTTGCTACTAAGCTCTAGAGCTGTACAGCCAATATGGCTATTGGACATTTCCAGTTCAATGTCCCCAAAGCATGTTATATGTATGTACATATATATAAAATGTAATCATACCCAATAAATCCTTTTTGTCTTGTCTTTCTTATCTTGGTTGAATGCAACTAAGATACTTGTCCAGAATCAATACTTTTTTCCTCATTTCCTAATATGAAGTCTACAACGATCTGATAGTTTGTCCTTTAAATTTCTGTAGAAAGTTGTCCTTTCCTACTGAAACATCCATTGTTACTCCTTTAGTCTAAGTTTCCATTATTTCTTGCTCTGACAACATTCTCCTTGTCTGATATCCCCAGTTTTAGTCTCTCCCCCGTTTCCATTCTCTCCCACTTCATCCTCTAGGTCTATCACCTAAGCTGGGAAAAACTACCAAAAAGAAAATAAATCAGATTCAAATCACACCATTCCTCTACATAAAATTCTCCTGAGTTCCCCACTATTTGCTTTCAGTAAATTTTATACATGTTCTATGGTCAAAAACATTTGGGAATAGTGCATATCCTGTTCCTAGAGATTCAGAATTCACAATAGCATGTTAAAGCTTATTTAACTCATATTAAATAAACCTGCTTAACCCTGCCTAAATGTAGTTTAGAACAGAATGACTTTTTTTCATGGTATACAATAATCAACATCCAGCAGGAACACTAGTCATAGATTACTGAGTTGTGAAATACTAGCTTTAAGTTCAAAATTCTTAACATAACAATGACTTTTAAAAGGTGGTCCCAATTTATTACTTAATTTTTTAAAATACATTTTAGAAACACACTATACTGCTTCATAACTTCGCCCATTATGTTTCTTTCACATGAAATATGGGTCCTCCTCCTAATGAGAGATCAACTACTCAGCCTTTAGAACCAGATGAAATGTAGCTGTCTTTATGAAGCCAAGTACCTTCAACCTAATTTTTCATCCATATTGTACATATTTTTGCCTTTTACCTATTTGAATTAATCTCCTTGATCTTGTGTTTTTTGTGCTTTTTAGAAAACAGGTACCATTTGTATCCCTAAAGTAAGATAGTGCCTGATGTGAGGAATGACAAGCATTCATGTGTTTGAGCTGAATTGCACACCCTTTGTTGGCTTTTCCCACAGGACTTAACATTCATTCTTGTCAAATTCAATTGTTTTCTATTTAGCTTCTTATTTTTTATCTTAACATTTTTTTAGAGATCAAAATTGTCATTTAACACATCAGTCATGCATTCCTTTTTAGCAGTATCCTTTTAATTAATTAGCAGGCACTAATTAGAATTAGTGTTCTAAGTCAATTCAATAATAAAAACACTGAAAGGGACAGGGCTTAGAAGGAAGCATCTTCAGGCATTCCACTTGACCAAACCATCCTACTGATCAGATTTGCTTGTCTCCTCTGCTCATGCTTCAACCAGTTATGATGGTGCACCTATCCTCCATCTCAATTTCTGTATCATTTACAGAAAAATCATGAGTTGCCAAGCTACTCTAGAAACAGTGTAAGCAGCAATCACCCTCCCCACTCCAAATCTGGTAATGTTTCCAAAGTGGAACATTATTTTACGACATGATTTATTTTAAATGAGTCCCTCTCGTCCCTTCTTTTCACAGCCCCCTCCTTCCTAAAAATACTTATAACCCTTTTTTTCTTAAATAATCTCTTTTAAGAGTTTTGCTAAGGGTGACTGTCAAGTTCACCAGGTTATGCTTTATAGAAAATACTTTACTTTTTTTTTTTTCAAAATTAAGAACTTTTTGTGTCCTTCGTATATTAGTTTCTGATTTTTCAAATACTACCAACATTGGTCAGGTATCTCATCCTGAAGTTCTCATCTTTACTTAGGTTGGGTTTTTGTCAAGACCAAAAGATCTGAATTCATTTAAAGCATTTAAAATTAAAGAAATTTAAAATTTAAATTTAAAATTTAAAAATTAAAATTAAAAAAATTTAAAATTAAAGCATTTAAAGCATTTAAAAGCATCTTAAAATTTCCTTTTACTTTATCTTTCAGTTCACCTTTTTGAGAATATGTTGTTTGCCAGTACGAAAATTTAAGACTGAATGCAAGCTCCACCAGGACAGGGGCTTTGTTTTGTTCATCACTGTGTCCCAAAGGCTTAGCTCAGTGCTTGGCACAGGGGTGGCATCTAGTAAAGACTGGCTGAATGAATGTATGAAGGTGAAAAAAAAAAAAGTATTTTACCAGCAACCTTATATATCACCTTATGCTTTTCTGGCACTGAACACAACTAGAAAAGTACTTTTAGGTTGGTTTGTTTTGTTTTGTTTTTTGCTTTGGCTTAAGTTTTCGTCTTTCTAGATAGTGTTATTATATATTCACACAATTCTTCTATCTCATCCTTGGTTATAGTATCCTTTCTATCTTTGTTTTTCCGTACTCTAAATGTGTGAACTTAGGGGAAGCTCCATGTAGCCTCTTTGAGTATCTTTAGGTTCCCTTCCTTCTTGAACAGCAACATTGGTGAGATACAGAAATTGTTTTCAGAGCCTTAACATGTTGACTCTTTTCCCCTTTTAGTGTTTCAAACTGAGAGATTATACTGAACCTCTTATAGTCTTTCTTTCTTTCTTCCTAAAATTCTGTGTATCCTTCTGTGCGTGGTACTGTTCTTCTCATGGTTTGCAAATTGAATGGAAGATTACATGGTTATTTTCCTTTATGGATCCTAAATACTTCCGCTTCCTGGTCCAAACTTTAAAGGTGAATGGAATCAACTATAGAGCTCTTTACCTTTTGGAAGGTAAGAAGGCCCACTGGATCACCAAGGCAAGTAAATAATTTCAGTGTTCTCCCTTTTACCAGAAATAAGAATTCTAGTAATTATCTGTATAGCTGAAGCTGCACTTTGTAACTATCTTGCTCTGGCCTGGTTTGATAATCTGTAATCTGATTTCTCCAGGTCTTATCAAAATGTAATTTTAAAGAGATTTTATATTTTATACTAATTAAATAGAGATAAAGCATTAGTAGCTTTGACACATAATTCTTTTACCTGCATCCATTAATGCTAAACTTCCACCACATGCAGATGCCATTGAAGATGATCCTATTGAAACAAAAAAATACTTGTTTATAATATACTGATTTTTTTTAATGTAGAAAACTGTTACTATTGGTTATTTCCTTATAAATATTCAGTATTCTTTCCTTCTTTCTTTTTAAAAGCAATTAAGGCAAACTCTGTTAAACCACAAACTATAGGGCTACAAGTCCAATATGATAGCCATTAGGTACATGTAGCTACTAAATTTAAATTAATTGAAATAAATTCAGTTCCTCTACTGTATAGTATCAAAATAATTTCCATCATCATAAAAAGTTTTATAGGACAGCAGTGCTACAGATTCTAAGAAACCTCCCAGAACAACCACCATGCCTCTTCTGTTGCTTAATCTGAAGGCAGTTAAAGATATAGGCTCTGGCTCTCTCACTGGACCCTAAGTTATAGCCTAGTCACACCCTGTAAAGAACAAAAAGTCTCTAGCTTAAATTCAGCGGGGGTTTTTTTGTTGTTGTTTTTAAGTATCTGTGACCATCACTGTGACCTTTCTGTCTCTAATGGCCGTACTTTGCCTTGACGTGAGTACTTAATGTTAATTTAAATTTGATCTTTTAAAATATATTTTTAAAAGATTTTGAGAGAGAGAGCATGCACAAGCAGTGGGAATGGCAGGCAGAGAGAGAAGCAGGCTCTCCGCTGAGCAAGGAACCTGAAGCGGACTTGATCCCAGGACCCTGGGGATCATGACCTGAGCTGAAGGTAGATGCTTAACCGACTGAGCACCCAGGCATGCTAAATTTGATCTCTCAGCCCAGCCACTCTCTCTGTGCTGCCTGCTTATATTTGTGATACTTGATAGGTGTCCCCTCCCTGCTTAATGAATCAGTCTCTTTTGTCCTTTTCTCTCTGGAAGCTGGCCTTGCTCTATGGTTTGTTTGTAAAAACAAATAACCCCTACTGGATCTGCTATAAAAGATACATAAAGAGAAATACTTGTTTTATATTGCTTTCAAAACATCTCATTAGCTAAGAACAGCGATTTAGACAGTCTATGATTAACTAAACACATTTTTCTTTTGTCATAGACTTGGGCACTGTGGCAATAAGCACAATGTAACGTAAGTTATGAAAAGACTGTAACAGGGAATTCCGGTCTCTTGACTAGAGGAAAAATTTATTTTAATATCCTACCATTTGACTCTAGGACTTCAGATGTTACTCTTATTGTGAAAGGAAAATCCTTGGGGATAACAGGATACAAAGCTTTCTCAGCAAGAGCACCTGAATTAGAATAGAAAATAATAAGCATAAATGTACTAAGTCCCCATAAGAATACCATGTAAGTTTATAGATTTGTACTCACCATGCCCAAGTTCTCTTCTATTCACCCCAGTTACTTTGCCAATTTCATTAGTGGCATAAGGAGGAAACTTAAAAAACAAAAAAACAGATACATAAACAGCTGACATGGAAAGACCTAAGATATAGTATCAATATAATAAAAGAAGTCACAAAATAGTAGAATCCCATTTTTTTAAAAGTTCATTTATATACACAGAAAATGTGTATCTGAAATTTACATCAAATTACTAAACATAGCTATTTCTAATGTGTATTTGAACCAGAGTGGGAAATGGATAGTTATGGGGATTCACAACGTAAGTTTCTATTACGTTTAAATTATTAACACTGATGAAGTATTATATTTTTATAAGAAAAATATATACAAATTTAAAAAGAAATGCTCATTAAGGAAATAGATCTTTTCCAATAAGGGTTTTCTTTTAGTCAGAGGTTGCAAACTATTTTATTTGACCAATATAGTGTCTCAAAGGAATATGACTTAGTTGCAGTCATTTAAAATACTGGGAAATACCCCATAAAATCTTGGAATTCCAGTTTAACAAATATTTTAAAAAGGAATACATGAATCTTCAAGCATCTGGATCTAGCAGTCAATTTTCAGGACTGCAGTCAGTTTTTAGGAGATAGACAGAGAAACTTGCTGGGTTGCACCATGAGTGTGTAATCAGCAATACCCAGACTGCAGGGACCTCTACAGGTAAATGGCTCTGGGACTTCAAGAGACAGACTAAAAAGAAAAGAACATGTTGGAGAAGAAACTATAGATTAACAGAGACTTACAGAAATACCAAATTTAAAAAAAAAATGGACAAGATTACAGTATACAGTATACAGATATATACCAGAAATGCAAGAAGTAATTACTATAAAATTTAGGAGAGTAGTTATTTTCAGGGAAAGAAGGGTGTTGAGACTAGGATGAAAAGCATAGAGGGGCTTCAGGGGTGACTGGGAACATTTCTGTTCTCTGATTTCAGTGGTGGTTGTAAGATTCTCTGCCTTATAAAAACTCATTATAGCATCCTTTGTTTTATATCATTTTCAGTATCTGTGTTTTGTTTTAAAATAAAAAGTTTTTAAAAAATGAAATGAGGTAGCAGTAACAGCCCATATCCTTTTACTGCCCCTCTCTTCACTTCTGTTGCCAGTCATCATCTAGAGGTGCATTTTTCACAGCTGTCCTTTTTATTATTTATTATTATTTTTTTTAAAGACTTCATTTATTTATATGACACAGAGAGAAGAGAACAAGCACAAGCAGGAGGAGCAGCAGGCAGAGGAAGGGGGAGAAGCAGGCTCCCCACTGAGCAAGAAGCCCAATGTGGGGCTTGTTCCCAGAACCCCAGGATCATGGCCCAAGCTGAAGGCAGACACTTAACTGATTGGGCTACCCAGGTACCCCCACAGCTGCCCATTTTAAAGACTGCCATCCATGTGCTGTGCAGCTCATGGCAAAGGATATGCTTTACTCAATTATAACTCCTTTCTGGCCTCTGCAGCATCAGAGTATATTAAGAACAGGATATTTATAAGGGATGCAAATCTGTGAAAATCTCTAGGTTTCTGTATATTCTCTATTAATCATAGTATGCTCAAAAAAATTGAGATGTTGGGATTCTGGGCAGCCAACAACAGTCACTCAGAAGTGAAGTGACTTGCTGCTTTTACACTAGCCTTCCAGCAAATATGCTCCAAATACTAAAAGTGCTAGATATGTCTAGTGTGCCTTAGGACTTAGTTGTATATCAATTCAATCACGAACTCTTAATAGTTTCACATAAAGTAATTTACTATTAAATACCTCAGAGTTCTTTTACTACTAATCAACTTAGTAAAAATATGAACATTTAAATGAACTAAAGGGAGGAGGTGATTTGTCATCTGAGGCATTGAAAAGCCCCACTTTTGTTTGATACCGGTGAATGGGTACAATGTTTTCTTGATTAAAATTGTCTACTATAATTTAACTTTTATGTATGACTCAGAACATGAAGTTACTGACTGAAAACTATGACTTATTTCTCTAAATTCCCTTCTGCATGCAATAAAAGAACATGCCCAAATCCACCTTAACAGATAAATAAAATCAGCATAGTAAAATGTTAATAGTAGAACCTAAGCAGTGAGCATATGGGTATTCACTCTAAATTTCTTTCAACTTTGCTATATCCTGAAAATTTTTCATAAAATATGAGGGATAATATTCACCTTACCTCATAGTGCAGCATGAAATTTTTATCTTTTATTCCACTACAAACAAAAAGCATAATATTAAAAACATCATATAAATACAAAAAAAATAACTTCAATAAGCAACTAAAAAGATTTAAGGGGATTTAAAAAATAATTATGTATTAAAGAGAGTTGGTCTGAAATTGAAAACCGGAATCAGAAGGATGAATGTCAGAGACAGTATTTTTTTCTGGGGTTTTATGAATGAATTTTACGAAGATTTAGTAAAACAATTTTGCTTCAAATAGAAACACTTAAATATTCTATTTGTATAATAAGACAGTAGACATTTACTTTTAAGCATTAGTAACTGCTAAGAGAATCTTAAATTTTATAAATACATTAAATCTCAGAATTATGATCTTTCTCCAATCAGTATGTGAAATGAACATCAGTAACTGAAATTATATAGGGGAGAGGAGGAGATCAGACAGGCAAAGATTTTTCCAGGGTTTGAAATGAGAAATGTTATGACTATATCTAGAACAATAAGGAAAATAAGGATGAGAAGAAATACAATTCCTGGAAGCAGGAAACCAGATTTATCTACAACTGAGGAAAAGATGGACATATTCAGGGTCTTAGCAGTGTCCCCATTAAGTGGGTGTATTACAAAAGGTACCTCTCTGTGCAAAGGTTTGAAAAATCCTGGGTTAGGGCTAAATCTGCATAACCATAAACCACAATCTGAGAAGAGAAATTTAAAAACCTACAGAAGACTACAGGAATAACAGATTTGAGGGGCTAAAGAGGAGGATACGGATCATTAGTGCAGCACCTCCATTATACAAGATGAAGAAACCAAAGGCCAACATGGCTGACTGATATGTGCCCTCTCATTTATACAGGTTACAGACCTAAGACTAGAATGTAAAGAGGTACCCTGGCCAAGTCCAGGGCTCTTTCTTATGAAGCCATGTTGCCTTTTAGAAAAGAAAGAAGTCAGTGTGAAGAAGGGCAGGACAACCAAGTTTGGGCTCAGATGGGAATTTAAAAAGTTTAAGAGCTCCGCCAAAAGGATTATGATTACAATAACAATCTCGCCTATACACACAGCTGTATTGTCAATTCTGTCAGCTATGTGAAAAACAATTACTGATGCCATCCTCAAGATACTGGGGGTTATCCTCATCAGTTGAGCAGTAGGAAGAGGGAGGCAGAGTCTTATGGTCTTCTGAGATCCTTACCAAGGGAAAGGGAAGCAAAAGTAGGCATTGAGCAAAGAAAAGAACTGTGCGTGGTATAGTAGCGCTGGTGAAGACTGTAACATAGGATTCTCATCATCTGAAATTGATGAACAGGATTTTACTGCTGACTCTTTAGGAACAGAGGAGGAGAGCCAAGTATTTCTGAACATAAATTTCAATGTGGCCTGGGATTAAATAAGGCTTTTTTTTTTTTTTTTTTAGCTTATTAACAGCCTCCAGATTCTTTTTAGCAACTGAGACTCTTTCTTATGTTTTTGCTCTCTTCTTTATAACAAAAAAACCTACCCATATCTGTCCTGAGTTCTAGAGACAGAGACTAAACTGATTGTACCCATGTTAAAAATACCCTATAAACAGAAAAATAAAGTAGAGATAATAGGTTTAAAAAAGTAATAATAATAATATACTACTTGAGCTTCAATTATATACTGGAACATTGTAACTTACTTTAAAACATATCAAACATATGTTTTAGGACATACCAACACACTTTAAAACTTACCAAAAAATACAACTTACTTTATGGCTGTTATAATTCGATCTGACTTCATACTAGATTCTAATGAATCAAATGTAACAGTACAAAGCACCTAAAATAGTAAGAAAAAAACCTGTCAGGTTTTAATTTACTAACAATGAGGAGGAAAACTAAAAACATTTCAAGAACCCAATTAGCTATTAGAGAAATGGGATAAATAAATTCTATACAAAACTTGTCATGCTAGAGTAAACATTTATTCTTTCTATAAATATGAGAGCTATGTGGAAATCTCAATAACCCAAAGGTCTAACATCGTAGACTACTATGTAAAGAACTATACTAAGTACTGAGGAAGGACAGGAAGAGGATGGTATGTTTGTAAAGCCTGGCTATAAAGGAAGCCTCAATAAAGGTCTAGCCAGGAGGGGAAAATAAGATGGGATCAGAGAGGGAGACAAACCATAAGAGACTCTTACAAATAGGAAGCCAATTGAGGGTTGCTGGAAGGGGGGAATGAGCCGAAAGGGGTAACTAGGTAATGGGCATGTGATGTAATGAGCACTGGGTGTTATATGCAACTGATAGATCACTGAATTCTACTTCTGAAACTAATAATACACTAAATATTAATTAACTGAATTTAAATAAAAATTTATAAAATAAATAAGTAAAGGCCCAGCCTATAAACTGCCTACATAAAAAAAAAAAAAAGTCCAATCTTCTTTGGAGGAACATAATGTAATCCAAACTCATCACTGCATCAATCAAAACATCCAGGATACAACCAACAGAAAAATAGGAAATGGTACCCATTCTCAAGAGGAAAGATAATGAGTAGTTTGTCCCGAGCTAATTCAGATATTGGATTAACAGAAAAGGATTTTTAATAGCTCTTATAATTATACTCAAAGATATAAAGAAAAACAAATGGAAATTCTAAAATTGAAAGATACATTATCTTATGTATCTTGACAGGAGTCAATGAACATGGAGAAGGATAACAGAAACTGCCAAATCTAAAGAACAAAGAAGGGGTGTGGGGTGGGGTAGGGAAAAACATACCCTCAGTGACCTGTGGGACAATTTCAAAAGGACTAATATATATACTTACAATCCCATGAGGAGAGATAAGAGAATAAGGTAGAAAAGATATTTGAAGAAATTATAGCTGAAATCCCTAAAGTCTGAAGAAAGACACAAATTTACAGGTTCAAGCTCAGGAAATTTAGCATGATAAATACAAAGAAAACTACCTTTTCACAGTTATATTGTTAAAAACCAAAACAGAAAGAAAATCTGGAAAGCACCCAGATGAAGATAATAAATAGTATATAGGGAACAAGGATTTGAATGCATCCTGACTTTTTATTAGGAAAAAAATAAAAAATAAAAAAAGGTAGAACATTCTTTTAAGTGCTAAAAGAAAAAGGCATTAGCCCGGAATCTAAATCTTGCAAAATACATTCTTTGTACATAAAGGCAAAATAAAGATATCTTCAGAGAAATGAAATGTGAGAATTTGTTGTCAGAAGGTCCACAGGACAATAGTAAAGAAAGTCTTATCAGATTGAAGAAAACAATACTAGATGGAAATTTGGATCTTCGGGAAGAAATACAAAGCATCAGGAATTATAAATACATAGGTTAATAAAATAATAAATATAAATAGGTTAATAAAAAAAACTTTTCCCTCCTAACTTCTGAAAATACATGATTATTTAAACTACAAGTTATAATACTGCCTTGTAGAGTTTATAATACGTAGATGTAACTTTTAAGAAAGACAATTATAGCACAATGTGTGATGTAGTACTAAGAAGTTAAGGCTATACACTCTACTCTCTATTATAACCACTAAAAAAATAATGCAAAGTTACAGCTAGAAAACAGAGACATATTAAAATGGAATTTAAAAAAATGTCTAGTTAATTCAAAAAGAAGGCAA